>NC_088229.1:33792968-35128405 GCF_036934945.1 Oncorhynchus masou masou
ACTAGGGTGGCTGGAGTCTTTGGCAATTTTTAGGGCCTTCCTCTTACACCGCCTGGTATAGAGGTCCTGGATGGGAGGAAGCAAGCATTATTTGGTGTTTTACATTGAACACAGAGGATGTTTTTGCAGAATTCTTAATTAGGTTTTTGTCACATTTTGTACATTTGTGGTTGGTGAGTGGACCCCAGACCTCACAACCATTGAGGGGCATGGGTTCAATGACTGATTAAAGTATTTTTTAGCCAGATCCTAATTGGGAAGTCAAATTTTATGTTCATTTTTTTGTCTCTCAGATCATTCACAGCTTTGTGGTTACCTGAGGTACTGATGTTTAGGCCAGTTAAGTATATTTCTTTCTGTGTTCCGAGGCAACGGTGTCTAGATGGAATTTGTAGTCCTGGGAACTGGACCTTTTTTTGGAACACCATTATTGTTGTCTTACTGAGATTTACTGTCAAGGCCCAGGTCTGACAGAACATGTGCAGAGGATCTAGGTGCTGCTGTAGGCCCTCCTTGGTTGGGGACAGAAGCACCAGATCATCCGTAAACAATAGACATTTGACTTCAGAGTTGAGTAGGGTGAGGCCGGATGCTACAGACTGTTCTAGTGCCCTAGCCAATTCATTGATATACACTGAGTATACTAAACATTAGGAACACCATTCTAATATTGAATTGCTACTTATCCCTTTCAAAGGCGCTTAAATATTTAGTCTTTCAGAGGCTGAATGGCACACATACACAATCAATGTCTCAATTGTGTTATGGCTGAAACATACTTCTTTAACTGTTTGATGTGGATTTAACAAGTGACATCAATAAGGGATCATAGCTTTCTCCTGTATTCACTTGGTCAGTCTATGTCACGGAAAGAGTATGTGTCCTTACTGTTTTGTATAATCAGTGTACATGTTGAAGAGGGTGGGGCTCAAGCTGCATCCCTGTCTCACCCCACGGCCCTGAGGAAAGAAATTGTGTGTTTTTGCCAATTTTAACTGCACACTTGTTGTTTGTGTACATTGATTTCATAATATTGTATGTTTTTCTCCCCTAACACCACTTTCCATACATTTATATAACAGACCATGGGGGCCAAATTGAGTCAAAAGCTTATTTTTTATCATCAAAGCATGAGACGTTGCATTTGTTTTTATTTATTTGTTTGTCAATTACGGCATGCAGGGTGAATGCATGGTCTGTCGTTCAGTAAATTGGTAAAAAGCCATTTTGACATTTGGTCAGGACATTGTTTTCACTGAGGAAATGTAGGAGTCTGATTTTAATGACAATGCAGAGGATTTTCCAGAGGTTGCTGTTGACACATATTCCACAGTAGTTATTGGGTCTGAATTTGTAAAAAAAAAAATAGGGATTGGGGAGATCAGTCCTTGGTTCAAAATCTTGGGAAAGATGCCAGAGCTGAGCATGATGTTAAATAGTTTAAGTATTGCCAGTTTGAATTTGTGGTCTGTACATTTAATAATTTCATTTCGGATACCATCAACACTTTAGGCCTTTTTGGGTTTGAGGGTTTGTATTTTGTCCTGTAGTTGGTTATGGTAGTCTTTAATAGCTGATTCTAAGATTTGTAATTGATTATGTATACATTTTTGCTGTTTATTCTTTGTTATAGGGCCAAAAAGATAGGAGAAGAGGTTAATCCACGCATCTTCATTTTGGATAGATAGCTCTTCATGTTGTTGTTTCTTTAGTGTGTTCTTATTTTCCCAGAAGTGTTTATATGGCTTGTGAAATTCCATTGATCTGATTTCTGACGTGCTGTCCTTTCTTTTTTCTTAGTGTATTTCTGTAGTGTTTTAGTGTTTCACTATAGTTAAGGTGTAGGTTCAGTTTGTTTTTGATGTCTGTGTTTTTGGTTGGATATGTTTCTCAATTTCTTTCTTAGGCTTTTGCATTCTTCATCAAACCATTTGTCATTGTCTCTCTCTGTGTGTCTCGGTCGTCTCTCACAACGATGGTCAAGCTGCATGCAACTCCTTCCTTCCTTCCATCTCTCTCTCTCTCTCCTCCCTCTCTCATTCTCTCTCTCTCTCTTCTCCCTCTCTCCTTCTCTCTCTCTCTCTCTCTCCTCCCTCTCTCCTTCTCTCTCTCTCTCTTCTCCCTCTCCTTCTCTCTCTCTCTCTCTTCTCCCTCTCTCCTTCTCTCTCTCTTTCTCTCTCTCTCTCTCTCTTTCTCTCTCTCTCTCTGTGTGTGTCTCTCTCGCTCTCTCTCACTTCTCCATGTATATTTTTATGGACAGGGTGGGTGGAAGAAGAAAACCATTCTTTTTTCTATCAGCTCGCTTCTGTTTTGGTATTTTGCATTGTTGAAAAGGGTCAAAGTGGACAGGAAACCAGATCTGGTATGAATCGTTGAGAATGGTTTTGGTGATCCATATTATATCTTCAACTGAGTTCATTCCCTTTTATTGTTACCTTGACAACAAGGAAAGATCGTGAATCGAGGGGCCAACCTTGAACCCTTGACCCCTAACCTTTCTACTCTCCTTAACATGAAAGAAAGAGAGAGACAGAATAAGAGGAAAAGGAAGAGAGAGTGTGCAGAGGAGAGAGAGAAATAAAGGGTGAGAGAGAAGGAGACAGAGAGAGAGATGGAAGAAAGCATGAAATAGTGTTTGGAGTGGCAGAGTTGGGGTCTTGGAGGCTTTTGTTTGGTTTGTGGAAGAGGGGAGCCCTAGTGTCGGAGGAAGGAGGTTTACTAATGATCCCCCCGTTTGATGTTTTCTCTCCGGGCATCTGGAGATCCACTCCCTACCCTTCCCCAGAGATGGAGAGATGGAGAGAGAGAGAGAGCGAGAGAGAGAGAGAGAAGGAGAGAGAGAGATAGAGGGGGGGAGAGAGAGAGAGGGGGGGGGAGAGAAGGAGAGAGAGAGAGAGAGGAGGTGGGGGGTGGGTGGGTGTGGGGGACACTCTGCAAGTGCAAACACACACACACACACATACAGATTCTCTCTTTCTCAATGTCTACTTCCTTCTTTCTCCTGTCTTCTCCTCTCTCCATTTCTAATACATGTACAACTATTGGCCTTCAATGTGTGTAAATGCATAACCAGTAGTATACTATTCTTGATTATTTTAACCATGATTGATAAAATATTTAATACATTAGCCTATATCAGACCTGAAATAAAATACTGGGATTGCCAAGCTTCCTTATTATTTAAACCCTGTTCGTGGAAATAGGCTTATAGAAAGACAGGGCTGATATTCACAGGCACACACGCACATGCACACACACACACACACGCACATGCACACACGCACACACACACACACACACACACACACACACACACACACACACACACACACGCACACACACACACACACACACACACACACACACACACACACGCCGACTTCACAGAAGACAGTGTCTCTCCTGAGCCATTGCCTGAGGGTCAGAGATTTTAAGGCGGAAAGCTTTTAAAGCCACATTTCAATGCCTTCAGAAAGTATTCACACCCTTTGACTTTTTCCACATTTTGTTGTTACAGCCTGAATTTAAAATGAATTA
The DNA here is from genome assembly GCF_036934945.1 of Oncorhynchus masou masou. Classification (NCBI taxonomy): domain Eukaryota; kingdom Metazoa; phylum Chordata; class Actinopteri; order Salmoniformes; family Salmonidae; genus Oncorhynchus; species Oncorhynchus masou. The sequence continues at coordinate 33,796,506 of NC_088229.1, forward strand.
AAATGAGGGTCAACAAGTAGTCAACCCCTTTGTTATGGCAAGCCGAAATAAGTTCAGGAGTAAAAAAGTGCTTAATAACTTGCATGGACTATGTGTGTGTAATAAAAGTGTTTAACATGATTTTTGAATGACTACCTTATCTCTGTACCCCATACATACAATTATCTATAAGGTTCCTTAGTCAAGCAGTGAATTTAAAACACAGATTCAACCACAAAGACCACAGAGGTTTTCCAATGCCTGACAAAAAGGGCACCTGTTAGTAGGTGGGTAAAGAATAACAGGCATTGAATATCCCTTTGTGCATGGTGAAGGTATTAATTACACTTTGGATGGTGTGTCAATACACCCAGTCACTACAAAGCCCTTCCTAATTCAGTTGCCAGAGACGAAGCACTCAGGGATTTCACCATGAGGCCAATAGTGACTTAAAGCAGTTACAGAGTTTATTAGCTGGGATAGGATTGCATCCTACCTGGCAGGTCGCTCCTACCAGGATCTGTGTCTGCACCAAGTGCTCTCACTACTGGTGTCCCCCAGGGCTCGGTTCTAGGCCCTCCTCCTCTTTTCTCTTTACACAAAGTCACTCAGCTCTGTCATATCCTCACATGGTCTCTCCGATCATTGTTATGCGGATGACACTCAACTACTCTTCTCCGTCCACGTGGTGACACGCTTCTCTGCGTGCCTGGCAGACATCCCAGCTTGAATGTCGGCCCACCACTTCAAGCTCAACTTCGACAAAACTGAGCTGCTCTTCCTTCTAGGAAAGGCCTGCCCGCTCCAAGACCTCTCCGTTAAGGTTGACAACACCACGATGTCCCCCTCCCAGAGTGCAAAGAACCTTGGCATGACCCTGGACAACACCCTGTCGTTCTCTGCAAGCATCAAAGAAGTGACTCGCTCCTACAGGTTTATGCTCTACAACATCCATAGAGTACGAGCAGGAAGCAGCGCAAGTCCTAATCCAGGCACTTGTCATCTCTCATCTAGAATCCTGCAACTCTCTGTGGGCTGGGCTCCCCGCTTGTGCCATCAAAACCCTGCCACTTATCCAAAATGCCGCAGCCCACCTTGTGTTTAACCTTCCTAAGTTCTCCCATGTCACCCCGCTCCTCCGCGTACTCCCCTGGCTTCCAGTCAAAGCATCATCTTCAAGACCCTAATGCTTGCCTACGGAGCAGCAAGGGGAACTGCACCTCCTTGCCTTCAGGCTCAAACCCTACAACCCAACCCGAGCACTACGTTCCACCAACTCTGGTCTCTTGGACCTCCCACCCCTCTTGGTCGTCCCATCTCCCGCTCAGCCCAGTCAAAGCTGTTCTCTGTCCTGGCACCCCATTGGTGGAACAGTCTTCCCCCTAAAGTCAGGACAGCAGAGTCCCTTCCCATCTTTCGAAAAAAGTCTGAAAGTATCTTAAATAACCTATGGCGCCTCCATAAAAATAAAAATAATCAAATGAAGAATTCCACTTCTCTTTTCCCACTAGCACAGACTTTATTGATAAATACTTTGTTGGGGGAAATGTACTTGATACAATTGTAATGTGTTGTTGTCTAACCAAGCTATCTTGAGATGAATGCATTAATTTTACATTTCTGTGGATTAGAGCATCTGCGAAACGACAAAAAAGTTCAATGTAAATGTGATAGGAGAAAACTGAGGATGGATCAACGATGTTGTAGTTAATCCACAATACTAATCTAAATGACAGTGAAAAGAAGGAAACCTGTACAGAATACGAATATTCCAAAAAATGCATCCTGTTTGCAACACGGCACTAAAGCAATACTGCAAAACAATGTGTCAAAGCAATTGACATTTTGTCCTAAATACAAAAGTGTTATGTTTGGGGAAAATCCAATAGAACACATTACTGAGTATCACTCTCCATATTTTCAAGCACGTTGGTGACTGCATCATGTTAAGTGTATGCTTGTAATCCCTAGCACATGCAAAATCTTAAAAGGAAAACCTGGTTCAGCCTGCTTTCCACCAGACACTGGGAGATGAATTCACCTTTCAGCAGGACAATAACCTAAAACACAAGGTGAAATCTACGCTGGAGTTGCTTACCAAGAAGACAGTGAATGTTCCTGAGTGGCCGAGTTACAGTTTTGACTGAAATCTACTTGAAAATCTAAGGCAAGACCTGAAAATAGTTGTCTAGCAATGATCAACAACCACTTTGACAGCTTGAAGAATATTGAAAAGTATAATAGGCAAATGTTTTCCATTTATGAATGTGTTATTCAATGCGTTTCTATGGGCCAAATTCAATATTATATGAAAAAATAAAACAAAGGGGTCCTAAAATTCAAATAACTAAATGATCCACGATATGACCATATGTTAGTTTAGTAGAACCCACCCCCAACAGCTTAGACTTTTAGAGGTTTAAAACGTTGGTGCTTCCATTTAACACCAAACCCGCCTTAAACCAGTCTGAGCTCTGTTAGCTCAAATGCTATCTCCTTAACTCCCAACACCAATGCTTATAACCAAGTTTGCTACTTTGCTAATTCTCCTGCTTGTTTTCCCTCAGCCATCCATTCAAAACTCCAAAACTCCAGGGAGCCTTGTCCTGTTCTGCCCTCTGGCCAACTGTATAGGAAACCCACTCCCTTCCAGGAGAATGAGGGATGAGAATGGTGTATTTGGAGAGAAAGAAAGGGAAACAGCCTTCAACAGAGGAAGAACCAGCCTCGGCATCTTCATAATCTACCACAGAAGCCGTCAAGCAACCACAGGGACATCCTCTGTCTCGTTCTCTCTCTTCTCCTCTCTTCCTTTCATCCTCATCCCTTCTTTCTTTCTCCTCTTTTTCTCTATATTTTCTTCCCATGGAGGGCCCGCTGACAGCTCAGACAGCCAGACTCCTTAATTCCCCCTCTTATTCTGTTAATCTGTCATCTTTATCAGGCTGGGGGGGAAGTGGAGTGGGGCTGGGGGAGGGGGAGGGGGGCCTGGAGCTGTGGCCCCCGATCAATCTCCACATTACAGCTGACAGAATGGTGCTAATGACTTATTGATCCCCCTTCTGTGAGCTGGGCCTCCGCCGGCCCTGAAAGCCCCTCATTGATTGGCTACGGACCGACGGGGGGTAGGGGGAGGGAGGATCTTCCGTTCATACTGAGAGAGGGTTCACCACCGCCACTGCCGAACCACACACTTGCATTTACACACACGCTGTCCCTCTCTCCCACAGCGCAACCTCAGGGGGGCAGAGATAGATGGGGGGGGGGGGCAGGCAAAGGGAGAGATTAGAGATTAGGGAGTGATTTTTATTTTATTTTTATCTAGAATAACCCATGAATTTATAGGAGAGGGCTGGGTTCACCCACTGTATATCAGTGATCAGGGTGTGTGTGTGTCAAAGTTTTGATGCCCAGATATATGTATCACAGTGGTGCATGAGTTCTATGATGGCATGATGGCTAATATGCAAGATCACCAAGAGTCCTCTGAGTCGTTTCCAGTCACAGAGTGAAGCAAGGCTGTGTCCTAGCACCAACTGAGATCCACTTCAACTACCGCTTTGATGGGGGGCTGTTAAACCTGAGGAGGATGCATGCCAACACAAAGGTTGAGGCGGTGACTGTCTGCGACCCAGAGATGGGTAGTAATGGGCTACAAGTAATGCGTTAGATGTACTTACACTAGTCCTTGTCTAGTTACTCTCTGCGGGCTGTACTTGTACTCTTACTCAATTCATTTCTGAAGGACGTAGTTAACTTTTTACTCTGTTCCATTTTACCAAATCACTTCAGGTACATTGCTTTATATTATTATATCTTCGCTGTCAGATTAAAACCTTGTCACTCCAAATGTTATTTGTATTTTTTTTTTTTTTTTTACATGAATCGGTACTATTGGTTCCCCCTTTACGTGTGTAAGAACGTTTCACAACCACTTGACCAATAAAATGCATTCAAAATATCTTGTCATCAAAACTCTTAAGTCGAGTGGCTTTCAAAGTTGTCTGTCAAACTCTGCATCTCCACCATGGCTCTTGAAGTGAAGTGCACATCTTCACTCCTCGGGACAATTTTGTTTCTGTTTCTTAGTCAAACCCACAAACGTATAAGTTGCACTATAATTACCTTCTGCCTTTGTAATATTATATATTTCTGGAGTAAGATTAGTATTTCTCTGATATAATTCTGCTGTTGAAATTGTGTTTTGAGGGCGAGTGCAAATTAAATGGCAAAGTAGCTAGCTAACTAGCTGGCTAGTTTGCTTTGGCTAACCCAGAATCTGACAGAATGTTTGCTGTCTGGTTTTTAGCTCCCCATATGGCCTCTGCTTGTTGGCGAAGTTAACTAGCCACCTTGTCATTTGCATAAAGAGTGAACAGATCAATCAGATGTGTGTGGCAATAGCTAACTAGCTAGCTATCATATTAGGTTGCCTCTAGTCAACAAGGGGGTGCACGTTTTGGTTTTTGCCCGACCACTACACAGCTGATTGAAATAATCAAAGCTTGATGATGAGTTGGTTATTTGAATCAGCTGCACTCCATTGCTCTCTCAATGTGTGTGTGTGTGTGGTGTGTGTTGTGTGTGTGTCTAAATTCCGTTTTTAGCCCTATAAGCACATCTGTCATATAGTGAAACATCTCAGTAAGCTTGTTGTGCTTACTGCAATGTGCTTATATAGCTACTAGAAATAAATGAGTGGCACAACCGAGGGGGAGGAGAATGGGCCAGCCAAAAAAATAAAATACCCTTCAAAGAGGAAAGGAGAGGTTCAGAAGAGGAGGCTGGAGGGTATATCCTACCTAGGAAAAATATTATTTGAGTTGTCTATGGCAATTATTATCTGCACTGTTTGATTATTTATTACTTACATGATTCTTAACTGAATACCTACCTTGATGTTTAATTCCATCTGGAAATGTGTCTGATTTGCATACTAGTAACATGATTGTGTAACGATGTGTGCTGAGAGTCGGGAAGCAAGTTCAGGGAGTGAGTGTTGAAATAAGTAAATGAAACCAACACGTAACACAAACAACGCACAGACATGACCCAGGAACAGAAACAATAACGCCTGGGGAAGGAACCAAAGGGAGTGACATATATAGTGAAGGTAATCAGGGAGGTGCGCGTAATGATGGTGACAGGTGTGCGCCATAACGAGCAGCCTGGTGACCTAGAGGCCGGAGAGGGATCACACATGACAGTAGCCCCTCCCTGACGCACGGCTCCAGCCGCAGGATGCCGACCAAAAAGATGATCCCGGGGATCAGGAGCGGACCGGTCACCTCTGCTGAGGCGCGGGAAACCTGTCAATCCGACTGAGACGAGGGAGTCTGGCGATCCGGCTGAGGCATGAGAGCCTGATGAACCAGCGGAGGCAGGGGAGCCTGATGAACCAGCGGAGGCAAGGGAGCCTGGCGATCCGGCTGAGGCATGAGAGCCTGATGAACCAGCGGAGGCAGGGGAGCCTGGCGATCCAGCTGAGGCATGAGAGCCTGATGAACCAGCGGAGGCAAGGGAGCCTGGCGATCTGGCTGAGACGAGGGAGTCTGGCGATCTGGCTGAGGCATGAGAGCCTGATGAACCAGCGGAGGCAAGGGAGCCTGGCGATCCGGCTGAGGCATGAGAGCCTGATGAACCAGCGGAGGCAGGGGAGCCTGGCGATCTGGCTGAGGCATGAGAGCCTGATGAACCAGCGGAGGCAAGGGAGCCTGGCGATCCGGCTGAGGCATGAGAGCCTGATGAACCAGCGGAGGCAAGGGAGCCTGGCGATCCGGCTGAGACGAGGGAGTCTGTCGATCTGGCTGAGGCATGAGAGCCTGATGAACCAGCGGAGGCAAGGGAGCCTGGCGATCTCCGGCTGAGGCATGAGAGCCTGATGAACCAGCGGAGGCAAGGGAGCCTGGCGATCTGGCTGAGGCATGAGAGCCTGATGAACCAGCGGAGGCAAGGGAGCCTGGCGATCCGGCTGAGGCATGAGAGCCTGATGAACCAGCGGAGGCTAGGGAGCCTGGCGATCCGGCTGAGGCATGAGAGCCTGATGAACCAGCGGAGGCAAGGGAGCCTGGCGATCCGGCTGAGGCATGAGAGCCTGATGAACCAGCGGAGGCAGGGGAGCCTGGCGATCCGGCTGAGGCATGAGAGCCTGATGAACCAGCGGAGGCAGGGGAGCCTGGCGATCCGGCTGAGGCATGAGAGCCTGATGAACCAGCGGAGGCAGGGGAGCCTGGCGATCCGGCGGAGGCATGAGAGCCTGATGAACCAGCGGAGCCTGGCGATCCGGCAGGGGAGCCTGATGAACCAGCGGAGGCAGGGAGCCTGGCGATCCGGCTGAGGCATGAGAGCCTGATGAACCAGCGGAGGCAGGGGAGCCTGGCGATCCGGCTGAGGCATGAGAGCCTGATGAACCAGCGGAGGCAGGGGAGCCTGGCGATCCGGCTGAGGCATAGAGCCTGATGAACCAGCGGAGGCAGGGGAGCCTGATGAACCAGCGGAGGCAGGGGAGCCTGGCGATCCGGCTGAGGCATTAGAGCCTGATGAACCGGCGGAGGCAGGAGAGCCTGATGAACCAGCGGAGGCAGGGGAGCCTGATGAACCAGCGGAGGCAAGGGAGCCTGGCGATCCGGCTGAGGCATGAGAGCCTGATGAACCAGCGGAGGCAGGGAGCCTGATGATCCGGCGGAGGCATGAGAGCCTGATGAACCAGCGGAGGCAGGGGAGCCTGATGAACCGGCGGAGGCATGAGAGCCTGATGAACCAGCGGAGGCAGGGGAGCCTGGCGATCCGGCGGAGGCATGAGAGCCTGATGAACCAGCGGAGGCAGGGGAGCCTGGCGATCCGGCGGAGGCATGAGAGCCTGATGAACCAGCGGAGGCAGGGGAGCCTGATGAACCAGCGGAGGCAGGGGAGCCTGGCGATCCGGCTGAGGCATTAGAGCCTGATGAACCAGCGGAGGCAGGGGAGCCTGATGAACCAGCGGAGGCAGGGGAGCCTGATGATCCGGCGGAGGCATTAGAGCCTGATGAACCAGCGGAGGCAGGGGAGCCTGATGAACCAGCGGAGGCAGGGGAGCCTGATGAACCGGCGGAGGCATTAGAGCCTGATGAACCAGCGGAGGCAGGGGAGCCTGATGAACCGGCGGAGGCATTAGAGCCTGATGAACCAGCGGAGGCAGGGGAGCCTGATGAACCAGCGGAGGCACCAGCGGAGGCAGGGGAGCCTGATGAACCAGCGGAGGCAGGGGAGCCTGATGAACCAGCGGAGGCATGAGAGCCTGATGAACCAGCGGAGGCAGGGGAGCCTGATGAACCGGCGGAGGCATTAGAGCCTGATGAACCAGCGGAGGCATGAGAGCCTGATGAACCGGCGGAGGCAGGGGAGCCTGGCGAACTGGCTGAAGCATGAGAGCCTGTAGTGGATCCCGGACCTGACATCATTCCCACTGACACAAAAAAACTAAAAACACTCCCTGATGCTTCGGTTAGGTGAGGTGTTATTCTGTAAAGATGTGCGCTGAGAGTCAGGAACCAAGTTCAGGGAGTGAGTGTTTGAATAAATAAATGAAACCAACACATAACACAAACAAAGCACAGACATGACCCAGGAACAGAAACAATAACGCCTGGGGAAGGAACCAAAGGGAGAGATATAGATAGGGAAGGTAATCAGGGAGGTGATGGAGTCCAGGTGAGTCTGATGACACCAGTGCGTGTTGAAATTGTGACACTATTCCAATGTCTCAAGTACCGTTTACTTTTTAATGAAATTGAGTACAGTAACTAGGTTTCCATCCAATTTGCGACAGATTTTCATGCAAATACTATAGAATTCGCATTACGAAAATATGCACATTTTCCCTCCAGTGATGTACTTCCACCAAACGAACTTGTTGCAGACACAAAATGTACTTTTTCGCTTAAGTTTTCATGTCCCGGATAAAAATGTAATGTTCAATGAGTTTCTATCGCATTTGCGTTAAATAGCAAATGTGCACATGCCCTCTAGCCACCAGCTCATAGATACAGTGCGGGTAGGCTAATCTGCATGATGAGATTATGGATTTAAAAAAAAGTTTTTATTTGTCAAAACAGCTGTCAAGCATCGATCATCATGTCACCAGAATAAGAACCTCAACATTTATTGGAAAGGAGCATCAAGCTCTTACCTTGCACTTCCACCACCCTGTGAAGTTCATCATCATTTATTTCATCTGTAGCCTAATTTTAACTGAATGGTTTCCTGAATCATAGTTGGAGGACCACACACCATGTCATCGCGTGACTTCCAAGTTTACTTCGATATGATGGTTATTAGATCAATATTTGAGCATAAAGGCATTTACACCGCCATTTCTCGCATTATTAATTGTACTGACACAAAAAGATCCCACTATGCAAATGATCTGCCGGCATTTATGAAATTGTACCGAAACATCCTGTTTCCATCACAGCTATCGTGATTTTTTATATACGGTGTGACTTTACTCATATAAAAACTGTGGATGGAAACGTGGTTAGTGATAAATATTAAGTCAACTTTGAATACGACCGTAATTGAAACTGTACAGCCTGTCAGTCTTCATTGGAGACTACCTGTGCTGGAGGACATCTGCAGGATGGTGCTGGCAGGCTTAAATAATAAATAAATGTCAAATTAATTGCACCGAGTTGTTGTTCTTTTTGTTTGCTGTCACAATTTCGCATAAGGTGTAAAACATGTCCTAACTAAATTTGGATCTAGCACTTACGTCGTTTTCTGACCACATAATTGTTTACTTTGACTCAAGGGCTGCTTTTACAATAGTAAATTACAATCTAAGTAACAGTACTCTACCCGCTTCTGCTGCGACCTCTTGTCTGCAGACCACTAGCTCCTGGCTCACCTGCTGATCTGCAGATCCTCATGGACAACTTTTCATCAGCCTCACAATCAGAACAAAGAAGACTGACGTTATGTACCAACCTGACCCTGGTAATCCTTTACGTGGACCCAACCATCTCTGTGAAAGGTCAGAAACTGTCAGCTACGCAGCGGTCTAAGGCACAAAATCTCAGTGCTTGAGGTATCAATACAGCCCCAGGTTCGATCCCAGGCTGTGTCCTAGCCGGCCGTGACTGGGAGACCCATGAGGTGGTGCACAATTGGCCCAGTGTCGTCCGGGTTAGGGGAGGGTTTGGAATTTCCGTGTCCCATCTCACTCTAGCGACTCCTGTGGCGGGCCGGACACCTGCAAGCTGACTTCGGTCGCCAGTTGTACGGTGTTTCCTCCGACACATTGGTGCGGCTGGCTTCCGGGTTAAGCGAGCAGTGTGTCAAGAAGCAGTGCTGCTTGGCAGGGTCATGTTTCAGAGGATGCATGGCTCTCGACCTTCTCCTCTCCCGAGTCCGTACGAGAGTTGCAGCGATGGGACAAGACTGTAACTACCAATTAGATCACGAAATTGGGGAGAAAAGGGGTTAAAACTGTGGACAAACTGCGAAACCTGGACAGTCTACAGTACCAACGCCATACCAGGACACTTAATCACTTTCACCTGAACTGTTTGAGGATGCTACTGAGGATCAAGTGGCAGGACAGAATCCCAGACGCTGAAATCCTCAGCCATGCCGAAATGACGAGCATTCCCACACCGCTTATGGAAGCACAGCTCAGACGGGTGGGCCATGTGACCAGGGTGCCTGCTACCTGTCTCCCTAAGCAGATCTACTTCAGAGACATGAAGAATGGGAAGCGAGCACAAGGTGGGCCCAAAAAATGCTTTAAAGACACACTGAAGGCCTCCCTCAAGAGCTTTAACATCGAACTAAGCAAATGGGAAAGCCTTGCTCAGGATAGTCCCACCTAGCGGAATCTCATCCAGGATGGCGCTACCACCTCTGAAACCAGCAGGATCACAAATGCCATGGTGAAGAGAGAACAGAGCAAGACCAGTAATAACAAAGCCGTCGGTCAGGAGACTCTACCAAAGTACCATGTCCAGTGTGCCAAAGAGTGTTCCGGGCTCAGATTGGTTTCACCAGCCATCTGCGCCCTCACTGTACCCCAGACTCAACCCAATGAATCGTGTCCTAGTCATCATCAACCTATGATGGACGATCAGGAAGTTGTGTGAGGTTTAATAGGAGTACGATGGACCAAGATGGTACTAACACTCCTTTTGAGGCAAATAATACCCTGTTAAAAAGAAATTTGGCCTTTAAAACACACAAACACAAACCTCCCTGACCCCCCCCCCCCACCCCCCTCCCCGACACACACATCGTCATCTCCTCTATAACTACGTCTGGGAGTCTGAACGAAGAGAAAAAAAGTGATAAAAAAAACACCTTATCCGCCCGTTAGAATCTTTCTGGTCTGACCGCAGAGCCAAGGTTTACAGTTTCCACAGGCAGCCAGACGCTAAGCCCGGCGCCCCTGCTCCCTCCCTCCCTCCCTCCCTCAGCCCCAGAGTAGCCAGAGGCCTGGGAGGCGGACGTTGGAGGGAGGAAGGGAGGAGAGGAAGGAGGGGGGGGAGTCAACCCTCCTGTCTGTCCCTCAGATTTAATTAACGGCCCACTCCGGCGCGGAGACGGCCCAGCAGCCTGCTTCCCTTTCCTTTGACTCATGCACACAGACACGGGCACACACACACACTCACACACTGCCGCCACACCCGCTGTCTGCCCTCCCCTGATATACCGGCACCACACTCATTCATCGCTCTCTCTGTCTCTTTCTCCCTCTCCAAACTTTTCTTCCGCTACACAACCTATCCCCTTCTCTCTGCCTCTGTCTCTCTCCTTCTTTACTTCTCTCTGTTTCTCTCTCCCTCTTTACTTCTCTCTGTCTCTGTCCCTCTTTACTTCTCTCTGTCCCTCTTTACTTCTCTCTGTCTCCCTCGCCCTCTTTACTTCTCTCTGTCTCCCTCTCCCTCTTTACTTCTCTCTGTCTCTGTCCCTCTGTCTCTCTCCCTCTCCCTCTTTACTTCTCTCTGTCTCTGTCCCTCTTTACTTCTCTCTGTTTCTCTCCCTCTTTACTTCTCTCTGTCTCCCTCTCCCTCTTTACTTCTCTCTGTCTCCCTCTCCCTCTTTACTTCTCTCTGTCTCCCTCTCCCTCTTTACTTCTCTCTTACTTCTCCCTCTTTACTTCTCTCTGTCCCTCTTTACTTCTCTCTGTCCTCTTTACTTCTCTCTGTCTCTCTCCCTCTTTACTTCTCTCTCTGTCTCTTTCTCTCTCTGTCCCTCTTTACTTCTCTCTGTCTCTCTCTCCTCTTTACTTACTCTCTGTCTCCCTCTTTACTTCTCTCTGTCCCTCTTTACTTCTCTCTGTCTCTCTCCCTCTTTACTTCTCTCTGTCTCTCTCCCTCTTTACTTCTCTCTGTCTCCCTCTCCCTCTTTACTTCTCTCTCCCTCTTTACTTCTCTCTGTCCCTCTTTACTTCTCTCTGTCCCTCTTTACTTCTCTCTGTCTCTCTCTTTACTTCTTTGTCTCCCTCTCCCTCTACTTCTCTCTCCCTCTTTACTTCTCTCTGTCCCTCCTCTCTGTCCCTCTTTACTTCTCTCTCTTCTCCCTCTTTACTTCTCTCTGTCTCCCTCTCCCTCTACTTCTCTCTGTCTCCCTCTCCCTCTTTATTTCTCTCTGTCTCTCTCCCTCTTTACTTCTCTCTGTCTCTCTCCCTCTTTACTTCTCTCTGTCTCCCTCTCCCTCTTTACTTCTCTCTCCCTCTTTACTTCTCTCTGTCCCTCTTTACTTCTCTCTGTCCCTCTTTACTTCTCTCTGTCTCTCTCCCTCTTTACTTCTCTCTGTCTCCCTCTCCCTCTTTACTTCTCTCTCCCTCTTTACTTCTCTCTGTCCCTCTTCTCTCTGTCTCCCTCTTTACTTCTCTCTGTCTCCCTCTCCCTCTTTGCTTCTCTCTGTCTCCCTCTCCCTCTTTACTTCTCTCTGTCTCCCTCTCCCTCTTTACTTCTCTCGGTCCCTCTTTACTTCTCTCTGTCTCCCTCTCCCTCTTTACTTCTCTCTGTCTCCCTCTCCCTCTTTACTTCTCTCTGTCCCTCTTTACTTCTCTCTGTCTCCCTCTCCCTCTTTACTTCTCTCTGTCTCCCTCTCCCTCTTTACTTCTCTCTGTCTCCCTCTCCCTCTTTACTTCTCTCTGTCTCTCTCCCTCTTTACTTCTCTCTGTCTCTCTCCCTCTTTACTTCTCTCTGTCTCCCTCTCCCTCTTTACTTCTCTCTCTCCCTCTTTACTTCTCTCTGTCTCTCTCCCTCTTTACTTCTCTCTGTCTCCTCTCCCCTTTACTTCTCTCTGTCCCTCTTTACTTCTCTCTCTCCCTCTCCCTCTTTACTTCTCTCTCTCCCTCTTTACTTCTCTGTCTCTCTCCCTCTTTACTTCTCTCTGTCCCTCTTTACTTCTCTCTGTCTCTCTCCCTCTTTACTTCTCTCTCTCCCTCTTTACTTCTCTCTCTCCCTCTTTACTTCTCTCTGTCCCTCTTTACTTCTCTCTGTCCCTCTTTACTTCTCTGTCTGTCTCTTTACTCCTCTCTGTTTCTCTAACCACAGGCCTGTTATGGAAGTTAGACACAGAGTGAGGAGTGAGCTGAATAAAATAACTGATGCTACAACAGAACAGAGAGCAGTTAGTACTAGATTATAGTATTACAGAGGTACAGCACTAGAGTCAGTTTGGGTGTGCATTTCAAATGCCACCCTATTCCCTATATAGTGCACTACTTTTGAGACCCTGGTCATATAGGGAATAGGGTGCCATTTAGGACACAGTCTGGGTCTCCTCTGATACTGTCGCAATCCCACCACAGCCAGAGTCACCGTTGAAATAGTTGATATAGAAACAAAAGTTCACACCATGACATGATAGCTACTGTGCATTCGATAAGTATTCAGGCCCCTTTACTTTTCCACATTTTGATACGTTACAGCCTTATTCTAAAATGGATTAAATTGTTTTTCCCCCTCATCAATCTATACACAATATTCCATAATAACAAAGAAAAACAGTTTTTTTTAAATTGAGCAAATTTATGAAAAATAAATCAAATGAAATATCACATTCACATAACTGCTCAGACCCTTTACTCAGTACTTTGTTGAAGCATCTTTGACAGCGATTACAGCCTTGCGTCTTCTTGGGTATAACACTACAAGCTTGGCATATCTGTATTTGGAGAGTTTCTCCCATTCTGCTCTGCAGATCCCCTCAAGCTCTGTCAGGTTGGATGGGGAGTGTTGCTGCACAGCTATTTTCAGGTCTCTCCACAGAAGTTAGATCGGGTTCAATTCCGAGCTCTGGCTGGGCCACTCAAGGACATTCTGAGACTTGTCCCGGCCATTGTCCTGTTGGAAGGTAAACCTTCTCCCCAGTCAGAGGTCTTTAGTGCTCTGGAGCAGGTTATCATTAAGGATCACTCTGTACTTTGCTCTGTTCATCTTTCCCTCGATCCTGACTAGTCTCCCAGTCCCTGCCGCTGAAAACATCCCCACAGTATGATGCTGCCCCCAACATGCTTCACCTTAGAGATGGTGCCATGTTTCCTCCAGACGTGACTCTTGGCATTCTGACCAGAGAATCTTGATTCTCATGGTCTGAGAGTCTTTTAGATGCCATTTGGCAAACTCCAAGCGGGCTGTCATGTGCCTTTTACTGAGGAGTGGCTTCCATCTGGCCACTCTACCATAAAGGCCTGATTGGTGGAGTGCTGCAGAGATGTTTGTCCTTCTGGAAGGTTCTCCCATCTCCACAGAGGAAGTCTGGAGCTCTGTCAGAGTGACCATCAGGTTCTTGGTCACTACACAATCCTGTCTCGGAGCTCTACGGACAATTCCTTCGACCCCATGGCTTGGTTTTTGCTCTGACATGCACTGTCAACTGTGGGATCTTATATAGACAGGTGTGTGCCTTTCCAAATCATGTCCAATCAATTGAAGTTACCACAGGTGGACTCAAATCAAGTTGTCGAAACAGCTCAAGGATGATCAATGGAAATAGGATGCACCTGAGCTCAATTTTGAGACAAAAAACAAAGAGTCTGAGTACTTATGTAAATAAGTTATTTATGTTTTTTATTTTATAGATTTGCAAAAATGCCTTAAACCAGTTTTCAGTCTTTCATTATCGGTATTGTGTGTAGACAAGGAAAATGAGGAAAATATTTAATGTAATACATTTTTGAAGAAGGCTGTAACGTAACATAATGTGCAAAAAGTCAAAGGGTCTGTATACTTTTCGAATGCACTGTATAACATTTGAAACGGTTTATACCATCATGACAAGAATGGTCAAAAAACTATTCAAAAGTTTCTGTCAAGTATTAAAACTTTTCAAAACTCACCATATTCATCTACACTCACCAAAACTGATCAAACCAATAAGGTGTGTTCATTCTCTGTCCTATTACCTCCATGTGTCCCAGTGTTTGCGTTTGTGTGCGTGTGTGTTTATGTGTTTGTGTGTGTACTTGTTTGTGGAAGTATGTGTGTGTTCGTGTGTGTATGAGCACACATCCCCGTGCGTGTGTGTGTGTGTGTGTGTGTGTGTGTGTGTGTGTGTGTGTGTGTGTGTGTGTGTGTGTGTGTGTGTGTGTGTGTGTGTGTGTATGAGCACACATCCCCGTGCGCGTGTGTGTGTGTGTGTGTGTGTGTGTGTGTGTGTGTGTGTGTGTGTGTGTGTGTGTGTGTGTGTGTGTGTGTGTGTGTGTGTGTGTGTGTGTGTGTGTGTGTGTGCGTGTGTGCGTGTGTGTATGAGCACACATCCCCATGTGTGCGTGTGTGTGTGTGTGTGTGTGTATGAACATGCACTACTGTGTATGTGAGTGTGTCTCTCTCTAATTTCACCGGCAGACAGAATGTGAGCCAGTGGCTGATGGGATTGGACTTGTTTACAGACATAGATCGAGCCGCTTAGCCACCCTGTTAAATCTCCCTGTAATGCTCAAACTGACAGATTTTAGGCCCAGGCCCCCTCCTGCGCAGGCCACACCGGGCTCAAATCCCCCCCCCCCCCTCATATCCCCACTACCCATCCCTTTGTGTCTTTCTCCATTAAGATTACCATTCACGAGCTGATTTCCCCATTAAGCTTAGCAGCCGATTAGACAGGTCTTTTTGGGAAATTCGTCCCAAACTGGGGTCTAAAAACACTGGGTGTCTGGGACTATAACACCCCCGTGTCCCACGCAAATGAGGAAGGATAGGCAGACACCCCTCCATGCCCTCGTCCCTCCACACCTCCACCCCTCATCCCTTTGTATTAGAAAACTGTATGGGCAATTAAGCTACTAGAGGGATGAGCTCAGAGAGACAGTGTAGAGGACGAGGTGTTGGATTTGTGGGATGATTATGCTACATGTATGACCCTCTGACTAATGGGATGAGGAGGAACAGACCGTCCACAGGGGATAAGGATCTGCTCTCTGAATACTGTACTACTTTATGGGTTAAATCTGAGGGTTGGTCAACTTGGTAACTCTTGATAAGTTTGTATTGGCTGTTTTAAAGGAAACCAAACTATGGGTTACAGTTTCTTCTGACCCATAGACTACTTTCAGAGTGAGGAACCATCTAACCTCAAGTTGTAGAATCCTGAACTTCCCTTTTAAGACGACCTTTATAAAGGACATTTGACACTAAGGTAAAGGGGATACCTAGTCAGTTGCACAACTTAATGCATTTAACCAAAATGTGTCTTCCGCATTTAACCCAACACCTCTGAATCAGAGAGGTGTGGGGGGCTGCCTTAGTTGACGTCCAAGGCACCCAGGGAGCAGTTGTTATTGGAGGTTAACTGCCTTGCTCAAGAGCAGAACAGCAGATGTTTCACCTTGCCGGCTCAGAGATTCAACCCAGCAACGTCTCGGTTACTGGCCCAACGCTCTTAATCAATAAGTTACCTGCCACCCTTTACAAATGTAACAACGTTTCACCACTTCTTCTGTAATCTGTGACTCACCTCCAGCCTTGGGATTGTTCTTGTGACAAACTGTATAAACCGAAACTCAGCTGATCTAAGCCTATTATTAACCCACAAACCAGCAGGTCCCCACCTAACCAACATTTGCGACATAGTTTGGGTTAAAAAATATATATAATTGCCAGTTTAAAAGGACAGTATGTCCTTGCAGTACAACAAGGCCCTTCCAGACACCTCTGACTACTAAAACACTTCCGATATGGCCAATCCCTATGATTGGTAGTGTATGTCTGCTGAATAGAAAACACACACACACACCCTAAATACACATATGCAAAAAGCCTGATGAGTAAGGACAAAAAGACAGAAAAGACGCAATACAACACCCAACAGCTAGAGTATCTAAATACCAATTCACTCTATATAATAAATATTATACAAGTATCTATCTGAAAGCATACATAGTCCAACATTCAGTCTAACTCCGGACTAAAACAGCCTAATTTCAAACTAAAACCATCTGATTCGGAACTACTAAAACTAATGAAACAGTGTCTGGTGTTAGGGGTGTTTAACAGTGGGGCTGTAAGCTGTTAGAAGGCTCTGAGCTTAACACACACCATGGTTCCTTTATGCCCATGAAACTGGATTAATGGCAAACAAAGCTATTTATTTAGTGGTCATTTAAAACAGGGGGTTAAGGAAAAACCTGGAGTGCAATAGAAAAGGCAACACAAATTACATTTAGTAATCGACTTGAGAGCCACCTCAGGAATCAGTAATAAGCTTATAGTAAGTTCCCCAATCAAACAAATTACAGAAAATTAAGGGACTAATGCATAATAGTGATTAATTACTCATGCTAATAGAAGAATACGTAACCTCATTACAAATATAAGGAATACGGAGAGAGAAAAATAGACAAACACACATGTATCCTACCTGTGTGTCCTGTGTTGGTGTTGAGGTCGGTGGCGGGCTGGCTCTCGGGCATGCCGTGCTGTCTGGTATGGTGGAGGTTGGAGATGATCGTAGAGAGGTCACTGTCACGACTGAAACACAGACAGAGTCAGGGGGTTAGCAACACATATTGCTTTACATGACACATTAAAACACAACAAGGCGCACACACACATAGTAACACAACATAGCAAAAAGCACAAAAAAAAAAAAAAACTCCAACAGGGAAAGACACAATGTACCATAACATGGCACAACACAACAGAACATAGCTACAGCTACAGTTAATTAAATATGTCACATAACAACTCAAAACAGCTCCATTCTACCTCGTCACTCACAACACACTTCATCCTTGGAAGAAAAATCTACTACACAATTATAACCAAACGTAATGCAGGAAATGGAGAGTCTGATCTACAGCATACGAAAGACCACACAAACGCAAGTGTATATCCACACACACAAATCCACCCATCACCACATACAGCTGTGTGCTGTGTACACATACACGCTCTCGCACACGCACGCACGCACACGCACGCACACACGCACACACACACACACACACACACACACACACACACACACACACACACACACACACACACACACACACACACACACACACACTGTGGTAGCCGCCCGCGACATTCCTGCAGCTGCAGCGGTCTGTACTGACCAAGAACCTCTCATCTACCCACTGTATTTCTGTATACTGTAGCAATTGGAATTGAAACAGACTTCATGAGTGGCTAATCAACCTGTGTGTCTATTCTTCCCTTGGCTTTGAGGTACAATGCATTCGGAAAGTATTCAGACCCCTTGACTTTTTCCACATTTTGTTACATTACAGCTTATTACTAAAATGGATTTAAAAAACTGGGAGACCAGTCAGGATCGAGGGAAAGATGAACGGCGCAAAGCACAGAGAGATCCTTGATGAAAACCTGCTCCAGAGCGCTCAGGACCTCAGACTGGGGGCGAAGGTTCACCTTCCAACAGGACAACAACTGTAAGCACACAGCCAAGACAGCACAGTAGTGGCTTTGGGAAAAGTCTCTGAATGTCCTTGAGTGGCCCAGCCAGAGCCCAGACTTGAACCCGATCAAACATCTAAAAGGTCTGGGTAAGGGGTCTGAATACATATGTAATTCTGATATTTCAGTTTAAATGTTTTTAGATTTTTGGCAAAATTTCTAAAAACCATGTTTTTGCTTTATCATTATGGTGTATTGTGTGGAGATTGATGAGGGAAAAAAAGATTTAATACATTTTAGAATAAGGCTGTAACGTAACAAAATGTGGATAAAGTCAAGGGGTCTGAATACTTTCCGAATGCACTGTATGTATGACACCCCAATGACCGACTCCTAAGCACCAAGCCCTTTTTGGTCTCATCCCTACTCATCTTGAACCTCACAGTAAGATACTTTATTCAACACATTCAGAACTCAACTAAGTCGCTTAAGAGCTTAAAATTAGATTAGTGTTCCCCCAAATTCACACGGGAGAAGAGACCAGTTTGTAGTCTCTGTCTAGATACACTACAGTGATTTTATTTATGTATGTACCTCATTGTTTAAAACATTCAAGTAAAGTAAACTGCAGAAGGCCAACTGGAATACTGAGCCTCAGTCAGTCTGATTCGCTAAAGGCCAGACAGTTCAAATAGTATTTTGTTTACTTCAAATACTTTAGCTGCATTCGACTGAGCTTGCCTGGTGCAATGGAACCAATAACACAGTCCCAAAAGTGCAAAACCTGCCCATCGGCACTCCGAACTCAGTGAAACTTATTAGGTTACAGGGACGATGCACATTTAGAAACATTTCAGTAAATGTACCAGTTTGCTAATTTTGAACTGAATTTTGCTGAAAGCATTTGAAAGGAAACTAAACGCCCTCTCTCTCCCACAGTGACATCACTTCCCTAGCCTCTTGTCGAGACCAAACCAGAGGAGGGTTTTAGTGGTTGGGGCTGCCAAATTCCCCACCAGCTCCCTCTAACCCAGCAGCAGCAGACATTGACATAAGTGTGTCATGGAGGTACTTCCACTCAATCTGATTAGCGCTCTGATCGCATTAAAAAAGCATAATGATGGAAAATAGGCGCTTAGCATTTGAGGGAATATCCCAGACAAATTTCTCTGTCGCTATATGATGATGGGCAAATATTTTGATTCACTAAATGTTGAATTGGTTGTTTAAGAGTGACGTCCTCAAGTGTCTACTTTATTGTAGAAAATACAAAACCCAGATAAATCAGATACAGATACATCTCATTCAATTAAATCGTGTTCCCCTGTTTCCTTACATCTGGAGCATCAAGTCCAACTGAATATGTCCAAATTAAGTTCAGTGAAGATTCTAGTTACAGTATAACTTTGTCTAACATGAAAACAGGAGCCATGGAACATTATTGCTAACCAGGAAGAGTCAGCAGAGGGTGTCATGGTAACGAGGCAGAGTGGCTGGGGATGGTTCTGATTGGTCAGCACCCCGAGGAGGCCACATGGTTTGCAGCGGCTGGATTCTGCCTTTTTACAGCACAATGATTATAGGCTCCGGCTCGGTAATGCCAGCCTGTCGTGCTCCGAGCTGTTATCCAAATTGTACAGAACAGATGTGGGGGAATTTATTTTGTCTGATTCTGACCACGTTGGGTTACCAGTCGCTTCTCAGTTAACAGGAGTCACTGAGTCAAACTCAAAACAAAACCAAACGCACATATAACATCCTGTCTGGTTGCTAAGCAAGCGAGGATGCTTTTGTTGTGCCGGGACATCACACTTTCGGTGACACTAGTCCGACTAAGCCCTAGACCTAAATCAAAATACTTACAAGTTGTAAAGAATATAACATTTTATTTTTTGATGTCTTTATTCCACTCAATTCATAGGTCTACTTTCATAAGGTTCATAGTCAGACTGCTGGCCAACTCAGATTAGCCATGCAACTCAGGTCCGCACTCATCCAAAATTGAGATCCCGTAACCGCTAGCAACTAAAGCCCCACCTGCTCCCTATCACTCAAAGTGATCGTGATAATGTCACACTGAACTTCTCACTGAGGCTACGGGGTTATTATCCCGTGGCAAAGTAGCGGCGCTAAGCCGTGACAAGCAAGGGCATCGTTAGCACTGGTAATTAGCACACTTTTCCTTCTCTGTCCATTGTGGTTAGCTAAAGAGGGACAGCCCCTCCCCCTGCCCACACGAGTGGCCAGGTCAAGGTCATAATCTGTGCCTAGGGCTATAAGGGATGAACATGGGGAGATGTGACTGTGAGGGGGGCTGGGCGAGGGGGGGGGGTTAAGACCTAGCCTCCTGACTCAGCTCTCCCTCATGAATTTGAGGGGGGGGGTGCAGCTAAGAAGGACATGAGCTGCGGTATTATCACCCAGGCCGCACACTGGAGACAATCATCTCATCCTCGGCTCATCCTTAAATTGCTCAATACCCCCCTAATCATCTTCAGTTGGTCCAGCCCACAGGACAGACAGACTGACAGACCAACAGACAGACAGACAGCATGACCCAGATGCTACTACTGTAATAGCCAGGCCCTAATGCAAGGTAACTTTGACATGGATTACTATGGACACAACATGTATTCATAAGCAGCATAGAAAGGAGGTTATTTTCATTGCTTCCTGTTTGAGAATCAGAGAGAATCATAAACTGGATCCATTTAATCCAATGAGCTTCGAAATCTACTCATCAAATATGAATACTTTTAGAGAACTTTTAGAGAATATTGTTGTGAGTTTAGCCAGTAACTAGGTTTCCATCCGATTTTCATTCGGATATTCCCAAATCTGCATAAAAACAATATGCACATTTTCCCACCAGGGGTGTGTTTCCATCAAATGATCTTCTTGCGGATAAAAGGATGTGCATGATGATGTATTGCACATAAAAATAAATTTTGCGGTTAAATTCAAATATACTGAATAAAAAAAGTTTCCATTGCATTTTCAACTTTTTTGTTGTTGTTTCATATAGCGAGTGTGCCCACTCTGGTAGTGGCATGTGCGTTCTAGCCAACAGCACTATCTGGGCGCAGTTGGCTAGAACCCACCAAAAGCCTACATGATGAGATTATTATTATGGACAAAAAGGGCAAGATTATTTTTATTTGTCAACTGGCAGCCGAGCATCAATTATCACGTCACCAGAATAAGATCCCCGATATTTATTGGAAAGGAGCATCAAGCTCATCACCTTAAACTTTTACCATCCTGTGAAGTTCATCATCATTTATTTCATCTGTAGTCTAATAAACTGCATGCTTTCCCGATGAGTCGTAGTGGGAGGACCACACAATGCCATCGTGTGTCTCCAAGTTTACTTAAGTATGATGGTTATTATATCAATATTTGCGCATAAAAATATTCCACAGACATTTTCTCGTGTAACGGATGTGAAATGGCTAGCTAGTTAGCGGTGGTGTGACCTAATAGCATTTCAATCGGTGACGTCACTCGCTCTGAGACCTTAAAGTAGTGGATCCCCTTGCTTCGCAAGGGCCGTGGTTTTTGTGGTCCGATGGGTAACGATGTTTCGTGGGTGTCAGTTGTCGATGTGTGCAGGGGGGCCCTGGTTCGGGGCTGTTACACTTGCATAATTAATTTTACCAACACAAAATATGTGTTGTGCTTGTCTAGCATATTTAGTTTTGTCAACATTTGGAAAGTTTCCATCAGGCCTGTCATGACATTTTTATCCGATGTAATTCAATTGCATAACATGGTTGGATGGAAACCTAGTACGTATAATGCTCTCTAACATCCTTTATAATGACTTATAACATATTATAACACTGACCATAAGCATTAATAATAACTCATAAACTGTTATAAAACTCGTGAACTACAGCAGGACCCAAACAGAAAATGGCTCCCATAGAAAAGGCTCAATGGGAAAGCTACTGGAACTTCCTCCAAAGGGAGATGGCAGCTGCTGCTCTGACATTACTACAGGAGACACTACTCACACTCTCCAAATGCCATGAAAAGCATCTTCTCCTGGCATGGGACCAGAATAGCGGAGGGTGACCCCCACGGTGCCACGCTGTGACATTGTCAAAGAGGAGCCGAGGTGACAAAGCTGGAGGGCATAGTGTGAGCTGGCACTGGCTGGCACGGGTTGGCAGTCTGGGCACCCCGATGCCATGTCTGACACCACGACTGAGACCGCATTGACAGACAGGGGTATTGGGGGGGTGGGGGTGGGGGTGGAAGGGGAACGCGCACAGCTGCCATGGTGGGGCAGAGGAGTTGTCACGCAGGTGTAGAGAGAGGCGGCTTGCATTCAAAATAGCACCCTATTCCCTATATACTGTAGTGCACTACTAGAGCACATTAGTCAAATGTAGTGCACTCTATAGGGAATAGGGTGACATTTGGGACACACCCGGAGAGAAGACAGCTTGCTTGGAACAGCTGGTGCCTGCAGGTATGCTGCTACTGCAGCGCCCACCCTCCTCCTCCAACCTCAAGACAACAAACAGACCACACAGCCAGCTCCAACCTGCAACCTGCAGGTGATCCACAGCCCTTACTCAAGCCAGCCCTGACTCACTCTTAAATATTACCATGTGATATAGTCTCATGCCAATACAAAGGGAGAGTTCAAAAGGAGACCGCTTTAACAACCACTGCTGAATTATCCTCATTCGCCGAATGTAAATAAGATGTTTTCTTGAGAGAGAAAAAAAATGAACATTTGTGAAAGAACTTAGGCTTAATGCAGAAACATGGATTTGGACAAAGAGTACGTTTTGTTTTCAGACTAAGACTTGTGTTCGTATAGCGCTCACATTTGGATGGAAAGACAGCCTGCAACTGTGGCAGAGCGAGAAGAGGGAGTCATAAATAAACCCAGAAATAGATACATAAATAAATAACAACAGGCCAGGATATCTCTTGGGCTTTCCCTGTCGTTCCTTACAGAAGCTGATGTGGGGTCGATAAGGCTGCAGAGAGAGAGGAAAGTACAATGAAATAAAAGAGTCTGCCATGTGGAGGCTTGGTGTGGTTTTCTACCGAGGTTAAACTGAGCCAGAAAATGGTGTATGAATCTAATCTCAATGTTTATTGAAGTAGATGTATGTTGAATCATTGATCAAAACAAATATTCTCCCAAAGGTCCTATGTGATATCAGATGTTGTTTCGATTATGATCTATTATCTAATATTAACTATAGACCGAGTTGTCTCTTTGTGCAGAGGCGATGTTACGTTTTACAAAGTAAATGTATGAGTCCAATGACCATGATAATTTGGGATTCAATTAAACAATTCTTCAAAGCAGGGACATAAGATTCAAAACAGAACAAGATTATTTTGGACTTAAACCCTAAAAAAAAGCACAAAAGTAGGTTTCCTATAGTACATAATCAAACAGCGTTTTTGAACAGCCCCCTGTTTAAGGTACTACCCTCTATATGATTAAATGGAGAGACAGGGAAAACTCTGTTCTTGCTACAAACACCTCCTAATCTGTCATTGGATTGTTGGAACCCTGTTGCCATGGAGAAGTGGTGTGAAAGGAGCAAATAAGTCTTCAGCCTTTCTACAGAAAGCTTGAAAAAACTTTATGTTCACTAATTAGTGCTTTCGGTGAAAGCCCTTTTCAGGAATTCTTCTGTCGCCACAATGTCCCCTTGCTGGCTTTAACCTTAGACACAATTCACCAAGAACACCATAAGAGGAAAACTTCAAAGGAGTAAGAAAAAGGTTAACCCTACGCATTTGTTAGCTGTACGTATGTCATACGCGATTCAATGTCAGCATGAACAATACAGTACTATTACAATATTCATAGCTTTTGTTTTAGGAGCAAATTGCTGTCTATAAGGAGAGGAGCAGACACAGGCCAAACTCTATTCATGGACTAAAAAATGAAACTTAAGAAAACTGTCTGGACAATTCTAAGACAATGCTATAACTGAGTATAGGGCTCATACCTATGTCTACCAATTCCCCCACTACACAACTGTGAACACACATCTTTCATTCTTACCTACTGGTTTAATGGAAAGCTACCTCCAACAAACTTTATCCTTGCGGATCTGAGGTTTATCCCTCTTCGAGCATTATTGTTGCATCTACATGAATCAATTCACCACAATTACATTTTCTCTTTCTACAATACTAAAAAATGACATAAGACAAAATTCTAATTTACACAGTGAATAAATTCCACTTCAGTACATACCAGCCTTGTCAGGTATCGTTATGTTAGTAGAGGTTCAACCTCTAGCACCTTGCACATGAAAAATTAGCTCTGCTATCCAGAGAGGGCCTGGACACCTTGCAGGAACTAGTTCCACCAACACAGAGTCACAGCGCACTGTTGTGGTGGCTATGTTAGCATCCGGCAGTTCGCGGAAGGCTATGCCTGGTGGAAATGGGTATGGCAGCTTTGTACAGTTACCTCTCTCTCTTTGTCCCCCTGCGGAAGGGCCTGCCACCACCACCCTCATGACAGCCTCCCTCCTCCCATTTCCTCCCATGTAATCTCCTTAGACATTTATACTACACAAATAATACTGCTCTTTTCCCTTCAATAAGAAATGGGGGAAACATTTTGCTTTTGAAATAGGAATAACTGTATCGTTGTATATATGAAATAGAAAAACATTACATAAACGCACGACTTCGTGAGATTTCCAGGGCTATAGACGTATGTGTTGTGGGGCTTTTTTCTCCAGAGGGTGCCACCTAAAAGCCCAACGTCAGCAGGTGGAATTTAGTTAACCCTCTCCCTCAGCATGTTGGAGTCAAAACCTTGTTATCTACACGACGTCCAACTCAAACAATACTCAGGTAGGCTTTGTTTTCCCTTGGGTATAAGACAACTAAGCTACCATCGTCAAATATTTAGTGACAAATGTGATTACCGATTGCCTCAATACACTTGCAAGCCACTCCATGCAAGAACAAAAAAACGATTGAATATCTGACTAATCATCAAACACCTTTGTCTCGCTGTTTTGGAAGCTTCTGTTTCTATGGTATTTGTTTTCTGATCAGGATCGAGTCTCCTCCCGATTCCCTGGTTGTGTCTTTGCAGTTTGAGTTAAGGGAGAGAGGGGCTACCCCACGCATCGAAGACATTTAACCTTTGTTTCAGATGCGCCAGGTTAGACCATTAATCATTGAGTGGGTTCCCCCGGTTCTCTGTCCTGGTTCAATCAAGCCTCAGGGGTTTTCCCGGGTTCTAAAGTAGCTTGGGCACTCTTTGCTTACTCAGCAGGAACGATGCGCAGTTCTCCGCACTGTTCTGGTGGGCCTACTGAACTAATCACCTGTAAAGCCGATGGCCATTAACATTCATCCGGTTAAAAGATATAGAGCTCTCTAATGAACTTGACAAGTCCTCTTCAAGGATGACAACACCTCCGAAGACCTTTCTGACAACTAGGAAATCCTGTTACTTCGTAGCCACAGTACCTTAGCCTGATCCAAGAGCCTATTCCTCTGTGTTATAGCACGTCCACGCGGTAACATCCAAACCATTTAAAAAGTGCTAGGTCAATATCTGATTGTTTCAAATATTTTTGTAATTTTGAAAGGAAAATATGAATGAACGTTAAATGGTCTACAGGTCGAAGGTATTTCACTTTAATATTCTTTTAACCTTGACGGTGCAACTTGGCAAGGGAGTTGAGGTCACAAAAACAGCAAACCTCTGATGAAACCCTAAATTGATGTACAAGTGGACCATACCGCAACATTTTTCAATTTAATCAGGTATTTTTCTGCATCAAGATGAGAATAACATAGTATGATTATCACAACTGAATATGTTGCAGGATGTACCCAAGTGCGATGTGACACAATGTTAGCGAGAATCCTGATGATGTGTGAGGTAGAGAATACATGAGGTAGAGAATAGACACACTCACACGTATGGACAGCATCCTGTATTTTTCACCATCCATTGACCAAATCCAATTTGTTAAGACCCCTCTACGACTCACTTACTGGGCCTGTGGTCAATAGAAATCAGATTTCCTTGATTGGACATCCCATTATCCATTTCGCTCAGACCCATTGCATTTGGAATAAAGTAGGGCCGAGAAGGATGCCCGGGACAGATCGGAGCTGTGGCTCCAGTGAGTCCGCCGCCTTTTAAAGGGTAAAAGCCTGACATATTAGTCATAAGTGTTCTTTAAATTGATTATCATCTTAACACGCAAGCGGCGCATGTGTCAGTGGGGGAAATAAGCCTCTTTAATGAGGTTAGTGGATCCATTTAAAGCTTTACAGTTGCTGTGCTGTCCTCCATGTCACACACCAGTCTCGAGAAGGCAGCAACAGCTACATCCTCTCCTTCAATGAGATTGCACAAGTCGCTTCTCATGCAGTGAGCGTTAAAATGAGTTTCACTGAGGAAGTCAACGAGCAGATACTATTAACATTTCTGACAAGCTTGGCTGACAACAAAAGATACAAATCTCTTTGTGTTCCTCATATTTGCATGCACAAAAATGTTTGTTTTTTTACGTGGATAAAAGTTTTAAAAAAGGGTTTGGGGAGATATTTATTCCCAATTCCTTTGATTCTATTTGACTAGCATAGCACACACAAAAGTGGAGTATGTCACCTCACCTGTGGTGGTGAGATATGTGAGCCTTTTCAGGAAAATTGGCATATATTGCACGTCACTACTTCACATGAAAGGCATTTGAATGTAATTCATTTTTTTCAAAATGTGTTTTTTAGAACCTTAATTCCAATGTGTATGCCATCTGTAAACACAAATTAAATTGTTAAATTAAGAGCGTAGTTGGTTTAGCCACAGAAAAAGACAGGAAGCTTCCCGCTAGCCATTATTAGCTGAGATAATGGATGGGCTGGACATGCCGAGAGATGAGTCCGGATTGTCATGCCATGTAGCATGCTTCTGTCTATAACATGAGCTGCTCAGTATGTGTGGATAATCCTTTCTACCTCTGCTTTTTTTTAAGATATCACGAAGAACTGCAAAAGTGTTGCTACTGTTCGTCACTTCTGGAGGATGATCGTACCATGAGGGAGTCGAGAAAAGAGAACACACCAAAGGCTCTTGTATAAAACACCTGTCTCCGGATTACATCTTCAAACTAAGGGCAACCATGGAATTCGTGACAGAGAGAGAGAAGCGTTCATCCATGTATACGGGTAAGAAAGTCTAGTTAACTTTTTCATTGCAAATGAAAGCATACTGTTAGCTAGCTAGCTAACATTAGTTCGCCAGCTATGACAATCAATTTGAATTGTTAGTAGTATGGGTTGGGACTATTGCCGCATTCAAAACAACTGAACTTAGAACTGGGTACTCAGAAATCTCAGACTTCAGTGCGTTCAAGAAAACGAGCTCCGACGGGGGAAAAATAGTTTTGACCGGTCCTCCAACTCGGAATTCCAACTCGGGAAGTCAGACCTCTTTCTAGAGACTCGACTTTCCGACCTGAAGATCACTGACGTCATGATTTGATCTCATATTTTTCCAAGATCCCAGTTGTCCTAAAAGCACCATTTGGTTCATTGTTTAGCTAACTACATGTCGAAAATACCAGATGATTACCTGACCCATCATGTTAGCCCGGTGTGTCTGTGGGTGATTACAATCTACTGTATTTCATGAACATGTGTACATGTCTAGGCAATAGTGACCTATCCACTTAGCTAGATGTGGCTGGGCCTACTACTTTCACCCCTTTTAGCATTGAAATATTTGGTTGTTTACTACACTACCTTACTCTGTTTAGCACATGGCCTCACATGTGAATCCTTAAAGAGATGGGTGGGGCTCAGGCTTTAGAGGGTGTGAATGAATCTGAATGGGTGTAGACAAAGAAGAGCTCTCCCAGTTGGTGTACCAAAACATTCAAGGGCCATTTTTACAAAAGTGGGGTTACAAGTTTATCAACTTTCAAAGCAGAATTACTTTCCCCTTGTTCTTGAACTGTAGTGTATGACATACACTTTTCTATCTCTGAGTCTACTTTTATCCAATGTAAAAAACACATGTTGCTACATAAGACCGGATCGAGCCGGTCGGTCACATATACTGTGTCTCTTTCTTTCTCGCTCTCCTCCTTAGGAACTCTTGGAGCATGACCTCTCTTCAGCCTATGACCTCTCTCTTCCTCTCTGATCAGGCCTAGAATAATGCCTTGTAATGCTTTGTAATTTAAACGTTTGTATTGTACAGGGAGGCAGGTAGCCTAGCAGTTAAGAATGTTGGGCCAGTAACCGAAAGGTTGCTGGTTTGAATTCCCATTCCGACTAGGTGAAACATCTATCGATGTGCCCTTGGGCACTTCACCCTATTTGCTCTGCATAAGTAGATCTGCTAAATGACTGGAATGTATGTGAATCCGTTCATTTTACAATGTTAATTAATGATTTGCTTTTGATATAGACAATTCTTAGTTCTTGCTTGTCCTTTTCTATTACTGTAGCTCAGCTATAGTCTCTTGCATATTGCTAAATCATTTTTATGGAGTCAGATAATGAATGTAATGGACTTCATTAACTGCATAGTCTTATTGTGGGTTGCAGGTGAAGTGTATATAATATGTGTATGTATAAAATATTACCCCACTACACGCACATTTGGTTCGTCTTAATGGGGTGACTTCCCAAAAAACATGAGTGTGTGTGTGTGTGTGTGTGTGTGTGTGTGTGTGTGTGCGCGCGCGCGTGTGTGTGTTTGTTCGGATGAGCGAGTGGGTGTGCACGTGTGTGCATTTGAGTGAGTGGCCTACAGTGAGTGTGCGATGACAACCCAAATCTAATTGAACCGCCAAACACCATCCACCGTTACCCAATATTAGGCTCATAACTACTCCCTCACCCACATCTAAGGAACATTTCAGCTTTGAAAAGTTCCTTGTTGGTCTTTGATCCACATTCACAACAACGTGCTTCAACGTATTATCTGTCACTTTGAGATTGAAACAGTTGCATCCAAAAATATACAATTTTTGTTCCATTCCCAGCTCTTCAAATCTTATTTCACCTAATGCAAACACATCCAGATTTCCTTGTATACAGTAAACAGTCATTTGTAAAAACAAGGTATCCGATGTCAATTTCATTACACAAATATTGTAGCCAGATGCCTATAACCATCAACATTATTCAACTGACACCTGGCACCAATACTAAACAATACTAAAAACAACAATGCTACTACTAATCCCTACCGCCTATATTATGAAATTAAACATAAAATAAAGGATTTAAAAAAAGAATAGCTGTTACTTTTATTTCCCTATTATGTATGAGATTATTGAGATTATTCCAAATGCTGAGAAACTAGTGCAATAGCACAACTGGCGTACTGTAACAGACTGGATTATCTGCTCATTTTCTACCCAGTCATGGCATGAGTTGAAAAGAGAGTGATGTACAGCTTTGGAACCAAGAAAAATCCCCACTGAGGTGAAACTACCGATAACGTCTGTCTGAGATGAATTTCTGACTATTATCTGAAGTTCCTATGGTACTGATGTCTGAAACACAGTTTATGGCAAAGGTATTCAGTCTTTGAGATTTTCAAAACAAGAAGTGTTAGAAGAGACAGCTTGATATAAGTATATTTCTCATACTGTATTTGGACAATACTGACAACAGCAGTAGCAGCAAAGCAACATCATGCTCTCATAAGCGTCAGCTAATGCATCAGAGCTCGTTCCTGTCTCAATGCTGTATTTTCCTTTCTTCAAGCCCTCCTTTACCCTAACTGTTGTCATATAAAAGACCGCACCATCTCCATCCACCATCAGAAGGGGCTGGTTCTTTAGTCATTTCTGGGGTTTGGGCTTATCATGCAGCTAATTGTATACACTGAGTGTACAAAACATTAGGTACACCTGTGGAACGCTTTCCACACCTTGAGTCCATGACCCGACGAATTGAGGCTGTTCTGGGGGCAAAAGGGGGTACAGCTCAAATTTAGGGGAACGTTTGTTATTTTATTGCACTCACTTTATCCTGTACTTTAGAGCATTATTAGTATTATAGAGGGTTATAACGCATATTCAACTCGATGAAGACCAAAATACTGCACAGCGGTGGGAAGTGTTTCAGTGACTCAAACATTGCACTGTAGACTGAGCAAGGAAGATAAGCAAAGAAAACACTTACATGTCAACACAACACTTCCTGTAAGCACCAAGCTTAAAGCAATGAATTGAGACAGGTTGTGAATGGGTATGGACAGATCATAGGTGAGGAGTTATTTGTATATCCCAATATCATTCAGACACAGGAGTTCTTCCAGACCTTACCTCTTTCTCATGATACTGTAATGCAGCTCATCCTCCTGCTTGATGTGGGCATGGTCTCCGCTGGCGCGGTCGCTGCCCTCGCTGTCGTCACTGCTAAAGACGGAGGAGAGCTCCCTCTTGGGCACACGGTTGGGGGGCAGGGGGATGGTGCGCTTCTCTGCCAAACGCCCGCGGTTCTACGGGAAAAAGGTGCTCTTAGAGATGCGGTTTCCAGTTTGATGCTAACAGCATGCACGTGCTAACATACTAACATTAAGCATGTGATAAACATGCTAACACAAACCACATGCTAGCATGCTAACACTAAGCACGTGCTTAATATGCCTACAATAAGCACGTGCTAAGATGCTAGTAGCTAGCATTCGAAACACTCCTCCACTCTAAACACCTGACTTGGTGTGCATCGGACACCATAATATTCCCCATCAGTCATACACAGAAATCAATGCTGCTGCTGTCACGGGCGCAATAACATACATTTATAATAGGAGTGATCATTATGTGAGATTATTTCGTTCTACAATACATACAATTTTCTAAACAGTATCTAGCATTATTCAGAGGCAATACTAAGAACGCAGAAAGTACCACATGGGCTCAAGCTCCATAGCTGAACATAACAGCTTTATTGGTCATTTGTATGACCGGAATATTCCAATAACTTATTCCAAAATTATCATTATTATTATTAAGTACAAATATGGAGGCTATTCATGAAACAAAACTACCAAAGAAAAATCAACACCTTAAAAAAGACACCACGATTAGACTGATTAAAGTAAGATGATATCAAAAGATAAGAAAGTCATTTATTGCTATCTAATATGGGTGTCAATGAGTATTTACTTTTCAAGGGGGATGGGGGAGCGATAAATGTACTATTTAAAAGGAAAACTGCACCCCAAAACTATATTTTGGTATTTGAAATGGGGAACCTGACACGTGTGATCAACGGTCCTCACAATGTGCTTGAAAAAGCAAGCCATTACTGGTGCACAAGCACACTGAAATGTGCTCAACTGACTAAAAGTAGGATAGACCACATACAGGAAACAAGGGAAAAACTACTCTCCAAAATCATATGCTTTTCCTGAAGAATAGGCTTCATGTTCTGGCTGAAACACCGCTGACACGTATATAGGCCTACTATATGATATTTCTTGTAACTATAGATGCGAGTAATGACACAGAATATGTTTCAACTTACATTATACCCCAACGCAGACATACTTATCAAATTTACCACAGAAACCATAATAGGGGGATTGCCTAAACAACCATTGTTTACCATAGCCAGAGTCCTAAGTGATAAGTGGGTCATGCAAAGGGAGAACAGGAAATGATTATGCTTGGTGTGGTCAGCGCTTTTGGGCCACAAAGCTCTAATGAGCGGAGCGAAAGGAAAGAAGGAGTGTGGCCCTGAGGGGTTCCGGGAGTGAAGCTGGGTGACCTTTAATGTGACCTGAAGAGGTCACTGCAGATTAACATGGCTCTATAGAGATAAATATGGGGGGGGGGAAGAGAGGGGCAGAACGGGAGGAAAGGGGGGAGAGAAACAGAATAGGAGGAAAGAAAGAGATAATTGAATTTGAGTGAAAGGAGAAAAGGCAATACAGATAAACACAGAGAGAGTGGACATAGCTTTGAAACACTCTAGCTCTCTCTATCCCCACCCTCTCTCTCCATCCCTCTGTCGCTCTACTTCTCTCCCTCCCTCCCTCTCACTCTCTCAGTTCCTACATCTCCACTCTACTCTCCCGGGCGCCTCCGAGCCCTCCAGCTATCCCTTCCACCACATGCAACCCCCCTCCATCCCACAAGGGGCGAAGACATGAGTGGCAGGCTAGGGCAGAGGGGCGCCTCGCCAAGAGGCAAACAGGTGCAGCCCCTCTGGAGGCTCTCAAGTGGCAGACATTAAAATGAGTGAGGGGGGAAAAGGGAGGATAAAGATGAAAACATCCCTCAGGATGAGCAGGGCCACATAGTTCTGCAACAACAACAAAAAACAAAAAAATTCTGTCTTACCGAAAGAGTATTTTTCCTTTCTTCTTTCTACAGGCAGATCTGTGAAGAGCAGTACCTTTGTATAAGTTCTTCTCAACTGCGCGAGGACAGTGGAGGAGTTTTCTTCTATTCCCGCTCGACTTCCTCTGACTTAGCTACTTGGACTAGAGGTATGGAGTATGCTCTCTCTCTGGATTTCTCTCACTATAAGAGAGACACACACCTGTCATATACGCACACACGCATATACACACAACACCTGTCTTGTGAACTCACACACGCTCTCTCACACATACATACACACACACCTGTTCATGGACACACATACCACACCTGTTACTGC
Organism: Oncorhynchus masou masou; assembly: GCF_036934945.1. NCBI lineage: Eukaryota > Metazoa > Chordata > Actinopteri > Salmoniformes > Salmonidae > Oncorhynchus > Oncorhynchus masou. The sequence continues at coordinate 33,828,983 of NC_088229.1, forward strand.
ATGTAAAGAGGGGTTTTATTTAGCAGACATCGTGTGCTGGTCTACTGGAATATTCTGCCTAGGAAGAAGCACAGAGATTGTGGCTTCGTGTGTAGACAACCACCCACGTGGCCCTGACATACCGCCATGGAAACCCCCTATCCTTTCTTTAGCAGCACTGACGCATAACTGGGGGTGGGCTCCCACTGTTTCCGGCAACACTTCCGCATCGCGGAGGAGGGCCCTCTAAAACAAAACATGAAACAAAACACACCCCTGGCAGTCCCCGTAGGAGTGTAAAAAAAAGACACAATCATAATAAACACGCACAAAAACGCACACATCAACAGGAGAAGTGGTAGTGAATACACACATGTATAAACATATATGTAAACACACACACACACACACAAACACACTGTAAAAAAAAAGCTCATTGTTTCAAGTAATTATTATTAATATGTAACTGGTTCCACAGACTTTTTTGCTTACTCAACTTTCAGTCAAGGTGTTACCTAAAAAAAGTGTTGGCCCAGTCAACTTAAAATTGTGTTTGCTCACGTTGTCTCATATGTTCATCCACCAGACATGGTGGCGTAGCAGGAAGATCGGAATGCCGTGAGTTCAACTCCCAGGTGAGAACATGTTGAATAATAATTACTGTACAACTGAACATGCACAATGTAATCATGTGCGTCAAATACAGTATGTAAATTGAAAACATTGTATGTTAAAAGCACTGTGTGTAACTAGTTCCACTGACTTTTTTTTGTAAGATGCCCAGATAATAATTCCTAGTGAATAAACATATGAGACAAGTTGAGAAAAACACAAAAAACAAGTTGAGAAAAATCTTTTTAAGTTGACTGAATTATTGCCTCGTTTTTTCAAGTTGGAGCTCATTTTGTGTCAACTAATTTGTTTTAGTTCGAGTATCACATGGACCGAAAACTTTAGTAAACAAACAAAAAAAAGGCTCTGGAATAATTAGTTGAAACAGAACACGCACACACTCAAGGCGGCCTTACTGTGTGGTCAACCCTCTGTCGGCCATGGAAACAAGTTTTTCATAAACAATACACTAAAAGCACCTCTATGAATATCCCCTCCTACACATTCTGTCTGACGGTCCAAGTCCTCCAGCCAAGAAATCTGTATTTCACATCACACATAAACAACACACACACACATTCGCGTGCACAACGACAGAAAGACACACGCACCCACAAACACACAGGTTTAGACTTCAACAAAGTAGGAGTATCATATACAAGAACTATGGCTGGAATTCGTGACAAAAAGCTTTTGTAATTTCAATAAAACCACTTATCCGACCAGTGTGTTTAACTGCATGCTGGCGTTGGCTATCCACCGCCGCACCACACACACACACACACACACCAGTCTCTTTAGTAACGTAGGCTGTATACATTCATAAAAGGAGAGAATAACTGTTCTAAAACTACAGAAAGATCCTGTTGTTATTGTTGTTGTTTTATCAAAACCCCAGCCTATATTTAATGTCAAACAATGTGGGCAAACAGTAATGTTGTATTTTTTTACTAAACTAATTCCAGACCTTAAATGAAGACTCTGGAAAAGGCTATTAATGTTGTTTTTTTCTCCCTGCCTTATTTCCTAAAAGGTGCTGTGCCCTGCCACTGGCTCAAACCAGCATGCACACGCGCACACACACACACACACACACACACACACACACAGTGGTAGCCGCCCGCGACATTCCTGCAGCTGCAGCGGTCTCTCTCTCTCTCTCACACGCGCCCCCCCAGCGTTCTCCCTGGGGGAGGAATGCCTAATGAGTCACGCGCCTGTCTGCCGTTACCTCTCAGTGTGTGAGCGTGTGAGCGTGTGTGTGTGTGTGTGTGTGTGTGTGTGTGTGTGTGTGTGTGTGTGTGTGTGTGTGTGTGTGTGTGTGTGTGTGTGTGTGTGTGTGTGCGGAGGCAGGGGGGACTTGGAGCAAGGACTGGCAGAGGGGGAGGGTGGTTAGGAGATGACAGGGGGTTGAGGGAGAGAGAACGAGAGAGAGAGAGAGAGAGAGAGAGAGAGAGAGAGAGAGAGAGAGAGGAGGGGAAGGAGGAAAGGGCAGTCATTGCCACGCTCACATATGTCCAGTGAAAAAATGAGCCAAACAAATGTGTTTGTGTGCACTTAACTCCTTTTTCTGTTTATGTTGACCTCCACTCTGTCTTACTCACCCACTCACTAACGTAAGCTACAATTCTGAAGGTACGTTACAGACTTTAGAAGCTACATTAGAGACACATTATGAGGGAGAGATTTCAAATCATACAACCCCTCCCACAAATCATACAACCCCTCCCACAACTCATACAACCCCTCCCAGAAATCATACAACCTCCTTTTCACCATATTGTACATACGGCACATTTATAAATGCTTAGTCGCGGACTATATTTAATAGTGGAAAAGACTGTCTGATAAAAGCGTGTGTTTGTGGAGGGGGGTACGTAGTGGCAAGGCAACACTTGGTTTTTCATGGCCAGAATAATATTTTTGGGGGGAAGAAAGCACTGTGGGAGGGACAGGCATGCAACCAAGCACCCCATCCCCCGTCACCTCCCTCACACACACACCGTCCTCCCTTTCCTCTCTCTGCCCCCACCCCTCGGCCCTCACACGCTGAGCTGAACGGGCGGTTGCGGCCCAGTGGAGCAGGACGAGGGACGAGTGGGAGGGAGGGAAGGGGTTCTAGGAGGGCGAGAGGCAGCGAGGGGGAGAACGGGCGGTGGTGGGAGGTTAGTGGCGGTGCAGCCAGGTGTGCCAGCGCCTCTCTCTTGTGTTTGGATAGGCCCGCCAAGGCAGCCGCGCGAGAACTTCAGCCAGGTAACCACTCTGCCATTCTTTCCCCAGACAAAATCATAGGGAGAGGCGGGGGGTCTAAGAGAGTTAGAGAGAAAGCCGAGTGCATCAAGGTTGAGTTTTGCAGAATAAATCAAAAATATATGTCTGAGAATGCTTCATATCCACCCCAATGTCTGTATTTTTGTATAAAAACAAATTAATGCAAACCTGTATTTATTGCATTATAGCATATATCTTTCATTCAATGACACTACTCTGCATACTGTGGCATGTGTGAAACACTGAGTTGAGTGACGACACTCTTGGAAAACCAGGTGCTATCTAGAACCTAAAAGGGTTCTTCGGCTGTCCCCATAAGAGAAACATTTGATGAACCCTTTATGGTTCCAGGTAGAACCCTATTGGGTTCCATGTAGAACCCTTTCCCCAAACAATTCTACATGGAACCCAAAAGAGTTCTACCTGGAACCAAAAAGGGTTCTACCTGGAACCAAAAAGTGTTTTTCTATGCGGACAGCCGAAGAACCCTTTTGAAACCCTTTTTTCTAAGAGTGTGGCGTCAGTGAAGAGGCCCCACAGAGAGAGGAAGAGAACACTCGACCACTATGCCATCATATGAGGTCAGACGTCTGTACACATACTGGGAGGAGAGAGAAGTTCCATAAATATCTCTGCTGGCTTTGTCACCATCAGCTGCAAACAACTGATAGACAAGCAGTCCACCTTATTTAGCTAACTCCATCAGTCCCACTGAAAAACACACATACATACACACACACAGACAAGACAGGAGAAAGGCAAGGTATATCGGGGCTCTGATCGAGGCCAGACACTTCACTCTCCCTGTCAATCTCTGGTCCTGTCATCTAGCCTCTTACTGATAGTGCAGGCTAACACAGGCTAATGGCTAATTCACTTGCTAATGGCTAATTCACTGGCATAATGGATCATTGCAGACGGAATTATTCATAGATATATAAAGTGGCTATGTTGAGTGTGTGTGTGCGTGTGGCTATGTTGAGTGTGTGTGTGTGTGTGTGTGTGTGTGTGTGTGTGTGTGTGTGTGTGTGTGTGTGTGTGTGTGTGTGTGTGTGTGTGTGTGTGTGTGTGTGTGTGTGTGTGTGTGTGTGTGTGTGAGACAGAGGGAGGGAGTGTGTTACAGTACTTGTAAGCATGCCAATAAGTTGCACTTTTAGTATTGATTGCTAACACTAAGGCTACCCAAAATGCAAGGCCCCTAGGGAATAAGCAAATCATTAGAGACTCAGTCATTCTCTAATTTGGCCAATTGACTAAGAAACACACTAGAGTCCTGAACCATGCATCGCTCCTTCCCTAAAGATGGATACTGTGGTTGCCATGGTAGCATAGCCTTAGTGCCATGTGGGACACACACAGAGACCCACACACACTGCACACATACACTGCACACATACAGCACAAACACACTAACGCAAATATATACACACATTTGTGCAAACGCATGCGCACACACACACACTCCAACCCCCTGCGGGGAGTGAGCTGTTCAGGGACACAGAGGCGTCAGCCCTGCTTATCCCCAGCATCACAGTGGCACTCAGCCAATAGAAAGTCCCCAACAAATGGCCATATCAAAGCGCTAACCAAGGGTGCGTTCAGCAGGACGCAACGTTTTGGAACGTTCAAATATAAATATGCTATGTAGAACAAACATGCCTCTCCGACGTAGAATAAGGAATCACGTCAACTCTCTTCACAGAATTTCTATCTGCAACGTTCGAGAACGTTTTGCAACTGAACATCGCCGTGCTTCGTACAATATCTACAGCAACTTATATTGGTATTGTACTGGTAACTTCCTGTTCTTCCTGTCTTATATATAAGAAAGGCACTAATATGGATCACTCCCTAATAACTACTGACTCTAGTCCATATATCAGATGAATGTCTACTGCTACGCCTTGGCAGTGTCACACTGGGTTACAAGCATTTTGCTACACTCGCATTAACGTCTGTTAACCATGTGTATGTGACCAATAAAATTTGATTTGATTTGGTTACTATGTGCAATACATTGAAATATGAACAAAAATCACACAGAAAATCAGATTTTGAAATGGGAACCTATGGCTCTTTGAGTTTCAACCACCCTAGAATTACTGTTGTTGGAGGCAGGGATGTATAATAATAACAACAAAGAGTAATCTCCCCACAGCCCCCTAACATGGATCTGCGTGTGTTTACGTGGTTGTGTTTACGTGTGCGTGTGTGTGTGCTAGCATTTGTGTGTGCAAGTGTGTGCATCTTTGCGTATTCACATACTTTCCCACATTTTGTTGTGTTACAGCCTGAGTTTATAATTGATTACAATTAGATTTTTTTGTCACTGGCCTACACACAATACCCCATAATGTCAAAGTGGAATTATGTTTTTCTAAATTGTTACTAATTAATTACAAATAAAAATCTGAAATGTCTTGAGTCAATAAGTAGTCAACCCCTTTGTTATGGCAAGCCTAAATAAGTTCAGGAGTAAACATTTTCTTAACAAATCACATATTAATTTGCATGAAAGCACAGTATTTAACATTATTTTTGAAAGACTACCTCATCTCTGTACCCCACACATACAATTATCTGTATGGTAAGTCGATCAGTGAATTTCAAACACAGATTCAACCACAAGGGAGGTTTTCCAATAACTCGCAAAGAAGGGCACCTATTGGTAGATGTGTAAAGATAGAAATAAAAGCAGACATTGGACTATCCCTTAGACTTAGAGCATGGTGAAGTTGTAAATTACACTTTGGATGGTGTATTAATACACCCAGTCACTACAAAGATACAGGCATCCGTCCTAACTCAGTTGCCGGAGAGGAAGGAAACCTCACCATGAGGCCAATGGTGACATTGTAGTTGTGGTGACATTGTAGTTACTCCACAATACTAGCCTAATTGACTGAGTGAAAAAAGGAAGCCTGTACAGAATAAAATATTTCCAAAACATGCATCATGTTTGCAACAAGGCACTGAAAAGAATACTGCAAAGAATGTGGCAAAGTGATTACATTTTGGTCCTAAATATGAAGTGTTATGTTTGGGGCAGATCCAATACAACACATTACTGAGTACCACTCTACATATTTTCAAGCATAGTGGAGGCTGCATCATGTTATGGGTATGCTTGTAATGGTTAAGGACTGGGGATTTTGTTTTTGATAAAAAAGAAACCGAATGGAGCTAATCACAGGAAAACCTGGTTCAGTCTACTTTCCACCAGACACTGGGAGATGAATTCACCTTTCAGCAGTACAATAACCTAAAATACAAGGCAAAATCTACACTGGAGTTGCCTACCAAGAAGACAGTGAATGTTCCTGAATGGCCTAGTTACAGTTTTGACAAAAATCTACTTGAACATCTATGGCAAGACCTGAAAATGGTTGTTGAGCAATGATCAACAACCAATTTGACAGCGCTTGAAGAATTATGAAAATAATAATGGGCATATGTTGCACAATCCAGGTGTGGAAAGCTCTTAGAGACTTACCCAGAAAGACTCACAGCTGTAATCGCTGCCAAAGGTGCTTCTACAAAGTGTTGACTCAGGGGTGTGAATACTTGTGTAAATTAGATATTTCTGTATTTTATTTTCAATACCTTAATTACAATTTCTAAAAACAAGTTTTCACTTTATCCTTAGGGGGTATTGTGGGTAGATGGGTGATAGACAACAATCAATGAAATACATTTTGAATTATAGCTGTAACACAACAAAATGTGGAATAAGTCAAGGGGTTTGAATACTTTCTGAAAGCACTGTATGTATGTGCGTGCGTATATGTGCGTATATGTGTGCATGTGTTTTGTTCTTTCTTGCTCTGTGGTCAGGATGCAGGAGAGGGGGAGGCCCCTGATTGGAGGTGCTCTTTACGAGCTGGAGGTAGAGAGTGTACTCTCCTTCTGGCCTCCGCCGGTTCCGCTGGAATAACAGAGCACAGAAGGCCCGGTTCTCCCTGGAGCACACACACGCACACACACACCACTTAATCCTCTCTCAAACAGCGACCACACACACCGGGTATATGAAGAGCACAATTCTACAGAGCAGTTAAACGCAGGAGCTACAAGCAAAACATTGGCTTTATTTATGTTCTATTTTAATCATGTATGTCTTACCTCAACAGTATAACCTCAGTGTATCAAATACAAGCAGACAAACCAGACATTTGTCAATTATACGATGGGTGAGTCTAATCTTGAATGCTGATTGGTTAAAACCGCATTCCAGCCTGTGTCTGTTCCATAAATTACCTCTGGCTAAATCTATGACGTTAAACTGCCTATTTACTCTGTTCCATCAGACTGCGCAATCCACTGTCTCATCAGCACAGCAAAGCAATTTATAAACTTGATCTCCACTATAAAAAGCATCAAAACATTATCTCACATTTCTTTTAGACTAACATTTCGTTTTCAACAGCGGAGATTTATATACACTTTGCTGTCTGTCTCTCCGACATTTGCAACATTGTTTCAATATTCAAATTGGATTTTCATCTGTCCCATAGTAATGAACGTGTTGGGATGAGACAGACAGACAGCGTTTCTCAGCCAGTCCGAATCATGAATCAACTGCCATCGTTTTTATGGACATATACAAAGAAATGTCAATTGAAAAAAGGTCAGTTTGAAGTGATTGTGTTAGCGGTGTTGTTGGCTAGCTCCTCTGAACAACAGTGTCCTGACAAGTGAGCACACTTTCTATGCCAGGCTATATCGCACCTCATTAGCTCATTGTTGTGAATGTATCCAAATAAATGTCTCTAGAAAACAGCTTAAACAAATACAAGTGCATCTACTTTGCTGTTATTCTGGCTGCACTTTTTGACATGACTGTAACTTAGCTGTAGTTGGCTAGCTAGCAAGCAAGGGATAAGAATGTTGCCAGCCAGTATGGCAATGGAACATTTACAACGAACCACTGGGTCACGTCCATAGATACAGAACAAAAAGACTGAAAGACTGGGTCGCGTCTCTAGCAACCGAACCGATAGAACGAACGACCAGCTGGCTTGGGTAGCAACCCCAGATTTGTGTCGGGACTATATCTCGTGGGAGGATGAAATAGTATGAATAAATTCATCAAAATATATTTTTTTTTATCATAATTTCTCAATCATTATTTGAGTATGTTGGTAACCCGTTGTATAAAAGTGATAATGCTCTCAGAGCCGGTGGTTGGAGGATTTATTGACATGGTTTGCCGGACCTCGACGAACAACACCCGTGCCAATATATCCTCCAAACACCGGCTTCTCGGGCATCATCACTTTTGTCTCATCTACAGTACACACAGTGTTTCCATGCAAAAACTGTATATATATCTCAAAGGTGACAGTAACTGTTAACAAAACAGTATACTTTATTATAGGCCTAGTATGGTAGAGCATAACACAAAACAATGAAAATGGCTCAAAATTGCTCAGTTGTTACGGTGTGAATATGTTCAGTTGCTCTGTATTAGTGTGGTGTGTGCGCGCATCTCACAAGTGTGCGAGATCATTTTCTATGCCAGGCGGCTGGGTCGTTGCCACACTCTCATCACGGAGAGAGTGCTAGTGTGTACCATTCGGTGGAGGGCGGCACGGGGGAGGAAGACGCCGAGACAGGCGAGACAAGCCCCGCAGCCTTCCCTTCTCCTCCACACCTCTGCTTGCGTTTGTTATTCACTATGGTAGCCTCTTTAGCTCTACCTCCCGAGAGAGAGAGAGAGAGAGAGAGAGAGAGAGAGAGAGAGAGAGAGAGAGAGAGAGAGAGAAGAGAGAGAGGGAGAGAGAGAGAGAGAAAGCGAAACTGGGGAAAACTATAGGGTTGGACACACTCAGCACAACAGCACCATCCAACATTATCATGGCTTTTCAACCTGTGCCACTTTCAGCTACTTGAATGCCAGACAGGAGGCTGTATACAATGTATTACCTTCTGCTGTGCCATGGATGCTATAAATAAGATGATAAGGTGTTCATTTGTGAGATATAGGTAAGCCTACAATGTGTTTTTCAGCAGTAATTTCAGATCTGTTGAAATCCCAGCCTTGGTTTGTGAAAACAATTCACCGGAACCCGCACTGCTCATAAACAATAGATAGAATATAACCAACCATCACAAGCCATCAGACAAGCACGTCTGTAGAGAAAGGCCTGCCATTTCTGGCTAAGCAAACAGGCACTGACAACAAAGAGGTGTGCACACTGCTATAAACAGTACGATTACAATAGGCTTTTGTGTCAGGACTCAGAAAGCCAATTCCTGGCAAGTTACTTGAGTCATGTCACTCTATGACTGTTAATTTACTGTCAGTAGAAATGACAAACATTTTTTTTTAAAGAAAGACAATATGCAGACAACCCGACAATATTTATTGTGCCACTGTTCAGCTGCAGTATAACATTTTATGTTAAATTCCCCCCAAAACGAATCTACTTATGTATTCTCCCCGAACTCTCTTTTTAGTCAATGCAAACCATTTGTAATTTTGTTTTCCGTGAGCCCCATGTGGTAGTAGCGTATATCTGTATTCTTGGCTGTGAAAAAAACGTCACCAGTTTACCTGTATCACTCAAACACTTCCTGCTTATCTAAACCGCTTTTGCCTTGCGTGCCTCACAAACAAAAATCAGCAGTAGCCACGCTCAGTAGCTCGCTAAGCCCCTTACGCCCTCAAGATTAGAGCTTTGGAGCGATGACAGATGCACTCCGTAATGATAAGAAAACCACACACACACACACACTGCACCTGTGTGAACAGATTCGGCGACGGCGAGTCGGCAACGGTGAGCCAGCGACGTGCTCGCTCAAAGCCAGCACACTGGCGCAGACACCACACCTGTGACGCCTCACAACCTGCATGGCATAATGCCATTAGCTCAGATGTACGGGATGGCATGGAAAACACAGCCCAGTGAAACAGCTAGGAGAGGAACATCAGCAATGAACATAAGAGCCACGAGAATGAGATCAATCTAGCAAAAGGGAGCCTGACTAGTCACCCATTCATATTACTTATTAACTTGGACTAGAATTGTGCCATTCAATCTCGGCTTCATGTTGTGGTTTGAGCCCGTGTTGATTTCAATGTTGTGTATATATCTGTGAATAATGACACAAAGAAGTGCATACTCAACCAACAGAACGAAAACTTCAGGCCAAGCACCATATCCTCATATGGTGTTTTCCCCCCTTAATAATATCGCAATCAACTTTTACCAGTTGAACATAAACACACATATAATCATTTTTTGTATTACAATTCTTCTGAAATATTGTATTAAAATATGAACATTTGGCAAAATCTCTTTAAATATGTGCAATAATAGTGTTTAACATGATTTTTGAATGATTACCTCATCCCTGTACCCCACACACATACTATTGTCTGTAATGTCCCTCAGTCGTGCAGTTAATTTCAAACACAGATTCACTACAAAGAGACAGGTGCCCTTCCTAACTCAGTTGCCGGAGAGGAAGGAAACCACTCCGGGATTTCACCATGAGACCAATGGTGATTTTAATAAAACAGTTACCGAGTTTAATGGCTGTGATGGGAGATTACTGAGGATAGCTCAACAACATTGTAGTTACTCCACAAACTAATGTAAATAGAGTGAAAAAGGAAGCCTGTACAGAATAAAAATATTCAAAAACATGCGTCCTGTTTGCAATAAGGCACTACATTAAAACTGCTAAAAATGTGGCAAAGAAATTAACTTTATATCCTAAATGCAAAGTATTATGTTTGAGGCATTCCAACACAACATATCACTGAGTACCACTCTTCATATTTTCAAGCATGGGGTTGGCTGCATCATGTTATGGATATGCTTGTCATCGACAAGGACTAGGGAGTTTTTTAGGATAAAAAGAAACAGAATAGAGCGTGTGAAAAATTAAGTGTGTGAGGGAAATAAAGTAGTGATGGAAATTTCACAATTCTTTACCTCAGCAGTTTTACATATTTTAAGAGGCAATTCTACACAATGGAGATTAAAAGTTGGGTTCACAGAAATTGAACAGTTCCCACAGGCAAAATCCTAGAACATAACCTGGTTCAGTTTGCTTTCCACCAGATACTGGGAGACAAATTCACCTTTTAGCAGGACAATAACCTAAAACACAAGGTCAAATATACACTAGCTAAGTTGCGAACTAAGACGACATTGAATGTTCCTGAGTGTCCAAGTTACAGTTTTGACTTAAATCGGCTTGGGAATCTATGGCAAGACTTGAAAATGATCAACAACCAATTTGACAGAGCTTGAAGAATTTAAAAAAATAATAATGTGTTAAAATAGTACAATCCAGGGGTACAAAGCTCTTAGAGACTTACCCAGAAAGACTCACAGCTGTAATCACCCAAACATTGAGCATTATAGACCAATGTTAGTCTGAATAAATTCTGTCACAAAAGGCAGATTGCTTAAGACCAATGCTGCTTACTCTGTGTCTCAATAAAAGTCAAATGTAGTTTCGAGCAAGCTTTTAGCCCAGTCGTCATCAACAGACAATTGGAATCAGCAATGCAATATACAGTTTTAAACCAATGATAAAGCAAGGAAAACAGATGTAAGAATTGAAATGCTGATGAAACCATAATCTTACCACTGGAGACGAAATTCGACACCCAGGGCAATCACAGATTGGGGGATGTACCTGTAAGATTCCTTTGGACATAAGAGTCTTTAAACTTTTCCCTGAGAGAGAGAAAGAGTGAGAGAGAGTTAGAACGAGTTATAATACAAAAATAAACCATACTTATACAGGACCCGTTGATATCAGCAACTTTAAATCAATGATGATGTAATAACCTACACATGGAGGTGATTACAAATGACAGGACCTTCAAGAGCCTTATATAGGACAATATATTTGTCTAGCGAACATACGTTAACAGAGTCTACGCATAAACATCAATAAAACAGTTTGTGCAACACAAAATGTGGATAATTGTTGAATAATAACTCAAACATGAACATTACATTTGGAATTGCCAGTTTTTCAAACTAAATGACCTGGTTTCACCGATGAGTTCTAGTTGAGCCTCGTGTGTTAAGATACATGACAGTCGGCTATTGTCATTGTATCTATTCTCAGATATGAAACTATCTTTTATCCGGCTAGCATGTTTTGCCTGAGGGCAACACCCTCTCCCAACAGAACTTGGGGTGAGGTGAGGTTCTAAAATAAGTGCGCACGCGGCCAGCGCAATAACCAGTAATTATTAAAATAGGCCCAAAGTTAGTCAATAATATCAATTGTTCTAGTAATAAATCAATTAATAAACATATTCTGGTACGTTTGTTTTGTCTGAGCCAATGTATAACTTTTGAAACCAAAATAGTAGCCAGCCAATAACATCATTATTTTGGATAGTTGCAACGCAAACATAATCTACCCAAAATAACCAAAAGAGTAAGGAATAACCTACAACTTCAAGTCAAATAATTTCGTTCCCTGTCTCTAACATCATTCTGGTCTTTTGAGATGTCAACACCCATTTAGCCTTCTGATATACCCAATACTCAACGGAATGATACCCGCAACGTCTATCAACTGCCATATAATGTTTAAACAATTCTGTACCCAAATATTAGCGTTTTTCACCTTAGTCCACGACTCCTTACTCCCAGTTTTGCGAATGGTCGCTGCCTGTGAAGATACAGTGAGGGTATGTGCCTTTCTCATCTCTCTTCTTACGCGCTGTAGTTGGTGTACTGCTGAGTAACCCTTTAACTACGAAACGCAGAACCAAACCAGGGAAACCGAATTTCCACTCACCAAACAATGACAAAAACCTTAAATTGGGTATCCTCCTCAAAATGAATATACTTTAAAAAAAAGGTATACATAATGTTTTATGTTGCCTACCTTTGTGCCGTATACTTCGTTTCCAATCTTTGGCGGTTTCCCTTCCACTGACAAACTGAAACTCATTCGGGGTGAGCCACTCGCCCCGGTATTTGATTGAGGGTCCCTTACTACCTTGGCACAGTTTGTTAATGTATAGTAAAGCCTTGTTCTCCCCGCACTCCACCTCGATGCATGGTTCCCCGTTCTCAAAAAACGGCTGAAAGTCGGGGATGGAGGAAAACCTCTCCAGCATTAAGTCGTCCGGGTGATGGTGAAGGTGCTGGTGATGCAGTGCCGAGTCGTGGAGCCCCAAGTACAAGCGGTGATGTCCGAAAATATGGTCGTACTGCGGTGGGTGCGGGGTCACCACAGTGATAGCGGTGTCATTTAAAGGGGCCAGGTATTCGGACTGGTTGAAGGCAGCCAATGCCAATACGTCCCCATCCAGTCTCTCCTTTTTGATGGCAGGCATGTTACTGGGAGCGAAGCGCCGGTAACAAGTGATTAGCAGCTAGCCCGAGCCAACTTGTGTGTCCTCTTTTCGGAGTTGGTCAGCCGTCCCAGACTTGAAGACGAGCCACTTTGTTTTAGGCAGGGCTCCGGTGTCGTTCTGTGACAGCGGTCTGTTGAACTTCCCCGACAGATTGCCATTCACTAGTTTCCAGCTCTCTGTAGTCGCCGCGCTCTCTGCCGCCACACTCCACCACTCACCACTCGCATGACGGTTCTCGCCGCGCTCCTGCCTACCACCCGCGCTCCTGCCTACCACTTTTAATCGGACTTGCGCTACTAATACCTGCTACGTTGGAGTAGTCATAACTTAGCCATGGACATCACGTTATCCACAATGATCATTGACACTTCCCCACATCTCTTCAGTTTAGTATTTTCTAAACAGTAGGCCTATTGCTATGATGTTGGTTTCTCTTATTTTACCTGCCTTTATTTATTGCAATTAACAGGTTTACAGTCATTGTGCCTTCCAATATGCTGGTATTACGCAAGACGGTCTCTACCTGAATAATAAACAATACTTGGCTATACAACGTCTTGTTTGATGTATTAGAAGTAGTACAAAAATATGCAGGTATAGGCTCCTTTGCTTACATACTTTCCATATGCCATAAAACTAGAGCCTATGGCTATCTGAGCATTGCAAACTTCCCTATTTTTCAAGATATTTCAAAGTATTTGCGTGGAACAAATTCAACTGATGGGACGTTTGAAATAGTTGTGTTTTAACCCTGTGTAGGCTATATCGTTAAAGTCACGGTGAAGTTCACAGACCCAGACCAAACAAGATTTGCACTCTCCGCCGCTTCTCAACTTGGCCCATTTAAACAGCCGAGGTTTTGCGAGCGCGAAAACTTGAAGGGGGGTGCGCGACGGACGTCATTATTGCGCAAAATATAGCCTAAACACAGTCACATATTCCTGACACATACTGTAGCCTACGGATTATAATAATTCCCTATTCTTAAATGATTATAATATTCATGTTCATATATCAGCAGGTCCATATAGCCTACAACAACAATACATAGTGAAACAATATAATTCAATATCAGCAGGTCCATATAGCCTACAACAACTATACATAGTGAAACATTATAATTCAATGTCAGTTGATGGTTAGACCTACCAAGGTAGGGATACATTTTTTGATAGGCTACGCTAACATAGAAGTAGACCCCATTGTCTCGCAACAACAAGCAAACACGTACAGGCCTATAGATTATATTCCATTCAATTCAACAACAGGTTTGAGCACATATATGTTCATTCTCTTTCATTTGTATTTGCTCATAGTTCTACCCTTCACAACTTCTGAGGTTCAGAATGTGGTGGGTGTTCTCTGTTATGCCCTCAGTGCTTGAAGTCAATATTTGTCTTGTACTCTTTGTAATCATCTTCCCACTACTGTAATGGTCACTCTCCTTCGAGAAAAACCATGGTAATTTTAAATATCTGGAAGGGATATTAAAATAATAGAAGATTTTATTCATCACATTTGTTCAGTCAAAATATCAGCAATTTCTCAAAACCTGACTGCATTTGTGAAACTTCAAATCAAACACACTAGACTAAATGTTGTGTGTTTGACCTTACCAAATTTGTATGACCTAAAAATACCAATCACATACAAATCTAATCCCACACAGGTTGTTGTGAAATTAACAAAGGCGCGAGTGCAATTAGATAATGGATAGAAAGACCTGTACGTGCTGTTCGCTTTAACATAGTCCCATAGTGGTAATATCTTCCATTGAAGAGGGCAAGGGCATGATCCAATGGGACCTGAAAAAAAATCAGAGTAGAAAGTCACATCAGGAACGGTACTCAAAGCTGATCTAGAATCAGGTCCCCCTGATACATATATTCTTATTGATACATATATTCTTATTCATTAGGATCTGAAAGGCAAAACTGATCCCGGATCAGCACTCCAGGCCCTGACCCGTCAATTTATCACCACCCAGGTTTCTCCATCCTCCACACCACCACATGGAATAGCCATTCCACAGCAGAGGTTGGGCCCAGAGTCCTGTGTGTCAGACGCATATAAATCACACCGAATGCCCCCTGTCACGCACAGGAAGGAGCTATGCACTGCAAAGGGGCCCGAGCGCAGAGGGCCATAGATAAAGCATTGCTGGATAGCCCTACTGCTTGGGTTATACACCTATAAGCAAAAACATGCATGCACACATACATACCCATATACTGTATACAAACACACACACACACACACACACACACACACACACACACACACACACACACACACACACACACACACACACACACACACACACACACACACACACACACACACACACACACACACACACAGATATCTTCTTCTCACACTGAAATTCTCTGGTCCCTGATTCAATCATGTCAACCAACACAACACAATAGGGTGAATGAGGGAATGAGCAGCATGGGCGCTTTCATGACATGGTAGAGGGAGACCATTCTCACCATCACTTCTGCAATACTTTATGAACCATCACTTTGTTTACTGACATTAAAGGATATACACTATATATACAAACGTATGTGGACACTCCTTTAAATGAGTGGATTCGGCTATTTCAGCCACACCCATTGCTGACACGTGTATTAAATTTGAGCACACATCCATGCAATCTGCATAGACAAACATTGACAGTAGAATGGCCTTACTGAAGAGTTCAGTGACTTCCAACGTGGCACCGTCATAGGATGCCACCTTCCAGCAAGTCCGTCAAATTTCTGCCCTGCTAGAGCTGCCCCAGTCAACTGTAAGTGCTGTTATTGTGAAGTGGAAATGTCTAGGCGCAACAACGGCTGAGCTGTGAAGTGGTAAGTCACACAAGTTCACAGAACAGGACCGCCGAGTGCTGAAGCGAGTAGCGCGTAAAAAAATAATCAGTTTCCATGGCTGAGCAGCAGCACACAAGCCTAAGGTCAACATGCGCAATGCCAAGCGTCGTCTGGAGTGGTGTAAAGCTCGCTGTCATTGGACTCTGGAGCAGTGGAAACGCATTCTCTGGAATGATGAATTACGCTTCACCATCTGGCAGTCGCCGGACGAATCTGGATTTGGCGGATGCCAGGAGAACGCTGCCCGAATGCATAGTGCCAACAGTAAAGTTTGGTGGAGGAGGAATAATGGTCTGGGGCAGTTTTTCATAGTTTGGGCTAAGCCCCTTAGTTCCAGTGAAGGGAAATATTAATGCTACAGCATGCAATGACATTCTAGACAATTCTGTGCTTCCCAACTTTTTTGGCAACAGTTTGGGGAAGGCCCTTTCCTGTTTCAGCATGACAATGCCCCTGTGCCAAAGCGAGGTCCACACAGAAATGGTTTGTCGAGATTGTTGTGGAAGAACTTGACTGGCCTGCGCAGAGCTATGAACTCAACCCCATCAAACACCTTTGGGATGAATTGGAACGCCGACAGCGAGCAAGGCCTAATCGCCCGTCTCACTAATGCTCTTGTGGCTGAATGGGAGTAAGTCCCCACAGTAATGTTCTAATATCTAGCGGAAAGCCTTCCCAGAAGAGTGGAGGCTGTTATAGCAGCAAAGGAGGGACCAACTCTAGGTTAATGCCCATGATTTTGGAATGAGATGTTTGACGAGCAGGTGTCCACATACTTTTGGTCATGTTGTGTATGTCTTCTGTTAGCGGTGGGTCAAGTTATAAACGCAGGATTCAATCTGATCAGCGGTAGATATTGCGTTATTGCGCTCTTGACAGTTAAAGGTATCTTCTGGTTGAGCCAACCTAAGCCACATGGACTGTTCACCCTATTCCAGTCCAACAGGCGGTACCGGTGCATCAAGGATCAGACCGACAGACTCTTAAACAGCTTCTATCCTCTGGTCATAACACTGTTAAATGGCTAACAACTACTGCTCTCCCTCTCCCACCGACTATCCACACGGACTCTATGCCCTTCCACGGGTCTCTACCCACTCAAAATCACAGCATTTTTGGGAAAGAGCTCTCAATGTAAGAATTTCACTGTGCTGTTTTACACCTGTTGTATCTTGTGCATGTGGCGAATAAACGTTGAAACTTTAAATACATGCAGCCTTTCCGTGAACGCTGTCTCTGCGAACGTGGGAGCATTGCCTTTAAAAAGTAGGCCTCAATAGTCGACAAAGCGCGATCGGATTGAATCCCGGCCTAAATCAAAAGTGCCTTTTAACTAGTCTGAACCATAGATGACCGTGATGATGATATCTGATCTGTAAAAGACTGTAGATGTCATGCCTTGGTTCATAGCAATATTACAAAATGGTGTGGTAGGCTAATTTCTCCAGTGTCTCTAAATGTAGGCTACATCTAATCAAACAAGGTATTATAGTAACAGGCAGGAACAAAACCTTGCATAAGCAACGGATCTTCAAGGTAGAATGAACAACTGTTTCTAGGAAGGCGACTTGGTAGGTGAACGTTTTATTTTAATCTCTTTTCGCCCCCGTCACCTCAGAAACACCTCTGTGGAAATGTGGGCTCCGGTGTCGATAAGGGTGCTGGGGCGGACCTTTAGGAGAGCCCTGGGGAACCCTGTCATCACTGTCATATCGGGGATACCCATGCCCCCTCACACCCACTCCCAGCCTGTGACTCATTGTCTCCATTGCATTACTGCACCCAGACAACCACCATGAAGGGGTTCCCCCAAACTCCGACTGACATGGTAACATCTCGGCCTCCAGCAGTTCTCTGAAGAGGGTTGGCTGTTATTGGACGTATGATTTCATTATTGTTCGACCACCACCACCCTCTTGTTCT
Source organism: Oncorhynchus masou masou (assembly GCF_036934945.1). Taxonomy (NCBI): domain Eukaryota; kingdom Metazoa; phylum Chordata; class Actinopteri; order Salmoniformes; family Salmonidae; genus Oncorhynchus; species Oncorhynchus masou. Next base: position 33,846,989 of record NC_088229.1, read on the forward strand.
TTCTCCTTCATCCTATATCCACGTGTGGACATAATTAAAACATCACCTTTGATAGCATGTGCTACTAGGACACCCTCTTTTTTTCACAGAACAAAAATGGGTTTCAATTATATTTTTGTTCAAATAGAAATTACAATCAAATTCTGTGTTTTCTCAATAAAATATTCAGCGAATGGCGTTTTGTTTATTCACTCCAAGTCGGCCATACAGATCCCCCCTAATGACGCCCCTGCCTCTGCGTGGTTGTTGGCAGCGGCCCCAGAGCCGCTGCGCTGCCGGCGGGGGAGAGAGGCAATAAATAACCCGGGGAGAGGAGCGGAGACCCCCGGGCGGTGCACAGTCTGACCTGACAAATACTCACTGGAAAACCATCACAGAGTGAGAGCCCACCCCTAGTGCTTAGAGCCAGCCTTTCAGACATGAGCTGCAATATAGGCCTACCCCTATTGGAAAAAGCGGCGTCTCTCCCTCCATCTCTCTCCCCAATCGATAGCCAGACACTGTCTGAGACACGGCGTCAGTAATTAACTATTTAGAGAACTGTTTTGAATTTCTTGCTTGCACAATTTTATAAGCCTCTTATCTTATTGCCCCCACCCCTCCTGGTTCAAATAGGAAAGGTCATAAGTGTTCCCACAAGGTAAACTATTAGTACAAAAATAGGTAGAATGTTTTCTGTGTGTGTTTCTGGTTCCTTATAAAACATACATTTTTACCGCCTTCGCCTGAAAGCTCACTGATTCGCTCTTCCAAAGACATCCAAAATGTGGTTTCAGATTAAACTGACAGTGGCACCAAGAGAGCTCTTTGACTTCCAATATTTCAGCACAGCGAGGGGACGCTGTAACAGGACCCGCAGAGGCTCATAGAGTTTTTTGCTGTCGTGCCGGCGCCTTTCGTCTCTCTCGCAGGATCTAAAGGGTCAGGATGCTGTCTGTGTGATCCCACACGGCTGCTCTTCCAAATGGATTTATTTCCTTTCTGGACGGCCAGGCAGGCAAGCAGCCCAGGAGGATACTCATTTTAGACCAGCGTCTGTAGCTGTCAACGCAAACAGAGGCAAGGACACCCAACCTTTTTCCCGTGGACCCCCCTTCCTCCTGCGAGAACACACACTCAAGCCTGTATGAACACACACTCAAGCCTGTATGAACGCACACTCAAGCCTGTATGAACACACATACACCATCCACAAACACAAATCAAATTCAATTTTAATTGTCACATGCTTCACACACGACAGGAGTAGACTAACAGTGAAATGCTTACTTACAGCCCTTCCCAACAACGCAGAGAGAAAGAAAATAGAGAAATAATAGAAAAGTAATAGCACATAACAATACAAATAATAATAAATACACAATGAGGAAAAATAGCTTGGCTATATAAAGGGGGTACCAGTACTAAGAAATGTACATATAACTAGGAATAAAGTGATGAGGCAACAGGATAGATAATAAACAGTAGCAGCAGCGTATGTGATGAGTCAATAAAAGGTTAGTGCAAAAAGGGTCAATGTATATAGTCCAGGTATATATTTCGTAACTATTTAACAAACTATTTAGCAGTCTTATGGCTTGGGGTTAGAAGCTGTTCAGGATCCTGTTGGTTCCAGACTTGGTGCATCAGTACCTCTTCCTGTGCGGTAGCAGAGAAAACATTCTATGACTTGGGTGGCTACACTCTGTAGCGCCTTGCGGTTGGATGCCAAGCAGTTGCCATACCAAGCGGCGATGCAGCCAGTCAAGATGCTCTCAATGGTGCAACTGTATAACATTTTGAGGAACTGATGGCCCATGCCAAATCTTTTCAACCTCCTGAGGGGGAAGATGCGTTGTCGTGCCCTCTTCAAGACTGTGTTGACGTGTGTGGAGTGGACCATAATAGATCCCCAGTGATGTGGACACCAAGGAACTTGAAGCTCCCCACCCGCTCCACTACAGCCCTGTCGATGTTAATGGGGGCGTGCTCTGCCCTCCGTTGCGTGTAATCCACAATCAGCTCCTTTATCCTGCCAACATTGAGAGGTTGTCCTCCTTGCACCATACTGTCTGACCTCCTCCCCATAGGCTCTCTCATTGTCGTCGGTGACCAGGCCTACTACAGTCACTTAATGATGGTGTTGGAGTCGTGAGCAGCCATGCAGTCGTGGGTGAATAGGGAGAACAGGAGGGGACGAATAACACACGACCGAGGGGCCCCCATGTTGAGGGTCAAGGTGGAGGATGTGTTGTTCCCTACCCTCACCACCTGGGGGTGGCCTCTCAGTAAATCCAGGATCCAGTTGCAGGTGTTCAGTCCCAGGGTCCTTAGCTTAGTGATGAGCTTGGAGCACACTATGGTGTTGAACAGTCAATGAACAGCATTCTCACATAGGTGTTCCTCTTGTCCAGGTGGGAGAGGGCAGTGTTGGGTGCAATAGAGATTGTGTCATCTGTGAATCTGTATAATTGGAGTAGGTCCATGGTGTCTGGGATGATGGTGTGGATGTGAGCCATGACCAGCCTTTCAAAGCATTTCATGTAGGTCACTTAGACAGGTTACTTTGGTGTTCTTGGGCACAGGGACAACGGAAAGGGGGATACCTAGTCAGTTGACCAACTGAAATGTATTTCCCACATTTAACCCAACCCCTCTGAATCAGAGAGGTGGGGCTGCCTTAATCGACATCCACATCTTCGGCACCCGGGGAACTGTCTTGCTCAGGGGCAGAACGACAGATTTTTACCTTTATCAGCTCGAAGGATTCGATCCAACAACCTTCCAGTTACTTGCCCAACACTCTAACCACTAGGCTAACTGCCCCCCCATGGTCTGCTTGAAATATGTAGGTATTACAGACTGGATCAGGGAGAGGTTGAAAATGTCTCAGATAGCATATGATAGCAAAATGTGTCGAATTGCAGGAAATTAGCTTTAAAACTGCAACATTCTCTCTCAGCCTCATGGCTAAATGTTTAGAATTGCAGGAAATTCGCTCTAAAAGTGCACATTTTTCTCTTCACCTTTGACAAAATGTGATGAAATATTATTATAAAACTACACGTTATTTTCTGCATCATGGCAAAATCAGTTTCCCTCCCCCCATTTTTGTTGTTGTTGTTGTTGCAGTTTTATAGCTAATTTCCTGCAATTCTAAACAATTTGCCATGACGGGGCCCCCTGGAGTATGGTGCCGTGGGGCCCCAAATAAGGTAGTCTGGCCCTGCGCACGCACACACACTCAAGCATGCCTGCAAGAACACACATTCTGTACACACTCACTCAAAAGCATGCAAGAACACACACACCAAATGTATCGTATGAAAAGCAACCATAGAATTAAACAAGGAAACTTAGAGGAAAACAAACATGTTAGGAGGTTAAGTGAAATCTTTGTAGATCTTCTAATCAATGATCAAAATGTCAATAGTTTGTTCTATGATTCGAAGATTTGACCTTTCCAGTCTTTATCATGCACAAATCACCATGGCCCCATGTGTCCTCCAACCAGCCCCTATTGGTATAAAACACAGTGTTCCCTTTTCATCTCAATGAAAGCTCTGTTAATAATTTGTGCAATAAAATATAGCTTGCCTCTCTAAGTTTCTGGGAGTTATTGGCACAATATTCCCCACACAGGAGGTTGGTGGCACCTTAATTAGGGAGGACTGGCTCGTGGTAACGGCTGGAGCGGAATTAGTGGAATGGTATCAAATACTACTATGTGTTTGATGCCATTCCATTCGCTTCTTTCCGGTCATTTCTATGAGCCGTCCTCCCCTCAGTAGCCTCCTGTTATTCCCCTCCATATTTGTGCGAGGCAGTGATAGGAACATAAATTATTTCTTATCTCTTCCGCAATCCATTTTTCAAAGGGTTCACCATATTTGAAAGGTAGCAGCGCCATCAGCCAACCTCAGATAATACTAGGCTAGCATTCAAGAGATTCCATTTACAGATTTGAAATTAAATTATATTATAACCCTCATTAAAATGGTCAGTCCTTAGGACTATTCAACAACCAATAAAACCAAAATAAGGCTATGACAAGCAAACATGCATTGTCTCACTTGTTTCAAATAGCCTATGATTGGTTGCCATGATAGCCAATCAACAAGGAAATAGACATCCTTGGGCTTCTTCTAGCAAATATGTGTGAAAAGTATTAGTCTTTAAAGTCAATGTTGGTTGGCCCCCAACCAAGAATCAACAGAATGTTAGGCATTTTCTTGCCTTACTAAAATGTTATAGGCTAGCCCTGGCTGTAAACAAACAACAGCTTCAAAATATGTTAGAATTTTGTTTTATGGACTGTCAGTCTTGTCCTCCATTTGGATATAAGATTGAAACAGGATTGAAACAGGAATTAAAGATATAGTTCAGAAATACAGTGCCAGTCAAGTTTGGACACACCTACTCATTCAAGTGTTTTTCTTTATTTGTACTATTTTCTACATTGTAGAATAATAGTGAAGACATCAAAACGATGAAATAACACATATGGAATCATGTAGTCACCAAAAAAGTGTTAAACAGATCAAAATATATTTTAAATTTGAGATTCTTCAAAGTAGCCACCCTTTGCCTTGATGACAGCCTTGCACAGTCTTGGCATTCTCTCAACCAGCTTCATGAGGTGGTCACCTGGAATGCATTTCAAATAACAGGTGTGCCTTGTTAAAAGTAAATTTGTGGAATTTCTTTCCTTCTTAATGCGTTTGAGCCAATCAGTTGTGTTGTGACAAGGTAAGGGTGGTATACAGAAGATAGCCCTATTTGGTAAAATACCAATTCCATATTATGGCAGGAACAGCTTAAATAAGCAAAGAGAAACGGCAATCAATCATTGCTTTAAGAGATGAAGGTCAGTCAATCTGGAAAATTTCAAGTACTTTGAAAGTTTCTTCAAGTGCAGTCGCAAAAACCATCCAACGCTATGATGAAACTGGCTCTCATGAGGACCGCCACAGGAAAGGAAGACCCAGAGTTATCACTGCTGCAGAGGATAAGTTCATTAGAGTTACCAGCCTCTGAAATCGGCAATTAACTGCACCTCAGATTGCAGCCCAAATGCTTCACAGAGTTAAAGTAACCATCACATCTCAACATCAACTGTTCAGAGGAGACTGCATGAATCAGGCCTTCATGGTCGAATTGCTGCAAAGGAACCACTACTAAAGGACACCAATAATAAGAAGAGCCTTTGCTTGGGCCAAGAAACATGAGCAATGGACATTAGACTGGTGGAGTCCAAATTTGAGATTTTTGGTTCCAACCGCTGTGTCTTTGTGAGACACAGAGTAGGTGAACGGATTATCTCCTCATGTGTGGTTCCCACAATGAAGCATTGATGAGGAGTGATGGTGTGGGTGTGCTTTGTCAATTTCCTGACCTCAACCCAAATTAGATGGTTGGGACGAGTTGGACCGCAGAGTGAAGGAAAAGCAGCCAACAGCTCAGCATATGTGGGAACTCCTCATGAACCTCCTGAAGCTCGACCCTACACCCGCTAAACATGTGTACATGTGTGCCAAACATGTGTATGTGACCAATAATATATGATTTGATTTGAGAGAATGCCAAGAGCATGCAAAGCAGTCATTAAGACAAAGTGTGGCAACTTTGAAGAATCTCAAATATAAAATATATTTTGATTTGTTTAACACTTTTTTGGTTACTACATGATTCCATATGTGTTATTTAATAGTTTTGATGTCTTCACTATTATTCTACAATGTAGAAAAGAGTAAAAATAAAGAAAAACCCTTAAATGAGTAGGTGTGTCCAATCTTTTGACTGGTACTGTACATATCTAAATACGTAAAATAATTTAACTATCCCTTTAACAAGAGTGTCTTTAAATAAGACAACACCTTTAATGTTGTTCAATGCATATGCTGCTAGTGTCACAAAGTTTGTCTTGAAGTGTTGAAGAAAGGCCAATTAAATGTACTGAGTCCCTCCAACCTACAACAAACATCAAATCGGCTTTGTAAAGAGGTAATATCTGCTTGCAAAGAATACATTTCCTGATCTCCCGGCCGATATTGAGTTTTGTTCCGTGCGATTTGAAACCAGCAATCAGCACTGCGGTTTGAAATAGCCCTGAAACCGGAGCCAAGACGTCGATGAGTCGCCGACACGTTTCAATTAGAGAGCCGCCCTGGCCGATCTATCCCCCGGGGCGTCACAGCTCAGCGGTCACGCCCCACACAAACTCCACACGAAAATAAGTTTAGGGGCTCAAGGATTTTGGAAAGCATTGGTAAAATAATACCTTCTGTGTTTTTAATGTTTTTAATTACACATCATAACTGTTGTTTTCATCACGATGCTAGAGGATTAGAGATGGAGGCATAGTTGCTTGTTTGTAGTGCTTGGAATCGTTTCTATTCCACTGCAAGTAATAAAAGCCTTTGAATATTCCTGTAGGCATTAAAATGAAAACACGGTTGGTTTCAATGTGAAACTACATATTTTTTATGACATGAGTAGTCTGCTGAATTTGTGCAAACAACATTCAATCCCTTGAGAGAGTTCGATGAAAAACACATTTTTCCATATTTTGGGGCTGAATTTGGCCTCCATAAAACATAACATTGCACAAATTACTTCTGATATGCCCAACCCTGTATGTAAAAGTACATTTAGCATGGTCACTGTTATAATGGTCAGTTTAAGGAGGACGTTCAGTATTTTACAACTTAATATTCGATGGTTCCTCACCCTGAAAGTAGTTCTGTAGAGAAACCGTAATCCATGGTTTGGTTTTCTTGAAACAGACACTACAAACTTTAGCTAACTTTAGTCACTGCTAGTTAAGGCCATATTGGCGTTTTGAGCTGTATAATTTCCAGACCATTGAAGCAACATGTGTGGTATGAGAAATTCATATTTCTTAAACCTTTAATGTATGCTATCTAATGATAATTTCAGCTCTAGCCAGCTACTTAATTTGGTGCTGGGATCAAACGTTTTTAAATTAGACTAACGAGTAGCAGACAAGTTCAAAGCCCAGCCCATCCCCTTCTGAAAAGTCTAGTATACAATCAGCCCAGTCATACCATGCCACCACCTCATCCAAATCATGACTTGCCAAAATAATCAGTGACACCAATCCACCACATATATTTTTCTCCCATTTATGAAATGTGCATATGAGAATGGAATTTTATTCAAATTTGTATTTGTAGAATTGTCGCTGTAGTATAGATCTTAACGTTTTGGTGCATTAATTCAAAGATTCAATACATTTTTATAGAGGAAAATTACTGCATAATTGGATCTTGTGTGTGCACTGTGTCGAGATGTGTGTGTGTGGATGTGTGTATGTGTGTGTGCAATATGGATGCGAGGCAGCCTTGGGGTCAGCACTATCCCTGCCCCTGAGCCATGATGCACGGCTCTGACAGTCCTCATCAACAACAGTAGACTGCACATTGTGGAGGAGCAACGGGGGCTGGGGGGTTACGGATGAGCCACGGGGGCTCAGCGACAGCTCACTACCCCCATACCCCCCACTGCCCGCATCCCCACCTCCGCCTCCTTGGCTGGATTGCAGCCCTGCATCAGGCTCACTGCAGGCGCTGCTCGCCTTCCCCACAACCCCCATACCCTCCCCGTCCCCCGACTGCCCAATCGATATGGCTCTTCGCCTTTCATCTGACCAGAGCTTTGGAGGAGCCACCCTTCCTGGAGAAAACCCAATACAGCACTCACTCGCGGGGTAGCTTACTGTTTATATGTGTGTGTGTGTGTGTGTGTGTGTGTGAGTGTGTGTGCGCGTGTGCGCGCGTGTGTGCGTGCATGTGTGTGTGTTGTCTGCGCACGAGTGCGTGTGGGTACAGTGTCTGTGTTTGTGTGTGTGTGCACGCAAGCATGTGTGTGTGTGTGTGTGTGTGTGTGTGTTCGAGAGTTATAAATCAATTAACACACAAAATCAATTAATACAACACGTTCAGATTCATACCTTTTATTACTGTCAATACTATTTTCTCTTTAAACAAAGGAACGAATGATGGAGTGCCTGATTTGAAGGGATTTTAAGACATGAAGTTCCCAGGACCAATCTAGAAGCAGAACTACCACCTGGCATTATATGTTTAACATTCATCAGGATGTGTGTTATGAAAACGCCTACTGGCTATTAGAGTGACATGCTAACATGTACAATATCCTCATGTTGACGATTGGTGTCCTGATTCTGATCACACAGTACGTCTACCAGTTGTTGAGGTTTGCTTGTTGACGAGAAGTGGCTTAAGATAGGTGAGGTGTAGTGTGGTAGCTTACTAAACTAAGCTCTCACGATGAGTCACCTTGCCTTAAAGCTATAATTCACTCCTAATCTCAGCGCGCTAACTCAGTCTTTAGTCAGACAATCACACATGTATGGTATCACTGTTAATGGTCATCATTATTGTATTTTATTATGCAATTTAATTTTATATTGTATTTTGTACTCTCTAACTGTTTCATGTTTATGTTCTGTACTCAGTTATCATTCGAAAAAGAGATCACAGATCTCAATAGGATCTCCTGAATAAAAAATAATAAAAAATGATACTGGAACACCCAGAAATGTATTATGACTGGTTTCATAAAGGTGTTATGATTGTCTAATGTGTACCCTGTATAGTAAAGTGTTACCTAAAAACATACTGCTTACACTCAGATGTTCCTCTGAGGTACCTTGGGTAGCTTCATACAATACTGTGTATAATAGTGTTACTTCCCGAGAGGGAAATTCACCATCAAAGATCCTCCTCATAAATACTCCAAAAGCTGGAGAGACAGCATAATCCATCTCTCGTCCCTGCCTCTGCAGACAGTTTCCTGACTCTTGTTTGGGAATTCCTAGCTCTGCCTTCCTGTATTAAAAGACACAGGCAGTCTGTCCCAAATGGCACCCTATTCCCTATTTAGTGAACTTCTTTTGACCAGGGACCACAGGGTTCTAGTCAAAGGTAGTGCACTATGAAGGGAAAAGTGTGCCATTTGGTACGCAGACACAGACTGATCCTCCTCACTCCACAGCAAAGTGCTAAACATTGGGAACTGGATTGGTCAGGTCACACAGAAGCCAGATATAAACCAACCAAGGAACGTTCTTCTGGAGAAGACAGAAAAAGTACACTTCTGCAGGCCTGCAGAACAAAACACTTGGATCCCAAATGACACCCTATGGGTCCTGGTCAAAAGTAGTGCACTATATAGGGAATAGGGTGCCATTTAAGACTTACACTTAGAAAGTCTATTGCTCCGATGCAATAGATTCATTACAGTAATTAGCTAAGCTGTCTTCATCAGCGTTTAACATAAAACCAAGGAGCAACCACAGGGAACTAGGGTGAAGCACAATTGAAAGGGTTATATAAAATATAACTAAAATCCCATGGTGTTGAATTAACATGGTGGTCATGTATCCTGGCCTTTGTGTAGAATGAGTAGATATTCTGGGAGTCCAGATATTATTTTATTATAAATGACCTCTAAGTGGTTCAGCCCTCTTCAGGTCTTGTGTGTCTCAATTGATAGTGCATGGTGCTTGTAACTCAAAGGGTTGTGGGTTCAGTTCCTGCTGGGACCATTTATACAAAAATATATGCATGCACTTCTGTGAGTGGCGTTGGATAAAAGCCTCATCTAAATGACATATATCTTCACTTCCTGTTAAGCTGATTCTGGATTGGGGTAGGATATAAACACACACGCAGCACCTCAAGGAGAAACTACAGTCAAGACGCTGTCCAAACAGATGTTTAGTCTGCCCAAAGCGGAGCAGCCCACTGCCTTTTTATTTGCCGCCCTGAATCATCGCCTTTCGTGTAACCATAGAGGCTTTGTCGCGGGGGTCAGCTCTTTCAACCCCACATGGCAGCACAGAGATTTGGCGGCAGCATCGAGACAGGGAGGAGGAGGAGGAGGAGGAAGGGGAGGAGGGCCACAGCTGCCAGACTCATGGGGACCGACCGAGCCCTGGCCGGCCCTATAAACATGACGTAGTGTGGCCATCAGGGACTTGTCTTTAAAAACGTCCCTCTGGAAAAAGTCTGCAGCAGAATGACTCACCGTCCGAGGAGTAGGAGGAGAGAGAACATGAGGGGGAACTGTCCCAAACATTTCCAGACAATCGAAAACAGACACAGTTTGTCCCTGACTGATGGTAACCAAATGTTGAATTAAGGGTAACGTTTTGCTGTTGTGTTGCCATGACAGAATAGAAAACCAAAGCTTCTTTATAAGCTCACGTGACCAGGGATAATGAATACGTGATGAACATTTTTATTCAGCATTTACGTACCATGGGAGTTGGTCAAGTGACGGGATGGGATTTCATTGCAGTGTGTTTGTGTTCCCTGTGGTCAAAAAGTGGTTTGCGTGAACCACTTCTTGATCCAGATTGAATAGAACTCAAATCCTATGGAACAACTATCCCCACTTTAAAAAAATATATAAATCCCAACTCACTATTATTAAAACACATGAGAAAGTAACACATATCCAGCTCCCACATTTCACTGAAGAATTTCTCCAAACAGTATTGACAACCGGCTTCCATTCCTAACATCCAAATTAGTACCAATAGCCTACTAATGGGGATAGAAACACATGGCTGTACGCTGCTAAACTGTTACACAGAACCAGACATTAGCCCTGCTAATTCCCAGTCGGTATACAATATGTCTGGTGTGAGTTAAGGAAGCTGGTGCTCCCTGTGGTCAAGGGGGAGAGGTCGGGGAAGCGCTACAGAAACGCTCGGTGAGGCCGCTGCCTTGGCAGGTAGATGAAGTGTGGATCACACGGGGTGGCGTAGGGGTGATTCATGCTCAAGGGAATGCACTGTAAAGAAAACAACACCATAAATCAGCCCGCCCAGCTGCCATGCTAATTGTAATTGAAATGAATTTGTCTCCCGCCCAGTGCCGGGAATTGCAATTGGTATTGACCAACAAAAAGTCCACAGATGGTTGTTGGGAAATGAAACAGTGATTTGTCTCAAATGGCACCCTATTTCCTATATAGTGCACTACCTTTGACCAGAGCCCTATGGACCCTGGTTAAAAGTAGTGTACAACATTGGTTTTGTGTAAAATGGGAGGGCTATTCCTTAAGGAGCACGCTAAGAGCGATGTGGGGCCTAGCATTTGTGACGTCAATAAAAGGAGGGAAGGAGAAAAGAGTGGGGAACATGTAACATTTGAGTTACGGTTGTGCCTTGTTTGTGATGATGTGTTCAGTCAAAGTGTGATGTCTTTCTTTTCGAGGGATATCAGAGGTTGTGCCATGGCATAAAACGTAACATGGCTTATTGAATCTCACTTAGGCCGAGGACAGGTTGCGTACTGAACATACACTATGCCTCATAACAAAGAGGTCCACTGTTACTATGTGCTTTTGGTTTAGCTTGAGATTGACCTAATACCTTGATTTTCACATGGTAGTAGCCAAATGTGGTCTATGAATTATGATTTAACATGCATCTGTTTACAAAGAATGAAAAAATATATTGATTATTAAATTATGAATATTCAAATTGCATTGGCTGTTTACCTGGCAATAATTTCACCTGATAGTATCTGATTAAGTCAAGTGCAGGTCCTATGTGCATAATTTTTCTCCCCACTTCAAAAAACTAGTGCAAACAACCCCACCGTCCCCATGCCCCCTATTGGCCGATTCAGCCCTATGGGCTCTTGTCAAACGTGGTGCACAACCTAGGGCAAGGATGGCTGTTCAATTCCAGTCCTGGAGGGCCAAAACACTTCTGTTTTTTGCCTGGCACACAAAGTGTCTCAGGCATGAATTAGTCCCTGAATTCGGATGAACAGCCCTGACCTAAGGAATGGGGTGCTGTTTGGGATGTAAAAATTTCGACTTTTTTATGCCAATATATTGAGATTTGTCTGGTTCTGGCTCACACCACACATAGCCAGGTACTTAGTCATTAAATCAATCTCTCGCTAGTTGATTGGGATATGAACAGACCTGTGTGTGGACTGGAAATCAGCTAGAAGAGAAGAGTGAAAGGAAACATATCCTAAATAGGATAGACAAATATTTCATTGGATATTTTGGGACAAGGTTTACTAATTTGTGGTGGAAGACAAGCCACAGATATCCAGAGACATGAATTTCACTACCAAATGCATAGGACCTAGAATCAACAATTCAACAGTGTACTGTTATAGTGTTGAGAAATTGACTAGGTTTCCAGGAAGTATTTTCAGTTTTTACTTCTATATTCAGCAGATGGGACCACCAGTATAATAAAATAGTGCATTGTTTATATGACAGATTTTTGGACAGTTCAGATTTTTGGACATTCTCTCTGTTGCAATGACTATGGATGTGATAGATAAACCAGTTGTGAAAGCTACCATGCCTCAAAATGACACAACGCTTCCAACGTGAAGCCCAGAGGACTCCACACAGTCGGAGGAGAAGACCACAGGCTTCTCTGCTCCACCGCACCCCCTCCCTCTCCGGCAGGCAATCTATATTTCATAAGCGGGCTGTGGAGCTCCAGTGCCCAATTATCAGCAGATAAGGCACAGGAAGCCCTGCAGCGGTGGCAGAGCTATTTAGACAGGGGGGAAAGGAGGGAAGGCAGGCAGGGACTCAAACCCCCAGGGGCACTTCACCCTCCCTCCCTCCCTCCCTCCCTCCCTCCCCCCTCCCTCCCTCCCTCCCCCTCCCTCCCTCCCTCCCTCCCTCCCCCTCCCTCCCTCCCTCCCTCCCTCCCTCCCTCCCTCCCTCCCTCCCTCCCTCCCTCCCTCCCTCCCTCCCTCCCTCCTTACCTTACTGCAAGGGTTCAATTAGCTGTGGCGGTGGCTACACTAGCACCCCAAGCCCTCAGCCAGGGAGCAGGGAGGGAGCCATTATATCACCGCCATCACCACCACGCAACACTGAACTCAACCTCTACCCAGCAACCTCAGAGTAGGCTCCCACACACTCTTACAGGAAATCTTTGGCTTCCTCAGCCTGGAAAACAATAAGGTCATTCGTACACACGTGAACTTAACACTGAGGAGAATGTGTAAAAAATCAACAAAAGACGAGGATGGCTTATCTTTATGATTCCTAAATCTTTATTTTGCAGTCGACAGCAAAAACAACACTGTGACCTCATAGTGACTGACTCTGGAGTCAAATTGTATCCCGTTTTCTGAGGCTTTGACCTGTATACCTCACATTAAGTAATTCCTGTCTCTGACAAAGTGCTTCCCGTGAACTCGTTTCCTAATATTACAGTGTCATCGGCTAAGCAGCCTCGGCTATCAGTTAAGCACTTTAATGTCAGGGTTTTTCACCCAGAGTTGATTAGTTAGAGGTAAAGCTCTATGCCATGTTGGCGTCACACTTTATTTTGCCTCTGTCTGCTCAGAAGAGGAGCTCCAGGAACTAGTGCTGCGCAAGGTCGGACAAAGATCAGGCACGACTCATGGATACGAGACAGATATCGATTTGGAGGGACAAGCGACACACACACTCCGCAGGGCAGGGCAGCCCATAGATCAGCCAGGGACAGGATGCAGGCTGGGTCAGAGAGGAGGGTGTGTGTGTGTGTGTGTGTGTGTGTGTGTGTGTGTGTGTGTGTGTGTGTGTGTCAGTGCGCACTCACATACAGTACCAGTCAAAAGTTTGGACACACCTACTCATTCAGGGGTTTTTCTTTATTTTTACTATTTTCTACATTGCAGAATAATAGTGAAGACATCAAAACTATGAAATAACACATTTAGAATCATGTAGTAACCAAAAAACTGTTAAACAAATCACAAATTAACAAGGCACACCTGTTAATTTAAATAAGTTGGTTGAGAGAATGCCACGAGTGTGCAAAAATGTCATCAAGGCAAAGGGTGGCTACTTTTAATAATTTCAAATATAAAATATATATATTTTGGTTACTACATAATTTCATATGTGTTATTTCACAGTTTTGATGTCTTCACTATTATTCTACAATGTAGAAAATAGTAAAAATTAAGAAAAACCCTTGAACGAGTAGGTGTGTCCAAACTGGTACTGTACATGTGTGCGCACTGACACACACGTGCATACACATGCATGTGAGTGCGCCCATACACGTGAGTGCATTCATACACACACACATATGAACGTGTGTGTGTGTGTGTGTGTGTGTGTGTGTGTGTGTGTGTGTGTGTGTGTGTGTGTGTGTGTGTGTGTGTGTGTGTGTGTGTGTGTGTGTGTGTGTGTGTGTGTGTGTGTGTGTGTGTGTGTGTGTGTGCGTGCGTGTGTGCGTGCTTGTGTGTGTGAGAGCGAAAGAGAGAGAGAGGGAGAGAAAGCGAGAGGCCAAAGCGAAAGAGGCCAGGCAATGCTCACGGGCATGGAAAAGCAGGCCAACTCCACCCCCCACTACAGAGACACTCCAGACTCCCTGCTGAACGGTCATGTAGAGGTACCAGGGAGTAGAGGTATCTTTCGCTCTCTCTCTCTCTCTCTCTCTCTCTCTCTCTCTCTCTCTCTCTCTCTTTCTCTCTCTCTCTCGCTCTCTTTACCTACCTTATCTTCAAACTTTCTTCCCACATGAAAAAAATACTATAGTATACTATGGTATAAATACTATAGTATTCACAGTAGTGTTTTTGCGGATTGTAGTATACTGTACAATTTACTGTAGGGTTTTTGCAGACCATAGTATAGTGTAGTATTTACTGTTGTGTTTTTGTTTTGTTACATTTGACATAGAAGTGGATACCTACTGGTGAAATACTAAAATAACAGATTTCCACAACCACTAGGTAGGTAGGACTGGGGTCTGAAAGGATAATTCAGGGTATATTCAAATCAAATACTGTAGTTTTTTCAGACATTACTGTTGTATTTACCACAGTGTTTTTTATATATACACTAACTGGACAGTGTCTTAGGTACACCACCCTGTTCATGAAAATTGACAGTGAGTCACATGGCCGTGGCAGACAGGCATCGAGGCATTCAGTTACTGTTCGATTGAACGTTAGAATGGGCAAAACAAGTGACCTAAGCAACTTTGAGCGTGGTATGATCCTCGGTGCCAGGCGCGCTGGAAACAAACACCCTTTTGGGGTTTTAATGCATGACACTGTCTAGAGTTTACCATCAGCTAAAAACAAGAGGAAACGGCTCCAGTGGGCACGCAGTCATCAACACTGGACAACTGAGGAGTGAAAAACATTGCCTGGAACATGACAGTGAGTTCAGTTTACTCAACCCTATAGAGCATCTCCGGGATGAGATGGAATGTGCTGTTCGCAGCGCGAACGTACCACTGTCCATTCTGCAGCAACTGTGTGATGCCAATGCGTCAACATGGACCAATATCCCTGTGGAACGTTTCTGACAACTTCTAGAATGCCTTGAAGTGGGGTCCGACCCAGGTACTAGATGGTGCTAACTAATATGAATGTGAATGTGTATAGTAAAGGTGAATGTGTACAGTAAAATATTTTATAGCAAGTACTACACATGATCTTGGGATACTACAATGTGTAATATAATTCTGCAGTATACTACAGTTTACTGCAAAATTCTATAGTAAGGACTGTAGTATTCTATAGTAAATCGTAGTATTGTTTCATGTGGGTTTAGCTCTCTTTCTCAATAGTTTGTCTGCAATCTCTTAACTGCCTAGTGCTCAAGCTGTAGCCTTTCACAGAGAGAGAGACTGCGAAAGAGCAAGACAGAAAGAAAGAGAGCAAGAGAGAGAAGTTCCCCTTTTTTGAAGTGCATGTTCCATTGCGAGAATACCCCGGCAGCGGCAGCCCCAGACATCTGGTTAGAGTTAACACCGTGACGTGTTTCCTGTGCCAAACCGGGCCCCGGTTCACGAATAGCTATTTATAAACCCTCCGACATAAGCTGAGGTCTTTGGCTTTGGAGACTACTTTAACACTTTCAAAACACTGTTCCAAAGTACGAGTAAAACCCATGATAACGCCATCACAGGAAACGTATCTGGAAGTACAACTAGAGATAACAGGAGATGCATCATACGGTGTTATTCTGCACTTTGAGAATGATCTTGATCAACCACTGAGAAACTGAACACATTTTCAGTGTCATTTTGCACTTTGAGTATGATCTTGATCAACCACTGAGAAACTGAACACATTATCAGTGTCATACAATTCCAGTCACTCTATTCCCGGTAACGATGATACTGATAAGTCATACTACATAGAACAGTACTAATGTCATGAAGCATGACTCTCCATAGGCTTTTTTTTTAGTCCAGGACTAGGCTTAATCTGTGTCTGTGAAACCAGACCCAAATAATCAGTTTGCAGATCAGTGTTAAGCAGATAGGTCCTGCATCGTAGTCTTTATGTGAGATGGAGGAGTGGAAAAGTGTGAACCCGGAGAGGAGTGGTGGAATGTGTAACGGAGGTGAGGGTTGAACCCACACACAGCCATGCTCTACAGGGAAACCCTGTGTACTGTGTGGGCCACGCCGGGGCTTGTGGGTAACGGAAGCGAGAAATGAGGGGGAGAGACCCAAGTCTGAGATCTGAAAAAGCAAAGAAGTGGAGGTGTAGAGAGGGTATAGGCCTTAGAAGGGATTTCCTGCGTTGGAGGGA
Source organism: Oncorhynchus masou masou (assembly GCF_036934945.1). Taxonomy (NCBI): domain Eukaryota; kingdom Metazoa; phylum Chordata; class Actinopteri; order Salmoniformes; family Salmonidae; genus Oncorhynchus; species Oncorhynchus masou. Next base: position 33,863,560 of record NC_088229.1, read on the forward strand.
CACCATTTAGACAGATTTTCTTTTCTAAATAACACGAATTACAGTAACCACAAAAGTAAGGGCACTGTTGTAGGCTACTTCTCAAAAGAGAGGATGTTCTTGAATTCAGTTGGAAAGTTCATACTCCATACACTGAAAAGACAAAAACATAAACAGAAATGTATCAGTGTCATATTGCCTACCGAAATCCTTGTGTCATAAACTTGTCATAAATTCTCATTCTAATGTAGTGTAGCCTCTGAACTTGACTCCTGAAACATCGCTTGGTTGGTAAAGGGTCAGTGCAGTCAAAAATGTGATTTCTGTGTTTCATATCTATTTCCACACTATGAGGTTGGAATAATACTGTGACATTTTGAAAATCATGATAATACCCTTTCAGTGTAAGAGCTGTTTAAAAAGGCCGCCTGAAACAGCTTGTTTTACAAGGATGGAGTTTTGGTCTGTCTGGCAACATCACCAGGAGGAATAAGTTAGTAGACCAATAACGAAGAGCGTTTCCCGTTACTCTCCAATTAGGCTCCTGCAATTGTGCCCCTCACTCAGACCATTACCAGACAGTCCTAGCAAAATTCTTGCTTGAGAAATGGCTTTTTGCTAAGAAGCTATTTTTGTTTCTTTTTGAAGATATTAATTGAAAACAATCAAAATTAGGGTACCCCAAATAGTTTGATATTGAGATAAAAACGTATGCATTGGACCTGTCGTACCCATATACAGGTTGAATATGGAAGATTTAGACATTGATACGTGCCTAAATGGGAACACAGTGGCTATACATGACGTCAGAGCTCAGGGTCTCCACTTCACAGCTCTGTATGGGTTTTGACTGACAGTCGTTCTGAACTTGAGCACCGCGCACGGCAAGGAGTTGCCCCCATCCCTCCTGCTAATTGGCCAACTTTTACACATTTTCTGCTGTCTGAGTGAGAGGAATGCTGTAAATTACGAGGACTCTATGTATTTTGAAAGATGAGACACTGAGGATCACAATAAATACCGCTTGATGTCAAACAAGCAAGCCAAACACCTGGGAGTCCAAATGTGCACTTCACATTGCCATACCATAAAACGCATGTAATATACATTGTCAACGTTTATGATCACTATGTTTGATGTACATTTACAAGATGACATGGCGTTGTACCCTGGGTTGTCCTGAACAGAATGAGCCTGTTTGTAGTATTGTGAAGAAAATGTTCCGCAGGCCGCACTTCTGAATGTACTCATGGCTCCATTTTATGCGCACCAAAATGACCTTCTGCTCCTCTGAGTTGCCTTGTGACACTTCATACTGTAAGATCACATTCTGTCATTTATCTAGTCATGGAACAAGCTTTCAAATTATGCCCACCTGACCCAAATTGCGATTTATAATGGACTGTTTTTGGATTGCATGAACAACAACAGTGATTGTGTGATGGTTGGGATGCAGGGCTATGTTCAAAACAACTGCAGGTGTGCTTGCTTTAATTCCTCAACGACACAAAAGAAAAACACCTTATAGTTGAAAACTCTTGTTTGACTCATAAAAGTGAATTGATATTACGTAGGAACTGTGCAAACTTTGGAGAGGTGTGTGGCCACTTGGATACACCAGTTAGACCTCTCACTCAAACACTTGTCATATTTTTTGTCTCATGTTGCACCTATCCAAATGTTCCAATAATATTATTGTCATGTTACTGAATGTATCCAAAGAATTTTCAGATTTCGTTATCAACAAATGCAGCGAAAGTTACGGTAAATGTAAAATGTTAATAAAATCAACAGTTTAATGTTTGGATTCAGTCTTGTGTCAGATGAACTGTTGTGTCCTCACCTTTAGTCTAATAATTTTCCCATAATCTCCAAACTGATCCTTTTTAATTGCTGCCATAGTTTTGCATTTGCTTTCCATATTTCTTCTGTAAGAAACATTTCAATTTAGCCCTATCCATATAGGCCAATTCCCACAAGCGTAAGAGGTTAAGGATTCAATCATCCCACTCAAATTCCAATATTCCAATAATTGCCTAGAGATTTAAAGGATATTGAGTGGGGTAAATGGTTCTAACCAATCCAATCTGAGCTGAAAATACATGTTTAGGTTTGCAATTGAATCAGAAGACGACAAACGAGGACAAACGAGGACAAATGAAGGTTTAAGGAGAGTGTATTGATCTGTGTGAGGGTCACGGTGAGGTCAGTGCTATCTTATGATAAATGAAAGGGTCCTCGGTGTGGACAATCACCTCCTGACCCACTCTACCTTTACCAGGGCGAATGACTCACAGCTGCACCTGCCCGCCGCACAGGATGCATGTGGGTGACTAAGAAATGTGACCACGACGGTGGAGCTAGCTGACGCTTTATCGCTGGAGCTAACTGATGGCACTTTTTAATCCTATATGCACTCTTGTTTGTCTCTCTCTCTTTCCATCCTGGTCTCTTCTTCCCACTTGAATTATCTCTCTCTCGGTCTAATTAAAAAAAAAACATTCCTACCATTTCTTCCTCTCCACTCTCTCCATGCCCCATCTACTCCCTTCCTCCCTCTCTCCCTCCATCCCTTTCTCCCTCCATCCCTCTCTCCCTCCATCCCTCTCTCCCTCCATCCCTTTCTCCCTCCATCCCTCTCTCCCTCCATCCCTCTCTCCCTCCATCCCTCTCTCCCTCCATCCCTCTCTCCCTCCATCCCTCTCTCCCTCCATCCCTCTCTCCCTCCATCCCTCTCTCCCTCCATCCCTCTCTCCCTCCATCCCTTTCTCCCTCCATCCCTTTCTCCCTCCATCCCTCTCTCCCTCCATCCCTCTCTCCCTCCATCCCTCTCTCCCTCCATCCCTCTCTCCCTCCATCCCTCTCTCCCTCCATCCCTCTCTCCCTCCATCCCTTTCTCCCAGGCAGGCGGCAGTAACCGCCCTCCAGCATAATATCCTGCCCTCAGGTTCTAACCTGTCAATAAGCCAGCGTTTTAGTATTTGTGGCACAAATCCATTTCAAGTCATGGTACCGATATTAGCATTTTTTGGGCCATTTGTGACAAAACAAGGTTCCTCCCGTCCCTCAGCCAACCCGTAGTGCCGATTAAGGCCTGTTCTCAGTTTACTGCTGAGTTAGATACATGGTATGACGATCAGGTCTTGTATAGTACAGTCATAGGAATTACAGAACTGGAAATGGACTTGCAGGAATAGAGTGAAAGCTTTTGGTTGAAGTTTGAGTGAGAGCCAATTGGATCTGCAACCACGAAATGTTTATCTATATACATTTCCAGTGAGATACACAATCTATGTTGTTTATTTGATTTGGGAGTAAAAATAAACAGGAAGAATGACTGCCCCCTCTCATTGAAGCCACGGAGGTTCAAGGCCGACCACCATACTGCAGGCATTGTTTGCAGAAAACAGGATCCCCATTATAATGACTGGGAAAATGGCAATCTTCATGGTCAGTCTTCATGTAAAAACAATTATAAGAAGACAGACAAGGTACCAATAATTGCTTCTCATATACCACAATATAATCTTGAACAGATTATTTTAAAATCGCACACAGAAGAAGTTCAAAGGATAGTTGAGTTGCTAATGGCAGCCTGCTGCACCCCGGTCGGCCTTCAACTGGAGTTACTCAATGAGAGGGGGCAGCATTGAGATAGCCTGCAACGTCACTTCCTGGAGTAGCTCATACTGCGCATGTTACAGTATGTCTCCATGACATGCCATCTTACCCAACTTTGTTTGTTTCAATGTGCTTTTGTTAATTTGTGGAATTTCTTTCCTTCTTAATGCATTTGAGCCAATCAGTTGTGTTGTGACAAGGTAGTGGTGGTATACAGAAGATGACCCTATTTGGTAAAAGAACAAGTCCATATTATGGCAAGAACAGCTCAAATAAGCAAAGAGAAACGACAGTCCATCATTACTTTAAGACATGAAGGTCAATCAATGCGGAAAATTTCAAATACTTAGAAAGTTTCTTCAAGTGCAGTCGCAAAAACCATCAAATGCTATGATGAAACTGGATCTCATGAGGACCGCCACAGGAAAGGAGGACCCAGAGTTACCTCTGCTGCAGAGGATAAGTTCATCAGAGTTAACTGCACCTCAGATTGCAGCCCAGATAAATGGTTCACTGATTTCAAGTAACAGATGCATCTCAACATCAACTGATCAGAGGAAACTGCATGAATCAGGCCTTCATGGTTGAATTGCTGCAAAGAAACCACTACTAAAGGAACCACTAAATGTTAGTGGTTCTTACACCAATAAGAAGAAGAGACTTGCTTGTGCCAAGAAACACAAGCAATGGAAATCTGTCCTTTGGTCTGATGAGTCCAAATTTGAGATTTTTGGTTCCAACCGCCGTGTCTTTGTGAGACACAGAGTAGGTGAACAGATGATCTCCGCATGTGTGGTTCCCACAATGAAGCATTGAGGAGGAGTGATGGTGTGTGGGTGCTTTGCTGGTGACCCTGTCGGTGAATTATTTAGAATACTGCTAGGCCCACTTAACCGGCATGGCTACCACAACATTCTGCAGCGATAGGCCATACCATCTGGTTGGCGCTTAGTGGGACTATCATTTGTTTTTCAACAGGACAATGACCCAAAACACACCTCCAGGCTGTGTAAGGGCTTTCTGACCAAGAAGGAGAGTGATGGAGTGCTGCATCAGGTGACCTAACCTCCACAATCTCCAGACCTCAACCCAATTGAGATGGTTTGGGACAAGTTGGACTGCAGAGTGAAGGAAAAGTACCCATCAAGTGCTCAGCATATGTGGGAACTCCTTCAAGACTGTTGGAAAAGCATTCCAGCACCTCATGAAGCTGGTTGAGAGAATGCCAAGAGTGTGCAAAACTGTTATCAAGGCAAAGGATGGCTACTTTGAATAATCTAAAATCTAAAATATATTTTGATTTGTTTAACAGTTTTTTGGTTACTACACGATTATACTTTTGTTTCAAAGTAGATTTGTTTTTAACCCTTATCGTATATAGTATTTACTATTTATTAGGATCCCCAATTAGTTGTTGCCGAGGCAGTGGTTACTCTCCCTGGGGTCCAAACAGGAATCAAAACACAACAAATAAAATACATAAAATGCACAATATACATAGCTCTACATTTACATCACAATTTATCCATTCAGCAGGTGCTCCCATCCCAGAGTGACCCACAGCTAATACATTCATCCCAAGATAGCCACTTGAGACAACCCCATATCAAAGTTGTATCACAATTATACATATCACATCACTACATAATACAATACATAACACATTGCAAAATACAATACAAAATACATAAAAATGTACTGTGTCTCTTCACAGTCCCTGTCGTGCCGTAATGTGTTCTTTTGTCTGTTTCTTGAATCTGGTTTTATTGCTAGTTTGATTTACCCTGGATGGCAGAGAGTTCCATGCAGTCATGGCTCTATTTAATACTGTGTGTTTCTCAGCCTCTGTTCTGGATCTGAGGACTGTGAAGAGACCTCTGGTTGCAAGTCTTGTGCGGTACCGATGAGTGTCCGAACTGTGTGTTCCAACTGTTTGAACAGACAGTTCGGTACCTTCAACACATGAACACCTCGCACAAAGACCAATAGAGATGCAGTCAATCTCTCCTCAACTTTGAGCCAGGAGAGATTGACATGCACGTTACTTACATTATCCCTCTGTGTACATCTACTTGAAATACGCGCTGCTCCCTTTTGGACAGACTGCAACTTACCTATGTCCTTCTTTGCTGCACATGACCACACAACAACTGGGCATCAGTCCATGTGTGACAAAACAAGGGCCTGTAGGACTGTCTGGTCGACTGAGATGTCAAGAAAGCAGACCAACAGCTTACCATGGGCAGACCTCTTCCAATTTTAGAGACCATTGAGTGTATACAGTTTTGACCATGACAGCTTGCTATCTAGGGTTACAGTTTAGTCTCCTCAACTTGCTCAGTTGCCACATTATTCAATAATAGATCTAGATGAGGTTTAGGGTTGAGCGAGGGATTTGTCCCAAAAAACGCGACTTTTTATTTAGCACCAGCCTATTACTAGTTACCTATTCTAAAACTGACTGTGTTAAGGGTGTTAGTTAGTTATTTTACTGTGTACCGCTGTCGTCGGCTTACACCGCAGAATGGTGAACTTACTAAACGACTGAGAGTTTGACTGTGTGATATTAGATTGCTTCTTGTGTAAATGTTTTCTGACTGGATTTTAATGATTTATTCAAGACTATACTCAAGGTCAGTGGAAGGTCATTAGTAAAAACAGTAAACAGTAACGGCTCAGAGCATCTACAGAGGGACTATCTGGACAATCCAAATAATGTGTGACCCAAACTGTACACACAGAGGACACACAAATGACGCATGATATTAACAGTCTTGTGAGGGCCTCTCTCCAGTATGGGATGAGGGTCCTCCCTAGGCCACACAGTACTGTAGGTGTGCGAGGAGTTCATGTCATCTTGATCCCAGCCGTAGCATGTGGCAGCATGAATACCATCCTCTCCTAACTGGGGGGCAGCGTGTATTTCCCCTGTGATCTCCTGTTACTGCGGTCAGCGGCACAGACCTCATGAAAATCGGCTCCTCTCTACTGTCGGGTTGCCATTTTGCGAGCGGTGGGGCGGCTTGGCAGCGGCTTGATCTACTGCACCTGCCTTCGTCATCCCCCAGGCAGCAGCATACAGAGTAGCACTACACCATGCCATCCACTCCAGGTACAGGTATGATTTAAGCACCCGAGTATGCACCCTCCCTCTCAATCACTATACACTCAATGTAAAGGGTTTACTGTGAATTTGACAGTAGCATATAGACAGCTCGGTGGCAAGTAAAAGTCTGTATTTCATATTACAGTGCACCTACTGTATCAAAGCAAGTACAGTGCAATGCCACACAGTAAAACTGACTGTATTATATTGTTAAAGTGTAAATGCTACCGTAATCGGAAACAAATGAATGAATGAAGGGGAGGGGTTTGTACTTCACAGTATTTTACTGTAATTACAAGAGATTGGTGCAAGCAGGTTGGCTGTTAGGTAAAGTGTTTACACATTACAGTATATTAATGAATATTTGGTTTGTTTGTTTTATATCACTTGCACTTCCAGAGGCCTTAACAAAGGCTTGCAAACAGGAAGCCACTACAGAGCAAAACTGAGCAAAACAACATAGCAAAATGCTCAAGCGTTTAAGGTTTTAGACTTGCTGCCACTCCAATCTGTCACCTATGTAAATTGACGGGGCACTATGACCACATAAGAGTTAAATTAGTACAGCATTCTCACTCACAGGTGCAACAAATACAGCCTCTTACAAAGCACGCCTCAAAATATGTTAATGAGCCAGAAACAGTAATACCATTCAACCACTGTGGTCAAAAGTTTTTTTGGCGCTCCAAAGATACGATAAGGTACTGTATTCTGTATTCTGTATTACCCTACCCACAACATTTTCCCACAATGCACCATTGTTTACAGTATGCTGCAGTAAAACGTTTCAGAGTATTTTACTGTTGATAATACCCCATATTTCTGTATAATTTACAGTTTCCCATTACAGTGCTCTCACACTCTCTTAGGTTTTGCAATTTACTTGAGATCTGTATTGAGTGAACCTGCTTCTTGCTTTACTTGCCTGAAAATGAATTAGGGCAGTTGATGGCTGTAATTAGTGGTGTTTCCATGATTCTGTTTCAATTGCATTGTTATGTAATGTTTTATAAGCTGCTGCTCTCCTTATTTTTGCCACACTTACAGACTGGTCTGCCCAATATACCACACATCTGTGCCACAATGTGTTCCCCAAACCTGCTCAGTTGTCATCACTCATTGTGTCATGGCCGCTTCTATGGAACAGATCATCCTGGGGGAGGTTGTTGTTGGGTCGTCCCATTGAGGTGAGGTGCACTCGAGGGTCAGCAAAGAGGGGGCCCTCTAACCGCGGCGAGGGTGCGATGGCTCTCCCGCTCAGCGTGGAATGGAATGGCACTCATGAATGATGCATGGGGGACATCTGCCACCACTGAATTATAGATCTGTGGAGCCCAAGCATATGGGAACAGCCTAGCATGTGTTCATAGATGTGTCATGTGGCAGATATCATGTCAAACACATACAGTACATATCCACGGTGAATGGAAATAACCAAGACACCCCACATTGTAGTCTACTGTAGTATTTACTGTCGTGCTTTTGCGAATTGTAGTATTTACTGTATTGTTTTTGCGGACTGTACTGTACTGTATTATTTACTGTAGTGTTTTTACAGACTCTAGTATACTGTAGTATTTAATGCAGTGTTTTTGCAGACATTACTTGAGTGTTTACTACAGTGTTTTTGTTTTATAATCTTTGACATAGAAGTGTAGGATTTCTCTTTCAGGAAACACAATGGAAAAATACTAATAGAGCAACCAGTAGGTAAGTAGGAAGGTAGGACTGGGGTCTGAATGGATACTTACGTATGGTCTATACTTGTTATGTGGGTTTCTCTCTGATGCGTGGCATAAATTGCGATATGGGGGAGGGGAATGGGCAGGGTATTTGCAAATTAAATACTGTAGTATTCACTATTGTTTAAAAAGTGTAGTGTTTTTTGGGGCCTGTGGTGCTTTTGTGGACATTACTGTAGTATTTACTACAGTGTTTTTTTGTGGATTCTACAGTATACTACAACATAATATAGTAAGTAGTACAAATAATCTCGGGAATACTACAGTACAGTATGTAGTATAGTATTCTACTGTATACTGCAGTTTACTATAGAATTGTTTCATGTAGGAGTGAAGAAGATTCTACTGTATAAACCAGGTCCAATGGCAAGAGCAGTGGTGCAGTGGAGGCTAAACACACTTCAACACACATAAACAAGGTAATTGCCGTGTGCGCACCTTATTTACGGGAAAATGGGACCATTATTTTCTTCACAGTGAAAGGCGGTCAGTGTAAACCCACATATATTTTTACCACTACTTCACTGGGCAGAAACATTTACAAAATATTGGATGTGCCAATGTAAAATGTACAAGTGGTGATGATGCATTGCGTTTGCTTTGACATTTGTTCAAAATCATTGACCCAATCTAAGGGATATGACCCAGTGAATACCAGGGATGGACTCAATCCCATTTCAAATGAGGAACTAAACAGAAATTACAATTACTATTTCAAATTTTCTTTCACAGAACGTTGAGAAAATTGGAAGTTGGAATTTCAGTTTGGTTCCTACAATCGGCTGAAGTCCAATGGAATTGACCCCAACTTAAAAAAACGACCTCCAATTTCCTCATGCTGGTAGTTTGTAAAGGTTAAAATGATGGAGCTCGTCTTCTAGGCATCCCTCTCGCTCCTTAACTCAGGCCTGTTTGAATAGTCTATACTCTCTGCTTACAAATTTAAGCAGGGCAGATTTTCTTTAAACATTTCAACTCTATATCTGAGATGGTACAGGTGTCTTCTTTTCTTAAGCCCATAACTATTTGTGTGAGATGTATACTTTTGTTTCAAAGCAGATTTTTTTTTTTAACTACCAAGAAATACCTTGTCTGACCCTGATTTAGCCCACTGCAGTAAAAGGTTAATTAACCAGCACCACCACCCACATCTCACTCAGGCGTCTTTCAGCTCAGCTCTACCAGAGTAAAATGCGAGTGATCAGAAAAGGGCAAAGTTGACATCGGTGTAGTAGATGAACTGAAAATTGCATCATACGGAACCCCCTCGCCCTCACACATATCTACACCACAGGTTTCAAAGGGAATCCTCTCGCCCACCACTGTTCCATGGCGACTCACTCTGCGTGTGCGCGAGCGTGCCTGCGTGCTTGCATGTGCGCATGCGCAAGTGTGTGAAACTGTGCTGTCACTCACTCACCAACTATTTTCATGGCCATTGATGCCTTCTGATACCTGACAGTGGAAACAGGCGTAGGGTGTAGATGGGAGATTGGTGATAGGAAACACCAAGAATTCCTCTGAAGTTCAGAGCACGCAGAACAGAAACATTTAATAAAACTAAATACTGATGAACTTGTCTTTCTTGCACTCACTCTTGTCTTTTCTTAAAGGGAGAGTCCACTCAAACAATGTTGGGGTATTTTTTCATTAGTCTACTATCAATACAGTCCCAAAATGTTTTCCATGTCAGCAGTCAAGTTTTTTTGACAATACATTTGGCATTTTAGTAACCTAGTAGACACTCTCATCCAGTCAGTGCATTCAACTAAAACAACCACATATTACAGTCATCGCAATAAAAGGTCAAATTCACCCCAAAATCATTTACAAAAAAATCATTTCAGCAGTCAATTGTTCAATATATTGGACTTTCAAGAAGCAGTATCACTGGCCAAATCATCAGGACGAAAAAAAGAAAACAAAAGGTGTTCTCAGAGTCAGAGATAGCCCAATAGTTTTGTACACACCTACAGCGGGCTAATTATCTGGCTAATAGAATCAGCGAGCATGGGGTCAGCTGAAGGCGAGTGTGAGCGCGCTGACTGCTGCAGATGAAAAGGATGGAGGGGGGAGAGGGAGGGAGGGAATGGGCGGTGCCCTGCCCTGGCGATTGCCAAATGGCGGAGCTGGGGGGTGTGGGGTAGGCCAGAGCATTTATACATTAGCAGGCCCCAGCACACTAATTGCTTCTCACTTAGACAAATCTCCCGCAAATCTCCCGCAAATCACAGCTGCACCAGCAGCGCTGCTGGGACCCCCTGGGACTGGAGACGGCAGGCAGGCAGAGGAGGAGAAGAGGAGGGAGGAGTGTAGGAGGAGGAGGGGATGGGGGGTGGTTGCCGAGTGGAGCGTGTGCACCAGAGGCGCCTCAGAGCAGGAGGAGAGGAGGAGGGAGGAGTGGAGGGAGGAGGAGGGTTGCTCCCTTGAGAGAGTGGAGAGAGAAAAAAAGCTCCAACACTTCAAGAGCACCTCTCTCTCTCTTCTCTCTCTCTCTTCTTCTCTCGCTCTCCGCTCATGAACAGTCCAGGCTGCACGCGCCCCACACCCCTCAACCCCTAACCTCCCCTATCCTCAGAACCCCCACCACTTCTCCATTCCCCAACCACCCCTTCCACAAGCTCTCAGATCTCTGCCCTACCCCCATGCTTAGCCATCTTCTCTCTCTCTCTCTCTCTCTCTCTCTCTCTCTCTCTCTCTCTCTCTATCACTCCTCTGAAAAGAGCGGAGAGTGGAGGAAAGACGAAACTCTACAAAGAGGGAGAGAAAAAAAATCAATAACACAGATGGATAGCCGGATAACAGGGTCCGGCATGCTCCGGCAGTGAGGCAATCCAGAGGGTGCCCACACAACTTCCACACAGGCGGAGAGACGAGGAGACAAGAGGAAAACAACGTGCTGTGAAGAAGGTGGTGGTGATCTGCTGAGGCCTATATAACACACACACACAAACCCAAACGCACACACACACACATGCACACAGAAGCAAACACACACAGTCAGACACACACACACACACACACACACACACACACACACACACACACACACACACACACACACACACACACACACACACACACACACACACACACACACACACACACACACACACACACACGCGTGCGAAAACACACACAGCTTTAGTACCCATTCAACCTAATCAGTGAAAATGATGTACAGTACATTAGAGTTAACTGGTCAAATGAATGGCTACCTTACAAAATGCCAGTGAAAGAAAGAAACCATTTGGCCTGCCAACTGACTCTGGAGGTAATCTGAAATACTGAACGGCTGGTGGCAATTGCTTTCTTATCATCTGTAGTATACTGTATACTGTACATTGTACACATACAGTGTACATAAGCTAACGACACAAGGAAATGTATATACTGATGTGACGTCTTGTTATAATATAGTTCAAATCTTAGACCTATAACTGAAGGTAATATACTGGGAAGGGACATTTGTATGTGAACAAGTGGAAGATTAGTCTGAAGCAGGGTTTCCCAAGCTCAGTCCATAACTTTGAGGATGCTGCCCTCTTGTGGAAATACAATATACCCAAAGAAAGCAGAATGTATTTTTCATGTCAAGGAAGGAAAGTGCAGTCATCACCTTAAAAAAGAAGATTAAGAATGAATTTCATATGGCGCTAATAATACAACTTTCTTTAGCCTCTTTCATAAAAACACTGCTAGGGCCTAAGAATATCTTAGCGTAGTTGGGGTGGGGGGTGTATAACGTGAACGTCTAGGAACTGAAAGGTTGCAAGTTCAAATCTCATGAAGGACAACTTTAGCATTTTAGCTAATTAACAAGTTTTCAACTACTTCCAACAATTTAGCTACTTTTGCAACTACTTAGCATGTTAGCTAACCCAAACCTTAACCCTTTAAGCTAACCCTTCCCCAAACTCTAACCTTAACCATTTAACCTAACTTCTAAACTTCCTAACCCCTAGCCTAGCTAACGTTAGCCAGCTAGCTAACGTTAGACACCTAGCCACCGAGCTAGATTTCATAACATACTATATGTTGTGCATATTCATAACATATGTAACATATTGTACTTTTTGCAAATTCATAACATAAAATACAATATGTACTTTGTATCATATCATACGAAATGGGTGATTAATTAATTCATGCCACAAATTAATTCATGCCTTTCGAAAAGTAACATATCATACTAAGTGGAGTGTCACGGATTCACGTACAGAATAACACAAAATGCTCTGAGACCAGGTTGTTCAGCAGAACAGTTGCTTACCAAGTAAACATTTAATGTTCCTGAGTTGCCTAGTTACAGTTTGACTAAGTCATGATGTTTTTATAAGTTATACTAATCAAGAATCAATGGGTATATGTCATTCATTTTAAAGGATGTATCAGATTTATTGATTTTATTGGCGACAGCTATTCTTCCTGGTGTCCGATACGTGACGAAAAAAACAATACAGACAAAAAGACTACAATATACATACATTTTAAAACATGAACATAGACATTACAGATTTACACACATATATATATACAGTGGGGCAAAAAAGTATTTAGTCAGCCACCAATTGTGCAAGTTCTCCCACTTAAAAAGATGAGAGAGGCCTGTAATTTTCATCATAGGTACACTTCAACTATGACAGACAAAATGAGAAGAAAAAAAATCCAGAAAATCACATTGTAGGATTTTTAATAAATTTATTTGCAAATTTGCATATTTCTAGAACTACAAACAGCATTTGCTGTCACTTCTACTGTAAATAGGAATATTATGTTTGGATAATCCTGAATGAATCGTGAATAAGGATGAGTGAGAAAGTTACAGACACACACGAGACAGAGGGGACGGGGGACAGGGGAAGGGGTATGATTTCTTTGCCACTGTAACTTTTTTAATCCTTATCGTAGATATATATAATATGGAGAGAAAACAACTAAGCAGGAAAATAACATTGTTTGGCTAAGGCTTTCAGTGTAATTGCACAACAAGCCTCCGTACATTTGTAACAGGTAATACTCCTCCCATTGCAACCATATACATTTAAAATTGTTACAATATAACATATATGATTATTATTGAATGAGGGGTCCAGATGCTTGGCAGCTTAATATTTCCCCCTAACAATGAGTGAATTATCAACCAGTATAACTCCTACACTGCATAATGAAAGTCTTCAAATCCTGTGGACAGTTGTCACATATTGTTGACTTATATTTAATTCTAAAAAGGGATTAAATGGGATTTATTTTCTATTTATCTACACAACTTACTGCATATTTACAAACTAAAAGAACAATTATTTACAAACTGAGAAGTGTTCGGGAACAGATCTGTTATTTTCAACTCTTGAGAACCATTTAGTAATGTTATTTTTCGCTGCAAAATAAACTATGATGTCTAGCATGTAATTCTGTAATTCGGTGAAGTTGTACACTGAACAAAAATAGAAACGCAACATGTGAAGTCCAGGTCCCATGTTTCATGATCTGAAATTAAAGATCCCAGAAATTATCTACATAATTTCTCTTAAATGTTGTGTCAAATTTGTTTACATTCCTGTTAGTGAGCATTTCTCCTTTGCCAAGATCATCCATCCACCTGACAGGTGGGGCATATCAAGAAGCTGATTAAACAGCATGATCATTACACAGGAGCACCTTGTGCTGGGGGCAATATAAGGTCAATCTAAAATGTATAGTTTTGTCCCACAACACAATTCCACAGATGTCTCAAGTTTTGAGATAGTGTTTTGAGGGAGCTGACTGCAGGAATGTCCACCAGAGAATGTAATGTTAATTTCTTTGCCATAAGCCTCCTCCAATATCATTTCAGAGAATTTGGCAGTATGTCCAACCGGCCTCACAACTGCAGACCACATGTATGGCGTCAACGAACACAATTGCATTTTATCGATGTCAATTTGAATGCACAGAGATACCGTGACTAGGTCCTAAGGCCCATTGTCGTATGATAATGCACGGCCCCATTTAGCAAGGACCTTCGCACAACTCCTGGAAGCTGAAAATGGCCCAGTTCATCCATGGCCTGCAAACTCACCAGACGTCCCCCATTGAGTATGTTTGGGATGCTCTGGATCAACGATTAAGACAGCGTCTTCCAGTTCCTGCTAATATCCAGTAACTTTGCACAGCCATTGAAGAGGAACGGAACAATATTCCACAGGCCACAATCAACTACCTGATCAACTCTATGCAAAGGAAATGTGTCTCGCTGCATGAGGCAAAAGATACTGACTGGTTTTCTGATCCAAGCCCCTACCTTGTTTTTAACAGATGCATATCTGTGCTCCCAGTTATTTGTGTTCCCAGTCATTTATTGCTCCCGAGTGGCGCATTGGTCTAAGGCACTGCATCTCAGTGCTGGTGGCGTCACTACAGACCCTGGTTGTATCACAACCGGCCGTGATCGGGAGTCCCATAGGGCCGCGCACAATTGACCAAGCATCGTCCGGGTTAGGGGAGTGTTTGGCCTTAACTGACTTGCCTAGTTAAATAAATAAAAATATAAATCCAGAGATTAGGGCCTAATTCATGTATTACATGTCTGATTTCCTTGAAATCACATGTGAAATGTCACATGTTGCGTTTATATTTAAGTTCAGTATAGTAATAGCCTAAACACAATCCAGTTCACTGCTTCAAGCCAAGCCCCCTCCATGTCCACCCCTTTCTCCTCTCTCCCCACCGGTGAAATCTCGTGCCTGGCCAAATCAGAAAAATCAAACATTTAAACAACTAGCGTATGTGTTCCATAGCGAGCTTATTTAGCTGTGCTAATGGGTCAAGTAAATTCATTTGTTTTTTTTGTAAAAACTATGTTGATTTCACAGATTAAAAAATAACTAAAAATAACGATATGAACCGTTACTTTGTTGGGGTTTTAACCAGTTAATTTTCTGCTTAGAACACTGGAACACAAAAAAAAATAAGGGTTCTGGAAAATAATTTCGATTCCAACCACAGGTGCCAACCATGGCTCAGCCTCCACTTTGAAATTCTGGGGAAAAATTGAAGTTTCTCTCTCCTCCAGAGGAGGCAATATTGTGAGAAAATTGATACAGAGAGAGGCATTTTGGATCTAAACTGTTTTTGGCTGCAAATAGTTTGATTTTTTCATTTCCAAGCCCCTCAGTTGAGCACCTGACAAGCTTTCTTTTGAACTTACTGCATTTGTCATGGTTGTACACGGTATAATAGGCAAATATATCTACTTAAAGTATCTTAATATCAGCAGATATTATGTAGGCTACAGTAAATGTATTAAACATGGCATCTTCC
Organism: Oncorhynchus masou masou; assembly: GCF_036934945.1. Lineage (NCBI taxonomy): Eukaryota > Metazoa > Chordata > Actinopteri > Salmoniformes > Salmonidae > Oncorhynchus > Oncorhynchus masou. Next base: position 33,879,310 of record NC_088229.1, read on the forward strand.
TTTGTCATTAGAGGGATCGGTGGAGAGTATGGACAGTCTCATGATTGTGCTGCTGGAGAAGTTGGGAAGGGTGCCACAGGAAACACCATCCTGGGAAGAGAGGTGTTTACGGTGGATGTCGGTGATGGATGAGTCACCAGTGTGTGTCATAAGGGGATGTCTTAAGTCAACGGGAGACACATTACTGTGATTAACATTCCAGAGCTGTTTGACACAGACATTGACAATGTGGAGTTCAGGAAAGAGATCTCTATGGCTGCCACAGGCCCCACATCTTCCTCCTGGTCCTAACTGTGGGAGCATGCTTCACTCAAGAGGAGAGAACAGCTGTTAAGATAATCAAGAACATGTTGTAATACTGTTGTACTATTCACTAGGGGAGATGACCTGGAAGGAAAGAGCAACCGCATACAAGCATTTGTTGAAAAAGCAGAACACCACATAAGGTAAATAACTCAGAAATGTGGGAACAGATACCATTAATCTAACAACAATTACAAAATCACTCTCAGATCAGGAAAGGGAGGAAGAGAGAATACTGAAGGAAAGGGAGGAAGAAAGAACAAGAGAAGGAAGAGTTGAAGGTCAAACAAGAGGAAGAAAATGCAAATATAAAGAGAATCAAAAAATATCCGATTTCAGTTATGACCCAGATGCAGACAGTGTCGAAAGAAACAAAAGTTTATTTCTAGTACAGTGGCAGGCAAACGACAGGTCAAGGTAGGGTGCAAAAGGTCCAGAACGGCAGGCAGTCTCAGGGGCAGGGCAGGCAGGGGTCAATAATCTAGTGAGGTGAGGCAAGTTGTTGAACAGCAGGCAGGCTCAGGTTCAGGCAGAACAGTCAAAACTGGGAAGAACTAGAAAACAGGCGCAAGAACAGACAGGAGCAGGGGAACAAACGCTGATAGGTTTCACGAAACAAAAGGAACTGGCAACAGACAAACAGAGAACACAGGTATAAATACACAAGGGAAAATGAGGAAGATGGGCGACACCTGGAGGGGGGTGGTGACACGCACAAAGACAGGTGAAACAGATCAGAGTGTGACAAAAAAGAAATATGTGAAAAAGAGAAAGCTTCTCTTGAGAGGAAGACTAAGACAGAAGCAAGAAACCAAGCTGTAAATTAATTTAGTGCAAAATTAGAGTAAGAATTTTCAAAAGCTGGAGCGCAGGGGTATAAGGATGCCCAATCTAAACTATTATTAGTTGGACAAATTGTGGGATTCACTTATGGTGCTCCGGTAGCAGCTGTCGAGAAGCTGAGCAAGCAGATATTTTGAAAAAGAACAACAACAAAATCTGACTTGCATGCATAAGATACTAAAATTATGGATAGGATATGCGATATTTGAGTCTCTCTCTCTCTCACTAATTGATTGTACAATTGGCACAGATATTATTTGTGTGATATGGGGGTTGGAGACAGAGAGAATTTTTTTTTATAAACAATGGTAACACTGCCATGTTGATCTGTGCCTTGATGTTAGAAAACCAAATTAGTGTCTGACTTTCTTCCATCGCAGTTGCACCTCCCCCGACATCACTCCTCGACTTTCGTCTACAGTCGGTTGCTTGAGCCTTACCACTTGAGCGCCCAATGCCTCTGAGGGTAAACATTATTTCTACTCAGAGACAATCAAATCCAAATGAATGCCACCGTTCCCATTCAAACTCGAAATCCAAATCGGAAGTTCGCCAGACTTCCAATAGTCGAGTGTACGAGACGAGAATTGAGGAGGCTGGCTACGCAAGATAGACAAATCAGTTTACATCCACGTTTTAGAAATGTTGACTCAAAAAAGGGAGATAAGAAATACAAATATCAAGAGTCAAGCTGATAGGAGCCATGAAGATTCCTCTGAGGAAGAACTATAAGCCAGTTGAGTAAAATGAAAGAAATCTGAACAAGAGAAACAGCAGACTGTGAAAAGCAACACATCTCTAAATAAGATGTTGCAATTTGTCACATGTACTGATATAGAATCAGTGGTGGAAAAAGTACTCAATTGTCAAACTTTAGTAAAAGTAAAGAAACTTTGGGATTTTGGCAGAGGCCCTTTATCTAAATGGTATCCACGAGTTTGTCTGAGGAATTAGATTAAGGGCCTCATTGCCAAAATCCTGAAGTATCCCATTAATACAAAATGACTCAAGTAAAAGTGAGAGCCGCCCAGTAAAATACTACTTGAGTCTAAAAAAGTCTAAAAGTATCTGGTTTTAGATGTACTTAAGTACAGTGGTGGAAAAAGTACTCAATTGTCATACTTGAGTAAAAGTAAAATGTAAATGCTAGTCTTACTTCAAACAAACCAGACAGCGTGATTCTCTTGTTTTCTATTATTTACAGACAGCCATTGGCACAGTCCAACACTCAGACATAATTTACAAACACAGTATTTGTGTTTAGTGAGTCTGCCAAACCTGCCGAACATCTGTTGTTCCTATGTCAAACGGTTTTCATAATTGTATAATTAATAAATAATTATCATTTATTTTAAACCTGCCGAAAATCTGGTGTTTCTATGTCAAACGGTTTTGTTATATTTCAGTCTATGAAGTGTAATATTGGGATGCACACTCAAACTTGAATATATCTGGCATGGTACAGGTGTCTCCTGTACTTTCAGCCCATAAACATGTGTGTGAGGTGTATACTGTACTTTTATTTTAAAGTAGATTTGTTGAAGACTACCATGATGCACTCTGTGTGACCCCGATTTAGCCCACTGCACTAAAAGGTTAATAATGTTGTTGGCAACAATATTTAACATTCAATATGATATCAATATGAGCCAGGCATATCATGACTTTGGTTTATCCTTCCTGCTAACACACACTATCATGTCAATAACAACAAAAAACACCTGGCTGTTCCTGCATGCACAAAACCCTCTCAAGGGGCTCTCAGTTTAGAGAGCAGAGCAGGGAGAGACCGAAAGGAGAGGTGCTGCACTGCAACCATGCACACCACCAAGACACCCTCTATTTCCTCTCTCTTTGATCCCTCTCAGTAACGTATTGAACAAAGCTCTGTTAAAAGTCTACAGAAAAGATTTAGATTGTTATACACTCAGGCAGAGAGGACCTGACCTCTAAAAAATAAGGTGGCAAAGATCCATGTTTAATACAGTTATAATACATTTTGTATGTGGGGTGTTAAAACAAAGAGAATTAAAAGACAACAGATACTATTCATTTTCTATGGTCGTGTTTGCCTAACGTTATTCCAGTATGGTTCGCTGAAAATGTTCATGAATCAAGAAAATCTAAGCTAACAAGTAAATTATTGAGCAATTTACTCTTTTAGAAAAAAGGTTTGGGGTTGCCATAATACATCTCTCTCCCAGTAATACTGAGAACTTTGACTCAAAGTTGAAACGTTGATGTGCAGTAACAATTAACTATGTTTATAATCAGCCATGGGTAAGTCAGAGGTCAAGATTGCCCAATCCTGAATGAGTAGGATTGCTTGGCTGTCTCCTTGACTGAATATCCCTGTTTTCCTGATACTAACTGTTACCTGGTCTGGGTACCAGTTTATTTCACAACTACATGGAGTGGCATGTTAGCGAAACAGAATGGTACACAGGCTAGCTTTAAGCCTGTAGTCATAGCCCCAGGAATTAACCTCATTACTGGATACAGACATGTAAGCAGAAAGACATATGGGCTATACTCTTTGCAAATTATGTTATTATAATGACACAAGGTGAGACCCAAATGCAGACACAGGAGGCAGATGGTAGAACTCCAATATTTGTTAGGCAAAGGCAGGTTGGGGACAGGTGAGAGTTCACAAACCAGGTCCAAACAGTACCAGACGATAGGCAGTCTCGAGGTCAGGCCAGGCAGGGGTCAGAAACCAGATCAGAGTCCAAAAACAGTTCAAGGGGATAGGCAGGCTGGAAATCAGAACAGGCAGAGTGGTCAGGCAAGTGGGTTCGGAGTCAGGACAGGCAAGGGTCGAAACCAGCAGCACTAGAAACAAACAGAGACTGGGAAAAATAGGAGCAAGGAAAGACGCTGGTTGACTTGGGAAACAAGACAAACTGGCACAGAGAGACAGGAAACACAGGGTTATATACACCGGAGATAATAAGCGACACCTGGAGGGGGTGGAAAAAATCACAAGGACAGGTGAACCAGATCATGGTGTGACAGTTTCAGTGCCCCTAAAACTCAACTCTTGACCTCAAAGCCAGTTCCACTGTGTTTAAAAAAAATGGTTCCCCCTTTAATCAGCTATGGATTTAAACCTGGGACACCAGGTGGGTGCAATTAATTATCAGGTAGAACAGAACACCAGCAGACTCCGGACCTCATACGATGAGAGTTGAATACCCCTGTTATAATGGATGGCATGAAAATAAAGAAAATGAAGATGGATATTCTAGGGAGCTTAACTTCATTACTTGGCATGAACAACCAGGAACACAGTTATTCTTCTACAGTATCCATAGTTATACACCACACATGCAGGAACCGACTATTTGTGAATTATTTGCATTGACCCCCCTTTTTCATGCTGCAGCTACTCACTGTTTATTATCTATTCCCTATACATAGTCCCTTCACCCTTAACTACATGTACATATTACCTCAATTACCTTGACTAACCTGTACCCCTGCTCATTGACTTGGTACTGGTACCCCCTGTATATAGCCTCATTATAGTTATTTTATTGTTGCTCTTTTATTTTTTACTTTAGCTTATTTTAGTAAATCTTTGTATTTATTTTTCTTAGGGCTTGTAAGTAAGCATTTCACGGTAAGGTAACCTGTTGCATTAGGCGCATGTAACAGATACAATTTGATTTGATTTTAAATGGTATTACGCTGTAATTCCATAGGTCTGTTACTGACATCTACAGGCCCAAGATGGCAAGGCAGGACAAGCAAGTATCTCTATGGCTGCTATTTCAGTTAATGTTGAAGTCTGCAGATATCACAGACAATCTGAGTCAGTCGCCACATTTGAAATGTGCTCCGACAATCTCCAAAGACACACACACACACACACACACACACACACACACACACACACACACACACACACACACACACACACACACACACACACACACACACACACACACACACACACACACACACACACACACACACACACACACACACACACAGAGACTTGTATAACTAATCTTGTGGGGACACACAATTCAGTCCCATTCAAAACCACTAAAACTAACCCTATTTCTTACCCTAACCCTAACATTAACCCCAAAAAATAACCTTAAACCTCACCCTGCTCCTAACCCTAAAACTAACCCTAGCTCCTAACCCTAACCCTAAACCACCTAGAAATAGCATTTGACCTTGTGGGGATGAACAAAATTGGTTTGTTTACTATTCTTGTAGGGATTTCTGGTCTCCACAATTATATTTAAACATGTCTACACACACACAGCCTGACTGACTGACCGCCTGACTGACTGACAGCCTGAACTGGTGCTCAGAACCAACCATCTGTCAAGGTCGATATCAAACTGTCCACCAATTACATCTTCACATACCTGTCAGCTTCCAGAGGTAGGCCCATTGTGGTTTACGGAACTTGAGGTTTGGTCTCTAAGGGCCACAGAGAATGACACAGGAGCAGAGGAGGCATCAAAGCCAGGAGGATGGAGGAGGAGTGAAGCTGCACAGAGGACTGAACCTTCTCTCTGTAACCGAAGGTGGGAGTGAGAAGGTGAAGGCAGGTGGTGAAATGGTGGAACCACAATGTCCCTCACATAGGGAAACCCCTGAACCCAATATGCCACGTTTTGACCTGAAGGTCTTCATCAGGCTGAATACCTGCTCTCAGTCCCGCCACAGGGGTCCCCAGGCCGGGATTGGAGTCTCCCCATCATCCTGATCATACACAGGGTAGGATTCTGTTATGATTGCCAGTGTAGCCATATAAACTCAATGTATGGCAATGTATTAAAATGATATTAAAATGCTTCACAGATTTATAAACTATCTATAAATATGACATAACATGACCTTGCCCAAAGAAATACATCTAGCATCATAAATCATAGAATCTCTATTGCCTTGCCCCTCCACCACTGAGCCAGCTCCTTTACCAAAGGGAGAGGGATAGCAGGATAACAAGAGCAGCCACCAGAGGGGACTCTTGTTGGATAAATCTGACACACAATTCATTCTCACCAACCAGCATCAGTTTCCTAATCACTGAAGGACTATAAACCATAACTCACCATATACTGTATATATATATATGTCTCCCTGTCTGACCGTATCTTGTGATATACTGTATGTCCTGTGATGTAGGCTATCGAAAGTGATGTGTATGCAAATTTCCATATGGGACAAATATTTCTTATTTCCTTCCCTTTTCCCCTTCCTTCATTCCTTCCTTCCTTTCTCCCTTCCCTTCTTGCTTAATTTCTTGCTTCCTTCCTTCCTTCATTCATTGTACCACCAACTACTGCAACACTCTGCCTACATAAATAATAGGCTGTTCTAACTATGACAATTTAAACACAAACTGAAGACATGCCTGAAAGCAAATCAACATTGTAATGATGACGAGTTTGATCCATGCATCATTTTTAGAATCTGTCTAATTTAACATGTCCAGTGGCTATATATGTAAATTAGATTCCTAGAAGAAGAAAAAATAACAGTTTATTATTATTATTAGCAAGTCGTTGTTGGCGATAACCCACAAAAAGTTAATTAAATATGTAACACGGGAACTAGTTATGTAGATTTTAAATATGTTGCCAGACTGTGGTGCATGGATTTGTCTTCAACGTGCTCCGGCTGGCATTGGAAGTAGTTCCGGTGGTTTAGCAAGAGAACAGAGTCAGGAGACGCGGCGGGATCCTGTTGTTGGAGAAGCAAACGCGAATAGCGGGATGAGGAAGTCTCCAATTCATGGCACAATTGACCACAGAACCGGTCAATGTGACACGAGTATTGCATGGGGCATGCAACTTCAGTGACAGCCCTAGAAGGTGAAGAAGCTCAGTCCTCGGAGGAAATGTTCAAGTGCAGCGCTGGAACCGCTGAACCTCTAAAATTTTAACCGGTTCATAACCATCCACCCGGGTAAGTAAACGTAAGAATTGGGGAATGTCTGTAAGCAAGGCCGGTGAGAAAATATCTCACATAGGCAAATACATTTAATTGAGCTTTGGGGTTGCGTTGCGTACAGGCCTTGACAGGTTTTCTCTCCCTGTCATGCATATAGACAGCCAATGTTATTTGAGGATAGCATTGAATTAAACTTCCACAAGTTTTTTTTTTTCAGGGTGATCCTGGGTCGTGCTTATTTGATTGATTGTGTTGTTTAATTGCCTTGCAAGGAGCAGACTGACTTTGACATTGAATTTGGAAATTGATCGAAACTGTTGCGCAAACATTCTGACATGTATGCATCAATGCATGCACTATAGGCTACTTTTTAGACATACCTGAACTTCTGAAGTGGTGACATGGTAGGGTCCAAAATAAAAAATCATCAGAAATTGACTGCATAAAATAAATAATTATAATTCAAATGCTGAGCTATTTTGTTTGCAAAAAAATGGGAAATTATATTATTTTTTCTTTTTCTCTCAAAAAGGTAGGGGTAAAATGATTGACACCCCCGTTTTCAATATATTTCAATACCTCATCTTTTTTTCAATACCTTTCAATACCTCACCATGTTTTATGAGTTGGAAAACACATGGGGAGGGATTTTAGACAATTCCTAGATACAGAATCTTTCCAGATCCTTGACATCCTTCATCTGCGCTTATGGACTGCCCTCTTTGATTCAAACCACGGTATTTCAATGGGTTTCAAGCCCGTAGATTGTAGGAATAATCTGGCTGTAATTAATTGGTATATACAGGCAGACACATTGGGGTGTAAATTTTCCTGACAAGCCAGAATATTTAATGAAAATACATTTAAACTTACTCCAAAAAAAAGTTCTGTGTGGTTCGTCCTTCAGACGCTCAAAATTGAAGACAAAATATCCACAGAAAAGTATTGTTTACCTGACTTTTTAGAGAGCCGGTGGGTATACGGTTCTGTCGGCTTGTATTTCCGGTTTGTATTTTCAATCTGCTGACGCCTGCTTTGTGGTGTAAACACAATATGTAAATCATAAACACTAACTGAGCATAACCAAACCATAGACCAAACGTTGCTCGCATTCAGCTGGCAGTGGCAAACCTACGGGCACTCTTAAAAAGTCTGGTAAACAGTACTTTCCTGTGGATATTTTCTCTCAAATTTTGAGTGGCTGAAAGAAACACTGCACAGACAACCAGCAGAGTAAATTTCAATGTAATTGTATTAAACATTCTTGCTTGTAAGGAAAATGTACAAAATGTTGCACTCCAATGTTCCAGGCTGTATATACCAATTAGTTGTGTATGACAGCGTGATTAATCAGACAAGTCCGGAGACTGAGAAGGCCATGGCAAAATTTTGATTTTGTGGCCAATTAAACCATTTTCTATGTGGATTTTGATGTGTTATTGGGGTTATTGTCTTGCTGTTTCAGCCTTTTGGCAGATGCAACCATGTTTTTGACTAAAATATCCTGGTCACTGGCCTACACACAATATCCTATACTGTCAAAGTTGAATTGTGTTTTCAGAAAGTTTTGAAAAATTTATAAAAAAGGAAAATGAAAAGTATTTAATCCCCTTTCTTATGGCAAGCGCAAATAAGTTCAGGAGTAAATATTTCCTTAAGAAGTCACATAATACATTTCATGGACTCACTCTGTGTGCAATAATAGTGTTTAACATGATTTTTGAATGACGACCTCATCTCTGTACCCCAAACATACAATTATCAGTAAGGTCCCTCAGTCGAGCAGTGAATTTCAAACACAGATTCAACCACAAAGACCAGTGAGGTTTCCCGATGCCTCGCAAAGAAGCGCACCTATAGTTAGATCGGTAAAAAAATAAGCAGATATTGAATATCTCTTTGAACATGGTGAAGTTATTAATTACACTTTGGATGTTATGTCAGTAAACCCAGTCACTACAACGATACAGGCGTCCTTCCTAACTGAGTTGCCGGGAGGGAGGTAAACGCTGAAGGATTTCACCATGAGGCCAGTGATGACTTTAAAACAGAGTTTAATGGATGTGATAGGAGAAAACTAAGGATTGATCAACAACATTGTAGTTACTACACAATACTAACCTAAATGACAGAGTGAAAAGAAGGAAGCCTGTACAGAATAAAACATATTCCAAAACATGCATCCTGCTTGAAATAAGGCACTAAAGTAAAACTGCAAAGAATGTAGTAAAGGAATTAACTTTTTGTCTTGAATACAAAGCGTTATGTTTAGGGCAAATCCAACACAACACATCACTCTTCATATTTTCAAGCATGGTGGTGGCTGCATCATGTTATGTGTATGCTTGTCATCAGCAAGGACTAGGGAGTTTTTTATTTGGATAAAAATAAACGGAATAGGGCTAAGCACAGGAAAATTCCATGAGGAAAACCTGGTTCAGTCTGCTTTCCAACAGACACTGGTAGACAAATTCGCCTTTCAGCAGAACAATAACCTAAACACAAGGCCAAATAAATGCTGGAGTTGCTTACCAAGATGACATTGAATGTTCCTGTGTGACCTAGATACAGTTTGACTTAAATTGGCTTGAAAATCTATGGCTGTCTAGCAATGATCAACAACCAACTTGACAGAGCATGAAGAATTTTTAAAATAATACTGTGCAAATATTGTGCAATCCAGGTGTGGAAAGCTCTTAGACTTAACCAGAAATAATCTCAGCTGTAATCGCTGCCAAAGGTGATTATAGCATGCATCGAATAGTTATGTAAATGAGATATTTGAAAACACATACATTTGAAAAACATTTCTAAAAACATGTTTTCACTTTGTCATTATGGGACATTGTGTGTAGTTGGGTGAAAAAAAAATAGAATTCAGACTGTAACACAAAAGGTTGTATGAATACTTTCTGAAAGCACTGTATGTTGACTTTGTGCATAGAGCACACTTCTGACAAAACAGAATTTTCTGCTATGTTGAAACTAGCATATGGAACAACTCTCTGCAAAATGTCTCCTTTCCAGTCTGAAAACATTGCCGAACATATCACGTATATCACGTATCACCAAAGGACATGTGGGGGGAGGGTTCTTGAAAAAACTATTTTTGCAATATCAAATTCTCCAGACCTCCAAGGAAGGCATGACAGCGATGTGATTTTGGAGGTATGGCAACGGGAGACTACTTATTGTGAAGTGGAAATGTCTAGGATAAACAGCGGCTCAGCAGAAAAGTGGTAGGCCACACAAGCTCACAGAACTGGACCGCCAAGTGCTGAAGTGTGTAGCGCGTAAAAATCGTCTGTCCTCAGGTGCAACACTTAGTATCGAGTTCCAACCTGCCTCTAGAAGTAATGTCAGCACAAGAACTGTTCGTTGGGAGCTTCATGAAATGGGTTTCTATGACCGAGCAGCCGCACACAAGCCTGAGATCATCATGCGCAATGCCAAGAGTTGGCCGGAGTGGTGTATGGACTCTGCAGCATTATTGCCAATGGACTCTGCAGCAGTGGAAACGCGTTCTTTGGAGTGATGAATCATGCTTCACCATCTAGCAGTCCTATGGACGAATCAAACAATGAAATTCTAGATGATTCTGTGCTAAAGAATCGGAATGGCCGATTTTTAATTAGGGCCGATTTTAAAGTTTTAATAACAACCGGAAATCGGTATTTTTGGACACCGATTTGGCCGATTATAAAAAAAATACTGACTTTCCTAGTTAAAAAGGTGTAAAAAAAAATATAGATATTTTTTTACACCTTTTTAACTAGGAAAGTCAGTTAAGAACACATTCTTATTTACAATGACGGCCTAGGAATAGTGGGTTAACTGCCTTGTTCAGGGGCAGAATGACAGATTTTTACCTTGTCAGCTCGGGGATTCAATCTTGCAACCTTACAGTTAACTAGTTCAACGCTCTAACCACCTGCTTTACATTGCACTCTACGAGGAGCCTGCCTGTTACGCGAATGCAGTAAGAAGCTAAGGTAAGTTGCTCGCTAGCATTAAACTTATCTTATAAAAAACAGTCAATCAATCTTAATCACTATTTAACTACATATGGTTGATATTACTAGTTTATCTAGCGTGTCCTGCGTTGCATATAATCGATGCGGTGCGGAAAAAGGACTGTCGTTGCTCCGACTGTACCTAACCATAAACACCAATGCCTTTCTTAAAATCAATACACAGAAGTATATATTTTTAAACCTGCATATTTAGCTAAAAGAAATCCAGGGTAGCAGGCAATATTAACCAGGTGAAATTGTCACTTCTCTTGCGTTCATTGCACGCAGAGTCAGGGTATATGCGATAATAATAAACGTTTTGTTTTCGAAATGATAGTTTCCGGATTTGACCATATTAATGACCAAAGGCTCGTATTTCTGTGTGTTATTATGTTATAATTAAGTCTATGATTTGATATTTGATAGAGCAGTCTGACTGAGCGATGGTAGGCAGCAGAAGGCTTGTAAGCATTCATTCAAACAGCACTTTTGTGCGTTTTGCCAGCAGCTCTAAGTAATGCTTCAAGCATTGCGCTGTTTATGACTTCAAGCCTATGATGACTCCCAAGATTAGGCTGGTGTAATCGATGTGAAATGGCTAGCTAGTTAGCGGGGTGTGCGCTAATAGCGTTTCAAACGTAACTCGCTCTGAGACTTGGAGTAGTTGTTCCCCTTGCTCTGCAAGGGACACAGATAGCCTGGTTAGCCAATATGCGGGAGCACTGGTTGGTTGGTCCAATTGAGGTAGTATGTACATTAATGTATGTCACGGCTTTCGTTGTGGGAAGGAGGAGCGGACCAAAATGCAGCGTAGTTGTGATTCATTTTATTTTAATAAGGAAACTATACACAATTAAACTAACAAAATAACAAATGTACGAAAACCGAAAACAGCCCTATCTGGTGCAAAACACAGAGACAGGAACAATCACCCACAAACACAGTGAAACCCAGGCTACCAAAATATGGTTCCCAATCAGAGACAATGACTAACACCTGCCTCTGATTGAGAACCATATCAGGCCAGACATAGAAATAGACAAACAAGACATTCAACATAGAATGCCCACTCAGATCACACCCTGACCAACCAAAACATAGAAACATACAAATAAACTATGGTCAGGGTGTGACAATGTATAGTTAAAGTGACCATGCATATATTATAAACAGAGAGTAGTAGCAGTGTAAAAAGAGGGATGGGGGGAACACGATGCAAATAGTCCATGTAGCCATTTGATTACCTGTTCAGGAGTCTTATGGCTTTGGGTAAAAACTGTCGAGAAGCCTTTTTGTCCAAGACTTGGCACTCCGGTACCGCTTGCCATGCGGACGTAGAGAGAACAGTCTATGACTGGGGTGGCTGGGGTCTTTAACAATTTTTAGGGCCTTCCTCTGACACCGCCTGGTATAGAGGTCCTGGATGGCAAGCAGCTTAGCCCCAGTGATGTACTGGGTCGTACGCACTACCCTCTGTAGTGCCTGCGGTCAGAGTCCGGGCAATTGCCGTACAGGAAGTGATGCAACCAGTGCTCTCCATGTTGTAGAACCTTTTGAGGATCTCAGGACCCATGCCAAATTGTTTTCTTTTCCTGAGGGGGAATAGGCTTTGTCGTGCCCTCTTCACGATTGTCTTGGTGCGTTTGGACCATTTTAGTTTGTTGATGTGGACACCAAGGAACTTGAAGCTCTCAACCTGCTCCACTACAGCCCCGCCGATGAGAATGGGGCGTGCTTGGTCTTCCTTTTCCTGTAGTCCACAATCATCTCCTTAGTCTTGGTTACGCTGAGGGATAGGTTGTTATTCTGGCACCACACGGCCAGGTCTCTGACCTCCCTATAGTCTCGTCGTTGTCTGTGATCAGATCTACCACTGTGGTGTTGTCTGCAACCTTTAAATATATTTTTGTTACCCCTTTTTTCTCCCCAATTTCGTGGTATCCAATTGGTAGTCTTTAGTCTTGTCTCATCGCTGCAACTCCCATACGGACTTGGGAGAGGCGAAGAAGGTCGAGAGCCATGCGTCCTCCGAAACACAACCCAATCTAGCCGCACTGCGTCTTGACACAACGCACATCCAAACCAGAAGCCAGCCGCACCAATGTGTCGGAGGAAACACCGTACACCTGGCGACCTGGTCAGCATGCACTGCGCACGGCCCGCCACAGGAGTCGCTATTGCGCAATGAGACAAGGATATCCCTGCTAACCCGGACGACGCTGTGCCAATTGTGCCGGGACCTCCCGGTCGCGGCCGGCTGCGACAGAGCCTGGGCTCGAACCGAGAATCTCTGGTGGCACAGCCACGTGTCAATGGGCAGCTCGTAGCTTTGCTTCCCTTTGTAGTCTGTAATAGTTGCAAGCCCTGCCACATAAGATGAGTGTTGGAGCCAGTGTAGTATGATTCAATCTTAGCCCTGTATTGACGCTTTGCCTGTTTGTTGGTTCAGGATTTCCTGTAAGCTTCCCGGTTAGAGTCCCGCACCTTGAAAGCGGCAGCTCTACCCTTTAGCTTAGTGCGAATGTTTCCTGTAATCGATGGCTTCTGTTTGGGGTATGTACGTACAGTCATTGTGGGGGGGACGTCCTCGATGCACTTATTGATAAAGCCAGTGACTGATGTGGTGTACTCCTCAATGCCATCGGAAGAATCCCGGAACATGTTCCAGTCTGTGATAGCAAAACAGTCCTGTAGTTTAGCACCTGCTTCATCTGAACACTTTTTTATAGACCGAGTCACTGGTGCTTCCTGCTTTAATTTTAGCTTGTAAGCAGGAATCAGGAGGATAGCGTTGTGGTCGGATTTACTAAATGGACAGCGAGGGAGAGCTTTGTGCGCGTCTCTGTGTGGAGTACAGGTGATCTAGATTTTTTTCCCTTGGGTTGCACATTTAACATGTTGATGGAAATTTGGTAGAACTGATTTAAGTTTCCCTGCATTAGTCTCCGGCCACTAGGAGCGCCACTTCTGTGTGAGTGGTTTCCTGTTTGCATATTTCCTCTGTACAAACAATAGCAAGCAAGTATAAACACCATGGGACCACGCTGCCGTCATACCACTCAGGAAGAAGACGCACTCTGTCTCCTAGAGATGAACGTACTTTGGTGCAAAAAGTGCAAATCAATCCCAGAACAACAAGAAAGGACATTGTGAAGATGCTGGAGGAAATCGGTAGAAAAGTATCTATAGCCATAGTAAAATGAGTCCTATATCGACATAACCTGAAAGGCCTCTCAGCAAGGAAGAAGCCACTGCTCCAAAACTGCCATAAAAAAGCTAGACTATGGTTTGCAACTGCACATGGGTACATAGATTGTACTTTTTGTAGAAATGTCCTCTGGTCTGATGAAACAGAAATATAATTATTTGGCCATAATGACTATCGTTATGTTTGGAGGAAAAAGGGGAAGGCTTGCAAGCCGAAGAACACCATCCCAACCGTGAAGCACGGGGGTGGCAGCATCGTGTTGTGGGGGTGCTTTGCTGCAGGAGGGACTGGTGCACTTCACAAAATAGATGGCATCAATAGGTAGGAAGATTATGTGGATATATTGAAGCAACATCTCAAGACATCAGTAAGGAAGTTAAAACTTGGTCGCAAATCGGTCTTCCAAATGGACAATGACCCCAAGCATACTTCCAAAGTTGTGGCAAAATCGCTTAAGGACAACAAAGTCAAGGTATTGGAGTGGCTATCACAAATCCCTGACCTCAATCCCATAGAAAATATGTGGGCAGAACTGAAAAAGCGTGTGCGAGCAAGGAGGCCTACAAACCTGACTCAGTTACACCAGCTCTGTCAGGAGAAATGGACCAAAATTCACCCAACTTATTGTGGTAAGCTTGTGGTAGGCTATCTGAAATGTTTGACCCAAGTTAATCAATTTAAAAGCAATGCTACCAAATACTAATTGAGTGTATGTAAACCTCTGACCCATTGGGTATGTGATGAAAGAAATAAAAGCTTAAATAAAATATTCTCTACTATTATTCTGACATATCACATTCTGAAAATAAAGTGGTGATCCTAACTGACCTAAGACAGGGAATTTTTACTAGGATTAAATGTCAGGAATTACCCATAGAAACACTTTGAATAACATATTAATTCATGGAAAAATGGATTTAAGTGAAATTAAGGATGTTCTGAAGTGTCTGTCCTGCATTTTCTTACATCTCAGATACAGGATTGGTCTGACATATCGATGTAGCTCAGACACCTTTGATTGCAGACGCGGAAGCGCTGGATTGAGACGCAGCCCATGCAAAACAATATCTCCAGCTTAAACAGACATATTTTGATGATTTTATTTATTTTGTAAATAATTTTTATGCGTCGAGCGGAGCATTGGAGGCCTCAAGCGGAAAATAATTTTAATGTTATTATTTTTATTTTTTTATGCTCAGTTTGAGGACTCTTGATGATGTGATTGATGCCTGAGGCAATTGACTCTTCTGCCTAATGGTATTTCCGACAGTGGATTTATCTCGGAAGACAGCAGGAGTGAGTTTAGTTGTTTTTTTTGTTACAATTTAGCCACATACGAACTCCATGGTTGAATGTGACATAGGCCTAGGTCCACATTATGATTTAGTCATTTTGAAAGCATCTTAAACTAAGCACAAGGAAGGAATGTGAAATACAGACCCTACTACTGAAATCCTATTGCATTAGGCTATTACTTTACAAGTGCATTTGGTCTATGGGTCGTAAAACGAGCCTTGTTGGGGTTTTGTATGTTTAAAAAAAAACGTACATGCATTTGGTGTTGATGCATGTATTTAAATGTGAGAAAATCCAGTTTGCCATAGAGGAGTTGGGAATGACTCCTATCACAACACACTGCAGCTTCCAGCTACAGTACTGTGGAGACCCACATGATATATCATTGAACATAGGTCGTCTGAAAGAATGTCATGCTTAATCTTAACAGAACTTTAAGTGAGAGGTTGAAAGATGCCTGGTTCCTGATTTGGATGCGTCCCAAATTCCTATCAAGATGAGAGCTGTCTGAACAGATTTTTCTCATCATTATTTGTGCGGAGATTTACATTCGGTCTTAAATAGTGTTGATTGAGGGTAATTTGGCGTTTTAATTGCAGAACAGCTGCCACTCTCTCTCTGCTGATTGCCATTGTAGACATTCTCAATAGATCACTCATAGACCCTTAAATGCCTCATTAAAATATGTTATGCAGATTCCCATTAAACTTTCTAAAAAGGAACCTTCATAATGTTTTCTGATTTCTATTTTATTCTCAGAGGTCATTATAATCATTGTCAATGTCAGCAAATGCATCACCAAGAAATTAGGGATGCAGAATCAACCTATTTTTATTAAGTGAAATTGGAAATTATGTTTTGTCTTTGGGCAAATCCACAGTAACGGAATTGTGCCGAGACTTATATTTTTCAGTTTAAAATGTATGCTAAACAAAAAAACAGATTTTTTAAAAGTTTAACAAACCATACAACTTTAACAATTTCCACTGAACATTTTACAAAAACACATTTACAGGAAGAACTGTGCAGATACAAGGTTTGCAGATACAGTGTTTGCATCTGCACTGTCTTCCAGTAAATTAATGTATGTATTTTTCATATAGTGTTCAAAGTAGTCATTGTTCATAGTGTTGTATGGTTTGTTAAACTTTTGAAATCAATGGTTTTTGTACGGTTTACATTTTAAAGTGAAAAATCAGTCTGTGTAATTCCATTACCATGGAATTTCCCCCTTTGCAGGTGAATTCAATGAATTCAAATGGCAAATTCCTTTTTGTTTTGCTAGGCGTTGGGAAAATTATTAATCAACTATAATTTATTATTTACTTTCTATAATCCCATTGATAGTATAGAGCTTTGAGCCCCTGACTGGGGCTCAAACACAGGTTCAAAGGCAGCGCCTGTAACCATTGCTTCAATTATCAGTCTTATGAACAGCAGATTTGTTACACTATCCCCACCAAACGGGAGATCGTATCCAACACTTCTCTATGCTAAGTTCCTCATGTCTACGTGCATCGCTGATGGCTATACCAGAGTGGTATACTACAAAGCAAGCTAGATCTACTCAGGCTTTTATAAAGCTAGCCAGCTTCAGTTAGCTAGTTTCAGTTAGCTTCACATTCCAGGTCAGGCTTCATCCGTACTACGACAGTGGATATTTCTCATCCGCTAACTCGAGCAGGCTTGTAACTCCGCGTCCATGTCGCACATGGCTAATCGTACGCCGAACTCTTCATTGAGATAATGCTGAAACATTAACCCATGGGCGAGTTAGTGCCACATTTTCATTTGTGCTGAAATCAAAATGAAAGAAAAGTTATCTTGAAAATTCAGCAGGCTATGGTATGAGATAGGCTTTTAGAAGTGGCGTCTTTATTTTCTGACTTTATTGTTAACGGTGTGCTTATCAATGCACAAGCACCTTTTCCCTCGCCTATTGCTCCTTTTCTGTGGGACAACTTGTTGTGACATTTACAGTGCATTCGGAAAGTATTCCCGACCCCTTCACCTTTTCCACATTTTGTTACGTCACAGCCTTATTATATTTGCCTCATCAATCTACACACGATATCCCATAATGACAAAGCGAAAACAGGTTTTTAGAAATGTTTGCAAATGTATTAAACAGAAATAGAAAATACCTTATTTACATAAGTATTCAGACTCTTTGCTATGAGAATCGAAATTGAGCTCAGGTGTATCCTGTTTCCATTGATCATCCTTGAGATGTTTCTACAACTTCATTGGAGTCCACCTGTGGTAAATTCAATTGATTGAACATGATTTGGAAAGGCTGACACCTGTCTCAATAAGGTCCCACAGATAACAGTGCATGTCAGAGCAAAAACCAAGCCATGAGGTTGTAGGAATTGTCCTTAGAGCTCTGAGACAGGATTGTGTCGAGGCACAGATCTGGGGAAGGGTACCAAAACATTTCTGCAGCGTTCAAGGTCCTGAAGAATACTGTGGCCTCCATCATTCTTAAATGGAAGAAGTTTGGAACCACCAAGACTTCATAGAGCTGGCCACCAGGCCAAACTGAGCAATCGGGGGAGAAGGGCCTGGTACCAGTGCTGGTATACATCTACATCAGCATGTTTCTGCAACACTATCTGTTAAATCCGAGAGGAATAAGAAAAGCATGAATATGTTAGCTAGCATTGGCTAGCTATGTGAAGTCAGAGAGGAAGAAGTGAAGCAAGAGGAATACCTGGGCCCAATATCTTTTCTTTTTTTCTCCAGCAGGTGCCATGTTTACTTTTTTTTTTTGCTAACCAAGCGAGGAGTTTATGTATGGTCAATGAGTGTCGAATTTTAACAAAAAATGTAATGTCTTATTTGCTATGTGTGGCTTATTTGATCGAACAGAGGTTTCCTAGTGCTTAGGTTGTTATGGGTGTACTGATAAAGGTAGAACATGTGACATCCTGGCAACTTTGGAGAGAAAAAAAACACTATCAGTATTGTGCTTGTTGTTCACACTCATATTTGCTTTCTCATTGGCTAGAATGGTCCCAGCTGATCTTGCCTCCTCCCTACTGTCTTCCATTTTTTTAAGACATTTATTTTCATTGTTAGAGCGGTCACTTGAGTATCTGTTCAATATAATGGATAATCTGTGATAAAGTTAGAGAAAACATGTAATGTAACATCTAATAAGGGGCCTCTGGGAAACACTGACCAGCAACACTTTGGTTCCTACATTGTCCCATGAATTCCTCCCTGGCTTTTTTAATTTGTTGACATATCAAACTACTGTGTGTTCAATGTGCTGCCCACTATATTCCAAGTATAGAATTAGAATAATCATTCTATTTCCATGATTCCAACAGTTCACAATTATTAGGCCTCGCTGTTTTGCCCATATCATGCAGCCCTATGCCATTTTAACTTCTTTTTTTAGCTCACCAAGCGAGGAGTTTATGTATGGTCAATGAGTGTCCACTAGTGTGGAGATTATAAAGAAATGAATGCAGGAAATGAAGAAATGGATTAAAGTACTTTTTTGGTTGAAGTTGGACTGAACATTATAAAACAATCCAAATGGAGAACACCCCATTTAAATCACTTATAATGTATGTGTTACCACCCTAGGCTCATTAAGTACTCATAAAACATGTTTAGAACTTTTATTATAAAAAACAAAACGCTGAAAAATATCATATGATATTTTGGCCATATCGCCCAGTTCTAGTGTGTGTGTCTCTGTCACCAGATCTCAACCCAATTGAACACTAATGGGAGATTCTGGAGCAGCGCCTGAAGACAGCGTCTTCCTTCAACAAAACGCCAAATGAATGAATTTCTATTGGAAGAATGGTGTTGCGTCCCTCCAATAAAGTTCCATACACTAGTAGAATCTACGCCAAGGCACAATGAAGCTGTTTTGGTGGCTCGTTGTGGCCCAACGCCCTATCACGACACTTAATGTTGGCGTTTCCTTTGTATTGGCAGTTACCTTGTGTATATGCTTAGTTCGAGTTTAGTTCTTTGTTTACAGTGCCATGCATTGAAACAAGTAAGATATCCTGATAAGCTGCAGCTCTTGGTCGAACTGTAATGCTGTAATACTGACTATATTATTTGCATAGGATAATAGATGTCTGCAAATTATACATTTTAAATTACAGCTCCGTATCAGACAACACGACTATGAAATTGTGCAATCGTTTCTCCAACCACATTAATACGAGGGAATGTTCCCACCTTTGCATACCAATTTGATCATTTGGAATTCCAGTCCTTTATCCCTGAAAGCATTACTAAATGCTCCCCCTTGTTAAAACGATTATTCAAATGACCTGCCATTAGTTGAAGTAACAGACCCCTGTAGGTAAATTGACTCCAGAACAAGCTCAATGTGCTTTCAAGTCTCCATTCTGCTTGGGCTATTCCCAACATGTACTCTTATCGTGGACCTTTTCACAATCCATCCATGCCTAAAATGCTCTACCTATCAAAACTATGAAGTAACACATATGGAATCATGTAGTAACCAAAAAAGTGATAAACAAATCAAAATATATTTTTGAGATTCTTCAAAGCAGCCACCCTTTGCCTTGATGACAGCTTTGCACATTCTTGGCATTTAACCCTAATTGCTCCTGTAAGTCTCTCTGCATGAGAGCGTCTGCTAAATGATTAAAATGATGAAGAGGAAATTTATATTACTAGCAGTGTGTACATTGATATTATTGTTCTGTGGGTGCTGCAGTTGAGACCAAGGACTTCTAGATGGATCTGAAAATCCATGCTGTGATTGTGGTCAGGGCCCTAACAAACTGTTGCACATCACCAGAATCCAAATTGATGAAGTGCTCTTCAACCGTGGGGTCTCCGACCTTTTCTAGCATGAGAGCTACTCTTTCAAATAGGCACATTCTTCTCTTCTCCTCTCCCTTAAACTCATCCCCAGGTCTTTAGTATACAAGAGAAGGTAGTGCACTATGTTTTCTGTCAATATACCTGGTAAAATAATAGTTAATAAACAACTCTTAGGGGGTCCTATAAAATAATTTCTTTCTCAAATTCTGTTTTTTATTTTCCCAAATTATTATGTTTTAAAATGTTCCTGGTTTTAGATTTGTTTTGTTTTTCACTCTCAAAATGACAATTGTTCATAGATAGAACATGCTACTTCATTGTAATTATTTTGAGTCCATGTACAGTAAATGCTTTAATTACATCAGAAGACCTTTTTAGTGTAATTCCCCTTTAATTGCGCATCTGGCAAGTGAGGAATGGGCCAGTCTAACAATGGTTATGCAGGCCTACTGCTGTGCTCATTTCATGGCAAAGTTTACAAATAATATATACAAATTATATACTTATAATATACTTCTGCCAGGTAAGCCTACTTTGCAGTTAACATTTAATTAAGAAGGTTTTGGGGAAAGGATGTCTGTCAACCCACAAGGCTGTTATTACATCAGCTGGCTACACACAGAGCGATATACAAACTTGTGCACCACATAGACAGACAGATGGGCAATTTTGCTGGAAATTAATTGGCAGATATTGTGTTAAGTTTGGCTTTTTAAGCCAATAGTGGCTAAACCGGGTGGGATAATGTCAATGTTGCGTTGATTAGTTAGTAGCTGGGAGCTTGCAGTGTCTGAGATTTGTTTCTGACAGTTTGCGGTGGAAAACATTAACTGTGTGTACTTTCAGAATTGTTTGGCTAGCTACATATTTGTAGGCCAGTAGCTCGCGATCGGCCTGTTGGAGACGGCTGTGTTAGAAAGACCTTTTAATGATTTATTTTGAAAAATGTGTTCTGTCATTTCAAATTTAGAGAAAGACTTCAGAAAAGTGGGACTCATTAGTTTTAAATGTCTAGTGTAGAACTGGTTAAGAGGAACTGAACTGGCATTTGCAAACTTTGTGCTGCCAACACCCTATGCAACTAGTGAGAAGAACACAAAGCTCCACTTCTGAACTCTGTGTAAAACCTTGGGTTGACAGTAGTGTACTATTGCATTGTACTGGTTGTTTTTTAATGAGGAACAATTGTCAGCCTATTTGCATGTAAAACAATGTAATTATAAACAACCATCAAAAATATGTAATACTTCTAAAACATGCAAATGACTCCCCATTATAAAGTGCAACAAAACCAAAGCCGTTCCTTCAAGCGAATGTCTCTAGGTTTTGGGGGCTGTTCCATTATTAATGCTATCCAGAAGCCAAACTTTTAGGTTGGCGCAGTTGGGCGTTTTTAATCTATTTTTGCTGTAAATCAATGAATTTTTAAAGAGGACTTCTGAATATTGGTGGATGTGGGAATGCAGTTTATTTCCTTGGTGACGCAGTGCTGTAGCCTTTACTGTGCTGAGCCTAGGTTCATAAAGAGCGTCCTTCCCTCTCCTGGGACCTCTCATAGGGGGAGTATGCCGGAATGCTGCACTCCCATATTTTATTTATGGTAAAAGACGCCTTTTTAACTTTTCCGTTCTCAGGATTTCAAGTTGCGATAGCTTTTTCCTTGTTATAGGTGGTAAGTCGATGGGTTGCAACCTCTTCTACCGTGGTATGTTTTTAGGCGTTACTGTTTATCTGTGGGGCTAGATATTTGATTCTAAGTTCTCAAAGGGCCCAGTGTGTCTTAAACTACTGGTTGAGACAATAGCACTGCCTGGATTTAGCTAAACAGCGTTGGCACTTGTATTGGAACCTGTGCTATGGTCAGATGACATGAAAATAGAGCTCTTTCGCCACACATACGAGTGGTGGGTTTGGTGTCGAAAAACTGAAGCATATGCAGAAACGTACCTCATATTTACTGTACAATATGGTGGTGAATCTTTGATGTTATGGGGCTATTTTGCTTCCACTGGTCTTGAGGCCCTTGTTAAGGTCAACGGCATCATGAACTTTACCAAGTACCAGGACATTTTATCCAAAAACCTGTTTGCCTTTGCCAGGAGGTTGAAACTTGACTGCATATGGATCTTCCAGCGAGACAATAACACCGAGCACACGTAAAAATACCCAAATAAATGGTTAATTTACCACAAAATCTACATTTTGCAATGGCCATCTCGTTCTCCGGACTTGAACCCCATTGAAAACCTGTGGTTTTAATTGGAGAGGGCAGTCCATAAGCATAGATGAAGGATATCAAGGATCTGGAAAGATTCTGTATGGGGGAATGGTCTAAGATCCTTCCCAATGTGTTTTTGCAATCTCATAAAACATTTTAGAAAAAGGCTCATTATCCTCGCAAGGGGAGGGTGCTGGAGTATTTAAACAGAGGTGCTAATCTTTTGTAGTTTTTTTACACTAAACAAAATCTCTTTCTGAGCAATTGTATTTATTGCGCATACAATATCGCTCAACATTTGTAGTATTTGTTTTAGTATTTTTTGCTGATCTTTATCAAGTGCCAATCATTTTGGACATCAGTGTACAGTACCAGTCAACAGTTTGGACACACCTACTCATTCCAGGCTTTTTCTTTATTTTCACTATTTTCTACATTGTAGAATAATAGTGAATACATAAAAATCTTGAAATGACACATTTGGAATCATGCAGTAACCAAAAAAGTGTTAAACAAATCGAAATATATTTAGAAATTCTTCGAAATCTCCACCCTTTGCCTTGATGACAGTTTTGCACACTCTTGGCATTCTCTCAACCACATATGTTTTGATTTCTAAGACATTCTAAGGTTTGTATCATCCACAACTAGTGATGCATTGATATTACATTTGCGAATACCGATATCCAATATTTGCCTTGCCAAGAAAACTGATACCGATAACCAATACTACATTTTAAGCATTCTAGTACAGTTCAATAGTTAACACACAGGCACTGCATCTCAGTGCAAGAGGGGTCACTACAGTCCCTGGTTCGAATCCAGGCTGTATCACATCCTCCCGTGATTGGGAGTCCCATAGTGCAGCGCACAATTGGCCCAGCGCCGCCCGGGTTTGGCCAGGGAAGGCCGTTATTGTAAATAATAATTTGTTCTTAACAGACTTTGCTAGTTAAAAAAGGTTACACACACACACACACACACACACTCCACATTGACCCAAAAGTTATTTTGTTGACATTTACGTATGTCCCCATTTCCAGTAAAACACCATCAAAACCTATTTATTTAACTTACTTGCTGTGCTGTTTCGTTGTTCATTTGTTCAGTCGTTTCATTCTCCACCAGGATTTCTATAAAATGCTGTTTGTCTTTGTGTGTCAAAAAGGATACACTTCAAATAACACTATTTGATATGTCAATAAGCTTGTGACCAATCAGGACCTTAATATGACTGCATGTCACATAATAATTGAATGCGTTCATAAATGTTTTACGTAGTTATTTCACATTGATTACACTCACTCATTTCATGTCACAACGATTCATTGATACGTATGCTTTGATGCTGGTAAAGTTGTCTCGCGCACCTACAGTGTTGGTCTTAAAAGAAAGCTAGCTTGCTCATGGATGTAAATAATGTTCTTCCCCAAAAACATAGCAAAACAACAATCTGTTTCAGTAGCTATAGTTAGCTAGCTAACTGTATAGATAGGTGTCATAATCAAAAATAACCCTAATTTATAAGACAGTTCTTATTTGATTAATGGTGGTCGGACCCATCTATGTGAAGCGAGCCACAATAAGGATTAGCCACAATAGTGGACTTAGTGGTTAGCCTTTGAAATAAAAGTATGTCATTGACAGTGATGCAAATTAATACAAATAGTAGAATTATGCCATAATTGAATACATCATGCTGAACGAGGTTGGAATGTTATTTAAAATCAACAAAAGACAATAATTTGTTAATTTGACAATCTATTAATCACACTGGGTGTACTATAAACTCAGCAAAAAAAGAAATGGCCCTTTTTCAGGAACCTGTCTTTCAAAGATAATTCGTAAAAATCCAAATAACTTCACAGATCTTCATTGTAAAGGGTTTAAACACGGTTTCCCATGCTTTTAATGAACATGCACCTGTGGAACAATGAAGGAACATGCACATATGGAACGGTTGTTAAGACACTAACAGCTTGCAGACAGTATGCAATTAAGGTCACAGTTATGAAAACTTGGGACACTAAAAGAGGCCTTTCTACTGACTGAAAAACACAGAAAGAAAGATGCCCAGGGTCCCTGCTCATCTGCGTGAACATGCCTCAGGCATGCTGCAAGGAGGTATGAGGACTGCAGATGTGGCCAGGGCAATATATTGCAATGTCTGTACTGTGAGACACCTAAGACAGCACATTTTTGTCTATGTGGCATGTATCAAACAGTTTATTTCAGGTATATTACAACCAGGAACATCTGGAGTCCCCTGTAGATTGTAGACCCATACATTTAATAAATTGCGACCAATAAAATAATAACAAAACTCATAATCAACAGAATGGCAAAAGTATTACCAGACTTGATACATATTATTTTTATAGACACTAATTAAAAATAGACACTTACAAACAAATACAAGACCATGTTTTAGTATAGTACAATATGCTGTTAAACAAGATGCAGACTTATCAATAATGGCTGTCGATGCTGAAAAGGCTTTCGACCGTCGAGTTTTCTATTCAAAACTTTCCAGCTGAAATAATAAATGTCGCAAAAATATATACAGAGAATGGCGGCGGAGAGGATGGCTGACGTTTTATATGTTCCTAACCAACTGTGCTATTTTGTTAGTGTTTTTGCGTTAACTTATTTCGAAACTTATTTTGTACGTAAAGTTTTTCCTACCGTCTCTTATGACTGAAAATAACTTATGGACATCAGAACAGCGATTACTCACCTCGAACTGGAAGAAGCTTTTTCCTTTAACGAGTCTGACGCAAATTATTTACTTCTTTCTCGGGAACAGTCCCAAATCCCCATCATTTGCTTCAAGAAAAGATGGAGAAAAAGGGGGCTGTATTCTGAGAATCTGTAGGCGAGCAAGTAAATCCCCACTGCCATCCATTCTGTTGGCCAAAGTGTAATCATTGGAAAATGATTGCCAATGGGACATAAAAAAAACAGCGGGACATTAACTGTAATATCTTATGTTTCACCGAGTCGACGACACGGATAATATAAAGCAGGCAGGATTTTCCATGCACCGACAAAACAGAGGGGGTGTGTGTCTATTTGTCAATAACAGCTGGAGTGCGATGTCTAGTATTAAAGTCTTGAGGCATTGCTTGCCTGAGGTAGTGTGATCTACAGCTTATCATAAGATACTCTATCTACCAAGAAAGTTGTCATCTATATTATTCATGGCCGTCTATTTACCAGCACAAACCGATGCTGGCACTAAGACTACACTCAACGAACTGAATAAGGCCTTAATTAAACTAGAAAATGCTCATCCAGAAGCTGCGCTCCTAGTGGCCGGGGACTTTAATGTAGGCAAACTTAAATCCGTTTGACCTAAATTCTACCAGCATGTCACATGTGCAACCAGAGGGAAAAAAACTCTAGACCACATTTACTACACACACAGAGATGCATACAAAGCTCTCCTCAGTCATCGGCTTCATCAATAAGTGCATCGATGACGTCGTCCCCACGGTGACCGTGTACATATCCCAACCAGAAGCCATGGATTACAGGCAACATCCGCATCGAGCTAAAGGCTAGAGCTGCCTCTTTCAATGAGTGGGGCACTAATCCGGACGCTTATATGAAGTCCCGCTATGCCCTCAGACGAACCATTAAACAAGCAAAACGTCAATACAGGATTAAGATTGAATACTACTACACCAGCTCTGACACTCGTCTAATGTAGCAGGGCTTGAAAACTATTACGGATTACAAAGAGAAACCCAGATGCGAGCCAACCAGACGAGCTACACTGAAGCATGCATGAGAGCACCAGCTGTTCTGGACAACTGTGTGATAGCTCTCTCGGTAGCCTATGTGAGCAAGACCTTTTAAGCAGGTCAACATTCACAAAGCGGCGGGCCAGACGGATAATTAGGACGTGTACTCAAAGCATGCGCGGACCAAGTGACTTCACTGACATTTTCAACCTCTCCCTGACCGAGTCTGTAATACCTACATGTTTCAAGCAGACCACCATAGTCCCTGTGCCCAAGGAAGCGAAGGTAACCTGACAAAATGATTACCGCCCCATAGCACTCACATCGGTAGCCATGAAGTGCTTTGAAAGGCTGGTCATGGCTTACATCAACAGCATCCTCCCGGATACCCTAGACTCACAGATCCACAGGTGACGCAATCTCAATCACACTCCATACTGCCCTTTCCCACCTGGACAAAAGGAACACCTATGTGAGATTGCAGTTCATTGACAACAGCTCAGTTCAACACCATAGTGTCCACAAAGCTCATCACTAAGCTAAGGACCCTGGGACTAAACACCTCCCGCTGCAACTGGATCCTGGACTTCTTGACGGGCTGCCCCCAGGTGGTAAGGGTAGGCAACAACACGTCTGCCACTGATCCACAACACTGGGGCCCCTCAGGGGTGTGTACTTCGTCCCCTCCTGTACTCCCTGTTCACCCACGACTGCGTGGCCAAACACAGCTACAACACCATCATTCAGTTTGCTGTTGACACGACAGTGGTAGGCCTGATCACCGAAAACAATGAGACAGCCTATAGCAAGGAGGTCAGAGACCTGGCAGTGTGGTGCCAGGACAACAACCTCTCCCTCAATGTAAGCAAGACAAAGGAGCTGATCGTGGACTACAGGAAAAGGCGGGCTGAACAGGCCCCTCGTTGAACTATTAATTGTAGAAATTCATATACAAATATTGAAAGCATTTAATGAGAGAACTAAAAGATGTGCAACATGAAAATATTGTCATTAACACTAAGTTTTTGACAGTTCTTAAATACTTGTGAGAAGATGGCCCTGCAGTGGATAGAAGCCGCTTTACCAGGTTTTTTGTTGGGTTTCTTACGCTGATCCTAACTTTTTTAGTACATAATGTCTCAGCCACAATTTCCAATTACCGAACAGTGATCACTAACCTCTATTTGGATGACAATTTCTACTTCAACGAGTTGGCAGCTCTGGACGTTCTGCTTACTCTGGACAAAGCCCTAATCGCCGGACTCGAAAGAGGAAGCAAGGGCACAAAAGTGGCAGATGAGCTGGCATCCTAACGAGACTACGTTGGCGGGGCAAATAAACCACCTCTACACTCTGTTTGGTTAGCGAATGTACAGTCACTAGAGAACAAACTGGAGGAGCTCCGTTCAAGACTATTCCATCAACGGGACCTAAAGAAGTGTAACATTCTGTTTCACAGAGTCGTGGCTGAACAAGGACATGGATAATATACAGTACCAGTCAAATGTTTGGACATAGCTACTCATTCAAGGGTTTTTCTTGTGGAATAATAGTGAAGACATCAACACCATGAAATACCACATATGGAACCATGTAGTAGCCCAAAAAAGTGTTTAACAAACAAATTCACCCTACCTCAACCCAATTGAGATGGTTTGGGATGAGTTGGGCCGTAGAGTGAAAGAAAAGCAGTCAACAAGTGTTCAGCATAAGTGTTCAGGGAACTCCTTCAAGACTGGAGGAATAGTGTTCCAGGTGTAACTGGTTGAGAGAATACCAATAGTGTGCCAGTAGTCTTTCATAAAGGTAAAGGGTGGCAACTTTGAAGAATCTCAAATCTAATTTTGATTTGTTCAACACTTTGTATTATTTAACTTAAGGATCAGATTTTTCTTTTCTTCCGGCTAAAATTACATACCCAAATCTATAGCTCAGGAACTGAAGCAAGGATATGCATATTCTTTATACCATTTGAAAGGAAACACTTTGAAGTTTGTGGAAATCTTAAATTAATGTAGGAGAGTAACATATTAGATCTGGTAAAAGATAATAGAATGAAAAAAACATGCGTTTTCTATTTTTTTTTTTCATAATCTTTGAAATGCAAGTAATAGGCCATGATACCATTGAGTCTAGGCGCAATTTAGATTATGGCCACTAGATGGCAGCAGTGTATGTGCAAAGTTTTAGACTGATCCAATGAACCATGACTGATCCAATGAACCGTATTACTGTTCAAAATGTTGTATCAAGTCTGCCCAAATGTGACGAATTGGTCAATTGATTTAAGCTTTCTGCGCATATAAGACGTGTCTATGTCCTGAGAAATGTTTTTGTTGTTTACGTCATGCTAATTACATTAGCGCACGTTAGCTCAACCGTCCTGGGGGGGACACCGATCCCATAGAGGTAATAGTTTTGATGTCTTCACTATTATTCTACAATGTAGAAAATAGTGAAAATAATGAAAAACCCTGGAATGAGTAGATGTGTCCAAACTTTTGACTGGTACTGTACATCTGGATGGCTTTTCCATGCATCGTCAAGACCGGTTGGCAGTCTCGAGTAAGATGAGGGGGGAGGGTGTGTCTCTTTGTTAACAACAGCTGGTGTGCGATCTCTAATATAAGAAAGTGTCAAGTTTTTGCTCGCCTGAGTTAGGAATACTTCCTGAGAAGCTGCAGACCATACTATTTATCGAGAGAGTTTTTATATCAACACTGAACAAAAATCTAAACACAACATGCAACTATTTCTACGGTTTTACTGAGCACTCTCCTTAGTCAACTGAAATAAATAAATTAAGCCCTAATCTATGGATTTCACAAGACTGGGAATACAGATATGCCTCTGTTGGTCACAGATACTTAAAAAAATGTAAGGGTGTGGATCAGAAAACCAGTCCGTATCTGGTGTGACCACCATTTACCTCATGCAGTGCGACCACATCTCCTTCACAAAGAGTTGATCAGGCTGTTGATTGGCCTGTGGCATGTTGTCCCACTCTTCTTCAATGGCTGTTCGAAGTTGCTGGATATTGGCGGTACCTAGAACACACTGTCATACACGTCAATCCAGAGCATCCCAAACATGCTCAATGGGTGACATGTCTGGTAATTATGCAGGTCATGGAAGAGCTGGGACATTTTCCAGGAATTGTGTACACATCCTTGCGACATGGGGCCGTGCATTATCATGCTGAAACATGATGTGATTGTGGCGGATGAATGGGACGACAATGGGCCTCAGGATTTCGTCACGGTATCTCTGTGCATTCAATTGTGTTCGTTGTCCGTAGCTTATGCCTGCCCACACCATGACCCCACGGCTACCATGGGGCACTCTGTTCACGATATTGACATCAGCAAACTGCTCGCCAACCTGATGCCATGTCTGCCGTCTGCCCAGTACAGTTGAAACCAGGATTCAACCATGAACTGCACACTTCTCCAGTGTGCCAGTGGCCATCGAAGATGAATTCGGTTACAACGCTGAACTGCAGTCAGGATAAGACCCTGATAAGGACGACGAGCACATAGATGAACTTCCCTGAGATGGTTTCTGACAGTTTGTGCAGAAATTCTTTGGTTGTGCAAACCCACAATTTCATCTGCTGTCCGGTGGCTGGTATCAAACAATCCTGCAGGTGAAGAAGCAGCATGTGGAGGTCCTGGGCTGGCATGGTTACATGTGGTTGTGAGGTCAGTTGGATGCACTGCAAAATTCTCAAAAATTATGTTGGGGAGGCTTATGGTAGAGAAATGAACATTAAATGATCTGCCAACAGCTCTGATGCCAATTGTATGCTCCCTCAAAATATGATACATCTGTGCATTGACTTGTGTGAAAACACTGCACATTATAGAGTGGCTTTTTGTTGTCCCCGGCACAAGTTGCACCTGTGTAATGATATTTCTGTTTAATCAGCTTCTTTATATGCTACACCTGCCAGGTGGATGGATTATCTTGGCAAAGGAGAAATGCTCACTAACAGGGATGTAAACCAGTTTGTGCTCAACATTTTAGAGAGATATGTTTTTTGTGCTTATGGAATATTTATGGGATCTTTAATTTCAGCTCATGAAACCAACACTTTACATGTTACGTTTACATTTTTGTCAGCATTTATTTTTTTAGAGCTGTCTATTTACCACCAAAGACAGATGCTTGCGCTAAGACTGCACTCAACGAGCTGTATAGGGCCATAGGTAAACAAGAAAATTCACACCCAGATGTGGCACTTCTTGTGGCCGGTGATTTTAATGTGGTGAAGTCTGTTTTACCGCATTTTTACTACCACGTCACCTGTGCCACTAGAGGCAACAAAATTCTAGATCACCTTTAGTCCACACATAGAAACGCATACAAAGCTCTCCCTCAACCTGCATTTGGAAAATCTGACAATAGCTCTATGCTCCCAATTCCTGCTTATAAGCAAAAACTCAAACAGGAAGTACCAGTGATGCGCACAATACAGAAGTGGTCCGATGAAGCGAATGCTAAGCTACAGGACTGTTTCGCTAACTCAGACTGGAATATGTTCCGGGATTCATCCGATAACATTGAGGAATTCAACAAATCAGTCACTGGCTTCATTAATAAGTGCATCAACAAAGCCATCCGCACAGTGACCTTACGTACATATCCCAACCAGAAGCCATGGATGACAGGCAACATCTGCATAGTGTTGTACTGATACCAGAATTTTGACATCGATACCAGGTTTACTGGATACCATTACAATACTCAATACCAAAATGATAACACGGCAAAAAAAGAAAGCCTATTAGCCAAAGTCATAGAATTGCACTTAATCCAAACAGAAACTCAGCTATTGCTCTGTTCAATATGGGCATGTTTTGAGTTCAATATCAGTACATTAGAAGTTTCTGCATCAACATTTTCCAAAGACAGCCATGTATGCATTAATGAATGAATTATACAATCATACAAGCAATTTGACTTTGTTTTTGACAGTCTAATTACATAAGTGAGTGACCATGTTAATAATTTATTTGAATGTTAAATCTCTATTGAATCTCTCCTTGTCATGATGTGTGTTTTGTCCTATATTTATATTGTATTTATTTCTTATCCCAGGCCCCCGTCCCCGCAGGAGGTCTTTTCGTAGGCCGTCATTGTAAATAAGAATTTGTTCTTAACTGACTTGCCTAGTTAAATAAATAAATATTGATAAACTGGCTAAATCATGATGCAGCCTAGGCCTGTTCACAATACAGGGGAATGCATATTCAATAGGAGGGTGTGCATGCATTGAGTTACTGATCTTGTTTTCACCGATTTCAAGGGAATACAGATAGCTTCTTTTATCTTTTAACCAGTAATTGAAACGGCGTTCTTCTTTTGTTGAAAGAGAGTCAGACCGAAATGCAGCGTGTAAGTTACTCATGTTTAATAGTGAAGACAAACGAACGAACTATACATGAACAACTAATAAATACATAACAACAAACAGAACGTGAAACCAATTACAGCCTGACTGGTGCACACTACACAGAGACAGGCACAATCACCCACGAAATACAAAGCGAAAACCAGGCTACCTAAATACGGTTCCCAATCAGCGACAACGAGAATCACCTGACTCTGATTGAGAACCGCCTCAGGCAGCCAACCTATTTAACACACACACACCCCTAATCAGCTACGATCCCAAACACTACAAACCCCAATACGAAAATACAATACAATAAACCCATGTCACACCCTGGTCTGACTAACTAATAAACTAAAACACAAAATACTAAGACCAAGGCGTGACAGTAATGACGTCATTCACGAGGTGAGTCAGTTCGCTGAGGCAATAGAATGGATCATCTTTGGTAGAGACACGAGAGAATGAAGTGAATTAATAAAGTTTTGGTGGCAATCAGCTTTAAAATAAGCATATTTAGCATTATGGTTTACATATTATCACAAACATTAGTACTGGGGTAGTGAATTGATGTTGTTTTTAGCAGAAAGAAGGCAAGCAAAGTTAGCCTGCAAAGCTGGAAGCTACCTGTATCTTCTTGCATTGTAAAGTGTTCTAGCCTGCATGGACATTGTTTTGCAAACAGTAATTAACAGTTTCAACAATTCTACATGCCGTGTCACAACATTCAAGTGTATTAACTTCTGTGCAGCATGAGTGTGGAGCTAACATGAAGCAGCCCAGACTCCCAATGCAGGCAAAGTGGAGCAGGTATCTGCTATATGGGCGGCATTAGCTGCGCTGATGCAGATTTGATTCATGAGACATATTTAACAAAAGTACTGAAAGTAAACAATTGTAATACCAAACGGTTTTTGATGTTCTAGTATCGAAAAAGTTCGGATATTTTGGTATACCATTCAACACTACATCCACACTGAGCTAAAGACTAGAGCTGCCGCTTTCAAGGAGAGGGTCACTAATTCGACACTTCTAAGAAATACTGCCACGACCTTCGACGATTCATCAAACAGGCAAAGCGTCAATACAGGACTAAAATTGAATCCTACTCCGCTGGCTCTGACACTTGTTGGATGTGGCAGGACAAACTATCACGGATTACAAAGGGAAACCCAGCCGCGAACTTCCCAGTGACTCGAACCTATCAGAAGAGCTAAATGCCTTCTATGCTCGCTTCGAGGCAAGCAACACTGAACCATGCATGAGAACGCCAGCTGTTCCGGACGACTGTGTGATCTCGCTCTCCGTAGCCGTTCACTGATGTCTTCACTGACATTTTCAACCTCTCATTGACCCAGTCTGTAATACTTACATGTTTCAAGCATACCACCATAGTCTCTGTGCCCAAGAACGCCAAGGTAACCTGTCTAAATGATTGTCGTCCCGTAGCACTCACATCTGTAGCAATGAAATGCTTTGAAAGGCTAGTCATCGCTCACATCAACACCATCATCCTAGACACCTTGGACCCACCTTAATTCGCATACCACCTGAATAGATCAGGGTTTCCGATAGCCGGTATATGATGACTTTTGGCCGATTTAAAAAAAATAATAAAAATAATAAAAATAAATAAAATAAAAGTATAAAAAAAATCTAATATAATTGTTGCCGGGCAAATTGTCTGGGAGAAAAATAAAACCATTGCAAAATAATCATTTTTATTAATTGATGAAAATACCAGTTGATGTGCTCCAACTTCAAAGGCAAATATACTTAATATGCTTATAAATCCTCACGCTGCTTGGAAATTAGTTTTGGGTGTGTGTGTTTCCATTTTTACTCATGCAAAGAAAGGACTTGAGGTCATCATAAGGGACTTCAGCTAAGTGTGCCCCTACTGGGCAAAATTGGTGAGGATTGTGTTGATTATCCCCGTTTACAGTGTGTCCGCTGAGAGAGGATTCTTTCTCCAAAACAGCATAAAGACTGCCTCAAGATTGCTCTTTATTGAGGACAATGTAATGAGACTGATGACCATTGCAAGCTGCTCCAAGAAGTTGGACAGTTTTGACTTCCCAACAACAGCGGCTCACTTTGATCATCGTAGTCCTGTATGGCTCAGTTGGTAGAGCATGGCGCTTTCAACACCAGGGTTGTGGGTTCGATTGCCACAGGGAACCAGTATGAAAATGTATGCCCTCGCTACTCTAAGTTGCTCTGGATAAGAGCGTCTGCTAAATGACTAAAATGTAAATAGTTAGTCTGGGTAGCTACTCGGTTATCTACAATGACCCTTTTTGCACTAACTATTTTCAGTCCTCACATGCTGTCAATGATCTACACAATATACTCTGTCAAAGTAGAAGATTAATGAAAAATAAAACACTAATATACCTTGATTAGATAAGTATTCACCTCCTGAGTTAGTACCTATTAGAAACACCTGAAAACTCCCAAGTCTTTGCTGATGTTATTTGTGTAGACAAACAGTGAAATGCTTACTTACGGGCCATCCCCAAACAATTTAGAGAGAAAAATGGTAACTTACCAGAATCGAGTAGTGTTGTCACGATACCAGATTTTTGACTTTGATACCGTTACCAGGTTTATTATCACAATACACGATACAGAAACAATACGCAATACCAAAACAATACTTGATACTTCGGCAAAAATAAATAAACGGGTAAGTTGACTGATCACATTCTCATTTACAGCAACTGCTTGTATAATAATTGGGGTGGCAGAGTAGCCTAGTGGTTGGACTAGTAACCGGAAGGTTGCAAGTTCAAACCCCCGAGCTGAGAAGGTACAAATCTGTCGTTCTGCCCCTGAACAGGCAGTTAACCCACTGTTCCTAGGCCGTCATTGAAAATAAGAATTTGTTCTTAACTGACTTGCCTAGTTAAATAAAGGTTAAATATATAAATAATAATAAATAAATAAAAATTACAGGGGAGAGGATGGTATGAACACTGGCCTTTTTATTTATTTATTTATTTACATTGAACAATATGTTGATTACTGGTAGAACACATAAAATAGAAAATAGAATATATTCTATTCTATATTCAATTTCTAGCAAAAATTAAACACCATATTAAATAATAGAAAAATTTTCCTTATGCAAAACCATATCGGAGAAAATAATTGTACAATTACATGTAAAATGTTTTAAAATGTAATTTGATACATATCAGGGTTACTTTACTCATCTATGGCCATAATATTGTGTCAATTGATATTCATTAGACCTATTATTCATTATAGCAAAATAATTGTATGTATTGAATGAATAGTTTAGTTCCAAAACGACAGGGACTCTACAAGGTGTCGAAAGTGCTCCACAGGGATGTTGACTCCAATGCTTCCCACAGTTGTCAAGTTGGCTGAATTTTTTTGGGTGCTGTACCATTCTTGATACACACAGGAAACTGTTGAATATGAAAAACCCATCAGAAAAACCCAAACTGGTGTGCCTGGCACCTACTATCATACCCGTTCAAAGACACTGAAATCTTTTGTCTTGACCATTCTGAATGGCGCACATACACAATCCATGTCTCAAGGCTTAAAAATGATTATTTAACCTGTCTCCTCCCCTTCATCTACACTGACTGAAGTGGATTTAACAAGTGACATCAATAAGGGACTGACCAGGTGAATCCAGGTGAAAGCTGTCATTGAAAGAGCCTGTTCTTAATGTTGTGTACACTCAGTGTAGCTGTGAACAGCACAACAGCAATCAGCCTGTAGAGCAGTGGCCGGCAGGGCACAACCATGAAAGACGTGCCGGTGTTATATGCCGTTCCATACATTCTACTAGAATTAGTAGAAAGGAGAGAGCGATAGCGAGTGGAGAAGAAACGGCACAACATGTTAAGGGGTAATAGTAGGCCTGTGGGTTACACACCTGAAACCAAACATAAAGCCTAGACTGCAAACATGCGCTAGAGCCGTGCTAGATCAACATAAAAATGTCATAGCCCCATGACGAGTGAATATGATTGCCTAACCTGTACAAATGACAATACAATTTGATACCACATAGGCTATATTATAAAGACTATGCATTGCATGCAGAACTTAAGAATGAAGTGGCAATGAGTAACGATGAATATCGTCAGATAAATATAGGTGGATCATGAATTATACTGTATGCACCCGTGTCCCTGCAGAAGATGGCTACTGTATATTTTGAAAGAACTGTTTGCTCCCTGCAAAATAAAGTTTGACACAAGACAATATTATGTTTAGCAAAGAGCCATAGTAAAAATGTATGATACTGAATATGAATCCTGGATGTAAGGAAAACCCATAGCTTAAGTGTTCCCCATGAATAGCGTTGAGACTGAGTAAAATGAGCGTTAACAATAAATCCAACCAGATCAGATAGCTGAAGGGAATGATATTATATATCAATGTGGAATGACAGCCAACCACGCCCACAGATCTTAGAGAAGTAATTATCAAGCTCTCTTCTCCAGGAGTTAAACATGGGGCTTAACTCAATTTTATTGAAAGATGAGCAAGAACCCGCAAAAAAAGGCATCGGCTTTGCCTCAGTATCTTATAATTGAACTTTTTTCAGATGGAATGTCGTCTGGCATCGAGGCGGAAAGTAATTATGAACATGGATTTGCCTTTTTGGACCTTTTTTTCCTCCCTCTTTCCAATGCCCAGTACTCCCAGACGTGACAGTTCTTGGCGTGCCGACAGGCTCCTTTTGAAACATTAGCATAGCCACACAACACAGTCCTCCTCGGAAACCCCGTCAGCTCATCACACTCGGGGGTTGTCATTACTTCGCCTTCTTCCGATAGAAAATATTTGGATTCCTGCTTCTCTCTCACTCCATTCAGAATCCCTATTAAAATGCGTAGAGCCACTCTCGGTGTAAAGTGTAAAGCCACTCTCGGTCTAAAAGCCTGGCGAGCAGCGGGGGGCTGTTAGCGATGCAATCATCTGAGTGAGTGCATCCCAGCCACAAAAGTCTAATGGGCGAATACAATAACAATAACACACAGGCCCAAACTCTTCTAAAAATGGACAATATGCCCAGTTGTGAGTCTCATAACCAGTTCACAGGGTTGTGCTAATTTCAGGGCTTTTTGAAATATGTTCAAATCATGTTTAAAGTCACTGAAAAACCCCCCAAAAAATGTTTTTTCATAATTTTGTTACTGCTCATGTTTTTTAGGAAGAGGCTAAAAGTTGCAAATAAAATTTTAAAGGGCCCTATTGCTCACTATTCCCTCTTGAAAGGCACCAGACCTGTGTGGCAGACAGGCTTTTGTCACTTTATTTTGAGCGGAGGAAGGAACATATTACGGGCCCTAATCTCGTTCACCAACATATGCATATCTGTTTTAGTTTCAGGCAAATTATATAATATTGAAAGTCAGGATAATAAGAAATAATAGGAATCAATGCATTTACCAAAGTCCTGCTAATCTAATCCTCTTTGGGATCACCCCTCTTTCTCTCTGCCCAGAGTGTTTCAGTTTTGGTATTTTGGGGTATTTTATTAGGATCCCCATTAGCTGTTTCAAAAGCAGCAGCTACTCATCCTGGGGTTCACACAAAACATGAAACATAATACAGAATGACATAATACATCACATCAATTGACAAGAACAGCTCAAGGATAGAAATACATTAAAAAAATTAAAGGCACACGTATGGAACCCTGACCTGTTCACCGGACGTGCTACCTGTCCCAGGCCTGCTGTTTTCAAGTCTCTAGAGACAGCAGGAGCGGTAGAGATACAATGAATGATCAGCTATGAAAAGCCAACTGACATTTACTCTTGAGGTGCTGACCTGTTGCAACCTCGACAACCACTGTGATTATAAGTATTTGACCCTGCAGTTCATCTATGAACATTTGAACATCTTGGCCATGTTCTGTTATAATCTCCACCCGGCACTGCCAGAAGAGGACTGGCCACCCCTCAGCCTGGTTCCTCTCTAGGTTTCTTCCTAGTTTCTGGCCTTTCTAGGGAGTTTTTCCTAGCCACCATGCTTCTACACCTGCATTGCTTGCTATTTGGGGGTTTAGGCTGGGTTACTGTACAGCACTTTGTGACATCAGCTGATGTAAGAAGAGCTTTATAAATACATTTGATTTTGATTGATGTAGCCTACATATCAATTCATACACACAAACTATCTCGGTCAAATAGGGGAGTGGCGTTGTGCCGCGAGGTGTTGCTTTAACTGTTTTTTGAAACCAGGTTTGCTGTTTTTGAGCAATATAAGATGGAAGGAGGTTCCATGCAATTAGGACTCTATATAATACTGTGAAAAGACCCCTGGTGGCATGTCTGGTGGGATAAGTGTGTGTCAGAACTGTGTGTATGTTGACTATGCAAACAATTTGGGATTTTCAACACATTAATGTTTCTGATAAAAAGAAGAAGTGATGCAGTCAGTCTCCTCAACTCTTAGCCAAGAGAGACTGGCATGCATAGTATTTATATCAGCCCTCTGATTACAATTAAGAGCAAAACATGCCGCTCTGTCCTGGGCCAGCTGCAGCTTAATTAGGTATTTCCTTGCAGCACTGGACCACATGACTGGACAATAATCAAGATTAGACAAAACTAGAGCCTACATAACTTCTTTTTTGGAGTGTGGTGTCAAAAAAGAAGAACATCTCTTTATTATAGCCAGACTTCTCCCCATCTTTACAATCATTTAATCTATATGTTTTGACCATGGAGGTTTACAATCTAAAGTAACGCCAAGTGTTTTAGTATCCTCAACTTGTTCAACAGCCACACCATTCATTACCAGATTCAGCTGATGTCTAGAACTTAAGGAATGATTTATACCAAATAAAATCCTCTTAGGTTTAGAGATGTTCAGGACCAGTTTATTACTGGCCACCCATTCCAAAACAGACTGCAACTCTTTGTTAAAGGGTTTCAGTGACTTCATTAGCTGAAGTTGCTGATGCGTATCTGGTTGAATCATCAGCATACATGGACACACATGCTTTGTTTAATGCCAGTGGCAGGTCATTGGTAAAAAAAATAGAAAAGAGTAGAGGGCATAGAGAGCTGCCGTGCGGTACACCACACTTTACATGTTTGACATTAGAAGCTTCCATTAAAGAAACCCCTTTGAGTTCTATTAGATAGCTCTGAATCCACAATATGGCAAAGGTTTAAAAGCCATAACACAAGGTTTTTTCAACAACTGGTTATGGTCAATAATATCAAAGGCTGCACTGAAATATAACAGTACAGCTCCCACAATCTTCTTATTATCAATTTCTTTCAACCAATCATCAATTATTTGTGTCAGTGTAGTACATGTTGAGTGCCCTTCTCTATAAGCATGCTTAAAGTTTGCTGTTAATTTGTTTACCAAGAAATATCATTGTATGATCCCCAATCAGAGACAACGATAAACAGCTCCCTCTGATTGGGAACCATACCAGGCCAACATAGAAATAAAACAACCTAGATTACCCACCCTAGTCACACCCGACCTAACCAAAATGGAGAATAAAAAGGCTCTCTATGGTCAGGGTGTGACAACATCAAATAGCTTATTCCTCACGAAACTATCTGATTCAATGAAATATGGAGTTGAATTTGTCTTTCTGCCCATAATGTCCTTTGAAGTACTCAAGTTTTTTTCCGATCATTCTTTATCATTGATCTTGGCTTCATAATACAGTTTCTTCTTCTTTTTGTTGAGTTTAGTCACAATTTCTCAATTTGCAATAAGTAAGCCAGTCAGATGTGCAGCCAGACTTATTAGCCACTCCTTCCATCTCTTTCAACCATACAGTTTGTAAATTCCTCAACAATTACTGGAGCCTAAACAGTTCTAACAGTCAGTTTTTTAACAGGTGCATGTTTATCAAAGATTGAAAGAAGGAATTTCATAAATTTATCAAGTGCAGCGTCTGGATGCTCCTCATTAATCACATCAGAACAACAAATATGTTTTAAATCATCAACATAAGAGTCACAGCAAAATCTTTTGTATGATCTCTTACACTATTTTAGGCCCAACTGTTGGTACTTTGGCTTTCCTGGAAATAGCCACTATTGTGATCACTGCGTCCAATGGGTACGGATACAGCTTTAGAACAAGGTTCTACGGTATTAGTAAAAATGTGATAGATACATGTGGATGATCTTATTCCTTTAGTGTTGGTAAACACCCTGGTAGGTTGATTAATAATCTAAACCAGATTACAGGTTATTACATCTCTTGCGCCTCCAGAGATGCAACATCTCTCATCATCACTCAATGCCTAGGTTTACCTCCACTGTACTCGCACCCTACCATACCCTTGTCTGTACATTATGCCCTGAATCTATCCTACCACTCCCAAAAATCTGCTCCTTTTATTCTCTGTTCACAACGCACTCGACGACCAATTCTTATAGCCTTTAGCCGTACCCTCAGCCTACTCCTCCTCTGTTCCTCTGGTGATGTAGAGGTTAGCCCAGGCCCTGTGTGTCCCCAGGTCGATTAGCCTGGCCTGGGTATCCTGGAAGGATATTGATGCCTGGTTGTTCTTTAAAAGTGCTTTCCTCAACATCTTACATAAGCATGCCCCTTTCAAAAAATGTAGAACTAAGAACAGATATAGCCCTTGCTTCACTTCAGACTTGACTGCCCTTGACCAGCACAAAAACATCCTGTGGCATACTGCACTAGCTTCGAATAGTCCCTGCGAAATGCAACTTTTCAGGGAAGTCAGGAACCAATATACACAGTCAGTTAGGAAAGCTAAGGCTAGCTTTTTTCATACAGAAATTTGCATCCTGCAGCATTAATTCCAAAAAGTTTTGGGACACTGTAAAGTCCATGGAGAACAAGAGCACCTCCTCCCAGCTGCCCACTGCGCTGAGGCTAGGAAACACTGTCACCACCGATAAATCCACGATAATCGAGAATTTCAATAAGCAATTCTCTACGGCTGGCCATGCTTTCCACCTGGCTACCCCAACCCCGGCCAACAGCTCTGTACCTCCCGCAGCAACTGGCCCAAGCCCCCCCTGCTTCTCCTTCACACAAATCCAGACAGCTGATGTTCTGATAGAGCTGCAAAATCTGGATCCCCACAAATCAGCTTGTCTAGACAATCTGGACCCTCTCTTCCTAAAATTATCCGCAGCCATTACTAGTCTGTTTAACCTCTTTCATATCGTCTGAGATTCCTTAAGATTGGAAAGCGGCCACGGTCACCCCCCTCTTCAAAGGAGGAGACACTCTAGACCCAAACTGTTACAGACCTATATCCATCCTGCCCTGCCTTTCTAAAGTCTTCGAAAGCCAAGTTAACAAACAGATCACCGACCATTTCGAATCCCACCGTACCTTCTCTGCTATGCAATCCGGTTTCCGAGCTGGTCACGGGTGCACCTTAGTCACACTCAAGGTCCTAAACGATATCATAACCTCCATCAATAAAAGACCGTACTGTGCAGCTGTCTTCATCGACCTGGCCAAGGCTTTCGACTCTGTCAATCACCGTATTCTTATCGGCTGACTCAACAGCCTTGGTTTCTCCAATGACTGCCTCATCTGGTTCACTAACTACTTCTCTGATAGAGCTCAGTGTGTCAAATCGGAGGGCATGTTGTCCGGACCTCTGGCAGTCTCTATGGGGCTGACACAAGGTTCAATTCTCGGTCCGACTCTTTTCTCTGTATATATCAATGACGTTGCTCTTGCTGCAGGTTATTCTTTGATCCACCTCTAGGCAGACGACACCATTCTATGTACACCTTGCCCTTCTTTGGACACTGTGTTAACAAACTTCCAGACGAGCTTCAATGCCATACAACTCTCCAACTGCTCTTAAATGCAAGTAAAACTAAATGCATGCTCTTCAACCCATCGCTACCCGTCCGCCCGTCTAGCATCACTACTCTGGACGGTTCTGACTTAGAATATGTGGACAACTACAAATACCTAGGTGTCTGGTTAGATTGTAAACTCTCCTTCCAGACTCACATTAAGCATCTCCAATCCAAAATTAAATCAAGAATCGGCTTCCTATTTCGCGACAAAGCCTCCTTCACTCATGCTGCCAAACATGCCCTCGTAAAACTGACAATCCTACCGATCCTTAACTTCGGCGATGTCATTTACAAAATAGCCTCAGCAAATTGGAGGCAGTCTATCACAGTGCATCTGTTTTGTCACCAAAGCCCCATATACTACCCACCACTGCGACCTAAATACTCTCTTTTTTGGCTGGTACTCGCTACATATTCATCGCCAAACCCACTGGCTCCAGTTCATCTATAAGTCTTTGCTAGGTAAAGCTCCGCCTTATCTCAGCTCACTGGTCACCATAGCAACACCCACCCGTAGCACGCGCTCCAGCAGGTATATTTCACTGGTCACCCCCAAAGCCAACACCTCCTTTGGCCACCTTTCCTTCCAGTTCTCTGCTGCCAATGACTGGAACGAATTGCAAAAATCACTGAAGTTGGAGACTTATATCTCCATCACTAACTTTAAGCATGAGCTGTCAGAGCAGCTTACCAATCGCTGCAGCTTGTACACAGCCTATCTGTTATTAGCCCATCCAACCAACTACCTACCTCATCCCCATATTTGTTTTTGTTTTTCTGCTCTTTTGCACACCAGTATTTCTACTTGCACATCCTCATCTGCACATCTATCACTCCAGTGTTAATTGCTAAATTGTAATTACTTTGCCACTATGGCGTATTTATTGTCTTACCTCCTTACTTAATTTGCACACTGTACACTGCTTTTTCTATTGCGTAATTGACTGTGTTTGTTTATCCCATGTGTTACTCTGTGTTGTTTTTGTTGCATTGCTTAGCATTATCTTGGCCAGGTCGCATCTGTAAATGAGAACTTGTTCTCAACTGGCCTACCTGGTTAAAAAAGGTCAAATAAAACAACATAAAAAAACAGGCGCTGGTTACAGTAAGAAGCTTCCTCTTGAGCGGACAGCTTGATGAAAACCAGTCAATATTCCGTTCCCCATGAAAGTAGACCTCTCTATTTACATCACATACACTATCAAGCATTTCACACATATTAATTAGGTACTGACTGTTAGCACTTGGTGGTCTATAGCAACACCCCCCAAAAGAAAAGGCTTTAGATGTGCTAAGTGAACCTGCAACCACAACACTTCAATAACACTTTACATAATATCTTCTCCAAGCATTACAGGGGTATGGCTCTGAATACAGTTGAAGTCGGAAGATTACATACACTTCACACATTTCTTGTGAACAATCTATAGTTTGGGAGTCCGTTAGGACATCTACTTTGGCATGACACAAGTAGTTTTTCCGACAATTGTTTACAGAGAGATTATTTCACTTATAATTCACTATCACAATTCCAGTAGGTCAGAAGTTTATATACACTAAATTGACTGGGCAGCTTGGAAAATCCCAGAAAATTATTCATGGCTATAGAAGCTTCTGATAGGCTAATTGACATCATTTGAGTCAATTGGAGGTGTACCTGTGTATGTATTTCAAGGCCTACCTTCAAATTCAGTGCCTCTTTGCTTGGCATTATGAGAAAATCAAAAGAAATCAGCCAAGGCCTCAGAAAAACAATTGTAGACCTCCACAAGGCTGGTTCATCCTTGGGAGCAATTTCCAAATGCCTGAAGCTACCACGTTCATCTGTACAAACAATAGTACACAAGTATAAACACCATGGGACCACGCAGCCGTCATACCGCTCAGGAAGGAGACACGTTCTGCCCCCTAGTGATGAATGTACTTTGGTGCAAAAAGTGCAAATCAATCCCAGAACAACAGCAATGGACCTTGTGAAGATGCTGCAGGAAATCGGTACAAAACTATCTATATCCACAATAAAACGTGTCATATATTGACATAACCTGAAAGGCCACTCGGAAGAATCCACTGCTCCAAAACCACCATAAAAAAGCCAGACTACGGTTTGCAACTGCACATGGGGACAAAGATCTGACTTTTTGGAGAAATGTCCTCTGGTCTGATGAAACAAAAACTAACTGTTTGGCCATAATGGCCATCGTTATGTTTGGAGGAAAAAGGGGGAGGCTTGCAAGCTGAAGAACACCATCCCAACCGTGAAGCATGGGGGTGGCCGCATCATGTTGTGGGGGTGCTTCGCTGCAGGAGGAACTGGTGCACTTCGCAAAATAGATGTCATCATTAGGAGGGAAAATGTTGTAGATATATTGAAGCAACATCTCAAGACATCAGTCAGGAAGTTAAAGCTTGGTCACAAATGGGTCTTCCAAATGGACAATGACCCTAAGCATACTTCCAATGTTGTGGCAGAATGGCTTAAGTACAACAAAGTCGAGGTATTGGAGAGGCCATCACAAAGCCCTGACCTCAATCCTATAGAAAATTTGTGGGCAGAA
The DNA here is from genome assembly GCF_036934945.1 of Oncorhynchus masou masou. NCBI lineage: Eukaryota > Metazoa > Chordata > Actinopteri > Salmoniformes > Salmonidae > Oncorhynchus > Oncorhynchus masou. The sequence continues at coordinate 33,923,475 of NC_088229.1, forward strand.
CTGAAAAAGCGTGTGCGAGCAAGGAGGCCGACAAACCTGACTCAGTTACACCAGCTCTGTCAGGATGAATGAGCCAAAATTCACCCAACTTATTGTGGGAAGCTTGTGGAAGGCTACCTGAAATGTTTGACCCAAGTTAAACCATTTAAAGGCAATGCTGCCAAATTATAATTGAGTGTATGTAAACTTCTGACCCACTGGGATTGTGATGAAGGAAATAAAACCGAAAATAAATAACTCTCTACTATTATTCAGACATTTCACATTCCTAAAATAAAGTGGTGATCCTAACTGACCTAATACAGAAAATTAGTACCAGGATTAAATGTCAGGAATTGTATTTACATGTATTTGGCTAAGGTGTATGTACACTTCCAACTTCAACTTCAACTGTATAGGCTTCTAGACTGGCAATCATTTGTGTATCTTTTCAAAGGGGGTCTTTAGATGTGAGTCCTGTGATCATAGCCGTGTGAATTTATTAAATTTTTGCTGAGAATTTGTTGTCGAAGGCAGGCGGCAAAACTATTTTTTTTTGCCCGCGCTACAGTCGGCTATAACAGTCAGCTAATACAAGGCTGGTAAATACCCAGGGCATTACTTTTGTGAGAACATGTTTCTTTCAAAAGCAATACAAATAATTTTTCAGATTTTGTTCAGATTTTTCAGGGGGTGCCTCAGCACCCCTACTTCCTGCGGCTATGCTTGTGATTGTATTGGTGTCGTTGCTGTCACCACACTATTATGCATTTGAAAGGTTCCTTACTTACAGCCCAGCTGCAAGGAGAACGAGAGAATCCCTCTGATGTGAAATTCATTGGAGGCTGTTATTTGATATTTGACATTAAATATTAATGTGTTTTATTAGATGTTTGTTTACATTTTAGTCATTTTAGCAGACACTCATATCCAGACTGACTTACAGGCGCAATTAGGGTTAAGTGCCTTGCTCATGGGGACATGGACAGATTTTTCATGTTGTCGGCTCGGATTCAAACCAGCGCCCTTTCGGTTACTGGCACAGTGCTCTTAACCGCTTGTCTACCCACCTGATTGCCCCTTTAATGAATCCATTTGCAGACTTGGCACAAGCCCCTTCTATCCAAAGTATCAGGGTTCCCAAAAGTCTTCCTGTTTTTGCCTATAATTACTATGTGTCAAGTAACTCTCATGACAGGCAATTATTCTATGGATGGCTGTGGTACAAGTTGAGGTTACATTCAGATATTTGATTTAGGAGCTTGCTTCATCATGGCTGAGCCGTGGTTACAGAAGCTAAATACCTCAGTGATGGTATTAACACACAACCACAAATCAGAGACTAGCACTGAACCCTGTGTACCAATTGAGCCTGTGCTACGGAACTCAATGCTTCAAAATAGCTAGCCTATTTAACTGTTTTACTCTGGAAAGCTCAGTAAGGCGTGCCTCTGCAGACTTGAAGGAAAACAAATGAACTGTAACGGCACACTTGCTTCAGATACAATAGGCAGAGCGCTTCCAGGTATATGGGTTAGGGCAGTCACTGTGGGACTCGTTGACTGGGTAATCACTGTCTTTGGGTGTTCGGTCCCCTTTTTCCCAGAAGCAGTGTCATGCCCCCTCTCTGTTCTAGCGTACTATGCTAACGCTATGCCATCACAACAGTCAAGCCCACGCTCTAAACTGCAACAACAACAGCAGCAGCACAGCAGGTCGGGGCTTGTGGCAGCCTGATTTGCAGCTAAAGCCTACGCTTAATGAGGGAAAAATAATAACTTGTGTTGTTTTTTTCCCCTTCCCCATCCCCCTGCAGCAGAAAGGTGGACTAATTAAGATGGCTTCCTGGGATTGGGGGTCTGGCTCTGCTTTCTCTCACAGTGCCACTGTCAAGGGCCTTCAGGAAGAGACGGGGGTGGCGGTACAAAAGCTCACCCAGCATTTTCTCAGCATGTTTGGCTAGATGAATATGCGTTAAACATTTTTGTTTTTTCAACTTGTAATTAAACTGGTTTGCGGGCAGAGTATTGTCTTAGTTTTCCTCTCTTGTATGTTGCTCTCGAGGGGGATCTGCAGAAACCGAGAGTTTTGTATTCCTGGTAGACCGCCTTAGAAGTTTCAGAAGATGATACTGTGTGTGTGTGTGTGTGTGTGTGTGTGTGTGTGTGTGTGTGTGTGTGTGTGTGTGTGTGTGTGTGTGTGTGTGTGTGTGTGTGTGTGTGTGTGATTGCGTGGGCTGGTGTGTTTGTCTCTGTTTAAGGACACTTGAAGGTTGTATGGGCTCAGAGATGTACAGGTATCCTTTGGAGGCTTAGCTCTACTACTGACCAGGTTTTAGCCTGGAAATTGTATTTTCAGGGTTTGAGCAGGTCCACACTGAAATAGATATTTTAGGTTTTATTAATATATGAAGTGTTATTTGTGTACAGCAACATTTAGCCCTGTTTGTGTTCTTCTACATACCTTTGCAGATGATGGTACTGTGTGGATCTGAGTCTTATAGAAATAGCTGAAAACAAATTAAAAGTAGAGCCTTCTCTTCTGAAGCACTGTGGTTGTCTGTGGCAGAAGCTCTACTACCTTCAGGTCTGAAACTGAGAGGTGGGCCTGGACTTGACAGCAGAGTGGGGCACGTCGACAGAGAACAGTGGAGATTCTGGGTTTTCGGGTTCCTCTGGGGAGTTGGAATTCCTCCCGTGCTGTTCCCCCATTTGGCAGGCAGTTGTGAAAAAAATTCCCAAGCTTTTAGTCACTACGCAGATCGAGTTGCCGTTTCTACTTTGTTGGAGGGAGAATGACAGCAGCAAGCCAGATAGACAGAACTCCGACAGTGTTGCTGTTGTGGTGGGTGGCTTTGCGATAGTCATTTTTTTTGTCACTAATGAGTGTTGTCAGCCAGGACTTGACAAACTCCCCTTTTGTGTGTGCTTTCTGTGTTACAGCCTCAATGAGGAGCGTATGAACATGCACCATAGAAGGACTACTCTACCTTTCGGTTCAGTACATTCCACAGATGCTTGGGCCAGAGAAGAGATGTAAAGAAACTAAAACAGTAAGAATTTGGTCAAATTAACTCAAATGACTTTGTTTGCGGATGCCTTTGTTTCTTTATGGTTAAATGTACAGCTTTGAGTGAAGTTGAAACTTAGAGGAAACACTTTCTATGTCAAATATATGTTTGATATTGAGGGAGGCTATGACAGACACAGTATTTGCTGTGCTGAAATCTGGACCATTTCATGAAAAGATTCAAGAGCACCAAATCCCTCTCCTGACCATATCTGATCACACACCTACACTATCATCTCCTGACACTTCTATTCATCCGTAGTCCAGTCAGCTGCAGTGTATACTGTTTCATATCTGTTAATTTCTTCCTAGTTTTTCTGTTGTTGAGCAAACACGCTACTTTTCTTCTAGAATTCAGCCGGTGCCGCTGTGCAACAGCAATCCAGTGAGCGAAAGGAGAGCATCTCCCCACCCTGCCCCTGAGTCCCACAACCCCTCACCACCATCATGACCTCTGAACTAGGGAGCAGCCTGACCTCCATGGACTGGCTTCCCCAGCTTACCATGCGGGCGGCCATCCAGAAGTCCAATGCTGGGCACCAACACCACACTCACGGGTACCCCCACGAACATCATGGTCATGGGCTGGGAAAGAAGAATGCCCCACTGGACCAGGGAAACATGCTGGACCAGGAGGAGGTGGCCCAGCATAGGGATGGCAAACCACCCTACAGCTACGCCAGCCTTATCACCTTCGCTATTAACGGCTCGCCGCACAAGAGGATGACCCTCAGCGAGATCTACCAGTGGATCTGTGACAACTTCCCCTACTACCGGGAGGCAGGCAGTGGCTGGAAGGTAGGAGGTGGATATGGAAGAATGGCATTTGGTGTGTATTAACGGGATGGTTCACTTCAGATTCAGTTTGTTATTCTAATGGAATTAGGTGGTGCTCATCTTTCCTATTAGTTTGGGATTGAGGTCTGCATATTTTTCTGACTGCATGATGTGGGATCTATGTAACCCTCTTTTGAGGGATACGAATGTCTGATTAACTTAGATATTTGGTAAACTATCCCATCGGGTACGTTTATACCTGTTGCAGTAACGGGTCTTGTTGTGAGGACAGGATCTTACAAGTTCAGTTAGCAGACTTGGTCTGACATAGTCCACCGTTTATCACCTTCTAAATTGAGTATAATGTATATTATATAATCTGGGTAGTTTGGGTCCTAGATGCTGATTGGCTGAAAGATGTGGAATATCAGACAATATTACACGAGCATGACAAAAAACAAATGTTACACTGTTCTAATTCCTTTGTTAACCAGTTTATAATAGCACCTCTGGGGTTTCTGGTATATGGCCAATATACAGTACCACGGCTAAGGGCTGTATCCAGGCACTCTGCATTTTGTTGTGCTTAAGAACAGCCCTAGGCCATAGACCATAAATCCTCAGGCCTTACTGCTTAAATAGAGATTTCAATGTGATAAAAAATACATGGATTAAGTCAACCAGTTTTGACATTTTGTTTGATTCACATTTAATTGCTGCGCCGGTTTTGACTTTACAACTTGTCTCGGATGTATGAGGAAATATTACTGGTGATGGTCAGTCATTGCGACAGTTTTCAGATCCAACAGCAGAATGTGGAAAAGCTTTGTGGAGGAGTACAGCAGTGAGTGACCGAGTGCATGTTCCAGTCAGGTGTCATTAACAAATCTTTAATGGTGCAATCTGCGATTTGTACATTAATTAAAAATGTTTTTACTTTAAATGTATTATATATAGATTGCAGCTTTTATTTAAATGGCATTGTATGAATCTAGGCAATATGACATGCTTCTTTTACTTGAGTGGTGAGTGGAATCATCTGGAATCTTTTGGTTTAGTCTAGGGAATACCTTCCATTATTAATCACATGACAGAGGCTGTGCTTTTTCTGAGGAGGCTGCCTGGCTACAATGTCCCAAGTAGATGTGTCCCAAATGGCACCCTATTCCCTACCGGCCCTGGTCAGAAGTAGCACACCATATACGGCATAGGATGGCATTTGGAACGAATCCACAACAATCTCCATTTAATCTATTTTTTTCTCAGTGAGTGAAAATATCTTCCCTCTCCGTGCTCCGTTCACAAACCTATGTTTATTCTCAGGATTTAATCTTCCTGAGCTAAATTGCATGCCAGCAGCTCAAAATGGTTTGCGATAAAAGTCTGTTTGTTTTGGTAGGGTTCCAAGCTTGTTGGCATGGTCATGAGATATGTTCTGTAGATTTCTTCTTTCATTTGCTCACAGAAAACCAAGAAAAATAGATTTTCTAGACCTTTCAGGCATTGCGATGAGTTTTTTTCTTGAATCGTCAATGGTTTCTCTCTGTTCAGGCGGTTACCCCGTCATATGGGCAATATAACTCAGTCTTAAATAGGATAGGCATAATACCCTCATTAATGTGTGTAGTACTGCAGATGTTTAAGATCTGTAAGCTTTCTCTGATGTGCTTAGAAGTATGTATTTAAGTACCAAGAGTGGTATGTCTTCCACACAACAGTAATAAGTAGGGTTGACCCCAAATATTCTATTCCTATTCTATGAGAAATAACTGAGTTTTGGCGCAGATACAGTGACGAATGCTAGCTAACGTTAGCAACCATAGCTACTTAGCTGACATTTGTAAATTGTGGATTTGAATGATACCGTATTTGTTTTTAAAATGGCAAATCTGATTCAAACCTCAAAATTGGGATTCAGGGACAGCCCTAGTATTAGGGACGTTAATACAGACATCAGTACTAAACTGAATCTATTGATCAAAGATTTGTATTTATATTATTATTGTTTTTTAACTTTGTTGGGAAGTGCTCGTAAGCAAGCATTTCACAGTTGTCTCCACCTGTATTTTGTGCATGTGACAAATAAAATTAGATTTTTTAAATTACATTTTAGTTAGAAAAACACTTTCAGTACATTGGCCCTCTTGGGTATGTATTATAATTGTCCTTGCATTGACAAGCTAGATGAATCACAGGTGTACTTACATGTGTAAAAAGGCTACCCATATATCCACCATAAACGTAAGAACCATCCTGAGGATTTAGCCTTTAATGTCCTCAAGACCAAACCAGACATCCTAGGAATACTCCAGATGAGGAGATGCGCAGAATAATCTGTCACGAGGACTGTTGAGGACTAATAGGCCCACTGCATACATGGCTCAGCCTCAAGCTGTAAACATTTAATCCCGGATGTACCTGGCCCAGTGCAGAGATGTTGTGGTTGAAACGGTGATCTGCATCAAAGGGAACGTGAACGAATTCATTACAGTCAAGGTGATTACTGTCAGCTGCAAACAGTGGGAGACAGACATGGAGCCCAAGCAGTGTCTGGATTCCTTGATTTGGAGAATATAAAATATAAAAATAAAATAGCTTGTACAACGCGCACGCACACTCACACAGACACTTACGTGCGCACACACACACAGTCCACACACGCGCGCGCGCGCACACACACACACACACACAGTCCACACACGCGCGCACACACACAATCCACACACACGCGCGCGCGCACACACAGTCCACACACACGCGCGTGCGCGCACACACACACAGTCCACACACACACACACGCGCATGCGCGCACACACAGTCCACGCGCGCGCGCGCACGCAGTCCACAGACGCACGCAGTCCACAGACGCACGCAGTCCACAGACGCACGCAGTCCACAGACGCACGCAGTCCACAGACGCACGCAGTCCACAGACGCACGCAGTCCACAGACGCACGCAGTCCACAGACGCACGCAGTCCACAGACGCACGCAGTCCACAGACGCACACAGTCCACACACGCACACAGTCCACACACGCACACAGTCCACACACGCACACAGTCCACACACGCACACAGTCCACACACGCACACACACAGTCCACACACACACGCGCACACACACAGTCCACACACACACGCGCACACACACAGTCCACACACACGCGCACACACACAGTCCACACAGTAAGAGAGACTCCCACTCAGGTAGGCATAGTGTGCAGTCTACAGATTACAGTAGGGCTGCTCAGCCAGAGGAGATGGGTAGTGGTGAGTTTACTACCCAGCACACGCACGCGTCTGCTCTGTATGATAATGTGGATGCACAAGCAGCAGAGAGGCCAGGTTGAAACCAGGCCAACGCTAACTCCTCTCCCATTTTGAACACAAGCGCATTAGCCACAGATGATACACTGAGTGTAATCAGATAACTCGTCAAGGTCATAACACGTCCACATGGTATGAGGGAGCAGGACATGGGATGCATCCCAAATGGCACCCTATTCTCTTTATAGTGCACTACGTTTGACGGGGGCCGACGTAAACCTCACTCTCATTGGTCGATAACAGCATTTCTCATATACATAGGGCTCTGGTTAAAAGTGGTGTTCTACAAAAGGAAAAGGGCTCCATTTGGGACATGGCCGCTGGTCAAAGATAGTGCACTATTAAGGGAATAGGGTTCTAATTTGGAACAAGGGCCCTGTTCAACATTTGTGTGCTATATAAAGGCAATAGGGTGTTGTTTGGACTAGAGGTTGGCAGAGGTTGATTCCGGCAGGAATGGGAGAGAATTTCTAGTCAGTTCGGAACAGGACAGGATTCCTTATTGATGTCACTTGTTAAATCCACTTCAATCAGTGTCGATGAAGGGGAGGAGACAGGTTAAATAAGTATTTCTAAGTCTTGAGACAATTGAGACATGGATTGTGTGCGTGTGCCATTCAGAGGGTGAATGGGCAAGACAAAAGGTTTAAGTGCCTATAAACAGGGTATGGTAGTAGGTGCCAGGTGCACCGCTTTGAGTGTGTCAAGAACTCCAACGCTGCTGGGTTTTTCACGCTCAACAGTTTCCCATGTGTATGAAGAATGGTCCGCCACTCAAAGAACATCCAGCCAACGGCAGGCCAGTGGTTGAAAACGGGTCATTGATGAAAGAGGACAAAGGAGGCTGACACACTGTGCAGAGCAAGTTAGTCAACTGACAGTTCAGTAGAATATTGCTGCCCAAAGACCCATAAAAGAATGCACAACTTGTTGTACCTTGACTCGAAGGGGTTATGGCAACCAACTTAAGTTCCACTTCAGCAAAAAACATGGAACTGCAGTTGCAGTGGGCTAAGGAATGAAAACACTGGACACTGGAGAATTGGAAAAACATTGCCTGGTCTGACGAATTGAGGCAGTTCTGAGGGCAAAAGGGGTGTAGCTCAGTATTAGGAAGGTGTTCGGCATGATTTGTAAACTCAGTGTAGTTTAGTTAAAAAAAAATAAAATAAGAAAATAAATGCTAATTTCCCCCCTTCTGTCAACTCACTCTCATGCCTCGCTCCAGTTGTAGCCAGTCACTACTTTAACTGAAATGTACACGGAGACCCACCATTACACGTGCCCATATGCATGAGTTCATCCAACTCTGGGTAAGAGGAAGGGCTGCCTTCATTGCCCAAATCTCGTAATGTGGTTGATATTAGCAGTGTGTGCAGGCAATGGTCTCGTGAGTGCTGAGCAGCAGCCAAACGAAGCAGTTGCTATGGCTACTCACAACCCAAGCGGGAGACAGACGATTTCCACTAGATGGCACAGCCACAAAGTCTAAATTGCCTGTATTGTAAAAATGCATGAACACTAAAAATGACATTTTATGTTAGAGTTAGGCAGTGTGATTAAGGTTAGGTGGGGTGTATGACTTTGTGACTGTGGTAACTAGTGATGACAGGGACAAACAAACAGCAGTTAATGGAGGAAGTTATTTCTGATTTCCGCTTGTAAAAATGGGCACAGAGGGATTTTTATCGGGGTGGGACAGGAACATTTCCGGGGTTATAGAACTGTTGCGGGATCAGGACTGTACGGGGATTTTTTTTTTTACAAGACAAGATGGAACAGGAGTACATTTTCACTCCCGTGTCAACCTCCAATTTGACATCCCAACTGCTATTCTGATACCAGCTGTTATGGAAAGGGGTGCTCTGCTTTATAAGCAGTAGGCCTAATATAAATGTGTGTTTTATGTCACATCGAGCTATGATATAATGTGTTTTACATGCACACCTACATATGTACTGTGTTTTATAGAGCTTTTATAGACTTCTGGAACTGTGGCTTTGATTCATAAACTGTTGTCTGGTCTTTTCTGTTTGAAACCTTTTGTGATGTGCACATATACTCATCAGTTGAAAAGTATATGATCGGTGTTGCATCCCGGTAGAAAACCGAGAAATCAGATTTGACTATGCAATGTTTTAATCCGTGTTCTTTTATTTTTATTTTTTCTATTTTTTTCTATTCAGTTGTCATTAGGTGGCATCATATGAACTGGACTTGTAGCTCCCGTGCAGAATGCCTCATATTCCTTCTAGATAACATATTGGGGCGCAGTCTTCGCCACCCGATTTCTCTCGTGTTTTTTCTCTCAACCCCGTCCTCCTTTGGATTCCATAGTGCCTGGCTCTACTTTCTCATGCCCTGTACTCTGCCATTGCAGCCCTTTCACATCGCCGTGTCCTTCCACCCCACACAGCCTAGGCCCTCTTCACGAGAACACGTAATCAGTGCCAGTGGAATTCACCACAGGCATTTCCTCTCTTCTCACTAGTCAATATTAGTGTTTCTCTTACCATTATTATCAGCGGGCATGAAACCCTGCTGAAGGGACAAGGCTGAAAACGAAAATGCATCAAATACTAACCTTAAGTTGGAATTGAAACTGTAACAACACAAGTTTGCCTATCCTTATGTAAATCTAGATGTAATGCTGCTGTGCCTGCCCTTGTGGTCTTGCTACCAGTCCTGCTGCCTGCCCTTACAGCCAGATAATTGGCTCTGAATTAGCGCCCCTAATGTGACAGTGCAAAAGGCTGCTCTGTGATGGCCTTTGGACTTTCAATGGATGCCACGTGTCACACCCAATGATATAAAGAGCAAGGGTCATGGATTTTTTTCTGGATTTGATTTTTCAACGGTTGGTCTTAGAATAATGGGGATGAATGCATCAGTGATTTTTGCGCTCATGGGACTACTTTTTGGGTCAGGACAAACGTTGTCTTTGATTGATCCTGTGTGTGTGACGGAGTGTCTAAAAAGCATATTTTATTTATATATATATATATATATATATATATATATATATATATATATATATAGTCTATATATATATATATATATATATATATATATATATATATAGTCTATATGGATATTTTATTGTTTTTCTCTTTTGTCTTGTTTACTCTCTGTTGCCTGGCAACGCAGACATAGCTGAAGCCTCTTGCATGCATCCCAGCATCCCCTGTTAACATGTTAAGCATGTCCTGTCTGCCAGCCAGATGTGTGAGTGTCTCCATGCACCTGTTCCTTAGGCTCCACTGTCAACCTTTCTTGGCTATTACAGACTACTCCACATGGTCTCCTGTAGAGTAGAAACATTTGCACACATTATTACAACTTAGATAAGATTTTTATTTGAAAGATTTTAGTTTTATTGTGGATGAGGATGAATTTGTGTTGGCTCCTGATTTACATATGTTACGTTTATGTGCTTGACAGACATGCGGCACAACGTATTATCATTGCGGCTGTTATGACCACCGTAACTCTTGTTGAACAGCGGCCTTAAAAGCACTGTTTGTTATGTCTGCCCCTCTATGTGCCCAGAATTCATTCCCAAATATTTCATACTAATCAGTATTATCAGTCTGTATTTATGTTGTAATTAAATGTGTGAGGTATTTCCCTGTTCTATTCACAGGAGGATAGGCATACGTCCAATGTCATATTTCCTTCATTATTCACCTAGGGTTGTTATTCTCTGATCTGTCTAATAATAGGGGTGGTGTTGATTTCAAAGGGGGCTGGAATGCAACAATTACAAGGCTGCATCTGGGATTTGGCATAGTTGATAGAGTATGCAGTATGTCATACCTGTGCAATGTTAACGACCCTCTGCATTGCAAGGTGAATAAGGGTTTTTAATGTAATTATATTGCATTATATGTAATATTATTCCGATGACAGTGGAATCAGTAAGTTGGGTCCTCATTTTGTTAGGAGGTAGGGAGGATATGTTTGTCTGGATGTGACGTTAGGGTGTTGAAATACTCGATGCAGCACAGAGGAGTTTAGGCAGTAGGATCTGATTCATTAAAACATGTATGTACAACCACTGGTAGGTGAGACGACTGGATAGACAAATTCACTTGGGAAAAGAGACAAGGAGTTAATGAAAATATACTATTTAGGCATTCCATATTTAGGGCCCAATAAAATCTGTTGTATTTTTTGACCAATTCTGTATTTTCTTTCTTTAAAAATTCAGTTTACTCCATTTTGTTTTTCCAGGTTTCAGATACTTCCCAGTAGTACAGGATTTCGCTCTCAAAATTACACTTAAAAAATAAATAGAAGAACAACTACATCGGGAAGCCTAGTGGTTAGAGTGTTGGACTAGTTACCGGAAGGTTGCAAGTTCAAATCCCCGAGCTGACAAGGTACAAATCTGTCGTTCTGCCCCTGAACAGGCAGTTAAACCACTGTTCCTAGGCCGTCATTGAAAATAAGAATGCGTTTTTAACTGACTTGCCTCGTTAAATAAAGGTAAAATAAATAAACAAAAAAAACTGATGTTCTAAGTCCACAACCATTGCCTAAACCACATCAGGAGATCACTTTTGAGGTCTAGGAATTTTTGGGGAAATGTTTGGGTGTAGATAACCTTTAATTCAAGTGTGTACCAGCAAGAGACTTTAAGTAGAGCACAGGTGATGGCAGAGTTTGCTTAACAAATCCCCACTGGATTGATGCAAATAATAATATCATTCTGACAGGTAGAGAGACTACTTTTGTAGTTAACATTTAATTGAGGAGTTTTTGGGAAAGCCTTTCCATCTACCAGAAAATGGTTGTCATTCGCATCATTGCTAGCGACTACACAAAGTGGTAGACAAACGCTGTGTCATTGCCTTTTGAGAAAGTTGAAGGAAAATACAAATAACTTAAGCATTTTGTCTTATCATATCTTAAGAAAATGTTATACATGTTCTAATAAGTTCACTGTCCTTAACGTCTTTGTATTTTCTTTAAAGAACACCTGGAAAATTATGTTTTTGGGTTGGCTAAAACTATGATTTGGTCAAACAGTAAATTCCTGCAATCAAACTAGTGTTTGCTCTGCCACTGTTTCACTGTCCCTGTACCTGTTTCGCTGCCCCTGCCCCTGTTTTGCTGTCCCTGTACCTGTTTCGCTGTCCCTGTTTCGCTGTCCCTGTACCTGTTTCGCTGCCCCTGCCCCTGTACCTGTTTCACTGTCCCTGTTTCGCTGTCCCTGTACCTGTTTCGCTGTCCTTGTACCTGTTTCGCTGCCCCTGTACCTGTTTCGAGCTTTGAGGGAGCCTTGATGAGGGAACACAAAAAATGTGTTCTGATTGGCAGCATTTCAAAATGCAATAGCAGGAAAACTGTTGTTACAGTTAAAGAGCGGCGTGCCTCAGCTCTCTGTACGTACTCAGTAAATCAAGTATAGTTGAAACAAGTGTTAAAAACAATTGGGTTAAATTGACTCTACTGGGAGTTATCTTAACGCTCGAGAGTGATATGCTCCCTCAAGTCAGTGTTGATAACTGGAGTTCATTGGGATGGAGGACGTTTAACTCCATTAAAAGTAACCAGAGACAGGGAGTTAAATCTATGGAGTTATCCACAGATGTGGGAGGAGCTTCATTATTATATTTCCCTGCATGCTCCTTTGCCGGCAGATTTTTTTTTTTTCAATGTCTGTGTTTTTGCATTAACATTGATTGGTTTTGATCTTATGCTACACAAAAATAAGAAAAGATTTTTCTATACTAATCCAGTCTGTAAATAGTTGGATTTATAGCAACCATTAGTGTGAGTTGTTCCAATTTACATGATGTTGGTAGTCTTCATGTATTGTAAGTTTTTTCCTACTCTTGCACACATTCTAAATGCACATTGTGAGCAATAATTTAAAAGTGCTAGGTATTTTCCTGCAAGTTGGCATCCAACATAGTTTGTGTATCACATTGAAAACCACCAAAAGTAAAACGTTAACAAATATTCAAATAAGGCTTTACTGTCACGGCCGTCGTTGGAAGTAGACCAAAGTGTAGCGTGGTGAGCGTACATTTTATTTTATTTTGGAATGACGCCAACAAAACAACAAAATGAACAACCGTGAAGCTCACAAGGGCAAAGTGCCACGAGCACAAGTCAACTACCCACAATGAAATGAGGGAAAAAGGGCGACCTAAGTATGATTCCCAATCAGAGACAACAATAGACCGCTGTCCCTCATTGAGAACCATACCCGGCCAAAACATAGAAATAAAGAAATCTAGAAAATAAAACATAGAATGCTTACCCCACAGCACACCCTGACCTAACCAAAAAAGAGAAATAAAACAGCTCTCTAAGGTCAGGGCCTGACATTTTCACCCTTATAACTCAAAATAAGTAAACTGAAAGAGAAATGTACTCTGCTGTAGTTGATTCTTAATTCAAAACAACACAGAAAATACTAAAATTGAACGGGAGTGGGTTAAAAACGACATTGAAAAATGTAGAAAGGAAATTTGAGTTAAATTTAAGGAGTTGAATATTTACTCCATTTAGTGTCGTTTTGACTCCAAAATATCAACACAGTTTTAATACAAAATGAGGGTGGGACCACATAAAACCTAAAATAATGTGACATTTGACTTCATAGGAGTTGATTTAACTCTTGCGATTTCACTGCACATTTAAAAAAAAAAATCTCAACTCTCAATTTTGAGCGTTCGACCACAGTTTTACAACCAGTCATTTGTATGGCTTTGAGATACGGAGCACAGGAAGCACGAGACTGCCATTGGCAGTGATTTCATAGGCCTATATAGTCATCATCGGGTAATGGCAAAGTTTTTTTAGGACATTCAATTTAGTGTTAAATAAATCAATTACACTGCTAACTAGCAGTATATTATATTTAGGGATTTTGCAAAAGAGTTTTGCGTTTGCACTTCGTCAGATGGTGAATTAGCCCGTTTGTGTTATTAGTACACACAAAAATATTTAAACAAATTAATCTGCATTGAACTAAAGGATTTTGGAGCCCTATTTTGATATAGCAACAACAGCCTGATTGTCAATCCAAAATGTATGACAATCACTGGTTTAGGTTACAAATATCTTGAATTATCCATTCCTGCTGCATATTATATGAAACAACTTATTTATTGAACCATACTATCTCAGTAGCACTGTGAATGAAGATGATTGCACATTTTTTCTATTGCGTGACGCCATGGCAAAATGTTGGTGTGGCCAAATCATGGGCTGGTGCCACCAAATTAAAATGTTAGTGGCACTAATGCCACCAGGGGAAAATGTTAGTCTGGAGCCCTACCCTTACCTTAAGTTTCCATTCTGCCGGTTGAATATACACGTCCTACTATTTTAGACTGTTGGGACACAGCCATGTGCTTTGGCAACACTTCGTGCTCCTGTCCCCATTCTCCACAGAGAAACCCGATACTGACAAGACCAGTCACTTTGCTGCAGCACGGGGTCTAATATGCACTGGAAGGAGCCAGTCGCCATGGCCTACCACTGGCCCCTTTCCCTATTCAATTTCTAGTTTCTACTATCTTGGAAAAACCAAAGTTGGGATCAATTTCCTACAAATCCAAGTCAGGTTAATCCAGCAGATACGTTCAAATTAAACCAACAAATTTCCACTGAAAAACGGCACATGCTTTGCTGCACTATAGTGTCTTTTGTCTGTATATAGATGTATGCAGCGTGCACACGGATCCTCGCCAGGTCCCCAGGGACACTGGCAGCTCTGGCAGCTCAGTCTCCTGAAATCTCTTTGTGCCCATCACTCACACAGTGGGCTCCAGTTACAGCAGACTTTCCATTCTGCACTAAGAGGGTGGGGTGGTGCTCCATCAAATGGAATGATAATGTATTTGGTTGCATTTGAAGCAGTGAGTCGTATTCAACCCCCTCTTCATACAGGATGTGTCGATCACTGTCTCTGCTTAGACCTGTAGTTAAGGTGTCCCGGTGTTGTCTCTAGATCCCGTGAGATATTTAGATGTGACAATGCATCTCCCTGTCCCCAGACTCTCTACCCTTCTCTCTTCCAACACTATCCTTATCTCTCTGCCTGTGTCCTCATCCTCTCTCGTAACCATTTGTTTACCATCTCTCTCGCTCTCTCTTTGTTTCTCTCGCTCTGTTTCTCTCAATCTCACTCTGTTTCATCCTCTCGCTCTCTCTCTCGCCCTGTGACAGTGTTGCAGCGACCCCTAGGAGCCCCAGGACAAACATGCTGAAACTCCAGGAGAGTTAGTGGAACAACAAACACTCCTCAGTATTGCTTCTGACTAGGGCCGTCTGTGTGGGAGCCCAGCAGTTCCCTATACTGTACACACCCTATCACACCACCCCCCCAGTCCCCTCTTTCTCAGCAGACCTCACCTTCTAATCTCAAGTCATTTCTGTTGCACCCATAGCTTTAACATTATCCACACATGTTACTCTGGCATATATCTACTTCAACATTAACCATTACTCTGTCCCATATCTTCCTCAACATCCTTATGTCTTACCCTGTCCTATATCTTCCTCAACATGATCCATATGTCTTACTCTGTCCTAGATCTTCCTCAACATTGTCCACGTGTCTTACCCTGTCCTAGATCTTCCTCAACATTATCCATGTGTCTTACTCTGTCCTATATATTCCTCAACATTATCTATATTTCTTACCCTGTCCCATATCTTCCTCAACATTATCCATATGTCTTACCCTGTCCTATATCTTCTTCAACATTAACCACCATCTCACTGACTATTTCAGTCTGACCTTTATCCCCTGTATTTGCTAGGCTACATCTCCCTGTAATCTCACTATCTCATCTAGACCCTTTATCTTCACCATAGCCAACACATCACACTCTTTGACCTATATATCCAGTGCTCATACTCACGTTAAACGCTCTCCATCCCCAACAGCACTCTCACAGATTGCACTCTGAGCTAATATCTCCAGCACGGTTATGTCACCTTCCGGCCTATATCCTCTAGTGATCTGCACACATGTGATCTGCACACATAACCTCTCTCTCATTCTCTTTTTCTATGCATTTCTGAAACCCCAGATTTTGGCTCATGTCATGCTTATTCAGCGTAAGCCTGTGCGATATTACTAAAGCAGAGCGCTTACTAATAATAGCCACAATGATTATATAAAAAATGCCTGCCTCCTTAAGGCAAAGTAAACCGTCTAATTTCAAATCCCCCAAATCGTCTAAGAACAAGGAAGTAGGAAGTCAAATTTGACAACCTCCTTTCCACCGTATGCCGCCTTCCAATGAGATTAATTTAGCGCTGGGCAGCAGCAAAGCCCCAGCTGTGCCCAATAAGCTTGTTAATCATCCAACGCCATCAAACGAGTGGGCGGACGCGGGAGCGAATCGCATTAGCTCCGTTCACGTCGCAACCACTCAGTGCATTATTGTCAATGCCATCGCATCGAGCTATGACAAATTCAGCCCATTCAGTGAGAAAGGCACTATCTCTCGCCGTGGTAACGGCTCCCCGTTGGTTTATGGCCATATACAGCTGGCAGGGCTTACTATAGTAACTGGTAAAGAGTCGTCATTGTGGAGCGATGTTCTCAGTCTTCAGCCGTCTACATCTCTCTTCTGGGGGACCCATGGTAGCACCACTGGGAGTACTAGACAAAGACGTGGTCTTGTGAGTGAGAGGCCTGGTGTTTTTTATACAGGGATATCTGTCTGTGTCTGTGTGTGTGTGTGTGTGTGTGTGTGTGTGTGTGTGTGTGTGTGTGGCATCTGCCTGCAACGGTTCTGTGTTTTGGTTAATGGTTTGACCTCTTTGAAAAAGCAGTGCAGCAGGATGCCATGGGCATAAATTAATTATTCATGTATTTGTCAGGTAATGACTCTTTGCATTAGCTTGCTGTATTCTCCTCCTATTCGCCATATTCTGACCATGGGCTATGAGCTTACAAGATAGATTAAAAAGTAGGAGAGAGGATGGAGAGGGTGAGGAGCAAATGAAGAGATCCTTTTGAAGGAAGGGATATTGAGAGAAGGGTATGGATAGAGAGAGAAAAGGGGATAGAGAGGGGGGAAGGGGATAGAGAGAGAAAAGGGGATAGAGAGGGGGGGAAAGGGATAGAGAGTAAGGGATAGAGAGAGAGAGAGGGATAGAGAAAGGGAGAGAGAGGAGGACTCTCTTCTCCGCTCCCCAGTGGTATTAATTAGGAGCTCCAGATGAGTGGAGGAGCCCTGAGGGGGAACACAGTTCATGTCATGCCAGGTGTACTGGAGCTTTACTGTATGGTATAGGTAGAGGAGCTACAGTCAGACAGACTGATAGAGGCTCTTATCTCCAAGGATTTCCACTATACAATTACTTAGGGCTGCTAGCCATGGAATTACTTTTGTTTAAGACTGCTAAATCACAAATGTCTCCATTGCATAATTAACCACCTAATACAGTTCTGGATAGTTTTTTCCAGACCCAGATTAAGCCGAGTTTTAGACTTAAATGCAGTTTTAAATGGAGGCATACTCTGCATCCGGCAAACCGGCCATTCAACTTTTCTTGAACTGTAAAACAAGAGAGCATGGTGAATTAATAGATAATGCAGGTACTGACTGTATCTTCTTCTTACTAACAGGGGCCTGGGAGGGTGTGTTTGCGTGGTAGTTTGCACAAAAGTATAATATTTAATCTTACTCATGCAGACCAAGTGAAAAGCTACTGGTCCTCTACTTTTTATGTATTGAAAAATGTATATTATTTTCTATGCTGTCATGATTGTGTTAATGAAAACATGTCTATCTCCCCTCTTCTCTCTCTTTTCCCACAGAACTCAATACGGCATAATCTGTCCCTGAACAAGTGTTTTCTCAAAGTGCCTCGCTCTAAAGACGACCCTGGGAAAGTAAGTATTTCCTGACCATTATAGTCTATGAGTACATATTTAACACAAGAACCGCTTGGCCTTGAGGGACCCCCCCTTCAAGCTAAAGCGCAGTCATACTGACAGTCTAATTAATACATTCCACACAAAAATGATTGTTTGGTTGGGTTGATGAAGGTAACATTTAGAATATGAAAAATATATTTCAAATAACAATGGAATTATCGTTAGTTTATGTAAAAAAAAAAAAAAAAAGAATAATTCAAGTGTTGAATTTTATTTGTGGAGTGCCTTTGTTACAACTATGAAACAGAAAGCATATGTGTTGGAATGCGGGAACAGCTTATTTTTATAAAGACAAAATAAATAAAAACTAACCACCTCGACACGCGGTCAAATGATGAAAACCCCAGTAGCCTAAAAATCAAGCGCCAAGTGTGCTTGTTAAACAGTAAAAATCAGCACACAATCAATAATGGTGGCATAATGAACATACAATAAGTGTGAATATGACAGTACTCAAAAATAGTCCATTACTGTCAGCTCGTGCGTACATGGTGTGCATCTTCACGTAATGGCATCAGATGGAGCATGTCCATGTCACATAATGAAAGCTGGTGAGTACGTCGCTGTTGTTGTTTTTTGCTTTGGGTCTGCTCTCTCAGTGATAGGATTTTGTGCTGATAATCGGCCGCAGCATTGTCACCGGCTATCTAAACAGTGCCATGCCTTCCTCGCCCCCATCTCACCGTTTCATTTGGTGGTGATGCTGGCACCTGCACACTGCGCACCATTCTGACTTTGTTGCGCCAAGGTCTCGGGGCTGTACAGTGCCTCCAGAAAGTATTTTTACCTCATTTCCACACACTGTATATAGATGTTTCTATTGTGTTATTGACTGTGCGTTTGTTTATTCCATGTATTACTATGTGTTGTTTGTGTCACACTGCTTTTACTTTATCTTGGCCAGGTCGCAGCTGTAAATGAGAACTTGTTCTCACCTGGCCTACCTGGTTAAATAAAGGTGAAATAAATGTAAAAAACATTCATACCCCTTGACTTATTCCACATTTTGTTTCTTTACAGTCCGAATTCAAAATTGATTATAATAAATAAAATTGCTCACCCATCTACACATAATACCAAGTGAAAACAGGTTTTTAGAATTTTGGCATATTTATTGAAAATTACAAAGAAATATCAAATTTACATAAGTATTCACACCCCTTTCCTATGACACTACAAATTAAGCTCAGGTGCATCCAATTTCCTTTGATTATCCTTGAGATGTCACGACAACTTCATTGGAGTCCACTTGTGTCCAATTGTTTGGACATGATTTAGAAAGATACACTTTTCCATATAAGGTCCCTCAGTGCATGTCAGAGCAGAAACTATACCATGAAGTCCAAGGAACTGTTCATAGGTCATATATCTGGGGAAGAGTTTAAAACAATTTCTACTATGTAGAAAGTTTCCAAGAGCACAGTTGTCTCCATCATTGGGAAATTGAAAAAATATCGAACTACCCAGACTCTGCCTAGAGCTGGCTGTCTGACTAAACTGAGCAAATGGGCAAGAAGGACCTTGGTCAGGGAGGTGACCTAGACCCAAATGACCACTGATAGAACTACAGAGTTCCTTGGCTGAGATGGGAGATCCTTCCAGAAGGACAACAGTCTCTACAGCACTCCATCAATCTGGGGTCTGTGAGAGAGTGGCCAGACGGAAGACACTCCTGAGAAGAAAATCACATGGCAGCAACGCCTGGAGTTGACAAAAAGGCACGTGAAAAACTCAGAGCATAAGGCAAAAGATTTTGTGATCTGATGAGAAAAATATAACTCCTTGGTCTGAATGCAAAGTGTTATGTCTGTAGAAAACCAGGCACAGCTCATCACCCGCCTAACACATCCCTATTGTGAAGCATGTGGCAGCATCATGCTATGGGGATGCTTTACAGCGGCAGGGACTGGGAGACTGGTAAGTATAGAGGGAACAGTGAATGGAGACAAATTCAGAAGAATCTTGATGAGAACCTATTTCAGAGTGCAAACGAGCTTAGACTGGTGCAGAGATTAACTTTCCAACAGAACAATGACTCCAAGCATACAGCCAAAGTAATGCTGGAAAGCTTTAAAACAAGAATGTGAAAGTCCATGAGTGGCCTAGACAAAGCCCAGACTTGAAACCCATTGAAAATCTGTGGAAAGACTTGAATATTGCTGTTCACTGCCTCTCCCCATCTAACTTTACAGAGCTTGAGAAAATATGCAAGAAAGAATGGGAGAACATTTTCAAATCCAGATGTGCAAAGCTGACACGGTACAGACATGCCCAAGAAGACTCAAAGCTGTAATCGCTGTCAAAGGTGCTTCTACAAAGTATTGACTCAAGGGTGTGAATACATTTGCAAACATTTCTAAAAACGTGGTTTCACTTTGTCATTATGGGGTATTTAACAGTGGTGTAAAGTACTTAAGTAAAACTACTTTAAAGTACTACTTAAGTAGTTATCTGGGGTATCTGTACTTTACTATTCATGTTTTTGACAGCTTTTACTTCACTACATTCCTAAAGAAAATAATGTACTTTTTACTCCATACATTTTCCAATTCAAGCACTTATCAAGAAGATATCTTTGGTCATCCCTACTGCCTCTGATCTGGCGGACTCACGAAACACAAATGCTTCGTTTGTAAATTATGTCTGAGTTTTGTAGTGTGCCCCTGGCTATCTGTAAATAAAAAATAAAAAATGTGTCTGCTTAATATTAGTAATTAGAAATGATTCATACTTTTACTTTTGATACTTAAGTATATTTAACCAAATACTTTTAGACTTTTACTCAAGTAGTATTTTAGTGGGTGACGTTTACTTGAGTCATTTTCTATTAAGGTATCTTTACTTTTACTCAAGTATGGGTACTTTTTCCACCACTGGTATTTAATCCATTTTGAATTCAGGCTGTAACACAACAAAATGTGGAATAAGTCAAGGGGTGTGAATACTTTCTGAAGGCACTGTAGATTCCGGCTGAGGCTCAGAATCAGAAGAATAATCATCATAGATGTCATGATTAATTTCTTTCCGACCATTTGAATTGTTTTCATTCAGATTTTGTAGCATCGCTAACACAGTATGTGCATCCAATCATCTTGATCTTCTTGCCATTGTAAATTACGCACGTTCTCACTGTTGTACTCCGAGATGGGCAGAGTAGACAGATAGGACTGCTTGGATTCGGTCGACTGATATAGGGTTTACCATTTTGAGATTATAATTAGAATAGATCAATACAATATAATGGGTCACCCTGTTCTTCATTCACAATTGGTGATTACCCAATTAGGCATCGTTCACCTCCCCTCGCTCATCAACTCACCCACTTTCCCCCTTTTTCCCCCTCTTTCTCCCCCATCATACTTTCCTTAATTTATTTCATCTGTTATATGTGTGAAATTAGTTTTGGTATAGTTTAGGTTCAGTTGAGGCAATTATCGGGGTGATTATCAAATGTGCACGGCACCTTTGGGGTGATTATCAACTGGGCATGGCACCGGGGCAACCGTGGAAAACCATTCAAAAAATGACATGCCCTCCTAAAACTCATTAAAACACTGTCAAGGACAGAGTGGGGCATGACTTAAAAATGTGCAGAGTAATATTATTTATTTTTTAAATTCATGAGCTGTCCAAATGACAATTTTTCATGGTTCCAATTTTAACTTTGAATAGCCACCTGTTTTGGTATGAGAAAGCAGAGTCTGTGTTTCAGTGTGTTTCAATTCATATCAAATTGCCTACCAATGAGGTTGAAAATTGTTGATTAGACTGAATGTAAAAACAAACAATTGATGAAACCCTTTTTTACGTGAACATATTTTTGTAATATTATTAAGTGTACTGTATCTGTGTCGAGTGAATGTAGTAATATTGCACACACAAAAATTCTACCTCCGACTTAGCCCCAAATCCCACATTGTCAATTGCTGATTTATTAATTATGCCTAAAGTCTTGGTAAAGTGTGGTTGGTTGAAGGTGGTGCATATAGGCAAAAATTGTTTCAATGAATGCATGGCCAGACTGAATCAGTGAAGTGTAACCAATGGTGAAACAAAAATTATATGTTCAATCTGGATTGCAGGCTACCCATCTTTTTCAGTTTTACCAATATTGTTTTGACCAAGGAGTGTTGAGCTCCGCCATAGGGATGTGAACTGTTTGAAAAATGAATCAACTTAATAATTCAACTGGAATCCACGGCCGAGGCCTGTAGTTTGACACACAGAGGTTTTCACCTGATTTAGCTCTACTTGGACCTGGCCAGAGCCTAAACTCGGGGGGTAACCACTGTGTAAAACAAGGGTAGCAATACATTTCTCTTGTTACTGTGATTGGACACCTTAGAGACATAAATATAGCTAAATCATGTATGTATTCACATTATCAACTTGTTTTGGGTTATAAAACTGAGCGGATAATCCATGTGTGTGTGTGTTCCTATTAGGGCTGTCAGAGTTAATCAGTTAACTCAACTTTTTGTCATTTTAGTGCACCATTTTTTTTTCTCGGAAAGTGTTCAAAACACACTGAAAACATCAAAAATACACTGCTCAAAAAAATCAAGGGAACACCAAAATAACACATCCTAGATCTGAATGAATGATATATTCTTATTAAATACTGTTTTCTTTACATAGTTGAATGTGCTGACAACAAAATCACACAAAATGTCAATGGAAATCAAATTTATCAACCCATGGAGGTCTGGATTTGTAGTCACTCAAAATTACAGTGGAAAACCACACTACAGGCTGATCCATCTGATGTAATGTCCTTAAAACAAGTCAAAATGAGGCTCAGTAGTGTGTGTGGCCTCCACGTGCCTGTATGACCTCCCTACAACGCCTGGGCATGCTCCTGATGAGGTGGCGGATGGTCTCCTGAGGGATCTCCTCCCAGACCTGGACTAAAGCATCCGCCAACTCCTGGTCTGTGGTGCAACGTGGTGGATGGGAGCGAGACATGATGTCCCAGATGTGCTCAATTGAATTCAGTTCTGGGGAACGGGTGGGCCAGTCCATAGCATCAATGCCTTCCTCTTGCAGGAACTGCTGACACACTCCAGCCACATGAGGTCTAGCATTGTCTTGCATTATGAGGAACCCAGGGCCAACCGCACCAGCATATGGTCTCACAAGGGGTCTGAGGATTTCATCTCGGTACCTAATGGCAGTCAGGCTACCTCTGGCGAGCACATGGAGGGCTGTGCGGCCCCCCAAAGAAATGCCACCCCACACCATGACTGACCCACCGCCAAACCGGTCATGCTGGAGGATGTTGCAGGCAGCAGAACGTTCTCCACGGCGTCTCCAGACTCTGTCACGTCTGTCACATGTGCTCAGTGTGAACCTGCTTTCATCTGTGAAGAGCACAGGGCGCCAGTGGCGAATTTGCCAATCTTGGTGTACTCTGGCAAATGCCACACGTCCTGCATGGTGTTGGGCTGTAAGCACAACCCCCACCTGTGGACGTCGGGCCCTCATACCACCCTCATGGAGTCTGTTTCTGACCGTTTGAGCAGACACATGCACATTTGTGGCCTGCTGGAGGTCATTTTGCAGGGCTCTGGCAGTGCTCCTCCTTGCACAAAGGCGGAGGTAGCGGTCCTGCTGCTGGGTTGTTGACCTCCTACGGCCTCCTCCACGTCTTCTGATGTACTGGCCTGTCTCCTGGTAGCACCTCCATGCTCTGGACACTACGCTGACAGACACAGCAAACCTTCTTGCCACAGCTCGCATTGATGTGCCATCCTGGATGAGCTGCACTACCTGAGCCACTTGTGTGGGTTGTAGACTCCGTCTCATGCTACCACTAGAGTGAAAGCACCGCCAGCATTCAAGTGACCAAAACATCAGCCAGGAAGCATAGGAACTGAGAAGTGGTCTGTGGTCGCCACCTGCAGAACCACTCCTTTATTGGGGGTGTCTTGCTAATTGTCTATAATTTCCACCTGTTGTCTATTCCATTTGCACAACAGCATGTGAAATTTATTGTCAATCAGTGTTACTTCCTAAGTGGACAGTTTGATTTTACAGAAGTGTGATTGACTTGGAGTTACATTGTGTTGTTTAAGTGTTCCCTTTATTTTTTTGAGCAGTGTACATTATCTATACAGCTGAAAACAACGCAATGTCAAAATAAGATGTCATTGAAGTTAGAGTGCTTTATCAAGTTACCAGATTTTGCGCAAGTGATAACTTATAAATGCCGCATGAGCTCAGTTGAACCCCATCAAAACCCAAAATAGAGGTTTGTTTTACTCAAAACTTTGTAAACCATGTAAATGTAAACAAACACTCTATAGCCTCAAAACATGGTTAAAACCATAATTTAGATTTTTTTTTTAAATGTACAGCATGGTCAGTCCCTGCATCCGTAGCTCTGTGTATGAATTTGAGAATGATTACATTTCTCCAGGCCCATCTCAGCTTTTTACCAAAACAGAGACGGGTTGCCTGCTTTGTTATTGTTTCAATTAAGGACTCTAGCTTTAATTGTAAATCATTCCATTGTTGATGAGATGCTTTTTTCAATAAAGCTTTAATTGAAAATAATGCCATTGTTGATGAGATGCTTTTGTAATTAATTAGGCTATTTTCTCTTGAACCATATGGTTTATCCACTAGACTAGAAACTATTGTAGTGTAATATAGAAGATCACCATCAACTGGATGTCACAATTTTGTTTGGTGGAAATTATCTAACCATTATGTAGGTTGGCGGAAATCCACATCAACTGAGGATGAGGGGTCTCCATTATGTAGATGTGTAAAAATGATGTTGAATACTTTAATAATAACTTACATTTATCAATCTGACTCCATTACTATGTGAATGCGATAGGCCCATAATCGTATCCAGTGCGCATAGCCAAGGTTGCGAGCCTTGCATCACCCCTCGGAATACTATGAGATGCACATGACTAGGTTTACCGTTATGCAAGTATTAAGAGGCTAAGGAACAAGGAGATAATATCTTGCAATCATTGTCTTAGCATTCAATTATTGCATTAACCTTAGCTCAGATATGCACAGAGAGACTGAGTATACAGTGCATTTGGAAACTATTCAGACCCCTTTCCACATTTTGTTATGTTACAGCCTTATTCTAAAATGGATAAGAAAGTGTTTTATCAATCTAGACATAAATCTACATGACAAAGCAAAAACAGGTGTTGTATACATTTGTAAAAATAGATTTAAAAAAAATGGATTTAAGTATTCAGACCTTTTACTCAGTACTTTGTTGAAGCACCTGGCAGCGATTCTTCTTGGGTATGACACTACAAGCTTGGCAAACCTGTATTTGGGGAGTTTTTCCCCATTCTTCTCTGCAGATCCTCTCAAGATCTGTCAGGTTGGATGGGGAGTGTTGCCGCACAGCTATTTTCAGGTCTCTCCAGATATGTTCGATCTGATTCAAGTCCGGGCTGGGCCACTCAAGGACATTGAGACTTGTCCCAAAGCCACTCCTGCATTGTCTTGGCTGTGTGCTTAGGGTTATTGACCTGTTGGAAGGTGAACTTTTGCCACAGTCTGAAGTCCTGTGTGTTCTGGAGCAGATTTTCACCAAGGATCTCTGTACTTTCCTCCGTTCATCTCTCCTCTGATCCTGACTAGTCTCCCAGTCCCTGCTGCTGAAAAACATCTCCACAGCATGAAGCTGCCACCACCATGCTTCACTGTAGGATGGTATGGCCAGTTGATGAGTAGTGCCTGGTTTCATCTAGACATGACTCTTGACATTCACTTCAAAGAGTTCAAGAATATTGTTTCTCATGGTCTGAGAGTCCTTTAGGTGCCTTTTGGCAAACTCCAAGCGGGCTTTCATGTACCTTTCACTGAGGAGTGGCTTTCGTCTGGCCACTCTACCATAAAGGCCTGATTGATGGAGATGGTTGTCCTTCTGGAAGGTTCTCCCATCTCCCCAGAGGAACTCTGGAGCTCTGTCTCCCCCAATTACACAGTTTGGCCGGGGCGGCCAGCTCTAGGAAGGGTCTTGGCGGTTCCAAACTTCTTCCATTTAAGAATTATAGAGGCCACTGTTCTTGGGGACCTTCAATGCTGCATTTTTTTGGATACTCTTCCCCAGATCTGTGCCTCAACACAATCCTGGCTCGGGAGATCTACTGACAATTCCTTCGAAATTATGGCTTGGTTTTTGCTCTGACATGCATTGTCAACTGTGGGACCTTATATAGACAGGTGTGTGCCTTTCAATGGAAACAGGATGCACTTGAGCTCAATTTCAAGTCACATAGCAAAGGGTCTGAATACTTATGTAAATAAGGTATTTCTGTTTTTAACATTTTTATACATTTGCTAAAATGTTTTTTAAAAACTGTTCGCTTTATCATTATGGGGTATGTGTAGATTGAGGGATTTTTTTCAAATCCATTTTAGAAAAAGGCTTTAACGTAACAAAATGTGGAAAAAGTGAAGGTGTTGTGTTTCAGCCTGAATTCAAAATGGATTAAATATATTTTTTTAATCTCACCCATCTACACACAATACCCCATATTGACAAAGTCAAAACATGTTTGTAGAATTTTCAGGTCTTGCCTACATTTCCAAGCAGATTTAAGACCAGCTGTAACTCAGTCACTCAGGAACATTCACTCTTCTTGGTGAGCAATTCCACTGTAGATTTGGCCTTGTGTTTTATTAGTTTATTATTGTGCTGCTGAAAGGTGAATCCAGTGTTTGGTGGAAAGCAGACTGAACCAGGTTTTCCTCTACGATTTTGTCTGTGCTTAGCTTCATTCCGTTTCCTTTTTATTTTGAAAAACTCCCCAGTCCATAATGATTACAAGTATACCCATAACTTGACGAAGCCACCACTATGGAGAGTGGTACTCAGGATTCCTTCTATTCACTCTGTCAATTAGGTTCGTATTGTGGAGTAACTACAATGTTGTTGATCCATTCTAAGTTTTCTCTTATCACAGCCATTAAACTCTGTAACTGTTTTAAAATCACCATTGGCCTCATGGTGAAATCCCTGAGCAATTTCCTTCCTCTCCAGCCTGTATCTTTGTAGTGACTGGGTGTATTGATACACCATCCAAAGTGCAATTAATTACTTCACCATGTCTGCTTTCTTTATGTTTACCCATTTACCAATAGGTACCCTCCTTTGCGAGGCATTGGAAAGCCTCCCTGGTCTTTGTGGTTGAATCTGTGTTTTAAATTCACTGCTCGGCTGAGGGACCTTTATAGATAATTGCATGTGTGGGGTACAGAGATGAGGTAGTCATTCAAAAATCATGTCAAACACTATTATTGCACACAGAATGAGTCCATGCAACTTATTATGTGACTTGTTAAGCAAATTGTTATTCCTGGATGTATTTAGGCTTGCCATAACAAAGGGGTTGAATACTTGTTTACTCGAGACATCTCAGTTTTTATTAAATTGTAAAAAATAATAATAATAATAAAATAAATCCACTTTGACTTTATGGGGTATTGTGTATAGGAGAGTGATACAAAATTTAAATGTAATCCATTTTGAATTCAGACTAACACAACAAAATTTGGAAAAGGAATGTGAATACTGTACAAGTGATTTTTTTAAATGTAACCTTTATTTAACTAGGCAAGTCAGTTAAGAACAAATTCTTATTTACAATGACAGCCTACCGGGGATCAGTGGGTTAACTGCCTTGTTCAGGGGCAGAACGAAACCTATCCTTTGGCGTGACTTTTGATAGTGATTTTTTTGATAGTAATTTTCACGATAGCACGTTGGTAATAGTCAGTGACAAATATCAAAGCTAAGCAGGGCTGGGCTTGGTAGAAACCCTGGATAAGATACCAAAGGGTAGCTGTACGTAGATCACTGCTCCAGTAGGAGGTGCTGCCCAGCCTATTTTTTTTCTGTGCTGGATATAACATTGGAGAGCTGATGTTTTATAGCTACAAATTCCACATATTGAGTGCTTGGACTATAAGGCTCTATCAGCAAAAAGATGATTCTGAGATAATTGGCTTTAATGTTCTGAACCCTAATTGGTTTTAATGGTGTCATCTATTTTTATACTGTTTAGTTTTTTTACTTAAGAACAAGAATTGGGGTAGTTGGAGTAATATAAAGGTAGAAAGCATTGAAATTTGGTTACTGTAAACAGGTCCAATCTTTTTATGTGAGTAAAGAACATATAAAATGTAACTAGAGGCCTGATGGAAACTTTGTCTGTAAATTTACCAAATATCGACTAACAAAATACACTAGACAAGGTGGGATCGTTTTGTGTTGATTAAATTCATTATGTGAGAGATGGCGGTGGAAACGCATTTATGCAAATATTGATATAACCATCATATCAAATTAAACTTGAAGTCACACGATGATATATGTTGTGTGGTCCCGCGATAATGTGATGACTTGGAAAGCATGCAGTTATTTACTCAACAGATGAAATAAATGATGAACTTCACATGGTGGTGAAAGTGCACAGTGATGAGCTTGAGGCTCTTTCCAATAAATATAGATGGTCTTATTCTGGTGACATGATGATCGATTCTTGACTGCCGTTTGACAAAAATAATCCATAATAATGTCATCATGTAGGCTAGCCTACCCGCATTGTATACAGTATCTGCCAGCTGTTGGCTAGAGTGCACATGACAAGACCAGAGTGGGCACATTCGCTATGTAACGCACACATTGTTTTTGTGACAAAACCATCAGTAGAGTTGAAAATGGCTGCAAACCTATTTAACTTGTATTCATTATTCGATACATGAATTTAACAACAAAAGTTATATTTAGGTGCACTACATCATCACACAAAGCCTATTATCCACAACCAATCAATTTGATGGAAACACATCTCTGTTGGGAAAATATTATTTTTATGCAGATTTTATAATATTCACATGAAACCCTGTCGCCGATTTCACCCTCAAAACAACATTTGATGACTTTTTTCAAATCCAATGTATTTTCCATGTAAATACAACATTGATTCAACCAGTTTCTACCCAGTGGGTAGTGTTAATATCTTGTTTGTTTTGGTTTCCAGGGGTCCTACTGGGCTATAGACACCAACCCTAAAGAGGACACACTGCCCACCAGACCAAAGAAGAGGCCGCGCTCTGGAGAAATGGTGAGTACTGGATTTCAAATTAGAGTGGACCAGGTGATCCCAAAAGACCGGTCATCAGGAGTCAGGGCGAAAGCAACAGCTTCCGACACCGCTGAATTTTCCTCACATGGGCTGACATACAATTTACACTGGTCCTGTTAACTGTCATCTGCGGCTTGCACAAATGTAGCATATATACACTACCAGTCAAAAGTTTGGACACACCAACTCATTCAAGGTTATTATTTTTTATTTTTTTGACTATTTTCTACATCGTAGAATAATAGTGAAGACATCAAAACTATGAATAACACATGGAATCATGTATTAACCAAAAAAGTGTTAAAACAAATTCTTAAAAGTAGTCACCCTTTGCCTTGATGACCGCTTTGCACATTCTTGGCATTCTCTCAACCAGCTTCACCTGGAATGCTCTTCCTACAGTCTTGAAGGAGTTCCCACATATGCTGAGCACTTGTTGGCTGCTTTTCCTTCACTCTGCGGTCCAACTCATCCCAAACCATCTATATTTGGTTGAGATCAGTTGATTGTGGAGGCCAGGTCATCTGATGCAGCAATCCATCACTCTCTTTCTTGGTCAAATAGCCCTTACACAGCCTAGAGGGGTGTTGGGTCATTGTCCTGTTGAAAAACAAATTAATGTCCCACTAAGCGCAAACCAGATGGGATGGCGTATCACTGCAGAATGCTGTGGTAGCCATGCTGGTTAAGTGCATTGAATTCTAAATAAATATCCAACAGTGTCATCAGAAAAGCACCCCACACCATCATACAGATTTCCACCAGTCAAATGTCCATTGCTCGTGTTTCTTGGCCCAAGCAACTCTCTTCTTATTATTGGCATCCTTTAGTAGTGGTTTCTTTGCAGCAATTCGACCATGAAGACCTTATTCATGAAGTCTCCTCTGAACAGTTGATGTTGAGATGTGTCTGTTACTTGAACTCTGAAGCATTTATTTGGGCTGCAATCTGAGGTGCAGTTAATTCTAATGAACTTATCCTCTGTAGCAGAGGTAACTCTGGGTCTTCCATTCCTGTGGCAGTCCTCATGAGAGCCAGTTTCATCATAGTGTTTGATGGTTTTTGCGACAGCACTTGAATAAACTTTCAAAGTTCTTGAAATTTTCCGAATTAACTGACTTCCATGTCTTAAAGTAATGATGGACTGTTGTTTCTCTTTGCTTATTTCAGCTCTTCTTGCCATAATGTGTTTTTTTTTTTACCAAATAGGGCTATCTTCTGTATACCACCCCTACCTTGTCACAACACAACTGATTGGCTCAAATACATTAAGAAGGAAAGAAATTCCACAAATGACCTTTTAACAAGGCACACCTGTTAATTGAAATGTATTCCAGGTGACTATCTCAAAGCTGGTTGAGAATGCCAAGAGTGTGCAAAGCGGTCATCAAGGCAAAAGGTGGCTACTTTGAACAATCTCAAATATAAAATATATTTTGATTTATTTAACACTTTTTTTGGTTGCTATATGATTCCATATGTGTTATTCCATAGTTTTGACATCTTCACTATTATTCTAGAATGTAGATAATAGTAAAAATAAAGAAACACTCTGGAATGAACTTTTGACTGGTACTGTATATTGAACAAAACTATAAACGCAACTACTAAAGTGTTGGTCCCATGTTTCATGAGCTGAAATAAAATATCCCAGAAATGTTCCATATGCACAAAAAGCTTATTCCTCTCAAATGATGTGCGCACATTTGTTTACATCGCTGTTAGTGAGCATTTCGCATTTGCCAAGATAATCCATCCACCTGACAGGTGTCAAGAAGCTATTTTATATCAAGAAGCTATTTTATTTCAGCTCATGAAACATGGGACCAATACTTTACATTTTGCATTTAGATTTTTGTTCAGTGTATATAAGAGACTATAATCAATTGTTCCTCGTCAGATCAATATAAATGTAACAAATTCCTAAACAAATTCTTGGCTACCGTGTATGGACAATGAGTTTTGCAATCTATGCTTAATGTAAAACGTCTCATGATCCTGTCTCATTTCGGCCAACAGTTATCACCTATCTACTTTGAGATGGTGATATCATGCTGTGAAAAATCACGTCTCTTCTGCCCCTATAGAATTAGCACTATACCACTGGCATTCAGTGACCTGAGTGCCTGAATGAACACGGCGCTGCAGCTCACTGAGCCCTGAGCAGCAGCAAGCCTTCTCTCCCCCTTCGCATCTACCACTGCCCTACCCATCACCACGGAAACAAAGCAGGCATAGAGCGCCAAAGTGCACAATCATCACAGCCCAATGAGAAGAGGGGGGGGGGCAAGCAGAAGAGAGAGGGAGGGGAAGAACGGAAGGGAGAGGGTGAGAGCGACAGGAAGGGGGAAAGAAAGCAAAAGAGTGAACGAGAGGGAGAGAGAATGGAAAGGGGAAAGAGCAGGAAGGAAGAGAACAAGAGAGAGAGGAAGAGCGAGAGGGAGTGGAGAGAAAAGAGGTAGAGTATTCTAGGCTTCTTTTCCAGTTAATTAACACACAAGGCCCTAGGCTTCCGTTAAACATATTTTCTTCTGGGTTTCTTTTTTATCACAAACATTAATTCAGAACCTAGTCATTTTTTATTACGCGTAAGCCCTATGACCCTTTTAGTACGCTTTGGTTGCATTGCTGGCAGATTTGCAAGAGTTGTCAGATTGGCTCACAGAAATATAGCCGTCTTTCACTGTCAAAAGAGTGTGCTCCATATTAGTTCTCTAGATCTATTGGCAACAGACAAAGCATTTTAGTATGTGGTTTTCAATGCAGTATAGTGCATTTGGAAAGTATTCAGACCCCATGTCTTTTTCCACATTTTGTTACATTACATCCTTATTTTTTTCCCCTCAATCTACACACAATACCCCATAATGACAAAACAAAAAACAGATTTGTAGACATTTTTGCAAACAAAAAATGTAATATTACATTTACATAAGTATTCAGACCCTTTACTCAGTACTTTGTTGGAGCACCTTTGGTAGCGATTACAGCCTTGAGTCTTCTTGGGTATGATGCTTGGCACATCTGTGTTTGGGGATTTTATCCCAATCTTCTCTGCAAATCCTCTCAATCTCTGTCAGGTTGGATGGGGAGCGTCGCTACACAGCTATTTATAGGTCTCTCCAGAAATGTTTGATCCAGTTCAGGTCCGGGCCCTGGATGGACGACTCAAGGACATTCAGACTTGTCCCGAGCCAATCCTGCGTTGTCTTGGCTGTGTGCTTAGGGTTGTTGACCTGTTGGAAGGTGAACCGTCGCCCCAGTCTGAAGTCCTGAATGCTCTGAAGCAGGTTTTCATCAAAGATCTCTCTGTATTTTGCTCTGTTAGTTTTTTCCCTCAACTTGACTGGTCTCCCAGGTCTCACATGCTTCACCGTAGGGATGGTGCCAGCGGCATTCAGGCCAAAGAGTTCACTCTTGGTTTCATCAGACCAGAGAATCTTCATTCTCATGGTCTGAGAGTCTTAAGGTGGCTTTTGGTAAACTCCAAACGGGCTGTCATGTGCCTTTTACTGAGGAGTGGTTTCCATCTGGCCACTACCATAAAGGCCTGATTGGTAGAGTGCTGCAGAGATGGTAGTCCTTCTGGAAGGTTTTCCAATCTCCACAGAGGAACACTGGAGCTCTGTCAGAGTGACCATCGGCTTCTTGGTCACCTCCCTGACCAAGGACCTTCTCCCCCAATTGCTCAATTTGGCAAGGTTGCCAGCTCTAGGAAGAGTCTTGGTGGTTCCAAAGTTCTTCCATTTTAGAATGATAGAGGCCACTGTATTCTTGAGGACCTTCAATGCTGCAGACATTTTTAGGCTACTCTTCCCCAGATCTGTGCCTTGACACTATCCTGTCATGGAGCTCTTTGAACAATTCCTTCGACCTCGTGGCTTTTTTTTTGCTCTGACATGCACTGTCAACTGTGGGACCTTGTATAGACAGGTGTGTGCCTTCCCAAATCATGTCCAATCAATTGAATTTACCACAGGTGGACTCCAATCAAGTTGTAGAAACATCTCAAGGATGATCAATGGAAACAGGATGCACCTGAGCTCAATTTCGAGTCTCATAGCAAAGTGTCTGAATACTTGTGTAGTAAGGTATTTCTGTTTTTGATGCACATATCATAGCCATTGTTTGTCTGTAAGGTGAGTAGTCCATCTAACTGTTCTTCTGTAGTATATAAAGTGGTCAAATAGCAAGTAAAATGTTGTTAGGGCCGAGGCACCAACTATTCTTTCTTGTAGGCATACAGGAGGACTAATTCATCTCTCCTCATACACTCTTGAATCAAGCCATTCTTCCCAAATACACAGACCTCTGTCATGGATCTTGCAACTCTCTCCCCTCTTTTGGAGTTTATCATAAATTAAAGTTGTATTGTTGCAAACCAATCCTCTTTCAGTAAGCAGTTTTGGGAGCCAGGCAAGTGAGGGTAGACAAAATGGTGAAAGATACATTTTGTGTCTGTAATAATGATTAATATTATGTTATGGTTTACTGTAGACTATACCAGCTCAATATTATATGCTATCTATCCCATCAATGTTCTGTGGAGCAGTGTTGTAAAGTACTTAAGTAAAAAATACTTAACCCCAAAAACTGTAAAGTACTTATCTGTACTTTACTATTTATATTTTTGACAAGTTTTACTTCGATACATTCCTAAAGAAAATAATGTACTTTTTATTCCATACATTTTCCTGACAACCAAAAGTACTTGTTATATTTTGAATGCTTAGCAGGACAGGAAAATTGTCAAATTCACATTTATCAAGAGAACATCCCTGGTCATCCTTACTGCCGCTGATCTGGCAGGCTCACTAAACACACATGCTTTGTTTGTAAATTATGTCTGAGTGTTGGAGTGTTCCCCTGGCTAAAAAACAAGAAAATAGTGCCGTCTTGTTTACTTTATGTAAGGAATTTTAAATGATTTATACTTTTACTTTTGATATTTAAGTATATTTTAGCAATTACATTTGATATTTAAAACCAAATACTTTTACTCAAATGGTATTTCACTGGTTGACTTTCACTTGAGTAATTTTCTATTAAGTTATCTTTACTTTTACTCAAGTATGACAATTGGGTACTGTTTCCACCACTGCTGTAGAGAGAGACCAAGAGACAGCCCTCTCCCATCCCTCCCTTATATTACTCTGTCCTATTCTCCAGGCCTCCACCCCCTACAGCCTGGAATCGGAGTCCCTGCGAATGGACTGTATCATGTACGGAGATGCCTCTCCCACTCTGGCAATCAACACTGTGACGAACAAGGTAGTTGTCTGTCGTAATGACATGCAAACCCATACACCTCTGGGGCAATATTGTAACACTGGTCATCTTTGTTCAAGGTAGTGATATTAATGGCGCCCATCTTTATTACCAACCTGCCAACCCGCAAACAATTTGAAGTCAACATATTCTGGTACGAAAAACTACCTTAAAATAGGCAAAAAATAGGTTTCTAGTTGGCACATTGTGGCGAGGAGAGAATCTCTATAGTTGTAATAGCCTACTATTTTCCTCCTTCTGGTAGCGCTCCACTTTTTCCTTTGATACCAACGGTGAGGAAAAGGGGTAGGGAAAATGGAGAACGAGCTGTTTGCCAAATACATTTTCCCTACGTGTTATTTTGTAGTTAGCTCCTTAGCTACATCATTATTACGACAAAGGTAGTTAGCTACAGCGTTTAGTCAACTAAGCAAGAACACTTTGTTGCCCGCACATGCTATGATCTCCACAGCGGTAGTAGGCACGAGTGCATTGACGAGCAAGGAAACGTGCGGCGTTGCGTAAATGGAAACAGACAAGGCATACAGAGATGTTACGCTAATACCGTCCTTCACAGAAAGTTATGATAAACTATTACAGTAGTAGGCCTATGTTAATTAACCCCATAGGGTCGATTGACGATCTAATTAACATTTAAAGAAATCCCCTTTAAAAGCTGTCTGTTTGTGCTAGAGATATATATGTTTGTAATTTTATATATACAGGATTTGAGTCCCTGGCGGCGTAGTGTGTTACTGATGGTAGGCTTAGTTACTTTGGTCCCAGCTCTCTGCAGGTCAATCACTAGGTCCCCCTTGTGGTTCTGGGATTGTTGCTCACCGTTCTTGTGATAATTTTGACCCCACGGGGTGAGATCTTGCGTGGAGCCCCAGATCGAGGGAGATTATCAGTGGTCTTGTATGTCTTCCATTTCCTAATAAATGCTCCCACAGTTGATTTCTTCAAACCAAGCTGCTTACCTATTGCAGATTCAGTCTTCCCAGCCTGGTGCCGGTCTACAATTTTGTTTCTGGTGTCCTTTGACAGTTCTTTGGTCTTGGCCATAGTGGAGTTTGGAATGTGACTGTTTGAGGTTGTGGACAGGTGTCTTTTATACTGATAACAAGTTCAAACAGGTGCTATTAATACAGGTAACGAGTGGAGGACAGAGGAGCCTCTTAAAGAAGAAGTTACAGGTCTGTGAGAGCCAGAAATCTTGCTTGTTTGTAGGTGATCAAACACTTATTTTCCACCATAATTTGCAAATAAATTCATAAAAAATCCTACAATGTGATTATCTGGATTTTTTTCCCTAATTTTGTCTGTCATTGTTGAGGTGTACCTATGATGAAAATTACAGGCCTCTCATCTTTTTAAGTGGGAGAACTTGCACAATTGGGGGCTGACTAAATACTTTTTTGCCCCACTGTATATGGGCTGCGTCGCAATCT
Organism: Oncorhynchus masou masou; assembly: GCF_036934945.1. Taxonomy (NCBI): domain Eukaryota; kingdom Metazoa; phylum Chordata; class Actinopteri; order Salmoniformes; family Salmonidae; genus Oncorhynchus; species Oncorhynchus masou. The sequence continues at coordinate 33,959,397 of NC_088229.1, forward strand.
ATGTCGCTAGTGTCGGCCTTCCGCACCTGCGTTGTCAGTCCAAGAGACATCCCTAAATTTGCTCTTCTCAGGAAAACATTTGTAGTGGGCGAACTGTTTGGCCTACACGTTGGTTTTCTCTGTTTGTTCCACGAACCCCACAAGCCCCACGGGACTCGTTTGAAGTTGTTTCCACTGATGTGCCAACTTCTGTTGACCCCACTATGGAAAGGGGAGACTCACGAACACGATAGTGTTCTACGACAGATACAAGCGTCACGGAACTCATCTCAAGGTAACCCGGTACCGGTTTAAAAAGTGAAGGGAAGTATGGAAGTAGTTTTGTGCCAGCAAAAAAATGGGATTAAATATGTCAATTTTTGTGGGGATAATTTATTAGCCTTCTTATCTTCTAGATATTGGAACGACACTTCAAAACCTTATTCCTTATTGTTTCATTTTTGAATGTCTGTTTTGCCATTTGATTGTGTTATTCAATGCATTTCTATGGGCTATAGCAGTAAAGGCCAAATTATTTGATCAATGAATTATACCTACAGGGGTCCTAAAATTCTAAATCCAATACCTAAATGATCCATGGTATGACCATCTTAAAATAATCCCATATGTTAGCTTCGTAGAACCCCTCCCCAAAGGCTTTTTAAGGGTTAATCAGTTCACGATCTGTATCTAAATGTCAACAGTAGGCTGCTAATGATGTGATAATAGTTAGTTTACCAATGACAACAAGGCATGTTGAATAAATGGTAGCCTAGTAGTCAGATCTAACTTGATGCATTATGTCAGGGATGGAGATCTGAAACAAGCTCATATAGGCCTAGTTCAGTTGTTTCATATTCCAAATAGCCTACTGTTAACTAGACTACTACATCCAGTGCATCCAGTAATTGAATTAGTCAGCATTTACTCCCCTAACAAAATGAAGACAGTTTACTTTTTCACTAGACTATCCACATTATTAAGAAACCTGTTAATGAGAATAATCATTTCCCCTAAGTTTAACTTAGAAACATTTGAAAGTTTCATAGAGACCACCTCAATTTAATGTAGAATCAAACAGAATACTTCTGTGTTGGCTACATTGTTTGCTATAATTTCAATGGATACTTAGGGACTTCCCCAGAGTCAGATGAACTCATGGATACCATGTTCATGTCTCTGCATGTAGTGTGAAAGAAGTTGCTAACTAGCGCTAGAGAAATTGCTAACTAGCTTTAGTGCAATGACTGGAAATAGCATGATAGCAGAAACCCATAGACTTCCAGTCATTTTGCTAACGCTAGTTAGAATTGGCTCGCAAAACCACCTCTATCTTCCTTCCTACTGTACACAGAGACACACAAATGGTATCCATGTGTTCATCTGACTCTGGGAAGTAGATAAATCCCAAAGTATCCCTTTTAGACTCTAGGTTTTTAGAAATGGCATTTACAGGTTTTTCAAATGCAAAATGCTCCATCCTCCTGAGGGGGGAGTTGACTGACCCCCTCCGTACCTCCCCATACCCAACCTTAGACCAGCACCACTTTGTCAGAAAATCCTAGGGAGAACCCTGATTTGTACATTTAAATGTATTTCTAGTTAGCTACTGAAGAGCAGAAAATGACCACGTACCCATAAGTCTTCTGCCAACATCAATATTAGGCCAAAAAAGTGCATTTGCCTTTGATTTGAGCAGTGTGGGTGCCCCCGCCGCGCTGAAGTGGTACTCATAACAATTCTTCAAACTTGGCAGGTCTGTTATTCCAGCAAGTGATATAAACATTGGCCATCTTTGTTCCAGTTGGGGATATTAACAACCACCATCTTTGTTCCAGGTAGTGTTGTACAAGACGGAGCAGGAGGACAGCGACAGCCCCAGGAGCAGCCTCAATAACAGCCTCTCTGACCAGAGCCTGGCCTCAGTCAACCTCAACAGCATCGTGCACAGCTACACGCCGGTACGTCACGCACCTCACTTAATAACACCGCTAACGCTGCCGCAACAAGACGTTTCATGTCCAACGGCTTGAGGAGAACGAAAGCTATACTAAGACTGTGACCCATGGGGCTCTTTATTCCCTTTTATATTGCTACTTTTAACCAGGACCTATATGACTGGTCAAGAGTAATGGACTATATGTAATAGGGTGCCATTTGGGGCAGAGAATAAGTGTTGTGTCAAATGGTAGAGGTAGGGAACATCTAAACCTGACTGCCTATATAGATTTGAGTGACCTTTGCTTGAAAATTATATGTATTTTATTTGTCATTCGAAGTCTTAGTGGGAATCTGCCATTGTTGCTATTGGTCGACCTTTACTGCTGTACACGACTTCAGTCTTGGATCAGAGTGGACTTTTCCCAGACAGTATTTGCTGGCTCATTACTTCAGTGGTTATTGGGGCAATGCTGCTCATGTGTGTAGTAGGATGTCCCTTGGGGGTTATTTTAGATCATACTACATGGTGTCAGAAGTGGTTTTAAAATTCACATAAACGTGAAGGACGTACCAAGTAAATCATACATTCAGGCTGTTTCAAAGCAGGGAGGGCACAGTGTTGGAGATAAAACAGTGCATATCATTATTGTGCTAGCTAATGAGCAAGGACTAAGTTACTGCTAAGCAACATGTTGCAAGAGGAAGAAGCTGGCGGGATTTCAGGGTTTGCGACTCCAAGTTCAACGGGCTCTGGCGCAAACACGGACAGGCCAGTGGCTAGTGCTGACAGATTTCGCATTAGTCCCCCGGAGAATTTTGTTTGTATGGACATTCAAAACTGGCCGAAATGGATCAGGCGCTTTGAAAGGTACAGGGTAGCATCAGGCTTAAACGTGAAAAATTAGGCATTTCAAGTTAATACACTGATCTACTCTATGGGTGATGAAGCCGAGGATATTTTAAATGCTTCAACGTTGACCGAGGAAGAGAAACTTAACTACAGTGCCATTAAAGACTCTTTTGAAAGAGCTAGGTTTAATATGCGCAAACAGGAGCAGGGTGAAACCACTGACAGTTTTATCACAGCTGTTCACAAACTAGCAGACCATTGTCAGTTTGGCGCGCTCAGGGAAGAGCTGATCCGTGATCTGATTGTAGTCGGAATAAGAAACATATCACTTTCTGAAAAGTTACAGTTGGATTCCCAGTTTACCTGGTCCAAAGCTGTAAACCAGGTTAGGCAGAGTGAGACAGTAAAAAGACAGCAGCTCCTTGCAGAACGAAGAGAGTAGGGAAATACATGCATTCTCATACAGAGCTAAAACAACAGAGGGGAACACAGAACAGAGACAGATGTGGAGAAAACAACCACAGACAGCACCAGTAGCTAGTTCAAGTGTTTTTTGCAAATGTGGGAAATCCCCTTTCCACAGATGGAAAGATTGCCCAGCAAAGGATGCGGAATGCAGGAAATGTCACAGGAGAGGAGACTTTTCAGCAGCTGTCTGTCGATTAAAGCAAATGCATGAGGTTTCAGAGGAGGTACAGCAGGACAGCATCTTTCTGGGAGAAGTAAAGGGAAACAATACTGGCTGGCATTCAGACATTAAACTCAATGGGCAGGTTGTGTCATTTAAACTAGACACTGGGGCAGCAGTGACAGCTATCCCTAACTAGGCTGTATAGCTATAGCAGAGATGGCCCCTTTGCTCTCTACAAACAAAGAACTGTATGGGCCCAGTAATAACATTTTACCAGTGGTAGGGCACTTGGTGATTAAACTGTTGAGTAAAGACAAAAGTGCCATCCAGCCTGTCTTCGTCACTGACTCTCTAGCCAGACCGTTGCTGGGGCCGTCAGCAATTGAAGCATTGCAACTCATTGAGAGAGTGAGCGAACTGGAGGACCCAGGTGAGGTTTTCAAAAAGAAATTCCCAAAAGTGTTTTCTGGTCTAGGAAGGATAGAAGGTAACTACAAAATCCGCCTGAAAGAGGATGCTGTCCCCTATGCCCTTACCACCCCCCGCCGGGTGCCTATCCCTTTATTGGCCAGAGTAAAGGAAGAGTCTCTGGTGTGCAGGGATGGTGGTAGTCCCAAAAGCCAATGGGGAAATAAGGATCTGTGTGGACATGACTAAATTGAATGAGACACTCTGCAGAGAGAGACACATCTTACCATCTGTTGAGTAGTCACTGGCTCAGTTGGATGGCTCACAAGTCTTCACAAAGCTGGATGCCCGCTCAGGTTCCTGGCAGATACCGCTGTCATCAGAGAGTAGGGCACTCACAACGTCTATAACACCGATTGGCCGTTACTGTTTTAATGTTTTTCCATTTGGAATCGCTTCCGGTCCTGAGCATTTCCAAAGACGCATGTCCCAGCTGTTGGTTGGGCTGAGTGGCGTCATAGTCCACGTGGACGATGTGCTCGTGTGCGGAAGGGACAGGGCAGAACATGATGTAAGGCTCACAGCAGTTCTGACTCGACTCCAGAAGACTGGCCGGACGACACTCAATGAAAAATGCACTTTTGCACAATCAGAGGTCTTGTTCTTGGGACACAAAATCAGTGCAGCTGGAATAGAGCCGGACCCAGAGAAGATCAGCACCATCACAGATATGCCCAGACCCCAGAATATGGCTGAAGTCAGGACCTTCTTAGGCATGGCCACATATGTGGGTAGGTTCCTCCCACAGTTCTCAGATACAACCAAACCTCTGAGAGTCTTACTAGCCAAAGAGAATGACTGGTCATTGGATCACATGCAACAGGTAGCGTTTGACAAAATCAAAGGAGATCTTGCCTCACAGAGAGTGCTGGAGAAGAAGGCATTGGCTATCACATGGGCATGTGAAAGGCTCAGCCAATACCTTATTGGCCTGCAGTTTACAGCAGAGACTGATCACAAACCACTGTTGGCTCTGTTAGGGACAAAAGCACTGGACGACTTGCCTCCCAGAGTTCTGCGCTTCTGCCTCAGATTACTGAGGTTCACCTACAAGATGGTGTATGTGCCAGGGAAGGCACTGATCACAGCAGATGCACTCTCCAGCGCCCCAATTAAACATCCATTATCAGAGAAGGAGCCATGTCTAGAGGGTGAGGTACAGGTCTCCATTAATGCAATAAGGGACGATCTACCTGCATCTCAGACCAAACTGCAGCAGATTGCAGAGGAGCAACAACGAGACCACATCTGCCAACAGATAGTTCAGCAGTGCAAACAGGGATGGCCCAGGCAGGAGGAACTGCCTCAGCTGCTGAAGCCCTATTGGGTGCACCAACGTGACTTCCACTGTAATGGAGACCTTCTCATGAAAGGACAACGGATAGTTATCCCAGAGACTCTACAACCAGAAATGCTAGACAGAGTGCATGATGGACATGTGGGGATAACCAAATGCAGACTGAGGGCTCAACAGTCAGTGTGGTGGCTTGGTCTGAGTACTCAGATTGCCAAGCTAGTGGCCCAGTGTGAGGTCTGTACAAAATGTCAACCTTGTCATCCAGAGCCAATGATGGCAACGGAGCTGCCAAAACGGCCATGGCAAAAGGTAGGGGCGGATATGTTCTTTTGGAAAAATGACACTTATCTGCTAGTGGTAGATTACTACCCAAGATACATTGAAATAGCAAAGACACCCATAACCACATCAGCTGGTGTTATCAATGGATTAAAGTCATTTTTCTTCCAGGCAAGGGGTCGCTGAGGTCCTGGTTACAGATAACGCTCCCCAGTTCTCTGCAAGCTCCTTTTCGGCTTTTGCCGCAGAATATGACTTCATGCATGTGACCAGCAGCCCCTACCATGCACGGTGTAATGGTGAGGCAGAGAGAGCTGTGAAAACAGTCAAGGGACTGCTGAAAAAGAACAAGGATCCATACAGGGCTCTGTTAGTTTACAGAGTTACACCACTGCATCATGGGCCGTCGCCTGCCGAGCTCCTGATGGGAAGGAGGCTGCGTTCCCCATTGCCTGTCTCGCCGGCTCAGCTTAAACCCCGATGGCCTAACAGGAAGGCCTTCGCTGAGAGGGACAAACGTCTCAAACAAACGCAAACTGGAGACTTTAATCGGAGACAAGGTGCTAAGGAGAGGCCAGAGCTGACCGAAGGTCAACGTGTGTGGATTACAAACTCAAAGACACCAGCAATAGTGCTGAGGAAAGCGGATGCCCCACGCTCCTATGTGGTGGACACAGGCTCAGAGGAGGTACGAAGGAACAAAACACACCTCACAGCTCTTCCAAATCTACCAGCCACACAGACTGAGGCCACAGAAAATGCACAAAAAGAGGGTGAAGGAGAGAGAATGCTCACAGAGCCACAAGCACGCCCAAAAAGGGATGTGAAGCCACCAGAGTGGCTGAAAGACTATGTTACGTGAAGAGAAAACATACTGTTGGGGACCATACCCAGCAAAAAGAGACTGTACCTAAGTTAATGTTCATACTGTGTGATTTAATGTTTTCACACTGTTTCAGGATGGGAAGTAGCATTTTAGAGAATAATACTGGTTTCCAAATTGCATTTCAGTTATGCTTCAGTGGTTATGCATGTTGAGTTCTTGTTCATGGGAGAGGGGAAGATGTAGTCCCTTGGGGGTATCCGTACCTACAGTGGGGCAAAAAAGTATTTAGTCAGCCACCAATTGTGCAAGTTCTCCCATTTAAAAAGATGAGAGGCCCGTAATGTCATAGTTGAAGTGTACCTATGATGAAAATTACAGGCCTCATCTTTTTAAGTGGGAGAACTTGCACAATTGGTGGCTGATTAAATACTTTTTTGCCCCACTGTATGTAGGACATGCGAGGGTCAGGTTAATAAACAGGCTGGAGCTAGAACCTCATTGTCGCGTGTCCTTATTTTAGATCATACTACAATGTGAGGCTGTGTTATTGTTTGGGTCTGAGGCCATGGCAGTGTAACACAGTCACTACTCACACACAGCCCCTTAACTATTCCAGGTCTCACACAAACACTGTGGAAATGCCTGGAGCAGGGTGGTGTGCATGAACACACTACTGAGGCGAGGGTTAAATTCGTACCTAAAGGGTTGTTTCTTTGGGGAATTAAGGGGTGGAGTAGAAACAAATCTGAACATTTGCTTTGTAAGAGCCTGTGTCTTACTGTTCATCACAGGGCATTTGGTTTGTTCTCCAGTGGAAACTAGAAACCACCTGTTTTCTCAACCTAATCCTTACCGGGCACCTAGGATTGCCACAAGCATTGTAGCGTCTACTTTTTCATGGTCTGTATTGTCAGCCAAAGCAAAGAACCCCAAAGACTTAGTCCTCTATGTGCTATGGGTCAAATGTGGGTGCAGTGTGGGAACCAATACGGGCTTTTGTGACTGTGAGTAGACAATGTGGTCCTAACTGAATTCTATGCATGAGTATCATCGGAAGTGCTAAAATGGACATAGAAAGGTATCTGCTAAAATAAAGGAAACACCAACATAAGTCTTAATTGGGTGTTTGGCAACGACGAGCCAGAACAGCTTCTATGCACTTTGGCATAGATTCTACAAGTGTCTGGAACTCTGTTGGAAGGATGTGACACCATTCTTCCATGACAAATTCCATAATTTGGTGTTTTGTTATGATGGTAGAAAATGCTTTTTCAGGCGCCGCTCCAGAATCTCAAATAAGTGTTCAATTGGGTTGAGATCTGGTGACTGAGACAGCCGTGACATATGGTTTACATTGTTTTCATGCTCATCAAGCCATTCAGTGACCACTCATGTCCATTGTCATCCTATGGGGGCATAGCAATGGTAGACAAAATAATGGCCTGCCCAGCATTTTTATACATGACCCTAAGCACGATGGGATGTTAATTGCTTAATTAACTCCGGAACCAAACCTGCGTGGAAGGACCTAAACTCATCAAAAAAAGAAACGTCCTCTCACTGTCAACTGCATTTATTTTCAGCAAACTTAACATGTGTAAATATTTGTATGAACATAACAAGATTCAACAACTGAGACATAAACTAAACAAGTTCCACAGACATGTGACTAACAGAATTGGAATAATGTGTCCCTAAACAAAGGGGGGATCAAAATCAAACTTAACAGTCAGTATCTGGTGTGGCCACCAGCTGCATTAAGTACTGCAGTGCATCTCCTCCTCATGGATTGCACCAGATTTGCCAGTTCTTGCTGTGAGATGTTACCCCACTCTTCCACCAAGGCACCTGCAAGTTTCCGGACATTTCTGGGGAGAATGGCCCTAGCCCTCACCCTCCGATCCAACAGGTCCCAAACGTGCTCAATGGAATTGAGATCCGGGCTCTTCACTGGCCATGGAAGAACACTGACATTCCTGTCTTGCAGGAAATCACGCACAGAATGAGCAGTATGGCTGGTGGCATTGTCATGCTGGTGGGTAATGTCAGGATGAGCCTGCAGGAAGGGTACCATATGAGGGGGGAGGATGCCTTCCCTGTAACGCACAGCATTGAGATTTCCTGCAATGACAACAAGCTCAGTCCGATGATGCTGTGACACACCGCCCCAGACCATGACGGACCCTCCACTTCCATATCGATCCCGCTCCAGAGTACAGGCCTCGGTGTAACCCTCATTCGTTCAACGATAAGAGCGAATCCGACGATAAACACGAGTCCGACCATCACCCCTGGTGAGACAAAACCACGACTCGTCAGTGAAGAGCACTTTTTGCAAGTCTTGTCTGGTCCAGCGACGGTGGGTTTGTGCCCATAGGTGGCGTTGTTGCCGGTGATGTCTGGTGAGGACCTGCCTTACAACATGCCTACAAGCCCTCAGTCCAGCATCTCTCAGCCTATTGCGGACAGTCTGAGCGCTGATGGAGGGATTGTGCGTTCCTGGTGTAACCAGGGCAGTTGTTGCCATCCTGTACTTGTCCGGCAGGTGTGATGTTCGGATGTACCGATCCTGTGGAGGTGTTGTTACACGTGGTCTGCCACTACGAGGACGATCAGCTGTCCGTCCTGTCTCCCTGTAGCTCTGTCTTAGGCGTCTCACAGTACGAACATTGCAATTTATTGCCCTGGTCACATCTACAGTCCTCATGCCTCCTTGCAGCATGCCTAAGGCACGTTCATGCAGAGGAGCAGACACCATTTGTTTTTGTTTTCAGAGTCAGTAGAGAAAGGCCTCTTTTAGTGTCCTAAGTTTTCATAACTGTGACCTTAATTGCCTACCGTCTGTAAGCTGTTAGTGTCTTAACGACCATTCCACAGGTGCATGTTCATTAATTGTTCATGGTTCATGGGAAGCGGTGTTTAAACCCTTTACAATGAAGATCTGTGAAGTTATTTGGATTTTTACCAATTAACTTTGAAAGACAGGGTCCAAGTGTTTCCATTTTTTTGTCAGTTACCTATATTTGGACATATTTTTGGGGTAGATGAGGATGAACTGTTTGCCATTTGTTTATCAATCACTCCCCACCCCCCTGCACCTGCATTATACAAAAGGTCAACACAATTTCATCAAATGAATCTATCTTTTCTCGAGGCCATCCTCTGTTTTCCTCCCATCCCCTCATCCCTCGTTCCAGGGGTAATCCCCAGACCTAATTTACAGCCAGTCATGTGGGATCAGGGTTAGTTCTGCTTCGTTAGTCCACCCAGGTGACGCCTCCTCATTGAAGGTGATTACTCCTGGCGTCTCCTGCTGAAGTCTCAAGTGCCAGCACTGCCAAGATCGCTGGATAGAAAGACCACGTCGGCAGGGATGAATGTGTCGCTTTCAGTTGGATCAACTTCAGGGAGGTGCCACGCCGATTGGACTTCTAATTGTATATTTGAGGCCAATGCACATGGCAGAGCCACAATTAGGATGGTGAAAGGGTGAAAATATTATTCATGCAGGGCCTTCAAAAAGTATTTACACCTCTTGACTTTGTCCACATTTTGTTGTGTTACAGCCTGAATTTAAAATGGATTACATCTAGATCTCCTACTGGCCTACACATAATACCCCAGAATGTCAGTGGAATTATGTTAATAAAAAATGAAAAGCTGAAATGTCTTGAGTCAATAAGCAATCAACCCCTTCGTTATGGCACGCCTAAATACGTTCAGGAGTAAAAATGTGCTTCACAAGTTACATAATAAGTTGCATGTGCTCATTCTGTGTGCAATAATAGTGTTTGACATGATTTTTTAAAATGACTACCTCATATCTGTACACCACACATACAAGTATCTACAAGGTTCCTCTATCGAGCAGATAATTTCAAACACAGATTCAACCACAAAGACCAGGGAGGTTTTCCAATGCCTCGCAAAGAAGGGCACCTATTGGTAGATAAAAACAATTTTTTTTAAAGCTGACATTTAATATCCCTTTAATCATGGTGAAGTTATACACTTTGTATGTTGTATCACTACACCCAATCAATACCAAGATACAAGCGTAGCTCCTAACTCAGTTGCCAGATAGGAAGGAAACCACTCAGGTATTTCACCATGAGGCCAATGGTGACTTTAAAACAGTTACATAGTTTACTGGCTGTGATAGGAGAACATTGAGGATGGATCAACAACGTTGTAGATACTCCATAGTACTGACTTAATTGACAGAGTGAAAAGAATGAAGCCTGTATAGAATAAAATATTCCAAAACATGCATCCTGTTTGCAACAAGGCACTAAAGTAAGTCTGCAAAGAACATGGAAATGCAATTAAAACATTGTATTTAGGACATAAAGTTCTGTTTGGGGCAAATCCAATGCAACACATTACTGAGTACAACTCTCCATATTTTCTAGCATAGTGGAGGTAGCATCATGTTATGGGTATGCTTGTAATCGTTAAGGACTGGGGAGTTTTTCAGGATAAAAAATGTATGGAATCAAGCTAAGCACAAGTAAAATCTGACAGGAAAACCTGGTTCAGTCTGTTTCCACCAGACAGTGAGAGATGAATGAACCTTTCTGCAGGACAATAACCTGACAAACAAGGCCAAATCTACACTGGAGTTGCTTACCAAGAAGACAGTGAATGTTCCTGAATGGCCTAGTTACAGTTTTGACTTAAATCAAAAATCTATGGCAAGACCTGAAAATGGTTGTCTAGCAATGATCCACAACCAATTTGACAGAGCTTGAACAATTTTGCCAAGAATAATGGGCAAATGTTGCACAATCCAGGTGTGGAATGCTCTTAGAGACTCACCTCAAGACTCACAGCTGTAAACACTGCTAAAGGTGCTTCTACAAAGTATTGACTCAAGGGTGTGAATAATGTAAATGAGTTATTTCTGTATTTCATTTTCAATACATTTACAAAAAACTTGTTTTCACCTTGTCATTATGGGTTATTGTTTGTATATGGGTGATTTAAAAAATAACAACAGAATTTTTTTTTTTTTAACCCAGACTATAATTCAACAAAATGTGGAAGTAGTCAAGGGGTATGAATACTTTCTGAAGGCACTGTATATGATGGACTTTATAGAAGTAGAATGACTGTATTGTATAAACCACTGTAGTGTTATGTGTTATTCCCTCAGTAAATTGCCTTGAAGGTAATTAGGGCAGAATCCTAACATGAGAATTTTCGTAACGCAAAAAATGTTGTTGGTTGTCGTGGTCTCCGAAAGAGGTGCTTGCTTAGTATAGATACAATCGGCCTGGGCTCTCGGGTTAGAAGGGGGAATGACCAGCAGAAGACAGGGATATAGAAAACATGTTTACTTCCATGCCTTAAACAGGCACAGTGTGGATACCTCAAGTTAGCATCCAGCCTTTTTAACCAAAGTAATGAAAATACCCTTTGCCTCTCTCTCTCTGTAGGTCAGTAGTCACTCAGAACCCTCCTCCCAGTCTCTGAGTTTAAAGCTGCATCCTCCCCCTCCACTTCCTCCTCCTCCTCCCCAGCCCCAGTACAACGTGGCCGAGGGGGACAAGCAGCTCCTCTTCTCCGACTTCGAGGACCTCAGTGCCTCCTTCCGCAGCCTCTACAAGTCTGTCTTTGAGCAGTCCTTCAGCCAGCATGGTGAGTCATGGGCAGAAACACTCTGATGCAGACCTGGGTTCATATAATCTTTTGTTTTCTATCAAAATACTTTGGGGCGTTTGATTGAGCCGGTTCATACCCGGTTGATGAGAGAACAGAGGAAGAGCTGCATGGGGAACACAAGTGGGAATGAAACATGCTTTTTCTACTGATTATTTTACTGGTTAGCTGAAAGCACACACCACAACATCATGGCGATCTCCTACACCAAAGTTTGGATGGTTAATTACGTTAACCAGTAATACAATTATTTCTTTGTATTCCTCTATTGAACTTGCATAAACAAATAATCAATTGTGCTAAAGATCTAAAATCTTTGCGTCACTTAGTCAAACGAGCCAGGCAATCAAGGGGAATTCTCATAAAAAACTAAACATTGTATTCACACATGATTGGAGCAAAGTGCAGCGGCTGTGTGACTAGCTTTGATACATGCTAATTAGATTGTGAAGCTTCTCGCTAATTGCTTCCTGTAGCTTCCTATTGGGTCAACAGGGCCTCTTCCTGCTTGTTATACCATCCACCTTCTCTAACCCCAGACATGGATGCGCTCTGTCGGTCTGTTGTTGGAAATCAATTCTTTAATGACAGTTTCTTTTTATTGTTCAAAGAATATTGTACAAGGAGGAGCAAACGAGCTGAATTGTGTACAATGAAATATAAAAACGTAAGAAATATACATCACTACAAGAATAAATAACAATGACAAAACCTAGGGCATTGAATGTCAATGGCTATGATTGCTGCTTTTTAGTAGGTGTACCATGGCTGGAGTGGCACTGTAACCATAGCACTTAATCCCACAGTGTATGAGGTCCCAACACCTCTTTTATAAGTTGGCAGTTTTTTGTACTCCCACCATACAGTATGGGCAAAGTTTTTGTCATGCAAAACCCCCACATCTGTGCATAAAATACTGTACCATTTTTATTTATTTTTCAATGTGCGTTCATTTAAGAAGGCGACTATTTATGCCTTGCTCAGTTTAGGGAACTCTAGACTAGTTAAATAATCACCTCCATATAACGTACATTGTTATATGTATATTTCAAAGTTAGAAATTAAATCACGCTGCCATATTATAGTGATGTTTACGGGTATTTTTTGCACCAATCTGTGCTCTCCTGCATTGTGAAAATGCCATCCTACAATATGTGTTCCATTCTATTTCTATGGCCCCCACAGCCTAGGCAAAGTAGGCACTGCCAGTAGGCACTGCCTTGCATGCTTGGGGCTCCCGAGTGGCATAGCGGTCTAAGGCACTGCATCTCAGTGCAAGAGGCGTCACTACAGTCCCTGGTTCAAATCCAGGCTATCACATCTGGCCGTGATTGGGTGTCTCATAGGGTGGCGCACAATTGGCCCAGCTCCGTCTGGGTTTGGCCGAGGTAGGCCATCATTGTAAATAAGAATTTGTTCTTAACTGACTTGCCTAGTTAAATAAAAAAATATATATATATATATATATTTTTAAATGCTTCTACCAAAGGAATGGCGTCAGTAGTCATTGCCTTTGAGGGGCTGAAATGCTGTGAGTCACCCAAGCAGCCAAGCTCCTCACCCTCCCTAGAAAACCAAAGTATGTCTAAACCACATGGACTGACTCAGTCAGGGTGCATCTCAATAGACTAAAGTGGCTTCTCCTCTCCCGTCTCCTTTCCTTCATCTGTGTTGTGAAAGACCGATGAAAGCCTGCCAGTGCAAATGAAGGTGAATGACACAAGGAGGGTAGAGGAAGCCACTTTAGACTATTGAAATGCACCCTCGGAGCTTCATTGAGGATTCCTGATGTGGTAAGGCAGATATCAGTTTAAATAACACACATGCATCAAGAGAGTCAAATTCATCAAACCCATCAGAATGAAATCCCTCCAGGTTTGCGTGAGTATTTTTTTAATGAGAAAACATCTCTGTATCAATAGCAGTTGCATGCTGCACTGTAGTGGCATAGGTGTAATGCTTCTAACCTTTCCTGTCCTGTCTGTCTGTCTGTGATTGTGGTTGGCCCTGCAGGTCTCATGGGTATGCCCAGCGAATCGAGCCAGCAGCCACGGACGTTGTGCTCCTACCAGCACTCCCCTGGCCGGGGCAGCAGCAGGGGCATCAATGGTCACAACCACCAACACGCACACAACCACGGTCACCGCCATAATCACCACCCGCCCCACTCGCAGCACCTCTCTCCCCACGCCACACACAACCAACACCAACCTCATCAACACACTCAGCACAGGCAGCACTCACAGCACCCTCAACACCGCCAGCACCCCAACAGTGGGCATCAGCAGTCACAGCACCTCCAGAGCCATACTGGCCAGCCAGCACAGATGCCCTGCACCAACACTGGTAAGACCCACTAGTGTACTGTCTGAGACAAAACGCACATAAACAATGGATGGCCGAGTGCCTCTGACTAGAATATCGTCTGTAATTTTCTGTTAATGTCCCAACGATTCCACATGCTGAATCCGCACAAACAGCAACCGCTCGGCAACACCCAGCAGGCGGTCACTTTAACACACTGCGGCGACAACAAACGATGGCCACCCGCTGCTTTTAGCCATTCGTTGTGGTGGTGTGTCTGAAGCTTAAGGCAGGACTCGGGTTCAGCTGCTATCCATAAATACTACTCCCTACATGCTCAGCAAGGACTCATGGATTGCATTGTATTAGCTATGTAGTTTGTTTTCCCACTACTCCTCAAAGCGTGTTACACCGCGTGACGCAGACTTAAACTCATAGAGACAGGCATTTCTGAACCTCGCCGAGGTCTCTCATTTGCCTGGGCTACTCTTTGTTTTTCCTGTGTCTCTGCACTGGGCTCTAGGCTCAGAGAAAAGCCCTGTACAAATAGACGCTGCATTATCTAGGTTATTTCCCTCTCCACAGCGCCTGGGATGAATGAAAGCAATCCCCTGTCTTTGATCCACAGCTTCAAATGTGTTGCCGTTTGTGGTTTAAGGCAGAAAATCATTCCTCTTCACTAACGTCTGTGACTTGAATTTACTCTGTGAAAAAATGACATCTTGTGGTCAAAAGCGTCACTGCATCCTACTCAAACTACATGACTTCTGTTGGTGCTTGGCTGTCACTCTGTTGATTGCAGCACTGTGCTCTTGTGTCAACGTTTCCCAAATCGTGTTCCCGGGCTAACAAGACTAACATTTCTCCTACCGTTACTTAGTTGTGCCTTCCTCCCGAGCACTGACCCTGCCTCGCTCTATTGCCCACTCCCCCTACCTAAAATAATTGTTTTTTAGGTTTGTTTCAATAGAATTATTAGATGCCTAACTGGTTTTGGGGCCCTGGTGCTACACCAGGAAGAAGTCTAGGGGGAAAACGTCTGTGTGTCTGTGCAGGTCTGTCAGCCGACTGGTACCCTAACTTGGACTGGCTGAAGGAGAGCTGTCGCATTGCCGGCAGCTACAACTGGGCTGACGTGGACCTCTCTCCATTCCAAGGTAAGAAGAAAGAATACGGACCGAACCACTGACGGACCGAACCACTGATTAACACGCACACATACACATTAGGTTGGAGAGGCTGGAGCAGTGGGAGCCACAACAGTGTTGTTCCTTGCACAACAGCAGGTGAGGTTATCTTTCTTGGATTTGTCACTAACAACACTCTAGCAGTCGGCTCAAATCCCATCCAATTTTCTCCCAGGATTTGAACCGGAAACCTTCTGGTAGCAAGCCCACCCCTCTAACCTCTAGGCCGCCAAAACCACAGACTAGCATATCCTAAATGTAAAAAATGGTGGTAACATCACGTGTATAATGCTATAATAAAACCTTCTGTCACAATCATCTCCTAGCTCCTTATTGTAGTCTTATTACTGAGTTTAAATACATTTTATGCGTTCATCATTATGCACAGGTTATTCATTTGGAAATTATACTGAAATGTACAAAAATGTCACTTACCTTCAAATAATTTTTCTCGCAAGTCTCCCTTTGACACAAAACTCTTTCATGACATAGAATGACCAGGTGAATCCAGGTGACAGCTATGTCCCCTTAATGTCACCTGTTAAGTCCACTTCAATCAGTGTAGATGAAGGGGAGGAGACAGGTTAAAGAAGGATTTTTTAAGCCTTGAGATAATTGAGACATGGATTGTGTATGTGTGCCATTCAGAGGGTGAATGGGCAAGACAGAAGATGTACGTGCTTTTGAACAGGGTATGGTAGTAGGTGCCAGGCTCACCGGTTTGTGTCAAGAGCTGCAACGTTTCTTGGTTTTTCAACTCTCAACAGTTTCCTGTGTCTATCAAGAATGGGCCAACACCCAAAGGACATCCAGCCAAATTGACAACAACTGTGGGAAGCATTGGAGTCAACATAGGCCAGCATTCCTGTGGAGGATGCAATTCAATATTAGGAAGGTGTTCTGAATGTTTTGTATGCAAAAGTGACATCACAATATGTTAGACCCTATGTGTTGGTTGTAAGTCACTTTGGATACAGAGCATCTGTTAAATGGATGGAGCCCAATGTCAATTATACTTTCCGAGGTAGAAAAGGCCTATCCTAGGAAGTATATGAAATGGCACCCTATTACCAATGAAGTGCACTATATGCATCTGAAATGGCACCTTATTCCCAATGTAGTGCACTACTTTTTGACCAGAGGCCCCTAGTCAAAAGTAGTGGACAACGTAGCGAACAGGGTTGCAGCGGTAACTGCAGCCCTAGTCTCTGGTCTGCTTGGCCACTGCCTCAGTGTGAATAATCTAATTATCCCTGGCTGTGGAGCACTCTTATCAGGGTCATTGCACAAAGCTGTACATCTATTTATGATTGATGACAGTGCTGAATGTTTAGATGCAACTCGCCCCCACAGCACTTGACCTCCTTCACAGTCGAGCAGCAATGGTGGAACCCAATCCTCCTTCTACCCTAATTAGCATACTGCTTTCATCCATCTTGTATTTTCAGCACGGTTGCAAAAATACGTTAACTTTCCCAAAATTCCCAGGTTTTCCAGAAATTCCAGCTGGAGTATGTTTGAATTTCCTGCTTTTCCCCTCCTGTTTCTTGAAATCGTCTGGGAAAGTTACCATAATTTTGCAACACCAGTTTTCAGACCAGTGCAGGTAAGGGAAAATAAGACTAGAACAAGAGGAAGGCACCTAGGACTAGTGAAACTAAAATGACCCCGTCTGTGTGTGTCTGACAGGACTAAAGGAAAGCATGAGGCAGGCGGAGCTGAACAACTGGTCCCTGGACCCGGCCCAGATAGCCGACCTGTGCTCCTCCATCAACCAGTTCTTCACCCGTACTGGGGTCATCCCACCACAAGGCCCATTGCAACCACAGCCACCCCGTCTGCCTGTCACGGCCCCATGCACACCAGCAAGCCCAGTCAGCACATCAACACAGGTCAGTGGCCAGTAGGATGGAGTTGCCCCTCTAGAGACTGGTCTAAAGTCAGTTGTTAACAATGGTTATGCTTAGGCTTCGAGGATGGATGGAATCCTGATCCTAGGTCTGTGCCTAAGCGCAGTCTCTACCGTGCCTCCCATATAGATCTGAAAGGGTTTGATTGATTTAAGCGAAACTTCCTTTACTGATCTAATCAGGTAGGCTATAGATCAGTGGAGTTCAATTCAAATGTTATTTGTCCACATTTAGTTACATTACAGCCTTAATCTAAAATGTATTAAATAGTTAATTCCCCATCAATAATCTACACACAATACACCATAATGACAAAGCAAAAACATTTTTTTTAAACATTTTTGCAAATGTATAAAAAATGTAAAACTGATATCACATTTACATAAGTATTCCGACCCTTTACTCAGTACTTTATTAAAGCACCTCTGGCAGCAATTACAACATAGAGTCTTCCTAGGTATGATGCTACAAGCTTGGCACACCTGTATTTGGGGAGTTTCTCCCATTCTTCTCTGCAGATCCTCTCAAGCTCTTTCAGGTTGGATGGGGAGCATTGCTGCACAGCTATTTTCAGGTCTCTCCAGAGACATTAGATCGGGTTCAATCCAGGCTCTGGCTGGGCCACTCAATGACATTCAGAGACTTGTCCCAAAGCCACTCCTGCGTTGTCTTGGCTGTGTGCTTAAGGTCGTTCTCCTGTTGGAAGGTGAATCTCTGCTCCAGAGGTCCTGAGCCCTCTGGAACAGGTTTTCATCAAGGATTTCTGAGCCTTTTTTAAATTTGATTTATTTTACCTTTATTTAACTAGGCAAGTCTGTTAAGAGAAAATTCTTATTTTCAATGACGGCTTAGGAACAGTGGGTTAACTGCCTTGTTCAGGGGCAGAACGACAGACTTTTACCTTGTCAGCTCGGGGATTCAATCTTGCAACCTTTCAGTTACTAGTCCAACTCTCTAACCACTAGGCTACCTTTGCTCCGTTCATCTTTGCCTCAATCCTGACTAGTCTCCCAGTCCCCTGCCACTGAAAAACATCCCCACAGCATGATGCTGCCACCACCATGCTTCACTGTAGGGATGGTGCCAGGTGTCCTCCAAACGTGATGCTTGACATTCATGCCAAATAGTTCAATCTTGGTTTCATCAGGCAAGAGAATCTGGTTTCTCATGGTGTGAGAGTCCTTTAGGTGCCTTTTGGCAAACTGCAAACTCCCAAGTGGGCTGTAATGTGCCTTTTATTAAGGAGAGGGATGTTGGCTTTTGTCTGGCCACTCTACCATAAAGGCCTGATTGGTGGAGTGCTGCAGAGATGGTTGTCCTTCTGGATGGTTTTCCCATCTCCACAGAGGAACTCCGAAGCTCTGTCAGAGTGGCCATCAAGTTCTTGGTCACCTCCCTAACGAAGGCCCTTCAAATCAAATTTTATTTGTCACATCCACATGGTTAGCAGATATTAATGCGAGTGTAGCGAAATGCTTGTGCTTTTAGTTCCGACAATGCAGTAATAGCCAACAAGTAATCTAACTAACAATTCTAAAACTACTGTCTTATACACACAAGTGTAAGGGGATAAATAATATGTACATACAGATATATGAATGAGTGATGGTACAGAGTAGCATAGGCAAGATACAGTAGATGGTATCGAGTACAGTATATACATATGACATGAGTATGTAAACAAAGTGGCATAGTTAAAGTGGCTAGTGATACATGTATTACATAAATATGCAGTAGATGATATAGAGTACAGTATATACATATACATATGAGATGAATAATGTAGGGTATGTAACCATTATATTAGGTAGCATTGTTTAAAGTGGCTAGTGATATATTTTACATCATTTCCCATCAATTCCCATTATTAAAGTGGCTGGAGTTGAGTCAGTGTGTTGGCAGCAGCCACTCAATGTTAGTGGTTGCTGTTTTTCAGTCTCTCGGTCCCAGCTTTGATGCACCTGTACTGACCTCGCTTTCTGGATGATAGCGGGGTGAACAGGCAGTGGCTCGGGTGGTTGTTGTCCTTGATGATCTTTATGGCCTTCCTGTAACATCGGGTGGTGTAGGTATCCTGGAGGGCAGGTAGTTTGCCCCCGGTGATGCGTTGTGCAGACCTCACTACCCTCTGGAGAGCCTTACGGTTGTGGGCGGAGCAGTTGCCGTACCAGGCGGTGATACAGCCCGCCAGGATGCTCTCGATTGTGCATCTGTAGAAGTTTGTGAGTGCTTTTGGTGACAAGCCGAATGTCTTCAGCCTCCTGAGGTTGAAGAGGCGCTGCTGCGCCTTCTTCACGATGCTGTCTGTGTGGGTGGACCAATTCAGTTTGTCTGTGATGTGTATGCCGAGGAACTTAACTTACTACCCTCTCCACTACTGTTCCATCGATGTGGATAGGGGGGTGTTCCCTCTGCTGTTTCCTGAAGTCCACAATCATCTCCTTAGTTTTGTTAACGTTGAGTGTGAGGTTATTTTCCTGACACCACACTCCGAGGGCCCTCACCTCCTCCCTGTAGAACGTCTCGTCGTTGTTGGTTATCAAGCCTACCACTGTTGTGTCGTCCGCAAACTTGATGATTGAGTTGGAGGCGTGCGTGGCCACGCAGTCGTGGGTGAACAGGGAGTACAGGAGAGGGCTCAGAACGCACCCTTGTGGGGCCCCAGTGTTGAGGATCAGCGGGGTGGAGATGTTGTTGCCTACCCTCACCACCTGGGGGCGGCCCGTCAGCCCGATTGCTCAGTTTGGTCTGGCGGCCTGCTCTAGGAAGAGTCTTGGTGGTTCCAAACCTCTTCCATTTAAGAATGATGGAGGCCACTGTGTTCTTGAACCTTCATTGCTGCAGAATTATTTTTTGGTACCCTTCCCCAGATCTGTGCCTCGACACAATCTGTCTCGGGAGCTCTAAGCACAATTCCTTCGACCACATGGCTTGGTTTTTGCTCTGACATGCACTGTCAACTGTGGGACATTATATACAGTGGGGCAAAAAAGTATTTAGTCAGCCATCAATTGTGCATGTTCTCCCACTTAAAAAGATGAGAGGCCTGTAATTTTCATCATCGGTACACTTCAATTATGACAGACAAAATGAGAGAGAAAAAATCCAGAAAATCACATTGTAGGATTTTTAATGAATTTATTTGCAAATTATGGTGGAAAATAAGTATTTGGTCACCTACAAACAAGCAAGATTTCTGGCTCTCACAGACCTGTAACTTCTTCTTTAAGGGGTTCCTCTGTCCTCCACTCATTACCTGTATTAATGGCACCTTACCTGTATTAACCACACTTGGTTTGAAGAAATCAACTGTGGGAGCAATTATTAGGAAATGGAAGACATACAAGACCACTGATAATCTCCCTCCATCTGGGGCTCCACGCAAGATCTCACCCCATGGGGTCAAAATGATCACAAGAACGGTGAGCAAAAATTCCAGAACCACACGGGGGGACCTAGTGAATGACCTGCAGAGAGCTGGGACCAAAGTAACAAAGCCTTCCATCAGTAACACACTACGCTGCCAGGGACTCAAATCCTGCAGTGCCAGACGTGTCCCACTGCTTAAGCCAGTACATGGCCAGGCCCGTCTGAAGTTTGCTAGAGAGCATTTGGATGATCCAGAAGAAGATTGGGAGAATGTCATATGGTCAGATGAAACCAAAATATAACTTTTTGGTACAAACTCAACTCATCGTGTTTGGAGGACAAAGAATGCTGAGTTGCATCCAAAGAACACCATACCTACTGTGAAGCATGGGGGTGGAAACATCATGCTTTGGGGCTGTTTTTCTGCAAAGGGACCAAGACGACTGATCCGTGTAAAGGAAAGAATGAATAGGGCTATGTATCATGAGATTTTGAGTGAAAACCTCCTTCCATCAGCAAGGGCATTGAAGATGAAACGTGGCTGGGTCTTTCAGCATGACAATGATCCCAAACACACCGCCAGGGCAACGAAGGAGTGGTTTCTTAAGAAGCATTTCAAGGTCCTGAAGTGGCCTAGCCAGTCTCCAGATCTCAACCCCATAGAAAATCTTTGGAGGGAGTTGAAAGTCCGTGTTGCCCAGCAACAGCCCCAAAACATCACTGCTCTAGAGGAGATCTGCATGGAGGAATGGGCCAAAATACAGGCAACAGTGTGTGAAAACCTTGTGAAGACTTACAGAAAACATTTGACCTCTGTCATTGCCGAGAAAGGGTATATAACAAAGTATTGAGATAAACTTTTGTTTTTGACCAAATACTTATTTTCCACCATAATTTGCAAATAAATTAATTAAAAATCCTACAATGTGATTTTCTGGGTGTTTTTTTCTCAAATTTTGTCTGTCATAGTTGAAGTGTACCTATGATGAAACTTACAGGCCTCTGTCATCTTTTTAAGTGGGAGAACTTGCACAATTGGTGGCTGACTAAATACTTTTTTTGCCCCACTGTAGACAGGTGTGTGCCTTTCTAAATCATGTCCAATCAATTGAAATTACCACAGGTGGACTCCAATCAAGTTGTAGAAACATCTCAAGGATGATCAATGGAAACAGGATGCACCTGAGCTCTCTTTCGAGTCTCAAAGCAAGGGTCTGAATATTATGTAAATATTTCTAAAATCCTGTTTTCACTTTGTCATGATGGGGTATTGTGTGTAGATTGCTGAGGATTTTTTATTTATTGAATCAATTTTAGAATAAGGCTGTAACGTAACAAAATGTAAAGGGGTCTGAATACTTTCCTAAGGCACTATACTGTATGTAACAGGACAGAAGATACATGGGAGCATCAGTGTGTGATGAGTCAAAAGAGTTGGTGTAGGTAACTGAATTACTGTTGCTTCCTGTTGGTTGTCTTCATCTCCTGTAGGTAATCCGTATATGGACTCCAGACAGAACATGTCTTCAATGATGGGACCCCCGGGTTACCCCCACATGACCCCCATGAGCACCGCAGGCTCCCCGATGACAGGTACTAATGCTAACTACTCGCCCCCTCGTGTGTGTGTGTGTGTGTGTGTGTGTGTACATTATTCTTAGTAATGTCATGTAGTATTGTAATGTAATAATGGTGCATTTGTATAATGCACAATGTTTTGTTTGATGTCATTTTGGACCCCAGGAAGAGTCTTGGCAATAGCTAATGGGGATCCTGCTAAAATAATAGTACTGTTTATATGTCTGCGTACTGCTGCCTTACACTTTTACCTCCATCTTCAGGGCACCATGGCCAGATGAACCAGCAGCACATGATGCCGCCTGGGCACTACCAGATGAGGAGGCTGCCTACCGAAGACATCCAGGATGACTTTGACTGGGACTCCATCGTTTAGAACTGCCCCAAGGAGAGGAAGAAAGAGGGATAGGGAAAGAGGATCAGAAGAGTGGAAGAGGATTGGGACCAGCCACATGCCCTTTGGAGAAAGAGAGACATTACAGAAGAGGAGTGTCAACCACCTGATTTTGGTCTTTTTATACAAGAGTGTAGAGTGACTTTGAAGACAATCAAATGTAGAGGGAGACTTGTCAACGTTTACCACTGGACAAGTTATGGTCATTTTGTCGGGAAAAAAATTACATTTGGAACGGTCTCGTCTCAATGTTCCAAGTGCCAACAGGTTTAGAAGTCGCCATAAATTGTGACAAGCAATGGTGAAGTATTTTGTTTAATACATGCTTCGATTCTCGTTTCTTTCCACTGAAGACTCAAAGTGGAAAGTAGCGTTTTGTGTTTTCCGACAGCTTTTTTTCAAGACACGTCCACCTGCCACTGAACTGAAAGGACTGGGCGTGGATGAAAAAGATAGTGCCATTATACGTCGGAACAAACAACCGGCATCATGCCAATTAGTCCACACAGTATTGTGACTTTTCCTCCCCGTAGCACCACTCCCCTATCTGGCAGAAGTGATAAGAAATCCACAGAATTATATTTGCGCCACTTCCAAGAAATACAGGTAGTTAGGAATGTGACAATAGGGGTAGACTAGATAAGAATACTCACGCTAATAAGGGAATGACATCGGGGTGCGGTGGCTGTCGAAGACAACAAGTGTCCTATCTCTTTGACTGACTCAGATGCCATCTTGTTGGTGTAGGCTTATATTGCAGAGAGAAGTGACCGTATGTTGACAGAGGAGAAATCACATTATACCACACCTGGGTTCAAATGCTATTTGAAATCTTTCCCGCCTTGAGTGCGAGATTAATGGGGTTTGCACTTTTGAGATGTTTCTATTGGTTAAAAAAATCTTAATCAAGCACAGCTGAATTTTTTTGAAATTCAAAATTCAAAAAAAATATTTTGTACTTTTTACCCCTTTTTCTCCCCAATTTCGTGATATCCAATTGGTAGTTAGTCTTGTCCCATCGCTGCAACCCCCCCTACGGACTCGGGAGAGGCGAAGTTTGAGAGCCATGCGTCCTCCGAAACATGACCATGCCAAGCCGCACTGCTTCTTGACACACTGCTCGCTTAACCCGGAAGCCAGCCACACCAATGTGTCGGAGGAAACCTCATACAACTGACAACCAAAGTCAGCGTGCATGTGCCCGGCCCACCACAAGGAGTCGCTAGAGTGCGATGGGACAAGAACATCCCAGGTCAGCCAAGCCCACCCCTAACCCGGACAACGCTGGACCAGTTGTGCACCGCCTCATGGGCCTCCCGGTCGCGGATGGCTGCGACACAGCCTGGGATCGAACCCGGGTCTTTATTGTAGCCACTCGGGAGACCTTTGAAATTATTTGTCATAGTATTTGCAATGCACACTTCAATTTCTATTTGAAATCTATGTAACTTGCTTTAACATTCAATGGTTTGATGAGAACAAAAATCTTCCAGTGTAACAACTTTCGTGTTTAGTACTTCGCCACTTTCTTAACTCTGTGATCATGAAAAAATGGTGGTGCTGGGACAATGTTATGTATGTATTTCCTGTTAATCCCTATCTGGTATTGTTGTGGTGTCTACAGTTCTTTTGTTCTCGCTATCTCTGTGTTTTTTTCTGAGTGTGTGTGTGTGTGTGTGTGCGTGCGTGCGTGTCTGTGCGTGTGAGTGCATGCGCCTATGTGTGATAGCGCACGTGTGTGTTAGCGTTCATCAGGACTGTCCTGTTAGAAAGTCCATGGTACCAAGTCCTCAGGGTCCCTGTTTCCTCTTTTTTATTTCCGAATAACCCCTATTTCCTTTTGTACGTTACTGGAAGGTCAAATGGGTTTGTGTCTCGTTTACTGTACCTGTTGGCAGGTGTTTCGACCACTGTGGTCAAAATATGCGCCTAATGTACCACATTATAATCTACAGTGCCTTCAGAAAGTGTTCACACCCATTGACTTATTCCACATTTTGTGTTACAGCCTGAATTCAAAATGAAGTCTAGACGTTTTTCTCACCCAATCTACACACAATACCCCACAATGACAGAGTGAACACATGTTTTTAGAATTGTTTGCAAATGTATTGAAAATGAAATACAGATATCTCATTTACATTAGTATTCACACTCCTGAGTCAATACTTTGTAGACTCACCTTTGGCAGCGATTGTGAGTCTTTCTGGGTAAGTCTCTAAGAGCTTTCCACACCTGGATTGTGCAACATTTGCATTGCATTGTTACTGCCATAGATTTTCAAGCAGATCTAAGTCAAAACTATAACTCGGCCAAATTCACTGTCTTCTTGTTAATAAACTCCAGTGTAGATTTCATCTTGTGTTTTAGATTATTGTCCTCCTGAAAGGTGAATTAATCTCCCAGTGTCTGGTGGAAAGCAGCCTGAACCAGATTTCCCTGTGCTTAGCTCCATTCTGTTTCTTATTTTTAAACTGGCAAAACTCCCCAGTCCTTAACAATTACAAGCATACCCACAACATGATGCAGCCACCACTATGCTTGAAAATATGGAGAGTGGTACTCAGTAATGTGTTGTATTGGATATGCCCCAAATATAGTACTTTGTTTTCAGGACAAAAACTGAATTGCTTTGCCACATTTTTTTTGCAGTATTACTTTAGTGCCTTGTTGCAAATGGGATGCATGTTTTGGAATATTTTCATCTGTACAGGCTTCCTTCTCTTCACTTAGATTAGTATTGTGTAGTAAGCACAATGTAATTGATCCATCCTCCGTTTTCTATTATCACAGCCATTAAACTCTGTAATGGTTTTAAAGTCACCATTGGCCTCATGGTGAAATCCCTGAGTGGTTTCCTTCCTCTCCAGCAACTGAGTTAGGAAGGACGCCTGTATTTTTGTAGTGACTGCGTGTATTGATGCACCATCCAAAGTATAATTAAAAACTTCACCATGCTCAAAGGGATATTCATTGTCTGCTTTCAAAAAAATGTCCCATCTACCAATAGGTGCCCTCTGTGATGAATTGGGAAAACCTCCCTGGGCTTTGTTTGAGATTCACTGCTTAACTAAGTGACCTTACAGATAACTCTGTGTGGGTATAGAGATGTGGTAGTCATTCAAAAATCATGTCAAACACTATTATTGCACACAATGAGTCCATGCAACTTATTATATGACTTAAGCACATTTTTACTCCTGAACTTATTTAGCCTTGTCATAACAAAGGGGTTGAATACATATTGAATACTCAAGACATTTCAGCTTTTGAAAACCTAATTCCACTTTGGTATTGTATGTAGGCCAGTAACACAAACATCTCAATTAAATTCATTTTAAATTCAGGCTGTATCACAACAGAATGTGGGAATTGTCAAGGGGTGTGAATACTTTCTGAAGGTACTGTAAATTTAAGTGAAATGCTGTGGATTTAGGACTTAAGAAGTCTCTTGTACCAGGTGAATTTGGCTGGTGAACAAGAATACTAGAACTTGACTTCAGTTGAGGGTTAGATTCATTTGGCCTGTCTCTTGCAAAAAGAAAGTGGCCTGTTATCCTGTTCACTAAATGACCACTGGGCTAGAGTCGGTTACAGATTGGCTGCATTCCGATTCTCTACCCTTCTACCGACTAATGCAATTGTGCACTCGCCCTTAATTGCTTGAAAAGGAATCAACTGGTGTGAGGAATATGGTGGAAACTCTTCCAGCCATGCTTGCACCAATCCAAGGCTTTTAATTGAGGAGGAGTGATTGAGTGAACATTGCTGGAGAAGGGTACCCACTGGGAACACGCTGGTTGAATCAATGTTTCCACACAATTTCGATGAAATTAGGTTTGAACCATCGTGGAAGACGTTGAATTGACATCTGTATTCAGTGGGGTAGATAATCGTAATGCAGCCATTGACTCTTAAAACACTCTTTACCCCTCCAAACACAGGTGAAATCTAGTCATGGGCATTGGATGGGGACACACAATGATTCCAAGGTGCCTCGTCATAGGGTGGGAGAGGGTAAGCAGTTTTTGCACATTGCTGGACAATGTGGTATGGTAGCATCAATCAAATGGTTGGACTGCTAGGTCTAACCTCCCCCTTAATTGAATCATAAAAAGAGCTTAGTGAGGGAAAGAGAGAATGGTAGATGATGCAGGATAAATAAGGAATGAACAGACAAACTTATCAAATGTACTGCGTTACTTACATTTGTCATTGTGTACGAGTCTGTTTTTCCTCTCGCTATCCCGTTAGTATACCTACAATTACAGAATTGAAATCGTATCCATTCAACAATGTAAATCAGTATTTAACGAATATATACTGTAATGATGATGATGATTTTGAAACGGGACCCTAAAGTGCTCTTGTATCTTTGGATACACTTACTCAGTTGAGTCGCAAGGTTTCAGACAGCATTTCATTGAAGAAGAATGATTAGCATATACAGTATATTGTATGTCTGTGTTATTGTGCTTACTGTAAATACTGTATGTCATTTCAATCATCCCTTTACCCTTCAGCAATGGGACTCATGAATGAGAGAAAATGGAGAGAGGGAAAGTATTTCAGTATTCCTCCAAGAGAAACACAGTATGTATATACCTATATACTGTAAATATCATATGTGATCAAATGCATTGGCTTTTTGTGTGACGCTTCCGTGTACTGCAGTCCGATATAATTGTTTCAATGTTTATTAAAATGTCAAGTGAACCTTTTTTTTTCTTCATTTACTTCCATGTTGTTCTTTGTAGAAAGTGATAAAAATGTGCTACACAAGATACTTGGGTGCTACAGTTACATAAATTCATGTTTCCCCTTGTATTTTCTTCCTGCTCCTCCTGCCCTTTCTCTCTTGAGCTGACAAAATGTTGACAACTGGGTCGTTCCATCAATTCGGTGCCTTTTTGGGAAGTGTAACTTAGTACATTTTAACATTGTCATGAATAGCATGTTCAACTTCATAAAAACATGTTTTCCTAGCTCAGGAGGTTAAATTTTTAAAAAGAAATACTATAGTAAGTGCCTAATAAGTATCAAGTAAAGTAACAGGGTTGATGATTTAATCTTAAATCAGATATTAATCCCCTTGTGACAGGGGGAATGGAGCTTGTTGTGTGGAACAGAGCGTGGCAATTGAAGGCAAGTTTCACAAGAACCACAAAACACCAGATTATTGCCCAAAATAATAAATCCAGCTCACCTGCTTTTACACTGTGATTTGAATATTTTAAAACAAATACTTTAACCATATTAAAACGAGAGTTTAGTTCACGTAACAGGTTTGACCTTAAAATGAGGGAATCACTAATCACATGAAATAAATAATATTCTTCAGAAATTACTTTTGTCAAAGTAACAAAATAACTAGGGCTTTACAATGACGGTGAAACTTCGATGCGTTTTTGGATGAAGTGGGTTGAAATCTTCCGAGAAGTGACGGTTGACAGAGGGCCATGTCAAAATGGTGAATTTTGGCAGTTTAGCAAGCCTTTATTCATGTAAAGAAATCTGATTTATTGAATTATCCATGTGGTTTATATTAAAATACACTTAATTTAATATAACATGCTTTTAAAGTGCAATATTGGTGCACAATGTCTACTTAAAACATCAAAGGGAACGACCTAAATATTATCTTGTTTACTCAACTTCTAATCTTTACACTTCATGCTTATTTTTGTCCAACAGATGTCGCTAGTGTGCAAAGCTAGAGTTTGTTGCGCTCTACTGTATTCAATATAAACTCTTTGGACCACCTTGCCCGAACGTGTTAAAGTCACACTGTTCTACCTGAATTTACTGTTCTTTTTTCATTGTCAAAACGTGTTCAAACCAAGTGGAGGCAACTCTCTGTCAGCAAAGCATGTATGTTATCCTAAACCATTTAGTCAAACCACAAGAGAAATGTATTAAAAGAACATTGTAATGCATATAGACTTCATAGAAGTAATGGGCACTCATTTTAAGCAAATGAATGGGGAAAACTCACCATTTAGCTGAATCTAACATCACAATCGGATGATGGAGTGTGATGACATCTTTCTCCGTGTCATTTTGATCCAATTGAAATGCTTGCAAATCATTGAGTGAATGAGAATTCAAACAGCAGAAAAACGTTGTTTAGAATGTATTTCTCTGCTCAGTGTAAAAGTTTTGTGTTTAAATGAGAAGTATCCACATTAAGTCCTGCACATACAGCAGCTACTCTTCCTGGGGTCCACATAAAATGTACAACCAATGATCAAGTACAAAACAGTTCTAGACAAGAACAACATATTATATTTATAATTAGTTATATATTGGAAAGATACCCAGAGACAAGAGAAATTATTTTACCCACTATTCTTATGTACAGTACCGTTGCGAAAGAATATTAGTTTTTTTAAGCTAAACTTGCTTTTTTCCTGAGTAACCTCTGGTGGCAGAGAATTCCATTATGACATGGCCCTATACATAACTGAGCGATGCATTGAATCTGCTTTTGGTTTGTGTATCGTGACGAAATCCACATTGGTGTGTCTGGTGGGGTATGTATGTACAGTACCAGTCAAACCTTTGGACACACCTACTCATTCCAGGGCTTTTCTTTCTTTTTACTATTTTCTACTGCGGGTAGTAGCCGTGGGGCTATAGCGGCGTGACAGCGCATCCAGCTTGATATTCTTGGATCCTGGCCGGTATAAGAGGGAGAAGTTGAACCGGGTGAACAGTAGGGCCCGCATAGCTTGCCTGGAATTGAGGCACTTGGTGTTACGGAGATATTCCAGGTTCTCGTAGTCAGTCCACACAATGAAAGGATGTTCCGCCCCCTCCAGCCAGTGCCTCCACTCCTCCAATGCCATATTCACCGCAAGAAGCTCACGATTTCCCACATCGTAGGTCTTCTCCGTGGCATTGAGGTGGAGGGAGACGAAGGTGCAGGGATGTAACTTGAGGTCCAGGGCAGACTGCTGGGACAGAACAGCTCCCACTCCGACACACAAAGCATCGGCCTCCACCACGAACTGGCTGGATGGGTCAGGATGAACCAAGACGAGAGCAGTGGTGAAGCGGTGTTTGAGATCCAGAAATGCCCAGTCAGCAGCTGGGGACCACGTGAACGGAACCTTGGGAGAGGTGAGTGCAAACGGGGGAAGCCAGGGTGCTGTAGCCCTGGATAAAGCGGCGATAAAAGTTGGCGGATCCCAGGAAACGTTGCAGCTGTTCTCTGGAGCTAGGCTTGGGCCAATCCACCACTGCTCTCACTTCCCGGCATCAGATGGTACACTCCCTGCAGCAATGATGTAACTGAGAAAGGGGATGATGGAGCGATGGAATTCGCACTTCTCTGCTTTTACAAAAAGCTGGTTCTCCAGGAGGTATTGGAGAATCTGTCAGATGTGGAGCACATGTTCTTGGGTGGCGCAGGAGAAGATGTCATTCAGGTAGAGGAAGACGAACCGGTTCAACATGTCATGGAGAACATCATTAACCAGAGCCTGGAACACAGTAGGGGCGTTGGTAAGGCCAAATGGCATGATCAGATACTCGTAGTGATCGTTGGCCATATTGAAGGCAGTCTTCCACTCGTTGCCTTCCTGTATCCGCACCAAACGATAGCTTGGAGAACACAGTGGCCCCCTGGAGTGAAGGCTGAGGAGATGAGAGGTAGCGGTTCTTCACCGTGATATCGCTCAGACCCAGGTAGTCGGTGCACGGGCGCAGGATTTTGTCCTTCTCAACAAAGAAGAATCCTGCGCCGGCAGAGGAGACAGAAGGATGGATTGATGAACCCAGCAGCTAGAGAGTCCTCAATGTAGGTCTCATAGCCTTGGTCTCCGGACCCGACAGAGCACAGTCGTCCCCGGGGCGGAGTGGTGCCAGGGAGAAAGTCAATCCCGCAGTCATATGGTCGGTGCGGCGGCAGCAAAGTGGCCCGGGCCATACTGAACACCCCCGGAGGTCCTGGTACTCCGTGGGAATGGCGGAGAGGTCCGGGGCAACTTCCAAGCCCCCAGGAAGACGCCCCGGAGCAGGCTGCGTTGACTTCAGGCATTGGGTGGAACAAGCTCCAGCCCATGATTTGCACCGGCAGAGCAGTCAATGAGGGGATTTTCCTGGCTAATAGCAAAACCATGGGAACCTGAGGAGACTTAATGAGCAGGAACTGGATCATCTCACTGTGGTTCCCTGACACACGTAGGTTGATAGGGCTGGTATTGTGGGTGGCCCTTCCTATAGAGTGACCGTCCAGTGCCCTAACGACCATGGGAATGGAGAGGGACTGAGTGGGGATATCCAGCTCAGAAGCCAGAGTACCATCCATGAAGCTCTCATCGGCCCCAGAATCGATGAGTACCCAGAGAGATTTCGACTGGTTCTCCCACAGCAACATGGCATGAAAAGGGATGCGAGTAATGGGAGAGGAAAAGTTATCGTATGGCCCACCAGAGTACTCGCTCCTACCGGTGAGCCTGGTCTTTTAGTGGACAGGTGGAGAAGAAATGGCCAGTTGTCCCGCACTACAGGCAGCTCTTAGTGAGAATGCCTGTATAGCCGTTCAGCTGGAGACAGCCTAGCTCTGCCTCGTTGCTTGGGGAGAGGTGAATCGGCAGTCTTCGGAGGCTCTCGGGGAAACTCCGGTAACCTCGGGTTCTCTCAGCAACGGAGCCGTTGGAGACTTCCGGGATACCTCGGAGGCGAGGTGGAATCTCCTCTCCTTCCTTCAATCCGAATGGTCAAAGCGATGAGCGAGTCGAGATCCGTTAGTAGTTCCCGGGCTGCAAGCTCGTCCTTTACTTCCTCCAATACTCCATGTAGGAACATGTCGAACAGCACTTCCAGGTTCCAAGCACTCTCAGTTGCCAATGTGGGGGAATCCACCGCATAGTCTACCACATTACCAAAGTCTTGACGTAGCTGGAGCAGATTGCGAGCAGCCTCTCTCCCGGACAACGGAGAATCAAACACGTTCCGAACCAGGGTCAGGGCAGGCAGAACGGTCTAAACCGGGAAGGACTAGAAAACAGGATCAAGGACAGACAGGAGCAGGGGAACAAATGCTGGTAGGTTTCACAAAACAAAACAAACTGGCAAACAGAGAATACAGGTATAAATACACAGGG
Source organism: Oncorhynchus masou masou (assembly GCF_036934945.1). Classification (NCBI taxonomy): domain Eukaryota; kingdom Metazoa; phylum Chordata; class Actinopteri; order Salmoniformes; family Salmonidae; genus Oncorhynchus; species Oncorhynchus masou. The sequence goes on from NC_088229.1 coordinate 33,991,181, forward strand.
GATAATGGGGAAGATGGGTGACACCTGGAGGGGGGTGGAGACAAGCACAGGTGAAACAGATCAGGGTGTGACAGCTATTGGTTTTAGATGTATTTCAGAACAGTTTATTCTTAATTACCCATTCAAAAAGTAAGTAACTCCTTGCTAAGAGTTTCAGTGAGCTCACTGCTGTAGGTGCTGATGTGTAAAGTGTACAATCATTATCATACATAGTCAATTTAGCTTCTTGTAAGACAAGTGGCAAATCATTAGTAAAATTAGAGGAAGAGTATTGGCCCAAGGCAACTGCCTTGAGGGATACCGATGTTAGAGAAGCTTCCTTTGAAGAATACTCTCTGAGTTCTATTGGACAAGTAATTCTCCAACCATGTGATTGCAGGTGATCTAAAGCCATAAAAAGTGAGGTTTTTTTCAACAACAAATTCTGAACATCAACGTAAAAGGCTGGAATGAAATCTAAAAATGCAGCTCCAACTATCATCTTATCCATGTCTTTTAACCAATAATCAGTCATCTGAGTTAGTGCAGTATATGTTGAGTGCCCTTCTCTATATGCATGCTGAAAGTCAGCAGTTAACTTGTTCTTTGAAAAATAGCATTGTATTTGTTCAAACACAATTTGCGACATCAGTTTACTATGAACAGGCAGCAAACGGATTGGGCCGCTAAAGTGTGCTTTACTATTTTTAGGTGGTGGAATTACTTTAGCTTCCTTCCACTCCTGTGGACACACACTCCTTTAGGCTTTGTTTAAAGACATGGCAAAAAAGGGTGGCAATACAGTTTCCTACCATTCTCAATATTTTCCCATCTACGTTGTCTATACCTGGTGGCTTATCATTATTGATGCATAACAATAATTGTTCCACCTCATCCACAAAAACCTGACCACATTAAAAACAGCAGTCCTTCTCTTTCATTATTACATATTCAATACACAAACACGGTGCCTTCAGAAAGTATTGACACCCCTTTACTTTTTCCACATTTTGTTGCGTTACAAAGTTAGATTAAAATTGATTAAATTGTGATTTATTTTTCAACAATCTGTACAAAATACTTTAATGTCAAAGTGGAAGAAAGAATCTAATAATAATGAAAAATGAAACACTATCTTAAATAAGTGTTTAACCCCCTATATTAATAATATTAGAATCACCTTTGGCAGCGATTACAGCAGTGAGTCTTTCTAGGTAAGTCTCTAAGAGATTCGCACACCTGAATTGTACAATATTTGCACATTATTCTTTAAATTCTTCATGCTCAGTCAAGGTGGTTGTTGATCATTGCTAGACAGCCATTTTCAAGTCTTGCCATCGATTTTCACGTGGATTTAAGTCAAAACTGTAACTCAACCACTCAGGAATATTCAATGGGGTGGCAGGGTAGCCTAGTGGTTAGAGCATTGGACTAGTAACCAAAAGGTTGCAAGTTCAAATCCCCGAGCTGACAAGGTACAAATCTGTCGTTCTGCCCCTGAACAGGCAGTTAACCCACTGTTCCTAGGCCATCATTGAAAATAAGAATTTGTTTTTAACTGACTTGCCTAGTTAAAGGTTAAAAAATAATAATAATTAAATGACGTCTTGTTGAGCAACTAGTGTATATTTGGCCTTGTGTTTTGGGTTATTGTCTTGATGAAAGGTGAATTTGTCTGGAAAGCAGACTGAAAGCAGAGGTTTTCCTCTGTCTTGCCAATAACAAGCATACCCATAACATGATGCACCACCAACAAAAACACTCAGTGATGTGTTATTTTGGATTTGCCCCAAACATTTTTTTGTTTGTTGCAGTTTTACTTTCATGCCTTTCTGCAAATAGGAAGCATGCTTTGGAATATTTGTATTCTGCACAGGCTTCTTTCCGTTCACTGTCAATTAGGTTAGTATTGTGGAGTAACTACAATGTTATTGATCCATCCTCAGTTTTCTCCTATCACAGACATTAAACTCTGTAACTGTTTTAAAGTCACCATTGGTGAAATTGGTTTCCTTCCTCTCCGGCAACTGAGTTATGAAGGATGCCTGTATCTCTGTAGTGACTGGACCATGCAAAGTAATTAATGACTTCACCATGGGATATTCAATGTCTATTCAATTTTGACCCATCTACCAATAGGTGCCCTTCTTTGCGAGGCATTGGAAAACCTCCCTGGTCTTTGTGGTTGAATCTGTGTTTGAAATTCACTGCTCGACTGAGGGACCTTACAATTATCTGTATGTGTGGGGTGCAGAGATTAGGTAGTCATTCAAAAATCACACTATTATTGCACACAGAGGCAATGCAACTTTATTCCTGAACGTATTTAGGCTTGCCATAACACATGGGTTGAACTCTTATTGACTCAAGGTATTTATTTTATTAATTTGTAAAAGTTTAGTCAAAACATTTCTCAAATGGCGTTATGCCTAGACCTAGTAGCTGAGGAATCAAATTGTTTTTCTGTTGTGCTGCATTTTGATTTATTTTGTGTGGAAAGTGTCCACACAAAATGTCCACAGAAATTGTCTGTTTTTGAGGGTATATTTGCATGCAACTAATTGTGCACGTTTTTGTGGTGTGTACTTTGTGTGTATAAATATATTGGTGTATTTATTTATATATTTCTGTGTGTGCTGCTGGTATTGCAGGGCAGTCAGCAGCTGACTGGACTGTTCAAGTAGGGAGGCAGCACCGGGGCAGAGACCACCTTACACTGCACAGCCCCCCCGCTCACCATCACACCCCCCGAAAGTACCAGCACCCGTCCTCCACTCCCGACACACTCACACTCTCTCTTTCCCTTGCCCTGTGCCTGTCTCTCTCCATTCTACCAAGTAGCCGGCCAGATCCTTTCTCTCTCTCTCTCTCTCTCTCTCTCTCTCTCTCTCTCTCTCTCTCTCCTGCCCTGTCGACATCCATCGAGCGTTCCACGCCTTTCTCCCTCTGCCTCCAAAGCCGTTACTGTTGCTGACTGTCCGTGTCTCTATCTACAACAAGTTCCCTGGGACATTTTTGGAAACTTTTTCCTCAAGACATTTCTTTTTTTGCTATCTCCCTGGAGACGCCAGTGCATGTGGTGCTGTGTGTGAAAGGGTCTAGTGTTGCTCTTTGCCCTGGGGGTCTCTGTACACCATTAACCAGAGGAGAAGACTACTTGACATCATGATCAAAGTTCAGCTGCTGCTTCTGCTGGCCCTGGTCGGCCACCTCTGTGCCGTCGCACACGCAAGTAAGTCAACAACCAGGGCTCGAGCCCTCATGGCACACTGTCTTTTCTGTCTGGCCACTCTGCCTGATTTTCACACTCCCACACCACACATCTCTTATCATACTCACACACCCTTTGTCTGTTTGGCTTGTATCCTGCCGCGTCGTGAATTTGAATCTTGAGGCTGCTCTTAGTTCTTTGTCCTTAGTTCTAAAGTTTCTCTCTCAAGGAAAAGTGAAAACACCTTTTTGGTTTGATTGATGTTTATTTTGTTTTTCACAGTAGATATTCTTTCATTTGAAATGTGTACAGCTGTGGTATTGGCCTCTTGTAATTCTCCTCTAAATATAAGTTGTGCGTTTCATTTAGCAGTGAATTGCTTTGGATCATCCTGAATGGAAAAAGAAGAGCCTTGGCCGAGGGTGTTAATGTAATAAAGAGGGGCGACTGGGTGGATAGTCTGTGTCGATTCTAACAGTTCCCTCTCTCTCCCTCCCCCCACACTCCTTCCCCAAGCCTCGGTGAGGAGGAAAGTTGGATTCGGAGACACAAGGGGGAATGTGATGTAATGGTGCGAGGTCTTGTGCCTTGTGCTCATGATTTCTTGGCCGCCGGCAGGGAGAAAAAGGAATATCCTTTGGAAGGCTACCAAACAGTGCTCGGGTCTGACCAAATATACACACTGTACACTTTTATCCGAAAGCTTTACCCTCCCTATCTTTCTCTTTCCCTCTCCCACTCTCCCTTGCAAGTCCTAGGTAGGAAATCCTTTCCCCATGGGGAGGGAGAAAAGTGAGCAGAGACAGAGTACAGAAGGACTAGTTTGTGTGTGGATATTAATAGAAAGTAGCTCTATATTTAAGACTGTCATATGGATGTGACCGGGAGAGAGAACACCCGGCTACGTGAGGGCTTAACAGTGAGGGCTGCTGCCTGCTGCCCCACCTCTACCGCATGTTGTTGGACTGCCATGGCCCACCGCCCCCTCTACATTTACCCATCTTTGGCAGGGTATCAAGCTTTATCAGCCCCCCTCAACCCCCACTCCGGCCGCCCCCTCCTCTCCTACTATTCCCCCTACTCCCGGTTGATGAGTCTAGGGCCGGGCCAGGGCACAGTTGAGGGGGGTTTATTTTTAAACGGCAACCTTTACCGACCAGACGCAGCCCTTTTCACGAAGGCCCGAAGAGCGTCAACTCTTAAAGCTGCTCCTCTCTGCTCCACGCCCTGACAATAAAAATAACATGAATCAAATAAGTAGAAAAACCTGCACATGCTCCGAAAAGAGCCTGCTAATTATTGTTACCCAGTTGACTCCCTATGCATTCCTCTCCCAAGCCCCTCCTGGCTCAAAATTAGCTTTGTCTGAGCCGCTCTCCTTTAAAAGACTCACTCCAGCACATCTGGCTACAGACCCAGGTCAGTGCCATCTGTCCATGCCTGCTTGTAAAGTGATTCAAGTGTGCCATCACACACCAAATACAGAGCATTCGGAAAGTATTCAGACCCCTTGACTGTTTGATTGTTTTGTAACGTTACAGCCTTATTCTAAAATCGATTAAATACATTTTTATCTTCATCAATCTACACTCAATACCACATCATGACAAAGCGAAAACAGGTTTTTAGACATTTTTGCACATATATAAAAAAAAAGAAACATAAATACCTTATTTACGTAAGTATTCAGACCCTTTGCTATGAGACTCAAACTTGAGCTCAGGTGCATCCTGTTTCCATTGATCGTCCTTGAGATGTTTCTACAACTTGATTGGAGTCCACCTGTGGTAAATTCAATTGATTGGACATGATTTCGAAAGGCACATGCCTGTCTATATAAGGTCCCACAGTTGACAGTGCAGTGAGTAAAAACTAAGTCATGTGGTCGAATGAATAGTGTGTAGAGCTCCGAGACAGGATTGTGTCGAGGCACAGATCTGGGGAAGCGTACCATAACATTTCTGCAGCATTGACTCTTCCTACCTTGCCAAATTGAGCAATCGGAGAAGAAGGGCCCTGGTCAGGGAGGTGACCAAGAAGCCGAGGGTCACTCTGACAGAGCTCCAGAGTTCCTCTGTGGAAATGGGAGAACCTTCTAGAAGGACAACCATCTCTGGTTGTAAAAAGTATTTTAAAGTATTTTACTGGGTGACTTTTACTTTTACTTGAGTAATTTTCTAGTAAGGTATCTATACTTTTACTCAAGTATGGCAATTGGGTACTTTTTCCACCACTGACTTTCTGGTAGAATGGCCAGACGGAAGCCACTCCTCGGTAAAAGGCACATGACGGCCCACTTGGAGTTTGCCAAGAGGCACCTAATGAACTGACTATGAGAAAGAAGATTCTCTGGTCTGATGAAACCAAGATTGAACTCCTTGGCCTGAATGCCAAGTGTCACATCTGGAGGGAACCTGGAACCATACCTACGGAGAAGCATGGTGGTGGCAGCTTCATGCTGTGGGGATGTTTTTCAGCGACAGGGACTGGGAGACTAGTCAGTATCGAGGGAAAGAGCAAAGTACAGAGAGATCCTTGATGAAATACTGCTCCAGAACACACAGGACCTCAGACTGGGGCCAAGGTTCACCTTCCAATAGGACAACAACCCTAAGCACACAGCCAAGACAGTGCAGGAGTGGCTTCGGGCCAAGTCTTTGAATGTCCATGAGTGGCCCAGCCAGAGCCCGGACTTGAACCCAATCAAACATCTCTGGAGAGACCTGAAAGTAGCTGTGCAGTGACGCTCCCTATCCAACCTGACGGCGCTTGAGAAGATCTGTAGAGAAGAATGGGAGAAACAGTTGTGTCAAGCTTGTAAAATCAAATCAAATTTTATTGGTCACATACACATGGTTAGTAGATGTTAATGCAAGTGTAGCGAAATGCTTGTGCTTCTAGTTCTGATAGTGCAGTAATATCTAACAAGTAATCTAACAAATTCACAATGACTAGCTTATACACACAAATGTAAAGGGATGAATAAGAATATGTACATATAAATATATGGATGAGTGATGAGTGATGACCGTGCGGCATAGGCAAGATGCAGTAGATGGTATAGAATACAGTATATACCTATGAGATGAGTAATGTAGGATATGTAGACATTATTAAAGTGCCGTTATTTAAAATGACTAGTGATACCTTTTATTAAATCTATTTATTGAATGTATTAAAGTGGCCAGAGATTTGAGTCTGTATGTTGACAGCAGCCACTCTGTTAGTGATGGTTGTTTAACAGTCTGATGGCCTTGAGATAGAAGCTGTTTTTTAGTCTCTCGGTTCCAGTTTCGATGAACCTGTACTGACCTCGCCTTTTGGATGATAGCGGGATGAACATGCAGTGGCTCGGGTGGTTGTTGTCCTTGATGATCTTTTTGGCCTTCCTGTGACACCGGGTGCTGTAGGAGTCCTGGAGGGCAGGTAGTTTGTCCCCGGTGATGCGTTGTGCAGACCGCACTACCCTCTGGAGAACCTTGTGGTTGTGGGTGGAGCAGTTATTGTACCAGGCGGTGATACAGCCCGAAAGGATGCTCTCGATTGTGCATCTGTAAAAGTTTGTGAGTGTTTTTGGTGGCAAGCCACAATTCTTCAGCCTCCTGAGTTTGAAGAGGCGCTGTTGTGCCTTCTTCACCACGCTGTCTGTGTGGGTGGACCGTTTCAGTTTGCCCGTGATGCGTACACCAAGGAACTTAAAACTTTCTACCCTTTCCACTACTGTCCCCTCGATGTGGATGGGAGGATGCTCCCTCTGCTGTTTCTTGAAGTCCACGATCATCTCCTTTTGTTTTGTTGATGTTGAGTGAGAGGTTATTTTCCTGACACCTCCCTGTAGGCCGTCTCGTTGTTGTTGGTAATCAAACCTATCACTGTAGTGTCATATGCAAATTTGATGATTTGAGTTGGAGGTGTGCATGGCAACGCAGTCGTGGGTGAACAGGGAGTACAGGAGAGGGCTGAGAATGCACCCTTATGGGGCCCCAGTGTTGAGGATCAGCGGGGTGGAGATGTTGTTTCCAAATTCACCACCTGGGGCGGCCTGGACCCAGTTGCACAGGGCAGGATTAAGACCCAGGGCCAGGTAGGGTGGAGGTGATATGATCCTTGACTAGTCTCTCAAAGCACATCATGATGACAGAAGTGAGTGCTACGGGGCGATAGTCATTTAGTTCAGTTACCTTAGCTTTCTTGGAGACAGGAACAATGGTGGCCATCTTGAAGCATGTGGGAACAGCAGACTGGCATAGGGATGGATTGAATATGTCCGTAAACACACCAGCCAGCTGGTCTGCGCATGCTCTGTGGACACGGCTAGGGATGCTGTCTGGCCAGGCAGCCCTGCGAGGGTTAACACGTTTAAATATTTTTCTCGCGTTGGCCACGGAGAAGGAGAGCCCACAGGCTTTGGTAGCAGGCCTTGTCAGTGGCACGGTATTGTCCTCAAAGCGAGCAAATAAGTTGTTTAATTGGTCTGGGAGCATGACGTCAATGTCCGGGACGGGGCTGGTTTTCTTTTTGTAATCCGTGATTGACTGTAGACCCTGCTACATGCTAAGGTTTGAGGCGTTGAATTGTGACCCTAATTTGTCTCTATACTGACACTTTGCTTGTTTGATTGCCTTGCGGAGGGAATAGCTACACTGTTTGTATTCGGTCATGTTTCCAGTCGCCTTGCCATGATTAAAAGCGGTGGTTCGCGCTTTCAGTTTTTCGCGAATGCTGCCATCAATCCACCGTTTCTGGTTAGGGAAGGTTTTAATAGTCACAGTGGGTACACCATCACCGATGCACTTGCTAATAAATTGGCTCACTGAGTCATCATATACATCAATGTTATTGTCTGCGGCTACCCGGAACAAATCCCAGTCCACGTGATCGAAGCAATCTTGAAGCGTGATATCCGATTGATCAGACCAGCATTGGATAGATCTGAGCACAGGCGTTTCCTGTTTTAGTTTCTGTCTATAGGCTGGGAGTAACAAAATGGAGTCGTGGTCAGATTTTCCCGAAGGGAAGGTAGGTGAGGGCTTTAGAGTAGCAATGGTCCAGAATGCTACCAGCTTGTGTCGCGCATTCAATATGCTGATAGAATTTAGGAAGCCTTGTACTCAGATTAACTTGGTTAAAATCCCCAGCTACAATAAATACAGCCTCAGGATATATGGTTTCCAGTTTAGATAGAAGTCCTTTCAGGGCCGTCGTGGTTTCTGCTTGGAGGGGATATACACGGCTGTGACTATAATCGAACAGAATTCTCTTGGTAGATAATGCGGTCGGCATTTGATTGTAAGGAATTCTAGGTCAGGTGAACAAAAGGACTTGAGTTCCTGTATGTTGTTATGATTACACCATGAATCGTTAATCCTAAGGCACACACCCCCGCCCATCTTCTTACCAGAGAGATGTTTGTTTCTGTCACCGCGATGTGCGAAGAAACCGGGTGGCTGTACCGACTCTGACAACATATCCCGAGTGAGCCATGTTTCCATGAAACAGAGAATGTTATAATCGCTGTTGTCTCTCTGGAAGGCAACTCGTAACCTAATTTATTCACCTTGTTGTCTAGAGATTAGACATTGGCGAGTAATATTCTCAGAAGCGGTGGATGGTGTGCTCGCCTTCTAAGTCTGACCAGTAGGCCGCTCCGTCTGCCTCCCCTGCAACGACCGCGTTGTTTTGGGTCGGCCTCTGGGATAAGATTCCATGTCCAGGGTGGAGGTCCGAACAAAGGATCTGCTTCAGGAAAGTCGTATTCCTGGTCGTAATGTTGTAAGTTGACGTCGCTTTTATATCCAATAGTTCTTCCCGGCTGTATATAATAACACTTGAGATTTTCTGGGCTAACAATGTAAGAAATGATACATAAAAAAACAAATTACTGCATAGTTTCCTAAGGACCTGAAGCGAGGCGACCATCTCTGTCGGCGCCATCATGCGTCATACCCAAGTAGACCTGAGGATGTAATTGCGGCCAAAGGTACTTCAACAAAGTACTGAGTAAAGGGTCTGAATACTTATGTAAATGTGAAATTTCAGTTTTTTATTTGTAAGAAATGTGTAAAAAATGTCTTAGCTTGTTTTTACTTTGTCATTATGGGGGCATTGTTTGTAGATTTATGAGGGAAAAAACAACAATTTAATACATTTTAGAATAAGGCTGTAATGTAACAAAATGTGGAAAAAGTCAAGTGGTCTGAATACTTTCCGAATGCACTGTATGAGACGTGCGCTGTAAAATCAACTTAGGAAAGCATCTCATATGTCTCCAGCATGCCTTTTTTTTAAGCTATCAAAAGTTTCAAGTTTGAAGATGTAGGCTTGCCTGTTTTATGCCAAATCTGCGTGGAGAGAAAATACAGATCTGTCTGAGTTTGAGTCAGCCAAGGTGGAGGCTATTTTAGCTTGTGAACGCAGTAGCCCCAGACAGAGGTGTAGGTTGGTGTGGCAGGCACTGACAGAGGGTAATTCAGTCCAGCCATTAGGCCAAGGGGGCACCTCCACAACATAGCCAAACCAAGGGCTTGTGTGTCTTCACTGTCAGCATGAACATGAATGTCTCACTCCTCTTACACCTACACCACAGGCCCAGACACAGTGAAGAGAAGAAAGAAAAAACACATGCATAGAAACTTATAAAACAGTGAACTGATGGTATCATTTGATGGCTTTCTGGACTTTAACTTGATATATTTCTTGTGGCTCCTTTTAAGCCATCTCAATTCATATTGCTGTATTTATTATTTGCAACTTTTCTGGGAAGTTAGGAACCAATATACACAGGCAGTTAGGAAAGCAAACACTAGCTATTTCAAACAGAAATGTGCATCCTGTAGCACAAACTCCCCAAAGTTCTGGGACACTGTAAAGTCTATGGAGAATAAGAGCACCTCCACCCAGCTGCCCACTGCACTGAGGCTAGGAAACACTGTCACCACCGATAATCTATGATAATCAAGAATTTCAATGAGCATTTTTCAACGGCTGGCCATGCTTTCCACCTGGCTACTCCAACCCCGGTCAACAGCTCTGCACCTCTCCACAGCAACTTGCCCAAGCCTCCCCCATTTCACCTTCACCTAAATCCAGATATCTGATGTTCTTAAAGAGCTGCAAATTCTGGACCCCTACAAATCAGCTGGGCTAGACAATATGGACCCTCTCTTTCTAAAATTATCCGCCGCAATTGTTGCAACCCCTATTACTAGCCTGTTCAACCTCTATTTCGTATCGTCTGAGATTCTCATAGATTGGAAAGCTTCCGCGGTCATCCCCCTCCTCAAAGGGGGAGACACTCTAGACCCAAACTGTTACAGACCTATACCTATCCTACCCTGCCTTTCCAAGGTCTTCGAAAGCCAAGTTAACAAACAGATCACCGGCTAATTCGAATCCCACCGTACCTTCTCCGCTGTGCAATCTGGTTTCCGAGCTGGTCACGGGTGCACCGCAGCCACGCTCAAGGTCCTAAGCTATATCATAACCGCCATCGATAAAAGACAATACTGTGCAGCCGTATTCATCGACGTGGCCAACGCTTCCATCACCACAATCTTATCGGCAGATTCAACAGCCTTGGGTTCTCAAATGACTGCCTCACCTGGTTCACCAACTACTTCTCAGACAGAGTTCAGTGTGTCAAATCGGAGGGCCTGTTGTCCGGACCTCTGGCTGTCTCTATGGGGGTGCCACAGGGTTCAATTCTCGGGCCGACTCTTTTCTCTGTATACATCAATGATGTCGCTCTTGCTGCTGGTGATTCTCTGATCCACCTCTACGCAGACGACACCATTCTGTATACTTCTGGACACTGTGTTAACAAACCTCCGGACCAGCTTCAATGCCATACAACTCTCCAACTGCTCTTAATTAAATGCAAGTAAAACTAAATGCATGCTCTTCAACCGATTGCTACCCGCCCGCCCGCCCGTCTAGCATCACTACTCTAGACGGTTCTGACTTAGAATATGTGGACAACTACAAATACCTAGGTGTCTAGTTAGATTGTAAACTCTCCTTCCAGACTCACATTAAGCATCTCCAAACCAAAATTAAATCTAGAATCGGCTTCCTATTTCGCAACAAAGCATCCTTAACAAATGCTGACAAATATACCCTCGTAAAACTGACTATCTACCGATCCTTGACTTCGGCGATGTCATTTATAAAATAGCCTCCAACACTCTACTCAGCAAATTGGAGGCCGTCTATCACAGTGCCATCCGTTTTGTCACCAAAGCCCATATACTACCCACCACTGCGACCTGTATGCTCTCGTTGGCTGGCCCTCGCTTCATATTCGTCGCCAAACCCACTAGCTCCAGGTCATCTATAAGTCTTAGCTAAAGGTAAAGCCCTGTCTTATCTTTTTTGCTCCTTTGCACCCCGGTATCACTACTTGCACATTCAACTTCTGCACATCTATCACTCCAGTGTTTAATTGCTTAATTGTAATTATTTCTCCACTATGGCCTATGTATTGCCTTACCTCCCTAATCTTACTTCATTTGCACACACTATATATAGACTTTTTTATTGTGTTATTGACTTTACGTTTGTTTATTCCATGTGTAACTCTGTGTTGTTTGTCGTACTGCTTTGCTTTATCTTGGCCAGGTCGCAGTTGAAAATGAGAATTTGTTCTCAACTGGCCTACCTGGTTAAATAAAATAAAAAATAAAGAATCCCTATTAGCTGCTGCCAAGAGGAGGGAGAAAAGAGGGGGTTAACTTAATGTGCTGTTAAAGTTGACTTAATAATAGATTCATGAGTTTCACTGGATTTATTGCTAAATTTGTTTTGGTGACTCAATATTTTGCAGCAGTCAGCTTGAGATATATTGGTGATATTTAGCCTATATATTTTTTAAGTTCACAGGATATACGGCTTGATAGAAGTCGTGTGCCATCGGCGGCCTCAGTTATGTTTTCCAGAAGAGGACTAGTCTATTTTTTAAATTTACATTAGGTTGAGTTGTCAACTAACACGAATTCAATGTGAAATCAACAAAAAATGTCACCATGTAATTGGATTGAGATTAAAAGTTGGCTGAAAAAAATACTAAATCTCCTTATGTTGATGACTTTTTGCAAATCCAATAAGTTTTCCACGATTCAGCATCATCACCTTGAATTTTTATCTTTTAAATGATGTGGAAACAACGTTGATTCAACTAGTTTTTGCCCAGTGGGATATCTCTACTCGAGGAAAAAAACATGGCCTGTATGTGGACACTATTGCGTCTAAGATAAGAGCCCGTGGGAATATTCCACTCTGGCTATCAGACCTCTCCTGCTCAACTCAAAGTGCAACTCATACGGTTAGCATGGGAGGCCAGCGGTTCTGCTTAGGCCATACCGTGATGAGATGGGATGGGAGGATACCTCCCCAGCTAAGGAACAACATTCTTTGGCTCTTTTTGACCACAGCAGACACACTCCCTCATACATCTGCAGATGGGCCCTACCTGTCTACAGACAGCTTAGCACAGGCCTTTCTCCCCCCTAAACGCACACACACGCATGCACACACACACACGGGGGACCCTCAGTGGCAGCTGATGGTGATGGATCTGTCCTGCTATCTCTCCCTCTCTCACAATGTATATTTTTCTCTCTCCCCCTCGCTGTTGTTCTCCCTCGCGATGCCATTACTGTCCGACAGGCAGGATCCCGACCCAATACGGGCCCCACCGCTTCTCCCGGCCCTTTGCAGTATTCTGTCACTCTCTCACTTTTCACTCTCGCCCCTTTGCCTGTTTGCCTGCCTTTTATGGTCCCCCCTCCTCCCCAAGGATCTTGTTTGAGAGAAATTTTAAAGCAGGGTCATCGAGACAGACTTTTACTGCTCAGCGGTGATTTAGGGAGCTGATGATACACACACACACACACTGAAACTCAAGCAAACACACACTCACACACCAGTTGAGGCTGGTGGGAGGAGCTATAGGAGGACGGGCTCATTGTAATGGCTGGAATAGAATAGGTGGAACAGCGTCAGACATTTGGCTTTCATGTGTTTGATAGCGTTCCATGAATTCCATTCCAGCCATTACAATGAGCCCGTCCTCTTATAGCTCCCCCCACCAGCCTCCTCTGTCACAACCACATCTGCTCTGAGGTCAGGCTATAATGGGACATTAAACCTGAGACAGACTGTGGAACTAGGCCCCTGTTCATGGAGCAGGATGAGTGAGAGAGTGAATAAATGAAAGTGGCTGCCGCTGGGCTCTATACCGTTCCGGCTTCAATCAACCCTTTATCACCGCTCTTGCGCCCTCTCCACCTCGCCCCGCTCTCCTCTTGCAGAGCTAACGTTACAGCATTCCCAAAATCTTTATCAGGAGCAACTTAATTCATGGGTTGGGGGCATGGCAGGGAGAAGATGGGGAGAAGAGGGAGAGAGAGTGAGAAGCATAGTGGTAAGGAGGGAGGGAGAGAGAAGGAGACAGGGCAACAATCCTGTTCTCTTACTCACTAGCACAGCTGTATTAGCCAGCACAGTTGGAAGGAAATAGTACTTAGAGCTTATTATGAGCAGCGGACATAATGGCACTTTATCAGCAGACTTTCCAAACAAACAGCAAAGTCATTGGAGAACAAGCATTTTATTTAATTATAACAAGCAAGCAAGTTATATTTATACTTGCTTGTTGCTAATGAGAATTTGAGCATATAGGTGACTAAGAATAATGGGGCAGTTGTGGGACAATGAGAGAGAGAGTTATTTTTAACCTCGTAAAGCATTCTCTATTGTGAAGGGTTTTGAAGAATCACTGTGAAACGGCAAAGAAATGATGTCAGGTTCTAAGTTAAGACAGATCTGAGCTCAGAGAAGTTTCATATTGCAGATTTGAATGGGCAAAGAGTACTCTCAGGGAAAAGGAGAGACTGCAGCAGAACACGTTGCAAGTTTGCAAGTTTACCATAATTTCAGTCCTCCTCTAAAATGGACTTCTACTTAATAATTTCGAAGCTGCGCTGTCCAAGCAACGTTGTGGTCTGGAAGGGAAAAGGCACAGATAGGACTTGATTTGCAGAGCACTACAGTAAGGTCTCACTCAGCTTCTACTTTGCGGTCCAACCCTTTGAACAAAGAGGCTATTCTTATTACAAGTGGGTTCATACAATTATAGGATAGATTATAGTACATTTCACTACAAGCATTGACGTTCCACTGAGCTCAGCTCAAAGAGCTTCCTTTCCAACTGTTATTGCCATCCAAAAATGGCCAGATGAGAGGATTTTTATTTAGGTTGAGATCGTGCAGATCTTTGGTCTCTCTGGTAACATCACAAACAACTAATTCCAGCACATTCAAGTAATTTGGATCACATTTTCTCATGCAATGCGCAACAACTGTTAAGCATCTACTGTATTTGTGTTGTTTTATACTGAATTGTCCATTGTTTCTTACTCCTCTTGGTGTTTTAATGGTATGCCCTCATCTGCTGACTTCCTGCCGTCCCTATCTAGGGCCTGTTAAGGTGGAGACTCCATTTTACAGCAAATGAGGCAGAGGGTGGGGCATGCGAGTGCACAAACACAGCCCAAGACAGGATGGAGAGGGGTGGGTGGGACTGGGGAGGAGGGAGGGAGGACCAATGTTTGTTCAGTCATGGGATGTGGCAGCCATGTTCTCACTGCTACTGATGAGTCAAGCCTTAGGCTGGGAGAGAAAATTACTGAGAACATAATGTCAAGGAAGAATGTTAATATTCACGTAGTTTTTCTCTCAAATTATTTCACCATGCCCTTGCAATGAGGTACTTTCCAACCGTCATTCTCTCTTTCCAGCTACTACATTTCAAAACTATTGTGAAATGACAGAGAAACCAAATGGTGAATAGGACTCCATGAGCTGTTGTTTAGGATATTAACATCACATTAAAAAAAAATGATCATGTACAGTATGTCATCAACAAATGTAGTCTCTCTCTTCAGCGTGTGTGAATATTGTTTATTTGCCTCTACCAGTCTCTGACCTCTCTTTGCTTCTCGTCAGGCACACTGGTGACACCAGTAGAGCTGGTGACATATTTCCCTGCTGTTCCCGAGGCCACCAAGGCCCTCAAAGAGGAAGATCCCGTAGTCACCCATGCCCCTTCAGCTGAACCCGAAGCTACGGCCGAGGATGTCGTAACGGACACTCCTGCCGCCGAGGATGTCGTAACGGACACCCCTGCCGCCGAGGATGTCGTAACGGACACTCCTGCCGCCGAGGATGTCGTAACGGACACCCCTGCCGGAGAAGAAACCGCCGCTACTGAGGCTGCTGCCACGGAGGTCGCTCCTGTGGAGACCGAATCCCCTGCACCTGCCACTGAAGCTGCCAAGCAGGAGGCGGCCACAACTAACGCCCCTGCCATCCACACCGAGGCCCCGGCTGTGCCCGAAGCCGAGGCCACGACAGCTGCAGAGGTTAAGGAGGCGGTGGAGGTGGAGGAACCAGAGGGTAAGTACTGAGGATCTCAGGACAGGAGATATCTGTAATTAGATAGATATAGAGAGACCATGAAACTGAGGAAACACTCCCAATGCTACAGTCTGTCTGCTCCCATATAGCGTTATCAAATAGAGGCCAATGATATGTAGAGCACAAGACACCATGAGATTGCTTTGCCCGATTCTCCCTTAATTTTAATTATTTCCTTTCAGTGGATTTTGTCTTTGTTCTGTCTTTACATCTATCTTTTCCTTCCTGTTCTTTCACCAAACATGTTGTTGTGTCCCTATTGAGATCACTCTGGTGGAGTAACTCAGCCTTTGTGTTCCTTCCACAGAGGGTATGGGCTCTGGACAAGTGGTTGGTATTGGGATTGGTGCATTGGTGGCAGTGATTGTTGTCATCGCCGTGGTGATCGCCGTGGTGAGGAGAATGGGCAAATACTCGTAAGTACCTCCAAGGGATACTCATATGGAACTAGATTGGGTGCAGTCATGCACGTGCACGCATACACAGTGTGCATGTCCCGTTTGCCTTGTCGTGATCTCATTAGAGGACTAAGAATGCTGTAGAAGCATGAAGCTACCATAAGACCATGCACAATACTCTTACATTTCCACAACTTACGCATGCAGATACAGTACATAAGAATGGTATCCTGAGTTCATCTGACTCTGGGGATGTAGATAAAGGGCCAAACTATCCCTTTAAGCCACAATGGTGAAATTGGTGTACGGGTTGTTACGAAGAATGTGTTTTAATAGGTAAGACACAACCTGCATCACTTTTCAACCATAACTGGTCCTCTGAACATCATAGATTCAAATAGAAGTGTCTGAATTTCTTTGAAAAGGAAGTTGTGTTTATTAACTTTTTAAATGGGAACAAGAAGCATGTTCCAACAGACAGCTGCTGTACTCTCTACAACACCCCTTCCTCTGAGAATGCTGTCATGTCTGGGGATGTGCTTGCCTGCTAACAGGGAGCGTTTTCTATGCCATAGGGCGGCTGCTGCTGCTGCTGCTGCTGCTGCTAAGAAAAGGGCTGCCAAAAAAAGGAGCATCTTGGTTTCTATAATTTTCTCTTTGATTGTTTCCCAGTTAACCATCTTAACCCCCTGACTCTCCATGGCTCAAGGCTGTCCTCTTGAGTGTTCTATCTCGATAACTAATTCAAAGATATTTGTTGTTGTCGTTGGTCCATTTTGAAACGCTTTGTATGAATTGACTAGATTTGGAATTTAATACATTTTACTTTCACAAATTCCATGATTTCAAGTCTGTTTCTCCTTATGTAAAACCATACAAAACAAGCTATATCCTTATCCCAGGCCCAAAATGTCTGTACAGTGTCCATAACCAAGATAACACCCAGTATATTGAGGTGTGTGAATTAATTAAATTACATGAATCCATGTTTTTATTTCCTCATTTTGGGGTCAATAGAGACTCCTTATATTTATGAATGATGACATTTCATTAAAAACTACAGTATCTACTAAAATTAATGTTCTGTATGTGCTGTGTTATCTTTAAAATCATAAATCAAGTATTTTTTTCATATTTTATTTTCCAAACCATCTTCAATCATCCACTGACATTTTTATGAGGCATAACCAGATATTTGTGTGTGTTGGCCTATTTGTCTTACTCTCTTTCTCCTTCTCGCTTCATCCCTCAGCCCCTGAGGAGAAAGGCTGCAAGACAGGAAGTCCCCAAAAAGTTCTGGCAATTCTGATCTATGTAACTTCCTGTTATTAAACAAGCATTCTACCAGCACTCTAACTTAACCAGGATCTTGGACTGTTGACAAAAGGAGGGGAAGGTGTGTGGGGGAGGATGTTTGCCCACTTCTCCTCTTCTCCCCCAATCCCAAGACGGAGCCATTGACATCAACGGTCCTGTACAACCACACAGCAAACCCCCATACCAACAACCAAACTGAAAAAAAGGTTGCCCACAGGATGTCAAAGTGAATTTCAGGGTCTTTCATTTGGATTTGTAAAAATAAGTAAGGGATTATCTCACTTGTGGTAAAAAACGCTCTCTCTTATGCAAGGGTGTGTACATTAACACAGATGTGCATTAGAGTTGGTGAAGAGGACCTATACAAGAAAAAATGGGAATATGGAAAAAAGGAGATGGGAGAGAATGTTGTGAATTCCACGGGGTGTATATACCATGCAAAGGGACTATAGTTATTACTTTATCATATGTTGCAGTTGCTCACTATAGCATTCAGTATATGGAACATTGCAAAGCAGCCAAAGGCTATTGTGGCCAATGGACCTAACTGAAAATCCCTCTGAAAAACCAACCACATTAGTATTTTGTCACCTTAACACCTAGCCAATGAGTCCCTCACTACAGAAATGTTCCAACAACTATATGAAGCACTGTATGCAGAAGTTGTTTCGACATTGTGCTCATGTCCTGGAGGTTAGCGAGGGGCCAATGAAAAGACGGCTCATTTGCAAGTGCAACGTGACATTCTGCCAGCTTTAACACTGACATAAAAACCTAGTACATATCTGTGAAATTTAGCAGAAGGGTTTGTGCCACTGTCTCTGGTATTCCATGGATAGTTTGGAGATGTTACTATTGAAGTACATTAATGTGAATTGACTGTACTTTAACTGCCACCCATTCCAATAGGACAGTTTTGACGACTTCAGGTTTCACCAAAAAATGTGTTCCATGTACAGGTAGTGGTTATTAGCCCCCATTCTGCTAGCATTGTCTTTTATAATGTATCCACCGTACTTCTGCTTACTTTAGTTGGGATAGAGTATACCAAGCAAAAATACACACACATTTTCTTCATAACCGTTAGTAGTCATTAACGGGTGTAAAAAAATCATTCAGTCTCAGCTTAGCTCCGCTTGCATTAAGAACTCAGTTAATAAGTGCACTGAATGAGTGATGATAATTGTTTAATGAATCCGCTTTAGACACTGCAATCGTTTGCGACGACATTTATGTTCCGCTTTTGCTCCATATTATCAACTCTAGGTCTTTAATTTTACTGTCTGATTTCTTCAAGTCCTTTTATTTAATTGCAGTGTGTTTGTTCATACTGTTTCAATAAAAAAGTGAAAACACTCCACAAATATACACTGGCTTACGACTGTTTTTTTTTTTTAAGTATGCGTTGGTATAATTTAAATGTTGTATTGTCTTCGTTGCTCCTTTGTTTCTTAGCTGTTGCTTATCAAATTTGTTTCCATTACACTTTCTATCAAGTAAAACAATTCACAAGTAACTCTACCTAGAATGTCGAACACCAAATAAGTAGTGGTGAAACAGCAAGGAATTAATTAGCTCATGACACTGCGATTTTTACCTCAAACTGTTTCCCATATACTTTAGTGTAAAAGTAGCACACACCACTACCCAGCTTGCAGAAGTCGGTGGCGAAAGCTGATTGGTCCAGTCAGGTAATGCACAAAATTACAACACTGCTCCAGTGAATCAAGACAAACAACAGTCAAATGCAGTCCCCGGGGGGGTTGCATGGGTTGCTTGAGACCGTTAAGTCCGTTGGTTGGCTGTCGACACCCAGGGTGGTTCTCTGACAGTTAGGTGTGTATTTTTTATGATGTGTTGTGGAGTTTTTCATACGACACTGCTAACTTGGGGCAGCACTCCAACAGTGAGCTGTGAAGCACACAGAGCTGGCCTGTCTTGCTCTCTCCTCCATGTGGTTTTAGGCAGCGTCCCAACGCCCACTGCCCCAGTCTGCCAGCTTCAGCCCCCTTTAGCTCTGCTCTCTCTCTCTCCACACTGGGAACAATGGAGTCTTTTCAGAGGAAGAAGATGGAGAAGCTATGGGCTGTTGTGAAGCTCACCAGCTCTGCTCTCCTGCCAGTACACATGTAGCCTAAATGGGCTTCCCCCCACGACCCACAGGAGGTGCTACGTCAAATTCTGTACATTGCTCCAGGGTGGAGTCACTTCCTGGACTGGCCTCATGTTGATGCATACACTCAGCTCAGTCACGGACCAGGATGTCTTGCTCCCAGGCAGACTAAATAACTTTTTTGCCCGCTTTGAGGACAACACAGTGCCACTGACACGGCCTGCAACGGAAACATGCGGTCTCTCCTTCACTGCAGCCGAGGTGAGTAAAACATTTAAACGTGTTAACCCTCGCAAGGCTGCAGGCCCAGACGGCATCCCCAGCCGCGCCCTCAGGGCATGCGCAGACCAGCTGGCTGGTGTGTTTACGGACATATTCAATCAATCCCTATACCAGTCTGCTGTTCCCACATGCTTCAAGAGGGCCACCATTGTTCCTGTTCCCAAGAAAGCTAAGGTAACTGAGCTAAACGACATTTAACACCATAGTACCCTCCAAGCTCGTCATCAAGCTCGAGACCCTGGGTCTCGACCCCGCCCTGTGCAACTGGGTACTGGACTTCCTGACGGGCCGCCCCCAGGTGGTGAGGGTAGGCAACAACATCTCCACCCCGCTGATCCTCAACACTGGGGCCCCACAAGGGTGCGTTCTGAGCCCTCTCCTGTACACCCTGTTCACCCACGACTGCGCGGCAACGCACGCCTCCAACTCAATCATCAAGTTTGCGGACGACACAACAGTGGTAGGCTTGATTACCAACAACGACGAGACGGCCTACAGGGAGGAGGTGAGGGCCCTCGGAGTGTGGTGTCAGGACAATAACCTCACACTCAACGTCAACAAAACTAAGGAGATGATTGTGGACTTCAGGAAACAGCAGAGGGAACACCCCCCCCTATCCACATCGATGGAACAGTAGTGGAGAGGGTAGTAAGTTTTAAGTTCCTCGGCATACACATCACAGACAAACTGAATTGGTCCACTCACACAGACAGCATCGTGAAGAAGGCGCAGCAGCGCCTCTTCAACCTCAGGAGGCTGAAGAAATTCGGCTTGTCGCCAAAAGCACTCACAAACTTCTACAGATGCACAATCGAGAGCATCCTGGCGGGCTGTATCACCGCCTGATACGGCAACTGCTCCGCCCACAACCGTAAGGCTCTCCAGAGGGTAGTGAGGTCTGCACAACGTATCACCGGGGGCAAACTACCTGCCCTCCAGGACACCTACACCACCCGATGTTACAGGAAGGCCATAAAGATCATCAAGGACAACACCCACCCGAGCCACTGCCTGTTCACCCTGCTATCATCCAGAAGGCGAGGTCAGTACAGGTGCATCAAAGCTGGGACCGAGAGACTGAAAAACAGCTTCTATCTCAAGGCCATCAGACTGTTAAACAGCAACCACTAACATTGAGTGGCTGCTGCCAACACACTGACTCAACTCCAGCCACTTCAATAATGGGAATTGATGGGAAAGGATGTAAAATATATCACTCGCCACTTTAAACAATGCTACCTAATTTAATGTTTACATACCCTACATTATTCATCTCATATGTATATGTATATACTGTACTCTATCATATACTGCATCCTTATGTAATACATGCATCACTAGCCACTTTAACTATGCCACTTTGTTTACATACTCATCTCATATGTATATACTGTACTCGATACCATCTACTGTATCTTGCCTATGCTGCTCTGCACCATCACTCATTCATATCTTTATGTACATATTCTTTATCCCCTTACACTGTGTATAGAAAATTAGTTTTGGAATTGTTAGTTAGATTACTTGTTGGCTATTACTGCATTGTCGGAACTGGAAGCACAAGCATTTCACTACACTCGCATTAACATCTGCTAACCATGTGTATGTGACAAATAAAATTTGATTTGATTTGACTCACATACTCACATACACATACAGACATATCCAATGCAGATGTACACCACAACTGTATACATTATATTGTACAGAGACAAACACTTCACTCTCATACAATGCATTCGGAAATGATTCAGACCTCTTGACTTTTCCACATTTTGTTACGTTACAGGCTAATTCTAAAATTGAAAATTAATAATACAATTCCCTCATCAATGACAAAGCAAAAACAGATTTGTATAAATTATATGTAAAAAAATAAGAATAAACTGAAATATAAATATATTACATAAGTATTCAGACCCTTTACTTTGGCAGTGATTACAGCCTCAAGTCTTCTTGGGTATGATGCTGCAAGCTTGGCACACCTGTATTTGGGGAGTTTCTCCCATTCTTCTCTGCAGATCCTCTCAAGCTTTGTTAGGTTGGATGGGGAGCGTTGCTGCACAGCTATTTTCAGGTCTCTCCCGAGATGTTAGGTTGGGTTCTAGTCCAGGACTTGCCTCGGCCGCTCAAGAACATTCAGAGACTTGCCACTCCTGCGTTGTCTTGGCTGTGTGCTTAGGATCGTTGTCCTTTTGTAGGTGAACCTTCTCCCCCATCTGAGGTCCTGAGCGCGCTGGAGCAGGTTTTCATCAAGGATCTCTCTGTACTTAGCTTTGATCATATTTCCCTTGATCCTGACTAGTCTTCCAGTCAATGCCGCTGAAAAACATCCCCACAGCATGATGCTGCCACCACCATGCTTCATCGTAGGGATGGTTCGAGGTTTCCTCCAGACATGACGCTTGGCATTCAGGTCAAAGAGTTCAATTAGATATTATATTAGACATTAGCAAACTCCAAGCAGGCTGTCATGTGCCTTTTACTGAGGAGTGGCTTCCGTCTGGTCACTCTACCATAAAAGCCTGATTGTTGGAGTGCTGCAGAGATGGTTGTCCTTCTGGAAGTTTCTCCCATCTCCACAGAGGAACTCTGGAGCTTTGTCAGAGTGACTATCGGGTTCTTGGTCACCTCCCTGACCAAGGCCCTTCTCCACCGATTTCTCAGTTTAGCCGGGCGCCCAGCTCTAGGAAGAGTCTTGGTGGTTCCAAACTCATTTAAGAATGATGGAGGCCACTGAGTTCTCGGGGACCTTCAATGCTGCAGACATTTTTTAGTACCCTTCCCCAGATCTGTGCCTTAACACAATCCAGAGCTCTACAGACAATTCCTTTGAACACACGGCTTGGGTTTTGCTCTGACATGCACTCTCAACTGTGAGACCTTATATAGACAGGTGTGTGCCTTTCCAAATCATGTCCAATCAATTGAATGGACTCCAATCAAGTTGAAGAAACATCTCAAGGATAATCAATGGAAACAAGATGCACCTGAGTTCAATTTTGAGTCTCATATCAAAGTGTCTGAATCTTATGTAAATAAGGTATTTCTGTTTTCTATTTTTAATACATTTGTCTCAACCTGTTTTCACTTTGTTATTATGGGGTATGGTGGCTGTAACGTAACAAAATGTGGAGAAAGTCAAGTGGTGTGAATACTTTCCCGAATGCACTGTATACACGTGGGTACATACTGTACAAATACACGCACGCACGTGTGCAGTTCACACACAAAGACAAAAACAGCACTCATGCAGAAGCCCAGAGAGGCACAGACAGCCACACAAAAAAATCTATCTTGTCCATCTGCACACACATGAGCTTTGTGTGTGTGTATGTGTGAAATAAAGCTTTGTGCTTGTGCCCTCCTGCCTGGGTTTTTATGTTTTTTTTAAATTCTGACCAGGCGTTGTTGACAATGCACGTTCCCACATTCGTAGAGTTTGAAATTCACGGTAAACACTGCATATGTCAGCTCAATCGGAAATTACCTTTAAATGTCAAGCACGCTACAACACGCGATCGGATTGCATCCTGGCATTAATGTAATAAAGTTTGTACATGTATGTATGCAAATGTATGACAAACTCCGCAAAAAAAGAAACGTCCCTTTTTCAGGACCCTGTCTTTCAAAGATAATTCGTAAAAATCTAAATAACTTCACAGATCTTGATTGTCAAGGGTTTAAACACTGTTTCCCATGCTTGTTCAAAGAATCATAAACAATTAATGAACATGCACCTGTGGAATGATCATTAAGACACTAACAGCTTACAGACGGTAGGCAATTAAGGTCACAGTTATGAAAACGTAGGACACTAAAAGAGGCCTTTCTACTGACTCTGAAAAACACCAAAAGAAAGATGCCCAGGGTCCCTGCTCATCTGCGTGAACATGTCTTAGGCATGCTGCAAGGAGGCATGAGGACTGCAGATGTGGCCAGGGTCAATAAATTGCAATGTCCGTACCGTGTGACGTCTAAGACAGCGCTACAGGGAGACAGGATGGACAGCTGATCGTCCTCGCAGTGGCAGACCATGTGTAACAACACCTGCACAGGATCGGTAAATCAGAACATCACACCTGTGGGACAGGTACAGGATGGCAACAACAACTGCCCGTGTTACACCAGGAACGCACAATCTCTCCATCAGTGCTCAGACTGTCTGCAATAGGCTGAGAGAGGCTGGACTGAGTGCTTGTAGGCCTGTTGTACGGCAGGTCCTCACCAGACATCACCAGCAACTACGTCGCCTATGGGCACCAACCCACCATCGCTGGACCAGACAGGACTGGCAAAAAGTGCTCTTCACTGATGAGTTGGGGTTTTGTCTCACCAGGGGGGATGGTTGTATTTGCGTTTATCGTCGAAGGAATGAGCGTTACACCGAGGCCTGTACTCTGGAGCGGAATCGATTTGAAGGTTGAGGGTCCGTCATGGTCTGGGGCGGTGTGTCACCGCATCATCGGACTAAGCTTGATGTCATTGCAGGCAATCAACACTGTGCGTTACAGGGAAGACATCCTCCTCCCTCATGTGGTACCCTTTCTGCAGGCTCATCCTGACATGACCCTCCAGCATGACAATGCCACCAACCATACTGCTCGTTCTGTGCGTGATTCCCAGCAAGACAGGAATGTCAGTGTTCTACCATGGCCAGCGAAGAGCCCGGATCTCAATCCCATTGAGCACGTCTGGGACCTGTTGGATTGGAGGGAGGGCTTGGGCCATTCCACCCAGAAATGTCTGGGAACTTGCAGGTGCCTTGGTGGAAGAATGGGGTAACATCTCACAGCAAATCTGGTGCAGTCCATGAGGAGGAGATGCACTGCATTACTTAATGCATCTGGTGGCCACACCAGATACTGACTGTTACTTTCCATTTTGACCCTCCCTTTGTTCAGGGACACACTATTCCATTTCTGTTAGTCACATGTCTGTGGAACTTATTCAGGTTATGTCTCAGTTGTTGAATCTTATGTTCATACAAATATTTACACATGTTAAGTTTGCTGAAAATAAACGTAGTTGACAGTGAGAGGACATTTCTTTTTTTGCTGAGTTTATTTATAAAAGTGTGTTTGTGCTACAAAACAACCTACCTTGCCCAGCATCTACTGCACAGGGGTTAGGTGGTCCTCTGTAGCTTAGTTAGTAGGGCATGGTGCTTGCAACAACAGGATAATAGGTTTCCCGAGACTACCCATAGGAAAAATGTTTGTATGCATGACTAAGTCGCTTTGAATAAAAGCTTCTGCTAAGTGGCATATACGCTGAGTATACAAAACAATAAGGTCACCAGGTCTTTCCATGACATAGACTGATTAGATGAATCCAAGTGAAAGCTATAATCCCTTATTTTTGTCACATGTTAAATCCACTTCAATCAGTGTAGATGATGGGGAGGAGACAGGTAATAACAGGTAATAATAATAAAGAAGAATTACGAGGATCATTTATGTTGGTGGTTAGGGGAACTAAAAACAAAGGTTAGGAGAACTAAAACAACAAATGTTAGGTGAATTTACGTAGCAGGTTAGGTGAATTGGGTTAGGTTTAGAATACTTTAGTTTCTGTCTCGAGTAACTAGACCTTTAGTAGGTGTCATACGTCTTGGAGGTGCTCAGAAATATGTAAAGTATATTTCGTATTGCTCTGAGGCCAGGATGGAGTTTGAGGTAAACTAGGAAGGTAGACAGGGTACACACTCCTCTCACCACAATTGTAGTTATCATATTTTCAAGATATTGCCAGTCTAGAGCGATCAGTGGCTGTGATAAACAAAGATTGGGCCTCCACGGTTGAAAAGAGGGATGGAAAATGCCAAGCTCTAACAGATCTTAATGCTAAATAATTTACCTACTTGCTAAGGAAGAGGGGAGGACATTGTCTTTGATATATTTTTTATTTAACCAGGTAAGTCCGTTAAGAACAAATTCTTATTTTCAATGACAGCCTAGGAACAATGGGTTAACTGCCTGTTCAGGGGCAGAACAACAGATTTGTACCTTGTCAGCTTGGGGGTTTGAACTTGCAACCTTCCGGTTACTAGTCCAACACTCTAACCACTAGGCTACCCTGCCACCCCTAAGTTAACATGATAATATTGTATTGTTAACTCCTCCCTGTACGAATATAACTGTGCACACTGTTAATTATGATCTAAACTCTTGACAGTATGTAAATACTTCTATTGTTTCGATAAAGGTTGTAGCTTTTGTTTGTATTGTCATGATTGCTGATATCTGTGGTGTGATCGTCTGGTATATTGTGTGTATTGTGTATTGTAAAACATTTATTCAAATGTTCATCCTAAAAATAAAAAAAATACATTTTATAACATAACTACTTGTTACAGTACTCGTTATGTATACTGAACATGTTCATGTGAGGAAATCAGTCAATTTAAATTAATTAATTAGGCCCTAATCTATGGATTTCACATGACTGGGAATACAGATATGCATCTGTTGGTCAAAGATAACTTTAAAAAATGGGTCTTACAATGCCCTCAGGATCTCACTACGGTATTTTTGTACATTCAAATTGCCATCAATAAAATGCAATTGTGTTCATTGTCGGTAGTTTATGCCTGCCCACAACATAAACCCACCACCACCATGGGGCACTCTGTTCACAACGTTGACATCAGCAAACCACTTGCCCACACGACTTCATACATGTGGTTTGCAAATTCTCTAAAACGATGTTGGAGGTGGCATATGGTAGAGAAATTAACATAAAATTCTCTGACAACAGCTCTGATGGACATTCCTGCAGTCAACATCCCAACTGCACACTCCCTCAACTTGTGGCATCGTGTTGTGTAATGAAACTGCACGTTTAAGCGTGGGCTTTTATTGTTCCCAATGATCATATTATTGATATGCCACAACTGTCAGGTGGATGGATTATAACGGCAAAGAAGAAATGCTCACTAACAGGGATGTAAAGAAATTTGTGCACAACATTTGAGATAAATAAGCTTTTTGTGCGTATAGAACCTTTCTGGGAACTTTTTTTACAGCTCATGAAACATGGGACCAACACTTTACATGTTGCGTTCATATTTTTTGTTCAGTGTATATTGTTGTATTTGTGTACTTCAAATATACAAAAATGTATTAATAATTTGTATGAATCGATTTTCACTGAGGCAGATAACGAAAGGAGCATATCGAAAGTTATATCCATTGATTCTTCAAAACGAAGGATGTTCGTTGATTTGGGGGAAATTGAGTTTGAGGGAAACTATGAAGGAAAACATGGCACATACATTAATAAAGTAATTGTATACTGGTCTACTTGTGTATGACATTGTGTATGTGTATTTAAAATATACAATAATTAATTGATGTTTACTTAATAATTTCACGTTAAAAGTCCCAGCAGACAATACTATCTATTTTACATGACAAAAAACAACAGAATATTTCCCGACCATCTTTTGGACCAATGTACATTACAATCTTAAGTGGGCACATATTTCCCTGTGTCAGCAGGTCATCCATGTCAAGAATATGTGCATTTTTCCATGCATGTGGCTAGTATGCCCATATCCTCCACATGGAGTTGGCATGAATACCTGGCCTGCTGTGTCGTGGGCTTGATGGGCCAGCGTGTGCACATGAGAGGGAGTGACACATGCCTGAATGTGAAAGTACATGAGATCCTGATGTAATGGAGAGAATGTCAGCCCATAGGCCTTGAGTGCAGCAGACAGCTGGGGCAGAGGGTGTGTGTGTTTGTGCATGGGCGCGCATGCACGTGTGTCTGTGTGTATGGGAGACGTGACAGGCAGAGCACTGCTTGTGGTGTGTATGTACAGTACATGTAAATTTGTTGTTTTAAGGGAACTAGGACCATGGAAGTTAAGAGACTTAATCCCAATTTATGATACAATATGCCGGGGTGTCTGCGACTTTAAAAAAATTAAAAGGTGAGCCAACCTCCACTCCAGACAACACCTCGCTTTTCTACCATCAAAATAGGATTCCAGGACAGGTGGTATGTGTGTTTGTATAAGTGTGTGTGATTTTGTGCACGTACATGTCTTTGTGCACGTTCGTGTGGGAGCGTCCTTTGGCTGCACATCTGGTGGGCTGGGATATATAGAAGTGTTTTTATGTTCTAGTGACATGACTGTACTGTCATGAGAGGCATGGTTTTGTGCCTGGCAGCTGGGAACATGGATCGCCGTCGTGTGACACTCAGTGTCTGTAAGAGACGCCTATTGTTTGGCCAAAACACTGTACATTGATGGGGCTCTGATACACAGTGGCATTGTAGGCCCTCGGCCCCCCACACTTCTGTGGCTACAGTTTGGTGCATGTGTCATTGCCACAAGCCTGTATCTGCCTCGACAGGATACTCCCCCATGCATTGAAATCAGTGGCATGTTTCATCCCAGTTTTACTGATTTCTCCAACAACAGTTCCGTTTCTTAGATCATCCTTTGCCCCATAAAGTCCTAGTAAGTCATATTCAGCCTCAAGATCTGTGAGAGTAGCCTATTTGAAAGGTGCAATTTCCTGGTTGCTAAAATTGTAATAGTTCACCTAATTTCAGTTTGTGACATAACAAGCAGTCATTGTGTAGAGAATCATTGTACCATCTAAACCGCAGTGAAATATGTTTTCCATAACCGAAAATATTTTCAGCTGTTTAGAGCTGGTGTACAAAATCGAAAGTTAAAGACACAAAAACGAAATGGAAGAAATGAAGCATAGCAATAGCGCACAAAAAAACAAATCTACAGCTTCTTAGACTTGCTTTCAAAAAGAATGTGAGTTTGGTCGTGTCGCCCAAAAAGTTACATATTGCACCTTTAAATTGGGTGAACTTTGCTTTCGGGTCAGTATATATTGGGTCCTGCCCTCTTACTGGTGTAGAAGAAGGATTAAGTAGTGTGTTAACCTTAAAGTAGTAGTGTGTAAAAGTAGTTCTCATCTTGGCAGAGGGCCACTGACATTTATCATATGGTTAAACCCGTTTCTTAGAAGTCACAAAAGATGGCATGCATGCACTCGTCTCGACATGTGGTGGCAACATTTGACACACATGATCCCTGTAACTCAACTTGACAAGTCAAGGGAGGTTGAGTCCAATTGCACAATGTGAGACTTTTATATGAAAGTATAGCTTTTTTTCTTGCTTTAAAAAAAATGATTATGTATTATTCTGATGCTTTTTTAATTAAGTTACAATAATCGATTGATGTACAACAAATATACTTACAGAGTTTACAATTGTGACATAGTTTATATCTTTTTTATATCTTTCTTCTCCATGGAATCCCCTTTAGTCAACCGGCACATGCACCTCATGCACCTCATGCACCACAGGCTACTTTTGCTTACATTGCAAAGGTGGGGAGGTCAGGCTCTTGAGCCCAGTTTACAGTCAAGTGTGTGAGAGCAGCAGCAGCTCCAGTCGCGGCCTCGTACTACCATCACAATGTCTAGTTTGGCCAACAGAGTTTTGATATCGGAACAACCCCCTGTGGATAACCAACTGACCCGTCAACATGAAAAGAACCCCGCCTCCTCATTGATCACATGATAAAAAGCGTCTCCAACGATATGACGGTCTCACATGTGCAGGTATTCATATAGCCCTCAAAGAATGTTCTGTATGTTGACATGAATATGAAAGCGGGAGATATGCCATAAGAACAGCTGCTCTATCAGTGTACTGTAGGTGCTGGATTAATGCAAGGCAGCTTGTGGCTCAATTGACAATTGTTGAGAAAACAGGTCTGGTAAGTGTTGGACGCAATAAAGACATTCCCCAAACAGCCATTGTGGGTTAAATTGGTCTGCTGTGTTTGTTCCTTTCTTTTCTGTCTGTAAACTATGAAAATGAATCCACCAAAGGAACATACGGTACTGCTAAAAATATTGCATGTTTACAAAATAAAACATGTAAATAAACACTCATAAGTTATCCAGTGTTTGATTGTAGACTACTTGACACAATATACGTTTGTGAAGAAAACAAGGTCAATGTAAGTGTAGACCTATCTAGGATACAACCGATTCAACAAGCCTCCAAATGTTAACCACTTTTACTTATTATAACATTTACTACTATTTTCTACTATCTGCAACTGTATAATGAGCCACATAAGTATATATTATCAAACAAAGCAAGGTATTCTTTGACAGATGTAGTCTGCAGCATCAGATGCTGTCAGACGGAGAAAGTGATGTCAATCTTCTTCTATACATTGGGACATAGTGCACTCAGGTGGAGAATGAAGCTAATGCATGTCTAATCAGTGTCTGCAGAACTGCTGGTTTTCATCCTTCCCTCGAATCTGGGACCTGGACCGATTTAGACCTGGGACACCAGGGGCCTCATTTATGAAACTGTGTGGAGGATTCACGTCAAAAGGTGGCGTAAGGACGAAACACAGAAAGTGCTTATGTAAAAATATTCTGATTTATAACACAGTGTGCACGTAAGTCCGATGTATAAATCACAATCAACTCTAAATTTGGCGCACGTGAGCGAGCGTCTTGTTCCACCCTTTTAACGCCCATAGTTGCCTATAAATAGTGAAATGCCCTTAATTAATATTCATCCATACTTGACTGCATGACGACAATGATGGCAAATCCCGACAGAAAGGTAAAAAAAAATAATTTCACCCAGTGTGAAATAAAAGTTGTTGTAGGGGAAGTTGAAGCAAGACAAAATTTATTGTTTGGTGGACACAGTGTGGGCATTACAAATGCCAACAAGGCGTTCGTGGCAGCATGTGGCGGACGCTGTTACTGCTGCTGGCTCAGAAGGTCGGACCCTCTCAGAAAAAAAAGTGGTCCAACATAAAAGCGGAGGCCATAAGGCGCATAGCCTTACACAGACAAGGTGTTTGTGCCACAGGCGGGGGACAGGGACACCGTAGCTCAACCCCCTTGCCAGTATTATAGGGGAATCCCTCCTGAGTAGTGACAGAGGTGGAAGGGGAAACAGACATGCAAGACACACCAGATGATCCAGGTATGTAATTAGTATTCCCTCGTTTGAAGAGTAAACCAAATGCATTCAAGTTGTATTTAAACATTTATTTACACAAACAATGGTGACATTTTCTATTGTTTTTAGTCACTGTGTGTTCCAGCGGGGTCGGTGGTGCTGCAGCTGAGCAGGAGCTGAGTCGCCCAGCCCCCTGTCTCCACTGCACCTCGTGCGTCACAACCCTCCAGCAGCAGTGTCCTCACAGATGCAGTCCTGCAAACGAACCATCGATGCGATTAACGAGGTTGCCAAGGAGTTGAAATGGGAGTTGAAGAGCAGGTCCTTCTCTGTAAAGCTGGGCCCACTACAGCACAGATATCAAATACAACAGGTCTTGGTAATCGGAACCGGCTCATAAGCCACTCATCATCAATGGCCAGTAAATTTTGCTGGTCTCTGAAAATTCGCTCACTCTGAATTCTTCCATTTGACAAATCTTCCAACAGTGCCAAAGCAGCCATTGTGCGTCATTATGCATTGTAATTGCATGCCTTTTTATACCCACACATTTGATTGTCACAAGAGAGTGGCATACGCCTTCTTTTGTGCCTACGCAACATTTATAAATGAGGTCCCAGGTGAGTGGGCTTTGATTAGTCAATGACATTACAATGACTTGATTAAAATGACCAGCACTGCTGACCTCAAAGGCACGGATTTGATTACCCCTGAAATAAGAGATTTGGTGAGTCTAAAAAATACTAGTCCTGCTAGGTCAGTTGCAGCTTTCAGGAAGGTGTTGTTGGAATTTTTGTTTAGAGGTGACAAACCAGATGCATCATTTTATCTTGGGTCTATTTGAATGTGCAGTCAATTTGACTATGTTGTTGATGAGCTGATGAGAACAATTAGGCACCAAACTTGTCAATTTTTTCAAACCAACCAACAGAAGCCAAACTCTATTATAAACTGTATTAGTAAGGGCAGTCCCACCTATGCAATAACAGGGGAAACACTGGCCTAATTATTTTTTGTTCACTCCAGCTAATTTTTATGTTATAGTGGACATTTATTGCAAATTGGAATGAAATTGCAATCCACGTGTGGATAAGTTGACTTTCATATAGGATTTATGACATTCAATCGTCTGCATATTAATATATAGAGTTGATTTATTGCACTGTTGTACTGTGTGTTGACCAGGCACTTGCAATGCTGCAAAACGTCAGCACATCTTGAATATAGCCCTGACTTTTTTTCTCTCGTAGCCCAACAAACCTATTGTTGATTGGTCCTACATTTCTGACCTCCACATTGCAGCCAATGAACACTTCAGAAACAAGTCTGTTATGGCACCATAAGGAAGACAATAACAGATGCAAGCCTACAACTGAAGAATACCCTAAGCTTTATTCAAGATTAATCCACAGTAAAGTATTTTGAAAAATTCTAAATACCCTAAGAATAATCAACTGCATTGCAGCTACTGCATTCAAGTGCATGTAATGTCATCGACGTGAACCCTCTTATCATTGCTCAGTTAGCTAACTTTAGCTAAAGCATTCGTTAGCTAGCCACACGTTTGTTGTGTTAACGGTCAATGACAGCTGGTAGAGTGGCTGTAGAATGATTATCGGTGTGTTTTAGCTGTACTGTTAGCTAACTGGCGAGTGGAATGGGTCCGCAATGAGCTTGCAGCCAAGTGACCTTTTGAGTTGATAGCTACAGCTCGAGGTGTTATCGTTAGCCAGCTTGGAAGTGCTAGCTAACCGTGACGTTGATGCGACTAATGTGCAGCTGATGATATCTTACGTAGGGTAACCGTGTTGAAATAACTAGCTAGTTAGTATGTCAATATCGGAAACCTGGTTTGTTTTGAAGATCGGTAGTTAACGTTAAAGTGATGCAGCAGGCGATCCAACACGAATATGTGGATAGAGCATTATGATATGAAACTTGATTTGGTATCTAACTATAGTTATCTATTCATATAATTAAGGCTGGTTTTTGGATGAGGTAACAGTACAGCACAGGCTCTGCTATGACACGGTATGTGTCGACTGGGCCTCAAATCTTAATTTAGCTGCATTAACTCAAGTGATCACCAATCTCATGAAAATACATTTTGTTAAGGTCTGATGACTATGCCCTTTCGTGAAGCATGAGCCCCATTGTTAACAATAATGGCTAGCCCTATCTACTTTTTTTTGTCTGTCTAGAGACTAGTCTGTGCATTAGCCTCGATATCTAACGTTAGTTACCCTTGTCTTTTGTCTTGACAAGTGCATTAGCTAATAGTTAGATTTCAATTGATTTCAATTAGCTAACAAAGGCCTTTCTGCTACAAAACTACAACATTTGAGTCATGGTAACTTTCATACATTCCTAATCAAATGTGACTGGTACTGTCAAACAGTTAACGTTAGGGATTCATCATCCAAACTATTGCCAAATTTACTGTACATTTTGTAAAATTGTTACAATAGCATACTAATCAGTCCAAATGACCTTGACAAAAGCTTCTCCCCTGGTCCTGCTTTGCATGTGTTGCTGACCCCGATGTTAGACACTGGCAGAATGTTTCAAACTGTAGTTCTGGTTGTTTTTCTGCCATCATTGCGTTGACATTTTCTTGTATAGGGGCTCAAAAGAGCAAGGCGAGCTTGCAAAAAACACTGCTGTTTCTACTACAGTAAGATTGTCAGGTCATGTACAATGGTGTTTTGCTGCTAGTCTCTTACTATTTTCTTTATTCTTATATGTGTTTGTCACTTCTTACAGACAGAAGCCTGGTCAAAGCAAGCAAAGTCAAAAATGATGCAGTGAACCGATTCTGAAGATGGTAAGCATGCAGTGGACTACTTCAACCCAAATCTAATTGAAATGTGTTTTATCATATCTATCCTCAGGTTTGTAACACAAAACATGTAGTTTAGGTCACCCTTATCTGAAAATACAAATGTAAGTAGGTGTTTTTGAAGACCATGTGACATACCAAGCATTTAATCTGTATTTCACATCCATGAGGCGTAATTGCAAATAATATATAGGCTCACCAGTAAAATAAAATGTTACTTGTCACATGCTTTGTTAACAACAGGAGTGGACCAACAGTGAATGCTTACTTATGGGCCCTTCCAAACAATGCAGAAAATAGAGAAGTAATAGAAAAGTAAAACACGTAATAGATACACAATGAGAAACGATAATTTGGCTATAATCAAGGGATACCAGTACAAGATAATTGAGGTATATATGTAGCAGTGCACAAATATCAAGTCCATATTATGCTACTGATTCCTAGTTATATGTACATATCAGCGGAGGCTTCTGAGGGGAGGACGGCTCATAATAATGGCTGGAATGGAGTTTAATGGAATGGTATTAAATATGTGCCTTTCCATTGACTCCATTCCATTGACTCCATTCCAGCCATTATTATGAGCCGTCCTCCCCCAAGCAGCCTCCGCTGATATCTACATACAACTAGGAATCAGCAGCATATGTGATGAGTCAAAACATTTAGTGCAAAAAGGATTAATGCAGACTGTCAGGGTAGCTATTTTACTTTTCTAAATAGTTAACAGTTAGCCAAATAGCTACTCTCGTCTGGATAGTACATTACTTTACCAGTCAAAAGTTTGGACACACCTACTCATTCAAGGGTTTTTCTTAATTATTTACTATTTTTTACATTGTGGAATAATAGTGAAGACATCAAAACTATGAAATAACACAAATGGAATCATGTAGTACCCAAAAAAGTGTTAAACAAATGAAAATATATTTTAGATTCTTCAAAATAGCCATCCTTTGCCTTGACAGCTTTGCACACTCTTGGCATTCTCTCAACCAGGTTCACCTGGAATGCGTTTCCAGAAGTCTTGAACAAGTTCCCACACATGCTGAGTACTTGTTGGCTGCTTTTCCTTCACTATGCGGTCCAACTCATCCCAAACCACCTCAATTGGGTTAAGGTCAGGTGATTTTGGAGGCCAGGTCATCTGATGCAGCACTCCATCACTCTCCTTCTTGGTCAAATAGCCCTTACACATCCTGGAGGTGGGTTGGGTCATTGTCCTGTTGTGAAAAAAAATGATAGTCCCACTAAGCGCAAACCAGATGGGATGGCGTATCGCTGCAGAATGCTGTGGTTGCCATGCTGGTAAAGTGTGCCTTGAATTCTAAATAAATCACTGACAGTGTCACCAGCAAAGCACCTTCACACTTCCTGCTTCACGGTGGGATCCACACATGCAGAGATCATCCATTTACCTACTCTGCGTTTCACAAAGACACAGCGGTTGGAAACAACAAAAAAAACACACCAAAGGAGATTTCCACCGGTCTAATGTTCATTGCTTGTGTTTCCTGACCCACGCAAATCTCTTCTTCTCATTGGTGTCCTTTAGTAGTGGTTTCTTTGCAGCAATTCGACCATGAAGGCCTAATTAAAGCATTCTCCTCTGAACAGTTGATGTCATTTCTCTTTGCTTATTTGAGCTGTTCTTGCCATAATATGGACTTGATATTTTACCAAATAGGGCTATCTTCTGTATACCAACCCTACCTTGTCACTTCTGATTGGCTCAAAGGCATTAATTTGCGGAATTTCTACCTCATGAAGCTGGTTGAGAGAAGGCCAAGAGTGTGCAAAGCTGTCATCAAGGCAAAAGGTGTCTATGAAAAATCTCATATAAAGTATTTTGATTTAACACTTTTTTTAAAACTTACTACATGATTCCATATGTGTTATTTCATAGTTTGTCTTCACTATTATTCTACATTGTAAATTAATAGTGAACTAAAATAAAAAACCTTGAATGAGTAGGTGTGTTCAAACTTTTGACTGGTATTGTATATTAATGAAAGTATTCAGACCCCTTTTTTTCCACATTTTGTTACGTTACAGCCTTATTCTAAAATCTACACACAGTACCCCATAATGAAGCAAAAACTTTTTTTTAGAGATGTTTGCTAATTTTATAAAAGAAACTGAAATATCACAGTTGCATAAGTATTCAGACCCTTTACTCAGTACTATGTTGAAACACTTTTGGCAGCAATTAAAGCATAGAATATTCTTGGGTATGACACTGCAAGCTTGGCACACCAGTATTTGGGGAGTCTCTGCCATTCTACTGTGCAGATCCTCTCAAGCTCTGTCAGGTTGGGTGGGGGACTGACGATGTTCGATCGGGTTCAAGTCCGGGCTCTGGCTGGGCCACTTAAATACAGGCGACTATATTGATAAGTCACCTCGTCCTAAAGATTTACACGGTTATCAAAACGTCAGTGTAAGCCTACACGTACCCCCCCTGGCGATCCCTCAGTTTGGGAACTGAATGGTCATTCAATTCGGAATTCCAAGTCAGTAACTCTTGACATCTTTATAGAGCTCAGACAGACATCTGACTTCAGGATTACTGACGTCATGGTTTGACCTTGAGTTCCCAGTTGTCTTGCACCGATCGAACGACTTGGGAAACTCAGTTTGATCACCAAATTAATTAGTGAAGTAAATGAATGCCTCATCAGGTTTCACCGTGCGATCATTCAAAAAACTATTTTTACCTTTCCACAAACCATCTTTACATGTTGCTTGATAATGAGCAAGTTAACCCAAATGTATCAAAGAATGGGTCATGCATCCACAATTTAGTTAGTGACTGCTGCCTGGCCAGTGATCTAGCTAGCTGCATTTCAGTAATTACCTATCCTCCTAAATGCGATGGTCAAGTTGAAAATAGTTGACTGAAAATGAACTAGTCACCAGTTATTGTTGCCCATGGTGTAATCATGTCTAACCAGTTGGCTAGTGTAGATTGTGTGCCCTTGAGCTACAAAGACTAGATAGCTGTGTGTTTTGGCATCCACGATTAGCTAGCTTGTTGGCTACTTCATGGCCAGTGTAATCCCTCGATTCTTGACTGTCGCACACACGATCATTGGGTTCAGGGAGTTTATTGTAGTCTTCTTTCCCATGTAGTCTATTGTAGTCTTCTATCTAATCCCAGTCCGTGTTGCCAACTCTTCATTCAGTAAGGAAAGTAGATATTGGCTGTCCTGAAAGTCGCTAAATTATGTCATCGATTAATTTGCCTAATTGGCCATGTGCGTGTAATTGTGATGGACGCTGTAGGAGAGAGGAATAATATCATGGGAGAGACAAAGTGAGTAAAAAACACCCTAAATATATTTAGAACCACAAATGAACTTTCTTCTGTCGGTTCTTGTTTTTTTTTAATGTCACAATTCCAACCCTCCTTTATCCGGGCTTGGGACCGGCAAAAGTGACACAAAGGAGACACTCTGGCGGAGTTACTTAGTATTTTTATTTTCTTTTAGTACATTTACATCCCGCCCTGAATGTAAGCCAGGGCGGCCAGCGGC
Source organism: Oncorhynchus masou masou (assembly GCF_036934945.1). Taxonomy (NCBI): domain Eukaryota; kingdom Metazoa; phylum Chordata; class Actinopteri; order Salmoniformes; family Salmonidae; genus Oncorhynchus; species Oncorhynchus masou. Next base: position 34,028,310 of record NC_088229.1, read on the forward strand.
CGTCTGTCACGGATGGGTGGTCACGGAGGGGTGAACATCTCCTGCTCTGACTGCGGCTGGGAGGGACTGGCCCGCCTGTGAGTGCTTTGGGACGGGGGTGGGGCCCTCAAAGAGTAAGAACGATACGTGCTTTCACGTCAGTCTCCAATAACACCAGAAAAAGTCACTAGATTTGTCGCGAGTACTTATTTTCCATCATAATTTGCAAATACATTCATTAAAAATCCTACAATGTGATTTTCTGAATTTTTTTTCTTTTCTCATTTTGTCTGTCATAGCTGAAGTGTACCTATGATGACAATTACAGGCCTCTCATCTTTTTAAGTGGGAGAACTTGCAAAATTGGTGGCTGACTAAATGCTTTTTTGCCCCACTGTACATGTCGGCAATTTATTAATGAGTAATTTGCCAAAATGGGCAATGGAAACACTTCAACCACTACATTTTTTTATTGGACACTAGTTTGTAATTATTATATCTTTTTTGTAGGTGTGACACCATTTCATCCAGCTGTTTTGATCGACACAAGATGGGTAAATGGAGACGCACCCTAGAAGGAAATTGTCATATTTTCAATGCAAACTTTCTAAATGTCAACAAAAAAATCACTGCACAAGTTAATGGAAACATAGCTATTGAAGTTGGTGGTTACTACTGGGTTCAGATCCGAGGTGAGAGAAATTGTCCGCCATGTTTTGATAAATGCTCAGAGTGATGTCACGCACTTAAGGCTCAACCAATCACCCGACGGGTTCTATGTCGAGACTAATGAATATTCATGAAATAAATTAAATCTTTTTTTTCCTCCATGCAAAAACTTACAATTTATTCACTCCTACCAATGAGACATGGGAGTCATTACTATGGCAATTCAAGATGGCGCTCCCCATACCTCTAATAAACATTTTTTCAAGATCAAAATACAAAAAATAGGTGTTTCTTATATTACAAGCACGTTTAGTGTTAGTAGATTGAATACGTCTCTTTGCTTAGCTTTAATTCCTGAAGTGTCTCCATTCCCCATGGTAAAAACAAATTACATACATTTCATAAATTTAAAATAATAATCAAGAAATTATGAAATAGTTTGACAACCCTGTTTTGTAAGCTTTTAAATGATAACAATCTCAACTGTTTAACTTTTCCCGTGATGAAATAAGGCGTGGATGTCTGGGGTATGTAAAATAAGTCAACTTTGAGCACCTTTTATCTCTTGACTGTTTTGGCATTCAGGTACAAAAAGTCACTTTCTGAACACATCTTCTACAAGGACACATTTTGTATGAAAGGTTTCGTTCAAATAAAAAGGGGTGTTATCAAAAAGTGATTGAATTCAAATGGACTTTCCCAATATATATCTTATTGGCACCTAAGTATCGTGCTCATATCGTGAGATCCTTGGCAATACCTAGCCCTTGTTTTGAAGCTATAGTTGTCCAAAAATGTATGTACCAACTCCACATTGACCCTTTGATAAATACAAATGGAACATATTTTTTTTTCCTGTTTTAGAGTTTTAAAATGTACTGCACCGAGCAGGCCATTGGAAAGTTTGATTAACTGGGGGTTCGGAAGACGTTGTCTTGCAAGCAGGCAAATAGAATGTTGAGCTGTCAATATGGGGCTAAATGGATATTAAATGACAGGATCTTAATTTGTATATCTGTTCAATCATAGGTCTGAGCTGAGAGGTTCTCCCACCTGCCGATCCCTACAAAAGTTTGCTGTGTCAGAGGACTCCAAAGAGAAGAGTACGCAGCTTCCCAAGGCCATGGAAGACTCTCACACTTTATACATCTCAGAGTTGGGAGACGATGACCATTTAGAGGAGGAGATGGAGGATAAGGAACTTGAGGAAACTCACTGCAGTCTTTATTTAATGTCCATGGAAACGGATGAGCTGGCAGATTCAAACACAATTTGCCAAAAACCTGAGGCCAAAGGCTGTGACCTGAAGCAGGATTTAGGATCGGTCTCCCATTCAGCAACCCCTGAGCTCCCAGAGGATCCTGACCATGACCCTGATGTAGAGCTCCAGGACTCATTTCCCTGCCAATTCTGTGAAAGAAATTTTACCAGCAAGCAAGGCTTAGAACGTCACATACACATCCACACCTTAGCTAACCACCACACACACATATTTAAGTGTAAGTACTGCAGCAAGTCCTTTGGCTCAAAAATTGGCCGGCGACGGCATGAGAGGAGACATGAAAATGCAAAGGCAAGGCCTGGATCTTTAATAAAGCCTGTGGAGCCTCCAACTTCTGCCCTACAGCGCAACGGTCCAGAATGTGTGTCTTCTCCCAGTAGCTCCAGTGCCTCTGTTTTGGCAGACAGAGAACCGGCGTCTACGTCAGATGAACATGGAGAATTACAGGGTGGTCACACTTGCAAGTATTGCAAAAAGGTTTTTAGCACGCATACAAACATGCGACGACATCAGCGCAGGATCCACGAGCGCCATCTCCGGCTCATAGGTAAGGAAGCCCCACTGTTGCAGGAAGCAAAATATCCAAAGCTACCCCCTATTAAATCTCAACAGGATACCAACAACACAAGCCCAGTAGCAGTTCTTGAGATCGAAAGTGACCAAGAGGAGCAATATATGCTGGATATCTCTGGTAACATCTCTGAGAACCTCAGCTTTTATATAGATGGGAAGATTGTATCAACAAGCACTGTCAGCGGCTGTGAGGTAGTTGAAGTGAACTCTGGATCTGCTACTTTAGTCGGACTAAATGCTGTGATTATTAATCCTGCCCAGATCAGTCAGGCTCTTAAAGTAGAGACTGCTACTCACACAGGAAAAGGGATACCTGGTCAACCCTTGACAAAAAGGAGAACTGCCACACCACCTCTTCTACCCCAAATCAAAACGGAACTAGAATCGGAAGTTTTGTCCTCTTCTTCATCATCAATTGTGTCATCTTTGATCGAAAGTCTCATTCCTCAGAACACAGAGTCTACTATCCTTCAGAGAGAGAGAACAGTTTATCTGTCACCTAAGCTGAAACAGCTCTTACAGATGCAAGATGGTTTCAAACCCAGCTTTGCCCTGATCACAGAAGGCCAGAAGCTGTGTTCACCACTTTCCCTGACTGTCCTCCCAGCAGGATTGGGGAGGTTTAAAAGAAGGACCGGGTCTCCCCCAAACTCACCACAACAAAGCCCTATGTCGAATGTTGAAAGCACAGCAACCGATGTGGGTGTTTCTATTGCTGTCAATGCCCCAACGTCAGAGAGCCAATGCAGTTCACCCGCATGCAGTTTATCCAGCAATGATGAGAGTGAGATCTCCAACAGTCCACAAGTAAACGATACAATGACAACTCGTGTCTTGCCAGAGGGATGGTCCCCAATGAGTGGGGGTTGTTCCTGCAACCAGCAACCTTTGGACCTCTCAAATGCTGTCAAGAAAAGTGAAGACGAAGCGCTGCGGGAAGCTGTGTTGGACTTGAGTGTGCACAGAAAGAGTGCAGATTCGGAAGCAAAGAGAATTTTAGTTCCACAGCCCTTAAATAAAAAGAGGAAGCCAAACACCAGCATGTTGGAGAAGGTTCTGATGAATGAGTACGCAAACCTAGAGGTTGCTGCAGAGCAAAAATTAAGTATATTAGAAAATCATGATGCACCGTTAGTTACAGACTTAGCCATAGTTACTGCTTCGGATATGTCACCTGCTACTGAAGGCGAGGTGTTCGGATTAACTTTTCCCTCTGCAGCACTTAGTCCATCCCCTTCCTCTCTAGCTTCAGTCACCAGGCAATCGATCTCACCATGCACCATAGCACTTGCTTCCCCATCTCCACATCCAATCTTACCCACTGCTCCGTCGCTAATTACTGTTTTAGCACCACCAACATCTTCCTCTAGCAATTCCACAAATCAACCTATCCTTCAAGTATTGGCCTCTAAAATATCTCCTAATCCTTTAATAATCTGCACAGAAGATTCATTGAATTCAGCTGAGTGTGAGTGGAGAGCTGCTTTGCCAGATTGGGCTACCTCTAATTCTGCAAGCCAACTTGCCATCTCTAAACCCCTTGACCCAACTCTCAATCTACAAGGGCATGTGTTTCTCACAGATCACACTTTAAATCAAATAGCTCTGAACACTACCACAATTGAATCCAACATTGGATTTGAAGTGCCAACATGCTCTCCAGCTTTAACTCTAAACGATTCCCTTATCAACTCCTTTGACATTACTAATAATACTGTTGTAATTGAATGCACAGTTGCTCTTGAGACCCCAGAGATCCTTGTCCCTACCACAATTGATTTCCAAGAGAATAATTTTGAATCCACAGCACCTGCGCAAATTGTCATAAATCAGCAGCAGCCTCTGTCCTTGCCTCATGAAACCGTTGACCCTACTATTTTAGTATCTTCTTTAGAGCAATCGGTTACCCTTTCAACGCTGTCTGCAGTCATATCTGAATGTCCAACTCGTCAAGAATCCATTTCCTCCCCTGTTCCTGCCATTATTAAAACGGAATCAAACCAAAAGGTAGTATCAGAGGACATATCTATCTGCCCCTCTAAAACGCCACCTCCCTCTGAGGGCACAAGTCAAGTGGAAGAATCCTCAAATGAGACCCTCTCCAAGCTACAAGAGACTTTCACGAAGGAATTCATATGCAATGTATGTGATAAGCTTTTTCATTCAATGAAGGAACTGGGTCATCATGTAAGTGAGCATTCTGATGAATGGCCATACAAATGTGAGTTCTGTGTGCTACTCTTTGGAAAGCCCACGGCATTGCTTGATCACAGGTCAACCCTCCATGGCGTCGGCAAGAGCTATGTTTGCTGCGCATGTACAAAGGAATTTGCTTATCTTTGCAACCTGAAACATCATCAAAAGGAGTTGCACCCTGGCCAGGAATGCAAATACACAGAGGAAGAAAATGGCAAGCTACGACCCCAGAACTATAACAATGCAACAAAAGGTGGCACAGAGGCTTTGTCCTACTGTGCCATGGCGGAGTCCAATAAACCTGTCATAAAAGATGAGGGAGAATTAGATGACGCTACTGAGGAACTCTTTACCACAATAAAGATAATGGCTTCTGAGGGAGGTAAACCCAAAGGCCTGGATGTTTGCCTTGGCATCAACCAACACTATCCCAGTTTTAAGCCGCCTCCGTTTCCCTATCACAACCGGACACCTGTTGGCTCTGTAGCCTCAGCTACCAACTTCACCACCCACAACATCCCACAAACCTTCAGCACTGCTATCCGATGCACTAAATGTGGCAAAAGCTTTGATAACATGCCAGAGCTGCACAAACACATTCTTGCCTGTGCAAATGCCAGTGACAAAAGACGCTACACACCCAATAAGAACCCCATTCCTCTTCGTCACTTTGCAAAAGCCCAAAATGGAGTACTGTCCTCTACTAATTCCACAAATGGCCAAAATGCTCTACACACGGCAAGTCAAACAAATCGTCCCAAACTCAATCAGGAGCCACCTGCCAAGTTGAAGCTTAATGCACTCAACAAAAGGAAAAAACAGCTGGTACAGAGGGCCATTTCACAGAGGAGTAAGTCTACCTCTTTGACAAAGAAAACGTCTTCTCTAGTCGATGAGGAGCAAGAGATCTATGTCTGTCCACATTGCATGAGAGAATTCACATACCGCCGCAGCCGGACCAAGCACATGGCCGTCTGCCCCAGGAAACCTGCTGCCAAAGAGGCCAAGAAAAGGAAAGATGGCAGTATCTCTTACACTAAGGAAAATAACGGCCACCTTCGCAGAGAAGTCCTTCATTTGGAAGAGAAATCTGACCATGAACAGAAAAGCAGAGCCCATAGTTCAAGTCCAACAAAGAGGACAGCCATATTACCAGCTCATAAAGTCCTGTCAAACAAAAAAAGTAAAGCCATCATTGCAATGGCAAGTGTCCAAACACCGCAGCAGGCACCCAAACTGACTGCACTATCTCTTGTTCGCCCTTTCAACTCCCCACAACGTCAAGGCAGTAGGATGCAGCATGGTGTGAAGGAAATTCGTTCTAACATTACAATGGTGAAATCCCACCAACAACCACCACAGGTGGATGAGCACCCCTGCAGTCAGAGTGGAAGGGTGAGGGGACCAGTGACCCGCAGTCTACAGCAGATTGTCGTCACAGATTCAGCAAAGGAAGAACAGCTGACCAGTCAGGAGCCACCAGGGGATCTGCAGGTATTCTATGCATGAAATCATAGCTAACATTAGAATTCTCTACCCTTCTCCCGAAGTGTGCACTCATACATTCCCCCTCATGGATTTAAAAATAACGGACTGGTGTGAGGAATATGGTCGAGATTCATCTCCAGCCATGCTTGCATCAATCCAATACTTTTGAATACATGAGGAATGAGTGAACAAGTGCAGCAGGTAGCTTAGCAGTTAGAGCATTGGGTCAGTAACCGGAAGGTTGCTAGTTCGAATCACTGAGCCGACTAGGTGCAATCTGTCGATCTGACCTTGAGCAAGGCACATGTAACCCTTAATGCAGTGTTTTCCACAAGTACATGGAGTAGCCAGCCAAATAGAAAAAGTTGCCAGCCAGAGAGTTCCGGGCTAATGAATTGATTTACGGGAGCTTAGTGAAGCCCAGACGACCTTCTGATACAGGATGCTGTGATGAGTATTAAAACTGTCATCTGTAATAAAGCGAAGAATGCATCCAAAGGTTTAAGAGTAGTTGCTGCTGCATTCTGGTAAATAGTATCACCATAGTCAAGAACTGGCAGGAAAGTTGACTGCACAATCTGCTTCCAGCTGTTCATGGATTGGCAACATCTGTTTCTAAAATATAAGCCTACTTTAAACGTTAGCTGTTTAACTAGCTCATCAGTTGTTTTTTAACGTTAGATCTTTATCAATCCAAACGGCCAGATATTTATAGGCAGCGACAGGCTCCATGAGCGAAGTATCCAATAAGTGAATATGTAGACCATCTGAGAAATTGTTCTGTGAATCACAGAACATATATTTACCTCTGCCTGCATTAAGTAAACGTTTTTAATCAACAAGGGCTTTCTGTAATATAACAAAATCAGATTGCAGCTCGAACTTAGCTTTGTCAGCAGTCGGTGCAATGGCATACATAACCGTATCGTTTGCATACAGATGAATATTACTGGATTTAATACATAGACCAATAATATTTAAATAAATAGTAAAGAGAGCAGCTCCCAAAATCGACCCCTGCAGTACACCTTTCGTAATATCGAGGAAACTAGATTTGACACCATCAGAAAGCAAACATTGTGTCCTGTCTGTCAAGTCGTCTCATCCAGGCCCATTTCAGACCGTTTTTGACGAGAAATGGTGTCGAATGCCTCGGAAAGGTCTGTAAATAAAGCAGCACAATGTTGTTTTTTATGATCTAGGCAATTCAACACATCTAAAACAAGCATAGTGGCTGAAACAGCATTGTCCAGATCTAAAACCAGATTGGTGCATATTTAGAATAGAGTGAAGTTACCAAAGTTCTTAGCTGGGAGTTGGTCAGGGATTCTAATACCTTAACATGGCAAGATAAGTTGGCGATTGGGTTGTAATTATCTAAGTCAGAAGGATCTCCACCTTTTCTGTATGGGGAGGACGTGACGCTTTCTAAATCTTAGGGAAAACACCAGTACCAATTGTCAAGTAAAACAATACAAGTTAAAGGTACATCAATGAGTAGGGCAGAGTGCTGTATTAAGAAGGGGTCAAGTGAATCAGCCCATGTGGATTTCATTACATCGTTCTTTAGCAAGGCAACTCAAAGCAGTGCCTTGAGTTACAGGCATACAATGCTTTGATTATAAGGAAACACAATATCTACATCAGAATGTTTTAATAGCATTTCCACCGTAAACAATACTAAAGTCACTAACATACAGCTATTAATGCTCCCAATGTTTAAGTAGGTCTACTCCCTCTCATCAATGTTCTTGTGATACTTGTACACGGACACACACACAGCTTTAAGTACTGTTAAAGCTTTAGGCATTCTAAATGAGTGTGACTATAGGAAGAAAGAACTGGCTATGGATTCAAAGAACAAATAGCTTTTTTAACTTGTCCAACAATGTTATGAAAACACTATAACTAATCTGTACTGTTCAGGTAACTTTACACACACTTGCTCTCAGTAGCCTATTCCTTCTCAGTTATTCCTGTGCCATCTACATTTGTGCGTAGTTTAGTCAGTTGTCAAGTTCAGGTTGCTAGCTAGGTAGCATGACTAGATTTAAGAATGCACGTGTTTAACATGTTGACTACTCCATTGTCAACACTTTAATCAAATCAGTAAGTCTATATCAATATATTTAATAATGTCATATGTGTTTTCTTTTTCATATTTTGGACTTGAATGAGTCCCTCTCGCCACTACCTATTTATTGTTCCTGCAGTGCGGATTCAATATCTTCATCAAATGTTTTCATAATTTATCTGCAGTTTTGTTCAAAAAAGAGCTGTTCACAAACAACTCATCACAAAGAGTCCTTAGTCACTGGCAAGTATCGACATGGGCTTCGAATCCTATGAAAATACAAACAAGATATTTGGTTTACTTGTCCCGATGCAATACCATTGACAAATAACTGTTTATTAAATCAGTTCGACACCTTTTATAAACTAGTCCAGTGGTATGTTTGTCCTGGGCTACAACACAATTGGGTGCGGTAGAGGACCGGAGTTGGGGACCTGGCACTGAACTAGTCAACACTTGTTGTTCGGTTGTCAATCAAAGTGCACAGTAGCATGTAGCCTATGTGCCCTGACTCCGTGGCTGTGTAGGCCTATGAAACACGCAAAATAAAATAAATGAATGTGGCACAAAACAACAATTTGTGGATTTCCACTCATAGTTACCGCTTACATTACACAACACCTAAAAATGAGTTCACAGGAGACAATGAAGAAGCATCATGCTCTCCCTCTGTGAAAATAAATGTTGACCAAAGTCAACCACAGAGCACAAAAATAACACCGGTACCGAGAGGGACAGACAGGGGACTGACAAACCAGCAGTTTTTCCCTGTCCTATCAATAGATCACTAGAAGATGCATATCGTTCATTCCGGGAGAAGGCTATTCTGACTTGTCTGACTAGCGAATTGAAACTTTTATATGAAAAGAAGCCTAGTTAATTAATGAAGTGCAAAAAGTAGCCGGCTTGCAATGAGTCTTATTGGCTATTTAGCCGATGGCTAGCGCTGATGGAAAACACAGATAATGGCTGATCCCTGGTGGTGACTAGTGTCTTGGAGAGGGATATGCAAAAAGTACATTTGCATTTCACACCTCACACTTGTACAGGTTACACCCATGTACATGTGTGAAACACGACAAATAAAGGCACCCCCTATTTGACTGACGAGTGTACACTTGTAATTAAGGGGGATTAATTAAAGTTGCACCTTTTCTCACATTTAATTTTTATATTCTCAGGATCCTTCAATTTGAGATTCATCCAATGGACTGCTTCAGACAGTGGAAAGTTGTGGATCATGATACATTTGTGGAGGCTTAATGAAATAAATACAAATGCAAGAAGAGATGGCGAATGCAGCAGTGGGTAGGTGCAATCGGACAATGTATGGAGGCTTTCAGAGAACATTTTTGTTGTGCATTTCTTGTCCTTTTCACAGAATGTTTGGAAAAGACTGCTGTGCACTTTGAGAAACTTTACCTTTGATGGGCACGTGCATCACAGAATAAGTCATCTTGATGATTATCTGAAAAAAATACTTAATTTAAAAAGCCCATCCCTATGAATAACTAGTGCGGTTTGCAAGTGGCAATCATAGGGGCATGCAGTTATCACATTTTTTTTTCAGTGAGCTATATGTGTACTGTTATGTGGCCTTTTTATTTGGAACTTAAATGCATGCTACCAATTTATTGTAGTACGAGATTGCCCCTTTCTCACTCAGTCTGTCCAATTTCAAACCACACTTTTTAGGTTTGAATGATCATCAACAAGTGAAACTCTGGATCTCTTAAAAGGATAGTTTTCCAAATGTTTAACGTAATCGTAATAACTGTCATACCTCGGAGTTATGTGAATTAGAATTTCGAATTTTAATATAAGCTCCAAGGAAAGCCCTGAGAGGTAAACAATGCATGGAATGTGAGTATAAAAATCTAGAGCTGGGCGATATTTGATTCATTGGAATGTATGTCTAGCGCGATATTCCAAATGCCTTCCAAATCTCATGAATCCATTTAAAAAAAAAAAATGTTTTTATGAGCGTTTGTCTGATGTTTCTCATGTTGTACCTTCGCATTTACACACACCAAGCCCAGCCCCCTGGCACTCACAATGACAAAGATGAGAGATCACCTCTTCTTCTCTGACAGTGGTTTCAACTCTCATTTGCATTTTAGGTTTGGTCTGACAATCTGTCATATGGAAACCAAAACGCATAAAAAGGTTAATCTCCTCTATTATAGTAAAGTAATGTTTCTAATGGGGACCCCCTGGAGGTTAGGTCCAACTTATTGTCAAACAGAAATGGGGTGTGCCTTGGGTGGTTAATCGATGTCATTCTGATCATGCGCGGCGTGACCGACGTAGCTAGTTTGTTAGCCACTTCTAGTTCGCCAGTAACTCCTCCAGTATGTGTTGACGTCATTTCACACAATTTGTTTTTGGACGGAAGCTGTAGAGATTGGTAAGAAATGGAACTTCAAAAGCCAAATATCTTATTCATCAGTATATATTTTTTTAACGCATTACACGACCTTGGAATTATGGTGCATTGTTATGGTGCATCGGTTATACAGTTTAAAGCTGTTATTTTTGTCTTGAGTTTTTGTCTCCAAAGTCTACCTTTTTTAAAGTAGCTGTCCAGTGTTTCCAGATGTCTATGAAATATGATCTATATTTAATTACAATACGAGTCAAATATTTTTTCTTACAATTCTTTTTAATTATGTTAAAAAGCAGCTGGGTGTATACCAGTCATTAAAATTATTCATGCAAGTAGACTGCTGATTGGCCAGCTCATCCTCCTCAGGAAGATGACATCATCCTCGTTGAGGAAATGGCAAGTTTTTTAAATATTTTTAAATGGTCTGTTTGAGATCCTTATCTCAAACAGACGGGGACCCCCGTCTACTGTTCGTCGTGGACTTGTCATTGAGAGATTGTTTGAGACCTGTGTTAATAATTTTCTATAATGCCTCCGACAGAAGTTGCTCATTATTAGTGAATGGGCATTATGCATGGTTCTGGTTACATTTTTAACAAAAGACTTGAAAACCAGATCAGTGATTATTGCAGAAAAGCAATTTAAATAATGACATTATTAGTGGGTCTTATGGTTGTAGAAGGATTATATTTACTCTAGGTATAATTTCACAAGCCATGCATTCTTTAGATTATTGCTGCTGTTTTTAAATGCAGGGTATTTTACCTTTTAATTGTACAACAAAGCTTATTTAGAGAACTTAAAAAAATATATATATGTTCTGAAATCTTTCATTCAATGTCAAACACGGATATTCGCTATTGATATTGTTACAATATAACTTGAATTGAATTATGTGAACTATTTTAGGCAAGGCTTCATACTCACATTACATGCAATGCTTAGTTCACAGGGATTTCCATATAGCTTGTATGCAAATTCAAAGACAGTTATAACTCATCGTGAGCTAAGAAAACAATTAACATTGCAAAACCCCTGTGGTGCTGTTTCGCCCAATGCGGATCTCCGCTTTAAAGGTGAATTCTGTAAGTAATTAAACATCTTGAATACATTATTTTATACATTGTAGAATAGTAGTGAACACGTCAAACTATGAAATAACACATTTGGAATCATGTAGTAACCAAAAAACGAATCTAAATATATTTCTAATTTGGACTTGGTCTTTTACCAAATAGGGCTATCTTCTGTATTCCACCTCTACCTTGTCACAACACAACTGATTGACTCAAACACATTAAGAAGGAAAGAAATTCCACAAACTTATAACAAGGCACACCTGTTAATTGAAATGCGTTCCAGGTGACTACCTCAGGAAGCTGGTTGAGAGAATGCCAAGAGTGTGCAAAGCTGTCATCAAGGCAACGGCTGGCTACTTTTGAAGAATCACTTTTTGGATTACTAAGTGATTCCATATGTGGTGTTTCATAGTGTTGATGTATTTACTATTATTCTACAATGTAGAAAATGGCACACAAAAAACAACAACCCTGGAATGAATAGGTGTGTCCAAATGTTTGACTGTATAGATATCAATAATTGAAATTACAATAGAACAGATCCCAGACTACTTTAATTCCATGAAAAAAAAGTTAATTTTAACTGATGAACATCTGGCACTTTTAATGTTTTTGCAAGCAATGGCTTAACCAGTTTAATTTATTGGACTTCTTGTTCTTGGAAGGTGAAAAGGTTAACAGTGGAACAATATTTATGCATGTGGAGTTGGTTTCGTATTATGTTAAGACAATTGATCAATTGTATTCTTCAAATATCAAGCATTACATACCAGTAACAATTGTTAACGACTAGTGGAATATTTTTGCATATTTTACGTGGTTATCCTATTTATTAGTTAAAGCTAGAATCCTTAAGGGTGAAGCTGCCACGTTCATGTACAATATTACAACAACAAAGAAGTTCCTGCAAACAACAACACTGTATTTTTTCCCCTTGATACACTCCCCACCTCTGCTTCGTCGACATAAGCAATAACAACGGCTGTGGGGCGGACAGTGACACTTCCCATCTTTAAAGGGAATCAATTATTTAGAGATGTTTTAGGAAAAATGTTATGTAATGAGTTTAATTTAATGGATTATGGGAGACAAGAAACCTGCACTAGGAACCTACAGTAAATGGGGCTTAAATTAATTTCAATTTCTCGACAGTAATTATAAATGGTCTCCTATTATCCCCTTTTCTAATGACTGAAATGTTCTGGCTTTGCCATGAGAATTTAAAAAGACTTCATTTTTTTCTTGTTGATGACGTTTCAGTTGGTAATTGGGTGCAAGTGAAGATTTAAGCACTTGAGATTTGGAAAGGGAATTTTTGTTTATTTATTATTTTATTACACAATTTCATCCCAAATTAAAAAGCACAACGATTTGTTTTTTTCGTCCTTTACTCCTATCAATATTAAAACAACAAAGGCAAATAAAAGTGCTTTTCAGGTGTTCTTCATTTGTTTTGCTTGCTTTCACATAGTTTAAGAGACGAGTAAAAGTATGTTATAATGGGAACCTTCTTTGCATACACACTGCCCCATCGATAACTTGCTGCTGTTGGGGTCATAAAAAATGTGCGAGGTGCGTAAGTTCATGGAAAATATTGAAATGGCCCATATTAAAGCTACATTCTGGGATTTGTTTTACAGCAAAGATGCAGCCCGCCACTTGTCTTGGTATACAGCTGAGGAATGGGGCTGGTGAATTGTAACCCCTCTCAAATTCATAGACAAATAAACACCTGTAGGCTATAGGAGCAATATCAAACTTTAGTTTTCTAGAGGCATTAGTCATCGAATGGGCGGTGTACCATTATTGAATTCCGTCTTACAGATATAGTTTACAGTATCTTCTGTTAATGTTTATCTATCTTGCTCTTGAATGAAGAGGGTTTTGGGGATGTTTTAATTACTGGAGAAATGTGGTTCTTTTGTTTCATTCAATCCATTCACCTGACATTGGGGTGTATAAGCAGTTTTCTGTGTTTTTAGGTTAATACAAAACATTAACAGGTCATTGTCTATTTGTTAAGATGTTACCTACTGGCAACTTGTGTAATTCATAGAATGAACCTGTGTCTTGATTGATAATATACATGTGGCAAAAGTTTGATTAATATACTTGGAAGAATAATCACAATAGCTTCTAAACTTAAATAGATAACATGCATACTGTGTATAGTATACATATTGAAGTTTCACTGTTGGCTCACAAAATGAATCAGAGAAATAAGGGTAACCAAAACAGGGTATGTTTGGTTTTAGAATTGGGATAAATGTTTGTAAAACAGTATTCATAGTTTGTTTTAATCCTAGAAAGATTGTTGTAACCTGGGATTGGTGTAGTTTCCCCCGTTTCATAGCAGACTGACTTGAGTGTCAGATATGTGGACAATGTTATATAACTGTGAAAAGTGCTTGTAGCATCTCAAAGTGTAAAATAAGTCATGTATATTTATTAATTTAAATCATGTATCAACCTGAACGGTTCTTTTGTGTATGATTTGCACTGTTGCATACATTTCTGAAATGTCGTTTTTTTTAGTTGTGTTCAAAATAAATGGGGAATGTTAAGTTAATGAAGTGTTGATTCTGTGCTGGTGTTCTTGGTACTACAGGATACGTACAAGGTGCTTGGACTTGAATTTGGCACTAAGAAAGTACTGGAAGAGCACCTCTGTTTGGTATTTGAACGATTTTCAGTGATTTATAAGCTCTCCTGCTCTGTTATAATTATCCTGCAATTTAATTCAGATCTGTTTCAATTGACAGGTGCATCATTGTCCTGTTGCAGGAGCTGACAAATCCTTATCCTGCGACATCCAAAAACCTGAATTTGTAGCCAGATCAACCTTAAGTACCTTCAAACGAAGTGCTGTATATCCAGTTGACTTGGTTTGGCCATGCAATTTTGTACATGATAAGGATGGTTTTTGGTTAGCTGTTATGAAAGTTTGCAGGGGTTTAGTAGTGGCTATTGACACATCCTATTGATTACAATATGTCCTGGCCCATAGCACCTGACCTCAAACCGTGGTACCCACCACTAAGTCAAAAAAACAGATGATTGAGAAATATCATAGGAACGATGAGACACATCCACACTGGAATGAAGAGAGCATTCTGTCACTGGGAAAGCTGGCATTTCAACAGCTGGTAAAAGGAAATCTGATTTTCTACGAGGAACACCTGCGAGAGTGTGGCGTTGACCTCAGCGAGGAGTCTGTGTACTCTGGAGTGTGCACACAGATCTTTAAAGAAGAGAGTGGGCTGTACCAGCAGAAGGTAAAGGTACACTGCTTTGTGCATCTGAGCATTCAGGAGTTTCTGGCTGCTGTATACGTGTTTCTCACATTCAACAACAGTGGTGTGAATCTAATGGTTCAACCCGACTCAACCTCTGAAGTACTTACGCCATTCAAAAACAATCCTACATTTTGCCTCAATGTAAGCACAGTGGAGAAGGCCACTGTGAGAATGGACACCTGGACCTGTTCCTCCGTTTTCTTCTCGGCCTCACACTGGAGTCCACACTGGAGTCCAATCATACTCTCCTACGAGACCTACTGACACAGACGAAAATCAGCTCACAAACCAATGCTGAAGCAGTCAAGTACATCAAATGGAAGATTAAGGATAATCTCTCTCCAGGAAGGTGCATCAATCTGTTCCACTGTTTGAATGAACTCAATGACCATTCTCTAGTGGAGGAGATCTAAAGCTACCTGAGCTCAGGCAGTGTATCCAGAGAAGAACTGTCTCCTGAACAGTGGTCCGCTCTGGTCTTTGTGTTGCTTACATCAGAAGAGGAGCTAGATGTGTTTGACTTGAGAAAATACTCCAGGTCAGATGGTCTTTTGAGGCTGTTGCCAGTGGTCAAAGCCTCAAGAACAGCTCAGTAAGTACAGTACATGGCTATTCAAATGTATATTCATAACAACAAAAATATATGTATGTACAGTGGGGTCTGAAATTATTGACACTTGATAAAGATGAGTAAAAATGACTAAAATACAGCATTCAAATACGTAGCTATATTGTATGCCTCCCCAAAATGGGTAAATTATATATATTATTTTATACTAATACAATTGCTCAGAGAAAGAGATTTTGTTTAACAAGTAATATTTTTTTTCTCAAAAAGGTAAGGGTCAAAATTACTGACAGCCCTGTTTTCAATATCTCACCATGCAAGGATAACGGCACTGAGCCTTTTTCTAAAATGTTTTATGAGATTGGAGAACACATTGGAAGGGATCTTAGACTATTCGTCCATAAAGCATCTTTCCAGATCCTTGATGTCCTTCGTCTGCTCTTATGGACTGCCCCTCTTAAATTCAAACCACAGGTTTTCAATGGGTTTCAAGTCCCGAGACTGAGATGGCCATTTCAAAATGTTGATTTTGTGGTGAATGAACCATTTCTTTGTGGATTTTAATGTACGCTTGGGGTTATTGTCTTTCTGGAAGATCCACTTGCAGCGTAGCAGAGGCAACAATGTTTTTGGCTAAAATATCCGAGTACTGATTAAAATTCATAATGCCGTTGGCTTTGGGGATGACCAGTGAAATATGCCTACTGGAGCGTGTGCTACGGTTGGGTGTTGCTATGGTGACCAGTGAGCTGAGATAAGGCGGGGCTTTACCTAGCAAAGACTTATAGATGACCTGGAGCCAGTGGGTTTGGCAACGAATATGTAGCGTGGGCCAGCCAATGAGAGCATACAGGTCGCAGTGGTGGGTAGTATTTGGGGCTTTGGTGACAAAACGGATGGCACTGTGATAGACTACATCCAATTTGTTGAGTAGAGTTTTGGAGGCTATTTTGTAAATGACATCGGCGAAGTCAAGGATCAGTAGGATAGTCAGTTTTTGTTGAAGGAGGCTTTGTTGCGAAATAGGAAGCCGATTCTAGATTTAATTTGGGATTGGAGATGCTTGATGTGAGTCTGGAAGGAGAGTTTACAGTCTAACCAGACACCTAGGTATTTGTAGTTGTCCACATGTTCTAAGTCAGAACCGTCCAGGGTAGTGATGTTAGTCGGGCGGGCAGGAATTGGTTGAAGAGCATGCATTTAGTTTTACTAGCATTTAAGAGCAGTTGGAGGCTACGGAAGGAGTGTTGTATTGCATTGAAGCTCGCCTGGAGGTTTTTTAACACAGTGTCCAGAGAGCATATGGAGCCAAATGTTACTCTATGAGTGTACAGTATCTCCCATGATTTGAGGTTCTGTACTTTAATGTTAGATTTAAATGCTTGGAAATGAGGACCGTAGTGATTAGCTAAATCTCTCTCTCTCTCTCTCTCTGGTAGTCGGTCGGTTTTATTGATGATGATTGCTGCAGTAACTTCGGTTTATTGTGGGTTCTTGAATGGCTCAGGAGTTTGAGTTTTGAAGCGCAGACTCTGAACAGTGGTCGACTGCTGTGGGGGTTTGGGAGTTCCCGGTGGATCAGGAGGAGGGGACATTTGTGAGTTGACTGGGCTGCATATTGCAGAACATGAGGTTGTGTTTAAAACGCTTATGGGTCGGCCTGTCATTCAGTGCGTGTGATATACACTAAACAAAAATATACATGCAACATGTAAAGTGTTAGTCCCATGTTTTATGAGCTGAAATAAAAGATCCCAAAAATGTTCTATGCACACAAAATGATTATTTTGTGCACACACAGAGATGTTGCTGAGCCTGGCTCCCAAGTGGGTGGGCCAACCTCCAGGTTGGAGACTTTGTCTTGCCACCGGATACCCATAATAGATCTTAGAGATTGTGCATGTAATATCTCCAGCTGTTTGACGTGACTACAGGGTCCAAGTTACAAAGCCATACAGCTGGGTTGTGATGACTACCGCATTTTAGATTTTCATCTTTGTGGAAAGTGATGGTGTGACGGTTGAGCGTCCTCTTCCTCAGCCTTCCCAATGACTGGCTTGCTTTCTGAATTCTGTTTGTTCTTTCTTGTCGAGTGAGCCATCCTGGTCGACATTCTGGAGCTCAGATCCACTGAGGTGGATGCTGAGGGCCACTGGGTTGACAGGGGTGATGGTTTACTGAGGACTACAGATTGTTTTCAAGCTGATGGTCAGACCGTAACTCTTGCAAGGTACATCAAAGCAGTCTGCCAATGACTAGAGGTCCGTCTCTGCGCGCGAGAAGCCTGTCTTTGCTCGGAGCCTGCGCAGATCGTAGATTGAACTACCCTCCCTGTATCTGACATAGATGCATTTGTTAAAGTCCTTAGTAGTGTGGTAGAGTATGTTGGAGATGGGAAAGGCTTCAGAAATGTCACCACCACAGCGGACCTGGCCTTGCATTCCGTCATGGAGTTGACGGATTATGTTTTTGCAGGCAGACACATTTTTGGAGGATCTTCCATAACCCCTCCCTGTTCAGTGTCGAAAGCCTTGGTGAGGTCTATAAACATGCAGCAGAGGTCCATGTTTTGCTCAATACATTTTTGCTTGTATTTGCTTGATGGTAAATCTCATGTCTGTTTTACTGTGACCAGGCCTGAAACACCATTGCACTTTTGGAAGGTTCTCATCTAAGATGGAAGTTAGCCTTTTGAGGATGACTCTAGATAGGATCTTGCCAGCTATGGAGAGATGCAATCCCTCTATAGTTGTTGCAGTCTGCTTTGCAGCCTTTGTTTTTATACAAGGCAACAATGGTAGCATCCTTGTACCTCTGGGTCATTTCCTCTGTTTCCCAGATGCTGGTAAAGATGCCATGGAGTACTTCTGTCACAACTAGGATACCTGGGGCGGCAGGTAGCCTAGTGGTTAGAGCATTGGACTTGGAGCTAACAAAGTAAAAATCTGACGTTCTGCCCCAGAACAAGGCAGTTAACTCACTGTTCCTAGGCTGTCATTGAAAATAAGAATTTGTTCTTAACTGACTTGCCTAGTTAAATAAAGGTTCAAATTAAAATTGGCACAGCTGTTTTATAGAGTTCGGCAGGGATAACGTTGTGCTTTCCTTGTGCTTTCCCCAAGTTCATCATGCTGATATCTTTTTCAGTTTAGTCGAGTGTAGGTGGTTCATCCAGGATATGTTGTATGGCCTTTTGGGGCATCAAGTTTATGGCTAAGTCGTCGGCACTGGATGATCTGTTCAGGAGTTTACTGAAGTGTTCCACCCACCTCTCTGCAATACTTATCTCTGAGGAAGGTTTTCCCGTTTGCTGATCTCAGAGGTGACGTGCCAGACTTCACTGGTCAGTTCTGGGGAGTTCATTGGGTTATGTTGTCTAGCTCTGAGTAGAACTGCTCTTTCACTTTGTCAGGGCTTGGTAATGTACAGTGCCTTGCGAAAGTATTCGGCCCCCTTGAACTTTGCGACCTTTTGCCACATTTCAGGCTTCAAACATAAAGATATAAAACTGTATTTTATTATAAAATACAGTTTTATATGAGCTGAAAGTTTAGAGGGACGGCCAGGTCTTGGTGGATTTGCAGTGGTCTGATACTCCTTCCATTTCAATATTATCGCTTGCACAGTGCTCCTTGGGATGTTTAAAGCTTGGGAAATCTTTTTGTATCCAAATCCGGCTTTAAACTTCTTCACAACAGTATCTCGGACCTGCCTGGTGTGTTCCTTGTTCTTCATGATGCTCTCTGCGCTTTTAACGGACCTCTGAGACTATCACAGTGCAGGTGCATTTATACGGAGACTTGATTACACACAGGTGGATTGTATTTAACATCATTAGTCATTTAGGTCAACGTTGGATCATTCAGAGATCCTCACTGAACTTCTGGAGAGAGTTTGCTGCACTGAAAGTAAAGGGGCTGAATAATTTTGCACGCCCAATTTTTCAGTTTTTGATTTGTTAAAAAAGTTTGAAATATCCAATAAATGTTGTTCCACTTCATGATTGTGTCCCACTTGTTGTTGATTCTTCACAAAAAAATACAGTTTTATATCTTTATGTTTGAAGCCTGAAATGTGGCAAAAGGACGCAAAGTTCAAGGGGCCGAATACTTTCGCAAGGCACTGTAGCTGCGTAGGCACTGATTATTGTGGCATGCCTAGTCTTGTTGAGAGGAATCCTGATTTTCATTATGTGAAAATCAGGATGTGGGACAAAATCTCAGGATGTGGATGTGGGACAAAATCTTTGTCTGTCATTGTTCTAATGTTCCAGGCAGATATTTTGTTTTGTATAGACAGAACATCATTAATGTAAATACAATGTGAGGATACTCAGTGTGGTTAAAAGTGTTCTTGACAGTCTAGCTCACAGAGATGTACTACATATGGTTACATGTTTTTATATCATACACGTAACAGGGGTGATACAACTGCATATGCAGTCCATCATGTTGGTAAGAGGGAGAACTATACAACTCATTCTCCCTCCAAAGGGTAGTAGTGTGTTTAATGAAATTATGATAAACTCTGCAGGCTGTCAAGTCAGAAAGGAAGGTTGTGCTTCTCTGGTCTCTGCGCTGATGTTAAAGCCCTCACATCTGAGAGAGCTGGACCTGAGTAACAACCCCCTAGAAGACTCAGGAGTGAAGCTGCTCTCTGATGCACTGGGGAGTCCACACTGTAAACTGTAAACACTTAGGTCAGTATTCCTGTAATTGTCAAAACATGTATAACTGTGTTTATAAAGTGCCGATGTCGGTATTTTATGCATTGTGTAACAATTGTGTATCAGTTATCTGCATATTGAAGTGCAAAAACATGTACTTTAATAACCAGGGCCGGGTAACATACAACAGGATAGTAGTGTGTTCAGTAAAATCATGATCAACTCTCTGCAGGCTGTGAAGTCAGAGGGGAAGGCTGTGCTTCTCTGGTCTCTGCTCTGAGGTTACAACTGTCACACCTGAAAAAGCTGGACCTGCATGGCAATTACCTTGAAGACTCAGGAGTGAAGCTGCTCTCTGATGGATTGGGGAGTTCACACTGTAAACTGGAGACACTGAGGTCAGTTATTAAATGTTCCCGCAATGTACAGTTGAATTTATAGTAACTGAGTATATAGTAAACATCACCCAAAGCCTGTGGTGTCTGTTCAACCACCCTAAACAAATGAATTATACACTTCTAATTAGAATAAACATAATTTATGATATGAACATTTAGTAAATGTGATGACATTAATATCAGTTGAACAGGTAAGATCACAGAGGTGAACTGCATATGGTACTGGTATGAGCTCATAATGATGGGGAGAACATAGCTAGCATTTCTCTCCTTACACCACCAGAGGGTAGTAGTGTGTTGACTAAAATTATGATCAACTGCAGGCTGTAAGGTCAGAGAGGGAGGCTGTTCTTCTCTGGTCTCTGTTCTGGTGTTACACCCCTCACATCTGAGACAGCTGGACCTGAGTGGCAATCACCTACAGGGCTCAGGAGTGAAGCTGCTCTCTGATGCACTGGGGAATCCACACTGTAAACTGGAGACATTGAGGTCCGTATTCCTATAATTGTTGAATAAGGGGACAATTTTAAACAGTTCTAGATTAAATAAACACTATCCATATAATGAAAATGTTATGTTCTCGTGGGCCCACGAAAGGTTCAACGAATTGTGTGAGGGGTAGGGATGGGCAGATTTATCCATCCCTTTCTCCGGCTGTTGTATTGGGCAGTTCAATGGTGAGAAAGTCTCAGTCCCAGGAGCAAAAACCTGCATCAGGAAATGTTGTCCATCAGAGTTCATGTGGGATTCAATGACATTATGAAGGGCAGCTCAGAACAGCTGAAGATGGATTTTAAAGAACTGATTGGTTCTCTGCTTGACACCAACAAACGCCCCATAATATCTGGCCCTATACCCTTCCTAAATCATGGCATTGAACGTTTCAGATTACTTTTAGCCCTCCATAACTGGCTACGAGACTATTGTAGTTCTGTCAGTATAACATTTTTGATAACTTCTGGAAACAAACCTCGATTTATAAGGTGGATGGGATCCACCCAAATCATTTGGGTTCCTGGATCCTTTCACAGCATTATAAGGCTGCGTTGAGACGATGACTTATCAATGACCCAAGCCCAGCTCAGTTAATCCCTACCATTGTGTCACTGAGTTTCCATAATGCTTCAGCAAATGTACATTATTCCAGGGGCGTTAGAAGACACAATGTAAGTAACCTAATGTAAGTCCCTCGAACTGCCCTGAATGCCTCTACTGATCCTATAGCTGTTGTATGCAGTAATAATTTGCCTATGAACCAAAGTGATACTGTTAGCACTGAGGTGGTGTGCCCTCGTAGGAAGTCCACTGTGTGAAGCTCACCCTGCACTAACATAAATAACATGAGCTTGTCTACTTCTGCTAAGCTTCCCAGTAAAGCAATGAAAACAATCAAACATCCCAGAAAAGGGTTCAAAATAGTCCACGATAACGTACAGCGCATTCGGGAAGTATTCAGACCCCTTGAACTTTTCCACATTTTGTTACATTACAGCATTATTCTAAAATTGATTAAATAAAACATGTTCCTCATCACTGTACACAAAATGCCCCATAATGACAAAGTAAAAACAGGATTTTAGACATATTTGAACCTCAAATCATACAGGCCTCTGTTATCTGTAGTCCACATAGTCACATCTTTGGAGACAGAATAAATCAGTTGAACGGGCATTTGATTTCCATAGGCTGGCACATTTTTTCACGGGACTATGTATGCATTTTGATTACTGCATACAGGCAAATGATTACTGCATACAGTCGCTATAGGATCAGCAGAGGCATTCATGGCAGTTATGGCAACATTCATTAGGTTACTTACAATGTGGAACAAGTCAAGGGGTCTGAATACTTTCCGAATGTTAACTCCATGTTATTCAATTATTGCACCCACACTGCTCGTGTGCGCCAACGAGCGTCTTCGTTGCCAAGGGCTAAAATAGAAGTCATTCCTATTTCTAATAACTTCATTAGGCCCTAAACTATGAATTTCACATGAATGCGCAGTGGTGGAATGAGTTTTTTTGTCACAAAAGGGCTTTATTACAGACAGAAATACTCCTCAGTTTCATCAACTGTCCGGGTGGCTGATCTTAGACAATCCCGCAGGTGAAGAAGCCCGATGTGGAGGTCCTGGGCTGGCGTGGTTACACGTGGTCTGCGGTTGTGAGGCCGGTTGGACGTTCTGCCAAATTCTCTAAAACGATGTTGGAGGTGGCTTATGGTAGAGAAATGAACATTCAATACTCTGGCAACAGCCCTGGTGGACATTCCTGCAGTCAGCATGCCAATTGTACGCTCCCTCAACATGAGACATCTATGGCGTGTTGTGTGACAAAACTGCACATTTTAGAGTGGCCTTTTATTGTCCCCAGCACAAGGTGCACCTGTGTAATGATCATGCTGTTTAAACAGCTTCTTGAAATGTCACACCTGTCAGGTGGATGGATTATCTTGACAAAAGACAAATGCTCACAAACAGGAATGTAAACAAATTTGTGCACACAATTGGAGAGAAATAAGCTTTTTGTGCATATGGAACATTTCTTAGACATTTTATTTCAGCTCATAAAACATAGGACTAATATATATTTATTCAGGTTTATGCATGTTATTTATTGCTAAAACAACATAATATGAGCTCTTCGATTACTGCCTTTCATCAATTTTGTCAAAAAATATTGTCTTCATTAATAGATGGTAAGGAGCATTCATTCAACACATCCAAACTTGCTGAGGTGAAAAGTTATACATTACAGGATTTGTAATACATTGTAATGTGTTCTCCTCCAACAGATGCATGAGAGCTCACACTGAACCCAAACACAGAATACAGAGAGCTCTCTCTGTCTGAGGGGAACAGAAGGGTGACACTGCTGTGTGGGTGAAGGAGCTGTGTCCTGATTACCCAGAGAGATTCAGGGACTGCCCCCAGGTGCTATGTAGAGAGGGTCTGACTGGGCAATGTTACTGGGAGACAGGGTGGAGTTGGAAAGCTTATATAGGAGTGACATATAGAGGAATAAACAGGAGTCTGGAGTGCTCCAATGACAATTACACTGCCTGGCACAACAATAAGAGCGCCATCGCACGTGTCTGCTCCTCCCGCTCCAACAGAGTAAGAGTGTATCTGAACTGTCTGCATGGCCATCTATCCTTCTACAGCATCTCCTCTGGCAGTCTGACCCAACTGCACATATTTAACACAACATTCACTGAGCCTCTCTACCCAGGGTTTGGGATTATGGCTCCTCTGTATCTTTATGCAAGGTTAAACGTTGAAACTAAATACTGGTGATGTCACCTCATTGTCCCTGTAACAGCTAGCCTCCTACTGTCCTGAGGCTTCAAATAAATCACTCTCCTATGAAGACAACTGTGTGACATGATTGGATGTTTTAAACTATGATGATGACTTCCACCACCGCTTGTGGGTTCGCTGATGGCTGTATAATCCGATGTGGGATGCGCACTGTCTGCCACAGACAGAGCACACAAAATCCTTTCCCGTTGAGGCCTGGCGCAGCCATGGTCATGTTTCGTCAGGTGACGTTCAGTCCTTTTCGCCTCAGTCAACTGCACTCCTTGGTCGCAGAGCCCGCTACAGGCGGAACGTCCACAGCAAGTCTCAAGGAAGGCAGGGTTTATCCCACACTGCCTTATGTGGGATCTTCCAGTGGTTCTTTACACACCTTTTCTGTCCACCTGCCTAGCGAGGGCCCAGTTGTAGCTGTCCGTACAAGATATTTCGCAGCAGTCGGTCCTCTGGCATCGATCCGGATGGCAAGGCCGAGCCATCTGAGTTTGTGGTGAATGATGGTCGCCTCAATGCTCCTGCAGTTGGATCTCTTCAGGATCTTTGAGTGTGGTAAACGGTTCTGCCAGGTCACTTTGAAAATGCGTTGGAGGCATTGAAAGGACTCCAGTTTTTTTAAGTGGCAGCTGTAGACTGTCCATGTTTCACATCCATAGAGTCTTCCAAGAGAATGCTTCCAAGGTATTTGACGGTGCAATGGCCAGTGAGGAGCCTGCAATGGAGAAAGCAGGTGATTCAGGTGTAGGATCAGATGACTACTGACATAGGATCTCTGTCTTTGGGATGTTAACAGACAGGCCTTCATTCTGCTGTATGTTTTCACAGCTGCTGTGAGGGTGGCTTGTACTGTAGAGCTAACTTCTGGGTGTGTGCCACAAGACACACACAATGAACACTGACATTGATACACTCTAGTCATGTACAGGATTAGGTAAATATTGATGGAATATTCCTAAACTGGTTCAGAAACATTGTAAACTAGACTTAATTCATCAAGAGTGAATCATCACACACTGATTGCAAAAAATATTAATTTGAAAATCAGATTTAAAAACATTTTTTTTACATCTGTTTATGGTTCTATCCAAATTGCCTCACTTTAAATACATTAACGTTTTTGTATGGTGTCAGTTTTAATTTGTGCCTGAACCTTTGTTTTTTGCATAAACGTGGAAGAAAAACTTATCTGTGAATGTAACATTTGTTAAGGGCCGTTATTTCCCTAGACTTAGATGTTTGTGGTCTTTGTATGTTTTATTACACAGTGTTGTGGACATTGTTCACAACCATAGCCTAGGTCACAAATGTTTCTGTCAAATTGTAGTCAACAACTATTTTTGTCTATATGAGCTAAATTAAACTGAATGAAATGTTCCTGTAATTATGAAATTAACTGAAGGAGGTGTAGACCTACTAATCAAATTATTTTGGTGAAAGTAAAGAAGTTTGGTTCTTATGTTTGGTGAATGCAGAGCTACCCACGAGACCTTTGGAATGGGAACTGTCTGATACTTTTCCTTATATGATGGAAAGGACAACTTATAGTTGTAGATTAGGCTTTCTCCAACTATCCATAGAACTATCTCTGGGTAGTTCTACGAAAAGAGTGCCTTTTGCATCCCTTTGATATTTTAAGTAGAAATTGTGCACCAATACTGAATGTTAAAAGTCTGTTATATTAAATGAAGTGCCCGTTAATAAAGACCATATGGAGAATTGAATCAATCTAAATATAAAGACTTGCTAAAGTAATTTTGGTATTTCATTACTTTAACATAATGTTTCCTAAAAGTTTAAACATAGTTACATTTCAATTTTGTTAATGTTCTAGGAACATTCTCCAACTGGTTTGACTTTGGGGATGTTCTCAAATAGTTCAGAGAATGTTGTGAAACAGAATTCTTCTGTGGAAATTTCAGTACTTTGGCATAATGTTTCCTACAGGTTTTTTCATGGTTCTATTTAAAGCCATGTTCTTAAATTGTTCACGGAACATTAAGAAAACGTTACATAAACACAAGAGAATTTTAGTAACGTTCAGAGAATGTTCTACGAATGTTATTTTAAAACGTATACATTCTGTTCTCAGCATCAACAAAACTTTCTCTATCCTCTATCTCAGTGGTTCCCAAACGTTTTATAGTCTCGTACCCCTTCAAACATTCAACCTCCAGCTGCGTACCCCCTCTTGCACCAGGGTCAGCGCACTCTCAAATGTTGTTTTTGCCATCATTGTAAGCCTGCCACACACACACTATACAATACATTTATTAAACATAAGAACGAGTGAGTTTTTGTCACAACCCGTCTCGTTATAGGACCAGGGAACAAATAATAACAATAATAATCAATAATTTTGCTCTTTTATTTAACCATCTTACATATAAAACCTTATTTGCTCATCAAAAATTGTGAATAACTCACCACTGGTTAATGAAAAGGATGTGCTTGAAAGGATGCACATAACTCTGCAATGTTGGGTTGTATTGGAGAGAGTCTCAGTCTTAAATAATTTTCCACACACAGTCTGTGCCTGCATTTAGGTTTCATGCTAGTGAGGGCTGAGAATCCACTCTCACATACTGTAGGTATGTGGTTGCAAAGACCATCAGTGTCTTAACAGTGCAATTACCAAGGCAGGATACTATGAGCGCAGCCCAATCCAGAAATCTGGCAGTGGCTTCTGATTAAATAACATTTTCACAGAACAGCTGGTTGCAATTTCGATGAGTCTCTCTTGTTCAGATATCGGTAAGTGGACTGGAGACAGGGCATGAAAGTGATAACAAATCCAGTTGTTTGTGTCATCTGTTTCGGGAAAGTACCTGGGTAATTGCGCCCCCAACTCACTCAGGTGCTTTGCTATATCACATTTGACATTATCCGATTTTTTTGCACACAAAAAAATCATACAATGATGGAAAGACCTGTGTGTTGTCCTTGTTGATGCAGACAGAGAAGAGCTCCAACTTCTTAATCATAGCCTCAATTTTGTTCCGCACATTGAATATAGTTGTGGAGTCCCTGTAATCCTAGATTCAGATCTCCCAGATAGGCCAGTCGTGTGAGGAACTCGTCATCATGCA
Organism: Oncorhynchus masou masou; assembly: GCF_036934945.1. Taxonomy (NCBI): domain Eukaryota; kingdom Metazoa; phylum Chordata; class Actinopteri; order Salmoniformes; family Salmonidae; genus Oncorhynchus; species Oncorhynchus masou. The sequence goes on from NC_088229.1 coordinate 34,055,363, forward strand.
GTCAGACAAGTGAAAATGATGGTCAGTAAAGAAAACTTTAAGCTAGCCTCTCAATTCAACAAAACGTGTCAATACTTTGGCCCTTGATTTTTATTTGTCGTACCCCCGATGGTATTGCGCGTGCCCCTGTTAAGTGTGTTCAGGTGTGTTGGCCGTGCACACTAATTCCACCCACCCACCTAATGAGGGCTTGTTTCCTTTGAAATGTGGTCTGTTTTAATAGACTAAAATGAACAGCTTTGTATGATTTAAAAAACATGGTATGCTAATTCCGTCCTGGTGGCGGAGTGGACTAATTCCATGGAAAGAGAACAGAAGATTATAGGTTCAAATCTCACTGATGCTGTGCCAATGTGTTTGGATAATTAACGCCTAAGCATTAATGCCTGGCCATTTTCTGGTGTTTTGTGGTGGAAAACTGAACGGGTTGAGCATAACAGGTCAACCCTGTTACCCATAGGTAGACAGGCAATACATGTTTTAAACATTTATTTTTTGGGGTGAAGCTTGCATTCAATTGCCACTTCCTGATGCACACAACAAGCTTCCATCCCCCTGTCACAAGGGGATTTATGGCTGATTTAAGATGAAATCCTCAACCCTGTTACTTTGTTTTGGCACTTACTATCTTCATTATTTTATTTAACCTCTTGATAGGGAAAACTTTTTTTATCAAGTTGAACATGTGCTCTTTATGACAGACTGTTAAAATTAGGTGAAACAAAAAGTATTCTTTGACCAAGTTACACTTCTCAAAATGCACCGAATTGGTGGAATGATCCCTCTCACTCATCTCTCACCCAGTCATCCTCAAAAGCTCTGATTGCTCACCTGGGGCCTGTTGCACAAAACTAGGATAAGGGATTAAGCCAGGATATCTTGGTGATCCTGGCTCAATTGATCCGTAATCCGGTTGCACTAAAGATGGATAGGGGGCAGGAGAATATGTTATGGTATAAATTACCATGGAGATTTATTCTGTGGAGCTAGCCTGCTCCAGACCAGGCTAAATTCCAGGATCTATTTAATCTCATCCCTAATGTCAGTCAGCAGTCACCACAAATGGAAACCAATAGTTATTTCACTGCTCACTATACATCGTTATCACATATAACTAGACCCACTGTTATTAAACGTTTGTGATCATTAATTTCAATGATTTTGGATAAAAAATGATTTTTAGATGATGTTGCTATCATTAGATAATTTACAGTTTCCCATAGACTATATATAAAATGATAGAATATTAGGGCCACAGAGGGGAAAAAAAACACAAGTCATAATATTGTAACCAGTTGTTTTAAAGGAGGACAGTTGTTAAAATGACAGATGTGGGGCATTTCGTGAAATTGTACTTCAGTATGGTTTCATAAACAAAGACATGCTGATGTGCCAGAATATTAAGTATCACATTGTCATAAGTATCAAAACAATATGTAGCTTTTCTGCAGAAAGAACCAGCCTCATAAATGTATGACTTTATCCTTTTTCTTCAGTGTGGCCCTAGTACTCTGTCATGTAAACAAATACACATTCCATATGAATATAAAAACACAATGTGTAACATTATGTTCCTTTATTGAATAAGGACAAAACAAAGCAGGTAAACCATCAGCTCCTTTCGAAACTGAAGTCACAGTGACTCTACAAGATGGAAAGCACAGAATCCAAGCATATTATACAAAATGATACATACACATTCAAAGGTCTGTATATAACACACCCTGCATGTCTGCACACTAAAATAAATGCAGGACAAATCCATACACATCAACTGAACAGACAAATGAATGGATGCAGTAGCCTCCCTGCAGCCTTGTATTACACACAGTATACCGCACAATCATAAGAGGCCAAATTCGTCAAAAAACGAACCCAAAAAAAACCAAATTCCTCTGCCACCGCAGGACATATTTAACCAAAATTGAAAGCACACATACTAACTAAAATAATTCAACACATATTGGTCCCTCAGCAGCCGACCACTGTCGTCATCAGGGAAGATTGCCGGATTGTCCCAGTCCATGGCTGGTGGCACTCTGGGGGCCCTCTCCTTCCTCAGGCAGGCCACATTGTGGAGGACAGCACAAGCCACAGTAATATCACATGCCCTAACAGGGCTGACCCTTAATTTGTGAAGGCAGTGAAAGCGTGCCTTCAGGAGGCCAAAGGTCATTTCAACTCTGGCCCTGGTCCTGGCATGGGCATGGTTGTAGGCCTGCTGTGCTTCCTGGGGGTCTGTGAAAGGTGTCAGGAGAAAAGGCTGGCAGCCATACCCCCTGTCTCCCAGCAACACACCAGAGAATTCACCTGTCAACACAAAATCTCATCATTACTACCTCATAAACACAGTGATATTCTTGACACAGCCATGATGGTTATAAATAGGGGTTGTGTGGCTTACCTTGTGATAGGCACTGATAGATTTCAGAGGCCCGAAAGATTCTGGAGTCATGGACTGAGCCAGGCCATTTTGCCACAACATTGCTGATCACACAGTCAGCATTGCAGACCATCTGAAATCATAAGATGAGGAATATTACACCAATCAATGCACATCACTGGCAATGCAGAGTGTTCGTCAATGGACAATATCAAAAAGTTATGTTCACCTGAACATTAATGCTGTGAAAGGATTTCCTATTCACAAAATCGGCCTCATGGGCACCTGAGGGGGCTTTTATCCTTATGTGTGTGCAGTCCACTGCACCAATGACATTGGGGAAACCTGTCACACAAAGTAATGAGTATCCTACTATGTGTTAACAGTTGTCCTGTAATTTGTAGATCCTCTTACCTGCAATCCTATAGAACTCCTCTTTGATGTCACAGAGTCTTCTGTGGCCAGGGAAGGAGATGAAGACATCTGCTAATGCTTTGATAGCCAGACACACACTCCTTATTGTGCGGCAAATTGTGGCCTTGTTCAGCTGTTCTGCATCCCCCACTGAGTACAGGAAGGCTCCACTAGCAAAAAAGCGCAAGGCCACACAAACCATTTGCTCCACACTCAGTGCATGGCTCCGTGCAGTGCGGTGCTTAATCCTGGGACCCAGTAGTCTGCATAGATACCTGATGCCATCTGCAGAAAACCTGTATCTTTCATATAGATGGTCATCAGGGAAGGCCAGTGGGTCCAACCGGTCCCTGAAGACCCTTTCTCGCCTGAAGGCTCTCCTCAGCACAAGTGCTTCTTCATCCACCACATCTCGCACGAATGGGCATGCCATTGTCAGAGCAGAAAGGAACACACAATTTTGGGCCTTCATATAGGCTAGTGGCCACACCTGGTGCTGGGGGTGGGCAAAAGAGGGCGATGCCTTATAACGATGACTTGGTTGTACTGATTGCTGGGAAAATAAAAAAAACCTTAGAAAGATGCCACCGTCCTGTGTGCTCACAATAAGAGCTCATATGTCATGGCTCACTTGACTTTACGAGAATATACCTAATTTTTATTTTGAGCTGTGTCATCTTCTTGGAGCTGGGGGAGGAAAGAAAAATAATGATTAATACATTTGTGTTACAGTTAGCATACAGTGTACATTGAAGGCATATCTCACCTCCCTCTCAAGTTTTTTTATTTCAAGGTCCAGTTTCCTAATTGTCCTCTTTTTTATTTCGGACTCCAGTGCAAGATTTTCCATCTTTTTCTTCTTGTACTGAATGTCCATGTCTGCCAGTTCTATTTGGCGCCGGAGGTGGTTGCCATACAACTTTCTGATAGCTTGTGAGCTCTGTGAACACAATACAATTAGCGCAGCTGGAATTTGGCAGGATGTGGTGTCCTTTTATTAATACGCACTATGTTGCCAGGCTGGTTTTCCCACTGTATAGCATCTGGGTCCTGTAAAATAAATTTGATTTTTTGATTTTGATGAGGACTCCTCACCATTGTAGAGTAAATAGTACTTTCACAGTCTTAACATGATACCTCATGCCTTCTGGAATCCAGAGAGATGGTCTCCTCCTCATCATCGTCTCCATCATGTGCTGTTGCTGCTGCACTGGGGCCTTCACCCTATCACATTTAATCGGATTCATATTGAAGCTAGTAGACAAGACATGCCAGGCCTACAGTATGCCTTTGATGGAGTACTCACTGGATCAGCATCGTCTGGTGCTTGTGCTGGTGGCTCTAACAGGAACACAGTGCTGCCAGACACTGCAAGGCAATAGGTAAACCAAAGTCAGACAGTCCAAATTGATTCAATATGAATGTGGTTGTATCCCATGTAGAGATGGAAGGACATACCTTGAATGAAGGGGGTGGCATCTTGGGAGGAACCTATGCTCGTCTCTTTCCCCCAGGGATCCCCTCTAAGACGGGCCTGCCTTTATTTAGCTCCAAGGCCATGTCCTCTGCTGGGGTAAGGTCAGCCTTTGGTGACCCACCACCCGTGCCTTGTCTGTGGGTATTCTTTTTCACTGCTAAAACAGTACAGACAATGTGTGAGCAGGCACCTTCTGGGTACAATATATGCTTGTGCTTTGTTAAATATTAGTCAGGGACCATACCATTCTGCAGAATGTTCTTGTATTTGATTTTGACCTGCTGCCATGTCCGTTTTGGCCCGTTCATGTTTAATCCACACACACACACATTTAATGGAGTCACACTGCAAAAAATTACTTGGTATTTTTGTCTTGTTTTCAGTAAAAATATCAAAAAATGTATCATAGCTTTATACAGTGTGATGGAGTTACTTTACACAATTTCACTCATATCTGCAGTGCATTTCAATTAAAAATTTAACCGTTTCATAATTACAGTACAACTGCATTTTTGGAGATGTGAATTAAATATTTGAATTGTAATTGTGATGTTTCAGCGGAGCGGTGAGTGTGTAATTGTGCACTACTTACGCATTCAGGCGGTCTGCAATACTTTGCCACGCTTTTTCTCTTTGCTTTATCACTGTGGCGGTGTTGCCTTTCTTCTTAATTATATCTTTTACCTCCTCGTATGCCTCCATGAGGATTTGTGCTTCCGACGGGGAAAAGTACGCGGCTCTAGTTGCCATGGTAAATCAGTTAATCTGTGATCTGTGGCGGGGTCTATTTGAGTGAGCCGTGAGCGCGCACCTATCCAGGATTGGTTTCACCTGGTTTAATGAATCCGTGTCTGCTCATCCTGGCTTGGTCTTTGTGCAACCAATTAAGCCTGGACGCACATGTTTTGGCTTCATTGAGCTCAGCTGAGTCATTTATCCCGGATGTCTTAATTCTACTTTTGTGCAACAGGCCCCTGGAGTCATCGGCATATAATATTTAGGTGATCTTACCGGAAGCAAAGCACAACTTTAGAAACTGTTCATAATTATAATTATAATTATTATTCTACTGCGCTGCCACCTGTAGCGCCAAAACCGTAAATTCTACCAACACCAAAACAACTTTAAAACGTCCAGACTATCACTGGCCAGAGCAAGCTGCTCACCAGTGGTATAAAGTACTTAAGTAAAAATACATTAAAGTACTACTTAAGTGTTTTTTGGAGGTATCTGTACTTTACTCTACTATTTATATGTATTACAACTTTTACTTCACTACATTCCTAAAGAAACTAATGTAATTTTGACTCCATACATTTTCCTTGACACCCAAAAGTGCCTGTTACATTTTGAATGCTTAGCAGGACAGGAAAATGGTCCAATTCACGCACTTTTCAAGAGAACATCCCTTGTCATCCCTACTGCCTCTGATCTGACAAGACTCACTAAACCCAAATGCTTTGTTTGTTATGTCTGAGTGTTGGAGTGTGCCCCTGGCTATCCGTAAATAAAATAAAGACAGGAAAATTGGGCCGTCTGGTTTTCTTAATATACGCAATTTAAAATGAATTACACTTTTACTTTTGATACTTAACTGATTTGACTGGTATCGTGATGTTGGAAACTCCGTCTAGCTAGCCAATGCCTCCACTAATCCAGTGCTTTCAGATTTGTGTGAAGTAGTGAACGAGTGTACACTTCGAGAGAAAGGAGATGCACTTTGTGTGCAGTATCTGCGCACCAGACACACCGTGCGCATGCTGGTTTACCATTATTTTCGCGCGCTCCAGCATCCATCACTCGACTCACAACTTCACTGAGGAAAACTGACAGGTAGCTAGCAATGTTGATCGTTTGCAAGCTAGAATAACATCTATTTTGTCAAAAACTAAATGTATTCAGTCACACTATTTACGATCACCATTGTGTATTTACAAAATGAAGTGTGTAATGTTGTTATGCTCAATGTACAGGGAAATGAACACGCTAACGCTATGCTCTGAATTGTCAACTTTAGCTAGCGACTGTAACGTTAACTGTTAACGTTAGGTGGCTAACGTCGCTAGCGTCGTCGCTAGCTAAGGTTAGCTATCTTATATCTGAGTGACAACCTGCGTTTTACGTCTCAGCATGACACTTATTGTAAGCTAGCCAGCTTTAGCTAAGGATTACACTTATCTAAAGAAGATCCACTTTCATTTAATGATCTTTCACAGTGGGTGAATGTATGATGGCGCCACCTCAGGACCCACAGGTAAAAAAACGGTTCAAAGTATGTCTAGTATGTGAAAATTGTAACGTTAGTTCTATTAATTTAAACTTGGTATCTGCTAGCTAGCGATGACATGTATCTGCTAACCCTGTTCCTGCAGTTGGAGAAGCTGGTTGATGAGGTGCTTAAGAACAGCAATTTTCAGGCATTGGGTGACTTCTTGCAAGATGATGAGGGGACAACTTGGAAATGTTCCAAACAATTCCTCGCCAAATTGGACAAACTTGTTAGTAGGGTAAGGATGGACTGTAACGTTACATTCTTCTGCTCAACTCACACGTTCTATATGTCTTTGGATGCTTTTGCCCAATAGTAATCCCACTTCTTACTTGTGAGTACATTTACTTTATTTGCAAGTGGCTAGCTAAGGACAGTCTATTCACATTCTTCCATGTTTTGGTTTAGTGTTTTATGTGGTTCATATTTTCTTACTTTGTTTAGGAATTAGATCACAGAAATGTTAAGCATGCTTCTTTGGGACTCACGATCCTGCACAAATTTGGGAAAAACCTGGCTTTACCTGGAGGTCAAGGCTTATCTGGGATGGTACTCCAAGGTCTTGTCAAAAAGATAAGTATTTCAACCCTATTATACACCCAGTTGCCAGTATATTAGGTATACCACCCCGTTCATGAAAAGTGTTTTCCTATAGACAGTGAGTCACATGGTAGTTGCTTGCTATATAACGTAGGCAGAGGCATTCAGTTACTGTTCGATTTAACATTAGAACGGGCAAAACGAGTGACCTAAGCAATTTTGAGCGTGGTATGATCGTCAGTGCTGGTTCCAGTATTTAAAAAACAGCCAGCCTCCTGGGCTTTTCACGCACAAGTGTCTAGGGTTTACTGAGAATAGTGCAACAAACAAAAAACACCCAGTCAGTGGCAGTACTGTGAGCGAAAAACAGCTTGTTGATTGGAGGCCGAAGGAGAATGGCAAGAATCGTGCAAGTAATGGGCGGGCCACAAACAGGCAAATAACAACACATTACAACAGTGGTTGTCCAGAACAGCAACTCGTCAGTCCTTGTCACCGATGGGCTATTGCAGCAGACGACCACACCAGGAGTGGGGTTCACCTCCTATCAGCTAAAAACAAGAAGTGGCTCCATTGGGCACGCAATCACCAAAACTATACAATTGAGGAGTGGAAAAACAGCCTGGTCCGACAAATCCCGGTTGCTGTTGAGTCATGCTGATGGCAGAGTCAGGATTTGGCGTAAGTAGCATGAGTCCAAGGCCCCATCCTGCCTGGTGTCAACGGTACAGGCTGGTGATGGTTTTGAGGTGTGGGGAATGTTTTCCTGGCACACGTTAGGTCCCTTGATACTAATTGGAACAATATTTCCACGCCCTGAAGAATTCAGGCTGTTTTGGATGCAAAGAGGGGGTCTGACCCAGTACTAGGTTGGTGTACCTAATAAACTGGCCACTGTGTATATGGCCACCCTACATTTATAACCATATTATATCAGGCTTATGTTTGTTGTATGAGCTATACATTATGTGAATATATTTATATTGAGTGGTGGATTGAGTGAGTATCTGTCTGTGTGCACATGGTGCAGTGGTTTGAGAAGGCAAGGCTGTTGTGGATCGAGGCATGCACACAGAGGAATGAGACGTTGCTGAACCTAGCTGAAGACTTATTTGACTCTGTAATGGTGAGCATTGAATGTGGAAATAGTCAAATGTGCTTGACCAGACAATTGCTGTTTATAATATAGTTAAAGATCTTAAGTAATTTATTTTCTAGCAATTTTTTTCTTCTAAATTTGCACTTTAGCTACCATTATCTGCAACTTTGTTTTTCCCCCGATAGGTTGTTCATGAAACAAGTCTAGAGGGTATGTGTGCACTTTTTAAAAACGTATCCTGACGTTTTGCTCCTATTGTCTTATCATAAAACATGCTAGGACACAAGCATGTCTCTTTATGACTGATTCTTTTTTTTAGGAACATATCAGGTCACTGAATGCTTTCTACATCTCATTGGCCAGCTGGCTGCAGACCCAAGAATCCACATAATGATCCAGAAAGAGGTGAGGGAGAGTTATTTCAATGGAGACCAAAATAATGCCACATTTCTGAAGTGTATAAAGAATATGTCCTATAAAGTAATCTACGTGGGTTCAGCTGCATAAGGTACTACTATAATGGATTATATCATTTTTTGCATTATTGAGGAAAATGAACCAGCTTGGGTCTCATTGCCCAAGTTTCTGAATGGGATAGTGTAGCTCAGTGACATGGTTTTACACTTCAAGATCATTTTTGAATGACTTTTAAAACGTGCTTTTCAGGTACATTGACTTGAGTCCATGTCATTTTTTACAGGCTATTCGGAAACTGAACATCATTCTGGATAAGATCCCAGCGGAGCTCAAAAAGGAGAAGAAGATCTTATCCTCTCAAGAGGCCTCGGATCTAATGTATGTGACGCAGAGTGCTGTATCCTGATACATTCAATTCTTTACTTCAAATGATGGGTGTATTCTATTTAGCATCTCACTGTGGCCATCTGTAATGCCCTGTATCAACAGAACCCCACAGTAGATAATAACTAGTGGTGGGTACCTATATCAATACTTCAATATGATATTGATATGAGCGAGGCATGTCGTGAATTCTATTGATTGGTTTGTTGGTTGATTGGTTGACTGGTTTGTCTGCTTCATTCCACAGGAACAACCTGGCCAGTCGAATTGTAGAGGGTGGAGGTAATTGCCCCTCCAGTGTCCTGTTCTGGCATGTGTTAGATTTCAACCATACTCTATGTTTAGAAATTCAATGTACATTCAATGTGAAATCAGCAAAACATTTCACCATGTCATGGGGCCATGTCATTTTGGGATCCCAAGTGGCGCAGCGTTCTAAGGCATGATGCTAGAGGTGTCACTACAGACCCTGGTTCGATCCCGGGCTGTATCACAACCGGCTGTGATAGGGAGGCGCACAATTGGCCCAGCGTCGTCCTGGTTAGGGGAGGATTTTGCCAGGGTAGGCCATCATTGTAAATAAGAATTTGTTTATAATTGACTTGCCTAGTTAAAGGTTAAATAAAATAAAACCATTAAATACATTTAGTTTAAAAGTTGGGTGAAAAAAATACAAAATTCCTTTGCGTTGATTACTTTTTGCAAATCCAATCAGTTTTCCACGCTGATTTAGCATCATCACATTGAATTATTTTGTTGAAATGACATGGAAACAACATTGATTCAACCAGTTTTTACCCAGTGGGATGCTTAAATTAGAGGCCACACACATATACAAACACTTTCTCTCGCCCACTTTCTCTTTTTCTCTCTTTCTCTACCCACCCACCCCTCCTTTTCTCTTTCTTTCTCACTCTCTTTCGCTACCCACCCACCCCCCCCTTTTCTCACTCTTTTTCTTTCTTCTCTGTAGATTATGACCTGCAGATAGCCTTGATGGAAGCCCTGTGCAGGATGACCACCCGTGCCCAGAGGAAGGAGCTGGCTGACGACTGGTTCTCCATGGAGTTTGTTGCTAGCACCTTCAGCAAAATTCAGGACTCTGAGTTTGAGACGGTAAAGCCTGGCCGTTATAGCAAAACCCAGGCCGGGATTCAAACATCCCACCTGGCCACACTGGGTGAATCTACGTTGTTTCAATTCAATGAAATTACATTGAACCAACATGGAATAGACATTGAATTCAATGGTGGGAAAGTACGCAATTGGCATACTTAAGTAAAAGTAAAGATACCTTAATAGAAAATGACTCAAGTAAAAGTGGATCACCCAATAAAATACTACATTTAGACGTATTTGGTTTTCAATGTACTTAAGTATCAAAAGTACATTTCATTGCTAAAATATACTTAGGTATCAAAAGTATAAATCATTTCAAATTCCTTATACTAAGCAAATCAGACGGCACCATTTTATTTTTTTTATTTACGGATAGCCAGCGGCACACTCCAACACTCAGACATCATTTACAAACTAAGCATTTGTGTTTAGTGATTCTGCCAGATCAGAGGCAGTAGGGATGACAAGGGATGTTCTCTTGATAATGTGTGTATTGGACCATTTTCCTGTCCTGCTAAGTATTCAAAATAGAACTAGTACTTTTGGGTGTCAGTGAAAATGTATGGAGTAAAAAGTACATTATTTTCATAAGGAATGTAGGGAAGTAAATGTAAAAGTTGTCCAAAATATAAATAGTAAAGTAAAGTACAGATACTCAACAAAAACGACTTAAGTAAAAATACTTTCAAGTACTACTTAAGTAATTTACACAACTGGTTGAATTGACATCTGTGTCAAGTTCTATTGCACTTGAATTGACTTTGCATTGTGCCGCTGTGTTTCGGCAGTTTAACCACAGGCTTGTTACTAGGTAGAATGAGTCTAAATTAGTGAAAGACAATGCCATATGATTTAAATGACCATATACACGGAGTATACAAAACATTAAGAACACTTGCCAGTTTCCTGTGTGTATCAAGAATGGTCCACCACCGAAAGGACGTCCAGCCAACTTGACACAACTGTGGGAAGCATTGAAGTCAACATGACCAGCATCCCTGTGGAACGCTTTCGACACCTTGTAGAGTCCTGGGGCGGCAGGGTGGCCTAGTGGTTCGAGCGTTGGACTAGTAACCGAAAGGTTGCGAGCTAAAAAGCTACAAATCTGTCATTCTGTCCCTGAACAGTGTTAACCCACTGTTCCTAGGCCATCATTGAAAATAAGAATGTGTTCTTAACTGACTTGCTTATTTAAATAAAGGTCAAATAAAAATGCCCTAACAAATTGAGGCTGTTCTGAGAGCAAAGGGGGGTGCAACTCAATATTAGGAAGGTGTTCCTAATGTTTGGTATACTCATTGAACAGCAATTTTCAATTTTAATTCAAGAACAAAAATATGATTGAGCAGTAATTGACAGCAGCGCAAAGCAATTTGCCGCTGCCTGACAGATGGTTTAAATCCAGGCCCCAGTGTTTGCCAAAACCATCCATGTTGCTGCATGAATTTTGCCTCAGTTATGTACGTTTTATTCTATTATGCTTAATGGGACAATGCAACGTGTCTTTGCAGGACTGCCGCAGGTTTCTAAACCTTTTGAATGGGATGCAGGGAGATGGGAGAAGGTACACAGACATACATTTGATTAGTGATCATACTGTAAAACTCACACGGCTCTACTACTATATCACAACATATGCCTGTTATTTTTCTGCCCCCAGAGTGTTCTCCTACCCTTGTCTGGAGGTGTTTCTGGACAAACATGAGGTCAGTCTCTACACACACACACACACACACACAGTTAATGCATGCAAACCAAATGTTTTTCAGTTGCTTAAGAGATGTTCAATTTGGCCGATTGAGTCAACTGTGATGTATGCCCCCAGTTGCTGATGCCCGCTGATGAGAAACTGGAGGAGTTCTGGATTGACTTCAACCTGGGAAGTCAGAGCGTCTCCTTCTACTTCTCTCTCGCCGATGAGGATGCACAGGTACCGCTGACACTTGACATGACTGACTGACATGACACAAAGGGGTGGTTTCCCGGACCTAGATTAAGCCTTGTCCTGGATTTTAAATCATTCTCAACAAAGAATCTCCATTAAAGTCCAGTGCTATGCTTAATCTGGATCCAGGAAACTACCCATTACTGACCATCACCAAGGTTTATTTGACGTACAGTAATGCACAAAGTGAAATGAGTCCTAAACTGAATGTTGATCAAATCTACTTGCCGTAGCCTCATGGCTTACTTTTTCTATTTTGTAAATCTGTATAATATATGCATCAATTATTCACTCTACCATTGGCAGCATTACGTGCTATATTTGGAATTGACTTTCCCTCAGAGTCTAGAGTCCGTGTTAGGTGGATAGGATAGATTCAGAATTAGGGGGATCAGGGGGTAGGACTGGTTACCCTTGCAGGTCAGCAAAACATTTGTATTGGAATTCTTCCACAGGAGGGTCAGTGGGACACAGCCTGTATCCCTGAGAATGAAGTCCACAGTTACACGGTCACAGGTAACCAAACGTATATGGACAAACACTCACCTTTTCTCTCAGCCCACAAGTCAAAGCTAGCTGTCTAATGCCCATCTAGTAGGGTGGAAAGAATGTGTTGCTTAGAACAGATATGACTGTCCGCCATGGTGTCAACTCTATTCAATGCATTTATATCTGCAAAGTTTCTGCACATTTCATATTACTAAAAACGCCCGGGTGTGTGTGCACTGAAAATGCCCTTGTGTGTGTTCGGGAAAACACCCTGCTGTGTACTTTCACATGTGTGCTCTCTGTCCAGAGGAGGGTAGGAGGAGGGTGCTGAAGTTAAAGCTGACAGAGCCGTTGTGTGTGAGTGGGGTGGAGGGCTCCCACCTCACCATCCACTTCAGCTCCTCCCTGGACATCATGCAGGCAGCCAGGAGCGTCTACGGAAACAAGAACAAAGTAGGTAGCGTTTATATCTACCACAGTGTATTCATTAGTGCGCACCGTAGGAAAACATTTTGCAACAAAGAACGTTTTCCAACACAAAAAAGTTTCTTATTGGACAAGTTCAGGTATGTCCTTCTCCTGTTTGGCAGGTTTTGTTCTGTTTGGTTTCTAGTGAATACTACCTTGCTAACAGGAGACAAGATGCCCCCTAAGCCTGAGAACTGTGGCCCTATGTAATCTTATTCTTTGTGAACTATAAGGCAAAACTGATCATAAAATATTTTTTTACAGCTTTTCCCCTGCAGATTTCACAAATCAATCCATGATAATGAATGTGTTTTTTGGCCTAGCTGTTGGAGGCTTAAAGTGCATTCAGAAAGTAATCAGACCCCTTGATTTTTTCCACATTTTTTTATGTTACAGCTTTATTCTAAAATGGATAATTTCTAAAAGTTTTTGTCCCTCATCACTCTACACACAATACCCCCTAATAAACAAAGCAAAACATATTGCAAATTTATTACAAATTAAAAACAGATATCACATTTACGTAAGTATTCAGACCCTTTACTCAGTACGTTGTTGAGGCACCTTTGGCAATGATTACAGCCTTGCGTCTTCTTGGGTATGACGTTACAAGCTTGGCACATCTGTATTTGGGGAGTTTCCCCCACTCTTCTCTGCAGATCCTCTCAAGCTCTGTCAGGTTGGATGGGGAGTGTCGTTGCACAGCTATTTTCAGGTCTCTCCAGAGATGTATGATCGATCGGGTTCAAGTCCGGGCTCTGGCTGGGTCACTCAAGGACATTCAAAGACTCCTGCCACTCCTGCGTTGTCTTGGTTGTGTGCTTAGGGCCTTTTTCCTGTTGGAAGGTGAACCTTCGCCCCTGTCTGAGGTCCTGAGCACTCTGGAGCAGGTTTTCATCAAGAATCTCTCTGTACTTTGCTCTGTTCATCTTTCCCTCGATCCTGTCTAGTCTCCCAGTCCCTGCCGCTAAAAACATCCCCACAGCATGATGCTGCCACCGCCATGCTTCACCGTAGGGATGGTGCCAGGTTTCCTCCAGACAAGACGTTTGGCATTCAGGCAAAAGAGTTCAATATTGGTTATCAGACCAGAGGTGCCTTTTGGCAAACTCCTAGCGGGCTGTCATGTGCCTTTTACAGGTGGAGTGCTGAATTGATAGTGGTCCTCCTGGAAGACTCTTCCATCTCCACAGAGGGACTCCACAGAGGAACTTTGTCAGAGTGACCATCGGGTTCTTTGTCACCTCCCTGACCAAGGCCCTTCTCCCCCGGTTGCTCAGTTTGCCCAGGCGGCCAGCTCTATGAATAGTCTTGGTGGTTCCAAACTATTTCCATTTAAGAATGATGGAGCCCACTGTGTTCTTGTGGACCTTCAATGCTGCAGCATTGTTTTGGTACTCTTCCCCAGATCTGTGCCTCGACACAATCCTGTCTCGGAGCTCTACGGACAATTCCTTCGACCTCATGGCCTGGTTTTTGCTCTGACATGTACTGTCGACTGTGGGACATTGTGTGCCTTTCCAAATCATGTCCAGTCAATTGAATTAACCACAGGTGGACTTCAATCAAGTTGTAGAAACATCTCAAGGATGGTCAATGGAAACAGGATGCACCTGAGCTCAATTTTGAGTCTCATAGCAAATGGTCTTAATAGTTAAGTAAATAAAGTATCAGTTTTTTATTTTTAATAAATGTGAAAAAATGTCTAAAAACCCGTTTTCACTTCATCATTATGGGGTGTTTTCTGTAGATTGAAGAGGGAAAACATGTATTTAATACATTTTAGAATAAGGCTGTAACGTAACACAAAGTGGAAGAAGTCAAGGGGTCTGAATACTTTCCAAATAGTCTGCATATCTTGGGGGCGATATACAAATCAAATCAAATACTGATACAAAGGCCTGTTTCCTTGTTTCCTGTCAGTCGTTTGTGGGCAAGAGAAGAACCTCTGTCGTGAAGACCACAGTCAAGATTGTTATGGATGACAACTGCTCCCAGGTAAGCATTTGCATCTTGTGTATTCTACTCCCTGTTCATCTTACAAGCAGACAGAAATTTTACAGTGGAAAGGCAAAAACATCTGCGCTCTCGGATTGTAATGATAGTTCATACGGGGTTCTCCCTAAAGACTATAAGATAGGCGCTGTCCTACCTTGTGGACTTTGTTGCAAAAAACAAATATATATATATATACAGTACCAGTCGTTTTTCTTAATTTTTTACTATTTTCTGCATTGTAGAATAATAGTGAAGACATCAAATCTATGAAATAACACATATGGAATCATTTAGTAACCAAAAAAGTGTGAAACAAATCAAAATATATTTGAGATTTTCCCAGTCTTGACATTCTCTCAACCAGCTTCATGAGGTAGTCACCTGGAATGCATTTCAATTAGCTGGTGTGCCTTGTTAAAAGTTAATTTGCATTTGAGCCAATCAGTTGTGTAGTGACAAGGTAGGGGTGGTATACAGAAAATAGCCCTATTTGGTAATAGAACAAGTACATATTATGGCAAGGACAGCTCAAGTAAGCAAAGAGAAACGACAGTCCATCATTACTTTAAAACTTCTCTAGGGTAGGGGGCACTATTTTCACCTCCGGATGAAAAACGTGCCCAAGGTAAACTCCCTGCTACTCAGGCCCAGAAGTTAGGATATGCATATAATTGGTAGATTTGGATAGAAAACACTCCAAAACTGTTAAAATAATGTATGTGAGTATAACAGAACTGATTTGGCAGGCGAAAACCTGATAAAAATCCATCCAGGAAGTAGGATTTTTTTTGTTGTTGTAGTTTTCTATACAATGCCATTACAGTATCCATTGACTTAGGACTCAAATTGTAGATCCTGTGCCTTCCACTAGATGTCAACAGTCTTTAGAAATTGTTTCAGGCTTGTATTCTGAAAAATCAGTCTGATTGACTGGACCCTAAAGTGTCACAGAGCTTTTTCATGCGCATTCCCGAGAGCGCGCCTTGCTTGTTTACCTTTTATATTGACGACGTTATTGTCCGGTTGAAATATGATCGATTATTTAGGTTAAAAACAACCTGAGGATTGAATATAAACGTTGTTTGATATGTTTCTATCAATTTTACTGCGTTTGAGCCTGTAGATTACTGAAGAAAATGCGCAAACAAAGCTGAGGTTTTTGGATATAAAGAGAGACTTTATCGAACAAAACAAACATTTATTGAGTAAATGAATGTCTTCTGAGTGAAACCATATGAAGATCATCAAAGGTAAGTGATTTAATTGGATCTCTATTTCTGACTTGTGTAACTTCTACTTGGCTGGTTACTGTTTGTAATGATTTGTCTGCTGGGCGACGTTCTCAAATAATCGCATGGTATGCTTTCGCCTTAAAGCCTTTTTGAAATCTGACACTGGTTGGATTCACAAGCACTTAATCTTTAAACCTAAGTATAACACTTTTATGTTTTCTGAATTTTTATAATCAGTATTTCTGTATTTGAATTTGGCGCTCTGCAATTTCACTGGATGTTGGTCAGGTGGGACGCTACCGTCCCACGTACCCTAAGGTCAGTCAATCCAGATAATTTCAAGAATTTAGAACGTTTCTTCAAATGCAGTCGCAAAAACCATCAAGCGCTATGATGAAACTGGCTCTCATGAAGACCGCAACTGGAAAGGAAGACCCATAGTTACCTCTCCTTTAGAGGATAAGTTCATTAGAGTTACCAGCCTCAGAAATTGCAGGCCAAATAAATGCTTCAGAGTTCAAGTAACAGACACATCTCATCATCAACTGTTCAGAGGAGACTGTGTGAATCAGGTCTTCATGGTTGAATTGCTGCAAGAAAACCATTACTAAAGGACACCAATAAGAAGAAGAGACTTGCTTGGGCCAAGAAACACGAGCAATGGATATTAGACCGGTGAAAATCCAAATTTTGAGATTTTTGGTGCTAACCGCCGTGTCTTTGTGAGACGTAAATTAGGTGAACGGGTGATGTCGGCATGTGTGGTTCCCACCGTGAAGCATGGAGGTGTGATGTTGCTTTGCTGGTGACACTGTCAGTGATTTATTTAGAATTCATAGCACACTTAACCAGCATGGCTACCAAAGCATTCTGGAGCAATATGCCATCCGATCTGGTTGGCGCTTAGTCCCACTATCATTTGTTTTTTTAACATGACAATGACGCAACACAGGCTGTGTAAGGGCTATTTCACCAAGAAGGAGAGTGATGGAGTGCTGCATCAGATGACCTGGCCTCCACAATCACCCGACCTCAACCCAATTTCGATGGTTTGGGATGAGTTGGACCACAGAGTGAAAGAAAAGCAACCAACAAGTGCTCAGCATATGTGAGAACTCCTTCAAGACTATTGGAAAAGCATTCCAGGTGAATCTGGTTGAGAAAATGCCAAGAGTGTGCAAAGCTTTTTAACACTTTTTTGGTTACTACATGAATCCATATGTTTTATTTCATAGTTTTGATGTCTTCACTATTATTCTACAATGTAGAAAATAGTACAAATTAACAAGTTGGTGTGTCCAAACTTTTTGCTGGTGATGTATATATTTTTTACTTTGCCAGCAATTTATTTTAGCTCTAGATTGCAGGAAATAGCAGTTACATGTGTTTAAAAACTACCTGGCTAGCCAGCCTTTCTAGAGAGAGCATTGCATTGTGGGTTTTGTATTCCACTTGAGCTTTGCGGATTTCCACAACAATTTTCGTGCTGCTCCCTAACTTATAACGGCGAAATGCAGAAACAAAAGGCATATTTGCGTTATTTAACAATGTAAATCAGAGGAATTAGGGGTTTTGAGTGAGTTATTCCTCGAATATAAAACAGTATTGGTGTTCCAACACACAGCTAGGAAGTGTTAGGAAGTGAGACTGACAGACAGTCATATCCAAACAGGCTCTTGTTCCCGAGAGTCAGATGTCCCCCGACGGTGACGTGGAGAGAGAGAGGGACAGTGTCCCCTGTCTGCTACCCCCTCGCCCCTCTGGACCCTTACAGGTGGCTGATAACTAGCTAGTTACTTCCCAGTGGTTATCTGAGTTAGCAGGAAATCATTGCTGGTGTGGAGTATTTAATGCCATGTAAAGCTTGGCACAGTGTACTACTGTAAGTGAACAAAGACTGCAGAACACCAGTTAGTACATACCATTGGTGGCTTGTGTGATATTCTAACTGAGTATGGTCTTATAATGAAATGCACACATACACACACTGTTTGTTATCCCAGATGGTGACTCCAGCCAAGAGGAGGGTGTCTGAGTCCAGCACGTTCATCACCAGCAGCGGAGGAGGGAGGGGGACAGGAGCCAGCCCCTTTAGCGTTGTTATGGCAGCATGTGGGTACCCCTCACAAAAGTATGTAGACACTCCTTCAAATTAGTGGATTTTATTTTTTTCAGCCACACCCGTTGCTGACAGGTGTATAAAATCGAGCACACAGCCATGCTATCTCCATAGACATGCTATCTCCATAGACAAACATTGGCAGCAGAATGGCCCGTACTGAAGAGCTCAGTGACTTTCAACGTGGGACCGTCATAGGATGCCATCTTTCCAATAACACCTGCCCTGATAACTGTAAGTGCTGTTATTGTGAAGTAGAGCAACAACGGCTCAGCCTCAAAGTGGTAAGCGACACAAGCTCACAGAACACGATCGCTGAAGTGCAAAGTGCATAAAAATCGTCTGTCCTCAGATGCAACAATCACTACCGAGTTCCAAACTGCCTCTGGAAGAAAGGTCAGCACAAGAACTGTTCGTCGGGAGCTTCATGAAATGGGTTTCCATGGCTGAGCAGCCGCACGCACACGAGCCTAAGATCACCATGCTCAATGCCAAGCGTTGGCTGGAGTGGTGTAAAGCTCGGCGCCATTGGACTCTGGAGGAGTGGAAATGCTTTCTCTGGAATCACACTTCACCGTCTAGCAGTCTGATGGACAATAAGGGTTTGGTAGATGCCAGGAGAATGCTACCTCCCCGAATGCATGGTGCCAACTGTAAGGTTTGGTGGAGGAGGAATAATGGTCTGCGGCTGTTTTACATGGTTCGGGCTCGTGCCCTTAGTTCCAGTGAAGGGAAATCTTAACGCTACAGCATACAATGACATTCCAGATGATTCTGTGCTTCCAACTTTGTGGCAAAAGTTTGGGGAAGGCCCTTTCCTGTTTCAGCATGACAGTGCCCCCCAGCACAAAGCAAGGTCCATACAAAAATGGTTTGTCAAGATCGGTTTGGAAGAACATGGCTGGCTTGCACAGAGCTCTGATCTCAACACCAATGAACACCTTTGGGATGAATTGGAACGCCGACTGTGAGCTAGGCTTAATTTCCTGACCTCACTAATGCTCTTGTGGCTGAGTGGAAGCAAGTCCCCACAGCAATGTTTCAACATCTAGTGGAAAGCCTTCCCAGAAGAGTGGAGGCTGTTATAGCAGCAAAGGGGGACCAACTCCATATTAATGCCCATGATTTTGGAATGAGATGTTTGACGATAATGTGTCCACATACTTTTGGCCTGTAGTGTACATCTGCCTCAACCTAAATAGAGTGGAATAGAGTAAAATGGAACACTACTTTGTTATTTAGTTCTGTTGAAAGCGATTTGTCTTTTTGCTTTCTCTTTGTTGATTGGTGTGAGTGTGTGTGTCTGTGTGTTTTTAATGTTGCTCTTTGATGGATTCCCCTCCTACTTTAGCCACTCCCAGAGGCAGCAGGCCCAAAGTGAAGCCGGCTATAGAGCTGGTCAGGTCGTGTGAGAGGCAAGGCCAGTCGGGCCTGGGGGAGCTGAGGATAGCCAAACCCTACTACAACGCCGCCCCTGGCATTACACTGAGCCACAGCAGGAGGGAGCAGGTGCAGAAGGACTTACCATAGAAATTGAGTGACATTTACATTCATGCATTAATTACAGATATACAGTGCCTTAGGAAGGTATTCAGACCCCTTGACTTTTTCCACAATTTGTTACGTTATAGCCTTATTCTAAAATGGATTGAGACATGTTTTTCCTTAGCAATCTACAAACAATACCCCATAATGACAAAGTTAAAAACACGCTTTTAGACATTTTAGGAGAAATACCTTACTTACATAAGTATTCAGACCCTTTGCTATGAGACTCGAATTTGAGCTCCGGTGCGTCCTGTTTCCATTGATCATCCTTCAGATGTGTCTACAGCTTGATTGGAGTCCATCTGTGGTAAATTCAATTGATTGGACATGATTTGGAAAGGCACACACCTGTCTATATAAGGTCCCACAGTTGACAGTGCATGTCAGAGCAGAAACCAAGCCATGAGGTTGAAGGAATTGTCCATAGAGTTCGGAGACAGGATTGTGTCGGATTGTGGATTGTGTACTAAAAAATATCTGTAGCATTGAAGGTTTCCAAGAACACACCTCCATCATTCTTAATTGGAAGAAGTTTGGAACCAGCAAGACTCCAGCTGGCCGCCCGGTCAAACTGAGCAATCGGGGGAGAAGGGCCTTGGTCAGGGAGGTGACCTCTGTCAGGGTGATGGTCACCCTGACAGAGGTCTAGAGGTCCTCTGTGGAGATGGGAGAACCTTTCAGAAGGACAACCATCTCTGCAGCACTTTATGGTAGAGAGGCCAGATGGAAGCCACTCCTCAGTAAAAGGCACATGACATTCCGCTTGGAGTTTGCCAAAAGGCACCAAAAGACTCTCAGACCATGGGAAACAAGATTTTCTGGTCTGATGAAACCAATATTGAACTCTTTGGCCTGAATGCCAAGCGTCACATCACTACGTTGAAACCTTGCACCATCCCTACGGTGAATCATGGTGGTGGCAGCATCATGCTGTGGGGATGTTTTTCAGCAGCATGGACTGGGAGACTTGTCAGGGTCGAGGCAAATATGAACAGAGCAAAGTACGAAGAGATCGTTGATAACCTGCTCCAGATTGCTCAGGAACCTCAGACTGGGGCAAAGGTTCACCTTCCAACAGGACAACAGCCCTAAGCATTCAGCCAAGACATCACAGGAGTGGCTTTGGGACAAGTCTCTGAATGTCCTTGAGTGGCCCAGCCAGAGCCGGGACTTGAAGGCGATCGAGCATCTCAGGAGCGACCTGAAAATAACCTTGTAGCAATGCTCCCCATCCAACCTGACAGATCTTGAGAGGATCCGCAAAGAGCAATGGGAGAAACTCCCCAACGACAGGTGTGCCAAGCTTGTAGGGTTATTCCCAAGAAGACTCAAGGCTGTAATCACTGCCAAAGGTAATGCAACAAAGTGCTGAGTAAAAGGTTTGAATACTTATGTAAATATGATATTTCATAATTTTGTTTTTGCTTTGTCATTATTGTTTTTTTTGTGTAGATTGATGTGGAAAAATAACAATTTAATCAATTGTAGAATAAGGCTGTAACGTAAAAAAATGTGGAAAAAGTTAAGGCGTCTGAATACTTTTCAAATGCACTATGCTTTTTATTTTATTGTATTTACTGTACTACTCAGTAGTGTCCCGATCCTAACTGGAGATGTATGTAACTATTTTGTGTAAGTGACAGTCAATCTCTCACTGTCAATGGGAGATTTGAGTAAAAATTCCAGATGCACTTTGCCATTACATAGATACTGCAATTCTCACCCTAACACATCGATACCAATGGGAGACTAAGTGAAAATTCAACTTAAATTTAAGTAAGGATTTGTCCCTTAGAGTAATGTACTGGAGACTAGATGGAAGCTAAACCCTCCTGTAGGTATAGGCAGCAGCACTGAGGGGGAAGTCCTAACACCAACGCCAGTTGAAATATCTCTCGTATATGACAGAGTGGAAGTTGGGATTTGCTCCTAAAAGTTTATTATTTTTTTCCCCAGATGGATGCGGTGGTTGCTCTCTCACAGAGCAAAGCTACCAAGCAGGACACCAGAGCTGGACCTGTGGCAGAGAAATACCGCAGGGTTGGTCTGGTCTTTCTCCTAACTGTTAGGATTAGTAGTACAATGGATAGTAGTTTTTCATTGATAATCGTACTAGTAGCTGTAGCAATAGTTGTAGTAAGTATGTTCTAGGTAGCCTTGTCCGTGTCAGAAAGGCTACTGTCCTCTGGGCCAATCTCCTGTTTCTGTAGTATGCGTCAGCTTTATGTACAAGTACACCGCCTGGACAGTACGCTCCTAATAGTAGTGACATTGCGATATTCCAACAATGGTAATATTGGAGTAATTATTATACATTTATAGCAGGGTCTCTGTTAGCCGGCAATTACCGGCTTTTGGCCCCCTAAAAATAAATGAAAACTGTTGCTGGCCAAAATGACCGGGAGGAAGAAAATCCCATTGCAAAATAATGCTTTTTATTCATTAATAGAAATTGATACACCGTGATCCATTGGATGCTAAAGAAATGAGCGCATGGAAGTCAAAGCCTATAGGCCAATGGAGCATTAGTTCTGTAACTTTAATTGCTCTTTCATACTGAGGATTGGTGATTATCAACGGGGAGATTGTTGGAACGATTTTCAAAATCGATTACGGTGAGAAACTATAGATTTTATATATCATTATTTGCCTCCCAAGTGGCGCAGCATGGCATTGCTTGAAGCGTCACTACAGACCTGGTTTCGATCCCAGGCTGTGTCACCACCGGCCGTGACCGGTAGTCCCGTAGGGCTGCGCACAGCGTCATTAGGGGAAGGTTTAGCAGGGGGGACTTTACCTGGTTCATCGCACTCTAGTGACTCCTTGTGGCGGGCCCGGGCGCCTTCAGGCTGACTGCGGTCATCAGGTGAACGGTGTTTCCTCGTTAGTGCGGCTGGCTTTTGGGTTATGCGGGCAGGTGTTAAGAAGCGCAGTTTGGCGGGTCATGTTTCGGAGAACGCATGACTCGACCATCGCCTCTCCCGAGCCCGTTGGGGAGTTGCAGCGATAAGACCACATCGCAATTGGATATCACAAAATTGGGGAGAAAAGGAGGTAAAATACCCCCCCCCCAAAAAAAAAAAAATATATATATACTGTGTATATATCATGTTGTAAATATTCTCATTTGCAGTGGATGTAAAAATTTTTTTACAAAATCCTACATTTCTGTGCAGCAGGCGAGGTACTTCTATGTGTGCTCAGGCGCTTGCTCTCCCTCAAAATAGTCAGGACAGAGAAACTTGACACATACTCATTGCTTACATGGAGCACTCCAAACAAACAAAAAACAAATCTTGTAAATTATGGTTATGAAATAAACTAAAACTTCTTTCTCACAAGTGTAGCAGGTTTTGAACTCTGCAAACAACGTTTCCACTCCGAGAATGAGAATGATACATGACTGTAATTAATACATGCACCAACAGAAATGTGTATAACCAAATGATGGGTATATTTACTACTGGTGACATGTAATGGGAAATTGATTAAAAAAAAAAAATATCCAAGGGCAAGCGATTCACACAATGAATGCGCAAGAATTGTCTTAACATTTTAAATTCTACTCAAGAAAAATTATACTCACACCCCCCTCTTTTTAAGTTTAACAGAGATTTGCATCTCTCACATATGGAACCGCTAAAAAGTGCGCTGTTTTCCCGCAAATTGCATTTATTGGCTGCTTCCTTACTTGTTCTGTTAAGATGCATTATCATCATCTAAATCAGATTTCTGTCATTTTGAGCACCGTAGGTGGACGCCATAATGAGTTATGCACCCAATGCATATGGGTTCAGTAAATTCCTCAAATGGGCGGTAAATTAAAATCTTCCCGGTCAAGTTGTCCGGCACCACATTATATATAGCTATGGTTGTAGTAGTAGCATCTGTAGTGGTAATTCTATAAGTCTATCATTATTAGTTGTAGCTGACTAACGAGGAGCAGTAGCAGGAGGTAGTTGCAGTAGTTTAATTATTGTACCGGTACTCGTCTTGCAGCACATCCCAGTGGACAAAGTGGTGGAGATGGTCCAAACTGACCAGGCAGAGGAAGAGGAGCTTCTTGGTACAGTTCCTTCACACTTTATATACTGTATACAATGACTGTGATATCTGGTTGTCCTAACTAAATTGAATGCACTGACTATTTAGTCGCTCTAGATAAGTGTCTGCTTAATGACAACATGTCATTTAAAAACAAATGTAGATAGATTGTGACAGTCACTTGGGCATTCACATTTTCTCTGTAATACATCTCCCATAAATGTAACATAAATGTAATGACTGTAAACACACAGTTTATTTCCCTTTACCCTCATTCCATCTAACAGACAGCAGCATTGTCCCTGACTCCCAGCCTACCATGAAAACAGAGAGTACTATGTAAGTACATGGTCTCTGTCATTCAAATTACAATTGATTTAAAATCTGATTTTGAATCAGACATGTTTACTCATTGAGGAGCTTTTAGACCGTGTGTGCATGTGCGCGTGTGCATCTGTGTGTGTGTTCGAACAGATTCTCCCACTGGAGGAAAGTGTCTGTATCTGAGATGCTGCTGCCGGTACAGAGAGGCTTCCAGAAGGCACTGCCCAAACCAGGTAATCTGCCCTAAGAACCACCTCCTCCCAATTCCCTACAGTATTCTACAGTTATTTTCACAACATGTACAGGACCTATTTAGTTTTTAAAAAAGAGTTCAACTTTAAATAAATACTTTTAGAATTATAAAAATGTTGATAGGAATACAGTATGTAACTGAATTTAGATTTATGAGCATTTATGAGTAGGTAGTTAGGTAAGCTTTAGTAATCGCCTTACTAAATCCACACTCATCAAAAGACTCATAACAGTTGCTGCTATTACTGAAATGTCTCATGAGAACCATGCATGCACAGTGTCTCCAATAGACTTTATTCACGCTGCGGCCATTGTTGATTGACCGACCATGTTCAGCTTTTGCGGTGGTGTTCAAATGTAGGCTAAGTCGTTTTTGTTCTCCTTAAAATGATCACAAGTATTGAATCGTATGTAGGCTACATCTTTGAAAACAGAAGTCTTTAAAAAATGTTTTATTTTTATTTTTTTACCCAAAGTGGATTTCTTAATCATGTTCTTAATCATCAGGTCATGTTAATCAGGTCTTTTGATTGAACTAGGGCTGGGCGATATAGCCCAAATATAATATTACGGTATTTAAAAAAGTAAATATAGACGGTATGTCATATGTTTTTGAATAATAAAAGTTATATATTTGCTTTATCAAATCAAATACATTTTATTGGTCACATACACGTGTTCAGCAGATGTTATTGCGGGTGTAGCGAAATGCTTGTGCTTCTAGCTCCAACAGTGCAGTAATATCTTAGAAGTAATATCTAACAATTACACAACATATACCCAATACACACAAATCTAGTGCAGGAGTGGAATTAAGAATATAAAAATATATGGACGAGCAATGTCAAAGCAGCATAGAATAAGATACAGTAGAATAGTATACAGAATATACATATGAGATGGGTAATGCAAGATATGTAAACATTATTAAAGTGACTAGTGTTCCATCTATTAAAGTGGCTAGTGATTTCAAGTCTATGTATATAGGCAGCAGCCTCTATGTGCTGGTGATGGCTATTTAACAGTCTGATGGCCTTGAGATAGAGACTGAAAAACAGCTTCTCGGTCCAGCTTTGATGCACCTTTACTGACCTCACCTTCTGGTTGATAGCAGGGTGAACAGGCAGTGGCTCAGGTGGTTGTTGTGCTTGATGATCTGTCTGGTCTTCCTGTGACATTGGATGCTGTTGGTGACCTGAAGGGCAGGTAGTTTGCCCCCCAGTAATGCATTGGGCAGACCGCACCACCCTCTGGATTGCGTGTGGTGCAGTTGCCGTACCAAGCGGCGATACAGCCTGACAGGATACTCTCGATTGTGCATCTGTAAAAGTTTGTGAGGGTTTTAGGTGACAAGCCAAATTTCTTCAGCCTCCTGAGGTTTAAGAGGCGCTGTTGTGCCTTCTTCACCATACTGTCTGTGTGAGTGGACCGTTTCAGTTTGTCAGTGATGTGTATGCCGAGGAACTTGGAGCATTCCACCTTCTGCACTGCGGTCCCGTCAATGTGGATAGGGAGGCGCTCCCTCTGCTGTTTCCTAAAGTCCACGATCATCTCCTTTGTTGACGTTGAGTGAGAGTTTATTTTCCTAGCACCACACTCACAGAGCCCTCACCTCCTCCCTGTAGGCTGTCTCATCATTGTTGGGAATCAATTCTACTACTGTTGTGTCATCTGCAAACTTGATGATTTGAGTTGGAGGTGTGCTTGGCCACAAAGTCATGGGTGAACAGGGACTACAGGAGGGGACTGAGCACGCACCCTTGTGGGGCCCCAGTGTTGAGGATCAGCGAGGTGGAGGTGTTGTTTCCTACATTCACCGACCTCCACCACCTGGACTTCCCGTCAGGAAGTCCAAGACCCAGTTGCATAGGGCGAGGTTAAGACCCAGTGCCTTGACCTTAATGATGAGCTTGGAGGGTACTATGGTGTTGAATGCTGAGTTACAGTCAATGAACATTATTCTTACATATGTATTCCTCTTGTCTAGGTGGGATTGAGCAGTGTGATGGCGATTGCATCGTCTGTGGATCTATTGGGGCAGTAAGCAAATTGAAGTGGGTCTAGGGTGACAGTAAGGTAGAGGTGATATGATCCTTGACTAGTCTCTCAAAGCACTTCATGATGACAAAAGTGAGTGCTACGCGGCGATAGTCATTTAGTTCAGTGACCTTTGCTTTCTTGGGTACAGGAACAATGGTGGCCATCTTGAAGCATGTGGGGACAGCAGACTGGGATAGGGAGAGATTGAATATGTCTGAGGGCGCAGCTAGGGATGCCGTCTGGGCCGTTAGCCTTGTAAGGGTTGACGTGCTTAAATGTCTTACTCACGTCGGCCACGGAGAAGGAGAGCCCACAGTCCTTGGTAGCGTGCCGCGTCGGTGGCACTGTTATCCTCAAAGAGGGCAAAGAAGGTGTTTAGCTTGTCTGGAAGCAAGACGATTATGTCCGCGACGTGGCTCGTTTTCCTTTTGTAGTCCGTGATTGTCTGTAGACCCTGCCGCATACGTCTCGTTTCTGAGCCGTTGAATTGCGACTCCACTTTGTCTCTATACTGATGTTTTGCCTGTGATTTGCCTTGTGAAGGGAATAACTACACTGTTTGTATTCTGACATATTCCCAGTCACCTTTCTATGGTTAAATGTGGTGGTTCACGCTTTCAGTTTTGCACGAATGCTGCCATCCACGGTTTCTGGTAAGGGTAGGTTTTAATAGTCACAGTGGGTACAACCTCTCCTATACACTTCCTGATAGACTCAGTCACCAAATCAGAGTATTCGTCAATATTATTCTCAGAAGCTACCCGGGAACATAGTCCCGTGATCAAAACAATCTTGAAGAGTGGATTCTGATTGGTTAGATCAGCGTTGAATAGTCCTTAGCACGGGTACTTCCTGTTTGATTTTCTGCCTATAGGAAGGGAGGAGCAAAATGGAGTCGTGGTCAGATTTGCCGAAAGGAGGGCTGGAAGTTGTAGTAACAGTGGTCGAGTGTTTTGGCAGCGAGAGAACTACAGTCGATATGTTGATAGAACTTCGGCATCCCTTTTCTCAAATGTGCTTTGCTTAAATCCCCAGCTACAATAAATGCAGCCTAAGGATATGTTGTTTCCAGTTTGCATAAATTCCAGTGGAGTTCTTTGAGGGCTGTCGTGGTATCAGCTTGAGGGGGGATATAGACGGCCGTGGCTATAACCAATGAGAATTCTCTTGGGAGATATTACGGTCGGCATTTGATTGGGTGGTATTCTAGATTGGGTGAACAAAAGTACTTGAGTTCCTGTATGTTACCACAATTACACCATGAGTCGTTAATCATGAAACATACACCCCCACCCTTCTTCCCGGAAAAATATATATTCCTGTCTGCGCGATGGACTGAGAATTCAGCTGGCTGGACCGATTTGGGCAGTATATGCTGAGAGAGCCATGTTTCCATGAAGCAGAATACATTACAATCCCTGATGTCTCTCTGGAAAGAGACCCGTGGCCTGAGTTCGTCAACTTTATTATCAGTTCAATTGCCCTGGGGGGTGCGAACAAAGGATCTGCTTTGGGAAAGTCATATTCCTGGTGTTGATGCTGGTGAGTTACCGCTGCTCTGATATCCAATAGTTATTCCTGTATGTAATAACACAAAAACATTTCTGGTCTAACAATATAAAAAAGAATACATAAAAATGTGTAGTGCGTGACCCTAGGGTGGTAACACATACATTCTAAGTGATTTCAATGGGTCTTTCTACATTCTGATTGTTTTATGCTGTTCAATTCAACTTCAAGCCCCCCAAAAATGCAGCATTTATCAATTTCTGCATTTCCTGCACTCATTTGAGATAATTTCCAAACTGCCACGTAGGGTTGCACGATATGGGCAAACAATCTAGGCCTTATTCTTAACCAAATGTTGCAATTTGACTTGCGATTTAGAGCCTACACCATCACTGGTATTATCAGGCTGTATAGCTAATTACGTTTGTGCTGACTCAGTAATTTTATTAGCTAGCAAGCCAACTAACTAGCGATTAGAATTAGTGGCTAATAAGATTTAGGCTCAACTTGCTAAGAAAAAAACACCTAGCTGTTTGCAGATGTAAGAAACATAAACAAATAGTGTAGGGTTGTCCCCGACTAAAATGAATCTTGATCAACCAAGAGTCATCTGTTCTTTCAACCAATCGATGAGTCAACATTTTTAAACTTGTATTTTTCCATATATTGACACATCATGTGTGTTTTAATTTCTGACTGAAAAGTCTTGTCCCAGTTTATGCCCTTATTTGTAATGCAAACCCGGGCGGCAGTGTGTTTTGGGTCATTGTCTGCAATTGGAGAAGAAAAAAAGACATTTAACCTAACAGTCAACATTAGGTACAATACTAGAAATATACATGTAAATAGGCTTAAACATAACACAATAATGCTATAATCCTACCTTGAAAGAAATGTGGTGAATTATTATGGAACACATAGCAGTCCATAAGGTGTAGGCTACAATATTTTATGTACCTTTTGCTTTGTAAATAGTTAAATTTACCATCAAAAATCTAATTTGGCCTGGTCCCTGGTGAGAAATTGCCCCACACACATGGAGTTTGAGCAGGACAATAGACTCTTACCAAGTCCACCAAATGCACTGTTTTCTAACTGTCACGCCCTGACCTTTGAGATCCTTTTTCTGTCTCTATTTTAGTTTGGTTAGGGCGTGAGTTGGGGTGGGCATTCTATGTTTTGTTTTTCTATGATTTTCTATTTCTATGTTTTGGCCAGGTATGGTTCTCAACCAGGGACAACTGTCTATCATTTTCCCACCTGTGTTCGTGGGAAGTTGACTTCTTTTAGGGCACATAGCCTTTGAGCTTCATGGTTTGGTTTTGTAGTGTTTTATTTGGCGTAATTTTGAGTTAATAAAGAAAATGTACGCTTACCACGCTGCACCTTGGTCCAGTTCCTTCAACAGCCGTGACACTAACCACATCTGGATGGAATTACTATGGGAATAAATATCACTGAATAACAGACACATTTGATTAAAGTAGGCTAATGAAGGCAACACATTGTTACTTACTGAAACTCCCAAAGTCATCCAATTGTTATAATAGGATTTGAAGCAATATTGAAGCAATATTCTACCCACGTGTGGTCAACTATTTCAGCATAATTTTGTGCTGCTCTGAGACAAGCATGGGGGACTGGTCTTGATAAATCAATTCGATTTTTATTTTCACTGAATTGCTGTTTGGTATTGGTTAGCCTACAATGCATTCCTGAATTCAATCGCTTTAGCCGACCATGTTGAGGTTTATTAATCTCTTGAGGTTTATTCACTGTCTCCCTCTCTCCCTTATCCTCTGTGCTGGCTAACACCTCGTCAGTAGCCCAAAGGCTCTCATTCCAATGCAATTCCTACATGATAAGCCATACATACTGTACTAATGCTGTACATGCGTTGGCCTAGGAGAATCTAGAACAGCCCCGCTCTGTTTTAACATGGGATTTTATGAGCTATGTCAAATGTATACAAAAGTCCGCAATGATTAAAACGGTTACACGTTGATAGTCATAGTCATATGTAAAACATATTTATGCAGCGTTTGGCAACATGCATCTCCGACATCTATTACTGATTCATTCCTCAACTGAAGAATGAGGAAATTAGCAAATGATGGTCCACTGCGTTATTGTTTCATGTTAAAGACATGGCAGCTTATTGTAATGGCAGTGAATGTATTGTAAAATGGTGAATTATACGGACGTGTTAAGCCAAGATTCATGAAATATGAATTTATGAGTACAAAACTATCATTGAACAATTATATTATTCTATCCAACCTTGATGTGCTATTAACAGGACAATACAATCTAACTGAGTCCACTTTCTAATTACTATGGGAATAAATATCACTGAATGACAGAAATATTGGAATAAAGTAGTCTAATGAGGGCAACAAATTGTTTCTTTCTGGAACACCCAAAGTCATCCAATTGTTATAATAGGATTTGAAGCAATAGTCTACCCGCGTGTGGTCAACTATTTCAGCACCATTTTGCACTGCTCTGAGACGAGCATGGGGACTGGTCTTGATAAATCAATGAGATTTTTATTTTCACTGAATCTCCATTTAGGGTTTTGGTTAGCCTAAAATTAGTGTGTGGAATTGTTAGGATTATTTCTCTTCACTTGCAGTCACTTAGTAGCCTACTCCTGACCGGTGACATTGTACAGCGTCATATTTTCCTAACAGAAACCCTAAGGGTTTCGTTTTTCTTGGAATATTAAATAAACACCATAATATTAATCTAATTCATTAAGATAAATTTCTTAAAATCAATCCCATATACTATGCTCTTTCAAAAAAAGGTTTTAAATTCTCAAGTACAGCCAATATTAAAAACAGTCAAATTCTTCTCAAAGATACCCTCTGGTGGTCAAACTAGCACTAACTAGCATTAATGGCAGCAATAGCTGACACTTAAATAACGTGCCATAGTATTCTGCGGCAGCCCGAGAGGTGTACTGCAGTACGACACAACTTTTAAAGGAAGAACCACTAATGTATATACAGTACCAGTAAAAAGTTTGGACACACCTACTCATTCAAGGGGTGCTTTATTTGTACTATTTTCTTCATTGTAAAATAATAGTGAATACATCAAACTATGAAATAACACATATGGAATCATGTAGTAACCAAAAAAAGTGTTAAACAAATCAAAATCGAAAATATATTTAAGATGTTAGATTCTTCAAAGTAGGCACCCTTTGCCAAGAGTGCAAAGCTGTCATAAAGGCATTCTCTCAATCAACTTCATGAGGAATGCTTTTCCAATAGTCTTGAAGGAGTTCCCACGTTTGCTGAGCACTTGTTGGCTGCTTTTCCTTCACTCTGCGGTCCAACTCATCCCAAACCATCTCAATTGGGTTGAGGTCGGGGAATTGTGGAGGCCAGATCATCTGATGCAGCACTCCATCACTCTCCTTCTTGGTCAAAAAGCCCTTACACAGCTTGGAGGTGTGTTTTGGGTAATTGTCCTGTTGAAAAACAAATTATAGTTCCACTAATAGCAAAACAGATGGGATGGCGTATCGCTGCAGAATGCTCTGGTAGCCATGCTGTTTAACCTCTTGAAACTCTGGGGGCGCTATTTCATTTTTGGATGAAAAACGTTCCCATTTTAAACAAGATATTTTGTCACAAAAAGATGCTCGACTATGCATATAATTGGTAGCTTTGGAAAGAAAACACTCTGACGTGTCCAGAACTGCAAAGATATTCTCTGTGCGTGCCCTAGAACGTGAGCTACAGGCAAAACCAAGATGAAACGGCATCCAGGAAATGAGCAGGATTTTTGAGGCTCCGTTTTCCATTGTCTCCTTATATGGCTGTGAATGCGAGAGGAGTGAGTCAGCCCTTTCTGTCGTTTCCCCAAGGTGTCTGCAGCATTGTGACGTATTTGTAGGCATATCATTGGAAGATTGACCATAAGAGACCACATTTACCAGGTGTCCGCCCGGTGTCCTGCGCCGAAATTGGTGCGCAAAAGTCAGCTGCAAGTATTTTTCCATGGAATTCAGAGAAGAATGCAGGCTTCCACGAACGATATATCAATGAAGAGATATGTGAAAAAACACCTTGAGGATTGATTCCAAACAACGTTTGCCATGTTTCGGTCGATATTATGGAGTTAATTCGGAAAAGGTTTGACGTTGTAGGTGACTGAATTTTCGGTTCGTTTCGGTAGCCAAATGTGATGTACAAAACGGAGCGATTTCTCCTACACAAAGACGCTTTCAGGAAAAACTGCACATTTGCTATGTAACTGAGAGTCTCCTCATTGAAAACATCCGAAGCTCTTCAAAGGTAAATGATTTTATTTATTTGGTTATCTGGTTTTTGTGAAAATGTTGCGTGCTAAATGCTACTCAAAATGCTAAGCTAGCTTAGCATACTCTTACACAAATTAGTGAATTGCTAAGGTTCAAAAGCATATTTTGAAAATCTGAGATGACAGTGTTGTTAAGAAAAGGCTAAGCTTGAGAGTAGGCGCATTATTTTCATTTTATTTGCGATTTTCAGAAATCGTTAACGTTGCGTTATGCTAATGAGCCTGAGGCTTTAGTCACGATCCCGGATCCGGGATGGGGAGTTTCAAGAGGTTGTGTGCCTTGAATTCTAAATAAATCACAGGCAGTGTCACCAGCAAAGCACATCACACCTCCTTCATGCTTCACGGTGGGAACCACACATGGAGAGATAATCCGTTCACCGAGTCTGCGTATCACAAAGACACAGAGGTTGGAACCAAAAATCTCAATTTAGGATGTCCATTGCTTGTGTTTCTTGGCCCAAGCAAGTCTTTTTTGTTGTTGGTGTCATTTAGTAGCGGTTTCTATGCAGCAATTCAACCATGAAGGCCTGATTCACACAGTCTCCTCTGAACAGTGTTGAGATGTGTCTGTTACTTGAACTCTGAAGCATTTATTTGGCCTGTAATTTATGAGGCTGGTAATTCTAATGAACTTATCCTTTTGCAGCAGAGGTAACTCTGGTTCTCCCTTTCCTTATGGCGGTCCTTATGAGAGCCAGTTTCATCATAGCACTTGATGGTGTTTGCGACTGCACTTGAAGAAACTTACCAGATTGACTGACCTTCATGTCTTCAGTAATAAATATGTTGAAATGGATCCAAATTCTGTTTCTTTTTTCAGTACTTTTTAAATAGGATAGATGGGCTATGGTATAGGTTGAATGTGGTAGTCTGCCTATAACCAGCCTGAGTAGGCCTATAACTCCATTCCTATTATATTTAGAGTTTAGAGAAATCAATCTAATTGGAAATGAGCCATTAACATGCTGGTTAATGTGATACATGTCTGTTGAATTTGATAAAATCCACCCGCCTCGGCCCCGCCCTACCTACTCACCCAGTCAGGAGCTGCAACTGCATTGCGGCCATGGCACACTGCATACTTTTTACTAAATGGTACATACTAAATTGTGTGCGACGATAAGTACATAGTATGCAGTTTAACTATGTAGTACGCTAGCATGGGTATTCGGACACAGACGATATAATTCGATTTGAAGAACTCAGAAGAACATTGCTCATGCATTTTCATTGCCGTCTGCCATGGTTTTAAAAGACGACCGTTCATTAGCTACCTGCACTAGCCGTTTATGTTAGTGTTCATCTGTGAATAAGGTCTACATTGAGGTTTTACTGAAAGTGTTTCTCTCTGGTCTCCAGAACTTGAGAACGTAGAGCAACAGGAGCGTCCGTCGTCTGCCCAGAGAGGTTCTGGGTCGGTCCCTGGGTCAGCAGTCAG
The DNA here is from genome assembly GCF_036934945.1 of Oncorhynchus masou masou. NCBI lineage: Eukaryota > Metazoa > Chordata > Actinopteri > Salmoniformes > Salmonidae > Oncorhynchus > Oncorhynchus masou. The sequence goes on from NC_088229.1 coordinate 34,089,209, forward strand.
CCACAAGCAGCTCCACGCCCAGCTCACCCAGCGCCTGGAGGAGGTCCTCCGCAAGAGGGACCGGGGTACTGGGCCCGAGGAGCGAGCTGGAGTCCAGATCAGAGTGCCTGAGGAGAGAGGTGGGCCACAGGACCGAGGGTCCCGAGAGCGAGCTGGAGCCCAGGGAGGAAGCGGGCCTGAGGAGCAAAGTGGAGCCCAGGGAGGAAGAGGGCCTGAGGAGCAAGATGGAGCCCAGGGAGGAAGAGGGCCTGAGGAGCGAGGTGAGCCCACTGGGAGAGGTGCTAAAATGTCACGGCAGGATGCAGGAAGGCCTGGTCAGACCAAGGGGAAACATAAGAGCCAGAAGTCTCAGGAAACTGAAGCCACCCCAGGGAAAGCCCCTGTCAAACCCACCCCAGCTAAAGATATACAGGAGAGGGCAACACCTAACTCCAAGGTTAAGGCCACTGGGTCAAACTCCAGTAAAGACAAGGTGAGGATATAGAGTGTTGAGAGCAATTGAATAGGAAATTGAGCTTGTCGCAAAGCTGTTTGAATACCCCGTCCCAGTCCGAGTTGGAGCTTCCTTATTAAATGGAGGCAGTGAAGCCAATGGGTTGCACCTTGCACCTTGTACAATGGCACAGTAGTATAACCATTCCATAGCATTGGTCTATCAGTGTCTCAAGTTTAGTAGTAGTAATAGTATATTGGAGTTATAATAACAATAAAACACCCTTTCTCACATGTTCCCCTCATCCTCTGCAGAGAGAGGAGGTGGTGACGGGCACCATGATGAGGTTAATCTCCAGCCACTACGAGAATAGCACATCATCCACCACCATTAAATCCCCTGTAGAGTCTGTCCCTCGCTGGCCCCTTCCACCCACCAACAGGTACTGCAGCAACAGGTAGTGCAGGAAACAAAACCAAGTGAACATATAACATGGTAGAATGATGTGCAGAAGTTTGGTCTAGCGCAGCGGTTCCCAAACATTTCCTTTCCGGGTACCACCAAATCACTGTCAAAAGCTCGAGGACAACCATTTGCAAATTCGTGTATATCTTTTAACAAAAAATGTAGAGTCAGTTTCATCAGAGAATGTAATAAAATGCCTATTACAGATGGATGTTAAACAATTTGCATTGTGAAAAGCACTATACACTCCCTTCCCCTAGAGACCGGGGGTCAATCCCTGGCTATAGTGTAATAATTACAATTTTCTTTCCTTTGTGGTAGATCTGTTTTGGAGAAGAGTTGGTTGCCGCCATCGATGGTGAGTGCCTGAGCTGTTGTTTTCTGATTGATAAACAGAATAAGTAATATTCATTTTAATTGTATGAATTTAGGTAGCAGAACGCGGTAGCAGACCGAACAGCTACCTCTGGTAAGAAGTGGGGTGGTGGTGTGTGTCTATTTGTCAATAACAACTGGTGCGCGATGTCTAATATTAAGGAAGTCTCGAGGTATTGCTCGCCTGAGGTAGAGTACCTCATGATAAGCTGTAGACCGCACTACCTACCAAGAGAGTTTACCTATTTTCTTTGTAGCGGTCTATTTACCACCACAAACCGATGCTGGCACTAAGACCACACTGAACGAGCTGCATAAGGCCATAAGGAAACAAGAAATTGCTCATCCAGAAGCAGCGCTCCTAGTGGCCTGGGACTTTAATGCAGGCAAACTTAAATCCATTTTACTTAATTTCTACCAGCATGTCACCTGTGCAACCAGAGGAGGAAGAGAAAAAAAACTCTAGACCACCTTTACTCCACACACAGACACGTACAAAGCTCTCCCTCCATTTGGCAAATCTGACCATAATTGTATCCTCCTGATTTCTGCTTACAAGCAAAAACTAAAGCAGGAAGTACTAGTGACTAGTAATACGGAAGTGGTGAGATGACGTGGATGCTACGCTAGAGGACTGTTTTGCTACCCCGCAGATCCTCAACACAAGGGCCCGTCGGGTACGTGCTTGGTCCCCTCCTATACTCCCTTTTCACCCACGACTGAGTGGCCAAGCACGACTCCAACACCATCATTACATTTGCTGACAATACAACGGCGGTAGGCCTGATTACAGACAACGGTGACACAGCCTATAGGGAGGAGGTCAGAGACCTGGCAGTGTGGTGCCAGGACAACAACCTCTCCCTCAACATGAGCAAGACAAAGGAGTTGATCGTGGACTACAGGAAAAGGAGGGCAGAACACGCCCCTATTCACATCAATGGGGCTGTAGTGGAGCGGTCAAGAACTTCAAGTTCCTTGGTGTCCACATCACCAGCAAACTATGGTCGAAGCACACCAAGACGGTTGTGAAGAGGGCATGACAACGCTTATTCTCCCTCAGGAGACTGAAAAGATTTGGTATGGGTCCCCAGATCCTCAAAAAGTTCTACAGCTGCACCATCGAGGGCATTCTGACCGGTTGCATCACCGCCTGGTATGGCAACTGCTCGGTATCCGACCGTAAGGCGCTACAGAGGGTAGTGCATATGGCCCAGTATATCACTGGGGCCAAGCTTCCTGCCATCCAGGACCTCTATCCTAGGAGGTGTCAGAAGAAGGCCCCAAAAAATGGTCGAAGACTCCTGTCGCCCAAATAATAGACTGTTCTCTCTGCTACTGCATGGCAAGCGGTATCGTAGGGCCAAGTCTATCTCCAAAAGGCTCCTTAACAGCTTCTACCCCTAAGCCGTAAGACTGCTGATCAAATGGCCACCTGGACTATTTGCATTGACACCCCCCTTTATTATTACACTGCTGCTACTCGCTGTTTATTATCTATGCATAGTCACTTTACCCCTACCTACATTACCTCAACTAATCTGTACCCCCGCACATTGACTTTAATTTATTTAGTAAATATTTTCTTAACAAAAAACAAAGCAACAAAAAACTGCATTGATGGTTAAGGGCTTGTAAGTAAGCATTTCACAGGACGGTCTACACCCGTTGTGTTCGGCGCAAGTGACAAATACAATTTGGAGGATTTGTTAGGGTTGCATAAGACGTGTTTTCCCCTCATGCGTTCACAAGCTAGTGCCTGAATTCTCTCCCTCATAGGTGGGAACGGCAAAAGCCCCAGGATATATGAAGTCCTACACTAACTCCAAGAAGCCCTCTGCAGAACAACAAGGGTATTTCTTTTTGTCCCGTTTCATTCAAATTCTCCCCATGCTGCAACACAACCAGTGCATCTTATATCTGATAACCCATGACAACTTGTCTGAAAAATGAATTTAGCTAAATCTATATTTCGGGGGATTTGATTAATCAGGAATTTTAATCAGGACATCCTCTATTCAAATATCATAGAAACTGACCTATTTTTTTTAGACAAAATAATAATTGTTTTATTATTTTGTCCTGATCCCATGCCTAAAATGTTGATTCTTATTTCCTGTTTGTGAATGGTATTGTTGATTTCATCCATTGTTTCTTTGTGTAGAGATGATGTCTTTGCGTTCAAAGTGGATACATCTATGACCACTGGGGTAAATAAATATATATTTGATCTACGTAAATCCAATTAATGAATTAGGCCTACTATTTGTTAGCAGACTTGGGTTCAAATACCTAAGCTGTGCTGGTTTGAGCTTGCCTGTTGCAATGGAACCAATAGAAGCATCCCCAAAGTGCAAACCCACCCACCTAGCACTCCAGGCAGGCTACAGCAAATACTTGAAGTATTTGAAAGATTTAAAATAGCATTTGAACCCAGGCCTTTTCAATTGGTTCCATCGCAACAGGCAAGCTCAATCAAGCACAGCTTAGATATTTGAAATGATTCCATATAGTATTCTCATGCACAGGTGGATGATGGTTTCTAATTCTCTGCTCTCTTTAGGGGGAGGGGAAAATGTCCTCGGACACCTCTGCCATTGATAGCAGGTAGGAGCTATTTGAAGGCAGTACTCATTTGGTTACATCTGACTGGGGCTCTCTCAATTAGTCTTTCCTTGATTCCTTGTATCCTTTCTTCTCGCCTCCTTCTCAAAACTCATTGGAGAAGACATGGGGAGGGACCTTGGGGAGATTCTCTTAAATATGGTTGAGATGGAGGCAAGGAGATAGGATGTTAGGAATCAAGGACAGATTAATTGAGAAAGACCCTGGTGTGATTCAGTGCCGTTTTTTCCCCTAGTGCTACTCACAACTCCTGGGCATTCTCCAGCACTGCCAAGAAGGGCCAAGCAGTCAAGGTATGGAGGCAAACACTAATTGACACAATATGATGGGAGAACTTTTGAACGGAGAGATGGAGATTGCCTCCTTTTGTGTGTGTTTGTGGTTCTCTTATCTCGGTGTGTGAAGGTGTCTGTACTCTTGTCGGGTGTGTGTGTGAGACTGTGTGTGCGCGTATGTATACATTTGTAAACCTGCGTATGTGTACCCATGTGTGTGTGCACCTCACTGAATTGTCACTGCAGTCCCAGGTAGCAGCTCCGCGGCGCCACGTGAAGAAGCACCTGTTCAGCGACACAGACACAGACGCCATGATGGAGATCAGCTGGCTCAAAGAGTCCAGCAGGAAGCCCAAGCCCAAAGTGATTGACTACAGCCGTCAGCCCCGGCTCCACCCCCCTGCCCCCAACACCACATGTACGCTCACACGATATGTCACTTAACCTTTCCACACTACTGAGCCAAACCTAACCGAGCCAAGCCAAACTGTATTGGGCTGGCCTGGTTAAGCATCCACCATAGTTGCTGGAACTGTGCTGGAAATTTAAGGACAATGTGAAAATAATAAATCCAAGCCAGCACTGTATGGTTTAGTCCTATAGTTTTAATCAGTCTGTGTCTGTTGCGTTGAGTGAACTCACTAGTCAAACATAGCCTACACCCTTTTAATATTTTTATTTATTTAACAAGGCAAGTCAGTTAAGAACAAATTCTTATTTACAATGACGGCCTACTGTTGAACAGTGAGTTGACTGCCTTGTTCAGGGTCAGAACTACATATTTTTACCTTGTTTGCTCGGGAATTCAATCCAGCAACCTTTCGGTTACTGGCCCAACGCTCTAACCACTAGGTGACCTGCCGCTACCTTATCTCTCTCTCTCTTTTCTATTTTAGATGAGTCCCCAGACTTACCACCTAGCTCACCCAAGCCTGTGAAGGAGAAAGCCAAGCCAAAGAAGGTGAGACTGACAATGCAATGGTTTTAAATCAACGAGGGGGAATCTCAATGAGCTAGTGCACACTTCGGGTAGAAGGGATGGGGAATCGGAACCAGCCTTGTATCTTGAAACCTTAGAATCCAAAGTGAATTAATCAACTTTTCATCTTTACTACTGCTCTGTTGCAACCTAGAAATAGGATTCCTAAAATGGGCTTCCCCATCCAAATCAATGGGTGAGTGATGGGTGGAATTGTATTTGTATGGTTGCATCAGTTAGCATTGCCTCTGTCGGCCACAGTGTGTCATACTCGCCTTTCAGAAGAGACAGAGGGTGAAGGAGAGAAGTGTAGAGCAGAAAGAGAACAGTGGAGCGGCACTGGTGGCAGCAGGGACCAGTCAAGCAGCCAGGAGGCCCCAGAGAGCCGCCGCCACCAACGCCAAGAGCTACAGGGAGCCCGACAGCGCCAGCCAATCAGAGACTGAAGAGCCGCCAGCTCCTAAGGTCCTGCTGTCTTCCCTCACACATATGCCCTTTCCTCATGATTAGGCTCTATTACTGATTTAAATAGAATAATGAAATAAAGTATTCATTAAATAATATAGGCAATGTATCTCCGAGTTCACGTTATGCTTTTCCTAGACAAAATACTTTTTTTTGGTTGGTAGTAAGTAATAAAGGTGAAATCAGTTACATTGTTATATTTTAGTTTAGATGGCAGACTAAAATCAATCAGATCACAATACATTTAGTTGCAGTGGAATAAATAATGGATAGTTGTTTTTTTACCACTTTTTACATGACCAACTTGTAATAAAAGTATGTTATGGGATTATTTTCTCCCAACAGAAGCGCTCCATCAGACCAGCGGAAAAGATCGAGAAGGTTTGCCAAGAGGCTGTCGAGGTGAAGAAGAAAAAGGCAACCACTCCGGCCAAGGAACAGACGAATGTACCGAAAGAGTCTTCTTGGGCTGCCCGGCTGGCCTCTTTCAATCCTTCCCCGCCTGCCATTGAGAGGATGAGAGGTAAGGCAAACTCACGGCAAACTCAGCCCACCTACACCAACCAAGGACCAGTTGAAACTGGTTTTCACCTGTGTATTCTGTCCATATAATGATTCCAATTCTGTTGTTCTGTCTACAATCATTGAAAAAAATGATCATATTGTTTTTTTGTTGGCACTGCGCAATCGCTGGAAAATGTTCACTTATTCTCCTATTCATTGACATCAATGCATGACTAAGTGAAAATTGGACTTAGTTAGGATTCACCCCTTAGTTATTTATCCCTGGTGATATCACTTTAAGAAACCTAAGGGCTTAATTCAATCTGTTGCACTGAAGATCAGCTCTGTAGTGCAATTGTGCCTACATATGCAGCGTTTACTGTGAATGCAGTCTCCGCCAACATGGGAACATTGACCTTTACATTTCTATTCGACAGTAGCGCAGGTCTTCAGGGCTACGGATTGAATTGAACACTAACTTCAGTGTAGTACAGGGGTATTCAAATCTTACCCTGCGAAGTCCGAAGAAATGTTGATTTTCTGTTCTACCTGATAATTAATTGCACCGAGCTGGTATCCCAGGTCTAAATCAGTTCCTGATTAGAGGGGAATAATAATAAAAATAAGTGGAACTGGCTTCAAGGTCCAGATGTGAATTTGAGGGGTGTAGTAGATATAAAACATATTTATTTGTTTTTTTTATTTAACTAGGCAAGTCAGTTAAGAACAAATTCCTATTTTCAATGACGGCCTAGGAACAGTGGGTTAACTGCCTGTTCAAGGGCAGAACGACAGATTTGTACCTTGTCAGCTCGGGGATTTGAACTTGCAACCTTCCGGTTACTAGTCCAACGCTCTAACCACTAGTCTACTCTGCCGCCTGTAAGTGGATGAGGAAAAGTATCTCTGTACTATTGACCTCGAATACCTTGGCCAGCTGTCTGAGCATCTGCGGTTGTGTTTTGACCCCCACATAGCTGCATCTGAGAGGTCGCTGATAGCCTTACCCCGGTCGCCCCTCACCCCGCTGGGCTCCCTGTCCGCCTCCCCTGCCAGCGGCCCCTCTTCACCCCTTGCACTGGAGCTGCCCCCGGAACACCCTCGCAGCAGCGCAGGCTTCCAGCCCTCCTCCTTCTACAGCGCCCCTGGGAGGAAGAGTGACCGCAAAGCTAAGGATCCCTCTCTCCCATCCCTCCCCTCTCTCCCATCCCTTACTCCCACTGGCAAGACTCCTGGCCTCTGCGCCCAGAGACCCAGTGCCTTGGAGGTAAGATTCAAGGCTGATACTGCACCAATGGGCCTTCTGACACATTTTCAAAAAATAATATATACAGTACCAGTCAGAAGTTTGGACAAAGCTACTCATTCCAAGGTTTGTCTTTATTTGTAAAAAAAAATAATAATAATAAAAAATAACATTAAAAAAAAGGTAGAATAGTAATTGACATTGTAGAATAATAGTGAAGACATCAAAACTGTGAAATAACACATGGAATCATTTAGTGATAGAAATATATTTTCTATTTGAGATTCTTCAAAGTAGGCACCCTTTGCCTTGATGGACAGCTTTGCACACTATTGGCATTCTCTCATCCATCTTCACCTGGAATGCATTTCCAACAGTCTTGAAGGAGTTCCCATGTATGCTGAGCACTTGTTGGCTGCTTTTCTTCACTCTGTGCCCCAACTCATCCATAACCATCTCAATTGGGTTGAGGTTGGGTGATTGTGGAGGCCAGGTCATCTGATGCATCACTCCCATCACTCTCCTTCTTGGTGAAATATTCCTTACACAGCCTGGAGGTGTGTTGGGTTATTGTCCTGTTGAAAAACAAATGATAGTTCCACTAAGCACAAAAAACAGATGGGATGGAGTATCGCTAGTAGCCATGCTGGTTAAGTGTGCCTGAAATTCTAAATAAATCACTGACAGTGTCACCAGCAAAGCACCATCACACCTCCTCCATGCTTCACGGTGGGAACCACACATGCGGAGATCATCCTTTCACTTAGTCTGCATTTCAAAGACATGGCGGTTGCAACCACAAATCTCAAATTTGGACTCATCAGACCGTAGGACAAATTTCCTCCGGTTTAATGTCCATTGCTCGTGTTTCTTGGCCCAAGCAAGTCACTTCTTATTGGTGTCCTTTAGTAGTGGTTTCTTTGCAGGAATTCGACCATGGGGGCCTGATTCACGCAGTCTCTGAACAGTTGATGTTGAGATGTGTCTGTTACTTGAACTCTGTGAAGCATTTATTTGGCCTGCAATCGGAAGTGCAGTTAATTGAAGATTTCTGAAACTGGTAACTCTAATGAGCCTATCCTCTCGGGCAGAGGTAACTCTGGGTCTTCCTTTCCTGTGGCAGTCCTCATGAGGGCCAGTTTCATAGTGTTTGATGGTTTTTGCGACGGCACTTGAAGAAACTTTCAAAGTTCTTGAAATTTTCAGAGTTTCTCTTTGCTTATTTGAGCTGTTCTTGCCATGATATGGACTTGGTCTTTTACCAAATCTTCTGTATACCATGCCTACCTTGTCACAACACAACTGATTGGCTCAAACGCATTAAGAAGGAAATAAATTCCACAAATTAACTTGACAAGGCACACCTGTTAATTGAAATGCGTTCCAGGTGACTACCTCATGAAGCTGGTTGAGAGAATGCCAAGAGTGTGCAAAGCTGTCAAGGCAAAGGGTGCCTTCTTTAACAAATCAAAATATATTTGAGATTCTTCAAATACTTTTTTTGGTTACAACATGATTCCATATGTGTTATTTCATTGTTTTGATGTCTTCACTATTATTCTACAATGTATTACATTTTTTAAATAAAGAAAAACTCTTGAATGAAGTGTGTCTAAACTTTTGGCTGGTACTGTACAGTTGTGGCCAAAAGTTGAGAATTACACAAAAATATAAATTTTCATGTACTCTAGAATGTTATGAAGAGTGATTGTAATTAATTGCAAAGTCTTTCTTTGCCATGCAAATGAACTGAAGCCCCCCAAAAAAACATTTCCACTGCATTTCAGCCCTGCCACAAAAGACCAGCTGACATCATGTCAGTGATTCTCTTGTTAACACAGGTGTAAGTGTTGACGAGGACAAGGCTGGAGATCACTCGGTCAGGCTGATTGAGTTTGAATAACAGACTGGAAGCTTCAAAAGGATGGTGGTGCTTGGAATCATTGTTCTTCCTCTGCTTTGCACAAAAAAGGGCTTCACAGGCAAGGATATTGCTGCCAGTAAGATTGCAGCTAAATCAACCATTTATCGGGACATCAAGAACTTCAAGGAGAGCGGTTCAATTGTTGTGAAGAAGGCTTCAGGGCGCCCAAGAAAGTCCAGCAAGCGCCAGGACCGTCTCCTAAAGTTGATTCAGCTGCAGGATCGGGGCACCACCAGTACAGTGCTTGATCAGGAATGGCAGCAGGCAGGTGTGCATGCATCTGCACGCACAGGGAGGCGAAGACTTTTGGAGGATGGCCTGGTGTCAAGAAGGGCAGCAAAGAAGACACTTCTCTCTAGGAAAAACACCAGGGAAAGACTGATAATCTGCAAAAGGTACAGGGATTGGACTGCTGAGGACTGGGGTAAAGTCATTCTCTCTGATGTATCCCCTTTCCGATTGTTTGGGGCGAGGTGAGCGAGACGAGGTGAGCGCTACCATCAGTCCTGTGTCATGCCAACAGTAAAGCATCCTGAGACCATTCATGTGTGGGGTTGCTTCTCAGCCAAGGGAGTGGGCTCACTTACAATTTTGCCTAAAAACACAGCCATGTTTAAAGAATGGTCCAACACATCCTCCAAAAGCAACTTCTCCCAACCATCCAGGAACAGTTTGGTGACGAACAATGCCTTTTCCAGCATGATGGAGCACCTTGCCATAAGGCAAAAGTGATAACTAAGTGGCTCGGGGAACAAAACATCAATATTTTGGGTCCATGGCCAGGAAACTCCCCAGACCTTAATCCCCTTCGAGAACGTGTTGGTCAATCCTCAAGAGGTGGGTGGACAAACAAAAACCCACACATTCTGACAAACTCCAAACATTGATTATGCAAGAATGGGCTGCCAGAAGTTAATTGACAGCATACCAGGGCGGATTGCAGAGGTCTTGAAAAAGAAGGGTCAACACTGCAAATATTGACTCTTTGCATCAACTTCATATCATTGTCAATAAAAGCCTTTGACACTTATGAAATGCTTGTAATTATACTTCAGTATTCCATAGTAACATCTGACAAAAATATCTAAAGACACTGAAGCAGCAAACTTTGTGGAAATGAATGTGTCATTCTCAAATCTTTTGGCCACGACTGTATATATATATTGTGGGAAACCGTGCAGTGTTGCGTGAGCTTGCAGAGATGACCACAGAGACAGGGAGGTTCTAGTCAGAAAACAACTTTTTTTGGCAACAAAATAAACATAACCAAAAAACTTAAGTTTGGCTCTGTCCTTCTTAGATTTGGCTCCATGCCTCCGGGAGCTTCGTTCCCTTCCATAGGCTCACTCCTTGCCGCTCTCTGTAGAGGGTGGCAGCATTGCTGTGCTGGGCCCCCAACCTGTGGATGACCGAAAGAAAATTGCTGTAATGACAGGAACCAGCTTGTGACGCGGTCATTTGTGCCCTTACCGTCTACACGAGGGCGGCATGGTCAGTGTTTAGGGTGAACTTCCTCCTGAGGTGGTAATACTTAAGGGTGTCCAGCGTCCACTTCACAGTGAGGCACTCCATGACAATGGAGTAGTTCTCCCTCGGGAGGAGCTTCCTGCTGACATACATGATGGGGAAACTCCTCGCCTCCCTGCTCTTGGGACAAGACGGCCCCTACCCGTGTCAGACGCGTCTGTCTGGACCAGGAGTTTTTTTGAGAAGTCTTCGGCGACGAGTACCAGGTGCTAACAACGCGCATCCTTCAGGGCCTATAAAGCTGCCTCTGTGTCATCCGTCCATCGCACCCTCTGGGGTAGGCGTGCCTTCGTTATGTTAGTGAGGGGAGAAGATATTGGAGCAAAGTTAGGTACAAATCGACTGTAGTAGCCTGGTAATCCCAGGAACGACTTCACCTGCCTCTGGGTTCGGGGGACTGGCCATTCCCTAATGGCGGCAATTCTCACATTAACCTGTCCTATTCGATTTCCCAGGTACTCCACCTCGGCGTAGTCCAGCTTGCACCTTTGGGGGTTCGCGATCAGCCCAGCATCCCTTAGCACATCCACCGCCTGTAACCTACAGAGATGGGACTCCCATCTGTCACTGTGCACGATTATATCATCCCAATAAGCAGCAGCGTACTCACAGTGCGGGCGCAGGACGTGGTCCATGAGTCGCTGAAAGGTTGCTGGAGCCCTGTTCCTGCTGGACCGCTGCCCCTAGGGCTTCTGGTATGTCTGTTTACACACTTTTTCTCCAGGAGGTGTGTGGATATGATGTTCCACGAGATCTGTGCACCCTGGCACCTCCGAAAACACGGCCGTATTCTGCTGGACCAACTCTCAGAGCGCTTGTCATTTGGGCGGGCTGAGGTCTTCCCCCATTGAATATTCGACAGAGGGTGGGTTCTGCTGTGGCCAGGTCCATGTTGCTCACAGCGCTTCTCATGCGTGCCACTTCAGTAGGTTCACATGGTAAAGCTGGAGGGGTTTCCTCCCTGCCCGGCGGACCTTATAATTGACGTCACCTACCCACTCAACGATACCACGTAGTCAGGAATTTGCTCTCCTTTGTGGGGATCAGCACCAAGACCTTCTCACCCAGGTGGAACTCTCGTGGTTGGGCCCCCCGGTTGTATACACGTCCCTAGGTGCATTGCGCCTGGGACATGTGCTCCCTCACCACTGGCCAAATCGCTTTCATCCTCATGTCCTCCACATGTTCCACCACGCTGCAAGGGGGGGTTGGTTGGTCCTCGCAGACCTCCTTGGCTAGGCCCAGCAGTCCGCGGTCATACAGAAGCTCAAAGGGGGAGAACCCAGTGGACACTTGGGGTACCTTGTGAACATCAACTGGGGCAGCAGCTGGTCCCAGTTCCTTCCGTTTCTCTCGGTGACCTTCTTCAGCATCTGCTTTAGGGTCTAGTTGAAGCGTTCAACTAGCCTGTCTGTTTGTGGATGATACACACTGGTCCTCACCTGTTTGATTCGTAAAAGACTGCAGACATCTTTCACTACATGAGACATGAACACAGTGCTCTGGTCTGTCAGGATTTCCCGAGGAATACCCACCCGGCTGAATGAAATGAAAGAGCTCCCGTGCGATACCTTGCGCTGCCTCCATGCGTAGCAGGATCACCTCCAGATACCAGGTGGTTTAATCCATGATTACCAGGATGTATTGGTGTCCCCTTGCGGTTTTTACCAACAGACCCAGCAGATCCATTGCCACCTGCTCAAAATGGCACCCCTATAATGGGCAAGGGAACCAAACGGTTTCTATAATGTGCCCTCGGAGCAGTGATCTGGCACTCCAGGCAGGTACGGCAGTAGTCCTCCACGGTGCGCCCTCCAAGTGTGCCCTGAGCAGGTGGGTGTGGGTGAGCTGCAAAACAGTTCTAACATACTGGGTGGGTATGAGTAACAAGTCTTTCGTCTCCCCATTGTACTTTACGACCTGATAAAATAAATTATGCTTGATGGTGAAGTGGGGGTAGCGCCACTCATTTACCCTGGTTGATAGTGCGCTGTCCACCGTGACTACCTGGTCCCTTGCATTCTGGAGGTTGGGGTCTTCTAACTGGGCAATCCCGAACTGGCACGTGAGGATTCCCGTGTCGGGTGGTCCATCTCCATAAAGGGGAGCCTGAGGTCCTCCTTGGACGATGGCTCACTTCCCGGCGCGGGGCTGTCTCCTTCCTCCTGGTATGACTCAACCCCAGTGGACAACTCGCGCAGCAGGGAGTGGGTTGCGCAGGCGACCGTCCTTTTTCCTCTCCTTCCTACCTCGCTCACGTGCCTCCCCAGGGTCCCTCCTCCACAGTGCCTGGAAGAGAGGTCAATCTCTACCGAGGAGGAAGGGACTAGGCAGGTTAGGAACAGCCCCCACTCGCATCTAGCACTCCCCGCTTGGGGTGGTTATCCGCACCGGCACGATTGGGTACCTCGTGGTGTCCCCATGTACACATGACACTGTCATCTCCTCGTCCCCCAGTTTGTCTTTTCCCTCTCGTGTGAGCCACTGTGGTTGGGCCAGGGTCACCATGCTGCCGGAGTCCAGCAGAGCGCTGGTGTCGACACCATTGATTCATACTGGAACAATTTGGAGGGGTCTGCGCCGAACAGGAGGTGACATAACTCGCCAACCGGGTCTACCCGGAGCTGGGGGGATGCGGAGGGCATGGACTCCTCCCAGCCAGGGCAACAACATGCAAGGTGTCCTGGCTCACCGCACTCATAGCAGCACCTCAGATCTAGGTCCAGCAGTGGATGTTGTCGTCGGTTTGGGTCACCCTCCCGCTTCACGGCCGGTTCTATCCGGGCCCCCTTCAGCCCCTCTCCTCTCTGTGCTTTTCTCCCTCCTCCCCGAGACCACTCTCTTCATCCGGGCCTCTTTTAGCAGGTCCTGGGTGTTGTGGTGGGTTTCCACCGCGGTCAGCAATTTCCTTATCTTGTAGGGGAGGGCGCCCGAAGATAACTATCCAGGGCGACCTTATCGATTATTGGGCTGGATGGTACTTTGGTCAGTAGCCAGCGCTTGGCAAGGCGCACCAGGTTGCTCTTCTGGGCACGGGGGGAGATAGTGGAGTCAAAGTCCCAGTGTTGGACCAGTTGTGCATCTCAGTTCTTGCTTGTTAGCGCCCACATTTGACAGCTGTATAGGTTATAATAGTAGCGGGGACCTGGTCCTATATGTTCCATTCCTTATATAGCCATTCTGTCTCAGCTCTTCAAAGTGGACAGTCTAAACACTGCCTGCTAATATTGGAGTCATGAGTTGTGCTACCACAACCCCACGGCGCCCAAAGCTATGGAGTTGCCCGCATTCTCCACCGTATCTGATAAACCGCGGGGTGTTTGGGTTGAGCGTGCAGAGATGAACACAGAGACGGGGAGGTTCTAGTCAGAAAACACGATTTTACTAGGCAACAACAAAATAACTTAGGTTTGGCTCAGTCCTTCTCAGATTCGGCTCCTTACCTCCGGGAGCTTCGTTCCCGTCCGTAGTCTCACTCCTTGCCTATCTCTCGGTTTTCTTTGCAGTGTGTCATGGTGCTCCCTTTATGTGGCCTGCACAACTGGTTGGCACTCTCCTCTAATTCCCTCTACTTTGGGCCATCAGTGTCAGGGTGCCCAGCCAGCCCGTGTACTCCCAGCAGCGGGAGGCAACATTGCTGCACGTACCTCCCCTCTGTCTACCAAACCCCAGGGCAGACCTCCCGGGATACCACAAAATAAATATATTCTGTTCATTGGGATTTCTGTTTGTCTACAAAAATAAACAGTTGGAGAAATGGATAGATTTTCTTCCCACAATCGACAGAAGTTGAATTATTGAGTCAAATAGTGAAGGAAAAGACTGAGGTGGAATTTATAGGTGTATTTTTTTACTTGATAGTTGTTGAATTGAGGAAGTGTGACCGTAGCCCGCGGAAACAATTCACATGTCAATTCCCCCCATCCCTATTGTGTGCTGTGTGTGTAGCTGGTATTGGTACGAACTGAACGTAGCCTACTCCTGCATGTTGCACGATAGTATTGAAATGTTTTGAAAACTGTAGATCGAACTGTTGGCTATGGCTGTGATTCTTTCTCGCTGCCGAAGATATTTTACTATTCACCCTATACAAGTCACATTTAATGAGAATGTCTACTACTGTTGTGACAGATGTGATTCTACTGTAGCGATTGGCTATTCCTCATCATTTGGGATGAATCGATTGAACGCCATCATTTATAATTTTCTCGTGAAAGGAAAATGATATGGATATATTGAAGCAACATCAAGAAATCAGTCAGGAAGTTAAAGCTTGGTTGCAAATGGGTTTAAGGACAACAAAGTCAAGGTATTAGAGTGGCCATCACAAAGCCCTGACCTCAAGCCTATAGAAAATTGAAAAAGCGTGTGTGCGCAAGGAGTCCTACAAACCTGACTCAGCTACATTAGCTCTGTCAGGAGGAATGGGCCAAAATTCACCCAGCTTATTGTGGGGTGCTTGTGGAAGGCTACCTGAAACGTTTGACTCAAGTTAAACAATTTAAAGGCAATGCTACCGAATACTAATTGAGTGTATGTAAACTTCTGACCCACTGGGAATGTGATGAAAGAAATAAAAGCTGAAATAAATTATTCTCTACTATTATTCTGAGATTTCACATTCTTAAAATAAAGTGGTGATCCTAACTGACCTAAGACAGGGAATTTTTACTAAGATTAAATGTCAGGAATTTTGAGAAACGGAGTTTAAATGTATTTGGCTAAGTTGTATGTAAACTTCATCTAATGTGTTATATTCTCCTACATTAATTTCACATTTTCACAAACTTCAAAGTGTTTCCTTTAAAATGGTATCAATAATATGCATATCATTGCTTTAGGTCCTGAGCTATAGGCAGTTAGATTTGAGTATGTCATTTTAGGCAAAAATTGAAAAACTGTACAATCCTTAAATTATCAATATTATTTTTTTAAATGTATGATTTGTAGGACCAACTCAATTGGCTTCCCACATACTCTACATATCTCACTCTCTCTCTTCCTTTCTGCCACACCAGCTGAGCCCAATCCAGCCTGCTCTCTCCCCGGCCCAGTCTCCCCTCCTCTGCCCTCCCTCCCAGCTCCTCTTGACCTCCACGGCCCTCCAGAAGTCAGTGCTGCCCTCCCCTCTACTCCAATCACAGCCCTCTCCAGGAGAGACTGATCAATTCGCCCTCCATTTTGGCTCCCCGGGCCAGCTGGGCCTGCCTGAGTCCTTCAACAAGGAGTCACTTGTCTCCAGAGTGAAGTTGAGCCAGTCCTCGTCCAGGTCAGAGATGTCATCGACCCGAGTGGAGGTGGTCAACCCGGCAGCCCTGACAACCGCACTGGAGGTACGGATACTAAGGGCCAGTTTGCGAGAATTAAGCCTAGTCCCAGAATAAAAAATTATTTCAATGTAGATTCTCCATTGAGCATGCATTGTCGCCCAGACCTAGGCTTAATCTGTGTCCGGGAAACAGGGTTTATAGGTAGTAGGCACTAATTTGCCGTGTCTGCCCGAGCACTTCATAACCAGGAAATAACTGTAGGGCTGTGTCTGGAATAGCACCCTTTTCCCTATGTAGTGCACAATTTATGACCATAGGGATCTGGTCAAAAGGACCAAAACCATATTTCTAACGCAAACTTCTGGGTTAACGTATGACTGTGTTTCCCCTAGAAAACCCCATACTCTGAGCGAAGGCACAAGCTGGATCAACGCAGCTTTCACCTGTCAGGTAAAAGACAACAGCTGTAACACTCTGAAAGAAAATTATCTTATTAACACCAGTGTCCACAAAGAGAAAGATGGGTGGTAATAATGTGGAGAAATTGTTCATTCAGCTGTTCTTGTAATCTAGCATCGTCTGTGCTGGTTTATTACAGCCCGATCAATTTGGGATTTTTGGGTCCGATAATGATTTTAGGGAGGCAAAAGTTAACAATTACCTATATATCTGCCAATATATTGTTCTCTTAGAGTTGGAATGAACAACTTTTTTTTTTAGGCACAAATTGTGCTCTAAAGCAGGGATCATCAACTAGATTCAGCCACAGGCCGATTTTCTCTTGAGCGGATGGCCTCGAGGCAGGAACATAATTTCAAATTTATACACTGTAAATTGACCACAATAAGCCCAAACGGATATAATATTTTACTAAAACATATTAGTTTCAAAACTTGCTTACATTTGTATACGATCACGTGTCTCTTATGTGTGGGAAAACTTGGAAACAGATTTCCAAAATTCAAATCACTTGAAGCTGATTTCCTGGTGTTATTTCCAAATGAATATTATAATTTTTTGCACAGAAAACATAGGGTGCCAAGTCAAACCACCTGTTGGAAAACCCTGCTGTAAAGGATTAAGACACTCAAAATTATGATTTCTAAATATTACAGTTAATCTTATTTAAGATATGTGTGGGGGTTTACATGATGACCACCAAAAACAACTATATCCTCTATAAATATCAAACTAAATTCAAAACACTTGTTCAATTTACATTTGTATAGGTACAATTTAAACATCTATGGCAGTGGATAATAATGCAGAAGTGTTTGTGCTGAAGCACCACAAGCACACTAATAAACATGGGCTGAATGAATTCAACTTATTCTCAAAGTAAATCTGAGACATCGCTAGTCACAAGTTCACAACCAATTCAGTGAAATGCAGTTTGTAATGTCACCAAATAGGTGTCAGCGTCAGCATTTTTATTGAGTGGATTCACTACAGTGCTTTACGAAAACAAATACCTTATGGCAACCATGCAATTAAAGTGTGTTATGTTCTTTTATAGCTTAATGGTTATGACAAGCATGTGCTAGCTGTTCGTTGAAACCATTATGTAAGTTACTTTGTTATACAATACAAAATCTATTGGCTATATAGTTCAACTGCAAATGGCATGCGCTGATGACTGAAAATGCTTGCCACACTGGTTTTAGTCGCACGTTCTAATTTAGCTAGCTAACAATCTTATGATTGCAAGCACATGGCTTACATTATGCAGATTGCACACTTTGGGAAAACTAACTAAATAAACTCACTAACATAATAAGCCCATACAGTAACCGTGTTATTTTTGGATCAAGGATGAGTGTTCATACATAAGTAGCAGATTGCTTGCTAGCTAGGTCTCCAACCTTTTCTAGCATGAGAGCTATTTCTTTTAAATTGTCGCAAGCTACAATTTTTTTACATTCTTCTCTCCCCTGGGTCTTTAGTGTACAAGATATATCTGGTAAAATAATGGTTAAACAACTCCAAGGGGGCTCTATAAAAACAGATTTTTTTTTTTACCCCAAATCATGTTTTATATTTTCCAAACTTATGTTCTCAGTTTTATTTGAACTGGTTTTATATATTTTTTTAGTTTTTCACTCTCAATTACAATGGTTCATAGAGAAACAATACAATTGGATGTTCTGAGTCCATGTTAAAGCATAAATCGCATCAGAATACCTTCTTTGGGGTGGAAGAAAACTAACACGTTAAATTGCACATCTAGCAAGTGAGGAATGTGCCGTCTAATCTGCTGGTCTCGTGATGGATCTGCTGCTGCTAATTTCATTGCAGTTTGTAAATAATAAATAGATACAAATGCTATACTTACTCATGATATACTTCTGCCAGGTAAGCCTACTTTGAAGTTAACATTTAATTGAGCTTTTAGGTGGAAGTATTTGTGAACCCACAAGACGGTTATCACACCAACTGGTTCCAGACGGATTGATAGACAAACATGCACACCACAAAGACAGACGGCGGCAATATTGCTGGAAATTAATTGGAAGATATTGTGTTCGGTTTTGTTATTTTTAAACCAGGGGTAGGATAATGTTGCGTTGATGAGATCAGGTATTCCCAAACTGGAGTACGCGCAATGCCGTCGGGGGTACGCCAAATAAAAATGTGATTCATTTGGTTGAGGTTTTTTTCTCACCTGAGTAGCCTCGTTTCACTGCCTAATATAAAATGAAACCATCTAGTGTTCAGCGAAATAACAACACAATGTCAAAAACAGGTGCCTAGTCAATTAATTAACATCCAGTCACGTTAACAGTTACTCTGTCACGGGAATTCAACTAACGGTCCGTGTGTAGCCAAACTTCGCTGCTGCTCATTCCGTTTGCTCGATAAATGTGACTCACCACCTGGATTCAGTCTTAAGTAGCAACATTTGAAATATTTTTTTTACATTTGATAAAAGTACAGACTCGAGCTACGAAATGGTATATCATACACGGCATAGGAGGATCAATGGGAAAGTATTTCTACCATGAAAGTTGATACACTTGTAAACTCACTTTTGAGAAAAGGACCTTTAAACGTTTTGGTAACAACTTGTGAGCTCTCCTTTGTCTACACCCATTCAGCATTGTTCACACCATCTTAAGCCAGCCCCACCCATCTCTTTCAGGATTCACATGAGGCTATGTGCTAAACAGTGAGTAGTGTAGTAAAGATTAAGATCAAAAGTGGTAGTAGCCTACAATAAGGAACATTTCCAGGTAAACAGAATGTATCCAGATAAAAAATATTAGATGACACTTACCCATACACACTTGTCTAAATTGATGGGCCATGTGAAAGAAATGCTTTAACCCCCAGCCACATCCAGTGGTGGAATAAGTACTAAATTGTCATACTTGAGTAAAAGCTGTAGCAGGATCAAGGGTGTAGGGTTTCCACATCACCAAGTTCAATAACAAAACATGCACCAGTAGCACAATTAAAATGCAAATGGTGAGTTTTAGGGATTTTTGTACACTGGGGAAGAAGGGAGAATTCACCAATTACTTCACAGTCTACAAGCTGTTCTCGTTGGCCATTCCATTCTCCAGGGGTAATCCTAAAACTCAGGTCCTCAGCCAATCCAGTTTGGAACACCAGGGGGGTAATCTGACAGTCCAGGTCAGAACGGGTAATCGCACAAATATTGTTCTCTCTTCTCCCACTCTTCATAACACACATTTTTCTCTCCATTCTCTGCCCCTTTGTGCAGGCCGCTTCCTCTTTTATCCCCAAGCACTCCCTGGCTGAATGAGACACAGCCTCGCCTCGTTGGGGCAGGGAGTCCATATAAGGCTCGGGGCTGGAGCCAGCGGGCTGCAAGATATCTCCCCTCAATAACCACTCCCCTCACCTCTCCCTGCCGTCTGCCACAAAGTATAAATAATTTCAAATTCCTTATATTAAACCAGATGGCACAGTTGTATTATTATTACTATTTTTTATTGATGGAGAGCCAGGGGCACACTCAGACATAATTTACAAACAAAGAATTTGTGTTTAGTGAGTGTGTCATATCGGAGGCAGTAGGGATGACTTGGGATGTTCTCTTGATAAGTGTGTGAATTGGACAATTTTCCTGTCAAAATGTAACGAGTACTTTTGGGTGTCAAGAAAAATGTATGGAGTAAAACGTACATTTTCTTTACGAATGTAGTGAAGTAAAAGTAGCCAAAATATAAATAGTAAAGTAATGTACAGATACCACAAAAAACTACTTAATTTGTACTATAAAGTATTTTTACTTTAGTACTTTACACCATTGCCCAAATGCCTTCACACCATTATATTAGCATACGCCATATATTTATGTGGTGGACACTTAATACGGTCACATGATATTGTTGTGGTATGTCACAAAATCGTGTTACGACCACACATCAATATTAATTTTATCTATCAATATTTTGCTCAGTCTTGCTAACTGGATGGTCTCTTCAGAAGGTGTAAAAGGTACAGCCAAATGGTTACTTGCATTGTAGCAATATCAGAAAAAGATAGTGTCAATATAAATAAAATATACAGTATGTACAAGAACAATGTCAATAATGTGATAGATGAGATAGTTATATGCATGCAATCCATGGTAAAGTGGCTGAACAGTGAGATAAACAAAAAAATAGTAGCAGCAACTTATGGTGTGTGTGTTAGGAGAGAGTCATGTGAATAGAGACACTGCAGATAGTGCTGATGACTGGTCCGTCCAAACCACACATGAACAAGGGAATCTATTCGGAGAGCCTGTTTCTGTCCTGTCCTTGACTTTGGTGCAGGGCATGTGATATCCATAGCCTCTTCGTCGACAAACTCCCTGATCTTGTCAAAAAGATAGTTTGTCTTGCTGT
Organism: Oncorhynchus masou masou; assembly: GCF_036934945.1. Taxonomy (NCBI): domain Eukaryota; kingdom Metazoa; phylum Chordata; class Actinopteri; order Salmoniformes; family Salmonidae; genus Oncorhynchus; species Oncorhynchus masou. The sequence continues at coordinate 34,110,153 of NC_088229.1, forward strand.
GTCCAGTCCAGGTGGTGCTTTTAAGGGCAAATCATTTATGGGAGGAAGGATGTTAGCGTTGCGCAGCAGCTGAAACCTGGTCCCGACAGTCTGAACGCTCCTTGGCAACGACACCAGGCTCCAGAGCATTGAAGCTGTAAAAGAGTGAATATCAACAAAAAATCAGAAGACATTACAACCCTGCACAACATCAATTCACCTCCCCTGTTTAGATAAGAATAACCTCATACAGTGAAAATAATTTTTTTACCTGAAGTGCTGGTACTGCTTGATCTGTGGCAGCGGCCTGAAGTACAGAGTCAGGTGTTGTTGCCAGCCATAGCTTTCCACCAGCACCGTACCATCCTCTAGTCCAACCAGCTGTGTGATGTTGACCTCTGTCACAGTGCTGTCCTTCACAACATCAGCAATCTCAGATAAAGTGTTCACTCTGGTCTTTCTGAAGCGCTGCTTGATGAAGCAGCAGTCAGGGGAAAACTTGGTCTGGCCTGTGATCAGGAAGTGAAGGTTCAGATTGTAGTGGAGCTTGGGCATGGTCCACCAGGCACAAACATGTTCTTGTTTTGGCCACTGCAGTTTTCACAAAACAGGTCCACACGAATTTTCCCAACTCCGTAGTTGGTGAGGAAATGGTGCATGTAGTTGATGACTGCGCTGCTGCCTTTGCTAGCTTTCTTTTTGATGACTGTATGACTGGTGGATTATGATGATGAGTGATTGATGCTGAAAGACAGATTCCAGATACAAATATTTTAGCATTATTATACAATATTTGTGAAATGGCATTCTGAGATAACATCACTACACACAGTTCATACAGGTAAACGGTAGCTACTGTAGCTTGCCAGCCAACTTTTATTTTTATTTTACCTTTATTTTACTAGGCAAGTCAGTTAATTCTTATTTTCAATGACGGCCTAGGAACAGTGGGTTAACTGCCTGTTCAGGGGCAGAACGACAGATTTGTACCTTGTCAGCTCAGGGGTTTGAACTTGCAACCTTTCGGTTACTAGTCCAACGCTCTAACCACTAGGCTACCCTAGTAATGTCAGCTGGCTGGCTAACCAATAGGTTCAATGTTAGCTAGTTAGCTAGCTAACAGGCTATAACTAGCATTACAAAATGGCATTCTGTGAAAATATAATTAACGTTACACACACCTCATACACCAAAGTTAATGTTAGCTAGCAAGCCAGCCACCTAACCTCCGCTAATGTTAGCTAGCTAACAGCAAGCTTTAACTTTGGATATTTTGTTTAGACATGTCACGTTTACGTTAGCTAGTTAATGAATGAACTATAATCCCCATCCATAGAGTAACGTTACTAGCAATACAAACCGATTGGAATAGCAAGCTAAAGTTAACCAAATAACGTTAGGTTTAATGTTATTAGTTAGCAAGCCAGCCATTGATCTCCAGCTGGCTAGCTAACAGCAAGCTTTAGCTTTCAATGAAAACAACTTTCTGACAAAATTAGAAATGTATAATATCTGAATCTGTAGTTAGATTCTTACCTGTATACATGGATGAAAGCTTTACGGGAGACCGCAACCCCTTTTATAAGACATCCTGTGTTGTTTCCGTTTAGTTTGCACAGCTTGTTTGGCCCGTTGTGTTCCACTGGTTTCAAAACATGTTATTTTCAGAGTGAGCGAGAGTCAGCATTCGTCGTCCAGGAAGTAGTCCATCGCAACTTTTTCATAGTGACCTTTGTCGATAATGCCTGATAAATTCAGGGCAACAATGTTATTGAGAGCAGTAGCAACATATTTGCAGTTCTCCATGGCTAACAGTATATCTTTTTTTTAAATGCAGTAGAAAGGCTTTATCTACGCATTACGAGCAGCTCATTTTATAGACACAAGGTGCAACACTGCAGCCCATTCCAAACTCATCTCTCGGCATGTCCAGCTCACTGATTATCTCAGCCAATCATCACTAGCAGGAAGGTTGCTGTCTTTCTCTGTGGCTAAGCCAACTAGGCTCGTAATTTATCAAATGTGTTTGTATTTACAGATGACATACAAGTTTGATATTAAGGCACATAAAAGTTCACATGTTCGAGAAGGCATTTCTGCCAAAAACACATTTTGATTTTGATTAGATTTTTAAAAGTATGTTCAAAAGGCTCTCCTGTGAAGTCATGACTTGCGTCCTAAAAACACATTTTGATTTTGATTAGATTTTTAAAAGTATGTTCAAAAGGCTCTCCTGTGAAGTCATGACTTGCGTCCTGAATCGGGACACAAATGGTTAAAATATTAATAGAGACACATACGTATTGGTTGTCGACGACACAACTGTCAGTGTCCATGCTAGCTGGGCAAACAACAAATGTAGATTTACCAATGCTAGCATTAGATGTGCTGCTTCCACAAGTCAGTAAATCTACATTTGTTGTTCGCCCAGCTAGCATGGACACTGACAGTTGTGAATCTGATGCAGCCGAAGAGCTACTGCCCCCTTACCCGGGAAAGCACTGAACAACAGACAGGGACGTTGGACCATTTAACCTTTATTTAACTAAGCAAGTCAGTTAAGAACAAATTCTTATTTTCAATGACGGCCTAGGGACAGTTAACTGCCTGTTCAGGAGTTTTTTGAGCGAGAATTAAGACGACTTTCGAGTAGTAAGACATGTATAAAGGCAACAGATACCATTTAATAAGAAGGGGCTAGAAGCGTCTTGTATTGTGTGCTATCGAGTGACTAGGACAGGCAAGCCCCATGCTATTGTGGAGGACTTAATTCTTCCTACTGCCGCAGATATGGCTGGGACAATGCTGGGGGAAAAGGCCCCAAAAACTACACAGACAATGTCTTCATCAAACAACACTGTTTCCCAACGCATCAGTGACATGGAAGGAGATGTTTTGAAATAATTACTACTTTGCATAAAAGCCAGTGAATTCTATGCGTCACAGCTGGATGAGTCAACAGACTTGGCTGGCCTGGCACAGCTCCTAGTATACAGTTGAAGTCGGAAGTTTACATACACCTTAGCCAAAAACTTTAAACTCAGATTTTCACAATTCCTGACATTTAATCCTAGTAAACATTCCCTATCTTATGTCAGTTAGGATCGCCACTTTAAATGAAGAATGTGAAATGTCAGAACAATAGTAGAGAGATTGATTTATTTCAGCTTTTATTTCTTTCATCACATTCCCAGTGGGGAATGTTAGTTAGTATTTGGTAGCATTGCCTTTAAATTGTTTAACTTGGGTCAAACATTTTGGGTAGCCTTCCTGTGCGGTATGACGGCTGCGTGGTCCCATGGTGTTTATACTAAACTTCTGACCCACTGGAATTATGATACAGTGAATTATAAGTGAAATAATCAGTGTGTAAACAATTGTTGTAAAAAATTACTTGTGTCATGCACAAAGTAGATGTCCTAACTTACTTGCCAAAACTATAGTTTGTTAACAAGAAATTTGTGGAGTGAAATTTGTAGAATGACTCCGAACCTAGGTGTATGTAAACTTCTGACTTCAACTGTATGTCCATTACGTTTATGGGAGGTCAATTAACAAAGACATCCTCTTCTGCAAACCACTGGAAACCATTACAACAGGAGAGGATATTTTTAAAGTACTGGACAGCTTTGTGACATCAAATGGACTTTGGTGCTCAAGATGTGTTGGTATCTGTATTGATGGCGCAAAAGCCATGACAGGGAGATATAGTGTAGTGGTAACGCGCTTACAAGCATTTGCTCCCGTTACCACTTCGGTACACTGCAGCATCCACCGAGAGGCTCTTGCTGCCAAGGGAATGCCTGACCGCTTGAAAGACATTTTGTACACTACAGTGAAAGTGGATAACTTTGTTAAAGCAAGGCCCCTGAACTCTCAATATTTTCTGCACTATGCATTGGAATGGGCAGCGACCATGTAATGCTTTTACAACATACAGAAGTGCGCTGGTTATCAAGGTGCAAAGTATTGACACGTTTCTTTGAATTGAGAGACAAGCTTAAAGTTTTCTTTACTGACCATAACGTTCACTCGTCTGACCGCTCGCATGTTGATCAATTTTTCACACAACTGGCCTATCTGGGTGATATTTTTTCTCACCTGAATGATCTGAATCTAGGTTTACAGGGACTCTCCACAACTATATTCAATGTGCAGGACAAGTTGGAGCTTTTCTCTGTCTGCATTAACAAGGACAACACACTGGTCTTTCCATCATTGTATGATTTTTTTGTGTGCAAATGTACTCAAACCAAAATTGTTGATTATTATTTGTGCCCTTGTCCTATAAGAGCTCTTTGTCACTTCCCATGAGCCGGGTTGTGACAAAGACTCACACTCATTCTTATTTTTAATAAATGTATTGTATAGTGTGTGTGTGTGTGTGTGTGTATGGCAGGCTTATACAGTGATGGCAAAAAACAACATTTGAGAGTGCGCTGACCCTGGTGCGAAGGGTGTATGCAGCTGGAGGTTGAATGTTTGAAGGGGTACGGGACTATAAAAAGTTTGTGAAACACTGGATAAGATAGTAGCTGGGAGCTTGCGCAGTCTGATACTTGTGAAATTTCTTTATGACAGTTTGCAGTGGAACATAGAATTGCATGTACTTTCAAAAAAATTGGCGGTGCACTGCGAGCTACTGGTAGCTCGTGATCAACCTGTTGGAGACCCCTGAGCTAGGCTTACTACAGTATCTTACTGGCTAGATAGAGCATAACTACATTGCTGGCCAGTGTAAATGTTAAGTGTAAATGTAATGAGTACAGGGGCGTCTTCATTATGTTTATTCTGTTGAAAAAAAGTTTCTTAAACCTAATGAAACGGGGAAGGACCTTCCTGCATTTGTCCAATAGAAACTCTCGTTTTAGTTTTGCAACTGTTTGGCTAATGATTACACCCCTGGGGTTCTTGGATGGTGAAGTGTACTTTTGATAATTGACTTATTCAAGTACGCTGTCTGTTGCGATCTACTCACCGTCAAACCACTCCCCCAAACCACTTCCTCTCACGTCGTGACCGAGGGCTGAATGATGTTCTATGAGCAGCCGTAGAGCGCCCTCTTCAGGCAACCATTATAATTGGCAGATAATATCAGTTCACCAGTTTATTGGTCAGGCTCTACTGGTTTGGTCTGGTTCAATTGCTTGATTCCCCTCTCATAGGTCCCTGCACCGGGCACAAGCGCCACAACTCCCGCCCCTCGTCCAGTAACTCGGAGGAGGAGGGAAAGAGCGGCACACGAAGAGGGAGGCAGGCGGTCAAGATGAGGCCAAGGAAACTGTTTAAACCCAGTGAGAACGACATTTAATATATATATATATATATATATATATATATATATATATATATTCTTTCAACAATATACGGTTTTCATGTTCACATAATTGGAGAACCAGTTCTCACCTCATAAAATAGCCCTTTATTCAACTAATTCCTCTTTCATTCAATTCTTTCCCTCCACTTCAGCAGCCAAGCCCAACCTCCACGCTCAGGCCCAGGCATGGGAGGAACAGAGCAGCTCTGACGAAGAGGAGGAAGAGGAGAAGAAAGGAAATGGAACAAAGGACAGGGCCTCGCTGGCAACCACGAAAATATATCACCACATCCAGAGCAGCAAGAGCGCTCGTGACACAGGTACAGCCATAGATTTGAATAGAACACTTAAATGTGATTCATTTCTATGGGTACAGTGATCTACAAAACCTTAGGACAAACAGCTCCACCTGCCCCCATGGTTTTCCAGAACAAGCTCTAGGTCTCACAAAAGGCACTGCTTTTGAATTCATAGTTATAGTAATGATTAGTCAAACCAAAAGCTATATTTATCTTCAAGGTGCAATATTCAAAAATCATCATTTCCTGGTTGCTAAAATTCTAATAGTTTGTCTAATTTCAGTTTGTGACAAAACAAGCAAGCATAGATAATCATTGTAGCATATAAACCACTGAAATATATTTTCAATAACCAAAAATATTGTATTTTCATGTGTTTGAAACTGGTGTACAAAACCGAAAGTAGAAGACACAAAAACTAAATCTAAGAATGGGAAGCATAGAAATGGAGCACGTAGAACAGATATACTGCTTCTTAGACTTGCTTTCAATTAGAATGACAGGTCTATAACTCAGATTTCCAAGTGAATTTGATCAGGTCGCCCAAAGAGTTACATATTGCAGCTTTAACTCTGAGCAGTTTGGAGAAGGATGCACTTGCACATCCAGTAGATATGTGTGTGAGATGGGGTGGGTGCTATTGTTAGCATACTATTCCTCTTTATGTGTTTGTTCATGACTGCATGTGTGTATATTCATAACTGTATATGCCTACATTTGTGTGTTGTCCCTAGTCATGGACGTTTCTCCGGAGGGGGACCTGAGCCGGGTGGTGTCGTCCCACATGGTGACGTCATCCAGTTGGGAGGCCGACGTGGAGGCAGAGGTGGAGGGTGAGCTGGGTCGCTCCCCTCACGACATGGGCGACATGTGTCGCCAGTTCAGCTCCGAGCTCCAGAGGAAATTCCAGGTTGCACCCATAGAAAATAGAATGCTTTTTTAACTTCCTGCTTTACGTCCCGCTTTACACTCAATATGGCTGCTGGTCCACGTGATATGCAGGTCAGAACGTGATATGCACAGAAACATCGGGATCTTTACTCCGGAGGAAAAAGTCAGGATCCGCAGCCACTGCCTTTTTAAAAACGTACTGTTTTGTTGATGCCCCGGTGTAGCTCCCCTGCAAAAGTTCCGTAGGCCTTTAAAGGGGAAATCCAGGATTTTACAACTTAATGTTAGATTATTCCTTACCTTGAAAGTAGTCTCTGAGCCAGGAGAAACTGTAATCCAGCCACTACACTAGCTAACAATCAATGGAAGTGAATGGGGCATGTGTTCAGTTGTTGAAATTTCCTGGCCTTTTCAAAATCTCCATATTTGGTTTGATGTCACTTAAAGGTGATTTGGCCTTTGTGAATAGGATTTTGTATTCTATTGGAGACCCTAAATATGTTCTACTTACCTCTGTTACGTGCGTCAGAATCGCTCCAGACGTATGGAGCTGTACACCAAGCAGTCTCTGAAGACCGTCCAGCAGCACGTCTCTTCCATCAGCATGAGAGTTCAAAACTACAGGTCAGTTAGTGTACACTAAATAGTGAACTGGCAACAGCAGGGTTGCTGACATCAATATCTCAGGTGCCACTGACTGTCTATGTAACCTTGAGCAAGGTACCTTTAACCCTTTACCTGCCCCAGGGGCGCTGCTCTGCGGCTGACCCTGTGCTGCTCCCAGCCTGTTGTGTGTGGTGGGGCTGGGTACTGTGACAGCAAAAATTACCAAAAGTCCATTGTCTCTGTATAATCGACCAATAAAGATTGCATTGTGTAGTATACAAGAATATGTCAATCTCTGACTGATTGTGGACATGCAATCTCTCTTGGTCTCCTCAATATCTCTCCCCTTCCTCCTCCCCCTGTCTGTGTGTATAGGTCTCAGAAGCTGGAACAGGTCAGGGGTGTTCTGCTGAAGGAGATCAACAACTTGGAGGAGGATGAATCCACTCTAAAGAACATGGAGAAGGAACTGACTGTAGGATTACTTACATTACATTGACATTGTAGTCATTTAGCAGACGCTCAGTTGGTCGCGTGTATGTGGTGGAAACTGACCAGGGCCCTTATAATATGGATATCTGAGTTCCTTTTAAAATGGTAAATCAACCGAGCACAACAAAATTAACATTGTTAAACTCCTACATTAACAGTATTTAATAGTAAGAGGCCTCCCTGACAATGCAGTATACCGGTATTCCAACCTTTTCAGGTTTGGATTGTCTATGGGAAATCCTCCCATGCTTTAGTTGACTGTATGTTGATTGAATCAGTGTTATCATTTCACTTCTCTCTCCTTAGACATACTGGAGGAAGCAGTCTGTGGCTTTCCATTCCTACCAGGAGAAAGAGACTAGAAGGTGTGTGTGTGTGTGTGTGTGTGTGTGTGTGTGTGTGTGTGTGTGTGTGTGTGTGTGTGTGTGTGTGTGTTTCTGCCACATTCAGGGAGTGAAAGTTCCCAGGTGGGAAAATGTTGTTTCCCCCCCCCCCCCCTCCCCCCCCAAACGGACACGCTGCAAAGATTGCAATTTAGCCTCTAGTCCTCCCCTGCTCCATTACAAAAGGACCATATAACACATTGTATCATTTTTTTAACCTGGGGGAAATTAACTGTGACCAAAAATACAAGTATCTCTGTTGTGAATGAGGCCGGATCTCTGTCTCAAAAGAACTGAGTTATTTGTTTCTCCGGGATGTGGTCATAACATGACTATTCACATGACTGTTTAGAACTAAAGAAAGGTATCTCAAACTGGGTCAAAGCTCTTAAAAATTGTGCTAATTGCAATTTTCTACGGTGTAGAATAATAGTGAAGACATCGAAACTATGAATAACACATATGGAATCATGTAGTAACCAAAAAAAGTTAAACAAATCAAAATATATTTTATATTTGAGATTCTTCAAAGTAGCCACCCTTTGCCTTGATGACAGCTTTACACACACTTGTCATTCTCTCAACCAGCTTCACCTGGAATACTTTTCCAACCGTCTTGAAGGAGTTCTCACATATGCTGAGCACTTTTTGGCTGCTTTTCCTTCACTCTGCGGTCCAACTCAATTGGGTTGAGGTCGGGTGATTGTGGAGGCCAGGTCATCTGATGTCACACTCCATCACTCTCCTTCTTGATCAAATAGCCCTTACATAGCATGGAGGTGTGTTGAGTTATTGTCCTGTTGATAAACAAATGATAGTTCCACTAAGCGCAAACCAGATGAGATGGCTAATCGCTGCAGAATGCTGTGGTAGTGGTGCTCATTAAGTTTGCCTTGAATTCTAGATAAATCACAGTGTCACCAGCAAAGCACCATCATACCTCCCACTCCATGCTTCACAGTGGGAACAACACATGCGGAGATCATCCGTCAACTACTTTGTGTCTCACAAAGACATGGAGGTTGGAACCAAAAATCTAAAATTTGGACTCATCAGACCGAAGGACAGATTTTCACAGGTCTAATGTCCATTGCTCGTGTTTCTTGGCCCAAGCAAGTCTCTTCTTACTGATGTCCTTTAGTAGTGGTTTCTTTGCAGCAATTTGACCATGAAGGTCTTATTCAAGCAGTCTCCTCTGAACAGTTTATGTTGAGATGTGTCTGTTACTTGAACTCTGTGAAGCATTAATTTGGCCTGCAATCTGAGGTATAATTAACTCTAATTATCCTCTGCAGCTCTCATGTGGCGGTCCTCATGAGAGCCAGTTTCATCATAGCGCTTGATGGTTTTAGTGACTGCACTTGAATAAAATTTCAAAGTTCTTGAAATTTTCCAGATTGACTGATCTTCATGTCTTAAAGTTATGATGGACTGCTGTTCTTGACATATTATGGACTTGGTCTTTTACCAAATAGGGCTGTCTTCTGTATACCACCCCTACCTTGTCACAGTGCAACTGATTGGCTCAAATGCATTAAGAAGGAAAGAAATTCCACAGATAACTTTTAACAAGGCACTACTGTTAAATGATATGCATTCCAGGAGACTACCTCATGAAGCTGGTTGAGAGAATGCCAAGAGTTTGCAAAGCTGTCATCAAGGCAAGAATAATATATATATTCTGATTTGTTTAACACTTTTGGTTACTACATTATTCCATAATTTTGATATAATTTTGTATTTATTATACAATGTAGAAAATAGTAGAAAATAAAGAAAAACCCTGGAATGAGTAGGTGTGTCTACACTTTTGACTGGTACTGTATAAGGGTGTATATACAGGTACTGTATAAGGGTGTATATACAGTTGAAGTCAGAAGTTTACATACACCTTACCCAAATACATTTAAACTCAGTTTTTCACAATTCCTGACATTTAATCCTAGTAAGAATTCCCTGTCTTAGGTCAGTTAGCGTCACCACTTTATTTTAAGAATGTGAAATGTCAGAATAATAGTAGAGAGAATGATTTATTTTAGCTTTTATTTCTTACATCACATTCCCAGTGGGTCAGAAGTTTACATACACTCAATTAGTAGTTGGTAGCATTGCCTTTAAATTGTTTAACTTGGGTCAAACATTTCAGGGAGCCTTCCACAAGCTTCCCACAATAAGTCGGGTGACTTTTGGCCCATTCCTCCTGACAGCTGGTGTAGCTGAGTCAGGTTTGTAGGCCTCCTTGCTCGCACACGCTTTTTCAGTTCTGCCCACAATTTTTCAATGGGATTGAGGTCAGGGATTTGTGATGGCCACTCCAATACCTTGACGTTGTTGTCCTTAAGCTGTTTTTCCACAACTTTGGAAGTATGCTTGGGGTCATAGTCCATTTGGAAGACCCATTTGCGACCAAGCTTGAACTTCCTGACTGATGTCTTGAGATGTTGCTTCAATATATCCACCAAAATGTTCCTTTCCTCATGATGCCATCTATTTTGTGAAGTGCACCAGTCCCTCCTGCAGCAAAGCACCCCCACAACAGGATGCTGCCACCCCCGTGCCTCACGGTTGGGATGATGTTCTTCAGCCTGCAAGCGTTCCCCTTTTCCTCGAAACATAACATTGGTCATTATAGCCAAACAGTTCTATTTTTGTTTTATCAGACCAGAGGACATTTCTCCAAAAAGTCCGATCTTTGTCCCCATGTGTAGTCGCAAACCGTAGTCTGGCTTAGTCACCCTCCTGCACTACCCATTCACCCAGGACTGCGTGGCCAAGCATGACTCCAACACCATCATTAAGTTTGCTGACGACAACAGTGGTAGGCCTGATCACCGACAACGATGAGACAGCCTATAGGGAGGAGGTCAGAGACCTGGCAGTGTGGTGCCATGACAACAACCTCTCCCTCAATGTGAGCAAGACTAAAGGAGCTGATCGTGGACTACAGGAAAAGGAGGGCGGAACAGGCCCCCATTAACATCGACAGGGCTGAAGTGGAGCCAGAACAGGCCCCCATTAACATCGACAGGGCTGAAGTGGAGCGGGTCAAGAGTTTCAAATTCCTTGGTGTCCACATCACCAATGAACTATCATGGTCCAAACAAACCAAGACATTTGTGAAGAGGGCACGACAACACCTCTTCCCCCTCAGGAGACTGTAAGATTTAGCATGGGTCCCCAGATCGTCAAAAGGTTCTACAGCTGGACCATTAGGAACATCCTGACCGGTTGCATCATCGCCTGGTATGGCAACTGCACAGCATCTAACCGGAACGCGCTACAGAGGGTAGGGCGTGCGGCCCAGAACATCACTGGGGCCATACTTCCTGACATCCAGGACATACATACTAGGCAGTGTCAGAGGAAGGCCCCAAAAATTGTCAGACTCCAGTCACCCAAGTCATAAACTTTTCTCTGCTACTGTACGGCAAGCGGTACCGGAGCGCCAAGTCTAGGTTCAAATGGCTCCTTAACAGCTTCTACCCCAAGCCATAAGACTGCTGCTGAACAATTAATCAAATGGCCACCCGAACATTTACATTGACCCCCCATTTGTTTTTACACTGCTGCTACTGTTTATTATCTATCCAGTCACTTTACAAATGACCTCGACTAACCTTTACCCCCTGTATATAGCCTCGTTGTTATGTAATTTTCTTGTTACTTTTTTAAATATTTTTTGTTACTTTAGTTTATTCAGTAAATATTTTCTTAACTCTTTTTCTTGAACTGCATTGTTGGTTGAAACTCCCCATCCCAGATCCGGGATCGTGAATAAAGCCTCAGGCTCATTAGCATAACGCAACGTTAACGATTTCTGAAAATCGCAAATAAAATGAAAATAATGCGCCTGCTCTCAAGCTTAGCCTTTTCTTAACCTGTTGAAACTCTAGGGGCGCAATTTCATTTTTGGATGAAAAACGTTCCCGTTTTAAACAAGATATTTTGTCACAAAAAGATGCTCGACTATGCATATAATTGATAGCTTTCGAAAGAAAACACTGACGTGTCCAGAACTGCAAAGATATTTTCTGTGCGTGCCCTAGAACGTGAGCTTCAGGCAAAACCAAGATGAGACGGCATCCAGGAAATGAGCAGGATTTTTGAGGCTCTGTTTTCCATTGTCTCCTTATATGGCTGTGAATGCGAGAGGTGTAAGTCTGCCCTTTCTGTCGTTTCCCCAAGGTATCTGCAGCATTGTGACGTATTTGTAGGCATATCATTGGAAGATTGACCATAAGAGACCACATTTACCAGGTGTCCGCCGGGTGTCCTGCTCCGAAATTGGTGCGCAAAAGTCAGCTGCAAGTATTTTTCCATGGAATTTAGAGAAGAATACAGGCTTCCACGAACGATATATCAATGAAGAGATATGTGAAAAAACACCTTGAGGATTGATTCCAAACAACGTTTGCCATGTTTCGGTCGATATTATGGAGTTAATTCGGAAAAAGTTTGACGTTGTTGGTGACTGAATTTTCGGTTAGTTTCGGTAGCCGAATGTGATGTACAAAACGGAGCGATTTCTCCTACACAAAGATTCTTTCAGGAAATACTGAACATTTGCTATGTAACTGAGAGTCTCCTCATTGAAAACATCCGAAGCTCTTCAAAGGTAAATGATTTTATTTATTTGGTTATCTGGTTTTTGTGAAAATGTTGCGTGCTAAATGCTACTCAAAATGCTAAGCTAGCTTAGCATACTGATTACACAAATTAGTCAATTGCTATGGTTCAAAAGCATATTTTGAAAATCTGAGATGACAGTGTTGTTAAGAAAAGGCTAAGCTTGAGAGCAGGCGCATTATTTTCATTTTATTTGCGATTTTCAGAAACCGTTAACGTTGCGTTATGCTAATGAGCCTGAGGCTTTAGTCACGATCCCAGATCCGGGATGGGGAGATTTAAGAGGGTTTAACAACACTGTCATCTCAGATTTTCAAAATTTGTCTCCTTATATGGCTGTGAATGCGAGAGGTGTAAGTCTGCCCTTTCTGTCGTTTCCCCAAGGTATCTGCAGCATTGTGACGTATTTGTAGGCATATCATTGGAAGATTGACCATAAGAGACCACATTTACCAGGTGTCCGCCGGGTGTCCTGCTCCGAAATTGGTGCGCAAAAGTCAGCTGCAAGTATTTTTCCATGGAATTTAGAGAAGAATACAGGCTTCCACGAACGATATATCAATGAAGAGATATGTGAAAAAACACCTTGAGGATTGATTCCAAACAACGTTTGCCATGTTTCGGTCGATATTATGGAGTTAATTCGGAAAAAGTTTGACGTTGTTGGTGACTGAATTTTCGGTTAGTTTCGGTAGCCGAATGTGATGTACAAAACGGAGCGATTTCTCCTACACAAAGATTCTTTCAGGAAATACTGAACATTTGCTATGTAACTGAGAGTCTCCTCATTGAAAACATCCGAAGCTCTTCAAAGGTAAATGATTTTATTTATTTGGTTATCTGGTTTTTGTGAAAATGTTGCGTGCTAAATGCTACTCAAAATGCTAAGCTAGCTTAGCATACTGATTACACAAATTAGTCAATTGCTATGGTTCAAAAGCATATTTTGAAAATCTGAGATGACAGTGTTGTTAAGAAAAGGCTAAGCTTGAGAGCAGGCGCATTATTTTCATTTTATTTGCGATTTTCAGAAACCGTTAACGTTGCGTTATGCTAATGAGCCTGAGGCTTTAGTCACGATCCCAGATCCGGGATGGGGAGATTTAAGAGGGTTTAACAACACTGTCATCTCAGATTTTCAAAATATGCTTTTGAACCATAGCAATTCACTAATTTGTGTAAGAGTATGCAAAGCTAGCTTAGCATTTTGAGTAGCATTTAGCACGCAACATTTTCACAAAAACCAGATAACCAAATAAATAAAATCATTTACCTTTGAAGAGCTTCGGATGTTTTCAATGAGGAGACTCTCAGTTACATAGCAAATGTTCAGTATTTCCTGAAAGAATCTTTGTGTAGGAGAAATCGCTCCGTTTTGTACATCACATTCGGCTACCGAAACTAACCGAAAATTCAGTCACCAACAACGTCAAACTTTTTCCGAATTAAAACCTCTTGAAACTCCCCATCCCGGATCCGGGATTGTGACTAAGCCTCAGGCTCATTAGCATAACGCAACGTTAACGATTTCTGAAAATCGCAAATAAAATTAAAATAATGCGTTTGCTCTCAAGCTTAGCCTTTTCTTAACAACACTGTCATCTCAGATTTTCAAAATATGCTTTTGAACCATAGAAATTGACTAATTTGTGTAAGAGTATGCTAAGCTAGCATAGCATTTTGTGTAGCATGTAGCACGCAACATTTTCACAAAAGCCAGATAACCAAATAAATAAAATCATTTACCTTTGAAGAGCTTCTGATGTTTTCAATGAGGAGACTCCCAGCCACATACCAGATGCGCAGTGTTTCCTGAAAGCGTCTGTGTGTAGGAGAAATCGTTCCGTTTTCTACATTGCGCCTGGCTACCGAAACGAACCGAAAATGCAGTCACCTACAACGTGAAACTTTTTCCGGATTAACTACATAATATCGACCGAAACATGGCAAACGTTGTTTGGAATCAATCCTCAAGGTGTTTTTTCACATATCTCTTCATTGACATGCAGTTCGTGGAAGCTTGCTTCTCTCTCTGTGCCCCATGGAAAAATACTGGCAGGTGACTTTTGCGCACCAATTTCGGCGCAGGACACCGGGCGGACACGTGGTAAATGTGGTCTCTTATGGTCAATCTTCCAATGATCTGCCTACAAATACGTCACAATGCTGCAGACACCTTGGGGAAACGACAGAAAGGGCAGACTCATTCCTCTTGCCTTCACAGCCATATAAGGAGATCGTGAAAGACAGAGCCTCAAAAATCCTTGTCATTTCCTGGATGCCAAGTCATCTTGGTTTTGCCTGAAGCTCACGTTAAAGGGCACGCACAGAGAAGATATTTGTATTTCTGGACACGTCAGTGTTTTCTTTCGAACAGTAGCAATTATATGCATAGTCGAGCATCTTTTTGTGACAAAATATCTTGTTTAAAACGGGAACGTTTTTCTTCCAAAAATGAAATAGCGCCACCATAGGTGTAAGAGGTTAACTCCATAATATCGACCGAAACATGGCAAACGTTGTTTGGAATTAATCCAAGGTGTTTTTTCACATATCTCTTCATTGATATATCGTTCGTGGAAGCCTGCTTTCTTCTCTGAATTCCATGGAAAAATACTTGCAGCTGAGGTTTGCGCACCAATTTCGGCGCAGGACACCGGGCGGACACCTGGTAAATGTGGTCTCTTATGGTCAATCTTCCAATGATATGCCTACAAATACGTCACAATGCTG
Source organism: Oncorhynchus masou masou (assembly GCF_036934945.1). Classification (NCBI taxonomy): domain Eukaryota; kingdom Metazoa; phylum Chordata; class Actinopteri; order Salmoniformes; family Salmonidae; genus Oncorhynchus; species Oncorhynchus masou. The sequence goes on from NC_088229.1 coordinate 34,125,479, forward strand.
CAGACACCTTGGGGAAACGACAGAAAGGGCAGGCTCATTCCTCTCGCATTCACAGCCATATAAGGAGACAATGGAAAACGGAGCCTCAAAAATCCTGCTCATTTCCTGGATGCCGTTTCATCTTGGTTTTGCCTGTAGCTCACGTTCTAGGGCACGCACAGAGAATATCTTTGCAGTTCTGGAAACGTCAGAGTGTTTTCTTTCCAAAGCTACCAATTATATGCATAGTCGAGCATCTTTTTGTGACAAAATATTGCGCTTAAAACGGGCACGTCTTTTTATCCAAAAATGAAATAGCGCCCCCATAGCATCAAGAGGTTAAGGTCCTGTAAATAAGCATTTCCCGGTGAGGTTGTTGTATTCGGTGCATGTGACGGGTGCAAATTGATATGATTTACTAGTTTGATGGTTGTAACAATCGCACCATATTATCAAACTTATTTCATTTCAAACTTTACAGTTCTCTAGTATAGGCTACTTATCGTAATGAACGATATCAGCAAAATTCCTGCAATAAGTGATCGGTATGGTCAGTGTCAATAATTTTCAGTTTATTGTCCTAGTTCTAACCTGACTTCTCTACTTTAAACAATGCAACACCACTGTGAGGTCATGTCCCTGATACATTCATGTCCCTCATTGTTTTTTATTATTTATGAACAACTGGTGTTTTGTCATTTACAATACAACAAAAACACACAAATGTGAGTGGTAAAGGTTTAGTATTTTTATATTTCATTTTCTCCTCCCTCTCTCTCCCGCTCGCACGCTCTCTCTCACCCATGGCTCATTTGCTCTTTCGTGTGCTCTTCTTCAACTTTTCGTTCTTTGCCCTCCTCAGACTGCAGAGCCTCAAGAGTACCTTTCAGACCGATGTGTGTCACAGCCTGGAGTACGAGGAGAGGATCTTCACCTCTCAGGTGTGGATCATCCAAACTTTAGCGCTAGACTTCATCTACACTGTAGCCTCCCGCTTCATATACACAACAATTCCATACAGCAAAGTACAGAGAATAGAGAAAGAGGAACAGCTGACCCACGAAATCTAAAGTACATGTCACCTTGTCTTTTGATCAACTTGCATTCCTTATGTCTCACAGGCTTACCTGTTACAATGTTTTTTACCAGAAACTCAGCTCATCTGAGCTCAGTTTTAAGCAATAGGATTTCAGTCCTGTGCTGTGCAGTATGGCATTATGCTTATCCTCATTTTCTCTGCCGTGTGCCACTGTGAAGAGTTCAAACCTTAACAAATATTTGTCACCCACTGTCTTCAGATGTGCCTGATGAGGAAAGACATGAAGTCAGTTCAGGACAGACTCTTCAAGGAAATGGTGAGTGGAAATGACAGTTGTGACTAGGCAAGGCACTAATAAACAATTAGACCCATGTCTCTTTCCACCGCACGGCATTAAATCCCCCTAAAAATATCTGTCAGTTTAAGCTAGAGATATGTTTTTTTGTAATGGATGCATCTCAGTTCACAACACGTTTGTCAGACCATGAAACATCCCGAAAATTGTCTGTAGTGTCCGAACTGGTTCGGCCCACAAACTATTATGACCCCTATGGAAAGATGAAGCTCTTACGAAACCCACAAGAGTCTTGGGACTCGTCTGAAGTCGGTACAGCTGATTTGCCAACTTCTGTCTGTAGCGTCCAAACAGTTTGGGTACACACTAATATGACCCCTCTGTGGAAAGGTGAGACTCTCACGAACACGTCGATTGTTTTGCTCTAGGATGCCCACAGGCCTCACAAGACTCGTCTGAAAGTTACACGGCACCAGTTGAAAAAATGAATGAAAGAAAATCTGGAGACTGTTTAGTGCCACAAATAAGGGGTTAAATACATGTTTAAAAAAAATAAATTATATATATACACACTTCAGAACAAACTTCCTTCAGATTTTTGTTTTTCAATCCGTTTGTATGGGCTAATAGCAGTAAGGCCAAAAAAAAATTTTTTTTAAATAAAATTTACTTTATATACTTCTAGGAGTCTTAAAATTAAAAATCAATTAGCTAAATTATGTCCTTCAATTACATATAGTTTAGTAGATTAGATTTATGGGATATTACAGAGGTCCCTCTTTTGAAAGTCCTACTCAAAAGTGCTACCTTTATTAGCGCAGACTGAGACTGCATCCCGAGGTGTTGCAAGTGTATTTGAGGGCTGTGTTTTTGTGTGTCTCCTCAGCAAGACGAGGAGATAATGAGTGTGAGGAGAGGACTACAGGCTCTTTTCCTGCCAGAGGGACCAAGATTTTAAACCCAAATCAAGTACCTCTGCACATTTATAAGATATGTTTTGTGTTCTGTGAAGTTTGCCCGTCATTCTACATTAGCTGTAATCAAATTTAATATATTAAGCATAAGTTAAAGAAATATATATACATGCCTTATTTTTAAAAAAATATCAAATGTGAATTTATATTAACATTTTTTTATCAGATCATTTTTGTATTTTTGCAGTGATGTTTGACACTAACTTTATAGTTTTAACTGTCTCTCCATAAGAGTAGTATTTTCAATATAAATAATGCATTTCTGTGAACATTGTTTGAATGGCATTTTATCTGTACAAGGTTGCCTGCTATTTGTTTGCTGTTAAGGTCGCCTAAGTTTATTAAACTTTTTAAAACAAAAACGTGTATTCAGAGAAACCATAATGTACCTTACTTGGCATGGAAAGATGAAAGCAGTATGTCAACATATTCAAGTTATTTTTATGGACAAATATCATTTTCAGAATCAGCTATTATGCTTTACAGTGCATTTGGAAAGTAATTAGACCCCTTGACTTTTTCTAAATTTTGTTACGTTACAGCCTTATTCTAAAATGGATTAAATACATTTAAAAAGTCCTCAATCTACACACAAGCGCCCATAATGACAAAGCAAAAACTTGTTTTTAGAATTTTTTGCACATTACAAGACTCTTTGTTATGAGACTCGAAATTGAGCTGAGGTGCATCCTGTTTCTATTGACATCCTTGAGACGTTTCTACAACTTGATTGGAGTCCACCTATGGTGTATTCAATTGATTGGACATGATTTGGAAAGGCACACACCTGTCTGTATAAGGTTCCACAGTTGGGAGTGCATGTCAGAGCAAAATCCAAGCCACGAGCCCAAATTAATTGTCCGTAGATCTCCGAGGCAAGGTTGTGTCGAGGCACAGATCTGGGGAAGGGTACCAAAACAATTATGCAGCATTGAAGGTCCCCAAGAACACAGTGGCCTCCATCATTCTTAAATGGGAAATGTTTGGAACCACCAAGACTTCCTAGAGCTGGTCGCCCAGCCAAACTGAGCGGGGGTGAAGGGCCTTGGTTCAGGGAGGTGACCAAGAACCCAATGGTCACTCGGACAGAGCTCCAGAGTTCCTCTGTGGAGATGGAAGAACCTTCCAGAAGGACAACCATTTCTGCAGCACTCCCAACAAATCAGTCCTTCATGGTAGACTGGCCAGACGGTAAAAGACATAACAGCCCACTTAGAATTTGCCAAAAATGCACTTAAATTACTCTGACCATGAGAAACAAGATTCTCTGGTCTGATGAAACCAAAATTGCGGATTTTCACGTCTGGAGGAAACCTTGCACCATCCCTACGTCGAAGCATGGTGGCGGCAGCTTCATGCTGTGGGGATGTTTTTCAGCGGCAGGGACTTGGAGACTTGTCAGGATTGAGGGAAAGATTAACAGAGCAAAGCACAGAGAGATACTTGATGAAAACCTGCACCAGAGTGCTCAGGACCTCAGACTGGGGCGTAAGTTCACCTTCCAACATGACAATGACCCTAAGCACACAGCCAAGACAACACAGGAGTGGCTTCGGGACAGTCTCCGAATGTCCTTGAGTGGCCCAGCCAGAGCCCGGACTTGAACTTTATCAAACATCTCTAGAGAGACCTGAAAATAGCTGTGCAGCGAGCCTCCCCTTCCAACCTGACAGAGCTTGAGAAGATCTGCAGAGAAGTGGAGAAACTACCCAAATACAACTGTGCCAAGCTTGTAACGTCATATCCAAGAAGACGCAAGGCTGTAATTGTTGCCAAAGGTGCTTCAACAAAGTACTGAGTAAAGGGTCTGAATACTTATGTAAATGTGATCTGTTTTTTGTATGCATTTTCAAACATGTCTAAAAACCTGTTTTCGCTTTGTCACAGACAGGTATTGTGTGTAGATTGATGAGGGAAAACAAACATTTAATCCATTTTAGAATAAGGCTGTAACAATGTGGAAAAATTCAAGTGGTCTGAATACTTTCCGAATGCGCTGTATGTTAGGGCTCACCAAACCTGTTCCTGGAGAGCTACCCTCCTGTAGGTTTTCGCTCCAACCACAGTTTTAACTAACCTGATTCAGTTTATGGGTCTTTCTATAAACTAGGGTACCAGTGAGCATTTCTTGTAGTGGACATCTGTTTGGAGCTGTTAGTTATTAATAATAATGAGCCTTTTTTCATGTGAATACATTTAGGATATAAAAGGGGGGATATAGATACATTCAACATAATTAATGAGTTGAATCACCTAAGTTTAAACCCTTCCTTATGCTTGGAGTCTTGATAAAACACTACCTTTCTTTCCTTACATTTATGATACTGCTGTTTGTCATATCATATACTAAGCATTTAACAATTTAATTTACACATTGAATTTGATCCTGTAAAATTCCTGAATATTGCTGTTGGACACTTGTATGGAGATCTCGGAAGTGCACTAACCTCGTAACGTTTCGTATCTCCCTATGTTACGGTGTGAAAACAGTTTATGGGCACACATATCCCAAATAATGTATGGATTGCAAAATCTAATGCTTCTAACAGAAAGACCAGCTTTAACCAGATTAATCAAATAATGCATAATAGTTGTCTGATGCGCATTTGATGTCTAGTTATTTAGTTACGTGGGGAAAGGATTTTCTGAATGACAGTCAAGAGCAGGTGTGATACTGCACACAATTGAACAGCAACCAAAGTGCGGGAATTAATGTTGATCTGGAGAATTGACCAAACATTTGTGTCTGTTACGGTAGTCAAGATAATTAGCCTATGTCGTGGACAACATTGTCAAGATTCCTGAGGTAAGATTACGGTTCATGTAAATTTAGATTTTGTTTTCCAAATTAAAATGGAGCAATCGGAACATGAAAAAAAGCTTCTTTATTCCTTTTTTAATTGAAATATTAAAGGATTGTTTTGTTTTTCTGTATAAAACCCCAAAAACAACTTGATATTTAGATTTTCACGTGGGTGGGGTTAAATGTGGAATACATATTGGTTAAGTGCACAGCCAACACTTTCTGTCCTTTCAAAGTAAGAGTTCACCCTTCTAACTCAATTCTATGAATCTATTAATTAACTGAGCTACAGTGCCAAAATAAGGTATGATTTCTGCATAAGATTTAGTGTGACTGCTGTTACAGTAAATGGTTAGCTGACTGGTATATCCTAGGTATCTAACTAACCATTGCTAATCTTGTTCAATGATGCCATGCAGCCAAAACAACAGTATCTATTGCTAGACTAGAGATATTCCCATAGCTATAGTTAGATGTGCAACCACTGACTAACTAGCTGGAATTAAGCAAGGGTGTGAATAGTAGACATGTTAAATATATCCTTAGACTGTTTACAGCAGGTCTTCAGCTACTCAGAACTGTCTGATCAGCCTGATAGGGTGCGTCCAGCTTGCACCTGTGCAAATCTGTGTGTATAGAAATGGAATGAAAAATCCAACCAATGCCTCAAGTCGTGCAGTAGGTCCACCACATACCCGGAGGATTGTGGGGTCCTGTCCAGGATCAGCCCCTACCCCTAGACACTTGTGGAGATCTGAGAGGATTGGACAGGTGTCAGCAATACCGCTAAAATTCCACCAAGCCTTTCAGAGGGTAAGGTGTAGCTCTCACCATGTCACCACCCATCAATCCCTCTCAGATCTCCACAAGTGTCTAGACTCTGGGCAGTAGGGGCTAGGGGTTGTTTCTGGGAAGGCCATGAGTATTATGGTAGTGCGATCAGTCAGTCTGGCACGGTATAACATTGTTAAAGGGGCAGTGCAGTTAAAAAGGTGATTTTCCAGTTTTTTTTAATGATATTTCCACACACTATGAGGTAGGGCCAGGTTGATATTAGGATCGCAATGTTTTTCCATGGCAAAAATTCAAACACTGAGCAGAGCAAACTCTTAGTCCGTTAAATCTGCTGTATGTAAAATAGTGTGCTATGTGGGGCTTCAATAGCTGTCAAATACTTACTTCCTCTGTCCTTGGAAAAATATAAATTGCATATCAAATCAAATTGTATTTGTCACATGCGCTGAATACAACAGGTGTACAGTGAAGGTGGTGCTACAAAGTATTAATTTAAAGTATTAAATTAATATTAATTTAAAGGGGCTATTAATTTAAAGGGGCTGAATAATTTTGCACGCCCAATTTTTCAGTTTTTGATTTGTTAAAAAAGTTTGAAATATCCAATAAATGTTGTTCCACTTCATGATTGTGTCCCACTTGTTGTTGATTCTTCACAAAAAAATACCGTTTTATATCTTTATGTTTGAAGCTTGAAATGTGGCAAAAGGTCGCAAAGTTCAATGGGGCCGAATACTTTCGCAAGGCACTGTGTATATATATATATATTATTAGTATATTTGGATGGAAAACACTGAAGTTTCTAAAACTGTTTGAATGATGTCTGAGTATAACAGAACTCATAAGGCAGGCAAAAACCTGAGAAAAAAAATCCAACCAGGAAGTGGGAAATTGAGGTTGGTCGATTTAACTCAGCCCCTATTGAAGTTAGTGGGATATTGGTAATCTTGCACTTCCCAATTCTTCCACTAGATGTCAACGTCTTTAGAAACTTGTTTGAGGCTTCTACTGTGAAGTGGGGCCGAATGAGAGTGGATTAAGTCAGAGGTCTGCCAGCAGTCACACGCATTTCACATGAGGCATCTCCCGTTCCTTTGCTTTTCTGGAGAGAGGAATTCGCCGGCTGGAATATTATTAAAGATTGATTCCATACATCGTTTGACAGGTTTCTACGGTCTGTAACGGAACTCGTTGACATTGTCTGCAACTAGTGAACACGCTTCGTGAGTTTTGATGTTTACCAAACGCGCTAACAAAAGTAGCTTTTTCGACATAAATTATGGACATTATCGAATAAATCAAACATTTGTGGGCCTGGGATTCCTGGGAGTGCATTCTGATGAAGATCAAAGGTAAGTGAATATTTATAATGTTATTTCTGACTTCTGTTGACTCCAACATGGCAGATATATGTATTTGTTCTCTGAGCACTGTTCTCAGATTATAGCATGGTTTGCTTTTTCCGTAAAGCTTTTTTGAAATCTGACACAGCGGTTGCATTAAGGAGAAGTATATCTTTAATTCCATGTAGAACACTTGTATTTTCATCAACATTTATGATGAGTATTTCTGTAAATTGTTGTTGCGCTCTGCAAATTCACCTGATGTTTTTGGAACTACTGAACATAACGCGCCCAATGTATACTGAGATTTTTTTTACATAAATATGAACTTTACCGAACAAAACATACATGTATTGTGTAACATGAAGTCCCATGAGTGTCATCTGATGAAGATAAAGGTTAGTGATTCATTTTCTCTTTTTGTGCTTTTTGTGACTCCTCTCTTTGGCTGGAAAAATGGATGTGTTTTTTGTGGCTTGGCTCTGACCGAACAATAATTTGTGGTGCTTTCGCTGTAAAGCCAATGTGAAATCGGACACTTGTGTGATTAACAACAAGATTACCTTTAAAATGGTATAAAATACTTGTATTCTTGAGGAATTTTATTATGTGGTCTGTTGTTTTGAATTTGGCGCCCTGCACTTTCACTAGCTGTTGTCATATCGATCCCGTTAACGGGATTGCAGTTTAACCAACAATTCCGTGTTAAGAAAATATATATTTTTAAACGAGATAAGAATAACAAATGATTAAAGAATAGCAGTAGATAAAAATAGTGGGGCTATATACAGGTGGTACCGGTGTTAAGGTAATATGTACGTGCTTTCCGTTCGTCCCATTTATTTTCCAGCGATTGAACGTTAGCTAGCAGGACGGAAGGCAAGGGCAGATTAGCCACTCATCGCCTGATCCTCACAAGGCACTGATCGCTCTCTGCAAAATCTGTTTCCTTCTCCTACGAATAACGGGGATCTGGGCCTGGTCGGGTTTCTGTATTATATCCCTCCCGTCCGACTCATTGAAGAACACTTCGTCCAGTTTGAGGTGAGCAATCGCAGTTCCGATGTCCAGAAGCTCTTTTCGGTCATAAGAGACGGTAGCAGCGACATTATGTATAAAACAAGTTACGAGCAATGCAAAAAATAAATTAGAAGTTTAAAAAAAAATAGCATTGTTGGTTAAGAGCCAATAAGACGGCAGCCTTCCCTCCAGCGCAATCACATTTCATTGATTTGTCGCATCCGTTGTCAACCCATTGGATGAGATGGTCAGCAGTCCTTCCATGCTCACCTTCTTATCCAATGGGTTTTGAGACAGTCGAGGATAGAGGACGTGAGGAATCAAGGAAATGCAATTGAGATTCTCCCCTTGTTGCACCCATTCCTCACCTCCCTCTCACAGCACATTGGGGGAGAGGAGTGGAGGTTCCTCCCCATAGGCTACAATGCACTTTCAAGGCGAGACAAGGACAAAGGAAGCAATAATTTGACAGCTAGTTTTCAAACACACACAATGCTTGAAGGGTTTACTGATTATAATGATTTCATTATTGTCAATGATTTGACAGAACCCATTGTATTAGTATATGATATTATATCAACTACTAAAACATACAAATGCTGTTTATCTTTTTAATTCTTCAGGAATGTTTAGCCTGGCTATAAATGATTGAGAAGTTGACTAAAGCACAAAAAGAGCTGGCAACTAGGCATGACAAAGAAACGTTCAGTGTCCATGTTTCTTGTGACATGTAGATGTTTTGTTGTTGCTAGGTGAAGTTATGGTTTTATTGTGCCTACCTAGACATTTATTCCTGTAACTACCCGTGAAGCTGCAAGAAAATCGTATATCAAACCATTGACATTTTTACCCTGATGTCACATATTGGCCCCTATATTTTTAGAAAGACCCTTATCAACTCGGTAATTATTAGGGTTGGAGCGAAAACCTACAGGATGGTAGCTCTCCAGGAAAAGGGTTGGAGAGCCCTGCTGTATATTATCTCATATTGCCTGTCAGACCCATGAATCTCACATTTACTTTGCTTACTACGGTATCATGCTACTTTCTGAGCAATACAAAGGGGAGGGCTGGATTGAGGCTTTTACCTGTTCAGCTACCTAGCAGTCCATTTATTAATACTTTTTAAAAAATTTACCAAAAATAAGATGCATAAATTTTTTTGAAGACCTTGTATTTTGAAGACAAGTAGTGCTTACAAAGGTTCTCTCTTGAGTGAAAACATTGACAGTCCGGTTCAGATTGACAGATACAGTTGGTACGAAATTCACCCACGGCCGACCACACAGTCCCCCCCCCCCCCATCCTCCTCAAGTGACACGTTATTCAAAACAAAAAAAAAGGTGAAGCTGGTCACATGCACAACGTCATCTTCCCTGCACGCATTCAACCACATTCTCAAAGGAGTCAGTTTGAAAAAACACGCACACAGGCATTGTTCTTCCCTCAGCTCCATCTTAACCGACGGGCAGATAGACGGAGTCCGAGTTCGAGGTTCTGTCTTTAGTCTTCTTCCTCCAGTCAGCTCCCACGTTGGAGACACAGCCTCCGGGATTCACTGTCACACCCCCAAACATCACCGTCTGTCCACCTCCCCTCGATGAAACCTAGGGGCGCGCTGGAGGAATTGAGGACACCCTGCAGACAAAGGAATGGGCTCTGGAAGAATGTCCTCCGGGCTCTGGCAGTTTCTAACCGCCACCGACGCAGCAACCGAAAATTCTAGGCTCAGCATTATTTCTTCACAGAAGAAACTCCCCTTCGTATTCACGGCCTGTGGAACCTACAAAAGGAGAGGGAGGTGAAAGAATGAGGGGGGGGGGGGTCGTGAGCACAGAAGGTGCCTTTGTAATCACTCCAGTTATGATTACAGCTATTCATCAATCTTGGGCTATTTTTAGCACAGCTTTGTGTGCCGGGTGAGTGGGGCCGCTCTCCCTAGGTCACTCACAAATTGACTAGAGGATCTTCGTTTACCGCACATGCTTAATTGGGGACATACAGCATTTGTCATTTCTCTTGCCAATATCAGGCCCCCGGGAAGGTAAGCAAGGACTCCCCTCCTCCCCCTTTTAAGCATGCACATTGATCTTTAGCTCTGTGGATCTTTTCTGGGGAGCTAAAAATAGAGGCAGCCGCAGCAGAGAATAGAAGAAATCACACCCACTTACCTTGTGAGGTGCTTGCTCGAGGCGTGCACCTCCATCTCGGTGCTTTTGAATTCGTTCAACTCCTTTCGGATAGCCGCCTGTGGAGGAATACAACGAGCGTTAGACTAGAGAGCATCCTTTAAGCGGAGACAGACATCGCACATTGACCCACAAATTGTCACGTAGCTTGAGAGAGTAGTAAAAAAAAACACAAGGTCTTAGCCATAACAGTGAGACATGCTGGCGCTATGGAGGTGGTAGCATGGACAACAGTATGTTTTCACGGTTCCAGAACTCAATGCTTTTAGGCCTTTAATAAATAGGCCCTACATCACAACATGCTCTGATAAGGGTATGTGCCAGTCACTAAGTGGTGAATGTGAAATTGGAAGAGATGCTGCAGGAGGGTTCCTTGTTTTTGACACCAATGACACGCACCTTATCGGCTGCAGAGAGCCTGGTCCAGGGCTTGTCTGCTCTTCGGTCGTAATCCTGAGCTTTGGCCACCTCTACATAGTCACTGAAACGGATGAGAATCTTTCGGTCCCGTAGCTCGTCAACTGTGGGCCGCTGATTGAGCTGAAATACACCATGGGAACAGCGAGGCATTGGTATGAATGAGTACAGTCATTTGACAGGCACGTGTTTGGTTGAATAAGGATTACATTAGCTACCCATGTTTGACTTTTTCCTGTATTCATTCGTGATTTTGCATCAAAATGCTGCTCGCAGAAAAGTAACGATTTTGCCATACAAGGTCTTTTAGGACCAATGTACATATTTTTATGTTCTTATCCAGAGCAAAATAAATATTTATCTAGTGCACAGCATGAGATTAACACAAAATATACAAACAGAACAATTACTAGTCAGAAGAAATACATCTGTCAGCAGGTTGCATTACTGTAATATTACACTAGTGATACCAGAGCAATTCATTAGTATAATATTGGTGTAACATACCTTTCTGTTGAGACGCTGTTTGATTTCCCTCCTCTCTTCTTGTTCTGTCTGGTCATTTCTCTCTAAACCAAGGAGAAGAAAATAATTAGTGATATGACAAAGACACTGATAAGAACACTTGAGAGGTTGGCAAACACATTTCCCAATAATGATGTCACTGGTTTTCATCACTGTTTTCCCTCTAATCCACATAAGTGATATCACTGTTTGACCCTAAACCTTATCTACTGGTGAAAGAGTGTCCCACTGTGTTCCACTCTGTGACTGTAGACACAGATTAGGCTTCAGACATTACGAATGAAGTCTAATCCATGGGGATATATTTGAACGTTTAAAACATAATTCCTTACAGGAGTGTGAATCTTGTTCCACTGAGGATCAGATCCAGATCCTAATAAAATGGTCTCCTGAGAATGCCATCACCAACATTTTGGCCAACATCAAGTTGGGTTATGTATGTTGGAAGACAATGTGTGCTTATCTGTTCCGCCTCCTGAATTTTACATGAGTGAATGTATTTATCATAATACATTTATGTAGGCTTATTGTCTACCTTGGTAGACTTATTCAGAAATTGTGCATGAATTTCACATTGCTTAATGAAAAAAAATATATATATATGAGCAGATATTAAAATAATTTTACAACTCACGTTTTAGGATATTCCGACTCTCCAACTCTTCCACATTTGGTCTCTGGCTGAGTCTCCTGCGAAAAAACACCAGAACCACGTTCTGAACCATTTTCGATTCAAGCTTCGTCAACATCCAAGAAGTAACTTTTAAACCAAGTCCGCCGGATCAATTCTTCTCAATGTAGTCGTTCTATCGGGGAACTCCCTGTCTTTCCATCTCGCGTCTAGACCCCGACTATGATGCTTTGGTAGAGACACTCCCCACATCTGGAATACCCACAGACGTGCAATTTTTTGTATTTTCCGTTATACTACTGTTGAGCTCTGGCTGCCTTATACTATTGTCTCAAATCTTGAAATAATAGAGAGACTAGGAACAAACACTCGCTCTACTGGCATCTGCTGTTGCCTGTGCAGCTGCTCGCTTCACTGTCATCTCTTGCAGTCTACGCGACACACACGCAGCAACCTTTTTGAACTGGGTCGTGATGTGCTACTCAGGCTGCCTCCTTTTTCCGACTGCATGCATAATTTGTTGTCACTAGTAGGTGCATACGATATTTCCGCTTAAGGTATCCCCCATCGCTATTTAGACAATTACATTTCTCATTATCACAAAGCTGCTTCTTTTTTACAATTTAAATGTGTGTGTGTATATACATATTATTTTTTACCTAGAGTAAAATAGGTTACAATTACCCTATCTTGACTCTCCTATCAAAATGTACTTCTGACATTGGTAGCTACACATCTATATCACAAACTGGTAATTAAACAATCCAATTATTTTATTTAATAATGATTGCATATTAATAAGATCATACAGGCTCATACAATAGAAAATAATGACTAATTCACGTTTGCTTATACCTCACTATCAAAGCTTCAAACAATCCACATAAACCAAAATGGCTTTGGAGTCACCTGTGCAAGGGAACATTTCAAAGACTTTAATATCAATAATAGATAGGGGTCAGCTCCACACAGCATGGGTCAAACCCACCGCCCGAAAGATGAAGGTATCAAGACAGAGGGCACCGCACAACCTCACAGCACGCCTTGCCCCAGATCACCTTCACACCTTTAAAAGTCCAACGCCCTGAGTGAGGACCAAAGTCAGGTCACGCACCCTGAAGCCGCACGCGTTGACCTCGCCACTTGCTGCTCACTCCCTCTGAAAAGATGATGAAGGTGCTGGAACCTTAACATTTATAAGCAAAGTATGCTAATGGTGAATGCTTATAATGCAATGCAAATATACAGAGTAATCATGCTTGTATTTAAGAAAATGACAAACGTGTTTAATAGGATCATTACAAGATGATGAAATGTAGGTTATGAAACCTATATGCTAGATTGAGTTTGGGTTATGGAGGTAGGCTCAGTCAGTTGTGCATTTATAGGCCTACAGCGTCAATACATTTATGAGAATCAATAGGTATAATCAATAATTGAAATTACATTTAAACAGCAGGAAATCTTAGACTTGCGACTAGTAATAACTGCAGAATAATTCATTAATTTGATACAAGTTTCCCTTTGTCCGATAGATACATTTTCCAAGGAAAAATAATATTAGCCCATGTTATGTGTATTTTTTGAGATCATGCTCAGAATGCACAAGTTACAAAGTGCCTGTGTTTAATATCTAGGGCTACTATTTATTCAATAAATTGTGTTGTAGCCTACATTCATTTATGTAAGTTTTGTCACGGAACACAATCTGGTGTCAGATCTTCCCACTTCATATCAAGCTTGTTTTGTCTAAGACATTTATTTTTGAACATGTCAGTCTACTTTCCAATCACCAAAAAAGGCACTTCACAACACAAGAGCCATCATCTATATCCCACATCTGCCAGTCCAGTGCGAGTGAATGAGAAAGGCATTCCAAAAGATGTGGTGGCATAAAATTTTCAACAGATGAAATGGAGAATCACTCTCAAAGCCCCAATGGATGCTATATCACCATGATATTGACCTGGTCGATGGGTTGCTTAGCAACACGTTTCTCATGGAAATCTAATACAATGGATTCTTCCCAGGGAACCCTTACTACAGTACACCTCAGCAACCCACCAGTGGGTATTATGTTGCAATGTAGGCCTGCCTAATCATAGTTGTGTGTATGTGTAGATTAGAACATTTAATTTTCTTGGCAACAAATAATATCTTAACTTGGGGGATTTGGAAACGCAAAGTCAAGAGACAGAGGGCTCATACAAATATTTATGTTTTGATGTTTCTTACCCTATAATTATATAGGCCTATACTGACTGAAGGACAGCTGTCTAAAATACAATACAGTTTAGATACTGTTTTTCTTGTACATAGAACATGAGATGAATACCCAGTATATGCTGCAGGTGTATAAGGTAGCCTACCCACTGTCCTACAATGACAGAATTTGTGTCAGCACGAGTTTACAAACACTGTGGCCTGGATTCAATTGGGCATTTTTCACAGAGATCGCATGGTAAATGCTGCGCATGTTGGCTTAAGCCTAAATTATCATCTTTAACTAGTGCCTACTACACAGCTGCCAATGTTCCTTTTAAAAGGTTCCCATTAGATAAGCCACAGCCAAAATTGGCTATACCGTAAAAATAAAAGAAAGATTTTAAGATCAGATTGTAGTAATACGTGGGTTTATGACTAGTGATGACCCCTTTTAAAGGCCTTTTTTCCCCACACTCAGAGATCGCATTCATTTACACACTGAAGCGTAAGTTACCATTAAAAGATCCGTAGTGAGCTGTCCTGTAACCCGTTTGGATTGAATCCTTAGTAGTATAACATATAGCCTATAAAATAATACTAGGATAAATATAAAGTCATGCTAGTCGTGCCGGAAAGAAAAGGAAAGTCAACTTTGAGTAGGCGGTTAAAGCAGGCATTAGGTCTCTTATCCTTCAACCACAAATTGACAGCCAGACTGCAGTGAGCAGTCACAGTAACCCAGCTCTCCGCAAAACACATATTTTACTGGCCCTGAGTCTGGTCAAGCGTGTAACGCTCTCACTTCTCTAACCATATAGGCCTGATTCCCCTGCAGTGGGGATCCCGGTTCTATCCCGGCATAAACGCTACTCATTTCTGCCCTATATTTTGTCTCCCTGCTTCTCTCCCATCCTGTCATAAATATAGGAATGAGTTTGGAATTCCACTCTCCTTCAAAATAAAAAAACATCTGCATTCTGCACTTCCCCCACCATTTCTCCCCAACAACACACTTTTTGAGACAGAGAGAGAGAGATGCACCGGGATGCATTATTCAATAGTATCTGAGCTAAGAATAGCCCCGCTGTAGCAGCAGAAGTGGATGGCAGAGAGCACTATTGATATCAGTGTGAAATAACCTGTCTAACGGACAGAATGTGTCATTATCACAGTGATAAGTTTGGACAGCATCTTTTTTTTCTGCTCCCACCACAACTGGCAGTTTCTCTTATCTGGAGAGACTAGGAAATGTTTTAAATTAAATCTAAGCTCGGAGACGTTAGGGAGATCGAAGCCGGGAGTGATGGACTGTTTTTGCTTTCAGTAAGGGTACTCTGGGGAAATATGCTTTACTCCTCTGCTAAGCTTCCCTCTGCTCCGCCATCTTCAGGGCTAAATATAGTTGGGCTTTCCCTTCTCTAAAAAAGTGCAGTGTCACCAAAATATGGAGCATACACAGCAAATTGGCACATACAGTGCAGACCCCTGGACTTTTCTACATTTTGTTACGTTACAGCCTTATTCGAAAATGTATTGAATTGTTTTTTTCCCATCAATCTACACACAATACCCCATAATTATATTTTTGCAAATGTATTAAACATTTTACATTTAAATATCACATTTACATAAGTACTCAGACCCTTTACTCAGTACTTTGTTGAAGCACCTTTGGCAGTGATTACAGCCTCAAGTCTTCTTGGGTATGACGCTACAAGCTAGGCACACCTACACTTGGGGAGTTTCTCCCATTCTTCTCTGTAGATCCTCTCCAGCTCTGTCAGGTTAGATGGGGAGGCTCACTACACAGCTATTTTCAGGTCTCTCCAGAGATGTTCGATCTTGGTTTCATCAGACCAGAGAATCCTGTTTGGCTTCCGTCTGGTGGAGTGCTGCAGAGAATCTTCCAGAAGGACAACCATCTCCACAGAGGAGCTCTGGAGCTCTGTCAGAGTGACTATCGGGTTCTTGGCCACCTCCCTGACCAAGTCCCTTCTCCCCTGATTGTTCAGTTTGGCCGGGTGGCCAGCTCTATGAAGAGCCTTGGCGGTTTCAAACTTCTTCCATTTAAGAATGATGGAGGCCACTGTGTTCTTGGGGACCTTCAATGCTGCAAAAAAATTTTGGTACTCTTCTCCAGCTCTGTGCCTCGACACAATCCTGTCTCGGAGCTCTACAGACAATTCCTTCGACCTCATGGCTTGGTTTTTGCACTGACATGCACTGTCAACTGTGGGACCTTATATAGACAAGTGTGCCTTTCCAAATCATGTCCAATCGATTCAATTTACCACAGGTGGACTCCAATCAAGTTGCAAGGATGGTCAATGGAAACAGGATGCACATGAGTTTAATTTCGAGTCTCATAGGAAAGGGTCTGAATACTTACGTAATAAAGGTGTTTATTTGTAATAAAAACATTCTAATAAAAACAGTTTTTGATTTGTAATTATGGGGTATTGTTTGTCAATTGATGAGGAGTTTTTTTTATTTACATCAATTTTAGAATAAGGCTGTAATGTAAAATATGGAAAAGGGGAAGGGGTCTGAACACTTTCCGAATGCACTGTATACTACTAGTGTTACCACGTAAAAAAGGAATAAGCAGCTCAAATAAATGTCTACTCTAGTGTGCGAATCAAAATGTTTACAAGTCTCAATATTTGCTGTGGACCTTTTCATGTGGTCTCTGTTTTGTCTGGAGGTAACTGTGACTAGGGCTGTTGCGATGACCGAATTACTGCCATACCTGCAGTCAAATTCCACATGACCGTTTAGTCATGATAGTTATGCTTTTCCAAGCTCTGATGCTGCTGATGGTCATCAGTAGCCTACCAAACTTGCTAACTGCCTGGTACTCAGCACTCCATTGTCCCTCTAATCACTGACATCAATGCAAATGTTTTAGACAATCTAATCAAACACTTCATGAGAGCCCATGAGGTCATGTTGTGCAACATTTCAATAGGCTATGCAATTGCGCAAGAAAACAGAGTGATGGCCTCTACTAAAAAGAGGATCCGCTTTCCTTAGGCTAGATCGATTGTAAGGACCGACATCGGAGATGAGAAGCAGGGACGGAGTGTCAACATTTAAATCAGGAAACAGACAAAGACCAAGACAAGAACAGCATCAACACACGGGTACAAAATGACAATTAATGCAGAAGCAGGGAACAGAGCGGGGAACCAGACAGAGATAGGGGAGGTAATGACAGCGGTAATTGATTCCAGGTGAGTCCAATAATTGCTGATGCGCATGACGGGGGTGGAATGCATGTTTGCGTAATGATGGTGGCAGGAGTGTGTAATGCTGGGGAGCCTGGTGCTGGAGCAGGATCAGGTGTGGCACCTATGTTTATTTTTCAACTTTCCTAATATTAAGCACATTGCTTAATTTTACAACAGGAGTATAGCCTACCTGGCTGGCATGAAAATAAACCACGGGGAAAAGCATCCTCCATTCGCTATTTAAGTGCATATATGACATTAATTTTTCCAGCTGCCCGTTTTGATACAGGTGCATGATAATTGTCCATTCTAAATGTTTTCTGCTAATGGAACATTCGTGCTTATAGCCTACTACCATATGCGCGTTGCTGCGCTTAAGGTGAATAATATAGCCTAATCCTTTATCAACATTTTAAGCTCAGTGATCTGTTGAGTAAAAAAGTTGATGCTAGTGGTTGTATTAATTTGGGATCTATCGCATCCCACAACTGTCCCAGACTATTTTAAGCTTTTTAAGCTAGTTTAGAATATTTATTTATTCTCACGCAGAATACATCGACCTTTGTACTATGAGGGATAGAAAATTGACATAGGCTAATGCTTTTGCTGTACGTTAAGCCTACTCATCTTGTTGGCTGATGAAAAGTAAATGCGGACAGTTCTTCCAATATCTTCAAAATGCACCTCGGAATTGGACAAGGACGTGCGCAGTTGCGTCCCTGATGTCTTTTTTGATTTTACCTTTATTTAACTAGGCAAGTCAGTTAAGAACAAATTCTTATTTTCAATGACGGCCAAGGAACAGTGGGTTAACTGCCTTAATCAGGGGCAGAACCACAGGTTTTTACCTTGTCAGCTCAGGGATTCGATCAACCTTTCGGTTACTAGTCCAACGCTCTAACCACTAGGCTACCTGTCGCCCCACACCTGCCGTCTTCACTTGTAGCCTGTGAGAAAGACCCGATCACGTGATGGAGCGTGAAGGGCACAACAGCCACTGGCCTGAAAAGGCATGGATTTTTTAGGGTGCATTATGCCACACAAAGGGGATGCCGCCGTGAAATTCGAGGCATTATCAAGTGCTTGTCAAATTGTGACTGAGTGACTTATGTAGTGTTACTGCCTGTACAAAAGACAAAGTAGAGCTCATGCCTTTCATGCTACTTTTTTTCATTAGTCACAACATGCAGCCTAACAATGTATTACAATTCAAAACATATCGCCCAACGATTGTAGAACAACTGAAGTTACATTAATACCTCTAAAATGAAGCATAAAGGAGTACTGCTTTCTTTGTTCATCTCTCAAAACAGAATAACCACATGTGCGTACTCCCTCAAATCATTTGGAGAAAATATCCTTCCCATTTTATTCAATTCTTCAAACTATAAAATAATGCCACGGAATTCTAAGAAAATCTTGTCTGCTAAATTAACTAGTGTAGCCCACAGCCATTTGGCATAGCATACTATTCTGTTCTTCATATCATGCTTCTTTAGACCTGTCTAAAATAAATAATGCAAAATAAATAATGCATTTATTGTGAAGGTGTAGACTATATTACATGGATTTATTAGACTTTTTAAAAGGTCAACATCAGTGGCTTGTAGTGGACGCCAGGAGATACTAAATGTTTGTGTTAATTAACGGTCAATTACCATGAGACCGACAGTTAGTTGCTTGACAATCATCGGCTGACAAAACTTTCATGACCGCCACAGCCCTACCTGACTAGACGATGGGAGCACAAATGACAGTATACTGAGAAGAGTCCCTACAGCCGGTCCGAAATCACTCCCTACCGCTACCCCTTGGTCCTTACCCTTCAATGTTTGCTGATCTGAAAGGTCTGGATAGGTAGGAGCAATGTAGTGCTGCTTCCATCATATCGCTTCCACTGTACAGATCTGAAAATCTCTGATCTGTAAGCCTCAGATCAGAGGGCCTAGGGGAAGATGTAGGGAACAAATTGGTGCCGACTGCTTGGGTGGTGCCCTATGCTCCTGTGAGTTCTCTTGCACAGTGCTCACACAGGTCTCCAACTCGTGGTCCTGGAAGCCCACTGTGTGTGCAGATTCTAGTTTCAAAATCACATCAGAAATCAGGCATAATTCAACGGTCAAAACTCAGACATTTAGGGGGAGAAATGTTAGAGGTATAGTGGTCCCCCTGAAATATGTTTACCAGTTCATCTCAAATGGGGTCTAATTCAGTACACATAGCCAATAGGACACACAGTTGGTTTCCAAGATCCCGATTGGGATGCAGTTCTTTACACACTTAAGACAGCATTTTGCACAAGCAAAATGGCAGAGACCATTGAGCAGTGAGCAAAATAACTATCATATTTCAAATAGAATGGAAGGCATATTATTCAGTTACAAATACAACTCGCAATTGCATTGTGTGCACCCCTTTCAATGAAATCACACAGCAAATTATTATGTTTGATGCTAGTTTTTGCATCTATGCTGTTTTGTGTGACAAGCCTACAATGGCGACCTCAATGCGACCTTCCTCAGACAGCTCCACATCTCACTCCCATGCGAGAGGAATGTCGTCTTCACAAAGCACACTGCCTGACCCTGGGGCTCTTACGCAAGCCTCTTACAAGTCATGCTGCCACTGCTGCTCTGACGTGGCCTTTTACATAAGGTGTTTGTTTGCAGCTGGTAGTGAATACATTCTCTTGTTGTCCTGTGACAAAATTACAATTTGAGTAGCCTGTTAGTTTGAGCGGAACTAAAAATAGCCCGAGGTCGATTGTTTTCCTGGGAGTCTCCAACTGTCAAATCGCTTTCTCTAAGGTGAGTAGCACTTGACTGCGTTATTACAGGGCACATTCGTAAAAGAGACCTAGGTCTCAATAAGTTTCCCCTGTTAAAATAAAGTGTGTGTGTGTGTGTGTGTGTGTGTGTGTGTGTGTGTGTGGCTGGTTACAACACAGTGGTGTACCCCAGCTTGACACATTGGTGTGAAGGAATAGTCCTAAAATGCCTTCACATTCTGTACTCATACCGAACTGTTGTGGCTTTCCGCTAATGTGAAACAGTACAGTACAAGAACTATTGGTTTAGAGAAGCGTTTTGTTCCATTACTATTCTGGAAGTCTCGTGTCCATATGCTAATATCTACAGTGCCCCCCTGGCCTGTACATAGCGAAGACTGTTACTGGAGGTTGTGTTCAAATTCGAATAACTTCCTGTGATTGAACGTCTTGCGTGAAATAGCATGGACAGTACAACTAAACAGTACACCAACAACAACGAGTCAATAGAAAAATGGAAATGCACAATTCCTTATTTCTCATCTCTAACCCTCCAGTAGCATTCTTGAAATCATAAATAGTTTTTGCTCTTGAGAAGGAATCTGGGTATTTTATCACAGTGCGCCACATTCTACTTGTATAACCACGTCAACAATGAAGCTTAGAGTTTGCAGGATTTTACGCCATGAAACCACTCAGTGTAATTACTCATCTCACTCCCTCAACTAAGGATTGGTTTTTGTCAAAACCTTGATTTGGTCAATCAGCAGGTTTAGCACTTGGCTGCTTTAAAATCCCTCCAACACAATAGAAACACTATTTAGGATTGGCCAAGTCCAAGCGTTGATTCCAAAGAATGTACAGGACAATGCCAAATTAACATGGGGCGACGCAAATCAAGTCAATGCAAGGCGAGAGGATAATTCTCCTCAGATTGTCTTTCTCACCTCCACTCTAAAACCTTCACCGACTCCAACATTGCCACTACCAGTAAGCGTATAGTTTCATCCTCTTCTATCACTGTTCAGACACTTCTCTCGTGGACATTCACAGATTTCTATCTGTATTTACATTGACATTTTATACACAATCAATATCAATAGTGTGGTCTTATGTCCCAAAAGAGCCTTTAGGTTCATGTTGTCCATCCAGACCCGAGTTCAAGTATCATTATAAATAATTTCAAATACCTTCTGTGCTTAATGGACCAGTATAATAGTCCTATTTTAAATCATTTCAGATACTTTATCTGTGCTAAAAATGGACCAGTAGAATAGTTCCGAAACTGCAAACCCTTCCCATCTGGCAGGTATTTGAAAGATTTAAAATAGTATTTGAACCCAGGTTTGCATCAATCCATTATAGCAGGGGTATTCAACTCTTACCATATGAGGTCCTGAGCCTGCTGGTTTTCTCCTCTACCTGATAATGAATTACACCCACCTGATGTGCCATGTCTAAATCAGTCCCTGATTAGAGGGGAACAATGAAAACAAGCAGTGGAACCGGCTTCAAGGTCCAGAGTTGAGTTTGAGGGCACGAAAGGGTAGGAAATATGTAGAAAATGAAGGGGGTCCTTGCAGTAGGCCTACTGGATGTGATCTAGATGGGCTTTTTATCAATTCCACTATTCCTTGAATCCTATCTTCTTGCCGTGATTCCGAACCATATTGGAGAAGAAGGTCCCAGGTCCCTTTCCTTGGACCTTCTTCTCCAGCGCCTTTAGAGAAGGAGGCGAGAGGATGTGAGGAATTAAGGAAAGATTCATTGAGAAAGGGGTGGGTGAAGATGACACCACTTACTTGGTGAGTTTCATCTCGATCTGCTGGCGTATTTCCTGACGTTCCTGTTCGGTCCGCGCTGGGAAGATATTCCGGTCTTCAAGCTCCTCTTTGCTGGGTCGATTCCGAAGCTTCACCGCCAAGAGCTCTTTCCTTAGCCTGCGAGGTAGTGTACCTGCATACACACACAGGACGTCAGCGATCACTTCGAGATTGCTCTCACAGGGCAGAAACCTAACCTAAAATGTGCACATTCAACTCAAACCTCAAATCACTTGCAGGTCTCAAGTTTAGGAGAGTCCATAATGCCCAAAAACAATTCCTTAAAATTGCTGTAACCGCCGTTCGAAGGGTTGAGACGGTTGTCTGGTTTCCCCCCCGATGTTGAGCCCAGGAGTTAGAATGTTTAAAAATTAAAGTCTACTTTTGGATTGTTATATATCGCTTGGGAAGGGGGATATAAGTCATGTTGTTTATTTGGTGGATATCGTTCAATGTAATCTTTCCTTTAAGAAAAGACCCACCAGAGATGACGGAGTCGTTCCAGTCATCCTGATCATGGGGGAGGCCCGAGGCGTCGGAGAAGCACTGGTCCAGCCGCATGTTCTCCTTGTTCTCTTCCGCCTCCTTCCTCTCTGCTTGGTGTAGCCAGTCGATAACGCCGCCGCTCGCCATCGATGGATTCTCCGAGCTGGAGGAGCGAGAGAGTCGCCCATCAGAGCGCCGCCACGGGGTTGAGCCCGGCTCAGCAGGCCCATGCACACTGAGGGAACACAGGAGGGAGGAGGGAGCATGAGGGTTAACAGCAGAAGAGGGGTTTTTGGATGGGTGAGCATGGCGGTGCAGGTCCATTTGAAAGGTAACATGGAGACAGTAGGTGAGCATTTAGGTAAATATACCATTGGAGTTATCACCGGATTCTTCAATGGGGGAGTGAACATGCAACATGGCGGATGTACGCTGAAATCGACTATAACGCTTTACTTAAAAGCCGGCCGCCATGGTGGCCCTGAGAGGGCCCGTCTCCAACCCCTCAGGGTCTCCTCACGTCGTCAATATTATGCACCTTCCCATGCCTATTATTATCCAGTTATAATGCATTGTAAAGACTTTCCATTAGCATGTATACATAGAGAGACATAATATAAGCCTTATTTTAAGACATTATAAAGGCTCATACATGCTTATAACAAGTTATAAAGCCTTATACCTACAGGCTTTAAGTTCCAGAACATGAGACAACATGAACTCCCCGTCACATAATGGTGAGGTTATGTGTCTGTTTGCAATGAATGGGCTGTGCTGCTCACCTTTCCTGACGGTTTGCCTTTGAGGCAAAGGCTCGTTGTAGCTCCTCCATGATACAGCTAGGGGGCATGGGAAGGTGCATAATATTGGCGAGGTGAGGAGACCCTGAGGGGTTGGAGACAGGCCCTCTCAGGGCCACCATAGGGGCCAGGCTCTCGGGAGTCCTCGGCGGCTCTTTAGGCAGGAAAGAGTTGACCAAGTGTGAGGGCACAGCGGATGGGTCTGAGAGGCAGAGAAAGACAGAGATTTAAGTTTAGTGGTGGGTGCGTGTGTGTGTGTGTGTGTGTGTGTGTGTGTGTGTGTGTGTGTGTGTGTGTGTGTGTGTGGTCCATATCCTCTTTGTGTATGGATGTGTGGTCCTTTAATATGTTGTTTATGTACAATATGTGAGCTAGTTAGCTGTTTGCACTAGTGTTACTATACAGTTGAAGTTGGAAGTTTACATACACTTAGGTTGGAGTCATTAAAACTTGTTTTTCAACTACTCCACAAATTTCTTGTTAACAAACTATAGTTTTGGCAAGTCAGTTAGGACATCTACTTTCTGCATGACAATTCATTTTTCCAGCAATTGTTTACAGACAGATTATTTCACTTATAATTCACTGTATCACAATCCCAGCAGGTCAGAAGTTTACACACACTAAGTTGACTGGGCCTTTAAACAGCTTTGAAAATTCCAGAAAATAATGCCATGGCTTTAGAAGCTTCTGAGCTCATTTGAGTCAATTGGAGGTGTACCTGTGGATGTATTTCAAGGCCTACCTTCAATCTGCCTTTCCCATGACATCATGGGATAATCAAACGAAATCCAAGACCTCCGAAAAAAAAAGTGGTGGACCTCCACAAGTCTGGTTCATCCTTGGGAACAATTTCCAAATGCCTGAAAGTACCACGTTCATCTGTACAACCAATAGTACGCAAGTATAAACACCATGGGACCACGCAGCCGTCATACCGCTCAGGAAGGAGACGTGTTCCGTCTAATAGAGATGAACGTACTTTTTGGAGAAATGTCTTCTGGTCTGATGAAACAAAAATATAACTTTTTGGCCATAATGACTATCATTATCTTGGAGGAAAAAGGGAGAGGCTTACAAGCCGAACACCATCCCAACCGTGAAGCACAGGGGTTGCAGCATCATGTTGTGGGGGTGCTTTGCTGCAGGAGGGACTGGTGCACTTCACAAAATAGATGGCATCATGAGGCAGGAAAATGATGTGGATATATTGAAGCAACATCTCAAGACATCAGTCGGGAAGTTAAAGCTTGGTCGCAAATGGGTCTTCCAAATGGACAATGACCCCAAGCATACTTCCAAAGTTGTGGCTTAAAATGGCTTAAGGACAACAAAGGCAAGGTATTGGAGTGGCCATCACAAAGCCCTGACATCAATCCCATAGAAAAATTGTGGGCAGAACTGAAAAAGCGTGTACGAGCAAGGAGGCCTACAAACCTGACTCAGTTACACCAGCTCTGTCAGGATGAATGGGCTAAAATTCACCCAACTTATTGTGGGAAGCTTGTGGAATGCTACCTGAAATGTTTGACCCAAGTTAAACAATTTAAAGGCAATGCTACCAAGTACTACTTGAGTGTATGTAAACTTCTGACCTACTGGGAATGTGGTGAAAGAAATAAAAGCGGAAATAAATCACTACTATTATTCTGACATTTCACATTCTTAATATAAAGTGGTGATCCTAACTGACCTAAGACAGAGAATTTTTACTCGGATTAAATGTCAGTAATTGTGGAAAAACTGAGTTTAAATGTATTTGGCTAAGGTGTTTGTAAACTTACGACTTCAACTGTATGTTATTTACAGTCATGTGTGCATACATTTTTACTTAATTTAAGTAACTAGGCAAGTCAGTTGAGAACAATTTCTTATTTACAATGACGGGCCTACCCCGGCCGAAACGGGATGACGCTGGGCCAATTGTGCAATGCCCTATGGTACTCCCAATCACGGCCGGATGTGATACAGCCTGGATTCGAACAGGGACTGTAGTGACGCCTCTTGCACTGCATCTCAGTGCCTTAGACCCTTGCACCATTCAGGAGCCCCTTTTATGCATGGTGGTCCCAGGAATCGAACCCACTACCTTGGCATTACAAGCGCCACGCTCTACCAACTGAGCTACAAAGATAATAAGTTACTAGCCACCTGGCCTGAGACTTGAAGTAGTGTCGCCTTTGCCAACCTAAACCAGGTAGTAAGTATGCTAGTTTTTGGAATACGAATTGTCATTGTTAACGTGAGCTCGAACCTTGTGTTGGCCGTACAGGTATGATCCATCAGAAAGTATTCATACCCTTTGACTTATTCCACATTTTATTGTGTTACAGCCTGAATTCAAAATGGATTAAATCATTTTTTTTCTCACCCATCTACACACAATACCCCATAATGACAAAGTGAAAACATGTTTTTAGAATTGTTTGCAAATGTATTAAACATGAAATATCTAATTTACATAAGTTTTCACACCCGAGTCAATACTTTGTAGAGGCACCTTTGGCAGCGATGACAGCTGGGAGTCTTTATGGGTAAGTCTTTAAGAGATTTCCACAACTGGATTGTGCAACATATGCCCATTTTTCCTTTTAAAATTCTTCAAGCACTGCTTTTTACCCATCTACCAATAGGTGCCCTTCCTTGCGAAGCATTGGAAAACATGCCTGGTCTTTGTGGTTGAATCTGTTTGAATTTCACTGCTCGACTGAGGGACCTTACAGATAATTGTATGTGTGGGGTACAGAGATGAGGTTGTCAATCAAAGATCATGTTAAACACTATTGTTGCAAACAGAGTGAGTCCATGCAACTTATGAGACTTAAGCACTTTCTACTACTGAACTTATTTAGGCTTGCCATAACAAAGGGGTTGAATACTTATTGACGCAAGACATTTTAGCTTTTCATTTTTAATTCATTTGTGAAAAACATAATTCCACTTTGACATGGGGTATTGTGTCTGTAGGACAGTGACAAAAAAAATCTCTAATCTATTTTAAATTCAGGCTGTAACACAAAATTAGGAAAAATTCAAGTGGTGTGAATAATTACTGAAGGCACTGTATGTCTTGTGAGTGTGTGTTTGTACATGTGGGGTCCACACTACTCCTCGGAGTGTGCAGTGCAGTGTTTTGGCATTATGGTCCTCTCTTAGTACACCATCAGGTTGTGGGTCAATTCCATTTCAAATCAATTAATTCATTAAGTAAACTGAAATTCTGATTCCACATTTTCTCAATGCTTTTCATTAAGGAAAACTTGGAATCGGAATGTCTGTTCACTTCCTGAATGGACTCTCTTCAATTCGAATTGACCAGCAACCCTGGTACACTTAACTAGCCTTCTTACCATCGCCACTGCTCATCTGTGGCATCACCGGTTTGGCCGCTACTGGAGGGGGTGTGGTTCCTCGAAGTATTTCCTCTTCTTGCCTCTCTGTCTTTTCTCCTCCCTCCTGGACCTCCTCAGAAGCATCGGCACCAGGCTGCGCCTCCTCCTCTCCCTCTTCCTCTTCCTCTGTATTTTGACTGCTATTTCCCTCTGGCTCACAGTCCCCTGGAGGCTCAGCCACTGAAAGACGTGTTCAATTAATTAAGTTTAATCGAAGTTTAATCTCGTAACGCCAGGACAACATTTACAGTGACAGTTGTCAGTGATGAATGATGCCGTTTCATCACCACTGGTGTTTGTTTTCAGATGTCTCCACTGCTCCCTAGTGGGTCGTGGGAGTATCATGTGGTTCATTTTGAGGGACTTTTATACATCTAAAATAGCCGCTGTGAATCATATTTATAAGAAACACACACACAACCGATCAAGAGTTTAGGGTCACTTAGAAATGTCCTTGTTTTTGAAAGAAAAGCACATTTTTTGTCCATTAAAATAATATCAACTTGATCAGAAATACAGCGTAGACATTGTTAATGTTGTTAAAATGACTATTGTAGCTGGAAACGGCAGATTTTTTTATGGAATATCTACATAGGCGTACGGAGGCCAATTATCAGCAACCATCACTCCAGTGTTCCAATGGCACATTGTGTTAGCTAATCCAAGTTTATAATTTTAAAAAGCTAATTGATCATTAGAAAACCCTTTTCCAATTATGTTAGCACAGCTGAAAACTGTTGTTCTGATTAAAGAAACAATTAAACTGGCTTTCTTTAGACTAGTTGAGTATCTGGAGCATCAGCATTTGTGGGTTTGATTACAGTCTCAACGTCAACAGTAAAGAGGTGACTCCGGGATGCTGGCCTTCTAGGCAGAGTGCCTCTGTCCAGTGTTTGTGTTCTTTTGCCCATCTTAACCTTTTCATTGGCCAGCCTGAGATATGGCTTTTTCTTTGCAACTCTGCCTAGAAGGCCGGGGAGTCGCTTCTTCACTGTTGACGTTGAGACGGGTGTTTTACATGTACTATTTAATGAAGCTGCCAGATGGCTTTTATTTTTGAAATAGAATTACCTAAATGGGCGTTTCCAGCTACAATAGTCATTTACAACATTAGCAATGTTTACACAGTATTTCTGATCAATTTTATGCTATTTTAAAAATGGACAAAAAAAAGCTTTTCTTATATATTACCGTTCAAAAGTTTGGGGTCACATAGAAATGTCCTTGTTTTTGAAAGAAAAGCTTTTTTTTTCATCCATTAAAATATGTTTGGACACACCTATTCATTCCATGGCTTTTCTTTATTTTTACTATTTTCTACATTGTGAAGACATCGAAACTATGAAATAACACATGGAATCATGTAGTTCAACAAATCAAAATCTTTTTTAGATTTGAGATTCTTCAAAGTAGTCACCCTTTGCCTTGACAGCTTTGCGCACTCTTGGCATTCTCTCAACCAGGTTCACCTGGAATTCTTTTCCAACAGTCTTGAAGGAGTTCCCACATATGCTGAGCAATTGTTGGCTGCTTTTCCTTCACTCTGCGGTCCAACCAGGTCATCTGATACAGCACTCCACTCTTCTTTTTCAAATAGCCCTTACACAGCCTGGAAGTGTGTTGGGTCATTGTCCTGTTGAAAAACGGGTGTATCGATGCAGAATGCTGTGATAGCCAGCATGGCTAAGTGTGCCTTGAATCTAAATAAATCACTGACAATATCCCCAGCAAAGCACCCACACACCATCACACCTCCTCCATGCTTCACGGTGGGAACGAAAAATGCAGAGATCCTAAGAGATGGAGGTTGGAACCAAAATTCTCAAATTTTAACTCCGACCAAAAGGCCAGATATCCACCGGTCTAATGTCCATTGCTCGTGTTTGTTGGCCCAAACAAGTCTCTTCTTCTTATTGTGTCCTTCAGTAGTGGTTTCTTTGCAGAAATTCGACCATGAAGGTCTGATTCACGCAGTCTTCTCTGAACAGTTGATGTTAAGATGTGTCTGTTACTTGAACTCTGAGGCATTTATTTGGGCTGCAGTTTCTGAGGCTGATAACTCTAATGAACTTATCCTCTGCAGTCTTCCTTTCCTGTGGCAGTCCTCATGAAAGCCAGTTTCATCATAGCACTTGATGGTTTTTGCAACCGCACTTGAAGAAACTTTCAAAGTTCTTAATTTTCCATACAGACTGACCTTCATGTCTTATAGTAATGATGGACTGTCATTTCTCTTTGCTTATTTGAGGTGTTCTTGCCATAATATGGACTTGGTATTTTACCATATAGGGCTATCTTCTGTATACCTTATCACAACAAAACTGAATGGCTCAAACGCATTCAGAAGGAAAGAAATTCCTATAGTTAACTTAAGGCACACCTGTTAATTGAAAATCATTCCAGTTGACTACCTCATGAAACTGGTTGAGAGAATGCCAAGCGTGTGCAAAGCTGTGATCAAGGCAAAGGGTGGCTACTTTGAAGAATTTCAAATATAAAAATGTACTTTGACTTGATTAACACTGTTTTGGTTACTACATGATTCCATATGTATTATTTAATTGTTTTGATGTCTTCACTATTATTCTTCAATGTAGAAAATAGTTTTAAAAATAAAAAATAAAAAAACTTGAATATGTAGGAGTATCCAAACTGTTGACTGGTACTGTATATTGTAATAGTCTATGGTAAAGTTGTCAAAACGTAATTGTTTTCAAAAAAGAAAATGGTTACAACATTCTTTTCTAAATCCCCTTGATATGCCTAAAAAATAAACACGAAAGGATTTAGTCAAATTCCATGGCCCCCTCACAGTGATTACTCAAAAATTAATCTAACTGGGTTGGAGCAACTGCTGTTTTGGATGGCAATTTATATGAATTCCATGTGTAAAATTGAACAAATTCTCTGGCATAAAATAGAATCTCGGCAGTTATCGGTATCGCTAAGTGTACACATTCACAGTGTAGAGTGGGAAAAGTATGTACCCTTGAATTTAATAACTGGTTGACCCGCCTTTGACAGCAATAACCTTAACCAAACATTTTCTGTAGTTGCGGATCAAAGCTGTACAATGGTCAGGAGGAATTTTGGACCATTCCTCTTTACAAAACTGTTTCGGTTCAGCAATATTCTTGGGATATCTGGTGTGAACTGCTCTCGAGGTCATGCCAAAGCATCTCAATCGGGTTGAGGTCAGGACTCTGACTGGGCCACTCCAGAATGTGTATTTTCTTCTGTTGAAGCCATTCTGTTTTTGATTTACTTCTGTGTTTTGGGTCGTTGTCCTGTCGCGTCACCAAACTTCTGTTGAGCTTCAATTGGCAAACAGATAAAAACATTTCGCAGGAGAATGTTAGGCTAAAATGAATTCCCAAGTTTCTGTCGATGATAGCAAGCTGTCCAGGCCCAGAGGCAGCCCCAAACCATGATGCTCCCTCCACCATAATTTACAGTGGGGATGAGTTTGATGTTAGTGTGCTGTGCCTTTTTTCTCCACACAGTGTTGTGTGTTCCTTCCAAAATAACTCGACTGTAGTTTCATCTGTCCACATAATATTTTGCCAGTAGCACTGTGGAACATTCAGTTGCAAGTCTTCAAACTTCAGACGTGCAGCAATGTTTTTTTGAACAGCTGTGGCTTCTTCCGTGGTGCCCCACCATGAATACCATTCTTGTTTAGTGTTTTACGTATCGTAGACTCGTCAACAGAGATGTTAGCATGTTTCAGAGGACAAGTCTTTAGCTCCAACCAACAACTCCAATCTCGTCTCATCGATTGGACTCCAGGTTAGCTGACTCTTCTCCAAAAGCTAATTGGAGTCGTCATTAGCCTAGGGGTTCACATACTTGTTCCAACCTACACTGTGAATGTTTAAATGATGTATTCAATATAGACAAGAAAAATACAATCATTTGTCTGTTAGTTTAAGCACACTATGTTTGTCTATTGTTGTGACTTAGACGAAGATCAGATCAAATTTGATGACCAATTTATGCAGAAATCCAGGTAATTCCATAGGGTTTACATACTTTCTCTTGCCACTGTATCTTCTTTGAAAGGAGGACTTGGAAAAGGTGACATTCGATACTTTTGCCTCATATTCAAAATGTCATCTTGAATCCAAAATGCTGGAGTAAAGAGCCAAATTAAAACATTTAGCTTCACTGTCCAAATATATGGTGAGGACTATAGCTCAACCTTGCCCTATGATAGGCTAAGAGGTAGAAGCTTCATTATACCAATCAAATCTTCTTAGATCTCCACAAGTGCATAAAGCGTAGGATCTAGGCAACAATTTGGGATTAAGCCTTAGTTTTCCATGGAGGTAGGCTGTCCTACCTGGCGGGGGGAGTTCCTCTTCGGGGCCCAAATACTCCACACTGCTGACTGTGAGAGTGGCATTGAGCATTCCCCCAAACCCCCCCAACATGCATGTCCCATCTGAGGGGCCCTGCAAGGGGGAACCGGGCTCTGGAGAGAGACACCCACTGGACAATGCCACATCTGCATGGAGAACATAGAGAGACAACATACACAGCTTAGTTTGACAACCATGTTTACCCTCTATTTCACACTCATCATCTCCATAGCATGACTACTAGTCTTGGAAATCCCAGTCCTAAGGCAACAGCACTATGCTGTATGTGTCAGAGGAGGCTGGTGGGAGGAGCTATAGGAGGACAGGCTCATTCTAATGACTGAAATGTGGTTTCCATATGTTTGACATGTTTGATACCGTACCATTCAATCCATTCCAGCCATTACAATGTACCGTCCTCATATAGCTCCTCCCACCAGCCTGCTCTGGCATGTGTATGTTAGAACATTGTTAATGTGGGTAGCAACCCATGCGTTTAAGGAGACATGACTACATTATATCCATATATTCTAAAATGGCTTCCTTTCTTTCATGACCATGTACTGATCTGACAAAACTTGAGACCAATATGCAAAAGTCCTATTTGGGGTCATAAGTTGACAGAGAGAGAAAGCCATTTTAAATAGTTGGGATATTACCCAAGTGCTTTTACTCATAATATGCTACGCCTGGCCTAATTTGGTAGGGAAGAGGAAAAGGTGAGTGTGCATGTTTGTGTAGTTTACCGATGGGTCTCTCACCTGTGGAGCTCTGCTTCAGCTTCTCGTTTTTCTTTTTCCTCCACTTCCAGGGTTTGAAGATGCGCCCCAGGCTCGCCAGCTTGCTGTTGCGGCGGATGGGCGGGGTGTGCACCCCCGATACCAGGCAGCCACTATGCAGAACCCTCTGCTGGTCTATCACCTCCACTGCAACCAGGGCGAGAGGTGTGGGGGTAGACAGGGAGGATGGAAAGACAGGAGAGAGAAAAAAAGAGAGGAGGAACAGAGTAAGGAAGGAAGGGGTAGAGACAGGGATGTGGAGAGATGGGTGAAGAGAGGCATGGGTAGGAGGAAAGAAATGTGTTAACATTTAAATATGCAAATAATCCCATCATATATATGCGATATATTTCATGGTTTGGCAAATCATGCCATGGTGTCATTGTTCACTCAATGCATTAAGTAAATGAAACGTATTTCAATTCAATAGAAATAACAAAGAGAGAAAATAGTTGATGAACATCGAGAACTTGCCATCCCTATGTCTCATATGGTTTTCCCCTTTAAGACTTGAGAGGAGAAAGCATACAGCAAGACAGCAAGCACCAAATAGAAAAGCCACAGCTCACAAGAGAAAAAACAGGTGCATCAACCCAAACAAGTTTCTCATGAAGGCATAAGCAGAGTATGTACAGGAAAACTGCATCGCTGATAATCTTGCTCCATCGATTAGTCCGATGTGATGAACTGACTGTGGTGACTGATTTGACATTCCCACATCAAGAGCTCCTCAACATCAGAAGGGAACATGGGATTCAATGAAAGACATGGCCACGCGCCCACACAACAGCTATACTGACTTACATGTGTTCGGACTGTCATGTTGTACTAACATTCAATCTCAAACAAACAGAGGGCATATATTAAAATTTACAGTAAATAGACCAGAAAAAAATCCAAGCGGAAAAGTGTGACTAAACCCCCTACAACAGGAACAGACAGGAGGCAGACATTTTGGTTTCTTTATTCAGCAGAGGTGGCAGTTTAATCAAAACGGGGAAATGACCTCAGTTCACTGAGGCTCTGTGTGAGTAGAGTGGGAGAGAGGGAGGGTGGATAGAGCCCCAATGCTGTAAGCGACACGATATTCTCTATTCTTACAAACTCATGGCCTGGGGATGGGATGTGGGGGAGGAGCGGGCTCTGGCATTGGACCCCAAATAAATGGGGAAACACCAGCACACCACGGAATCCAGGTCAAGCCTGAAGACGTGCAGCGGCGAGCATTAGCACAGCGAGCTTAGAAAAGGGGGGAGAAGGAGAATGGGGGGGTGTGGGGTTGGACCATTGCTGTTGCCATGGTGACCACATCCAGATGCTGCAGTCAGTCGGTGGAGAGGAGCCCCCTCGGAGGCAGAGCAGTCCAAGTGCATCCAAGGAAGAGGGTAAGCAGCGTGGAGGAGGTCTGTGAGTAGAAAAGGGGAGGGGGACAGGAGTAGAGAGGGGGGGGGGGGGGATTCCAGGCTGTTGCCATACGGAAGGAGAATCTCCAGCAGCCAATCAGAGTCCAGCAATTCATAATGTATATCAAGTATTTTTTTTTTATGTAGTCACATAACATTGAATTTGGAGAAAGCTCAGGCTTTTTTCCCAAAGGATGGGGATGGATGGATGGATGGATATATATATATATTTTTTTAAATGATACATTTCCATCATGAAAGGTCTGTGATGAACAATACTATTTAAATGAATATGCTGACGTAAACTTTGGATTAATTAAATCCATGTATAGCGTTCAGGCAGCACACCTTTTCTTTGTATTAGGCGAGCAGACTAACAGCCTATACAAGCACGAGAAGTCTGGAACACTCCCAACTGTAAAGTTTAGATGAAATACATTTAGTGGGGAAAAAAGGGGAATTCTAATTGTTAGCAGCATTTGAGTCCAATGATTTTCACAGTATATTGTGCATAAATTATTCTAGTTCTCAGACTTGCTAGATGTTTTATATTATGTAGACAGTCGCCATGTTACTGAGGATTCAATGAAGAATCATAGTCTACTAAACTCAGGGATTCGATAAATAGTCCAATTCTACTAAACCTCTGTGCTTCTGCATGTCACTGGGGAGGAACCCCACCCTGTTAAACCATGCTGTCAGCAAATTCAAAACCGGAATTTTAACCTGCTCTGTATAGCTCCACAGCCAGCCACTCATCCTGTAGTCTTTTGCTGAGGAAGTAAGGAGAACAAAGCAAATGTCATTATGATAGTCACTCATGGAAATATGAGGACAGATTCTAAATATTTTAACATTTAAAAGATGTTAATATTTTAGGGGGGGGGTAGACGTAGCTATCTTTATTGCTAGCTGAATATCTGATGATCATACATTTTGTTTTTCTGTGACTTAGTGTCTTTTTGATTCAATGCCAAGTGCACAATCAAGTGTGACGGTCAGATATAGAGCAAAATAGATATTTTCATGCGTGACTGACAGTGTTGTGAGAGGTTACTGCTGTACCGTCACAATAAAACAATGAAAAAATAATACTTGAATTAGGCCTTATTATGTTGTAATGAATACCCTTTAGTGTGGATGCTGTGGTAAGGGTTCTTCAAATTGTGGAATTAGTTACAATGATAACTCCCTCACTTTTCACACACTTGAAGACCAGAGTTGTGTTCATTTGGCACCAAACAGAAGAAAACTCACAAATACCAGGAGGGACTACTTGAAAATGTTCTCAGTTGTGTGCCCCAATGAACATGACCCTGCTCTGTATTTGGTCCTACTTAACCTGCCATATCACACTCATACATAACACTAAATCTCCAACAAATAATTGGCATGAATTTACAACTGTCTGTCTATCTAAATGACAAATGTCAACAGACATAAAACATGACTGACATAGTATGACAGACACGGTTGTATCTAACGTCTGCTGTCCTAAGGTGGAATTGAAAGGTGGGCTGTTTATAGGTGCAATTCTATTATAAAAACAGCCGTATGTCCGTATTACAAGGGCATTGTTGAAGTGCACTTTGTGGTGCAATGTCACAGTCAGTGGAGGTCAGAATCACACGATATACACACACACACACACACACACACACACACACCTTGTAGAGTAACCTAACGTAGCAGGTGTAAAAGACATGCCTGAAACTAGATCCCCTAAATACGAGAAGAATTTAGGAAGAAGAAAAAAAATGTCGGGGGAGGTTCTCTTCTGCACTGTTCATCCAATCCAGTAAATGCGGAGGAATTAAGATGGAGTGTCACAGGATCTTTCCATTTCCCCTGAAAACCGGAACATCTGACTGTTGGGGACTCGACAGAGGCTACTTGTAGAGTAACATGGCTCCAATCCCACAGTGAAAACTAATGGATCAAAAAAACTCCAGAAATCTATTCACAGCTCAGGATATGGCTGTGTCTAGAAATGTATGTGTGTCAACGGCTTCATCATGCCCTCTGATAGGCCAGGTGGAATTGTCGCCATATCACTTTCACCTATCCAATTGTCTCAGATATATCCAAGTGTATAGGGGGTAGACGCTAGCAGTTGATTTGGGATTCAGGGTCTTCTCAGTTCAGTCCTGACTCCTGTTCAAAGCTACTTTCCATCACCCCATTTTTCCTTCACCAGGGGTCTAACAATGTGCCCTTGAACAGTCCACCTCCTTACCCACTGCCATGCCAGCTAACCTCCTCAGTTACACACACACACACACACACACACACACACACACCCGGCACTGCAACTTTGCTGCCATCTGTCCATGGCCTACCGCCTACGGGGCGGCCACAATCAGAGCACACAGCTAACTACCAGAACACACACAGAGAGACAGAGAGACAGAGAGAGAAAGACTGACTGTGTCTATGCTTCCTAGTGAGCAGCCACACAGTGATTTAAGAGGGAATGTGATCTGATCAAAATAGAGAGCACCTACAACACAAATGAAGGTGCAGAGTTCAGAGCCAGCTGGTCTCTATGAAGAGTGGAGTGTCCACACTAGCAACTGGTTGGTCAATGCGTCACTTAGATCTTTGCTATTGCTTAACACTGAATGATAACATTGTATAAATGGCAAATATAGTTACAGGGAATAAAAATGTACCAAACCCCCAATAAACAAATGACTAAACAGTAGACCCTTCCATACAAAGCTATTTTGAGTTGCATCATTATGCAAAGTAAATGGGTGAGTGGATGTTGTGTGAGATTGAGCAATATCACAAATATCAACTGCAAGTATTCTACTCCTTGGCCCGTATTCATAGAGTAGGAGTGTCGATCTAGGATCAGGTCCCCGGTGTCTGTGTAATCTTAATTAATTAGGATCTAAAAAGGCACTGATCTAAAGGCAATCCTACTTTGAGACGCTTTATGAATACGGCCTGGACTTAAGAGATTCTGCATTGAATATGCTTTTCAGTTCAGGAGTAGACTTACCTAAATCAGCTGAATAACTCAGTTATTCCGGAGTCTGAGAACCCGGCCTTATGTGGTGTATTCTCATATGTGTGGGCTACTAGCTTTAAGAAACAATGTCAGGAATGAGAGCTGCCAATAGTAAGTGCCCGAGGGCCTTGTTTGTTACCATATGTTTGAGTTAAGAATGAGGACTGGTGGGGGAGTACACAAATAGACCGACTACTGCAGGCAGCCTCACAAAGAAACACTTAGGATCAAGTCCCGTTTTACATCGTTTCAAGTAAAGAACACTTAGGATCAAGTCCTGTTTGTATGTCTTTTCGAGGAGGCTTATTTCTGCCCTTTGTCTTGTATCTGCATAGGATAAGCGCTACGTTGGTTTTGATACACACAAGGCATATGCATATACTGTACACAAACACGGATGTATACACGCAAATACATGTGCACACACACACCCACAATATGTCTCATGGCCTGAACCTGGCATGCTGTTTTAAGGTTAAATCACGTAACATACGATCTTAATTTGGTCACTCTTTATGTTGCTGTATTTGAGTTAAAAAGGCTTCTAAAGTTTGTAATTCCAATTTGAAATTTCAGACTTGATTTGCCCTAACAAAAAAATGTATCAACACCTACAAACATTTCTATGAATGATAATCCACATTTCCTGTTGCTGCAGGATTATTTCCCTGCTGTAGCAAACTGGTTCAAATTAAGATCCTACATCTGCACACTCTTAGAAAAAAAAAAAGGTGCCATCTAGAACCTAAAACGGTACTTTAGCTGTCGTAATAGGAGAACTCCTTGAAGAACACTTTTTGGTTCCAGGTAGAACGCTTTTGGGTTTCCTGTAAAACCCTTTCCACAGAGGGTTCTATAGTACATGGAACCCAAAATAGTTATCCTAATAGGGACAGCCCTTTTGGAAGTGTACTGTACACACTGACCATGGCTGGTCTTTGACAAGGAAATCGTAAGGAAATCAATTTACACACAGTAAGATCAGAGCCTAACAGGCAAAAAACACAGAGGCACACTACTAATTGTAGTGTGTTTGTAACACTCGCTCTCTCACACAGGCACGCACGCAAAACACACACTGATCATACCACCCTAAGGATCCAGCATCTCCCTGAAAGCAAACAGATGGATGTAGCTAGTCGTGCTAAAAGTGTCTTTCGTGCCCAACTCCTGTCACTCACACAATAGGCTCAGGCACTAAGAATAGATCTGTATCGAGAGAGCACCCTCAGCTCTCTGGTTTCAAATAGTCAAGTGTCTGTTCATGTCTGTGACTAAACATATAAAAAGAGGATGCAGGACATAAAAATAAAAAAACTAATACTGACTAATGGACAAGTCTGCCCCCTGAAAATGTAATTGCCTCTGTATAATGAATACAGCACCACATACTTTAGGTTTTCAGATTTCTTGTGAATGGTGGTGGTTTCGGTCTACTTGGCAGTTGTACACTAGCAGGCTCAGGTGGGTGTGTTCTCTTGTGTAATTGATTGCAGTTATTCCACTGATTTAGGTCAATGCCTGAAAGATGAAAACGTGCGTGTGTATGTGTGTGCATGCAGAAGTGTTCGGGTGTATGTGTGTGTTATGCACATTTGTGTAGCAGTTGAAACATGTGCATATGCTGAGCACTTGTTGGCTGCTTTATCTTCACTCCCAAACATGCAGAGATCATCCGTTCACCTACTGTGCGTCTCACAGACATTTCCAAAAATTTACATTTGGAATCATTTGACCAAAAGGACAGATTTCCACTGGTCTAAAGTCCATTGCTAATGTTTCTCAGCCCAAGCAAGTCTCTTCTTCTTATTGGTGTCCTTTAGTTGTCACGCCCTGACCTTAGAGAGCCTTTTTATGTGTCTATTTTGGTTTGGTCAGGGTGTGATTTGGGTGGACATTCTATGTTCTGATTTCTATATTTTGTGTTTATGTTTTGGCCGGGTATGGTTCTCAATCAGGGACAGCTGTCTATCGTGGTCTCTGCTTGGGAATCATACAGGCAGCCTTTTCCCACCTGTGTTTTGTGGGTAGTTGCTTTCTGTTTTGTGTCTGCACCAGAACTGTTTCGTTTTGTTCCACTTTGTTATTTTGTTTGTGTTCAGTTTAAATAAATTATGATGAACACGTACCACGCTGCACTTTGGTCCTCTTCGTCAGACGAGCGTTACATTAGTAGTGGTTTCTTTATAGCAATTCGACCATGAAGGCCTGATTCGCAAAGTATCCTCTGAACATTTGATGTTGAGATGCGTCTGTTACTTGAACTTCGTGAATCATTTATTTGGGCTGTAATTTCTGAGGCTGGTAACTCTAAATTAACTTATCCTCTGCAGCAGAGGTA
Source organism: Oncorhynchus masou masou (assembly GCF_036934945.1). NCBI lineage: Eukaryota > Metazoa > Chordata > Actinopteri > Salmoniformes > Salmonidae > Oncorhynchus > Oncorhynchus masou. The sequence goes on from NC_088229.1 coordinate 34,164,092, forward strand.
ACTCTGGGTCTGCCTTTCCTGTGGTGGTCCTCGTGAAAGCCAATTTCATCATAGCGCTTGATGGTTTTTGCAACCGCACTTGTGGAAACTTTCAAAGTTCTTGACATTTTCCAGATTATGACATGAAAGGTCAGTCAAAGTAATGATGGACTGTCGTTTCTCTTTGGCTCTTTGAGCTATTCTTGCCATAATATGGACTTGGTCTTTTGCCAAATAGGGCTGTCTTCTGTATACCACCGCTACCTTGTCACAACACAACCGATGGTCTCAAATGCATTAAAAGGAGAGAAATTCCACAAATTAACTTTAACAAGGCACACATGTTAATTTAAATGCATTACAGGTGACTACCTCATCAAGTTGATTGAGAGAATGCTCAGTGTGCAAAGCTGTCATCAAGGCAAAGGGTGGCTATTTTGAAGAATCTCAAATATATTTTCATTAGTTTAAACACTTTTTTAGTTACTACATGATTCCATGTGGTGTTAATTCATAGTGTTGTCTTCACTATTATTCTCTACAATACAGAGAATAGTAAAAAAAAAAAAAAAAAAAAAAAACCCTGGAATGAGTAGGTGTCCAAACTTTTGACTGGTACTGTAAGTGGAAGGGTTCTGATTCATACTGGTTTAGCAGTCACATACATCCACAAATAAGAACAGCGTAAGAAATACTTTGAGCAGTGAAAAATAATATATTGATAAAGTCACGCTACTATATGCAAGTACAGTACTACCTTGTTATGAGCTAAAGTGTCTCTGAATAAAAATGTAAAAAAACAAAAAAACCTGGATTGCAATGCTTTAACTCAACAAAACACATGCACCAAATAAGAGCATGGCACATTCAGTTGGACAGAATACAGCAGGCAGTGGTTAGTGAGTGTTAATGAGCAAATGCTTAGCTTTCACAGACAGTAAGTACATAACTGTATTAAAATGGCAAGTGTGCGTGTGCATGCGGTGTGCGTTCGTGCGTGTGTGGTGAATGTGCGTGTCAGCAACGTGACTGGTTTGCCATAAGAAGACAGATACACAAACTGAGTGGGTTGGAAGAACAAACTCATGTGTTTGTACATATAGACCGATAAACCCAGGCAACAGTTCAAATCCCTCTCCCTCCTTCTCCTAGCACAGTCACAACCAATAATGTATATAAACCCTGGATTGCTGATGCTATGAATTGTCCATCTCAGCAGTGGAAGCTGCTGAGGGGAGGACGGCTTATAATAAAGGGCTGGAACGGCGCGAATGGAATCAAACACATGGACTCCGCTCCAGCCATTAGCACGAGCCCGTTCTCCCCAATTAAAGGTGCCACCAACCTCCTATGATTGAGAGGGGTTGAAGCCACCGGTCAGCCATATTGGCACCCCCAGTAACAGCAGTTCTCAATAGGAATGAACAGAATTCTACAGTGTTTCAATTCAATGTTTCAAGGATGATGAATTTAAATAAATATTTTTTTTTGTTTCAGTGGGGACCGTAACATTAGCATTCTAAAAATATGTATATTTTAAGGAAATTATTAAATATGTTTTTTCATTTGTATATTTAGCCCACATAATATTACGCTGAACAAAAATATAAAAACGCAACATGCAACAATTTCAAAGATTTTACAGAGTTCAAATCAAATCAAATTTTATTTGTCACATACACATGGTTAGCAGATGTTAATGCGAATGTAGCGAAATGCTTGTGCTTCTAGTTCCGACAATGCAGTAATAACCAACAAGTAATCTAACTAACAATTCCTAATCTACTGTCTTATACACAGTGTAAGGGGATAAAGAATATGTACATAAGGATATATGAGTGAGTGATGGTACAGAGCAGCATAGGCAAGATACAGTAGATGGTATCGAGTACAGTATATACATGTGAGATGAGTATGTAAACAAAGTGACATAGTTAAAGTGGCTAGTGATACATGTATTACATAAGGACGCAGTCGATGATATAGAGTACAGTATATAGGTATGCATATGAGATGAATAATGTAGGGTAAGTAACATTATATAAGGTAGCATTGTTTAAAGTGGCTAGTGATATATTTACAACATTTCCCATCAATTCCCATTATTAAAGTGGCTGGAGTTGAGTCAGTGTCAGTGTGTAGGCAGCAGCCACTCAATGTTAGTGGTGGCTGTTTAACAGTCTGATGGCCTTGAGATAGAAGCTGTTTTTCAGTCTCTCGGTCCCAGCTTTGATGCACCTGTACTGACCTCGCCTTCTGGATGATAGCGGGGTGAACAGGCAGTGGCTCGGGTGGTAGATGTCCTTGATGATCTTTATGGCCTTCCTGTAACATCGGGTGGTGTAGGTGTCCTGGAGGGCAGGTAGTTTGCCCCCGATGATGCGTTGTGCAGACCTCACTACCCTCTGGAGAGCCTTACGGTTGAGGGCGGAGCAGTTGCCGTACCAGGCGGTGATACAGCCCGCCAGGATGCTCTCGATTGTGCCTCTGTAGAAGTTTGTGAGTGCTTTTGGTGACAAGCCGAATTTCTTCAGCCTCCTGAGGTTGAAGAGGAGCTGCTGCGCCTTCTTCACAATGCTGTCTGTGTGAGTGGACCAATTCAGTTTGTCTGTGATGTGTATGCCGAGGAACTTAAAACTTGCTACTCTCTCCACTACTGTTCCATCGATGTGGATAGGGGGGTGTTCCCTCTGCTGTTTCCTGAAGTCCACAATCATCTCCTTAGTTTTGTTGACGTTGAGTGTGAGGTTATTTTCCTGACACCACACTCCGAGGGCCCTCACCTCCTCCCTGTAGGCCGTCTCGTCGTTGTTGGTAATCAAGCCTACCACTGTTGTGTCGTCCGCAAACTTGATGATTGAGTTGGAGGCGTGCGTGGCCACGCAGTCGTGGGTGAACAGGGAGTACAGGAGAGGGCTCAGAACGCACCCTTGTGGGGCCCCAGTGTTGAGGATCAGCGGGGAGGAGATGTTGTTACCTACCCTCACCACCTGGGGGCGGCCCGTCAGGAAGTCCAGTACCCAGTTGCACAGGGCGGGGTCGAGACCCAGGGTCTCGAGCTTGATGAGCTTGGAGGGTACTATGGTGTTGAATGCCGAGCTGTAGTCGATGAACAGCATTCTCACATAGGTATTCCTCTTGTCCAGATGGGTTAGGGCAGTGTGCAGTGTGGTTGAGACTGCATCGTCTGTGGACCTATTTGAGCGGTAAGCAAATTGGAGTGGGTCTAGGGAGTCAGGGAGGGTGGAGGTGATATGGTCCTTGACTAGTCTCTCAAAGCACTTCATGATGACGGAAGTGAGTGCTACGGGGCGGTAGTCGTTTAGCTCAGTTACCTTAGCTTTCTTGGGAACAGGAACGATGGTGGCCCTCTTGAAGCATGTGGGAACAGCAGACTGGTATAGGGATTGATTGAATATGTCCGTAAACACACCAGCCAGCTGGTCTGCGCATGCTCTGAGGGCGCGGCTGGGGATGCCGTCTGGGCCTGCAGCCTTGCGAGGGTTAACACGTTTAAATGTTTTACTCACCTCGGCTGCAGTGAAGGAGAGACCGCATTTTTCCGTTGCAGGCAGTGTCAGTGGCACTGTATTGTCCTCAAAGCGGGCAAAAAAGTTATTTAGTCTGCCTGGGAGCAAGACATCCTGGTCCGTGACTGGGCTGGATTTCTTCCTGTAGTCCGTGATTGACTGTAGACCCTGCCACATGCCTCTTGTGTCTGAGCCGTTGAATTGGGATTCTACTTTGTCTCTGTACTGACGCTTAGCTTGTTTGATAGCCTTACGGAGTGAATAGCTGCATTGATTGTATTCAGTCATGTTACCAGACACCTTGCCCTGATTGAAAGCAGTGGTTCGTGCTTTCAGTTTCACACGAATGCTGCCATCAATCCAAGGTTTCTGGTTAGGGAATGTTTTAATCGTTGCTATGGGAACGACATCTTCAACGCACGTTCTAATGAACTCGCACACCGAATCAGCGTATTCGTCAATGTTGTTATTAGACGCAATACGAAACATGTCCCAGTCCACGTGATGGAAGCAGTCTTGGAGTGTGGAGTCAGCTTGGTCGGACCAGCGTTGGACAGACCTCAGCGTGGGAGCTTCTTTTTTTTTTTTTTTTTTAGTTACAGTTCATATAAGGAAATCAGTCAATTTAAATACATTCATAATGCACTAATCTATGGATTTCACATAACTGGGAATACAGATAGGAATCTGTTGATCACTGAAACCTTAAAAAAAATATAAATATATATTTTTTTTTAAGTCAGTATCTGTGTGACCACCACTTGCCTCGTGCATCACTACACATCTCCTTCTCATAGAGTTGATCAGACTGTTGATTGTGGCCTGTGGAATGTTGTCCCACTCCTCTTCAATGGCTGGGCGAAATTGGTGGATATTGGCGGGAACTGGAGCAGGCTGTCATACACCTCAATCCAGAGCATCCCAAACATAACATGTGTGGTGAATATGAAGGCCATGGAAAAACTTGCACATGTTCAGCTTCTGGGAATTGGGTACAAATCATTGCAATGTGGAGCTGTGCATTATCATGGTGAAACATGAGGAGGTGATGGCGGCAGATGAATGGCACGACAAAGGGCCTCAGGATCTCGTCACGTGTGCATTCAAATTGCCATAGATAAAATGCAATTGCGTTTGTTGTCCGTAGCTTATGCCTGCCCATACCATAACCCCACTGCCACCATGGGGCACTCTGTTCACAACATTGACATCAGCAAACCACTAGCCCACACGAAACCATACACGCTGTCTGCCTGGTACAGTTGAAACTGAGAGCACACTTCAACATGCCATTGGCCATTGAAGATGACATTTGCCCACTGAATTCGGTTACAACGTCGAACTGCAGTCAAGACCCTCATGGGGACAACGAGCATGCAGATGAGCTTGCCTAAGATGGTTTCTGACAGGTTTGCAGAAATTATTTTGTTGTGTAAACCCACAGATTCAGCTGTCCGGGTTGATCATCTCAGACAGTCCCCGCAGGTGACGAAGGCAGATGTGGAGGTCATGGGCTGATGTGTTTACACATGGTCTGTGGTTGTGAGGCCGGTTGGACATTCTGCCAAATTCTCCAAAACGATGTTGGACGCGGCTTATGGTAGAGAAATTAACAATAAATTCTCTGGCAACAGCTCTGGTGGACATTCCTGCAGTCAGCATGCTAATTGCACCCTCCCTCAAAACTCAAGACATCTCTCACTCACCCAATGGGCGTAAATCTTGGTCTGTAGTTATATGTAAACTAACCCTTGCTGATTTTCAGCAAACGTTTTCGATAAACCATCCACCAGCTATAAGGCCAGTCATTGGAACTCCTTTCCCACAGTGGAAGGTTTCGATGTCAGCAGCCCCACATAGGGCTACCTGCCATCACATCATCTAGCTCCAAAGATCTTCTCTCAGAGACGAGGCCATTACCCAACCTATTTAAGAAAATGTCATGTTACATTATGTATTTGTTGTTCATTCAGTTAAGCCTGTACTCGATCGAAGTTCGATTAGGCCTAAAGCTAACCTGTACTGATGGGTAATTATTCCATGTACTCCAGTCTAAAGCCTGGCCTATGGGTTCAGGGCCTGTATTCACTAAGTGTCTTAGAGTAGGTGTACAGCTCTAGGATCTGTTTTTTCACTTCATACCATGATGAATAAGACAGGGGGGGACTTCATCCTAAATCAGCACTCCTACTCTGAGAAGCTTTGTAAATACCGTCCCAGGAGTGCCACTGCAATGCGAGTGTTTCGCTCTCCATGGTGCTGAAAGAATACAGAATGCCCACCATCCATACAATGCCGGCATACCTCTCTCACTCTCACACACACACACACACACACGACTGCCCTGCATTCTCCCACGTCCTCCAAACAGTCCGGTGAGACAATGAATAGATAGATTAATCTCCCTTACAACCGAAGTCCTTCTATTACTGTCATCTGATACAGCAATGTATTTAATTTACCATCTCAAGAGAGGGCCTGTAAGGATTGTTGTGTTCAATACTGCTCTACTGTAAGTGCTTATTAAGCTAACAGTTACTCTGAAAGGGCTTCCTCTACACTCCCTCTGTAATGATTTGATGTTGGCATCCCTTGAGTGGGAAGTCTACCTCTTCTACCTAGTCCGCCTTGGGCTCAGTGTTCTTTTTCAGTCCTCCCCCTCTCTCTATAGCCTTGTGTTCCCAGCCCAGACACTGTTTATTTGAGTAAGGGACTGGGGAGTTCCCTCTGCCTTGATCATCTATCTCTGACAGAATCACACACACACACACGTCGGAGTGGGAATCTCAGGCTATACATGGGCGGGTGAATCTTAACTTCCACTTAAGGGGAATTTTCACTTAGTCATGCATACATTTCAAATGGTAGGCTAGAAGTGGAATTTCAACATAAATGGGAGTTAGGGTTGGCCTCTGTAATACCAGCCAAAACCAAGTGTGGGGGGGCTCATTAGTCTACATGTTCACTGTCCTCATCGATTGGAAAGGCCTGGATAGGTGAAAGTGTAACAGTGTTGCTTCCATCGCTCTCCTCACCCGAACCTGGGCTTTAATCAGAGACCCTCTGCACACATCAAAAACAATCACCCTCAGAGTATCGTTACTTAACGCTTCACAAAAGCTGCAGCCCTTGCAGAGCAAGGGAAACAACTACCTCAAGGTTCTCAGAGCGAGTGACGTCAGCGATTGAAACACTACTAGCGTACACCTCTAACTAGCTAGCCATTTCACACCGGTTACAAAAGCAACCTACCAAGCCTCCCGTGGGCTTCAATTGTACCATATGGTTTTCACCGATCCAAGATTTGGTTTCGGATTAGAAAATGACTAATGAAATGATACAAGGGGAAAAAACGATAGAAGAATACCAGAGCATGGCATTGGTACGCAACCCCCAAAGTTTGAGAAGTTGATGTCGATGAATATGGAAACTATCCAATAGACCTTAGGTAACTTTTAATACGTGTCTATTTACAACAGCTTCAGTCTATCCCTCAATGTAGGCCAGAAAGCCCAGGAGGCCAATTCTACAGTAGCTCTCTGGCTTTTCACACAGGCAGAGGTGGTCTCCTCCTCTGTTGTGCAAGGGCCAAAACTATAGTTTTCCTCTTTTCTCTCTGCTCTACTGTAGCATGGCCTCCTGACTACACTTAACCTAACTTTCTTTAGTTCCATTAGTTCACCCAAATTACATATTGGTTTAGCAGTCTATGGACAAGGTGTGACAGCAATCAATGCTTTGGTTTAGTTTCCCCGGCACTGTTTCCACATGGTAATGTTTTAGTATTTGTGGCAGAAATCCCATTCAAATCATGAGACCGATATTAGCATTTTTCAAATTGATTGTGAAGCTCAACAAGTCACTTACAGATGAACAAAATATCCTAATATCCGTCCCATGATTTGAATTAGATTTCTGCCACAAATACTAAAACATTACCATGTGGAAACAGTGCCGGGGAAACTAAACCAAAGCATTGATTGCCGTCACACCTTGTCCATAGACTGCTTACTTACAGGGTAAGAAAACCAATGTCTAATTTTGTAATTTGGTTGAACTATCCCTTTAACACATGACATGTGTTTCGCTTTGCTCGGGTCCTAGTTCCAAGACAGTCTCACAGGGCTACTGCTGAACTGCCTGGCTGTTTTCCCACTCAGTCTGATTCCGGCTGTGATTTTATTTCAGTATTGCACAAGCTCAGGTAGTCATGCTAGTTCTCCAACACAGACACACACACGTTCCCAAGCACATGTATACGTATAGACGCATGGACGCACAGACACATTTATGCACACACGCAAACACACACGCCAATGCTTATTCCCTGTCATTTGGCACAGTTCACACACTGTCAAATGCCTAATCTGCATCCACAACCTCAGGGCATAAGCATAAGGAAAGGGGGATACCTAGGCAGTCCTACAACTAAATGCTTTCAACTGAAATGTGTCTTCCGCATTTTACCCAAACCATCTGAATCAGAGAGGTTTGGGGGGGGGCTGCCTTTTTAATAGACATCCAGTCTTCGGTGCCTGGGGAACAGTGGTTTAACTGCCTTGCTCAGGGGCAGAACGACAGATTTTTACCTTGTCAGCTCAGGGATTCGATCCAACAACATTTTGGTTACTGGCCCAATGCTTTAACCACGAAGGATTGTTGTTGCCGTTTGATTTCCATGTGTGGAGAAAGACAGCGATCCCACAGTGAGCTGTGCTCGACCAGGCATACACTAACAGTTTGTCCCATTTACTTAAATTGCAGTTCTTGTAATTACAATGTCCCAGTACAACATGCAGTAGTGTTACAGTACAAGTTGAAAAGGTAAGAACGGAGTGAGATGGTGTCAGTGTGGACAGTATGATAGTAGTGATGATCAATGTTCCCTCTAAAACTGCACTTGCGGGGCTCGCACCTCCACCACGACTGCAGCGCAGAAGAAATTCCATGCCACGCAGAGACGCAAGAGATTATATTGTGCAAACTAAAGTTCAGACTTACGTTTTTTCTGTGATCGAAGCAGCATTATACCAGACCCTTTTCAATGCAACAAAACAAATCTAAATTTGCAAGACTGAGTTTGGTTTTGTTGTAGTTCGAGCCAGAGCGCAAAGAAGTATAATTCTATTGGCGGTGTCGACCACAAGCGGTCTTTCAATCACGTGCGAGTGAATGAGCTTTTCGGATCAGATGAGATCAGAGCCGCGTGTGTACACATATGTTGATATTCTTTGCTTGTTAGCGAGTTATTAGCTCAGTTATAGATAAGTATTATGTCAGCAATGGGGAGTTACTGCTTTCTACAAGAGCACAAAACCTGTAGGCTACATTTCAAGCGGTCTTAGAAAAGCAAGTCATGTAAACAAAAAGCTTACGTCTTCCTGATTAAAGGAGGAGCGTTGTATTTTGACAGTCTTGAATATGAAAATAAGCCAAAAAGAGGGGTTGCCTACATTGTCTAATTATCTGTATGGTAATAATAATAATATTTAAATGTAAAGTGGTTTCTTGCATCATACAACACAATGTAATTCAAAGCCTCAGTGTTCACTGTAAACGCGCGCTGGAAGTTGCACAACATTTTCACAACGTTCAAGTTTCCGCTCAAAATACCTACATTTAGCCCAGGGCCCCCCAAAATTAGAGGGAACATTGGTGGTGATAATCATGTGACAGATGCTGTAGATGGTCCTTGGACTTACTCTTATTGACCAAGCTGTGATGAGCTGTACATATGTAAGATCATCAATTTGAGCCAGTTTGCCACAGCAGGAAAATAATCATGCAGCAACAGGAAATGTGAATTATGTGGATTGTAATTAAATTGACATTTTTGTAGGTGTTGATACATTTGTCATAAAATCAAGGCAAAAATTTCAAAGTGGAAATTACAAACTTCATAGCCTTCTTAAACCTCAAATACATGCATTACAAATGTCCTTATATTGCAGGAAAGTTATCCTGCAACAGGGCGATCAAATGAAGATCCTTCATCTGTACCACAGGCATTGTGACAAGCTGAGAAGAGACATCACTCACTTTGAAAGTAGATGCTACATTTACAACCAACTGATGAAATGTATGTCCATGGACAAAGTGTACAAGTTGTTGCCCAGATCGCTCATTAAAAAGAAACATGTAAAACTTATTCAGGATTGATTGGTCCCCTGCGGGATGGTTGAGCTAACATAGGCTAATGTGATTCGCATGAGGTTGTACATAAGAAGATTTCCCAGGACATAGACATGTCTGATATGGGCAGAAAGCTTAAATTCTTGTTAATCTAACTGCACTATCCAATTTACAGTAGCTATTATAGTGAAATAATACCATGCTATTGTTTGAGGAGAGTGCACCGTTTTGAACATGAAATGGCACATTTGGGCAGTCTTAATACAACATTTTGAACATAAATGCAATGGTTCATTGGATCGGTCTAAAACTTTGCACACACTGCTGCCATCTAGTGGCCGATATCTAAATTGCACCTGGGCTGTAATAATACATTATGGCATTTCTCTTGCATTTCAAAGATGGTACAAAAATACATTTAAAAAAACAAACAAATTCTCTATATTATCTTTTACCAGATATAATATGTGATATTATCCTACATTACTTTCACATTTCCATAAACTTCAAAGTGTTTCCTTTCAAATGGTACCAAGAAAATATTCCTTGCTTCAGGGCCTGAGCTACAGGCAGTTCGATTTGGGTGTCATTTTAGGCAAAAATTGAGGAGAAAAAAAAGGTCCCGTTCCTTATGAGGTTTTAACCTGCATGGGATTCATTTTTGCTATTCCTTAGGAGTTCCTCTAGTAAGTCTTTCTCCTCCCTCTATGGAGAATATGAGTGGCTCAAGAGGGAAATTAAGAGATTTTTTGCTGCAATAAACAGGTGGCATTGACTAACTTCCTGGTTTTGGTCCGGCCGAGATGAATGAGTTGCGAGCTGACAGCTTCGTGAATTGCAGCTCTGGTTCCATTGTAGAAATGTGATTAAAGGAATAGTTCACCCAAAGTTCATCATTGATGAATTGTTTTGTTACCTTGGAAATAGTCTATAGGCGGCCTATGGGCTATCAATCAGTGTGTCGATAGATGTATCTACAACAAAAATAAAAGACAACATGTAAAGTGTTGATCCCATGTTTCATGAGCTGAAATAAAATATCCCAGAAATGTTTCATATGCACAAGCTTATTTCTCTCAAATGTTCTGCCCATTTCTTTTTTACATACCTGTTAGTGAGCATTTCTAATTTGCCAAGATAATCCATCCACCACATGATCATTACACAGGTGCACCTTATGCTGGGGAGAATAAAATGACCCTCTAAAATGTGCAGTTGTGTCACAACACCACATATGTCTCAAGTTGAGGTAGCATGCAATTGGCGTGCTGACTGCAAGAATGTTCACCAGGGCTGTTGGCAGTACGTCCAACCAGCCTCACAACCACAGACCACATGTATGGCGTCACGTGGGCGAGCGGTTTGCTGATGTCAATGTTGTGAACAGAGTGCCCCATGGTGGCGGTGGGGTTATAGTATGGGCAGGCATAAGCTACGGACCATTTTATTGATGACAATTTGAATGCACAGAGATACCGTGATGAGTTCCTGAGGCTCATTGTCATGCCCTTCATCCGCCGCCATCACCTCATGTTTCAGCATGATAATGCACGGCCCATGTCACAAGGATCAATACACAAAAGCTAAAAATGTCCCAATTTTTCTATGGCTCCCATACTCACCAGACATGTCATCCATTGAGCATGTTTGGGATGCTTTGGATCAATGTGTATGACAGCCTGTTCCAGTTCCCACCAATATCCAGCAACTTCACACATCAATTGAAGTGTGGGAAAACATTCCACAGACCACAATCAACAGTCTGATCAACTCCATGCGAAGGAGATGTGTCGCGCTGCATGAGGCAAATGGTGGTCCCACCAGATACTGACTGGTTTTCTGATCCAAGCCCCTACCTTTTTCTTAAGGTATATGTGTCCAACAGTTGCATATCTGTATTCCCAGTCATGTGAAATCCATAGATTAGTGTCTAATTTATTTACATGATCTGTATGTTGAGTTTATATTTTTGGTCAGTGTATCTACAGCTATCTACCCATCTGCCTGTCCGTCTGTCAGTCTGCCTGTCCATCTGCATGTCTGTCTGCCCATCTGTCTGTTTGTCAACCCACCAAGTCCTCCAGTTAAATGAGTCCCAGGATACAGCCGCTAGATCTAAATGAGGTGGGAAGAGAGTCAGAGAGTGGCCTCCCTCCCACCCTGTAGTGGCCGTGCTCTTTTCAGCAGCCACTTAGCAACACAAGGGATGAGTCATATCCTGCTTCTGGCTCGTCAATTACCCTGACATGGCATGCAGCGAGAGTGTGGGTCACCCAACAGAGCTAGGTAGGTGCAGAGGAAGACGGCACGATCAGGGTTACTGAGACACACTGAAGCAGCAGGATAGATAGTTGCCAAAGGGAGAGATGGAATGAATAAGAAAAATGGAGACGTGGGGAGGTGGTAAATAGAGAGAGCGTGGTGTAATGGAAAGTCAATGTGAAACTGAGGGACTCAAATCAAAAATGTATTGGTCACGTACAGTCGTGGGCAAATGTTTTGAGAATGACACAAATATTAATTTTCAAAGTCTGCAGCCTCAGTTTGTATGTCAATTTGCATATACTCCAGAATGTTATAAAGAGTGATCAGATGAATTGCAAAGTCCTTCTTTGCCATGCAAATAAACTGAATCCCCAAAATACATTTCCACTGCATTTCAGCCCTGCCACAAAAGGACCAGCTGACATCATGTCAGTGATTCTCTCGTTAACACAGGTGCAAGTGTTGATGAGGACAAGGCTGGAGATCACTGTCATGCTGATTGAGTTCGAATAACAGACTGGAAGCTTCAAAAGGAGGGTGGTGCTTGGAATCATTGTTCTTCCTCTGTCAAGCATGGTTACCTGCAAGGAAACACGTGCCGTCATCATTGCTTTGCACAAAAAGGGCTTTACAGGCAAGGATATTGCTGCCAGTAAGATTGCACCTAAATCAACCATTTATTGGATCATCAAAAACTTCAAGGAGAGTGGTTCAATTGTTGTGAAGAAGGCTTCAGGGCGCCCAAGAAAGTCCAGCAAGCGCCACGATGTCTCCGAATGTAGATTCAGCTGCGGGATCGGGGCACCACCAGTACAGAGCTTGCTCAGGAATGGCAGCAGGCAGAAGGGCAGCAAAGAAGCCACTTCTCTCCAAGAAAAACATCAGGGACAGACTGATATTTTGCAAAAGGTACAGGGATTGGACTGCTGTAAAGTCATTTTCTCTGATGAATCTCCTTTCCGATTGTTTGGGGCACCCAGAGAAAAAGCTTGTCCAGAGAAGACAAGGTGAGCGCTAGCATCAGTCCTGTGTCATGCCAACAGTAAAGCATCATGAGGCCATTCATGTGTGGGGTTGCTTCTCAGCCAAGGGAGTGGGCTCACTCACAATTTTGCCTAAGAACACAGCCATGAATAAAGAATGGTACCAACACATCCTCCAAGAGCAACTTCTCCCAACCATCCAGGAACAGTTTGGTGACGAACAATGCCTTTTCCAGCAGGATGGAACACCTTGCCAGAAGGCAAAAGTGATAACTAAGTGGCTCGGGGAACAAAACATTAATATTTTGGGTCCATGGCCAGGAAACTCCCCAGACCTTAATCCCATTGAGAACTTGTGGTTAATCCTCAAGAGGTGGTTGGACAAACAAAACCCCACAAATTCTGACAAATTCCAAGCATTGATTATGCAAGAATGGGCTGCCATCATTCAGGATGTGGCCCAAAAGTTAATTGACATCATGTCAGGGCGGATTGCAGAGAAAAGAAGGGTCAACACTGCAAATATTGACTCTTTGCATCAACTTCATGTAATTGTCAATAAAAGCCTTTGACACTTATGAAATGCTTGTAATTATACTTCATAGTAACATTTGACAAAAACATTCATAGTAACAACTGACAAAAATATCTATATTAATATTTGTGTGTCATTCTCAACTTTTGGCCACGACTGTACACAGATTTGCAGATGTGTTTTGCAGGTGCAGCGAAATATTTGTGTTTGTAGCTCCAACAGTGCAGTAATACCAAGCAAAAAGTAATAAAAAAAATATAAAACTACTGAGGTGTGAATATCTGCTTAAATACATGTTGCGTTTATAGGTTTGCTCAGTAGCATGTAGGTCACTTTCACAAAAAATGTCCAATTGAGAGAGCAGCGAAGCAAAGCATTTGGTTTCATTCAACTTACATTTATAATAGGCCACCACATTTCAGACATATTTTGAACACAAAACGTGCTAAATATGCTGTGGAAACGTGAACGAGCAGAATTAAGCTACAATCCGACAGCATTTCAAGTGTCACAGATAACTGGAGTTATCCACAAATGCCTATTAGTCTTAATGCCCGGTTTCTCTCTACAATTGCACTTGAAAGCAAACATTTTTTTTAAACAGATGAAGACATAAGTGCAAGGCTACTAGCGTTGCTGTAACTTTCAGTCCATAGACTGTCCTCAGTGCTGTCAGTCAAGTCATGCAAACAGGACTACTTCTCGTTCCGTGCTCCTGACTACAGGGCCAGGTTGGTGTCAGGATGTCTTTCCTACTGTGAGACATTTTCTCACTGCTGCCGTCCTGTCTTTTCCAGTAAGGACTTCACCATGGGCCTCAGATCAGAGGTATTTTCCTATTGCCTCTTCCTACTGGCATTTGCTGTTCCGCCAATAGGACTTAGGACTAGTATCAATAGTTCTAGTACCAAGCATCTCAGAGTAGAAGTGCTGATTTAGGTTCAGTTTTTCCTTTTAGATCACCAAAAAAAAAAAACGATTACATGGACAGGTGGGGGACCTGATCATAGATCAGCAGTCCTACTCTGAGACGTTATACATACGGCCCCTTATCTCCTTTATTTGGTGCCCTGGTTCTTAGGAGCAGGACACAGAAAAGATGCATGAAGTGGGAACTTAGTCAGGTGGGGGAAAGAGGAGGCAGACAGGCAGCTCTTTGAACAGTATACCTGGGTCGTATTCATTAGGGCACACTGTACCACAATGTTGAGCAACAGAAACCGAAAGTGTGTTTCTTATTGGATGACTTCCGAAAGTAAATCCCAGTTTCGGACTGTTTTCTTCCTTTTAGTGAATATGACCCTGTTCTGTCCATTTAAAGGAATAAAGAATGAGAGCCTTCTAAGATTAAATAAAATCTCTTCTTCAAGTTATTTTGAGGTCTTCAACATATTTTATCATGAAATAGTCCGCTATTGGAGGTTTTTCCTGTATGGGTAGACCTTTTTTAGATTCCTGTCTTTGTTGTTGAGCACCTCTCTTACTTTCCTTTGTTGATTTAAGTGCTGAGGCCTACCTGAACTTGCTGATTAATGAGCATTTGAGCAGATTCTGAAGGGTTTGAATGATGAGGTGAGTGTGCGTGAATGAGTGAAAGGTTTTATGGTATCACTTTATTGGGATAGTCCACAGTAGAGGATTTATTGAAAGTTTTTAGATGTTCAACTAACTACTAGTCTGTAGAGTCTTGCATACTGTCAAACTAATAGTGTGGGGGCAAATTATTTTAGGCTTCTGATAAACTTCTCGTCGTCATTCAGAGAGTGAAGGGGACGGTAATGATGTGTGAGCATGACTCAAACCTTTTACATCAGTAATCAAATTGTTTTTCTTCATAATAAAAACACGCTTGGTTAACTGAGCAAGTATGCAAAAGAATCTGAGTCAGAAAATCGCAGTTTAAAATATCAGATTATAATAATATATGCCAGTGAGAGGATACTTTTAGCCAAAGCAACTTACAATCATGCATACATTCATTTTAAGTATGGGGGTCCCAGGAATTAAACACAAAGTGCCATGCTCTACCAACTGAGCTACAGAGGATCTACATGGAGGAAACGTATTCGAGGCATTATCCAGAGTGCTTTGCAACTGCCAAGAGTTATCTGAAGAGAGAAACTCCCGATACTCCACCTCGTCTCAAGCACCTTTTTAGAGTAACTGTCCCTCTTGACTCAGAATTGGTGAGTTATCAGCAGTACTTACACTACATGACCAAAAGTATGTGGACACCTGCTCGTCGAACATCTCATTTCAAAATCATGGGCATTAATATGAAGTTGGTCCCCCCTTTCCTGCTATTACAGCCTCCACTTTTCGGGGAAGGCATTCCACTAGATGTTGGAACAATGCTGCAGGGACTTGCTTCCATTCAGAAACAAGAGCATTAGTGAGGTCAGGAACTGATGTTAGGTGATTAGGGCTGGCTCGCAGTCGGCGTTCCAATTCATCCCAAAGGTGTTCGATGGGGTTGAGGTCAGTGCTCTATGTAGGCCAGTCAAGTTCTTCCACACCGATCTCAACAAACTATTTTTGTATGGACCTTGCTTTGTGCACATGGGCATTGTCATGCTGAAACAGGAAAGGGGCTTCCCCAAACTGTTGCCACAAAGTTGGAAGCACAGAATTGTCTATAATGTCATTGTATGCGTAGCGTTAAGATTTCCCTTCACTGGAACTAAGGGGCCTAGACCGAACCATAAAGAACAGCCCCAGACCATTATTCCTCCTCCAAACTTTACAGTTGGCACTATGCAGTTGGGCAGGTAGTGTTCTCCTGGCATCCGCCCAACCAAGATTTGTCCATCGGACTACCAGATGGTGAAGCGTGATTCATCACTCCAGAGAACAAATCTCTACTGCTCCAGAGTTCGATAGCGGCAAACCTTACACCACTAAAACCAACACTTGGCATTGCGTATGGTGATCTTAGGCTTGTGTGCAGCTGCTCGGCCATTGAAACCCATTTCATGAAGCTCCCACCGAACAGTTCTTAAGTTGACGTTGCTTCCAGAGACAGTTTGGAACCCGGTAGTAAGTTTTGCAACAGAGGACATATTTTCCATACTACATGCTTCAGCACTTGGCTCTCCCATTCTGTGAGCTTGTGTGGCCTACCATTTTGCGGCTGAGCTGTTGTTGCGATTAGACGTTTTCACTTCACAATAACAGCACTTTACAGTTGACTAGGGCAGCTTTAGCGGGGCAAAAATTTGATGAACTGACTTGTTGGAAAGGTGGCATCCTATGAAGGTGCCACATTGAAAGTCACTGAGCTCTTCAGTAAGGCCATTCTTCTGCCAATGTTTGTCTATGGAGATTGTAAGGCTGTGTTCTTAATTTTATATACCTGTCAAGGTGTGGATGAAAGGGATTACAGCCTTGAGTCTTCTTGGGTGTGACGCTACAAGCTTGGCACACAAGTATTTGGGGAGTTTCTCCCATTCTTCTCTTCAGATCCTCTCAAGCTCTGCCAGATTGGATGGGGAGCGTTGCTGCACAGCTATTTTCAGGTCTCTCCAGCAGGCACTCTGGAGCAGGTTTTCATCAAGGATCTCTGTACTTTGCTCTGTTCATCTTTCCATCGATCCCGACTAGTCTCCCAGTCCCTGCTACTGAAAAACATCCCCACACCATGATGCTGCCACTACCATGATTCACCTTAGGGATGGTGCCAGGTTTCCTCCAGACGTGACGCTTTGCATTCAGGCCAAAGCGTTTAATCTCAGGTTCATCAGACCAGAGAATTTTGTTTCTCATGGTCTGAGAGTCTTATAGGTGCCTTTTGGCAAACTCCAAGAGAGCTTTCATGCGCCTTTTACTGAGGAGTGGCTTCCACCTGGCCACACTACTATAAAGGCCTGATTGGTGGTGTGCTGCAGAGATGGTTGTCCTTCTGGAAGGTTCTCCCATCTTCACAGAGGAATTCTGGAGCTCTGTCATAGTGACCATTGGGTACTTGGCCACCTCCCTGACCAAGGCCCTTCTCCCCTGATTGCTCAGTTTGGTCAGGCAGCCAGCTTTAGTAAGAGTCTTGGTGGTTCCAAACTTCTTCCATTTAAGGATGATGGAAGCCACTGTGTTCTTGGGGACCTTCAATGCTGCAGACATTTTTTTAGTACTCTTCCCTCGATCTGTGCCTCGACACAATCCTGTCTCTGAGCTCTACGGACAATTCCTTCGACCATTGATTTTTGCTCTGACATGCACTGTCAACTGTGGGACCTTATATACACAGGTGTGTGACTTTCCAAATCATGTCCAATCAATTGAATTTACCACAGGTGTACTCCAATCAAGTTGTAGAAACATCTCAAGGATGATCAATGGAAACAGGATGCACATGAGCTCAATTTCGAGTCCCATAACAAAGAGTCTGAATACATATGTAAATAAAAAGGTACGTTTTTTAATTTTAATACATTTGCAAAATGTTCTAAAAACTTTTTCTATCGCTTTGTCATTGTGGGGTATTGTGTGTAGGTTGATGAGGAAAATATTGTATTTAAATACATTTGGTAATAAGGCTGTAACATAAGAAATGTAGAAAAATTCAAAAGGGTCTGAATACTTTCTGAATGTCCTGCATAGCGTAGCTAGTTGACGAAGAAAGATCATGAAGGACTCCAGCCACAACTAATGTTGAATACCTATCGTTACTAGTGAGATTCCAGTAACCAATAATATTTGTTGTGATATGTTTAAGTTGACAGCTATTACTTCAATCTTCTGGGCCTTCCTCAGCTAGCTACGCTATACAGTGCATTCTATAGGCAGGATATATGGCCAATAAGTCAATTGTACTACTGATGTATTTCATTCATTTTGAGCTCATTGTACAAATTTCAGCATTTCAATATTTACTCAAGGTGATTCATTTTTTGTAAGTATTTTTAATTTACAAAATACAAGCCGGCATTATTTTACTAAATTATTCAGTTGTGCGTTTCATTTCTCCCTACTGCTCCAGTAGTGAACCAAACTGCTCCAATAAAGTTTAAGCTTAAAGATACAGTAGCCCTTCGTGTTAAGCAATTGTTACATAAAGTGGCAAGCTTGCCAGGAGGAACATCAAGATGGGTTTCCAGTCATTCCTCATTTGTCAGAGAAGGAGCTGATGGAAAAACAAAGAGCTGATGCCAGCATCAGAGAGGTCGTCACTCAGTTGGAAACCGGGGAGAAATGTCCTTCCACTGTTAGAGCCAAGCTCCCAGAACTCTCTCTGTTGCTACGTGAGTGGAACCAGTTTGAGCTAAAGAATGGTGTTCTTTACAGGAGAAGGCAGCAAGGAGCCAACACTACTTTGCAGTTAGTGCTTCCAGAAGAGCTGAGAGTAGTTGCATTGAAAAGTCTGCATGATGTTATGGGCCATATGGGCATGGAGCGCACATTGGATATCATATGATCCCGGTTCTATTGGCCCAAGATGATGTCAATGTCTGTGGAGGAGAAAGTTAATACCCGTGACAGCTGTGTGCGACGTAAAACCCTCCCAGAGAAAGCTGCACCTCTAGTTAGCATTAAGACCTGCAGGCCTTTGGAGCTAGTATGCATGGACATCCTTTCTTTGGAGCCTGATCGTAGTAACTAAGGATATACTGGTAATTACAGACCACTTTACCAAGTACACAGTGGCCATAGCAACTCCCAACCAGAAAGCACGCACCATTGCAAAGTCTCTCTGGGACCACTTCATTGTGCACTATGGCTCTCCAGAGCGCCTCCACAGGAACCAAGGTCCTGATTTTGAATCACGAACAATCAAAGAGCTGTGTGAGATTGCTGGAATCAAGAAGGTGAGAACAATGCCGTATCATCCAAGAAGAAATCCTGTTGAGCGTTTTAACAGGACGATACTCCAGATGCTTGGTACTCTGAGCATGCATGACAAAACTCACTGGTGTGACTTTGTTAAACCACTTGTACATGCATTCAACTGCATGAAAAATGAAGTCATCAGCTACACTCCATATGAACCAATGTTCAGGAGACAACCAAGACTACCAGTTGGCATAGCCTTCAAACTACCTGTTAATGACCAGAAGAAATTGCATTCACAGTTTGTGCAAGATGTGAAGAGTCAGGATAGCCACCCGGAACGCTCTCGAAACAGCCAGATTTGACAGGTATGTCACAGAGTTCCCTCTTGACGTTGTTGACAGAGTTCTTGTGAGAAATGTTAAACTGAGAGGGAAACATAAGTTGGCTGATAAGTGGGAAACCAACATTTATGTAGTCACCAAATGTTCAAGTGATATACCGGTGTATATACATTCAAGCCTGAGAGCAAGGATGGTCCACTGCACCATGACCTTTTACTGCCTTGCACACGCCTTCTTCCAGGTACTGATGTGACTGAAGAAGATGAGACACATTCAGATTCTGATGTTGACTTCAGGATTGAAAACGCAAAAAGTCAAAAGCCTGTTAGGTTTACCAAGGTCTATGATACTCACAGGTTGAGCAACCACCCTTGTCGTTACTGCAGACCAAGAAGTCCTTGCAGAAGAAGTTAGAACATCAGTCTGACTACTTACCTGAAGAACCTGAAACACCTGACAGTGAGACAAACAACTTACCTGAACATTCTGCAGATCCTCTTGAAGAAGTTTCTCTCATCATAGACAAAGAAGTACCTGTTCTCCCTGACATGTCTGAAAGTGCTGAAGAGACATAACACAAGGGACAATGTCCCCATTGATCATGCTCCAGTTGACTCTCTCTGTGGAGAAAAATAATAGTAAACAGCAACATGAGGAAACTGACAGCGCTGTCTGGCATTCTTTCAGGCAGTGAGCGAGACCAGAAAGGTACTCTCTCAGGTTGGAAACCTCCTAACCTTTGTTAGTCAGTCCTTGTTCCAAGTGTTTAGTGCAGCCCTCACAAGTTCACTGAATGGATTTGATCAATCAGAAGTTAAAAGGGTTTCCTGTGCAATGTCATCAAGTGACCATACAGCCAACAAGAAGATGCAACGGGACGTGCATACCTTCAAGAGGAGAGGTTGTAACGCAGGTCAACTAATGTTGAATACTTATCATTACTAGTGAGATTCCAGTAACCAATCATATTGTTTAAATTGACAGCTATTACAAATCAGCTTTCAGAAGCTGCATGACGAGCAGTTATTTTGAGCCAATCAAAACTTAATATTCTCTTAATCCCTCTCCTAACCTCACGTTATACACCAGTTGGGGCCAACATGCTGAAAAAGAGCTAGAACGGAACTTGACGAGCTACCGCCATTCCATAGAAGAAAAACAAACTAAGTTTCAAATTGTTGCGAAGTTGTATAAAACTGAACTAAAAAGAGAACTGGATATTAACACTCACTTATCTATATGAATGTGCTGTGAAGGGATTGAGGGAAAGATTGACGCTAGGATTTGGTGAGTTTTCGTATGGAGAACGAGCTGCTAGCGATTAGGCTAGCTAAACTATTGCTAGCATTTTGTGCGTGTTCATACTGAACCAAGCATACGCACAAGCCGTTAACATTTAGGCTAGCTCAGCGATCAATCAATTTAAATAGAAAAATGTTAGTGATCATGCATGGCAAACTATTTTAGTTTTCAGACTTTTATAAAATGTGATTAGCTAGTATCATAATCCATTTTGATACACTTATGTTTTAGATTACTTCATAAGAAATTACATGTAGGTGTAAGCACTAGTACTTTTCATTTGCCCGGGCTAGTCTATTGTTCAGTCCACGTGAGCCTAGTGCTGTAGTTAAAGTGTAAAGCATTATGACTAAGTTTTATTTTCTTAGTCCTGTAAGAGATTAAAGCTAAGCACTATATTAATGGTTATATGAAATGTACTATATTAGTGGTTATATGAAAGGTACTGGTATAATATATGTGATCATGTTTGTAAAACAGGTCAGGTTTTTTGAGTATGGATTCATTTCCACCAAGGATGGCGAGCTGCCCGAACCCAGGACATCAATAATATTTGCATGCAAAGATTTATTTTCCTTGGAGAACACTGAATTTGCACTGCCATACTAAGGTGTGGTAAACATTTTCTTGACAGACATCATTGCATCATACATTGCAGTGGGGCTGTTATAAGCACCTTAGTGTTTATTGATAGGCATAGTCACTCACATCTGATTCCATGTCATAGTGGTTTATAAGTCAGTATTGTGAATTGGGTTGTGTTTTTCTGAGGAGTCATGTTTATTGTATTGCTACAGAACATTGAAATCTGAGAGACCCTCAGATTAAGATAGAGTTGGGTGCTCCCTAGTAAACTATAGGCAGGATATATGGCCAATATAAGTTGATTGTACTACTGATGTATTGCATTCATTTTGAGCTCAATGTACAAATTTCAGTATTTACTAAAGGTGATTCATTTTTTGTAAGTATTTTTATTTCCAAAATACAAGCCAGCATTCTTTTCCTAAATTATTCAGTTGTGCGGTTCATTTCTTCCTACTGCTCCAGTAGTGAATCAAACTGATCCAATAGAGTTTAAGCTTAAACATACAGTAGCCCATAGTGTTATCAATTGTTACATAAGCATTTCAATGCACATTTTAAACCTGCTGTAAACTGTGTACATGACAAATAAACTTTTATTTTATTTGAGCTTCACCTTACACCAATCAAGTCTTTCCAGATCTGAGTGTACTAGGACTTGATTACAGTGTAGGGGATGTAGGTAGGGATCAATTCTCGACTGGAGCACTGTGAACGCACCACCTGAGCTTTTGTTAATCCTTACCCCCTACACAGTATTCTCCTAGGGTGCAAAGCATCCCATGCTTCATTGCCTCAATGGTCAGATTGCTAAGAGACTACAGTAAGTGAGACTTTGCACTAAAGTGATTTGGTATTAGCAGGAGTGGGTAAAAGACTTGTGCCTGAACAAACTGATTGAACGGTAGGGGCTTTAGGGAACCATTACCATGTCAACCATGCATGGTATTACATATACATTCTAAGTGGTGTATTTTAGACCCTGTAGTGTTTTCCACAAATGTCTTCAGACTGGGTGCAAAACCCTTCAAAGTAACATCCTGGCCTGGCAACAACATCTCAGGCTGTAAGTATTTGTTTAAATAACACAAATGTAGTGGTACAGTGCATTGCCTCAGCAAGGATGAAGGGTCAAATTGCCTTGAACGTTCTACAGCTAATGCGGTGTCTTTGTCCTCGTGTTTTGTCTTCTCTCTATGGCGTTAACGAAGTGGATGAATACAGTGTCGGTCTCTGCAGCTGCAAAGGCCACTGCGTAAAAGGCTTAGTAATCCTTTGGCAAAGACTGCGGGCCGAGAGTTCTGCGACGCTTACACAGCGACGATAAACTGAGGACGGACCATGTGCACTTTTGGTCACCAGCCGCTGCTACTGTTCTTGTAAGTCGCTCTGGATAAGAGCGTCTGCTAAATGACTTAAATGTAAATGTAATGTTAAATGTTCTCTTGAATGAACTGCATTGACAGTATGCGCCATTAGCTGTGCCCTGGGAATGGACGTAAAAAATGTACAGGTTTGTGACAATTAGATTAGCCATACGTGGAGCAGTTTCATAAAAAACTGTGCTGTATAAGGTTGATGAATGAACATGGTAGAGACAGTTGTAAATATGCAACAAGAAACAAGGATCTAAACAGATAGCTGGTTGAAATATGAATAGACTACAGTGGTTTTGTGAATCATGCATACCTGACCACCATGCTTCTGGTGTGTGTGTGAGAGAGAGAGAGAGAGAGAGAGAGTGTGAGACCAGTAAATGGTGAAGAAGAACCCACTCAATCCATAAATATGCCATAAACATAGTGTCTTCATCAACAGACACGGGCTGGCACCAACACTAAACTGTCCAATAAAATATTTTATGCAACTGTGTTAAAAATAGGCCCATCATCATAACAAAATGCCATTAGGCCTGTTGCCGGTGTCTAAAAGCACTTGAGAATAAAAACACTTGGTTGATAAACATTGTAGAGAATGAGGGCATGTCTGTCTATGATGGGAAAGTGATTAAACAGCCATATAGGTGAAAACAGCTGAGAGGTAGGTTAACTGAAAGGGGAATAGTCTAATGATTACTCAAGGTGCCCCGTGCACGTCTGCATGGTCCACGCCACAGTGAATCAATGTTCTGTAGGGCTGCACAGATGTGGAAGTCTTTGATCCTATACATCAGGGGTGTCAAAGTCAAATGGACGGAGGGCCAAATAAAAAATTTAGCTACAAGCCGAGGGCCGGACTGTTCGAATGTTCATTGAAAAATTTTTAAATGACGCATATAGTCTAGTGAACCTAATTGAACCTACTGAAAACCTAACAAATATATTCCAATATGATCAGATAAATAAAGCAATATTTTCTTATGGCTCTGTCAGTAATCTTTAATTTTCAACAGACACAAAAGACAAATTTCCTTTATATAAAAATCCCCATAACATGAACATTAAATGAAAGAAACCGGTATTCAAGGCACCATCAGTAGCCTATATTTTCTATTTTAGCAAAAGTGGGCTAAATTTACTTCAAAGAAAAAAACAATAATAGCAATTTTCTATCATCCACTCAACTGAAATATTTTTAAAATATAATTGGATTGAAATACAATAAAATAAAGTGCAAAAATCTATTAATCAAAAACAACACTTTGTTTAAGGAGAAGTAACATGCAGTGAAAACAAATATTAAACTTTAACTTTTAAACTTGAACTGAGTAAAAACTCTAAATATGTGATTGCACAGTAATGTTCACTTGTTTGAGGTTGAGGGTGATACTTGGTGGTGTCCCATCTTTTCCACAAGTTCATCAATGTTCGGGGTAAGGCTCTGAGCTGAGGAAATCCTCAGAATTGAGTGGAGGTGTTCAGCAGTAAGTCGACTTCTGTGTGATGTTTTGTTCAGGTTCATCAAAGAAAAAAGTTGTTCACACAGGTATGTGCTGCCAAACATAGACAACGTTTGAGCAGCCTGGATGCGCAGCTGGGGCATTGTGTCGGGGAGGAAACGGGCGAACTCCGCAGCACCCACTGCCGCATATTTTGCCCTCAGTGCATCATTGCATTGGAGGTCAATCAACTCCATTTGGAGGTTTGGTGGTGAGCTTTCCACGTCAACAGCAAATGGGTTACCGAGCAGTTCCAACCTGCTTTTTGTGCTTCAAAGTCAGCAAATCGGCGTCGAAAGTCAGCGGCAAGCATACCTATTTTATCAGCCAACTGTGCGCTCGGGAACGCACTGGTAGAGAGCTTCTCTTTCATGGTCTGGCAGCTGGGAAAGTGGCTCAAATTTTCTTTCCGCATCTGCGTCTCCCACAGAGTCAGTTTGGTTTTAAATGCCTTCACTGTACTGTACATATCAGAGATGACATGATCCCGACCCTGCAGCTGCAAGTTCATTGCATTCAGATGACTCGTAATGTCACACAGAAAAGCCATTTCACACAGAAACATTTCGTCTCGGAGTTGTGTTGTGTCTTTCCCTTTGCTGTCCAAGAACAGACAAATCTCCTCACGAAGCTCGAAACATCTTTGAAGCACCTTTCCCTGGCTTAGCCATCGCACCTCTGTGTGATAAGGCAAATCACCATGCTCCGTTTCTAACTCCGTCAGAAATGCCTTGAACTGGCGGTGATTCAAACCTTTGGCTCTGATAAAGTTAACTGTGCGCGTGATGATGCTCATTACATGCTCCATTTTCAAGGCTTTACCGCACAACGCTTCCTGGTGTATGATACAATGATAAGCTGTCAGCTCACCTGTCGCGTTTTCCTCTTGCATCTTTTCCCGTATCTTCGCCACCAGTCCGCTCCTGTGTCCACACATCGCAGGTGCTCCGTCGGTTGTCAAACCCACGAGTTTTCCCAAGGCAGCTCCATCTCATTTACACATCTTGACACCTCTTCATACAAATCATGCCCCGTAGTTGTGCCATGCATAGGACGTAAAGCCAAAAACTCCTCTGTCACGCTTAGGCTGGAGTCCACTCCGCGGATGAAAATTGACAACTGGGCAATGTCAGAAATGTCGGTGCTCTCATCCACAGCCAAGGAATATGCAATGAAATCTTTTCCCTTTTTCACAAGCTGCTCTTTTAGATTGATGGACAACTGGTCTACTCTCTCGGCAATGGTGTTTCTGCTCAGACTCACATTTAAAAAGAGTTGCCTTTTTCTGGGCAAACTTCGTCACAAACTTTAATCATGCAGTTTTTGATGAAATCCCCCTCCGTAAATGGCCGGGCTGATTTAGCGATCTCTTCTGCCAAAATAAAACTGGCCTTGACAGCAGCCTGGCCTTGTGATTTGGCTTTTTTGAACAGAGCCTGTCGAGATTTGAGGCCTCGTTTTAATTCCTCTGCCTTTTGTAGCCTTTGTTCCATGTCCATATTCTTGTTTTTGTCCGCGTGTTTCGTTTCATAATGTCGTCTCAGATTATACTTTTTCAGTACCGCCACACTTTCTCCACACAGAAGACACACAGGTTTTCCAGCTACCTCCGTGAACATATACTCCGACTCCCACCTTGTTTGAAACCCCGGTTCTCAGTGTCCACCTTCCGTTTTGCCATTTTTGATGGGTATCTGAAAGTTAATTTTACTGTGATGCTGACGACTGCTGTGCCAATAAATATTGAAATGAAGCAGCCTACTGCTCGGTGCGTCACCGTTGCATTGTGGGAAATGTAGTATTGGTGCGTGTAAAAGATCTGCGGGCTGCCGGCTTGCTGCGGTCTGCGGGCCGGTTCTAATAATAAATCAAGATCATCCCAGGGGCCGTAAAAAACCTTCTCGCGGGCCGGATGTGGCCCGCGGGCCTTGACTCTGACATATGTGCTATACATCATGTGGAACGCAGGGTCATTGATCATAGGACTGTTTGATCTGCTCAGCATGGGAACCAATTGATGCTGCAAACGCAATGGCTGAGTTGGGATGGGCAAGGGTCCATGGAATGAGCGTCCAATATAGGCTACTATCCGAAACCCAGGCTTATGCTGAAGGAAATTGTGCAAGTAATCATAATACATACACTATATATACACAAAATTATGTGGACACCCCTTCAAATTAGTGGATTTGGCTATTTCAGCCACACCCATTGCTGACAGGTGTACAAAATCGAGCACACAGACAGGCAATCTCCATAGACAAACAATGGCAGTAGAATGGCCTTACTGAGGAGCTCGGTGACTGGCACCGTCATAGGATGCCACGTTTCCAACAAGTCGGTTCGTCAAATTTCTCCCCTGCAAGAGCAGCCCCGGCCAACTGTAAGTGCTGTTATTGTGAAGTTGAAACGTCTAGGAGCAACAACGGCTCAGCCTCGAAGTGGTAGGTCACACAAGCTCACAGAACGGGAGCACCGAGTGCTGAAGTCTGTAGCGCTCAAAAGTCGTCTGTCCTTGGTTGCAACACTCGCTGCTGAGTTCCAAACTGCCTCTGGAAGCAATGTCTGCACAAGAACCTGTTCGCCGGGAGCTTCATGAAATGGGTTTCAATGGCCGATCAACCGCACACAAGCCTAAAATCCCCATGCGTAATGTTAAGTGTTGGTTGAAGTGATGTACAGCACGCCGCCTTTGGACTCTGGAGCAGTGGAAACATGTTCTCTGGAGTGATGAATCACACTTCACCATCTGGCAGTTCGATGGACTAATCTGGGTTTGGCGGATGCCAAGAGAACGCTACCTGCCTGAATGCATAGTGCCAACTGTAACGTTTGGTGGAAGAGGAATACTGTTCTGGGGCTGTTCTTCATGGTTCGGGCTAGGCCCCTTAGTTCCAGTGAAGGGAAATCTTAACGCTACAGCATACAATAACATTCTAGACAATTCTGTGCTTCCAACTTTGTGGCAACAGCTTGGGGGAGGCCCTTTACTGTTTCAGTATGACAACGCCCCTGTGCACAAAGCAAGGTCCATATAGAAATAGTTTGTCGAGATCGGTGTGGAAGAACTTGACTGGCCTGCACAGAGCCCTGACCTCAACCCCATCAAACACTTTTGGGATGAATTGGAACTCCGACTGCGAGCCAGGCCCAACATCAGTCCCCGACATCACTAATGCGCTTGTGGCTGAATGGAAGCAAGTCCCTGCAGCAATGTTCCAACATCTAGTGGAAAGCTTTCCCCTGAAGAGTGGAGGCTGTTAAAGCAGCAAAAGGTGGACCAATTCCATATTAAATGTCTGCCGACTGGGTAAAACATTGTTTAATCAACCGTGTTTCCACATCATTTCAACCAAACAGAATGTATGTGTTGATTGAATCAACTTGGAAAACGGATCGGATTTACAAAAAGTCATCAATAAGGGAATTTTAACCTAAATCCAATGACTGGGTCACATGTTTGGTTGATTTCACGTTAGTTGACAACTCAACCAAATGTAAATAAAAACTAGACGTTGAACTAACACCTGTGCACAGTGGGAGTGTCTGTGCGCTCAATGTAACGAATCAAAAATATAACCTAGCGACGAAAAAAGCGTCTAGACATTTCGCCTAAAATGATTGACCACACCACAAGCGCTTTCTTCACGGTAGGCTGTGTCATCTTCGCGTCCAATCTTATTAGGCCAATAAATAAATGTAGCAATACATTAAATTATGATTGAAATATTATGGGTTTGTGTAAAATAGGCTTTGCAGTATAGGCTAGCCTACAGTTAATTTCTAATCAGCACATTTACTGCAAAACCAGTTGGGCTATGCGCGTATACGGCTCCAAACATTACGCACAAATAGCGTATTTTGGGAGAGCATCCATTCATTTCAAATAGTACTGGATGAAAATGGCAAACGCGTCAGGATATTTCTCTCAATTCTCAAAGAATCACTTTTATGAAATGTTTTTCTGTCAAATGGAAGCATGGAGTGCTTATTATTCCGATGTGGTCCCCATATCCCATTTAGCAATACCAAAGCGATTAGATTTATAATAAAACTCCAATATCATAGCCTATAGAATATCCTGACAACAAAATATGTAGGCCTATCTTACCTGTGTTGTGCACTAGATCGATGCTGGATTCGGTGAGTAGGTTTGGGTCACTTTGAGATTTGCCTCGTTGCAAAAGACAGCCGTCTATTCCATTTCCATCGGATGTAGCCATAGGGATAGAGCACAGGAATTCGGAATAAAATATTGAAAACCCTACCAGAGGCAGGCAACTTCAGAAGTAAACAGCAGTAGTGTAGATATAATTCGTTATGACAACAGCGGCTTTGAGCATCTAATGGGGGGCCATGGGTGCTGAGCAGAAATTCCTAGTATGTTGGAGCGCGTGTGGACGTGGGAGCGGTGATACGGATGTGCCCATCTATATTCCTGCGTTCATAACCAAGTGGGAATGTGGTAAATATCAGTTGGATGGATTAAAGTGTTTTGCTCGCAACATCGGCTGCGTTTATACAGACAGACCCATTTTTATATTTTCCCCCACTAATTGGTCTTTTGACCAATCACATCAGATCTTTTTCAGCTCTGATTGGCCAAAAGACCAATTAGTGAGAAACAAATATCAAAATTAGGCTTCCTGTATGAATGCAGCCATTGTAGCCAGCAACACACATTTAAGCCTACATACAACATCTGAATTTATTCTTGTACTTTCTGTCACCACATCAATGTCAACAAAGCATTCATGATTTCTGAAGCTGGTTTGGCCAATTCGAATGATCCTAATATCCACATACTATGAGCATGGATGGTGATGAGGGTGAATAGAGCAGAACACCAAGACGTGGGTAAATTGGTTAATTGAAGAAATCTCAGAACTACAATGAGTTTGAAAAGTAAAAAAAAATAATTAAATACTGCAATTTATCCTAATATTTCAATGTAATTATGAATGGCATTGAAGGGATTAAAAATGCACTATGTAGAAATTGCTCCACCATTTCCTGTTGCTAAAATTCTAAGAGTTCCCTAATATCGGTTTGTGACAGAACAAGCAATTATAGTGTAGAGAAACATGGTACCATCTAAACTGCTGTGAAATATATTTTCCATAACCAAAAATATCGTATTTTCAGCTGTTTGAAGCTGGTGTACCATACCAGTAAAAGACGCAAAAATGAAACTAGCAAGTGAGAAATAACTTACATACGTTCTGCTTCTTAAACTTGCTTTCAATGAGAATGACAGATCTATAACTACAGTTCTATGTGAATTTGGTTGGGTCACACAAAAAGTTGCCTACTGCAGCTTTAAGAAAAAACAGCTGGATAGGCCTAGTGTTATTGGCTGAAAGGGAATCAGTACCCAAGGCCTATTGTCTATAAGTAGAGAGAGTACTAACAGAAATGAAGGGAAATGTAGTATATCAGGCTACTGGTTTAAAGGCCTAAGAAGCAACAATATAAAGCATCCTGCTCGGCTTGACTGTGTAGCTATGAAAAACACAGATACATTAATTTATCCTATTCTGTTACATCAACATATGATATGTTCAATTTATCAAACAATGAATCCGATGTAAATATTGCTGGTAACAAAGCAAGTTTAGATCAGTCACTATGCGCATCTTTTGCGCAGTGATGATTGTCCATAATAGACTAAATTATTTAATCATATTGGTCAACATGACACGCGGTTAAGGAAGTAGGCGCCGTCATTCAGTAGTCGGGAAAAAGAAAGCGCACAGGTGCAATGTTTATATGCTGGCGTTCGTTCTTTGTGGATTAGTATACGTGTTTGTTACAGCAGACGTACAAGAAACAAATCAGGTGAAAGATGCCGAGGGCCAAACCCATGCCGTGGAAGAGGAGAGGCAATGAGAGGCTACCGAGGTCGAAACGAATCTATCGTTAACAGATACTCCAAGCGACAACGAAGCTGACCATGTTCAAACCTATGACATCCCTCCACCACCTCCCGCAAAAGACAAAATCCAAGAGGCCGCGGAAGAGGAGAGGCGGGACTCTCTCGAAACTAACATAGTAGCTGTTCCAAGCGACAAAGTTGACCATGTCTCTGACACTTAGACGACCCTCCACCACCGTCCGAAAAAGATCGGTTTCAGGAAGAGTTGGTGATCAGACCATTGCATTCTGGGGATACTTACGCCAGCTTCCAGTTCCGAACCTTGTGGGATACGGACGTCTTGCGAGGAAATAAAGGTAAAGAGTTTGATTTGAAATTATATTTGGGTCAATCACATAATGTTCTTGTCATCTATCTAGTAGCCACACTGGGACAATAGCCATCAGTGCATCTTCAGTCAAGGTCCTGTAGTGTATACCCTCCGTGCAGGCTTTTGTTCCAGCACAGCACTAAACATATTTGATTCAACCAACCAATCAATGGCTTGAGGAGTTGAATAGTTGAACAAGGTGTTGGTGCTGGTAGACTATGTTGACTGTTGCTTAGTCGGACTAATCAGACTTGTAATACACAATTAATTGATATATACAGTCAAACTAATGCCTGCAAAATTGTGTAGATGTTCCTTACAAGCCAGAATGTTGAATAAAATTACGTTTTAAACTTACTCTATCGGTTGTCTGTGCTATTTGTCCTTCAGGTGCTCGAAAATTGATACAAAAATATCCACAGGAAATTGTTTACCTAACTTTTTAGTTAGCTATTGCAACCAGCATGCCATGACAATGGTATATTCTGAATCAGGGTAGGACGGAGAACAATCAACACTTTAAAAAAAACATTGGTGTGATTTTTATTTTTGAAATGTTAAATTCCTATTTCAATTTTTTTTTTTATAAAAAAATATGTGGATTGGTCTCTGTCCTCCCCTGATTCAGAATATACCATGTTCATTGTCATGGCATGCTTGTTTCAATAGGTTCTCTTGTTAATAGCTAACGAAAGTTGGGTAAACAATACTTTCCTGTGTATTTTTCTATACATTTTCGAGCAGCAGAAGAACAAATAGCACAGACAACCAGTAGAGTAAGTTAAAATGTAATTTTATTAAACATTCTGGCTTGTAAGGAATATTTATACAATTTTGCAGGCATTAGTTCCAGGCTGTATATACCAATTAATTGTCTATTGCGAGCTGATTAATCAGAGTAACTTGCTGTGCATTCACTGTCATCAGTACTTAGGCCCCATGCCTAATTTGCCCGACAGTTATGTCCAAGTCAACATACTAGTGTTATAGGCAACTCACTGTTTTGCCCCCAAATGTATATTTTCAATCTCCCACCACCAAATCTCTGGGCCAGGTGATTTCGAAGTTCTCTGTGAGTGAGCTCCACATCTCCTTCACTCAGGGCTACTGGAGGACCATGCAGTGGGGCCAGCCTTTCCTACCGTCGCCCCCTGGTGCCGAACTGTGGGTATGGTTTCAGGACACTAACTGAGTGAGTGTGTATGTAACGCATGTGAAACGGCTAGCTTAGTTAGCGGTGCGCGCTAAATAGCGTTTCAATCGGTGACGTCACTTGCTCTGAGACCTTAAAGTAGTAGTTCCCCTTGGCTTTTGTGGAGCGATGGGTAACGATGCTTCGTGGGTGACTGTTGTTGATGTGTGCAGATGGTCCCTGGTTTGCGCTGGGGTATGGGTGAGGGGACGGTCTAAAGTTATACTGTTACATGTATATACTGTATATTTAGCCACACATGTTCACTTTCCTTACTATTGAAAATAACATAGCAGCTATATATCTGTCATCATGGTTGGTAGTCAAATATATCCATACGTATGCGTGGCGCTAGTTTCACCCATTTTGTAGTGACAGCCTGCACCACTTTCATTTGGCCTATTGAGTCTTTGACCAGGAATGTGTCACAACATTTCACAGCCATGTCTTTTTGTCACTGGTGGCAGATACTGCCATTTTACCCTATCGTCATTTCTCCCAAACTATATTAGCATTGAAATTCTATTGAATTATGTCATTTCGTCCATTGTCTTTTAGTGTGGACATTGCCTGGAAAGAGCTGACCAACGTCCTCTCAGGGATCTTCTGTGCCTCGCTGAATTTCATTGACTCCACCAACACGGTGCAGCCCAGTGCCTCCTTCAAGCCTCTAGGCATGGGCAATGGTAAGTGTTAATGGGATATGTTTTAATAAATTATTAGAATATTATACTGTGAAACATAACTCTGAAACCATATGATTGTATGAAATTGATTAGAATCATTAGGTTATTTTAATGCTGTGTTTGTTTTTGTCAGTAGAATTATATATCCGGGAGTGTAGTTCTTAGTCAGAATTAATGTTTTGGTGACAATATGTCTAGTATCTTGATAACAGACTGTCTGAGCAAGATTTGGTGCCGAGCAAGATTCGTTGACGACCTTGGCTGGGGGCACTGAGTACTTCCCAGGGTCTCTCCCTATCTTGAGGGAGGGCGGGAAGAAGCTATTCTCACAGACTCCCCTAATCTCTGTTGGCTGGGTAGCAGGACAGTGTGGGTGTAGGATACCTAATGTTTTGTGTGGAAGTATGTGTGCCACTATAAATGAAGGTCTTTGTACTGTGCACGCCAGAACGTTCCCGTGAATAAACATTTGACTATTGTGAACTGGGCCTCTGTCTGTTTTCATTCCAACCAGTATCTTACAAATCCCGGTCACAGACTGAGTAATTTAAATGAATTGGTTTATGATCATTGAGAACCTAATTCTCGTGACAGTAAGGCACCCAAGTCTCTACGGTAGCTAGCTTGCCTCTGACCAGAGAGCAGGCTCGTATTCATAAGGGATCAAATGGAAGAAAACGATCTGAAATGGGGAGGTATCATCTGGAATTATCTAATAAGAAACACTTTTCTACGGTATGCCTTAATGAACAAGACCACGTGCCAACCAATGCTTTGCATATGCACTCAAAGGAATCATGACACAGTTCTGGAATTAGATAGTACTGTATTATTAAAGATGTGAAACTATACCGTGTTGTGTGATTCTCCATAATGATATTCTCCATAAAACCTGTCACTGTTGATTAGTCCGAGCCTTTATATGACACTCGGCTACTGTTGTTTCAGGACTGGCAGTGCAAGTCCACAGCATGGGAGCTGAGACAGACACTGAACGTGGTGTTTGACCTGCACTCCTCTGGCCAGGGCAAATGAGGTGAGAGAGGCCTCTCCTCATTCAGTATTATACCCCTTTCACATACCGAGCTGAGCCAAGCTGTACTGCGCTGGCCTGGTTATGCCTCCACCATATAGTTGTTGGAAACGTGGACAGTGTGAATGGAAAATATCTAAGCCAGTACAGTGTACGTCGACTTGATAGTGTGAAAAGGGTATAACAAAAAATCTTAACGCAACATGTAAAGTGTTGGTTTCATGAGCTGAAATAAAAGATTCCAGACATTTTATTTCTCTAAAATGTTGTGCACAAATTTGTTTACATCACTGTTAGTGAGCATTTATTCTTTGCCAAGATAATCCAGCCACCTGACAGGTGTGGCATATCAAGAAGCTGACTAAACAGCATGATCATTGCACAGGTGCACCTTGTGCTGAGGACAATAAAAGGCCACTCTAAAATGTGCAGTTTTGTCACACAAGACAATGCCATAGATGTTTTGAGGGAGTGTGCAATTGGCATGCTGTGACTGCAGGAATGTCCAGCCCGGGACCTCCACATCTGGCTTCTTCACCTGCTGGATCGTCTGAGACCAACCACCCGGAGAGCTGATGAAACTGGGTTTGCACAACCAAAGGATTTCTGCATAAACTGTCAGAAACCGTCTCAGGGAAGCTCATCTGTTTGCTCATCGTCCTCACCAGGGTCTTGAGCTAACTGCAGTTTGGCGTCGTAACTGACTTCAGTGGGAAAATGCTCACCTTTGATGGACACTGGCACGGTTGAGATGTCTACTCTTTACAGATGAATCCCAGTTTCAAATGGCAGACGGTGTGTACTGCGTCTTGTGGGCGAGAGATTTGCTGATGTCAACGTTGTGAACAAAGTGCGTGGTGGGTTTATGGTGTGGGCAGGCATAAGCTACGGACAATGAACACAATTGCATTTTGATGGCAATTTGCATGCACAGAGATACAGTGATGTGATCCTGAGGCCCATTGTTGTGCCATCACCTCATTTTTCAGCATGATAATGCATCACCCCAATGTAACGTTTGTCCTCTTCTTCTGACGAGGAGTAAGAGAGGTCAGACCAATGTGCAACGTGGTAAGTGTCCATAACAATACTTTATTTACATGAACACTACACTACAAAATAACAACGTGAAATACCGAAACAAACTAAACAATCCCGTGTGGCACAAACACTGACACGGAAAATAATCACCCACAACTCAAAAGTGAAACCAGGCTACCTAAGTATGGTTCTCAATCAGGGATAACGATTGACAGCTGCCTCTGATTGAGAACCATACTAGGCCAAACACAGAAATCCCAAAACATAGAAAAAGGAACAAAGACAACCCACCCAACTCACGCCCTGACCATACTAAAACAAAGACATAACAGCAGAACTAAGGTCAGAACGTGACACCCATGTCGCAAGGATCTATGCACAATTCCCGGAAGCTGAAAATGTCTCAGATCTTCCATGGCCTGCATACTCACCAGACATGTCACCCATTTGAGCATGTTTGGGATGCTTTGGATTGACACGTAGGACAGGGTGTTCCAGTTCCCGCCAATGTCCAGCAACTTCACACAGCCATTGAAGAGGAGTGGGACAAAATTCCACAGACCACAATCAACTCTATGTGAAGGAGATGTCGTGCTGCATGAGGTAAATGGTTGTCACACCAGATACAGACGGATTTTCTGATCCACACCCTACCTTTTTTTTTAGTATCTGTGACCAACAGATGCATATCTGTATTCCCAGTCAAGTGAAATCCATAGATTGGGCCTATTGCATCTATTTCAATTGACTGATTTCCTTATATGAACTTTAACTCGGTAACATTTTTGTGTTTATTGTTGTTCAGTGTAGTATCACCACACTATTGCTAAAACATGCTGGTATTGCCAAGCTGTACAGTATCTTCCTCTCTGACGCTGCTTCATGTAGGTGCATTTGCATGCTAGCTATATTTTTTAAGTGGATTTCAAATTGCAACACTTTACAATAAAATTAAAATGAAGGAGATAATGAACAACCTTTCATGTAAAAGTAATTTCTTTCTACTGTGGTGTACAGACATTGCCCTTCTAAGCTCCATGAAAAAGACTGGTCACTGCATTTTGAAACATACAAAATGGAGGACATGAACATGATGTGTTGGGTTACTGGGTGTTTCCACAGAGTGGTCCCTGTTCAAGATGTTCTCTCATAAAGTGTACGTGGACGTCACAGACAACCCTCAGGTAAGTAACCTTACGTGACTAACGTTACATGACCGCATACTTTACACAACTAACTTTACATTACCTCAAACTTTATATGAATCCAAATTCTATTTAGTTAGCAGACGGTCTTACTCAGAATGACTTAGTTACTTAATACAGTCAAGGAACAGAGCATGAATTTTGAGTTTCAAAAGCAAATTCTTTTGAAGTAAGAAGAAAAGTCAGCAGTCAGCACCAATAATATGTACCAAAGTTCAAACAATTATCAACACTCCGTGGTCTTCCTATTGAAATGAGCCTTTCTCAGACTGACCTCTTTGTGCATGCCAAGCTTTAGTCCAATCACTGACATACCTGCTACAATGGTGCATCGAAAGTAGTTGGCTGAGCATCGCGTGTGCGCCTGCGTGTTTTGTTTATACTAAAACACCAGTCAACGCTACTTGTATAGAGTAGTGCAATGGGGTCTGGCTCTCAAGCTGTAGGGTTCAAACAAATTCTCCAGCTTGTTGTCACCTACAAGGGATCAGAGATCTGGAGTGAGGTTCACGTCAGGGCGGGCAACTACGTCAGATTCGATGTAACGCGGAACACTACAAATGAGTTTCTATTTTAATCACGTTCATGTTCTTCTGTAAACTGGACTGTAAATTCAGTTTTCTTTATTGTAAACTGCCACCGAGCGCCATTGTGCTACATGTATTTGTGGAATGAAAATCTATTTATCTCTATCAATCCTATGGTAGTTGAGCAGGAATAGATTGTTGTTGTTTTTCCCCTTTAAAGGGGGAGCAGTTTGAATTGAGTCTAGCCACACCCCTGTTGAGCCAGGCTGTGGTGCTGGGGGATCGGAGAACCTACTCGGTCTATGACCTCACCAACCAGGCAACGTTCGGGCAGACGCGCTCCCTCAACATGCTGCTGTGCTGGAGAGCAGCCGAGAGTGGTGAGTGAGTGACACCGGGCAAGGACACGACTCCATATGTGGGCTGCGTTTCATTCCAGAAAAGATGTTCCCTCGACTGTCTGTTCACTTCCCGTACACAAGTGGAATAAGAAACAGTCCCTATTCCTCTTGTGTATTTTTGTTTTATTTAAAAAACTGCTCAATCCAATTACAATGCTGTTACTAAGGTACTAAGAAATTAGTTAATATGTTGTTGGCAATAGTATAATTTGCAGTTACTACAAAGTATGATCATGTAATGTACGTGTTACAGAAAAGGGAAGATTTTCTGATATGAAGGAATTTTGATGTAGGGCCATATAGAAATTATATATATGTAGACCATATAGAAATTCTATTTTAGTAATTCTATTTCTATTATTGACCATATGAACGCTCCCTCCTTTCCTGCCACCAGGAGACATGCTGCGCCCTCTACTTCACGGAGAGCGCTACGTGGCGGGCTACGGGCTGCAGACGGGGGAGATCCACACCCTGGTGTACAAACACCACACATACCGGGCCTTCCCTGTGCTCCTGCTGGACACCGTGCCCTGGTACCTGCGCCTCTACATTCACACGCTCACCGCACCAGAAAGTGTCGCGACAACAAACCCAGTGAGTACTGCTGCTGCTCACCTGCTGACACTGTTTCACCTATGCCTGGGTCTAGTTCATTAGGCACCAAACCCGAAGAAAGCGGACTAAAACAGGGAGGGACCACCTGGCCAAGTCTAATATGAAACGATGGTTTTTGTTTTCCGTTGCAACACATTTTCTGTTGGGTCCCCTACTGAACATGACCCCGGTTCCTTTTTGATCAACTAACTTTTAGATTTGTGCACTTTGAAGAAGTAGGGCCTAATGTTGATATGAATTTCAGCTACCTATTGAAAGCTCTTGAGGGAAAGGCCTATCTGCCCACATGGGGAGAACATGCTTCAGTATCATAAATGTGTAACTAATAGATATGCACACTACATGTCAATGTTTTTAATTGTATATTCTGTGTGTAATGTCTTTATTTTTAAGCCTTGAGACAATTGAGACATGGACAAGACAATCATTTAAGTGCCTTTGAACATGGTATGGTAGTAGGTGCCAGGCGCACCGGTTTGTGTCAAGAACTGCAACTCTGCTGGGATTTTCACGCTCAACAGTTTTCCGTGTCTGTCAAGAATGGTCCACCACCCAAAGGACATCCAGCCAACTTGACACAACTGTCGGAAGCATCCCTGTGAAATGCTTTCGACACCCTGTAGAGTTCATGCCCTGACGAATTCAGGCTGTTTTGCAGGGTGCAACTTAACATTAGGAACACCTTCATGATATTTTGTGTATATTCTTACTTACTTGCTAGTCTTTCCTGGTTGTACAAATAAATACATGTTTCCTTTCTTCTTCTCTACCTAGGTTACATCCACCACCAGCCGTACAAAGGCCTCCTTCAGCCCCACCTGCTGGAGATGTTGGTCCAGCTGCCTCCTAACTCTGTGACCGAGGTCACCGTGCAGTTTGAGAGGGCACTCCTGAAGTGGACGGAGTACACCCCCGACCCCAACCACGGCTTCTACGTCGGGTATAACTTTGTCCCAAGCAAGCTCAATCAAGCCCAGCTAGTATGAAGTTATTTTAAATATTTGTCTTGACTTTGATTCTGAATGAAGATGGGGCCTTGGCTAAAATTGACATACCACTTGCTTGTAGTCTGCAGATATTCAAGTTTCCAGTAGCAGATATTTGATGAAATGTTGTCCCTCGCTTCAGGTCTTCTGTTATCAGCGCTCATGTGCCCAGTGTTGTCGCCATGGATACCAACAGCACCCAGGAACGCCCGCTTTTCAGCAGCTTGTGAGTCATAAGGCTGTTTATTTTCTTTTAAGTACAGGTTGAACACTTACGTAGCAGTTGTCTTAAGCGTTTTAGTTTATCACCTGATGTAATGCAATTTTTAAGGAAATTACGCCAAATAAATCTTCTTTTGGAAGTAGTGTATCATTCCTCAATTCCATTGATTTTGAATGGAATTGACCTCCAACCCTCATAGGTTATTATAATTCATTTCTGTCTACCCAGTTTCCCGTGTAAAGAGGAGTCCAGTTACTTCATGCGGGTCGACGCGGAGCCTCTGCTGGTGAACCTGCCCACCCCTGACTTCAGCATGCCCTACAACGTCATCTGCCTCACCTGCACCGTGATGGCCGTGGGTTACGGCTCCCTCTACAACCTCCTGACCCGCACCTTCCTGGTGGAGGAGCTCGGGCCTGGCCAAACGGCTAGGCAACATCATCCGCAGGCTCAGGGGTGTGCCACTGCTGTGATGGGCCAGAATGCTATTATGCTAAAGCTAACAACATTATCAAGCACATTTTTGCAGTGGGGCAATGAGGTCAGTGATTACACCACTTGGGAAACGTGAAGGTAAGTTTCAGGGAGATGCTTCTTTAAACATGGGAAGCTTCTGCAATAAAAAAACAAAACTCTCAGTTCTGTTTTGTGGAGGACAAAGAAGTTAAACATGAGACTTTATGAAGTGTCATGGATTCGATGGACGCTTAAGGCATTTTCTCACCGTGAGGAGCAGAAAGGGTGGCGTTTCTTCAGTGCACTACTACTGCTGGTGTAGTTGAACAGAGAATAAGGCCGTTTTAATGGAACCAAAGTGTTTTCTGCAGGTTTCAGTGGGGAAAGTTCGCTGCCAGACGCGGCAGCAGATCACAGCAAGCTGTGATATATCTGTAACTGGAAAAAGTAATGAGCCATTGCTCTAGAAAGATCCGATGCACCTCTTCAATCTAAACAGAAATAATATTTGTACTTTAAGTTGATGTTGAAAAGTTAAGTGCACTGACTTACAGAGCTTTCATAAGCAGTTAGTTGGATTTCGGCAAACGTTTTGTTAATTGCTCACAGAACCAGTAAACATGGTTGTACTTGAAGAAAATCCAACCATCTCTACAAGAAACGGCCATTGATTTGACCAGATTTGTC
Organism: Oncorhynchus masou masou; assembly: GCF_036934945.1. Classification (NCBI taxonomy): domain Eukaryota; kingdom Metazoa; phylum Chordata; class Actinopteri; order Salmoniformes; family Salmonidae; genus Oncorhynchus; species Oncorhynchus masou. The sequence continues at coordinate 34,203,685 of NC_088229.1, forward strand.
TTAGCTTTGTCTGTGTTTCTTATTGACGTTTTTGTGTTCTAAAAATGTTGGCAACTTTGGTAAGCCTTTCTAGCACAGATACCCACCACTCAAATTTAAGAACTGATTTACCAAGACAAATATACCCTTAATACATTTGACTTTTTAAGACTGCTCATTTTTTTGTGTACTAAAACTGCTGTTGATTCTTCACATTTTACCGAACAGCATGAGAATGTTTGAAGAAATGGGGTAACTTGGGCTATTTGTCTTTTTAATAAAATTGGCAACTGTCCAAACATTTTTTTTCAAGTACTACGGTTTCATAAGAAGAAATACACGGAGGCTTGTGGAGAACATAGATCAGAACATAGAAAAAAGGATTGCACACTTGAAGAATGATGTGGACTCTCTCATCCCAGTCCAAAACAGTACGTTTGGACTGATAGAGAACTCCTGGAGGATAAATGAACACTTAGCCGCTGAGCATGGATTGGATCAACTGTACCGTAATCCAGTTTAGGAGTCTTCACGACATAACATAAGCAGTCATAACAGCTGATGTAATTCTATGATGAGCCATACAGTATGGACCTATTCAGGCAGATGTAATTTAAAAAATGTATTTTACCTTTTTAACTAGGCAAGTCAGTTAAGAACAAATTGTTATTTTCAATGACAGCCTAGGAACAAGTGGGTTAACTGGGGCAGAACAACATATTTTCATAACCAGGGCAGAACAACAGATTTTTACCATGTCAGCTCGGATGCGATCTTGCAAACGTTTGGCTCCTAGTCCAACGCTCTAACCACTAGGCTACCTGCCGCCATTACAGAACATTTCAGATAGAAATGTATCATGAACAGATATCATGGTCTACTTTATCAGATAAAATGGAACAGACACTTTCCCTAGTCTATTTTAATGCACCCAGTACACTTTCTGTATCCCATCTCACTTGCCTCAGCTGTGGAAGTGTGTATGTGAAGGGGAGGGAGCGGATGATTATTTTCTCTATAAACAAGCTTGGCCTCACTCCTGCCAAGTTCCAACAGAACACAGACACACAGAGGTCTCTTTCTTTGCAAGTCAGCAATTTCCTCTCGCACGTGTTTGGCACTAGAGTGGGGGGAAAAAAGCCCTCAGCATTCCAAATAAAAAGCCTTGTTTATACCTGCTGCTAACAGGCGTGCTGTGTCCTGATCTTCTCCACATTCAGATTGTGCCCACATTTTCAGACATCTGTCTGCACGTGGTATTAAAATGTGTCTCCTATCTGTCCATGGTGTACTCATTGTGACCAGATTTCCTGGTCTATCCCTGTATGCAAATTATTTGACTGATATTCTTTCAATATAATGTTTATTTAAATGTACATATTGATGCCACAAGTCTATTGTGCCACCTGTAAATGATAGAGGGCAGGATAGTGATGATTTAAATGGTTTCACTGACCAGAGCCGTTTACAAATGCGTGCCTGACTACCTCCGGCGGTGGGCAGGATCAGGACAGAGGATGCATGTTAGAACCAGGTATAAACAGGGCTAATGAGGGTCATGTCCGGTTTAATAGCTCTGCTGAACTCAGTCCATTTAGACAGGGAAGTGGGTATACACTGGCAGGGAACACAGAAACGTTGTGCAGAGTTGGGGGAGGTGTTGTAACACTAGAAACCTGAGTGCTCCAGATAAATCCCTGACCAAATAGAAGAATAAGCACTGAATCTGGTGGAAAAACGGAATGTGGAAAGACGGAACGTGTACATACTTGAGCAATTTCCATTCTTAGTGTGTTTCATCATTTGTCGTTGTAGCTCAGCGCCGGCATAAAAAGAAACTAGATTTCCACCAACAAGGTAATACATGTACTGGAATGTATATAAAGGCTGCACATACCGCTTTATTGATTGCAATACAAACAAGTACAACCCCCCTCTAAAAAAAAACAACAAGCATTCCTCTTCTTGAAGGAGAACTCTTCTTTTTTTATTGAAATGATTTGAGGAGTCTATGAGTGTTGTCACTTCTCTCCAGACCCAAACCTTGCTGTCCTATGAGCAGGGCTCACTGCAGGCGTGGCCGCAGGTTGTCCGGCAACACTTCTGTTCCTCGGGGCACTGGCCGTCATGGTAACAGTACTCAGCACACATGGGGGTCCCCTTAGGCAGGGCACAGCGACCAGGTTTCACTAAGGCAACAGAAAAAATGTGTTTCATTATAAAGTAGCAACATACTGTAGGTTTATGGTAGGAACAGCCTACACTGACTATTCCCATTAAAGTTTTACAATTACAATGACTTGGAATCTTTCTTATTCTATAGCTGGAATGCTCAGGGTCATATATATAGACTCTATGTGCCTGCATGGCTCTTGGAAATGTTCTTAATTGAGTGTCTCAGCTCTAAAGAGAGTATGTGAAATATATTGATCTTTGTGTATGTACATTACAAGATCCAGCTTTCTTGTTTCCAGAATAATGCAGCAATAATGAATGCAGTGGATGTGTGTATCTGTCACTCTGGGACCATATCCTACCTGTGTATGGTGCAATGCACTCATGCCCACATCCATTGTGGCAGCATTTTTCATCATTGGGGCAGTCACTGTCATTGGAACAGAACTCGGCACACATCCCTGAACCCCATCGTCTGCGAGGGCACACTCCTGGCTTTGCTTTGGAAACACAATTTGCAGAGCAGACGTGTCAGGGAACCCAACTTACCATGAAGAGACATGAACTACTTTCTGAAAATCTGTCATATTTGTGACTAGATATTTAGTCCCCATCAACAATGTTTCCCTCAAGCCTATGTTCCCTCAAGCCTATGTTCTCTCAGCCCTATGTTCCCTCAGTAATCACTGAAACCATTTCAATCAAAACTGGCACAAATGCTTATTGATATAAGGTTAAAAAAAGGTGATTATTTCAGCATGTACACAAATAGTTAAGTAATACTAGTTAAGGGTATATGGGACCTATTGGATATGTGCAATCACTGTGACCTTGACCTTTTGTCAATATTACAGACAAATTCTATTTTCTAAGATAGATTATTATTCATATTTGTTTTGCATCTACTTAAGTAAAAATACATGTAATACCTTATTGGAGAAGTTCTATGCAAGGTACAAACAAATGCATCTTTAACTGTTATTGATGGTTCTTATTCATTCATGCAACATTGGAGCAACTCACCAAAAGACCTGTGTACATCAAGGATGTGAAAGATATACACAATGTAAAATATTTGTGTTCAGTTTTTCCTCATCTGAACCACGGGTACATTCCTTGCTCCTCCAAAAATAATCGATATTGAGAGATTTTGAAAAAAGGTTACTCCTCTCATTTGGGTTGCCGACACCTGGTTTAGAAGATAGAAAGAACTGAGGGGATTTAGGGCTGAGGAAACATAGAGCTGAGGGAACATAGGGCTGAGAGAACATAGGGCTGAGAGAACATAGGGCTGAGAGAACATAGGGCTGAGAGAACATAGAGCTGAGGGAACATAGAGCTGAGGGAACATAGGGCTGAGGGAACATAGAGCTGAGGGAACATAGGGCTGAGAGAACATAGGGCTGAGAGAACATAGGGCTGAGAGAACATAGGGCTGAGAGAACATAGGGCTGAGAGAACATAGGGCTGAGGGAACATAGGGCTGAAGGAACATAGGGCTGAGAGAACATAGGGCTGAGAGAACATAGGGCTGAGAGAACATAGGGCTGAGAGAACATAGGGCTGAGGGAACATAGGGCTGAAGGAACATAGAGCTGAGGAAACATAGAGCTGAGAGAACATAGGGCTGAGAGAACATAGGGCTGAAGGAACATAGAGCTGAGGAAACATAGAGCTGAGAGAACATAGGGCGGAGGGAACATAGGGCTGAGGGAACATAGGGCTGAGAGAACATAGGGCTGAGGGAACATAGGGCTGAGGGAACATAGGGCTGAGAGAACATAGGGCTGAGAGAACATAGGGCTGAGGGAACATAGGGCTGAGAGAACATAGGGCTGAGGGAACATAGGGCTGAGAGAACATAGGGCTGAAGGAACATAGAGCTGAGGAAACATAGAGCTGAGAGAACATAGGGCGGAGGGAACATAGGGCTGAGAGAACATAGGGCGGAGGGAACATAGGGCTGAGAGAACATAGGGCGGAGGGAACATAGGGCGGAGGGAACAGAGCTGAGGGAACATAGGGCTGAATGATCTTAGGGCTGAGGGAACACATGGCTGAGGGAACATAGAGCTGAGGGAACATAGGGCTGAAGGAACTTAGGGCTGAGGGAACATAGGGCTGAGAGAACATAGGGCTGTGGGAACTGAAGGAACAAAGGGCTGTAGGAACAGACATGGTCCCATACCAACCATTAGTTTGTGCGATTAAGGGGGGGGCTGTGTTTGAGAGACAAGGGCGGATCCTGAAAACGGTTCTTCTCACAAAAACATCTGTAAACTCCTAACGGTTTGAGCTACAAACTATTATGAACCCCACTATAAAAAACTGAGACGCTCATGAACTCGCACTGTTTTGCTCTACGAAGCTCACAAGCCACACAAGAGTCGATAGAAAGCAAAGGTTCTTCTACATAAAAGATCATAGGACACCCCCGAACATATGTCTATAATACTGTAATAAGCTCACATTGTTGCTGTCACAAACTCCACACAGTTGTCACTGACTAGTTGGACATTAATTTCTCACTAAGCAAAACATTTCTGTAAAAAAATGTTTTTATCAGGTTATTGTTTGGTGGACCTCATTTTTTTGTTGTTGACATTAGTCAATAATACTCATGAAGGCAACACATGTGTAAAATTCTTTTTCGTTACATTTCTACTAATACTTTCATTGTACTGAAATGAAAATCGTAAAACACTTAATTGTGAGGCTAAATATGAAGGCTGTACATATAGATCAATGAAAGTAGTGAAAAAACAGATATCTAGGTATCCCTGGGCCCGATGAGGTTAATAAGCCAGTCAGGTTTTTCTTACTGAAGGCAGGTGGGACACACACTGCGCCGCAGTCAAATACGCAGCATTTGTCATCTCCAGGACAGTCCTCATCGCAAAAGCATCCCTTGTGGGATGGCACCACGTTCAGAAGCCGCGGGCATTGACCTGCCTTTGGGAGGATTGGCACTGTGAGAGAGCAGGAGGAATCGTTGGAGTGAACTTGGGCGACCTCAAATCAAGTTAATTAAGGTGTAATTACATTACGGCAACGGATTACAAAAACAGAAGCTTTTTCGTTCATTTTCGGTACCTGCACATTCAGTGTAGGATATGCGTAAAATGGCCAAGTGTAAGGCTGAATTGTTTCAACCAGCAAATTTAAATCATAATGGCTGGCTCGTGTTTTTAGTGAGTAAAACAACACAATAAGATGCAAAATAGCCTATACACTATTAGGCCTATATAGGCTAGTCACTTGTGTCTCACATCACAAAGGTTGGCCTACATGTCAAATGGCTACTTAAAATAACTAATCAAATTGCCTTACTTTGTTTCATGAAAAATAGTGACAAATAATGCAAAGTAATTTTAACAACTCACCTGTAGAATTGCCTCCAGTTCCTGCAGCAGAAATTATTTTCAAATCAAATGCCAACAGAACAATAACCAATGCACAAAGCGCTGACGAATTCATTTCCATGCTGACTTCAAGACTGTACTTGGAGCAAATAGTCCAAATAGATTTCATAGAAGAGAGACCTGGGCCACGTTCAGTATGAAAAAACGTTGGGCATCATTCAATTAAACGGAAACGGGGCAGTTCTGAACGACCAGTTGAAAAACGCGGAGGGGTTGGGTTGTTGTTTCAGGCCAGGGTTGGGGAACTCTCTCAGCATATATATATATGAACGCCAGCAAGGCCGCTGCCCTTTGAAAACTCATTGCTTCATGCCACCACACCTTATTAAATATCAGTGAGTGACACCCGCCACACCCACCTAATGGAGCAAACATACGCCAAAGTCTGTTCAAGAACGTTTTGGGGAAACGTGTCGTTCAGTACAAACCGTCACGAACATAGCAAACGTTTATTCGAACTGAACGCATTCCAAAGGAGAGCCCAACGCATAGAGAATAATAGACCTGCATGGTCCCTATGTCCCTCATTTTACATTCCGAGTTCGGATCGAACACTTTCTTAGGTCACATCTAATAACAATTATTAAAGAGACAAAAAAAGGGAACACCACCCTAAACCCATCAGCAAAAGCAAATATTGTTAGCTTAAAACTAAGGAGTTGTATGGTTTTGGATAGGAAATTGATGAATATTACATGAACCATACAGCCAACATTTACATGGGTGTCAGGTAGCTTAAGGGCTAGAGTGTTTGGCCAGTAACAGAAAGGTTGTGAGATCAAATCTACAAGCCTACAAGGTGACAAATCTGTCAATGTGAGCAAGGCCCTTAACCTTAATTGCTTCCGGCTTGCTGTTGACAATAGCAGACCCTGGCTGTGACATTACTCTCTGAAGGTGTATCAGGGAGAGTTGTGAAATGCAAAAAACACATTTCCATTCACACATGCATATTAAAACACACTTGAACATGTGCGAAATAGGACAAATATAAGCACCACCAAATTGTTATTAACATTCAAGCTGAAATTTGCCATATACAATGAAACTGTATTAAAAAATACACTAACTGAACTTCAAATGAGATGATAATTCAATGACTGAAAGGATTTCTGTTGGACTGCTGGTGACATCCCATAATGCATAATGATTCATAAATGAAATGTTTCAAATCAAATCCAATTGCATTTGTCTCATGAACCGAATATATTTTGAGAATGGCACAAATATTAATTTTCACAAGGTCTGCTGCCTCAGTTTGTATGATGGCAATTTGCATATACTCCAGAATGTTATGTAGAGTGATCAGATGAATTGCAATTAATTGCAAAGTCCCTCTTTGCCAAGAAAATGAACTGAATCCCTCAAAAACATTTCCACTGCATTTCAGCCCTGCCACAAAAGGACCAGCTGACCACATGTCAGTGATTCTCTCGTTAACATAGGTGCGAGTGTTGACGAGGACAAGGCTGGAGATCACTCTGTCATGCTGATTGAGTTTGAATAACAGACTGGAAGCTTCAAAAGGAGGGTGGTGCTTGGAATCATTGTTCTTCCTCTGTCAAACATGGTTAACTGCAAGGAAAAACATGCCGTCATCATTGCTTTGCACAAAAAGTGCTTCACAGGCAAGGATATTGTTGCCAGTAAGATTGCACCTAAATCAACCATTTATTGGATCATCAAGAACTTCAAGGAGAGCGGTTCAATTGTTGTGAAGATGGCTTTAGGGCGCCCAAGAAATTCCAGCAAGTGCCAGGACCGTCTCCTAAAGTTGATTCAGCTGCGGGATCGGGGCACCACCAGTACAAAGCTTGCTCAAGAATGGCAGCAGGCAGGTGTGAGTGCATCTGCACGCACAGTGAGGCGAAGACTTTTGGAGGATGGCCTGGTGTCAAGAAGGGCAGCAAAGAAGCCACTTCTCTCCAAGAAAAACATCAGGGACAGACTGATATTCTGCAAAAGGTACAGGGATTGGACTGCTGAGGACTGGGGTAAAGTCATTTACTCTGATGAATCCCCTTTCCGATTGTTTGGGGCATCCGGAGAAGTCCGGAGAAGACAAGGTGAGCACTACCATCAGTCCTGTGTCATGCCAACAGTAAAGCATCCTGAGACCATTCATGTGTGGGGTTGCTTCTCAGCCAAGGGAGTGGGCTTACTCACAATTTTGCCTAAGAACACAGCCATGAATAAAGAATGGTACCAACACATCCTCCGAGAGCAACTTCTCACAACCATCCAGGAACAGTTTGGTGACGAACAATGCCTTTTCCAGCATTATGGCGCACCTTGCCATAAGGCAAAAGTGATAACTAAGTGGCTTGGAGAACAAAACATTAATATTTTAGGTCCATGGCCAGGAAACTCCCCAGACCTTAATCCCATTGAGAACTTGTGGTCAATCTTCAAGAGGCGGGTGGACAAACAAAACCCCACAAATTCTGACAAACTCCAAGCATTGATTATGCAAGAATGGGCTGCCATCAGTCAGGATGTGGCCCAGAAGGTAATTAACAGCATGTCAGGGCAGATTGTAGAGGTCTTGAAAAAGAAGGGTCAACACTGCAAAACTGCAACACTCGTTGCATCAACTTCTTCATGTCATTGTCAATAAAAGCCCTTGACACTTTTGAAATGGTTGTAATTATACTTCAGTATTCCATAGTAACATCTGACAAAAATATTTAAAGACACTGAAGCAGCAAACTTTTTGTAAATTAATAGTTGTGTCATTCTCAAAAAAATTTTGGCAACGACTGTAGACCTTACAGTGAAATGCTTACTTACAAGCCCTTAACCAACAATGCAGTTTAAAGAAAATACCCCCCCCCCCCAAAAAAAGGTAAGAGATAAGAATAACTATATACAGGGGGTACCGGTACAGAGTCAATTTGCAAGGGCACCAGTGTCTAGGTAATTGAGGTAATATGTACTGTACATGTAGGTAGAGTTATTAAACTATTAAACTATGCATAGATAATAACAGAGAGTAGCAGCAGCATAAAGAGGGTGGGGAAAATGCAAATCATGTGGGTAGCCATTTGATTAGATGTTCAGGAGGCTCTCGATGGTGCAGCTGTAAAACCTTTTGAGGATCTGAGGACCCATGCCAAAACTTTTCAGTCTCCTGAGGGAGAATACGTTTTGTTGTACCCTCTTCACGACTGTCTTGGTGTGCTTGGACCATGTTAGTTTGTTGGGGATGTGGACGCCAAGGAACTTGAAGCTCTCAACCTCCTCCACTACAGTCCTGTCAATGAGAATGGGGGCGTGCTCGGTCCTCCTTTTCCTTTTGTCCACAATCATTGTTCATGTTGAGGGAGAGGTTGTGGTCCTTGCACCACATGGTCAGGTCTCTGATCTTCTCCCTATAGGCTGTCTCATCGTTGTCGGTGATCAGGCCTACCACTGTTGTGTCATCTGCAAACTTAATGATGGTGTTGGAGTCGTGCCTGGCCGTGCAGTCATGAGTGAACAGGGAGTACAGGGGGGGGTTGATCACCCACCCCTGAGGGGCCCCTGTGTTGAAGATCAGCGTGGCGGATGTGTTGTTCCCTACCCTTACCACCTGGGGGTGGCCTGTCAGGAAGTCCAGGATCCTGTTGCAGAGGGAGGTGTTTAGTCCCAGGGTCCTTAGCTTAGTGATGAGCTTTGAGGGCACAATGGTGTTGAACACTGAGCTGTAGTCAATGAATAGCATTCTCACATAGGTGTTCCTTTTTTCCAGATGTGACTGGGCAGGGTGGAGTGCAATAGCGATGCATCATATGTGGATCTGTTGGTGCTTTATGCTAATTGAGTGGGTCTAGGGTTTCTGGGATAATGGTGTTGATGTGAGCCATGGCCAGTCTTTCAAAGCATTTCATGGCTACAGACATCAGTACTATTGGTCAGTAGTCATTTAGGCAGGTTACCTTAGTGTTCTTAGGCACAGGGACTATGGTGATCGGCTTGAAACATGTTAGTATTACAGACTCAGACAGGGAGAGGTTGAAAATGTCAGTGAAGACACTTGGTCAGCGCATGCTTCGAGTACACGCGGCCTTGTGAATGTTGACCTGCTTGAAGGTCTTACTCACATCGGCTGCGGAGAGCGTGATCACACAGTTGTCCGGAACAGCTGATGCTCTAATGTATATTTCAGTGTTTCTTGCCTCGAAGCAAGCATAGAAGTTATTTAGCTCATCTGGTAGGCTATTCTCACTGGGCAACTCTTAGCTGTGATTCCCTTTGTAGTCTGTAAAAGTTTGCAAGCCCTTGCACATTTATTTTGACTTTGACAGTTTTTAATGTCCCATTGGTAGGATATACGTGCTTTCAGCTCATCCCATTTATTTTCCAGCGATTGAACATTAGCTAGCAGGACGGAAGACAAGGGCAGATTAGCCACTCGTCACATGATCCTCGCAAGGCACTCTGATCTTTTCCACTAAATCTCAGTTTCCTTTTCCAACGAATCACAGGGATCTGGGCCTGGTCGGGTGTCTATGGTAGCATATCCATCCTGTCCGACTCATTGAAGAAGAGCTCTTTGTCCAGTTTGAGGTGAGAAATCGCAGTTCTGATGTCCAGAAGCTCTTTTCGGTCATAAGAGACGGTAGCAGCAACATTATGTACAGAACAAGTTACGAACAACGTGAAAAAACAAACAAAATAGCAAAATAACAAAATGGTTGGTTAAGAGCCAATAAGAAGACAGCCCTCCCCTCCGGTGCCATGTAAAGAGATAGCACACTGTTGATTGTTTGATTTTGGGAAATGGTTTGATTCCATTGCCTGTATATTGTAGAATATTTTTGTTGTTGTTAAAAACGTATAATTCACCTTTCCGATGGCCTACAGATTTACTCAGCTGTCATGGTTATGTTGGGCAGATGAATAAGCGTTCTTTCTTTGACTACACTGACATCTGGTGACTAAGATTAGACAACTATTTGCCGGACAAGATAAATGCTTATATTGGATTTTCTTACATTATCACTTTTATAATGTACACCTCCATAAACAAAGTAATTACTATATTTCAATTTCCCTCCAAATTACGCTGTAGGACTATACTCATCACATTCTATATGGCTGACTGAGACAACTTAGGTTAGCTAAAGAGGAGATAGCCTATTGCCTAATCATAAAATATATAACATGTTGTGGTTCATATAATGATAAAATGCATATGTCCGAGGGGGGAATTTGGGAATATCGGACTGAGAACTCAGAGGGGTAGCGCTAGCAACATACACTATTATACAGTGATATTCATAGAATATTAAGCTGACAATTTGTCAAGGGCCACCAATACTTCTGAGATCAGCCAGGAACCAATTCATAGCACGGCCCATTTTTCCAGTCCATAGCTCATCACCTTGCCAGCATGACATGGAGATTGGCCCAAAACGGAAATGATTCCCACATGAGTCTGAAACAGAACGTAATGCATGAAGAATTAAATACCGTATTCGGTAACACTTTATAATAACCACGTAATAAAGTGTTTATAATGGCTTGGTTAATATTTGATGAATCATTTACTCAATCATTACTCCCACATTTGTCAATGTTAGTTACCTAGTTATTCACACATTCACACATTCAAAAACAACTTGTAAAGTATTTCATAATATTCATGAGGCCATTACATAAGAATACATCTTAATAAACTACTTTACTAATCATTAGTTAAGTCTTTTTGCATGGCCTCATCCAAAGTGTGGCCTATTTATACATAATAAATACTAAATACTTTCTAAACAATAAGCACACAATATTCCAAAATGGTCATGCTGTTGTAATAATGTGATGTGTAACTTCAGACAAACTCTATGCTGTGTAATTACATTACATTACATTACAAAAAGTGACTTTAGCTGATGAACTATGAAATACCACATATGGAATCATGTAGTAACCAAAAAGTGTTGAACAAATCAAAATATATTTTAGATTCATCAAAGTAGTCACCTTTTGTCTTGATGACAGCTTTGCACACTCTCGGCATTCTCTCAATCAGCTTCACAAGGTAGTCATCTGGAATGCATTTCAATTAACAGGTGTGCCTTGTTAGAAGTTAATTTGTGGAATTCCATTCCTTCTTAATGCGTTTGAGTCAATCAGTTATTTTGTGACAAGGTAGGGTTGGTATAGAGAATATAGCCCTATTTGGTAAAAGACCAAGTCCATATTATGGCAAGAACAGCTCAAATAAGCAAAGAGAAATGGCAATCCGTCATTACTTTAAGATATGAAGCTCAGTCAATGCGGAACATTTCAAGAACTTTGAAAGTTTCTTCAAGTGTAGTCGCAAAAACCATCAAGTGCTATGATGAGTCTGGCTCTCATGAGGATCGCCTCAGGAAAAGAAGACCCAGAGCTACATCTGCTGCAGAGGATAAGTTCATTAGAGATACCAGCCTCAGAGATACCAGCCTCAGACACTAATAATAAGAAGAGACTGGCTTGGGTCAAGAAACACATGCAATGGACATTATACCAGTGGAAATCTGTCCTTTGGTATGATGAGTCCTAATTTGAGATTTTTGGTTCCAACCGCTGTCTTTGTGAGACACAGAGTAGGTGAACGGATGATCTCCGCATGTGTGGTTCCCCCCATGAAGCATGGAGGAGGAGGTGTGATGTGTGGGGGTGCTTTGCTGGTGACACTGTTAGTAATTTATTTAGAATTCAAGGCACACTTAACCAGCATGGCTACCACAGCATTCGACAGCGATACACCATACCATCTGGTTTGCGCTTAGTGGGACTGTAATTTGTTTTTCCACAGGACAATGACCCAACACACTTCCAGGCTGTGTTAGGGTTCCTTGACCAAGAAGGAGAGTGATGGAGTGCTGCATCAGATGACCTGGCCTCTACAATCACCCGACCTCAACCCAATTGAGATGATTTTGGATAAGTTGGACCGCAGAGTGAAGGAAAAGCAGCCAACAAGTGCTCATTATATGTGGGAAGTACAAAACACTTTTTCACCGCAATAGGTTTGATAAATTCACCTCCGAAGGTGAAATGTGTACTTACATTCTGAAATCTTGCTCTGATTTATCATCCAAAGGGTCCCAGAGATAACATGAAGTGTCATTTTGTTAGATAAAATCCTTTTTCATATCCTAAAAAGCCCCATATAGCATGCACAATCGATTTTGTACTATTTGCAATGAAAGGAATCTGTACAAATCTAACCATAAACGTTGTTTCAACCGGTCAATTCATGTTCATATTTATTCTTCAGAGATCATAGAATGTTACCAGACATCACTATATCATTAGGTGTGTTGTATATGTTGTATATCATATAGGATGCCTTCATGGCACTCCTTCATGGCACGCCGGTCTTCATTTGATCGGCTGTATCTTTGTCAAATAAGCACCAATCGGGGTCAAACAAAGCTAGCTAGATAGCCAATGAGCTGGGCTTTGTGGGAGTATCCCTGTCTCGGTCGCAAAATGTAGGAGATAACCTTTTGCAACAGCATGCCTTTTCATTTTGGACAAAAATAATTAGAATATTCAGAATTATGAAGATATGAAAACTGGTCCTTTGGCAAATGTTGAACTTATAATATGGCTACTAATACTGTAAAAGATAAATCGAAGTCCAAGTATACAGATTTGACGATATTCTTGCAGAAAAAAAATTAATATGAATGCCAATGTCTCCTTCACGATTTGCCAAAATGTACCTGGGTGACTTCACACTAAATGTCATGAAGTTTGCTCATTCTTCAAGTTATCCTTCTGAGACTTTGCACATACACTGCTGCCATCTTGTGGACACCATCAAAATTACAACCAGAGTGATGGCTAGAATTGGGACCTTTCTATTGCATTTCAAATATGGTGATAGATCTTTGTATTTTCTTCTACCATATCTATTGTGTTATATTCTCCTACATCCAATTCACATTTACACAAACTTCAAAGTGTTTCCTTTCAAATGGTACCAAGAATATGCATGTCCTTGCTTCAGGGCTTGAGCTACAGGCAGTTAGATTTGGTATGTCATTTTATGCAAAAATTGTAAAAAAAAAGGGGGGCTACCCCTAAGAAGTTTTCCATTATAATTTTTTATATGAAGCCAAACATAGTTGGTTACTATTTAAATGTTATCCTCCAGAAGAGGCAGAACATAGGCTATATAATGTCTAATCTCAAAAGTACTTACAGAGGAAAAAAACATTTTCTTGTAGAGAATAGAGAAGGTATCATGTTAATGAATGACATTGTAAACAACTAAGGTAAAATTATGTCACACAAGCAATTAATCACGGCGTAAGGAAATGTATGCTCAATTGTCACGCCCTGACCTAAGTATTCTTTGTTTTATTTATTGTTTTGGTTAGGTCAGGGTGTGACATGGGTGGTGTATGTGCTTTTGTACTGTCTAGGGGTTTTGTAGGTTTATGGGGTCGTTTACTATCTAGGTGTTTATGTATGTCTATGGTTGCCTAGATTGGTTCTCAACTAGAGGCAGCTGTTTATCGTTGTCTCTAATTGGGAACCATATTTAGGCAGCTATCTTCTTTGGGAATTTCGTGGGTTATTATCTATGTCTATATTATGTTGCACGTTAGCGCAGTGGTTCGTTAGCGGTCACGTTCGTCTTATCGTTTTGTTGTTTTGTTTAAGTGTTCTTCCTTCAATAAAGAAAAATGTATTCTAACAACACTGCGCTTTGGTCTACTCCATACGACGATCGTGACATCAATACAAAATTATAACCAGTTCATCGCAGCTCTGCCACAAAAATGGAAGAGGCAATTACTTAAAAGAGAAAGGAATGAATTAATCGTAAATGGTTTAAAATGGCCAATATTAATCGTAACATGTATCAGTTTCACTTACGGTCAAGAGGGTTGACAACTATACTGCATTAAATTCAACATAGTTGGGAACAGATATTCGATATCCCAATACCATGGCATCAGATTTATGAAGTACAGTGGGGAGAACAAGTATTTGATACTGTCACGTTCTGACCTTAGTTCTGTTATTATATCTTTGTTTTAGTATGGTCAGGGCGTGAGTTGGGTGGGTTGTCTATGTTAGTTTTTCTATAGTTTGGGATTTCTGTGTTCGGCCTACTATGGTTCTCAATCAGAGGCAGCTGTCAATCGTTGTCCCTGATTGAGAATCATACTTAGGTAGCCTGGTTTCACTTTTGAGATGTGGGTGTTTATTTTCCTTGTCAGTGTTTGTGCCACACGGGACTGTTTAGTTTGTGGCGTTGATTCACGTTTATTGTTTTGTATTTCAGTGTTCATTTTGATTAAACATTATGGACACTTACCACGCTGCGCATTGGTCCTCCGATCCTCCTCGCTACTCCTCCTCCTCAGAGGAGGACGAGAACCCTTACAGATACACTGCCGATTTTGCAGGTTTTCCTACTTACAAAGCATGTAGAGGTCTGTAATTTTTATTATAGGTACACTTCAACTGTGAGAGACGGAATCTAAAACAAAAATCCAGAAAATCACATTGTATGATTTTTAAGTAATTAATTTGCATTTTATTGCATGACATAAATATTTGATACATCAGAAAAGCAGAACATAATATTTGGTACAGAAACCTTTGTTTGCAATTATAGAGATCATACGTTTCCTGTAGTTCTTGACCAGGTTTGCACACACTGCAGCAGGGATTTTGGCTCACTCCTCCATACAGAACTTCTCCAGATCCTTCAGGTTTCGGGGCTGTCGCTGGGCAATACGGAATTTCAGCTCCCTCCAAAGATTTCCTATTGGGTTCAGGTCTGGAGACTGGCTAGGCCACTCCAGGACCTTGAGATGCTTCTTATGGAGCCACCCCTTAGTTGCCCTGGCTGTGTGTTTCGGGTCGTTGTCATGCTGGAAGACTCAGCCACGACCCATCTTCAATGCTCTTACTGATCTTGTTGGCCAAGATCTCGCGATACATGGCCGCATCCGTCCTCCCCTCAATACGGTGCAGTCGTCCTGTCCCCTTCTTCTTCTTCTTCCTCCAAACACGGCGAGTGGAGTTTAGACCAAAAAAACTCTATTTTTGTCTCATCAGACCACATGACCTTCTCCCATTCCTCCTCTGGATCATCCAGATGGTCATTGGCAAACTTCAGACGGGCCTGGACATGCACTAGCTTCAGCTTCCATGACGGCACAGTGTGTTACTAATGGTTTTATTTGAGACTGTGGTCCCAGCTCTCTTCAGGTCATTGACCAGGTCCTGCCGTGTAGTTCTGGGCTGATCCCTTACCGTCCTCATGATCATTGATGCCCCACGAGGTGAGATCTTGCATGGAGCCCCAGACCGAGGATGATTGACCGTCATCTTGAACTTCTTCCGTTTTCTAATAATTGCGCCAACAGTTGTTGCCTTCTCACCAAGCTGCTTGCCTATTGTTGCCCATCTCAGCCTTGTGCAGGTCTACAATTAAACCCTGATGTCCTTACACAACTCTCTGGTCATGGCCATTGTGGAGAGGCTGTTTGATTGATTGTGTTGACAGGTGTCTTTTATACAGGTAACGAGTTCAAACAGGTACAGGTAATGAGTGGAGAACAGGAGGCCTTCTTAAAGAAAAACTATATCAGGCCATATACCACGGGTATGACAAAACATTTATTTTTACAGCTTCAATTACATTGGTAATCAGTTTATAATAGCAATAAGGAACCTCGGGGGTTTGTGGTATATGGCCAATATACCACGGCTAAGGGCTGTATGTCAAGGCACGTGCTAAGAACAGTCCTTAGCATGGTATATTGGCCGTATACCACACCTCCTTGTGCATTTTTGCTTAATTATAATGTTCTATAATAAGGTTGCATGATCACCTTCCGGTGTGAAAACCATGGAAATTAAAGACAAAACACTATGTTTAAACTGAGAACAGGCATTGGTCTGAAGCCGGAAAATGAAGGATATTCACATGAGCACCACACGAGTCTCAAATAACCCCCTAAAAAACCAGGCACAGGTGTTCAAAATCTTGTTTTATTCAAATTCAGCAGTCCACATGAGTTTGTCAATTCACATAATGCCCATGAAAATTGTCCAGTTTCCATAAAAGCTATGATAATTTTTCATATTTATTATTGCATAAAATCATCAGTTTTCATAGACATAATTGTACATGTAATGATTTGTATTTTCTACTTATTTCTTATAACTAATAAGAATTTCCAATAAAGCTTCAATGGCTCACTGCAGGCATAGAATCAACATATCCGGAAACACATCTGTTCCTCGGGGCACTGGCCATCTTTGTAACAGTACTCGGCACACATGTAGGTCCCGTTGGGCAGGACACAGCGACCGGGCTTCACTATGGTAACAAATTAAAAGTTGTCAGTTATACAGTAGAAACATACGTGTAATAGGAATTTCCAGGATAACAATCGAGAAAAGCAGTCGCAGGTAAAGTCAATCAAATCTATCCATAATAAATCGATACATGTAAAATGTATATGTACAATGTATGTGCATGTACAGTGGGGAGAACAAGTATTTGATACACTGCCGATTTTGATTTGATACACTGCCGATATCCATGTAAAATGTACATGTAAAATGTATATACATGAATATACAGCAGAAAAGCTGTAAAACTCCAAAATATTTGTGTCCTCCAAAGAGGTGGATTGGTTAAAATTAATTATTTTTTATTTAGAAAAAAATTATATCCAGTTTATTACAAGCTGCAACAGGGAGACACTTCCAGCAAAGAAGCATAGAAAATGTCTAACTGGCATCTTGGAGACATGCCCTTTATATTCTAATCACACAGCACCAAATATTCTGTAAACACCAGCTCTAGAGGCTTGTAGGAAGTCAAAACAAACAGGCTGTCAGCTGCTAAAGAATCACACAGTGTACAAGCCCCAGCTTTCTTGTTTCCAGAGTAATGTATCAATAATGAATGCAGTGGATGTGTGTATCTGTCACTCTGGGACCATATCCTACCTGTGTCGGTGCAATGCAGTCATGCCCACATCCATTGTGGCAGCATTTTTCATCATTGGGGCAGTCACTGTCATTGGAACAGAACTCCACACACATCCCCACGCCCCATCGTCTACGAGGGCACACTCCAGGCTTTGCTTTGTGAACACAATTTGAGCAGACATGTCAGGGAACACGACTTACCACAAAGACACATGAACATGGACACAATGACACTTAACCATTTTTTGAAAATCTGTCATATTTGTGTGAAGATCGTTACGATAGCTGCTACAGAATCAAACAGTGGTCACAGAATGTCATCAGTACAATACAACAGTGAATAATCAGTGTGTCCTCGGTCCTTCTACTGGGACCTCCAGTCTGGTGTCAATCACTATCAACAGATATGAGAACAATCCATACATTCATCATGAAGTCTAGTGACCATCAACCCACAACTTGAATGTCACAAGAAGAACAATGGAAATCATGTGTATTACAGAAGCTCTATACTAAACATTGTGTTGATCACTCTAAATTAGATATGAGCTTTACTGGTCTTAAATGTCCCCATTACAAAATGTTTATGGTATATATATATATATTTTTTTTTATAAAACTCTAAATACCTACATGGCTCTCAGAAATCTTCTTAATTGAGTGTCTCAGCTCTATAGAGAGTGTATGTGAAATATATTGATCTATGTGTATGAAATGTACATTATAATCTCCAGCTTTCTTGTTTCCAGAGTTATGCAGCAATAATGAACGCAACAGATGGGTGTATCTGTCACTCTGGGACCATATCCTACCTGTGTACGGTGCAATGCAGTTATGCCCACATCCATTGTGGCAGCATTTTTCATCATTGGGACAGTCACTGTCATTGGAACAGAACTCTGCACACGTCCCTCTGCCCCATCGTCTACGAGGGCACACTCCAGGCTTTGCTTTGGGACAACACAATTTGAGCAGACATGTCAGGGAACACGACTTACCACAAAGACACATGAACATGGACACAATGACACTGAACCATTTTTTGAAAATCTGTCATATTTGTGTGGAGATCGTTACGATAAATGTTAGCTGCTACAGAATCACACAGTGGTCGCAGAATGTCATCAGTACAATACAACAGTGAATAATCAGTGTGTCCTTGGTCCTTCTACTGGGACCTCCAGTCTGGCGTCAATCACTATCAACAGATATGAGAACAATCCATAACATTCATCATGTGGTCTAGTGACCATCAACCCACACCTTGAATGTCACAAGAAGAACAATGGAAATCATGTGTATTACAGAAGCTCTATACTACACATTGTGTTGATCACTCTAAATTGAATATGAGCTTTACTGGTCTTAAATGTCCCCATTACAAAATGTTTATTGTGTTCATATATATATATATACATATATATAAACTCTAAATACCTACATGGCTCTCAGATATCTTCTTAATTGAGTGTCTCAGCTCTAAAGAGAGTGTATGTGAAATATATTGATCTATGTGTATGAAATGTACATTACAATCTCCAGCTTTCTTGATTCCAGAGTAATGCAGCAATAATGAATGCAATAGATTGGTGTATCTGTCACTCTGGGACCATATCCTACCTGTGTACGGTGCAATGCAGTCATGCCCACATCCATTGTGGCAGCATTTTTCATCATTGGGGCAGTCACTGTCATTGGAACATAACTCTGCACACGTCCCTACGCCCCATCGTCTTCGAGGGCACACTCCAGGCTTTGCTTTGTGAACACAATTTGAGCAGATGTCAGGGAACCCAAATTGACACAAAGAGACATGAACATAGACACATTTGGACTGAACCAATTCATGAAAATCTGTCATATTTGTGAGTACATGGTTACGATAAATAGGAATTTGTATTTGTGAAAAGATTGCAGAGTATACCCCTAATATTTTTGTGTCTAATTAGTTTTGGAGACATTTGGCCACCATCATCAATGTTTCCCCCATAACACCCATGAAAACGCATGACAGCCTTCTGAACACTGTTAATAAACTTCTTACTGAAGTCAGGTGGGACACACAAGGCGTCAGAGTCAAAGATGCAGCATTTGTCATCTTTAGGACAGTCCTCATCGCGGACACATCCCTTGTGTGACGGCAGGACATTCAGAAGCAGCGGGCACTGACCTGCCTTCGGGGGGATCGGCACTGTCAGAGAGCAGGAGGAATAGGAAACAATTGGACCGAACCATTTTCTGAAAATCTGTCATATTTGTGAGGAGATGGTTACGATAAATCGGCATTTGCATTTGTAGGAAGTCAAAACAGAAAGGTGGTGACATTGTCAGCTGCTACAGAATCACACAGTGTTCCACAATGTCATCAGTACAATACAACAGTGAATAATCAGTGTGTCCTCGGTCCTTCTACTGGGACCTCCAGTCTGGCGTCAATCACTATCAACAGATATGAGAACAATCCATAACATTCATCATCAAGCCTCGTGACCATCAACCCACAACTTGAATGTCACAAGAAGAACAATGGAAATCATGTGTATTACAGATGCTCTATACTAAACATTGTGTTGATCACTCTAAATTGAATATGAGCTTTACTGGTTTTAAATGTCCCCATTACAAAATGTTTATGGTGTATATATATATATATATATATATATATATATATATATATATATATATATATATATATATATATATACATAATAATAATAATATATGTATATAAAACTCTAAATACCTACATGGCTCTCAGAAATCTTCTTAATTGAGTGTTTCAGCTCTAAAGAGAGTGTAAATGAAATATATTGATCTATGTGTATGAAATGTACATTGCAATCTCCATCTTTCTTGTTTCCAGAGTAATGCAGCAATAATGAACGCAATAGATGGGTGTATCTGTCACTCTGGGAACATATCCTACCTGTGTACGGTGCAATGCAGTTATGCCCACATCCATTGTGGCAGCATTTTTCATCATTGGGGCAGTCACTGTCATTGGAACAGAACTCTGCACACGTCCCTACGCCCCATCGTCTACGAGGGCACACTCCAGGCTTTGCTTTGGGACAACACAATTTGAGCGACATGTCAGGGAACACGACTTACCACAAAGACACATGAACATGGACACAATTACAATGAACCATTTTCTGAAAATCTGTCATATTTGTGTGGAGAACGTTACGATAAATGTCAGCTGCTACAGAATCACACAGTGGTCACAGAATGTCATCAGTACAATACAACAGTGAATAATCAGTGTGTCCTCAGTCCTTCTACTGGGACCTCCAGTCTGGTGTCAATCACTATCAACAGATATGAGAACAATCCATAACATTCATCATGAAGTCTAGTGACCATCAACCCACACCTTGAATGTCACAAGAAGAACAATGGAAATCATGTGTATTACAGAAGCTCTATACTAAACATTGTGTTGATCACTCTAAATTAGATATGAGCTTTACTGGTTTTAAATGTCCCCATTACAAAATGTTTATTGTGTTCATATATGGGGCAGCAGGGTAGCCTAGTGGTTATACATATATATAAAACTCTAAATACCTACATGGCTCTCAGAAATCTTCTTAATTGAGTGTCTCAGCTCTAAAGAGAGTGTAAGTGAAATATATTGATCTATGTGTATGAGATGTACATTACAATCTCCAGCTTTCTTGATTCCAGAGTAATGCAGCAATAATGAATGCAATAGATTGGTGTATCTGTCACTCTGGGACCATATCCTACCTGTGTACGGTGCAATGCAGTCATGCCCACATCCATTGTGGCAGCATTTTTCATCATTGGGGCAGTCACTGTCATTGGAACATAACTCTGCACACGTCCCTACGCCCCATCGTCTTCGAGGGCACACTCCAGGCTTTGCTTTGTGAACACAATTTGAGCAGATGTCAGGGAACCCAAATTGCCACAAATGGACATGAACATAGACACATTTGGACTGAACCAATTAATGAAAATCTGTCATATTTGTGTGTAGATAGTTACGATAAATAGGAATCTGTATTTGTGAAAAGATTGCAGAGTATACCCCTAATATTTTTGTGTCTAATTAGTTTTGGAGACATTTGGCCACCATCATCAATGTTTCCCCCATAACACCCATGAAAACTCATGGCAGCCTTCTGAACACTGTTAATAAACTTCTTACTGAAGTCAGGTGGGACACACAAGGCGTCAGAGTCAAAGATGCAGCATTTGTCATCTTTAGGACAGTCCTCATCGCGGACACATCCCTTGTGTGACGGCAGGACATTCAGAAGCAGCGGGCACTGACCTGCCTTCGGGGGGATCGGCACTGTGAGAGAGCAGGAGGAATAGGAAACAATTGGACCGAACCATTTTCTGAAAATCTGTCATATTTGTGAGGAGATGGTTACGATAAATCGGCATTTGCATTTGTAGGGAGTCAAAACAGAAAGGTGGTGACATTGTCAGCTGCTACAGAATCACATAGTGTTCCACAATGTCATCAGTACAATACAACAGTGAATAATCAGCGTGTCCTCGGTCCTTCTACTGGGACCTCCAGTCTGGCGTCAATCACTATCAACAGATATGAGAACAATCCATAACATTCATCATCAAGCCTCGTGACCATCAACCCACAACTTGAATGTCACAAGAAGAACAATGGAAATCATGTGTATTACAGAAGCTCTATACTAAACATTGTGTTGATCACTCTAAATTGAATATGAGCTTTACTGGTCTTAAATGTCCCCATTACAAAATGTTTATGGTGTATATATACATATATATATATATACATATATATAAAACTCTAAATACCTACATGGCTCTCAGAAATCTTCTTAATTGAGTGTTTCAGCTCTAAAGAGTGTAAGTGAAATATATTGATCTATGTGTATGAAATGTACATTGCAATCTCCATCTTTCTTGTTTCCAGAGTAATGCAGCAATAATGAACGCAATAGATGGGTGTATCTGTCACTCTGGGAATATATCCTACCTGTGTACGGTGCAATGCAGTTATGCCCACATCCATTGTGGCAGCATTTTTCATCATTGGGGCAGTCACTGTCATCGGAACATAACTCTGCACACGTCCCTCTGCCCCATCGTCTGCGAGGGCACACTCCAGGCTTTGCTGTGGGACAACACAATTTGAGCAGACATGTCAGGGAACACGACTTACCACAAAGACACATGAACATGGACACAATTACAATGAACCATTTTCTGAAAATCTGTCATATTTGTGTGGAGAACGTTACGATAAATGTTAGCTGCTACAGAATCACACAGTGGTCACAGAATGTCATCAGTACAATACAACAGTGAATAATCAGTGTGTCCTCGGTCCTTCTACTGGGACCTCCAGTCTGGCGTCAATCACTATCAACAGATATAAGAACAATCCATAACATTCAGCATCAAGTCTAGTGACCATCAACCCACATCTTTAATGTCACAACTTGGATACTGGAAACATTGTGTATTACATAAACTGTATACGCTAAATGTTTTGTTGATCACTCTCAACTAAATATGATCTTTAGCGATCCTACATTTCCTCATTACAAATAGGTTTATGGTAGCAACTTGTCAGCCTACACTGACTCTTCCCAATGAAGTCTTTCTATTATGTGACTTCTTAATTGAGTGTCTCAGCTCTAAAGAGTGTAAGTGAAATATATTGATCTATGTGTATGAAATGTACATTACAATCTCCAGCTTTCTTGTTTCCAGAGTAATGCAGCAATAATGAATGCAATAGATGGGTGTATCTGTCACTCTGGGACCATATCCTACCTGTGTACGGTGCAATGCAGTTATGCCCACATCCATTGTGGCAGCATTTTTCATCATTGGGGCAGTCACTGTCATTGGAACATAACTCTGCACATATTCCCACGTCCCATCGTCTACGAGGGCACAGTCCAGGCTTTGCTTTGGGACAACACAATTTGAGCAGATGTCAGGGAAACCAAATTGCCACAAAGAGACATGAACATAGACACAATTGGACTGAACCAATTTATGAAAATCTATCATATTTGTGTCGAAATGGATTTGACAAATATGCATTTGCATCTCTGGAAAGTTTGTAGGCCATACTCCAAGTAATTTTGTGTCTAATAGTTTTGGAGACATGTGTCCCCATCATCAATGTTTCCCCCATAACACCCATGAAAATGCATGACAGCCTTCTGAACTATCACAATCTATTGGTTCAAATAAGTAGGTTGAAAACATTGTATGTTAACTAAAATGGGCTGTGCAGCTGGTTAAACACAGACACACAAACAGTGCTATTAAGATGCAGAAGTAATCATTTCTTGTTAAACATATATGAGACAAATTGACAAACACATCATTATATGTTGACTGAATTGTTGCATACGTTTTCTCAAGTTGGAGCTCAGTTTGGGCCAACTAAAAATGTTAAGTTCAGGTAACACTTTTATCTAGAAGTTGAATAAACTGAAAAAGGCTTTGGAACCACTAACTTCATAATCATTTGTTGAAACAACTAGAATTTATTTGACAGTGTATGTGTAAAATGGCCAAGGGTCGGCTGGATTGTTTCAAAGTCATAATGGCTGGCTTGTATTTCTTAGTAAGGTTGTAACAAAATAGGTTGCAAAGGGGCTATGCACAATTGTAGGCTATTGTTTATAACCAATGATGTAGGCTTTAACACCTAAGTCAAGTGTAGCAGACTTCTTAAAATAAATCATCAAATTGTCACAGTTTGTTTGATGACAAGTAATGACAAATAATGCAAAGTAGGCTAATTAGAACAACTCACCTGTAGATGTGCCTCCCGTTTCTGCAGCAGAGACTATTTTCAAATCTACAAATGCCAACAGAAAAAGAACCAAAGCACAACGCGCTGACAAATTCGTGTCCATGCTGACTTCAAGACTGTTAGAGCAAATGCAGTCCAAATCAATTTAATAGAAGAAGAGGAGACCATAATATGTATTAACCTTAGATGACGAAGAGGGGGGCGCTGCTTTGAAGCCATCGCACAGCCATTTTGGCACTCCTCCTTCATTGTAAAAAACAAACAAAAAGCTATAGAAATGCATTTATTAATGTCTACATTTGTTTTTTGACAAATATATTCTATTACAGACACCTTAATGCATACATGCAAATTATATTAATTGAATTGAACATGAACATTTTATATTTTGAGAGTGCTAACGTTACTGCCCCCACCACAACAAAGAATTACTTAAATACATGAAATTGTGTCCTTGAAACATTATATTGAAATATTGTAGAAATCCATTCATTCCTATGGAGGACTGCTCTTTCTGGGATGTGCCAATGTGGCGGCCTGTGGCTTCAAAGCCTCTCATTGGCCATTACAAAGCATCAGCAATCCAGGGTTTATACACATCATTGGGGAGAGACCATAGAAAAAATGAATGCACAAGGAACAATGCATCTGCAGGGTCCCTATGCCCATCAATTTACATTCCGAGTTCGGATCCGAACACTTGCTTAGGTCACATGTAATGAGAATAATTAAAGAGGATATATGGAACTTGTGCCTCTGGGGGTGCTCTTGATCCAAAAGTGGTCCCCCAAATGGACAGTAATATTGTCCAGAAATTAAGTCAAAATTTAATGTAAACAATTCACAACTAAACGTCGATAGTGTGTCTTCAACTGAGTTTGTAGTTCAATGACTGAATGCATTTCTGTTAAACTGCAGGTGAAAATCCACAATGTATAATGATTCATAACGAAATGTTTCAAAGTACAGTATGTGGAGATCTATAACACTGTTGATGGGTTGATTTTTGGGCAACGGTTGTGCTCTGTTTGCATGGTATATGATTTTTTACTTGTAATTCATCTTAAGAAATAAGCCTATACATGTCTCAAAATACATTTTTAAATTTCTATCAAATATTTTCTCTCTCATCTGTCTTGTTCATGATAGGCAGACCTATACGCCTTTATCATTTCACTACACTGATATCTTGTAGCTTAGAGCGGTCAACTATTTGGCGGACTAAATAAATTCCCAACATTGATTTTTCTTACATTATTCTCTCACAATAACGTTGTAGGACTATACACATCACATTCTATATGACTGACTGTTAACCTGTCTCCTACCCTTCATCTACACTGATTGAAGTGGTTTTAACAGGTGAAATTAATAAGGAATTGCAGCTTCACCTGGTCAGTCTATATCAGTCTATGTTCATAATATTTTGTACAGTCAGTCTATAACATGTTGTGGTTGACAAAGTGATTAGCCCATTTGATTTGCTGTTCAGGAGTCTTATGGATTGGGGTAGAAGCTATTTAGGAGCCTCTTGGACCTAGACTTGGCGCTCCGGTACTGCTTGCCGTGCGGTAGCAGAGAGAACAGTCTATGACTAGGGTGGCTGGAGTCTTTGACCATTTTTAGGGCCTTCCTCTGACACCGCCTGGTATAGAGGTCCTGGGTGGCAGGAAGATTGTCCCCGGTGATGTACTGGGTCGTAAGCACTACCCTCTGTGGTGCCTTGCAGGCAGAGGCCAAGCAGTTGCCATAACAGGCAGTGAACCAACCCGTCAGAATGCTCTCGATGTTGCAGATGTAAAATCTTTTGAGGATCTGAGGACCCATGCCAAATCTTTTCAGTCTACTGAGGGGGAATAGGTTTTGTCGTGCCCTCTTCACAACTGTCTTTGTGTGCTTGGACCATGTTAGTTTGTTGGTGATGTGGACGCCAAGGATCTTGAATCCTGCTCCACTACAGCCCCGTCAATGAGAATGGGGCGTGCTCGGTCCTCCTTTTCTGTAATCTGTCTGGCCCTGCGGCCTTGTGAATGTTGACCTGTTTGAAGGTCTTACTCACATCGGCTGCGGAAAGCGTGATCACACAGTTGTCCGGAACAGCTTATGCTCTCGTGCATGTTTCAGTGTTACTTGTCTCTAAGCGAGCATAGAAGTTATTTAGCTCGTCTGGTAGGCTCGTGTCACTGGGCAGCTCGCGGCTCTGCTTCCCTTTGTACTCTGTAATAGTTTGCAGGACCTGCCACATCTGACGAGCGTCGGAGCCGGTGTAGTACGATTTAATATTAGTCCTGTGTTGGCACTTTGCCTGTCTGATGGTTCTTCAGAGGGCACAGCGGGATTTATTATAAGATCTCTGGCGCTCTAGGTCGACAGGTTCCGGCTCACGAAGCAGAGGTGACCGGTCTGTTCCTGATCCCCGGGATCGTCATCTTGGTCTGCGTCCTGCGTCTGGAGCCACGCGTCAGGGAGGGGGAACTGTCACGTGTGCTCCCTCTCCGTCCTCTAGGTCACCAGGCTGCTCGTTATGGCGCAACCCTGTCACCATCGTTACAGTTATCAGTGCATTGTGACACTCACCTGGACTCCATCACCTCCCTGATTACCTGCCCTATATTTGTCACTCGCTTCGGTTCCTTCCCCAGGCGTCATTGTTTCTGTTTCAGTTTGGTCTGTGCGTTGTTTGTGTTTCTTGTTTTCTATTATGTTTTGTTCATTGATTAAATCACTCACTTCCTGAACTTGCTTCCCAACTCTCAGCGCACATCGTTACACTAATATTCATAAGACAGTTACATAAGATATGTAATATAGGTCTTTATAAACGACTTTACTAATCATCAGTTAAGTCTTTTTGCGTGGCCTCATCTAAAGTGTGGGCTATTAATACATAATAAATACTAAATACTTTCTAAACAATAAGCACACAATATTCCGAAACGGTCACGCTGTTGCGATACGGTGATGTGTAACTTCAGACAAACTCTATGTTGAGTAACATAATGTTGTTAGTCCATAAATGCTTTTCTTAATTACATAAATGCTTCACAGTTCGCAAAAAGTGACATTAGCTGATGAAGATTATCTCATAGAACAAAACGTATAAGATCTCCCAAACCTGTCTTCACCACAAAACATATTTTCAGCGTTTATCCAAAAACCCTACAAAAACTCAATACATTTTCCCATAGGCTTTGTTCAAAGAACCATGATGGAGTTAGTCCCTACAAAGAGACATCATTACTATTGCTCTCTATACATGTTAGCAATTGGGAGTCTCCAACCCTTGCAAAAGTAACCTCACAGTCCAATCCTCCCACCCCCCCTTTGCTAATTTCACCACCAGCAGAGCATTAAAAAAGAATCTCACCCATCTACCCACAATATCTCATAATGACAGTGAAAACATGATTTTAGAAATGTTTGCTAATTTATTGAAAGTGAAATACAGAAATATCTCATTTACATACAGTACCAGTCAAAAGTTTGGACACACCTCGCCATTTTTACTATTTTCTACATTGTGTAATAATAGTGAAGACATCAAAACTATGAAATAACACATATGGAATCTTGTAGTAACCAAAAAAGTGTTAAACAAATAAAAATATATTTTAAATTCTTCTTCGTAGCCACACTTTGCCTTGATGACAGCTTTGCACACGCTTGGCATTCTCTCAACCAGCTTCACCTGGAACGCTTTTCCAGCAGTCTTGAAGGTGTTGCCCACATATGCTGAGCACTTGTTGGCCCTTCCTCCCCAATTAAGGTGCCACCAACCACCTGTGCTAGACAGCCATTTTCAAAACGGTTCTCTTTGCGGTTATACAAATTAAAACCATCCATTTCTGGTGGATTGACAATGGAACTCTGTTTAAAGTATCATTTTTAAATGAGGCCAAACAGAGTTGGCTACTATTTAAATGTTATCCTCCAGAAGAGGCAGAACATAGGCTATATTACAGCAAATAATGTCAAATCTCGAAAGTACCGATAGAGGAAAAAACATTTTCTTGTAGAGAATGTATAAGGAAGGTATCATGTTAATGAATGACATTTTAAACAACAAAGGTCAAATTATGTCACACAAGCAATTAATCACAGTATAAGGAAATGTATGCTCAATACAAAATTATTATCAGTTCATCGCAGCTCTGCCACAAAAATGGAAGAGGCAATTACTTAAAAGAGAAACGAATGAATTAATCGTAAATGGCTTAAAATGACCAATATAAATCGTAACATGTATCAGTTTCACTTATGGTCAAGAGGGTTGACAACTATACCGCATAAAATTCAAGATAGTTGGGAACAGATTTTCGATATCCCAATACCATGGCATCAGATTTATTGAAGTAATATACAAAGTAACTATTGAAGCATCAATCCTTTCTTTTCAATTTAAGCTATTATATAAGATTCCCGCTACAAAAAGAATGCTCAGTATATGGGGCATTGAACAGAATCAATAGAGTATCTATTTTGGTACTGTCCATCGGTGGCTTGTTTTTGGAGTCAGGTTCAGGAATGGTTGTTAACATGGGTACCACTGGGCGCACATTTGGGGGTTTTGCCCTAGCACTACACAGCTGATTCAAATAACCAACTCATCATCAAGCTTTGATTATTTTCATCAGCTGTGTAGAGCTAGAGCAAAAACCAAAACGTGAACCCAGGAGAAGCCCCAGGACCGAGTTTGGGAAAGATTCACAAGAAGAGCATGTGTTAAACTATATTATAAAGTGGGTGGTTTGTGCCCCGAATGCTGATTGGCTGACAGCCGTGGAATATCAGGCCATATACCACGGGTATGACAAAACATTTATTTTTACAGCTTCAATTACGTTGGTAATCAGTTTATAATAGCAATAAGGAACCTCGGGGGTTTGTGGTATATGGCCAATATACCACGGCTAAGGGCTGTATGTCAAGGCACGTGCTAAGAACAGTCCTTAGCATGGTATATTGGCCGTATACCACACCTCCTTGTGCATTTTTGCTTAATTATAATGTTCTATAATAAGGTTGCATGATCACCTTCCGGTGTAAAAACCATGGAAATTAAAAACAAAACACTATGTTTAAACTGAGAACAGGCATTGGTCTGAAGCCGGAAAATGAAGGATATTCACATGAGCACCACACGAGTCTCAAATAACCCCCTAAAAAACCAGGCACAGGTGTTCAAAATCTTGTTTTATTCAAATTCAGCAGTCCACATGAGTTTGTCAATTCACATACTGCCCATGAAAATTGTCCAGTTTCCATAAAAGCTATGATCATTTTTCATATTTATTATTGCATAAAATCATCTGTTTTCATAGACATAATTGTACATGTAATGATTTGTATTTTCTACTTATTTCTTATAACTAATAAGAATTTCCAATAAAGCTTCAATGGCTCACTGCAGGCATAGAATCAACATATCCGGAAACACATCTGTTCCTCGGGGCACTGGCCATCTTTGTAACAGTACTCGGCACACATGTAGGTCCCGTTGGGCAGGACACAGCGACCGGGCTTCACTATGGTAACAAATTAAAAGTTGTCAGTTATACAGTAGAAACATACGTGTAATAGGAATTTCCAGGATAACAATCGAGAAAAGCAGTCGCAGGTAAAGTCAATCAAATCTATCCATAATAAATCGATACATGTAAAATGTATATGTACAATGTATGTGCATGTACAGTGGGGAGAACAAGTATTTGATACACTGCCGATATCCATATAAAATGTATATGTAAAATGTATGTACATGAATATACAGCAGAAAAGCTGTAAAACTCCAAAATATTTGTGTCCTCCAAAGAGGTGGATTGGTTAATATTAATTATTTTTTATTTAGAAAATAATTAGATCCAGTTTATTACAAGCTGCAACAGGGAGACACTTCCAGCATAGAAGCATAGCTGGACGGCAGGGTAGCCTTTGGGTCGACAGGGTAGCCTAGTGGTTAGAGCGTTGGACTAGTAACCGGAAGGTTGCAAGCTCAAACCCCTGAGCTGACAAGGTACAAATCTGTCGTTCTGCCCCTGAACAGGCAGTTAACCCACTGTTCCTAGAACGTCATTGTAAATAAGAATTTGTTCTTAACTGACTTGCCTAGTAAAATAAAGGTAAAAAAATATATAAAAAATAAAAAATAGAAAATGTCTGACTGGCATCTTGGCGACATGCCCTTTACATTCTAATCAGACAGCACCAAATGTTCTGTAAACACCAGTTCTAGAGGCTTATAGGAAGTCAAAACAAACAGGCTGTCAGCTGCTACAGAATCACACAGTGTTCACAGAATGTCATCAATACAACATAACAGTGAATAATCAGTGTGTCCTCGGCCCTTATACCTCAAGTCCGGCGTGAACCTCTATCAACAGATATGAGAACAATCCATAACATTCGGCATCAAGTCTAGTGACCATCAATCCACACCTTGAGTGTCACAAGTAGAACACTGGAAATCATCCGTACACTGATTCTTTCCATTGAGGTCTTACTATTACAATGAGTTGGAATTTGGTTGGTGGCCCTTGACAAATTGTCAGCTTCAAGTTCTGTGAATTGCTGTATCGTAAGAAACGTATGTTGCTACTCCTCTGAAGTCTCAGCCTGATATTCCCAAAATCCTTTTTCCCTGAAATATTTTACTTTTATTTATCTCGGCAAGTCAGTTAAGAAAAAAATCTTATTTTCAATGACGGCCTTGGAACAGTGGGTTAACTGCCTTGTTCTTAACAACAGATTATTACCTTGTCAGCTCAGGGATTTGCTCCCAACCTTTCAGTTACTAGTCCGACGCTCTAACCACTAGGCTACCCTGCCGCCAACGGTCCACCTACCAAAGTACATGCAGCCAACATGACACAACTGTGAGAAACATTGGAGTCAACATGGGTCAGCATCCCTATGGAACGCTTTAAACACCTTGTAGACCCCATGCCCTGATGAATTGAGGCTTTTCTTAGGGCAAAAGGGGGTGCAAATCAAAAATAGGAACGTGTTCCTAGAGTTTGGTATACTCAGAGTGTATAGATGTTGCATAACATTGGTATATACTCTAAAGGCCTGCATGGATCGTGAAAATATTCTTAATTGAGTGTCTCAGCTCTAAAGAGAGTGTATGTGAAAAATATCTATCTATGTGTATGAAATGTACAAGCCCCAGCTTTCTTGTTTCCAGAGTAATGCATCAATAATGAATGCAGTGGATGTGTGTATCTGTCACTCTGGGACCATATCCTACCTGTGTTGGTGCAATGCAGTCATGCCCACATCCATTGTGGCAGCATTTATCATCATTGGGGCAGTCACTGTCATTGGAACAGAACTCCACACACATCCCCACGCCCCATCGTCTACGAGGGCACACTCCAGGCTTTGCTTTGGGACAACACAATTTGAGCAGACATGTCAGGGAACACGACTTACCACAAAGACACATGAACATGGACACAATGACACTGAACCATTTTTTGAAAATCTGTCATATTTGTGTGGAGATCGTTACGATAAATGTTAGCTGCTACAGAATCACACAGTGGTCGCAGAATGTCATCAGTACAATACAACAGTGAATAATCAGTGTGTCCTCGGTCCTTCTACTGGGACCTCCAGTCTGGCGTCAATCACTATCAACAGATATAAGAACAATCCATAACATTCATCATGAAGTCTAGTGACCATCAACCCACACCTTGAATGTCACAAGAAGAACAATGGAAATCATGTGTATTACAGAAGCTCTATACTACACATTGTGTTGATCACTCTAAATTGAATATGAGCTTTACTGGTCTTAAATGTCCCCATTACAAAATGTTTATTGTTTTTATATATATATATATATATATATATATATATAAAACTCTAAATACCTACATGGCTCTCAGAAATCTTCTTAATTGAGTGTCTCAGCTCTAAAGGGAGTGTAAGTGAAATATATTGATCTATGTGTATGAAATGTACATTACAATCTCCAGCTTTCTTGTTTCCAGAGTAATGCAGCAATAATGAATGCAATAGATGGGTGTATCTGTCACTCTGGGACCATATCCTACCTGTGTTAGGTGCAATGCAGTCATGCCCACATCCATTGTGGCAGCATTTTTCATCATTGGGGCAGTCACTGTCATTGGAACATAACTCTGCACACGTCCCTACGCCCCATCGTCTTCGAGGGCACACTCCAGGCTTTGCTTTGTGAACACAATTTGAGCAGATGTCAGGGAACCCAAATTGCCACAAATGGACATGAACATAGACACATTTGGACTGAACCAATTAATGAAAATCTGTCATATTTGTGTGTAGATGGTTACGATAAATAGGAATCTGTATTTGTGAAAAGATTGCAGAGTATACCCCTAATATTTTTGTGTCTAATTAGTTTTGGAGACATTTGGCCACCATCATCAATGTTTCCCCCATAACACCCATGAAAACTCATGGCAGCCTTCTGAACACTGTTAATAAACTTCTTACTGAAGTCAGGTGGGACACACAAGGCGTCAGAGTCAAAGATGCAGCATTTGTCATCTTTAGGACAGTCCTCATCGCGGGCACATCCCTTGTGTGACGGCACAACATTCAGAAGCAGCGGGCACTGACCTGCCTTCGGGGGGATCGGCACTGTGAGAGAGCAGGAGGAATAGGAAACAATTGGAACAAACCATTTTCTGAAAATCTGTCATATTTGTGAGGAGATGGTTACGATAAATCGGCATTTGCATTTGTAGGGAGTCAAAACAGAAAGGTGGTGACATTGTCAGCTGCTACAGAATCACATAGTGTTCCAAAATGTCATCATTACAATACAACAGTGAATAATCAGTGTGTCCTCGGTCCTTCTACTGGGACCTCCAGTCTGGCGTCAATCACTATCAACAGATATGAGAACAATCAATAACATTCATCATCAAGCCTCGTGACCATCAACCCACACCTTGAATGTCACAAGTAGAACAATGGAAACCATGTGTATTACAGAAGCTCTATACTAAACATTGTGTTGATCACTCTAAATTGAATATGAGCTTTACTGGTCTTAAATGTCCCTATTACAAAATGTTTATATATATATATATATATATATATATATATATATATATATATATATATATATATATATATATATATATATATATATAAAACTCTAAATACCTACATGGCTCTCAGAAATCTTCTTAATTGAGTGTCTCAGCTCTAAAGGGAGTGTATGTGACATATATTGATCTATGTGTATGAAATGTACATTACAATCTCCAGCTTTCTTGATTCCAGAGTAATGCAGCAAAAATGAATGCAATAGATGGGTGTATCTGTCACTCTGGGACCATATCCTACCTGTGTACGGTGCAATGCAGTCATGCCCACATCCATTGTGGCAGCATTTTTCATCATTGGGGCAGTCACTGTCATTGGAACATAACTCTGCACACGTCCCTACGCCCCATCGTCTACGAGGGCACACTCCAGGCTTTGCTTTGTGAGCACAATTTGAGCAGATGTCAGGGAACCCAAATTGCCACAAAGAGACATGAACATAGACACATTTGGACTGAACCAATTCATGAAAATCTGTCATATTTGTGTGTAGATGGTTACGATAAATAGGAATTTGTATTTGTGAAAAGATTGCAGAGTATACCCCTAATATTTTTGTGTCTAATTAGTTTTGGAGACATTTGGCCACCATCATCAATGTTTCCCCCATAACACCCATGAAAACGCATGACAGCCTTCTGAACACTGTTAATAAACTTCTTACTGAAGTCAGGTGGGACACACAAGGCGTCAGAGTCAAAGATGCAGCATTTGTCATCTTTAGGACAGTCCTCATCGCGGGCACATCCCTTGTGTGACGGTAGGACATTCAGAAGCAGCGGGCACTGACCTGCCTTCGGGGGGATCGGCACTGTGAGAGAGCAGGAGAAATAGGAAACAATTGGAACAAACCATTTTCTGAAAATCTGTCATATTTGTGAGGAGATGGTTACGATAAATCGGCATTTGCATTTGTAGGGAGTCAAAACAGAAAGGTGGTGACATTGTCAGCTGCTACAGAATCACATAGTGTTCCACAATGTCATCATTACAATACAACAGTGAATAATCAGTGTGTCCTCTGTCCTTCTACTGGGACCTCCAGTCTGGCGTCAATCACTATCAACAGATATGACACCAATCCATAACATTCATCATCAAGCCTCGTGACCATCAACCCACAACTTGAATGTCACAAGAAGAACAATGGAAATCATGTGTATTACAGAAGCTCTATACTAAACATTGTGTTGATCACTCTAAATTAAATATGAGCTTTCCTGGTCTTAAATGTCCCTATTACAAAATGTTTATGGTATATATATATATAATATATATATAAAACTCTAAATACCTACATGGCTCTCAGAAATCTTCTTAATTGAGTGTCTCAGCTCTAAAGAGAGTGTATGTGAAATATATTGATCTATGTGTATGAAATGTACATTACAATCTCCAGCTTTCTTGATTCCAGAGTAATGCAGCAATAATGAATGCAATAGATGGGTGTATCTGTCACTCTGGGACCATATCCTACCTGTGTACGGTGCAATGCAGTCATGCCCACATCCATTGTGGCAGCATTTTTCATCATTGGGGCAGTCACTGTCATTGGAACATAACTCTGCACACGTCCCTACGCCCCATCGTCTTCGAGGGCACACTCCAGGCTTTGCTTTGTGAGCACAATTTGAGCAGATGTCAGGGAACCCAAATTGCCACAAAGAGACATGAACATAGACACATTTGGACTGAACCAATTCATGAAAATCTGTCATACTTGTGTGTAGATGATTACGATAAATAGGAATTTGTATTTGTGAAAAGATTGCAGAGTATACCCCTAATATTTTTGTGTCTAATTAGTTTTGGAGACATTTGGCCACCATCATCAATGTTTCCCCCATAACACCCATGAAAACGCATGACAGCCTTCTGAACACTGTTAATAAACTTCTTACTGAAGTCAGGTGGGACACACAAGGCGTCAGAGTCAAAGATGCAGCATTTGTCATCTTTAGGACAGTCCTCATCGCGGGCACATCCCTTGTGTGACGGCATGACATTCAGAAGCAGCGGGCACTGACCTGCCTTCGGGGGGATCGGCACTGTGAGAGAGCAGGAGGAATAGGAAACAATTGGAACAAACCATTTTCTGAAAATCTGTCATATTTGTGAGGAGATGGTTACGATAAATCGGCATTTGCATTTGTAGGGAGTCAAAACAGAAAGGTGGTGACATTGTCAGCTGCTACAGAATCACATAGTGTTCCAAAATGTCATCATTACAATACAACAGTGAATAATCAGTGTGTCCTCTGTCCTTCTACTGGGACCTCCAGTCTGGCGTCAATCACTATCAACAGATATGACACCAATCCATAACATTCATCATCAAGCCTCGTGACCATCAACCCACAACTTGAATGTCACAAGAAGAACAATGGAAATCATGTGTATTACAGAAGCTCTATACTAAACATTGTGTTGATCACTCTAAATTAAATATGAGCTTTCCTGGTCTTAAATGTCCCTATTACAAAATGTTTATGGTATATATATATAATATATATATATAAAACTCTAAATACCTACATGGCTCTCAGAAATCTTCTTAATTGAGTGTCTCAGCTCTAAAGAGAGTGTATGTGAAATATATTGATCTATGTGTATGAAATGTACATTACAATCTCCAGCTTTCTTGATTCCAGAGTAATGCAGCAATAATGAATGCAATAGATGGGTGTATCTGTCACTCTGGGACCATATCCTACCTGTGTACGGTGCAATGCAGTCATGCCCACATCCATTGTGGCAGCATTTTTCATCATTGGGGCAGTCACTGTCATTGGAACATAACTCTGCACACGTCCCTACGCCCCATCGTCTTCGAGGGCACACTCCAGGCTTTGCTTTGTGAGCACAATTTGAGCAGATGTCAGGGAACCCAAATTGCCACAAAGAGACATGAACATAGACACATTTGGACTGAACCAATTCATGAAAATCTGTCATACTTGTGTGTAGATGATTACGATAAATAGGAATTTGTATTTGTGAAAAGATTGCAGAGTATACCCCTAATATTTTTGTGTCTAATTAGTTTTGGAGACATTTGGCCACCATCATCAATGTTTCCCCCATAACACCCATGAAAACGCATGACAGCCTTCTGAACACTGTTAATAAACTTCTTACTGAAGTCAGGTGGGACACACAAGGCGTCAGAGTCAAAGATGCAGCATTTGTCATCTTTAGGACAGTCCTCATCGCGGGCACATCCCTTGTGTGACGGCATGACATTCATTAGCAGCGGGCACTGACCTGCCTTCGGGGGGATCGGCACTGTGAGAGAGCAGGAGGAATAGGAAACAATTGGACCGAACCATTTTCTGAAAATCTGTCATATTTGTGAGGAGATGGTTACGATAAATCGGCATTTGCATTTGTAGGAAGTCAAAACAGAAAGGTGGTGACATTGTCAGCTGCTACAGAATCACATAGTGTTCCACAATGTCATCAGTACAATACAACAGTGAATAATCAGTGTGTCCTCGGTCCTTCTACTGGGACCTCCAGTCTGGCGTCAATCACTATCAACAGATATGAGAACAATCCATAACATTCATCATCAAGCCTCGTGACCATCAACCCACAACTTGAATGTCACAAGAAGAACAATTGAAATCATGTGTATTACAGAAGCTCTATACTAAACATTGTGTTGATCACTCTAAATTGAATATGAGCTTTACTGGTCTTAAATGTCCCCATTACAAAATGTTTATGGTGTATATATACATATATATATATATATATATACATATATATAAAACTCTAAATACCTACATGGCTCTCAGAAATCTTCTTAATTGAGTGTTTCAGCTCTAAAGAGTGTAAGTGAAATATATTGATCTATGTGTATGAAATGTACATTGCAATCTCCATCTTTCTTGTTTCCAGAGTAATGCAGCAATCATGAACGCAATAGATGGGTGTATCTGTCACTCTGGGACCATATCCTACCTGTGTACGGTGCAATGCAGTTATGCCCACATCCATTGTGGCAGCATTTTTCATCATTGGGGCAGTCACTGTCATCGGAACATAACTCTGCACACCTCCCTCTGCCCCATCGTCTACGAGGGCACACTCCAGGCTTTGCTTTGGGACAACACAATTTGAGCAGACATGTCAGGGAACACGACTTACCACAAAGACACATGAACATGGACACAATTACAATGAACCATTTTCTGAAAATCTGTCATATTTGTGTGGAGAGCGTTACGATAAATGTTAGCTGCTACCGAATCACACAGTGGTCACAGAATGTCATCAGTACAATACAACAGTGAATAATCAGTGTGTCCTCGGTCCTTCTACTGGGACCTCCAGTCTGGCGTCAATCACTATCAACAGATATAAGAACAATCCATAACATTCAGCATCAAGTCTAGTGACCATCAACCCACATCTTTAATGTCACAACTTGGATACTGGAAACATTGTGTATTACATAAACTGTATACGCTAAATGTTTTGTTGATCACTCTCAACTAAATATGATCTTTAGCGATCCTACATTTCCTCATTACAAATAGGTTTATGGTAGCAACTTGTCAGCCTACACTGACTCTCCCCAATGAAGTCTTTCTATTATGTGACTTCTTAATTGAGTGTCTCAGCTCTAAAGAGTGTAAGTGAAATATATTGATCTATGTGTATGAAATGTACATTACAATCTCCAGCTTTCTTGTTTCCAGAGTAATGCAGCAATAATGAATACAATAGATGGGTGTATCTGTCACTCTGGGACCATATCCTACCTGTGTACGGTGCAATGCAGTTATGCCCACATCCATTGTGGCAGCATTTTTCATCATTGGGGCAGTCACTGTCATTGGAACATAACTCTGCACATATTCCCACGTCCCATTGTCTACGAGGGCACAGTCCAGGCTTTGCTTTGGGACAACACAATTTGAGCAGATGTCAGGGAAACCAAATTGCCACAAAGAGACATGAACATAGACACAATTGGACTGAACCAATTTATGAAAATCTATCATATTTGTGTCGAAATGGATTTGACAAATATGCATTTGCATCTCTGGAAAGTTTGTAGGCCATACTCCAAGTAATTTTGTGTCTAATTAATAGTTTTGGAGACATGTGTCCCCCATCATCAATGTTTCCCCCATAACACCCATGAAAATGCATGACAGCCTTCTGAACTATCACAATCTATTGGTTCAAATAAGTAGGTTGAAAACATTGTATGTTAACTAAAATGGGCTGTGCAGCTGGTTAAACACAGACACACAAACAGTGCTATTAAGATGCAGAAGTAATAATTTCTCGTTAAACATATATGAGACAAATTGACAAACACATCATTATATGTTGACTGAATTGTTGCATACGTTTTCTCAAGTTGGAGCTCAGTTTGGGCCAACTAAAAATGTTAAGTTCAGGTAACACTTTTATCTAGAAGTTGAATAAACTGAAAAAGGCTTTGGAACCACTAACTTCATAATCATTTGTTGAAACAACTAGAATTTATTTGACAGTGTATGTGTAAAATGGCCAAGGGTCGGCTGGATTGTTTCAAAGTCATAATGGCTGGCTTGTATTTCTTAGTAAGGTTGCAACAAAATAGGTTGCTAAGGGGCTATGCACAATTGTAGGCTATTGTTTATAACCAATGATGTAGGCTTTAACACCTAAGTCAAGTGTAGCAGACTTCTTAAAATAAATCATCAAATTGTCACAGTTTGTTTCATAACAAATAATGACAAATGCAAAGTAGGCTAATTAGAACAACTCACCTGTAGATGTGCCTCCCGTTTCTGCAGCAGAGACTATTTTCAAATCTACAAATGCCAACAGAAAAAGAACCAAAGCACAACGCGCTGACAAATTCGTGTCCATGCTGACTTCAAGACTGTTAGAGCAAATGCAGTCCAAATCAATTTAATAGAAGAAGAGGAGACCATAATATGTATTAACCTTAGATGACGAAGAGGGGGGCGCTGCTTTGAAGCCATCGCACAGCCATTTTGGCACTCCTCCTTCATTGTAAAAAACAAACAAAAAGCTATAGAAATGCATTTATTAATGTCTACATTTGTTTTTTGACAAATATATTCTATTACAGACACCTTAATGCATACATGCAAATTATATTAATTGAATTGAACATGAACATTTTATATTTTGAGAGTGCTAACGTTACTGCCCCCACCACAACAAAGAATTACTTAAATACATGAAATTGTGTCCTTGAAACATTATATTGAAATATTGTAGAAATCCATTCATTCCTATGGAGGACTGCTCTTTCTGGGATGTGCCAATGTGGCGGCCTGTGGCTTCAAAGCCTCTCATTGGCCATTACAAAGCATCAGCAATCCAGGGTTTATACACATCATTGGGGAGAGACCATAGAAAAAATGAATGCACAAGGAACAATGCATCTGCAGGGTCCCTATGCCCATCAATTTACATTCCGAGTTCGGATCCGAACACTTGCTTAGGTCACATGTAATGAGAATAATTAAAGAGGATATATGGAACTTGTGCCTCTGGGGGTGCTCTTGATCCAAAAGTGGTCCCCCAAATGGACAGTAATATTGTCCAGAAATTAAGTCAAAATTGAATGTAAACAATTCACAACTAAACGTCGATAGTGTGTCTTCAACTGAGTTTGTAGTTCAATGACTGAATGCATTTCTGTTAAACTGCAGGTGAAAATCCACAATGTATAATGATTCATAACGAAATGTTTCAAAGTACAGTATGTGGAGATCTATAACACTGTTGATGGGTTGATTTTTGGGCAACGGTTGTGCTCTGTTTACATGGTATATGATTTTTTACTTGTAATTCATCTTAAGAAATAAGCCTATACATGTCCCAAAATACATTTTTAAATTTCTATCAAATATTTTCTCTCTCATCTGTCTTGTTCATGATGGGCAGACCTATACGCCTTTATCATTTCACTACACTGATATCTTGTAGCTTAGAGCGGTCAACTAATTGGCGGACTAAATAAATTCCCAACATTGATTTTTCTTACATTATTCTCTCACAATAACGTTGTAGGACTATACACATCACATTCTATATGACTGACTGTTAACCTGTCTCCTACCCTTCATCTACACTGATTGAAGTGGTTTTAACAGGTGAAATTAATAAGGAATTGCAGCTTCACCTGGTCAGTCTATATCAGTCTATGTTCATAATATTTTGTACAGTCAGTCTATAACATGTTGTGGTTGACAAAGTGATTAGCCCATTTGATTCGCTGTTCAGGCGTCTTATGGATTGGGGTAGAAGCTATTTAGGAGCCTCTTGGACCTAGACTTGGCGCTCCGGTACTGCTTGCCGTGCGGTAGCAGAGAGAACAGTCTATGACTAGGGTGGCTGGAGTCTTTGACCATTTTTAGGGCCTTCCTCTGACACCGCCTGGTATAGAGGTCCTGGGTGGCAGGAAGATTGTCCCCGGTGATGTACTGGGTCGTAAGCACTACCCTCTGTGGTGCCTTGCAGGCAGAGACCAAGCAGTTGCCATAACAGGCAGTGAACCAACCCGTCAGAATGCTCTCGATGTTGCAGCTGTAAAATCTTTTGAGGATCTGAGGACCCATGCCAAATCTTTTCAGTCTACTGAGGGGGAATAGGTTTTGTCGTGCCCTCTTCACAACTGTCTTGGTGTGCTTGGACCATGTTAGTTTGTTGGTGATGTGGACGCCAAGGATCTTGAATCCTGCTCCACTACAGCCCCGTCAATGAGAATGGGGCGTGCTCGGTCCTCCTTTTCTGTAATCTGTCTGGCCCTGCGGCCTTGTGAATGTTGACCTGTTTGAAGGTCTTACTCACATCGGCTGCGGAAAGCGTGATCACACAGTTGTCCGGAACAGCTTATGCTCTCGTGCATGTTTCAGTGTTACTTGTCTCTAAGCGAGCATAGAAGTTATTTAGCTCGTCTGGTAGGCTCGTGTCACTGGGCAGCTCGCGGCTCTGCTTCCCTTTGTACTCTGTAATAGTTTGCAGGACCTGCCACATCTGACGAGCGTCGGAGCCGGTGTAGTACGATTTAATATTAGTCCTGTGTTGGCACTTTGCCTGTCTGATGGTTCTTCAGAGGGCACAGCGGGATTTATTATAAGATCTCTGGCGCTCTAGGTCGACAGGTTCCGGCTCACGAAGCAGAGGTGACCGGTCTGTTCCTGATCCCCGGGATCGTCATCTTGGTCTGCGTCCTGCATCTGGAGCCACGCGTCAGGGAGGGGGAACTGTCACGTGTGCTCCCTCTCCGTCCTCTAGGTCACCAGGATGCTCGTTATGGCGCAACCCTGTCACCATCGTTACAGTTATCAGTGCGTTGTGACACTCACCTGGACTCCATCACCTCCCTGATTACCTGCCCTATATTTGTCACTCGCTTCGGTTCCTTCCCCAGGCGTCATTGTTTCTGTTTCAGTTTGGTCTGTGCGTTGTTTGTGTTTCTTGTTTTCTATTATGTTTTGTTCATTGATTAAATCACTCACTTCCTGAACTTGCTTCCCAACTCTCAGCGCACATCGTTACACTAATATTCATAAGACAGTTACATAAGATATGTAATATAGGTCTTTATAAACGACTTTACTAATCATCAGTTAAGTCTTTTTGCGTGGCCTCATCTAAAGTGTGGGCTATTAATACATAATAAATACTAAATACTTTCTAAACAATAAGCACACAATATTCCGAAACGGTCACGCTGTTGCGATACGGTGATGTGTAACTTCAGACAAACTATATGTTGAGTAACATAATGTTGTTAGTCCATAAATGCTTTTCTTAATTACATAAATGCTTCACAATTCGCAAAAAGTGACATTAGCTGATGAAGATTATCTCATAGAACAAAACGTATAAGATCTCCCAAACCTGTCTTCACCACAAAACATATTTTCAGCGTTTATCCAAAAACCCTACAAAAACTCAATACATTTTTCCATAGGCTTTGTTCAAAGAACCATGATGGAGTTAGTCCCTACAAAGAGACATCATTACTATTGCTCTCTATACATGTTAGCAATTGGGAGTCTCCAACCCTTGCAAAAGTAACCTCACAGTCCAATCCCCCCACCCCCCCTTTGCTAATTTCACCACCAGCAGAGCATTAAAAAAGAATCTCACCCATCTACCCACAATATCTCATAATGACAGTGAAAACATGATTTTAGAAATGTTTGCTAATTTATTGAAAGTGAAATACAGAAATATCTCATTTACATACAGTACCAGTCAAAAGTTTGGACACACCTCGCCATTTTTACTATTTTCTACATTGTGTAATAATAGTGAAGACATCAAAACTATGAAATAACACACATGGAATCATGTAGTAACCAAAAAAGTGTTAAACAAATAAAAATATATTTTAAATTCTTCTTCGTAGCCACACTTTGCCTTGATGACAGCTTTGCACACGCTTGGCATTCTCTCAACCAGCTTCACCTGGAACGCTTTTCCAGCAGTCTTGAAGGTGTTGCCCACATATGCTGAGCACTTGTTGGCCCTTCCTCCCCAATTAAGGTGCCACCAACCACCTGTGCTAGACAGCCATTTTCAAAACGGTTCTCTTTGCGGTTATACAAATTAAAACCATCCATTTCTGGTGGATTGACAATGGAACTCTGTTTAAAGTATCATTTTTAAATGAGACCAAACAGAGTTGGCTACTATTTAAATGTTATCCTCCAGAAGAGGCAGAACATAGGCTATATTACAGCAAATAATGTCAAATCTCGAAAGTACCGATAGAGGAAAAAACATTTTCTTGTAGAGAATGTATAAGGAAGGTATCATGTTAATGAATGACTTTTTAAACAACAAAGGTCAAATTATGTCACACAAGCAATTAATCACAGTATAAGGAAATGTATGCTCAATACAAAATTATTATCAGTTCATCGCAGCTCTGCCACAAAAATGGAAGAGGCAATTACTTAAAAGAGAAACGAATGAATTAATCGTAAATGGCTTAAAATGACCAATATAAATCGTAACATGTATCAGTTTCACTTATGGTCAAGAGGGTTGACAACTATACCGCATAAAATTCAAGATAGTTGGGAACAGATTTTCGATATCCCAATACCATGGCATCAGATTTATTGAAGTAATATACAAAGTAACAATTGAAGCATCAATCCTTTCTTTTCAATTTAAGCTATTATATAAGATTCCCGCTACAAAAAGAATGCTCAGTATATGGGGCATTGAACAGAATCAATAGAGTATCTATTTTGGTACTGTCCATCGGTGGCTTGTTTTTGGAGTCAGGTTCAGGAATGGTTGTTAACATGGGTACCACTGGGCGCACATTTGGGGGTTTTGCCCTAGCACTACACAGCTGATTCAAATAACCAAATCATCATCAAGCTTTGATTATTTTCATCAGCTGTGTAGAGCTAGAGCAAAAACCAAAACGTGAACCCAGGAGAAGCCCCAGGACCGAGTTTGGGAAAGATTCACAAGAAGAGCATGTGTTAAACTATATTATAAAGTGGGTGGTTCGTGCCCCGAATGCTGATTGGCTGACAGCCGTGGAATATCAGGCCATATACCACGGGTATGACAAAACATTTATTTTTACAGCTTCAATTACGTTGGTAATCAGTTTATAATAGCAATAAGGAACCTCTGGGGTTTGTGGTATATGGCCAATATACCACGGCTAAGGGCTGTATGTCAAGGCACGTGCTAAGAACAGTGTGCATTTTTGCTTAATTATAATGTTCTATAATAAGGTTGCATGATCACCTTCCGGTGTAAAAACCATGGAAATTTAAAACAAAACACTATGTTTAAACTGAGAACAGGCATTGGTCTGAAGCCGGAAAATGAAGGATATTCACATGAGCACCACAC
This sequence comes from Oncorhynchus masou masou, assembly GCF_036934945.1. Taxonomy (NCBI): domain Eukaryota; kingdom Metazoa; phylum Chordata; class Actinopteri; order Salmoniformes; family Salmonidae; genus Oncorhynchus; species Oncorhynchus masou. The sequence continues at coordinate 34,247,986 of NC_088229.1, forward strand.
GAGTCTCAAATAACCCCCTAAAAAACCAGGCACAGGTGTTCAAAATCTTGTTTTATTCAAATTCAGCAGTCCACATGAGTTTGTCAATTCACATAATGCCCATGAAAATTGTCCAGTTTCCATAAAAGCTATGATCATTTTTCATATTTATTATTGCATAAAATCATCTGTTTTCATAGACATAATTGTACATGTAATGATTTGTATTTTCTACTTATTTCTTATAACTAATAAGAATTTCCAATAAAGCTTCAATGGCTCACTGCAGGCATAGAATCAACATATCCTGAAACACATCTGTTCCTCGGGGCACTGGCCATCTTTGTAACAGTACTCGGCACACATGTAGGTCCCGTTGGGCAGGACACAGCGACCGGGCTTCACTATGGTAACAAATTAAAAGTTGTCAGTTATACAGTAGAAACATACGTGTAATAGGAATTTCCAGGATAACAATCGAGAAAAGAAGTCGCAGGTAAAGTCAATCAAATCTATCCATAATAAATCGATACATGTAAAATGTATATGTACAATGTATGTGCATGTACAGTGGGGAGAACAAGTATTTGATACACAGCCGTTTTTGATTTGATACACTGCCGATATCCATATAAAATGTATATGTAAAATGTATGTACATGAATATACAGCAGAAAAGCTGTAAAACTCCAAAATATTTGTGTCCTCCAAAGAGGTGGATTGGTTAATATTAATTATTTTTTATTTAGAAAATAATTAGATCCAGTTTATTACAAGCTGCAACAGGGAGACACTTCCAGCATAGAAGCATAGCTGGACGGCAGGGTAGCCTTTGGGGCGACAGGGTAGCCTAGTGGTTAGAGCGTTGGACTAGTAACCGGAAGGTTGCAAGTTCAAACCCCCGAGCTGACAAGGTACAAATCTGTCGTTCTGCCCCTGAACAGGCAGTTAACCCACTGTTCTTAGAACGTCATTGTAAATAAGAATTTGTTCTTAACTGACTTGCCTAGTAAAATAAAGGTAAAAAAAAAAAAAAAAAAATAGAAAATGTCTGACTGGCATCTTGGCGACATGCCCTTTACATTCTAATCAGACAGCACCAAATGTTCTGTAAACACCAGTTCTAGAGGCTTATAGGAAGTCAAAACAAACAGGCTGTCAGCTGCTACAGAATCACACAGTGTTCACAGAATGTCATCAATACAACATAACAGTGAATAATCAGTGTGTCCTCGGCCCTTATACCTCAAGTCCGGCGTGAACCGGCGTGAATCAACAGATATGAGAACAATCCATAACATTCGGCATCAAGTCTAGTGACCATCAATCCACACCTTGAGTGTCACAAGTAGAACACTGGAAATCATCCGTACACTGATTCTTTCCATTGAGGTCTTACTATTACAATGAGTTGGAATTTGGTTGGTGGCCCTTGACAAATAGTCAGCTTCAAGTTCTGTGAATTGCTGTATCGTAAGAAACGTATGTTGCTACTCCTCTGAAGTCTCAGCCTGATATTCCCAAAATTCTTTTTCCCTGAAATATTTTACTTTTATTTATCTCGGCAAGTCAGTTAAGAAAAAAATCTTATTTTCAATGACGGCCTTGGAACAGTGGGTTAACTGCCTTGTTCTTAACGACAGATTTTTACCTTGTCAGCTCAGGGATTTGCTCCCAACCTTTCAGTTACTAGTCCGACGCTCTAACCACTAGGCTACCCTGCCGCCAACGGTCCACCTACCAAAGGACATCCAACCAACATGACACAACTGTGAGAAGCATTGGAGTCAACATGGGTCAGCATCCCTATGGAATGCTTTAAACACCTTGTAGACCCCATGCCCTGATGAATTGAGGCTTTTCTTAGGGCAAAAGGGGGTGCAAATCAAAAATAGGAACGTGTTCCTAAAGTTTGGTATACTCAGAGTGTATAGATGTTGCATAACATTGGTATATACTCTAAAGGCCTGCATGGATCGTGAAAATATTCTTAATTGAGTGTCTCAGCTCTAAAGAGAGTGTATGTGAAAAATATCTATCTATGTGTATGAAATGTACAAGCCCCAGCTTTCTTGTTTCCAGAGTAATGCATCAATAATGAATGCAGTGGATGTGTGTATCTGTCACTCTGGGACCATATCCTACCTGTGTCGGTGCAATGCAGTCATGCCCACATCCATTGTGGCAGCATTTTTCATCGTTGGGGCAGTCACTGTCATTGGAACAGAACTCCACACACATCCCCACGCCCCATCGTCTGCGAGGGCACACTCCAGGCTTTGCTTTGGGACAACACAATTTGAGCAGACATGTCAGGGAACACGACTTACCACAAAGACACATGAACATGGATACAATGACACTGAACCATTTTTTGAAAATCTGTCATATTTGTGTGGAGATCGTTACGATAAATGTTAGCTGCTACAGAATCACACAGTGGTCGCAGAATGTCATCAGTACAATACAACAGTGAATAATCAGTGTGTCCACGGTCCTTCTACTGGGACCTCCAGTCTGGCGTCAATCACTATCAACAGATATAAGAACAATCCATAACATTCATCATGAAGTCTAGTGACCATCAACCCACACCTTGAATGTCACAAGAAGAACAATGGAAATCATGTGTATTACAGAAGCTCTATACTACACATTGTGTTGATCACTCTAAATTGAATATGAGCTTTACTGGTCTTAAATGTCCCCATTACAAAATGTTTATTGTTTTTATATATATACATATATATAAAACTCTAAATACCTACATGGCTCTCAGAAATCTTCTATATTGAGTGTCTCAGCTCTAAAGAGAGTGTAAGTGAAATATATTGATCTATGTGTATGAAATGTACATTACAATCTCCAGCTTTCTTGTTTCCAGAGTAATGCAGCAATAATGAACGCAATAGATGGGTGTATCTGTCACTCTGGGACCATATCCTACCTGTGTTAGGTGCAATGCAGTAATATATATATCCCATTTAGCAGACGCTTATGTCCAAAGCGACTTACAAGTCGGCTGGGGCCACTACTTTTACATATGGGTGGCCCCAGCAGGAATCGAACCCACGACGCTTGGCGTTGCAAGCGCCATGCTCTACCGACTGAGCCACACATTGTCCACAGTCCGCAGTCCGCAGTCATGCCCACATCCAATGTGGCAGCATTTTTCATCATTGGGGCAGTCACTGTCATTGGAACATAACTCTGCACACGTCCCTACGCCCCATCGTCTACGAGGGCACACTCCAGGCTTTGCTTTGTGAGCACAATTTGAGCAGATGTCAGGGAACCCAAATTGCCACAAAGAGACATGAACATAGACACATTTGGACTGAACCAATTCATGAACATCTGTCATATTTGTGTGTAGATGGTTACGATAAATAGGAATCTGTATTTGTGAAAAGATTGCAGAGTATACCCCTAATATTTTTGTGTCTAATTAGTTTTGGAGACATTTGGCCACCATCATCAATGTTTCCCCCATAACACCCATGAAAACTCATGGCAGCCTTCTGAACACTGTTAATAAACTTCTTACTGAAGTCAGGTGGGACACACAAGGCGTCAGAGTCAAAGATGCAGCATTTGTCATCTTTAGGACAGTCCTCATCGCGGACACATCCCTTGTGTGACGGCATGACATTCATTAGCAGCGGGCACTGACCTGCCTTCGGGGGGATCGGCACTGTCAGAGAGCAGGAGGAATAGAAAACAATTGGACCGAAACATTTTCTGAAAATCTGTCATATTTGTGAGGAGATGGTTATGATAAATAGGCATTTGCATTTGTAGGAAGTCAAAACAGAAAGGTGGTGACATTGTCAGCTGCTACAGAATCACACAGTGTTCCACAATGTCATCAATACAAAACAACATTGAATAATCATTGTGTCCTCGGTCCTTCTACTGGGACCTCCAGTCTGGCGTCAATCACTATCAACAGATATGAGACCATTCCATAACATTCATCATCAAGTCTAGTGACCATCAACCCACACCTTGAATGTCACAAGAAGAACAATGGAAATCATGTGTATTACAGAAGCTCTATACTAAACATTGTGTTGATCACTATAAATTAAGTATGAGCTTTACTGGTCTTAAATGTCCCCATTACAAAATGTTTATGGTGTATATATATATATATAAATAAATAAAACTCTAAATACCTACATGGCTCTCAGAAATCTTCTTAATTGAGTGTCTCAGCTCTAAAGAGAGTGTATGTGAAATATATTGATCTATGTGTATGAAATGTACATTACAAGCTCCATCTTTCTTGATTCCAGAGGAATGCAGCAATAATGTATGCAATAGATGGGTGTATCTGTCACTCTGGGACCATATCCTACCTGTGTACGGTGCAATGCAGTTATGCCCACATCCATTGTGGCAGCATTTTTCATCATTGGGGCAGTCACTGTCATTGGAACAGAACTCTGCACACGTCCCTACGCCCCATCGTCTACGAGGGCACACTCCAGGCTTTGCTTTGGGACAACATAATTTGAGCAGATATGTCAGGGAACCCAACTTACCACAAAGACACATGAACACGGACAAAATTGGACTGAACCATTTTCTGAAAATCTGTCATATTTGTGTGGAGATGGTTACGATAAATGTTAGCTGCTACAGAATCACACAGTGGTCACAGAATGTCATCAGTACAATACAACAGTGAATAATCAGTGTGTCCTCGGTCCTTCTACTGGGACCTCCAGTCTGGCGTCAATCACTATCAACAGATATGAGAACAATCCATAACATTCAGCATGAAGTCTAGTGACCATCAACCCACACCTTGAGTGTCACAACTAGGATGCTGGAAACATTGTGTATTACATAAACTGTATACGCTAAATGTTTTGTTGATCACTCTCAACTAAATATGGTCTTTAGCGATCTTACATTTCCTTATTACAAATAGGTTTATGGTAGCAACTTGTCAGCCTACACTGACTCTCCCCATGAAGTCTTTCTATTATGTGACTTCTTAATTGAGTGTCTCAGCTCTATAGAGAGTTTAAGTGAAATATATTGATCTATGTGTATGAAATGTACATTACAAGCTCCATCTTTCTTGATTCCAGAGGAATGCAGCAATAATGTATGCAATAGATGGGTGTATCTGTCACTCTGGGACCATATCCTACCTGTGTACGGTGCAATGCAGTTATGCCCACATCCATTGTGGCAGCATTTTTCATCATTGGGGCAGTCACTGTCATCGGAACAGAACTCTGCACACGTCCCTACGCCCCATCGTCTACGAGGGCACACTCCAGGCTTTGCTTTGGGACAACATAATTTGAGCAGATATGTCAGGGAACCCAACTTACTACAAAGAGACATGAACACGGACAAAATTGGACTGAACCATTTTCTGAAAATCTGTCATATTTGTGTGGAGAGCGTTACGATAAATGTTAGCTGCTACCGAATCACACAGTGGTCACAGAATGTCATCAGTACAATACAACAGTGAATAATCAGTGTGTCCTCGGTCCTTCTACTGGGACCTCCAGTCTGGCGTCAATCACTATCAACAGATATAAGAACAATCCATAACATTCAGCATCAAGTCTAGTGACCATCAACCCACATCTTTAATGTCACAACTTGGATGCTGGAAACATTGTGTATTACATAAACTGTATACGCTAAATGTTTTGTTGATCACTCTCAACTAAATATGATCTTTAGCGATCCTACATTTCCTCATTACAAATAGGTTTATGGTAGCAACTTGTCAGCCTACACTGACTCTTCCCAATGAAGTCTTTCTATTATGTGACTTCTTAATTGAGTGTCTCAGCTCTAAAGAGTGTAAGTGAAATATATTGATCTATGTGTATGAAATGTACATTCCAATCTCCAGCTTTCTTGTTTCTAGAGTAATGCAGCAATAATGAATGCAATAGATGGGTGTATCTGTCACTCTGGGACCATATCCTACCTGTGTAAGGTGCAATGCAGTTATGCCCACATCCATTGTGGCAGCATTTTTCATCATTGGGGCAGTCACTGTCATTGGAACATAACTCTGCACATATTCCTACGCCCCATCGTCTACGAGGGCACACTCCAGGCTTTGCTTTGGGACAACACAATTTGAGCAGATGTCAGGGAACCCAAATTGCCACAAAGAGACATGAACATAGGCACAATTGGACTGAACCAATTTATGAAAATCTATCATATTTGTGTCGAGATGGATTTGACAAATATGCATGTGCATCTCTGGAAAGTTTGTAGGCCATACTCCAAGTAATTTTGTGTCTAATTAATAGTTTTGGTGACATTTTCCCCCATCATCAATGTTTCCCCATAACACCCATGAAAATGCATGACAGTGTTCTGAACTATCACAATCTATTGGTTCAAAGAAGTAGGTTGAAAACATTGTATGTTAACTAAAATGGGCTGTGCAGCTGGTTAAACACAGACACACAAACAGTGCTATTAAGATGCAGAAGTAATAATTTCTCGGTTTGGGCCAACTAAAAATGTTAAGTTCAGGTAACACTTTTATCTAGAAGTTGAATAAACTGAAAAAGGCTTTGGAACCACTTACTTCATAATCATTTGTTGAAACAACTAGAATTTATTTGACAGTGTATGTGTAAAATGGCCAAGGGTCGGCTGGATTGTTTCAAAGTCATAATGGCTGGCTTGTATTATTATAGGCTATTGTTTATAACAAATAGGTAGGCTTTAACACCTAAGTCAAGTGTAGCAGACTTCTTAAAATAAATCATCAAATTGTCACAGTTTGTTTCATAACAAATAATGACAAATGCAAAGTAGGCTAATTAGAACAACTCACCTGTAGATGTGCCTCCCGTTTCTGCAGCAGAGACTATTTTCAAATCTACAAATGCCAACAGAAAAAGAACCAAAGCACAACGCGCTGACAAATTCATGTCCATGCTGACTTCAAGACTGTTAGAGCAAATGCAGTCCAAATCAATTTAATAGAAGAGGAGGAAACCATAATATGTATTAACCTTAGATGACGAAGAGGGGGGCGCTGCTTTGAAGCCATCGCACAGCCATTTTGGTACTCCTCCTTCATTGTAAAAAAAACAAAAGCTATAGAAATGCATTTATTAATGTCTACATTTGTTTTTTGACAAATATATTCTATTACAGACACCTTAATGCATACCTGCAAATTATATTAAGTGATCTGAACATGAACATTTTATATTTCGCGTGTTAATGTTACTGCCCCCACCACAACAAAGAATTACTTAAATACATGAAATTGTGTCCTTGAAACATTTTATTGAAATATTGTAGAATTCCATTCATTCCTATGGAGGACTGCTCTTTCTGGGATGTGCCAATGTGGCGGCCTGTGGCTTCAAAGCCTCTCATTGGCCATTACAAAGCATCAGCAATCCAGGGTTTATGCACATCATTGGGGAGAGCATAGAAAATATGAATGCACAAGGAACAATGCATCTGCAGGGTCCCTATGCCCATCAATTTACATTCCGAGTTCGGATCCGAACACTTGCTTACGTCACATGTAATGAGAATAATTAAAGAGGATATACGGAACTTGTGCCTCTGGGGTGCTCAGTCTGTACAGTCAGTCTATAACATGTTGTGGTTGACAAAGTGATTAGCCCTTTGATTCGCTGTTCAGGAGTCTTATGGCTTGTGGTAGAAGCTATTTAGGAGCCTCTTGGACCTAGACTTGGCGCTCCGGTACTGCTTGCCGTGCGGTAGCAGAGAGAACAGTCTATGACTAGGGTGGCTGGAGTCTTTGACCATTTTTAGGGCCTTCCTCTGACACCGCCTGGTATAGAGGTCCTGGGTGGCAGGAAGATTGTCCCCGGTGATGTACTGGGCCGTAAGCACTACCCTCTGTGGTGCCTTGCAGGCAGAGGCCAAGCAGTTGCCATAACAGGCAGTGAACCAACCCGTCAGGATGCTCTCGATGGTGCAGCTGTAAAATCTTTTGAGGATCTGAGGACCCATGCCAAATCTTTTCAGTCTACTGAGGGGGATTAGGTTTTGTCGTGCCCTCTTTACAACTGTCTTGGTGTTTTTGGACCATGTTAGTTTGTTGGTGATGTGGACGCCAAGGATCTTGAATCCTGCTCCACTACAGCCCCGTCAATGAGAATGGGGCGTGCTCGGTCCTCCTTTTCCTGCAGTCCAATATCATCTCCTTTGTCTTGATCACGAGTACAGGAAGGGGCTGAGCACGCACCCCTACCCTTACCTCCTGGGGGCGGCCCATCATGAAATCCAGGATTCAGTTACAGAGGGAGGTGTTTAGTCCCAGGGTCCTTAGCTTAGTGATGAGCTTTGAGGGCACTATGGTGTTGAACACTGAGTTGTAGTCAATGAATAGCATTTTCACATAGGTGTTCCTTTTGTCCAGGTGTGACAGGGCAGTGTGGAGTGCAATAGAGTTTGCATAGTCTGTGGATCTTTTGGTGTGGTGAGTGCTGCAGACATGAGTACTACGGCTCGGTAGTCATTTAGGCAGGCAATCTTAGTTTTTCTTGGGCACAGGAACTATGGTGGTCTGCTTGAAACATGTTGGAATTACAGACTCAGACAGGGAGAGGTTGTAAAGGTCAGTGAAGACACTTGCCAGTTGGTCAGCACATGCTCTGAGAACACATCCTGGTAGTCTGTCTGGCCCTGCGGCCTTGTGAATGTTGACCTGTTTGAAGGTCTTACTCACATCGGCTGCGGAAAGCGTGATCACACAGTTGTCCGGAACGGGGGATGCTCTCATGCATGTTTCAGTGTTACTTGCCTCGAAGCGAGCATAGAAGTTATTTAGCTCGTCTGGTAGGCTCGTGTCACTTGGCAGCTCGCGGCTCTGCTTCCCTTTGTAGTCTGTAATAGTTTGCAGGACCTGCCACATCTGACGAGCGTCGGAGCCGGTGTAGTACGATTTAATATTAGTCCTGTGTTGGCACTTTGCCTGTCTGATGGTTCTTCAGAGGGCACAGCGGGATTTATTATAAGATCTCTGGCGCTCTAGGTCGACAGGTTCCGGCTCCTTAGCAGAGGTGACCGGTCTGCTCCTGATCCCCGGGATCGTCATCTTGGTCTGCGTTCTGAGCCGCGCGTCACGGAGGGGGAACTGTCACGTGTACTCCCTCTCCGTCCTCTAGGTCACCAGGCTGCTCGTTATGGCGAAGCCCTGTCATCATCGTTACGGTCATCAGTGCGTTGTGACACTCACCTGGACTCCATCACCTCCCTGATTACCTGCCCTATATTTGTCACTCGCTTCGGTTCCTTCCCCAGGCATCATTGTTTCTGTTTCAGTTTGGTCTGTGCGTTGTTTGTGTTTCTTGTTTTCTATTATTTTTCGTTTATTGATTAAATCACTCACTCCCTGAACTTGCTTCCCAACTCTTTATAAGTCTTTATAAACTACTTTACTAATCATCAGTTAAGTCTTTTTGCGTGGCCTCATCTAAAGTGTGGGCTATTAATACATAATAAATACTAAATACTTTCTAAACAATAAGCACACAATATTCCGAAACGGTCACGCTGTTGCGATACGGTGATGTGTAACTTCAGACAAACTCTATGTTGAGTAACATAATGTTGTTAGTCCACAAATGCTCTTCTTAATTACATAAATGCTTCAAAATTTGCAAAAAGTGACATTAGCTGATGAAGATTATCTCATAGAACAAAACGTATAACATCTCCCAAACCTGTCTTCACCACAAAACATATTTTCAGCGTTTATCCAAAAACCCTAAAAACATTCCATACATTTTCCCATAGGCTTTGTTCAAAGAACCATGATGGAGTTAGTCCCTACAAAGAGACATCATTACTATTGCTCTTCACCACCAGCAAAGCATTAAAAAAGAATCTCACCCATCTCCCCACAATATTTCATAATTACAGTGAAAACATGATTTTAGAATTGTTTGCTAATTTATTGAAAGTGAAATACAGAAATATCTCATTTACATACAGTATCAGTCAAATGTTTGGACACACCTAGTCATTCCAGGTTTTTTCATTTATTATAATTAAATACATACAGTACCAATCAAACGTTTGGACACACCTCGTCATTCCAGGTTTTTTCATTTATTATAATTTAAAAAAAACTATTTTCTACATTGTGTAATAATAGTGAAGACATCAAAACTATGAAATAACACATATGGAATTGTTACGGCAAATGAGTGAGGAGGTGTGGAGTCAGGCGCAGAGAGCAAAAGATGTGGGAAAAACACGCTTTAATGTCCCGGAAAAATAACATGAACAAAAGTAGGAAAACAAACGATCAGAAATATTAACGGACAGCGCGAAACCCAAAATACAAACAAAATACACTCAAACATAGAACAAACAAACAAGCCCGCACGAAACAGAAGCGGGCTGAACAAACTATATATAACCCTACCCTAACAACCAAACAAGAAACAGGTGATACCAATCAGACAAAACCAAAGGAACACAGAACAACGGATCGGTGATAGCTAGTAGACCGGCGACGACGACCGCCGAGCGCCACCCGAACAAGAAGGGGAGTCACCTTCGGTAATATTCGTGACAGGAATCATGTAGTAACCAAAAAAGTGTTAAACAAATAAAAATATATTTTAAATTCTTCTTAGTAGCCACACTTTGCCTTGATGACAGCTTTGCACACTCTTGGCATTCTCTCAACCAGGTTCACCTGGAATGCTTTTCCAGCAGTCTTGAAGGAGTTCCCCACATATGCTGAGCACTTGTTGGCCCTTCCTCCCCAATTAAGGTGCCACCAAACACCTGTGCCAGACAGCCATTTTCAAAAGGGGTCTCTGCTGTTATACAGATTAAAACCATCCACTTCTGGTGGATTGACAATGGAACTCTGTTTAAAGTATCATTTTTAAATGAAGCCAAACAGAGTTGGCTACTTTTTAAATGTTTACCCTCCAGAAGAGGCAGAACATAGGCTATATTTGTCACGACTTCTTCCGAAGTCGTTGCCTCTCCTTGTTCGGGCGATGCTCGCCGTTCGACGTCACCGGTCTTCTCGCCATCATTGATCCATTTTTCATTTTCCATTGGTTTTGTCTTGTCTTCCCACACACCTGTTTTCAATCCCATTCATTACCTGTTGTGTATTTAACCCTCAGTTTCCCCTCATGTCTTTGTCAGAGATTGTTTATTGTCAGTGTAGTGTTTTTTGTATAGGTGTGCGACGGGTCTTCGTACCCATATTTGTTTATATCCATTATTCTATTTAGTGTTATCGAGCATGTTACTTGGACATTATTAAAAGACTCCATTTTACACTCCGTTTGACTCTCCTGCGCCTGACTTCCCTGCCACCTATACACATATGTCTGACAATATTACAGCAAATAATATCTAATCTCGAAAGTACAGAGGAAAAACAAGCAATGTTAAACAAGCAATTAATCACGGTGTAAGGAAATTATAACCAGTTCATCGCAGCTCTCCCACAAAAATGGAAGAGGCAATTACTTAAAAGAGAAACGAATGAATTAATCGTAAATGGCTTAAAATGACCAATATAAATCGTAACATGTATCAGTTTCACTTATGGTCAAGAGGGTTGACAACTATACCGCATAAAATTCAAGATAGTTGGGAACAGATTTTCGATATCCCAATACCATGGCATCAGATTTATTGAAGTAATATACAAAGTAACAATTGAAGCATCAATCCTTTCTTTTCAATTTAAGCTATTATATAAGATTCCCGCTACAAAAAGAATGCTCAGTATATGGGGCATTGAACAGAATCAATAGAGTATCTATTTTGGTACTGTCCATCGGTGGCTTGTATTTGGAGTCAGGTTCAGGAATGGTTGTTAACATGGGTACCACTGGGCGCACATTTGGGGATTTTGCCTTAGCACTACACAGCTGATTCAAATAACCAACTCATCATCAAGCTTTGATTATTTTCATCAGCTGTGTAGAGCTAGAGCAAAAACCAAAACGTGAACCCAGGAGGAGCCCCAGGACCGAGTTTGGGAAACCCTGCCCTATGGTACTGCCCCAGGGACACAGTGATTTAATGCAAAGTGGTGGATTGTGGGCATGCGCCTGCCACGGAGGAACATCCAAATCTTCCACTGTTTGATGTCAGAGTAGCTCACCATTGTCCCAGGGGACATGCGGACTACCTCCAAATCATCTCGCATCTGACGCACCAGGGCTGTCCCCTTGTGTGTCCAAGTTGTTTCCACCGAAATGGATGACGATATTCACGGTCACAACTCGACAACTTGACGTTTTGGTGACTGAATTTTCGGTTTGTTTCGGTAGCCAAATGTGATGTACAAAACGGAGCGATTTCTCCTACACAAAGATTCTTTCAGGAAAAACTGAACATTTGCTATGTAACTGAGAGCCTCCTCATTGAAAACATCCAAAGCTCTTCAAAGGTAAATGATTTTATTTATTTGGTTATCTGGTTTTTGTGAAAATGTTGCGTGCTAAATGCTACGCAAAATGCTAAGCTAGCTTGCAATACTCTTACACAAATGATTGATTTGCTATGGTTCAAAAGCATACTTTGAAAATCTGAGATGACAGTGTTGTTAAGAAAAGGCTAAGCTTGAGAGCAGGCATATTATTTTCATTTCATTTGCGATTTTCAGAAATCGTTAACGTTGCGTTATGCTAATGAGCCTGAGGCTTTGTTCACGATCCCGGATCCGGGATGGGGAGTATCAAGAGGTTTTAATACACTGTCGATTTTGCAGGTTTTCCTACTTACAAAGCATATAGAGGTCTGTAATTTTTATCATAGGTACACTTCAACTGTGAGAGACGGAATCAAAACAAAAATCCAGAAAATCACATTGTATGAGTTTTAAGTAACTTTTTTTTATTGCATGACATAAGTATTTGATACATCAGAAAAGCAGAACTTAATATTTGGTACAGAAACCTTTGTTTGCAATTACAGAGATCATACGTTTCCTGTAGTTCTTGACCAGGTTTGCACACACTGCAGCAGGGATTTTGGCCCACTCCTCCATACAGACCTTCTCCAGATCCTTCAGGTTTCGGGGCTGTCGCTGAGCAATACGGACTTTCAGCTCCCTCCAAAGATTTCCTATTGGGTTCAGGTCTGGAGACTGGCTAGGCCACTCCAGGACCTTGAGATGCTTCTTACGGAGCCACTCCTTAGTTGCCCTGGCTGCGTGTTTCGGGTCGTTGTCATGCTGGAAGACCTGAGGGAAGGAGGTTGTTGGCCAAGATCTTGCGATACATGGCCCCATCCATCCTCCCTTCAATACGGTGCAGTCGTCCTGTCCCCTTTGCAGAAAAGCATCCCCAAAGAATGATGTTTCCACCTCCATGCTTCATGGTTGGGATGGTGTTCTTGGGGTTGTACTCATCCTTCTTCTTCCTCCAAACACGGCGAGTGGAGTTTAGACCAAAAAGCTATATTTTTGTCTCATCAGACCACATGACCGTCTACCATTCCCCCTCTGGATCATCCAGATGGTCATTGGCAAACTTCAGACGGGCCTGGACATGCGTTGGCTTGAGCAGGGGGACCTTGCGTGCGCTGCAGGATTTGAATCCATGACGGCATAGTGTGTTACTAATGGTTTTCTTTCAGACTGTGGTCCCAGCTCTCTTCAGGTCATGAGAGCTTGCATGGAGCCCCAGACCGAGGGTGATTGACCGTCATCTTGAAATTCTTCCATTTTCTAATAATTGCGCCAACAGTTGTTGCCTTCTCACCAAGCTGCTTGCCTATTGTCCTGTACAATTTTATCCCTGATGTCCTTACACAGCTCTCTGGTCTTGGCCATTGTGGAGAGGTTGGAGTCTGTTTGATTGAGTGTGTGGACAGGTGTTTTTTATACAGGTCATGAGTTCGAACAGTTGCAGTTAATACAGGTAATGAGTGGAGAACAGGAGAGCTTCTTAAAGAAAAACTAACAGGTCTGTGAGAGACGGAATTCTTACTGGTTGGTAGGTGATCAAATACTTACGTCATGCAATAAAATGTAAATGAATTACTTAAAAAGCATACAATGTGATTTTCTGCATTTTTTTTCTCACAGTTGAAGTGTAATTACAGACCTCTACATGCTTTGTAAGTGAGAAAACGTGCAAAATAGGCAGTGTTTCAAATACTTGTTCTCCCCACTGTATATGTAACAGAAATGCTGTAAAAAAAGAAGATATTTGACCTCCAAAGAGGTGGAGGACACAGTTTATTACAAGTTGCAACAGGGAAGACACTTCCAGCACAGAAGCATAGAAAATGTCTAACTGGCATCTTGGAGACATGCCCTTTATATTCTAATCAGACAGCACCAAATGGTCTGTAAAATCAGCTCTAGAGCCTTGTAGGAAATCAAAACAAACAGGCTGTCAGCTGCTACAGAATCACACAGTGTTCACAGAATGTCATCAATACAACATAACAGTGAATAATCAGTGTGTCCTCGGCCCTTGTACCTCAAGTCCGGCGTTAACCACTATCAACAGATGTGAGAATAATCCATAACATTCAGCATCAAGTCTAGTGACCATCAATCCACACCTTGAGTGTCACAAGTAGAACACTGGAAATCATCCGTACACTGATTCTTTCCATTGAGGTCTTACTATTACAATGAGTTTGAATTTGGTTGGTGGCCCTTGACAAATTGTCAGCTTAACGTTCTGTGTACAGTAATAAGGTATGTTGCTACTCCTCTGAAGTCTCAGCATGATATTCCCAAATTCCCCTTCCCTTAGATATGCTACAACAACGCATTATACACTGACTGTACAAAACATTATGAACACCTGCTCGTTTCATGACATAGAATGAGCATATATGATCCAAGATGTCATAGCAGTCAGACGTCTTTGTCTTGTCCCGTCCAGTGTATATATCATTTTCTTCGTGTATATTTTGTATATATTTTTATCTCAATTTCAATATACTCTTCTCACCCAATGTAGTATGGATCTGCTATTTTTTATACTTCAGAACCAGAACCCTCATCAGGAGCTAACCAGCTAACTAGCAACCAGCTAGTAGTCGGTCATCACCGTTAACTAGGACATCAGCCTGTTCAATTCCTGCCAGTCTGCACAGCGTGATATCAACCCAGAGTATATCTGACTGTTTTTTATCTTCCACATCTCCGGATTCCTACTGCAAGCTCTGAACCTTTACACCAGATCATCGCAGCTAGCTAGCTGCTATACGAGTGGCTACTCCTGGCTAACATCTCTGTCCCGAAGCAAGCATCAGTTAGCCTGGAGCTAGCCTGGTGCTAGGCCCATCTCCCGGTTAGCCGAAGAGATCTCTCAGACAATTCCTGGGCTTCAATACCTCTTTTGCCAATTGGCCTGGATCCTTTGCTGCTGACACGGAGCCCCGCCAATCCATCACGACTGGTCTGCCGACGTAGCCGTTTGAGGGGGTTTCAACAGGCTCTCCCTTTGCGTCCCCCTGAGGCCCATCTGCCAGCCTGCTAGCTGTCTGAATCGCTGTGTCTCCAGTTCACCTAGCTACTCACTGGACCCTATGATCACTTGGCTACACATGCCTCTCCCTAATGTCAATATGCCTTGTCTATTGCTGTTTTGGTTGGTGATTATTATCTTATTTCATTGTAGAGTCTCCAGCCCTTCTCAATATGCCTTAGCCCTTTTGTTCCACCCCCCACTCATGCGGACTTCACCTGGCTTAAATGGTGCCTCTAGAGACAAAAGCTCTCTCATCGTCACTCAATGCTAGGTTTTACCTCCTCTGTATTCACATCCTGCCATACCCTTGTCTGTACATTATGCCTTGAATATACTCTTCCTTGCCCAGAAATCTGTTCCTTTTACTCTCTGTTCCGAACGCACTAGATGACCAGTTCTTATAGCCTTTAGCCGTACCCTTATCATACTCCTCCTCTGTTCCTCTGGTGGTGTAGAGGGTAACCCAGGCCCTGCATCCCCCAGCATCACTCCCATTCCCCAGGAGCTCTCATTTGTTGACTTCTGTAAACGTAAAAGCCTTGGTTTCAGGCATGTTAATATTAGAAGCCTCCTCCCTAAGTTTGTTTTATTCACTGCTTTAGCACACTCTGCCCACCCAGATGTCCTAGCCGTGTCTGAATCCTGGCTTAGGAAGGCCACCAAAAATCCTGAAATTTCCATCCCTAACTATAACATTTTCTGACAACATAGAACTGCCAAAGGGGGCGGAGTTGCAATCTAATGCAGAGATAGCCTGCAGAGTTCTGTCATACTATCTAGGTCTGTGCCTAAACAACTTCTACTTTTAAAAATCCACCTTTTCAGAAACAGGTCTCTCACCGTTGCCGCTTGCTGTAGGCCCTCAGCTGTGTCCTGGACACCATACGTGAATTGATCGCCCCCCCATCTATCTTCAGAGTTCGTACTGTTAGGTGACCGAAACTGGGACATGCTTAACACCCCGGCCATCCTACAATCTAAGCTAGATGCCCTCAATCTCACACAAATGATCAAGGAACCTACCAGGTACAACACTAAATCCGTAACCATGGGCACCCTCTTAGATATCATCCTGACCAACTTTCTCTCTAAATACACCTTTGCTGTCTTCTACCAGGATCTCAGCGATCACTGCCTCATTGTCTGCGTGCGTAATGACCAACCCTCATCACTGTCAAACGCTCCCTAAAACACTTCAGCGAGCAGGCCTTTCTAATTGACCTGGCTCGTGTACCCTGGAAGGATATTGACCTCATCCCATCAGTAGAGGATGCCTGGTTGCTCTTCAAAAGTGCTTTCCTCACCATCTTAAATAAGCATGCCCCAAAAATGTGGAACTAAGAACAAATATAGGCCTTGGTTCACCCCAGACTTAACTGCCCTTGACCAGCACAAAAACATCCCGTGGCGTTCTGCATTAGCATCGAATAGCATCTGCGATATGTAACTTTTCAGGGAAGTCAGGGACCAATATACTCAGTCAGTTAGGAAAGCTAAGGCTAGCTTTTTCAAACAGAAATTTGTTTCCTGTAGCACTAAAGCACAAAAGTTTTGGGACACTGTAAAGTCCATGGAGAATAAGAGCACCTCCTCCCAGCTGCCCACTGCACTGAGGTTAGGAAACACTGTCACCACCGATAAATCTACGATAATCGATCATTTCAATAACCATTTTTCTATGGCTGGCCAAGCTTTCCACCTGGCTACCCCTACCTCGGCCAACATCTCAGCACCCCCTGCAGCAACTTGCCCAAGCCCCCCTGGTCTCTCCTTCACCCAAATCCAGACCGCTGATGTTCTGAAAGAGCTACAAAATCTAGATCCTACAAATCAGCTGGGCTAGACTTTCTGGACCCTCTCTTTCTAAAATGATCCACCAGAATTGTTGCAACCCCTATTACTGGCCTATTCAACCTCTCTTTCGTATCATCTGTGATCCCCAAAGATTGGAAAACTGCCACGGTCACCCTCCTCTTCAAAGGGGGAGACACTCTAGACCCAAACTGTTACAGACCTATATCCATCCTGACCTGCCTTTCTAATATCTTCGAAAGCCAAGTTAAGAAACAGATCACCGACCATTTCGAATCCAACCGCACCTTCTCCGCTATGCAATCTGGCTTACAAGCTGGTCATGGGTGGACCCCAGCCACACTCAAGGTCCTAAACAATATCATAACCAACCATTGATAAAAGACAGTACTGTGCAGCCGTCTTCATTGACCTGGTCAAGGCTTTCGACTATGTCAATCACCAAATTATTATTGGCAGACTCAATAGCCTTCGATTCTCAAATGACTGCCTCGCATGGTTCACCAACTACTTCTCAGATAGAGTTCAGTGTGTCAAATCGGAGGGCGTGTTGTCCAGACGTCTGGCATCCACCTCTACGCAGACGACACCATTCTGTATACATCTTGCCCTTCTTTGGACACTGTGCTAACAAAACTCCAAATGAGTTTCAATGCCATTCAACACTCCTTCCATGAACTCCAACTGCTTTTAAATGCTAGTAAAACTAACTGCATGCTCTTCAACCGATTGCTGCCCGCACCCTCCCGCCCGACTAGCATCACTACTCTGGATGGTTCTGAATCTAGAATCGGCTTACAATTTCGCAACAAAGCCTCCTTCACTCATGCTGCCAAACATACCCTTGTGAAACTGACTATCCTACCCGTCCCTGACTTCGGCGATGTCATTTACAAAATAGCCTCCAACACTCCACTCAGCAAACTGGATGTAGTCTATCACAGTGCCATTCGTTTTGTCACCAAAGCTCCATATACTACCCACCACTGCGATGTATGCTCTCATTGGCTGGCCCTCACTACATATTCGTCGCCAAACCCACTGGCTCCAGGTCATCTATAAGTTTTGCTAGGTAAAGCCCCGTCTTATCTCAGCTCACTGGTCACCATAGCAACACCCAGCCTTAGCACGCGCTCCAGCAGGTATATTTCACTGGTCATCCCCTAAGCCAACATTTTGTTTGGCCGCCTTTCCTTCCAGTTCTCTGTTGCCAATGAGTGGAACGTATTGCAAAAATCACTGAAGCTGGAGTCTTATATCTCCCTCTCTAACTTCAACTTCTTGATACTACCCATCCCGTATCCGGGATCGTGAATACAGCCTCAGGCTCATTACCATAACGCAACGTTAACGATTTCTGAAAATCGCAAATGAAATGAAACTAATATGCCTGCTCTCAAGCTTAGCCTTTTCTTAACAACGCTGTCGTCTCAGATTTTCAAAATATGCTTTTGAACCATAGCAAATCAAGCATTTGTGTAAGAGTATTGCTAGCTAGCTTAGCATTTAGCGTAACATTTAGCACGCAACATTTTCACAAAAACCAGAAAACCAAATAAATAAAATCATTTACCTTTGAAGAACTTTGGATGTTTTCAATGAGGAGACACTCAGTTACATAGCAAATGTTCAGTTTTTCCTGAAAGAATCTTTGTGTAGGAGAAATCGCTCCGTTTTGTACATCACATTTGGCTACCGAAACGAACCGAAAATTCAGTCACCAAAACGTCAAACTTTTTCCAAATTAACTCCATAATATCGACCGAAACATGGCAAACGTTGTTTAGAATCAATCCTCAAGGTGTTTTTTCGCATATCTCTTCATTGATATGCCGTTCGTGGAAGCCTGCTTTCGTCTCAGAATCCCATTGAAAAATACCAGCAGCTGAAAATGACAACAATTTCGATGGAGGACACCGGGCGGACACCTGGCAAATGTAGTCTCTTATGGTCAATCTTCCAATGATATGCCTACAAATACGTCACAATGCTGCAGACACCTTGGGGAAACGATAGATAGGGCATGCTCATTCCTGTCGAATTCACAGCAATATAAGGAGACAATGAAAAACAGAGCCTCAAAAATCCTGCTCATTTCCTGGTTGCAGTTTCATCTTGGTTTTGCCTGTAGCTCCTGTTCTGGGGCACTCACAGACAATATCTTTGCAGTTCTGGAAACCTCAGAGTGTTTTCATTCCAAAGCTATCAATTATATGCATAGTCGAGCATCTTTTTGTGACAAAATATTGCGCTTAAAACGGGCACGTCTTTTTATCCAAAAATGAAATAGCGCCCCATAGATTTAACAGGTTAAGCATCTACTGTCAGAGCAGCTTACCAATCACTGTACCTGTACACAGCCAATCTGTAAACAGCACACCCAACTACCTCATCCCCATATTATTACTTACCCACTTGCTCTTTTGCACCCCAGAATCTGTACTTGCACATCATCATCTGCACATTTATCACTCCAGTGTTAATGCTACATTGGAATTATTTTGCCTCTATGGCCTTTTATTGCCTATCTCCCTATTCTTCTACATTTGCACACACTGTACATATATTTCTTTTCTATTGTGTTATTGACTGTACGCTTGTTTATGTGTAACTCTGTGTTGTTGTTTTTGTCGCACCACTCTGTTGTAAATTAAAACTTGTTCTCAACTGGCCTATCCTAGTTAAATAAAGGTGAAATAAAAAATGAACATATACTGACCCGGTAAATCCAGCTGAAAGCTATAATCCCTTCTTGATGTAACTTGTTAAATCCACTTCAGTGTAGATGAAGGGGAGTGTAGATGAAGTGGAGGTGACAGGTTAAAGAAGTATTTTTAAGCCTCGAGAAAATAGACACATGGATTGGGTATGTGTGCCGTTCAGAGGGTGAACGGGTGAGACAAAATATTTAAGCGCCTTTGAACGGGCTATTGTAGTAGGTGCCAAGCACACCGGATTGACTGTGTCAAGAACTGCAAAACTGTTGAGTTTTTCATGCTCAACATTTTCCTGCGTGTATCAAGAATGGTCTACCAACCAAAGGACATCCAGCCAATCCCTATGGAATGCTTTCAACACCTTGTAGAGTCCATTCCCTGATGAATTGAGGCTTTTCTGAGGACAAAAGGGGGTGCAACTCAAAAATAGGAAGGTGATCCTAAGGTTTGGTATAGTCAGAGTGTATAGATGTTGCACAACATTGGTATATACTCTAAAGGCCTGCATGGATCGTGGAAATCTTCTTAATTGAGTGTCTCAGCTCTATGCAGAACATTGGTATATACTCTAAAAGGCCTGCATGGATCATGGAAATCTTCTTAATTGAGTGTCTCAGCTCTAAAGAGAGTGTATGTGAAAAATATCTATCCAGCTTTCTTCTTTCCAGAGTAATGCAACAATCATGAATGCAGTGGATGTGTGTATTTGTCATTCTGGGACCATATCCTACCTGTGTCGGTGCAATGCAGTCATGCCCACATCCATTGTGGCAGCATTTTTCATTATTGGGGCAGTCAATGTCACTGGAACAGAACTCTGCACACATCCCCACGCCCCATCGTCTACGAGGGCACACTCCAGGCTTTGCTGTGTGAACAAAATTTGAGCACACATGTCAGGGACACCAAATTGCCACAAAGAGACATGAACATGGACACAATTGGACTTAACCATTTTCTGAAAATCTATCATATTTCTGTGGAGATGGTCACGATAAACAGGCATTTGAATTTGTGAAAAATTGCAGACAATACCCCTAAACTGTTTGTGTTTGAATTAGTTTTGGAGACATTTGGCCACCATCATCAATGTTTCCCAAATAACACCCATGAAAACGCATGGCAGCCTTCTGAACACTGTTAATAAACCAGTCAGGTTCGGTTGGAGGAAATTATAGTTGAAATGATTAATTATGTATACATTTAAATTAGAACCATTAATTTTAATACTATTATGTTATGGTATGAAGAAATGTATGGGTTTTTAGTTAAACTAGGACTGAAAATGTAGGTAAAACGAATGAATTGTCTGTACCTTGCGGGTTTAAGGGAGAAGAAGGGTATATCTCTTTAGACAGATAATACTGTTCTTTGATGTTCCATTAGTGGAGAAGAGTATGTCTTTTAGACAGATTGGAATGTTTGCTTTATGAGGGGAGTAGGAGACAATCTCCAGACCTGAAGACACTGCGCTATTGTGTGGATCGGAGAAAGTGTGAGAACTGATGACGTCATTTTTATCTTCTCTTTAAAATGTAATGTTCTTTGTTTTTTGGGCCAGTAAGAATAAATGCTGAACTTGTTTTTAAGACTGGTCAATATCTATTTCATGCAAATGATAATCCTACAAATTATTATGAAATAGATAGTGAAAATAGAGTGTGAATTTGGTTTTGGCTACAAAACATATAGGAATTTAGAATTCCTCTAACAGGTTCTTACTGAAGTCAGGTGGGACACACAAGGCGTCAGAGTGAAAGACGCAGCATTTGTCATCTTTAAGACAGTCCTCATCGCTGACACATCCCTTGTGTGACGGCACAACTGTCACGCCTTGGTCTTAGTATTTTGTGTTTTAGTTAATTAGTTGGTCAGGCCAGGGTGTGACATGGGTTTATGTTTGTTGTATTTCGTAGTGGGGTTTTTAAGTTATTGGGATTGTGGCTGAGTAGGGGTGTTGCATAGGTTTGGCTGCCTGAGGCGGTTCTCAATCAGAGTCAGGTGATTCTCGTTGTCTCTGATTGGGAACCGTATTTAGGTAGCCTGGGTTTCACTTTGTATTTCGTGGGTGATTGTTCCTGTCTCTGTGTTAGTGTTCACCAGACAGGCTGTATAGGTTTTTTCACGTTCCGTTTGTTGTTTTTGTTATTTCGTGTATCGTCATTTGTTCCATTAAAAACATGAGTAACCAACACGCTGCATTTCGGTCCGACTCTCTTTCGACAAACGAAGAACGCCGTTACAACAACATTCAGAAGCAGCGTGCACTGACCTGCCTTCGTGTGGATCGGCACTGTGAGAGAGCAGGAGGAATAGGAAACAATTGGACCGAACCATTTTCTGAAAATCTGTCATATTTGTGAGGAGATGGTTACGATAAATAGGCATTTGCATTTGTAGGAAGTCAAAACAGAAAGGTGGTGACATTGTCAGCTGCTACAGAATCACACAGTGTTCCACAATGTCATCAATACAACACAACAGTGAATAATCAGTGTGTCCTCGGTTCTTCTACTGGGGCCTCCAGTCTGCGTCAATCACTATCAACAGATATGAGAACAATCCATAACATTCATCATGAAGTCTAGTGACCATCAACCCACACCTTGAATGTCACAAGTAGAACAATGGAAATCATGTGTATTACAGAAGCTCTATACTAAACATTGTGTTGATCACTCTAAATTAAATATGAGCTTTACTGTTCTTAAATGTCCCCATTACAAAATGTTTATGTTGGCAAATTGTCAGCCTACACTGACTCTTTCCATTGAAGTCTTACTATTACAATGACTTGGAATCTTTCTAATTCTATGGCTGGAATACTCAGGGTCATATATCAACAAGCTCTCATTCTCCCTTCAGAATTAGACTGTTTTGTACTTTTCTGCAAATGTCAAATTTTAAAGTGTTTTTGACAGCCTGGGTTTCTCCTCCTGCTCAGCATATTGTAGTTCCAATTATCCAAATGTTACATTTCTGAGTTGCCCCAAATGCCAAATTTTGAAGTTAAGAGTTAAGGTTTCAGATAGAGTAAAAAAAACATTTTTTTAAATAAACTCTCTTCAACTGGATTAAACATGAGACCTTTGGCTCTGGAGTCATGGGATGATACCTATCCACCACCTCTACCCAGAACTCCATAGCAAAACACAAGCCTACTCGATGGTAATAGCACTCACCTTTATCCCTAGTGGCTGGTTTTTGAAGGCACTTTGTGACATACTCAGGACATAGTCAGAAGTCCCATTTGGAAGTCAATTTTGAGCTATATGGCTACATGCATATATATATATATATATATATATATATATATATATATATATATATATATATATATATATATATATATATATATATATATATATATGTGTGTGTGTGTACAAAACTCTAAAGGCCTACATGGCTCTCAGATATATACTATATATATATATAAAATTGATGTATGCAGCCATATAGCTCAAAATGGACCTTTAGAGTTATGTACATGGGTGTATCTTTCACTCTGGGACCATATCCTACCTGTGTAAGGTGCAATGCAGTCATGCCCACATCCATTGTGGCAGCATTTTTCATCATTGGGGCAGTCACTGTCATTGGAACAGAACTCTGCACACGTCCCTACGCCCCACCGTCTACGAGGGCACACTCCAGGCTTTGCTTTGGGACAGCACAATTTAAGCAGACATGTCAGGGAACCCAACTTGCCTCAAAGACACATGAACATGGACACAATTAGACTGAAACATTTTCTGAAAACCTGTCATATTTGTGTGGAGAACGTTACGATAAATGTTAGCTGCTACAGAATCACAAAGTGGTCACAGAATGTCATAAGTACAATACAACAGTGAATAATCAGTGTGTCCTCAGTCCTTCTACTGGGACCTCCAGTCTGGCGTCAATCACTGTCAATAGATATGAGAACAACCCATAACATTCAGCATCAGGTCTAGTGACCATCAACCCACACCTTGAGTGTCACAACTAGGATGCTGGAAACATTGTGTATTACATAAACTGTATACGCTAAATGTTTTCATAATTTAGTGTCTTAGCTCTAAAGAGAGCTCCAGCGTTCTTGTTTCCAGAGAAATGCAGCAATAATGAACGCAATGGTTGGGTGCATCTGTCACTCTGGGACCATATCCTACCTGTGATAGGTACAATACAGACATGCCCACATCCGTTGTGACAGCATTTTTCATCATTGGGGCAGTCACTGTCATTGGAACATAACTCTGCACATAACCCTATGCCCCATCGTCTAACAGGGCACACTCCAGGCTTTGCTTTGGGACAACACAATTAAAGCAGACATGTCAGGGAACCCAACTTGCCACAATGAGACATGAACATTATGACAATTATATTAAGTGATCTGAACATGAACATTTTATATTTTGAGAGTGTTAATGTTACTGCCCCCACCACAACAAATAAATACTTAAATACGTGAAATTGTAACATTGAAACATTTTATTGAAATATTGTAGAATTCCATTCATTCCGATGGAGGACTGCTCTTTCTGGAGAGTGTCAAGTGGCTTCAAAGCCTCTCATTGGCCATTACAAAGCACCAGCAATCCAGGGTTTATACACATCATTGAGGAGAGACCATAGAAAAGATGAATGCACAAGGAACAATGCCCCTCAATTTACATTCCGAGTTTGGATCCGAACACTTGCTTAGGTCACATGTAATGAGAATAATTAAGGAGGATATATGGAACTGATGCAAAAGTGGTCCCCCAAATGGACAGTGATATTGTTCAGAAAATAGGACAGAATTTCGTCATTGCACAGAAAGGTGCACACCACCCCAAACCCATGAGCAAAAGCAAATAGGTGTATTGTTTGCCTAAACTTAAAGAGAAATGTATTAATATGAACTATACAGCCAACATTCACTGCGACCTCTGTGACCTGTACGCTGTCGTTGGCTGGCCCTCGCTTCATACTCGTCGCCAAACCCACTGGCTCCAGGTCATCTACAAGACCCTGCTAGGTAAAGTCCCCCCTTATCTCAGCTCGCTGGTCACCATAGCAGCACCCACCAGTAGCATGCGTTCCAGCAGGAACAGTGCCTTGCGAAAGTATTCGGCCCCCTTGAACTTTGTGACCTTTTGCCACATTTCAGGCTTCAAACATAAAGATATAAAACTGTATACTTTCGCAAGGCACTGTATATCTCTCTGGTCACCCCCAAAACCAATTCTTCCTTTGGACGCCTCTCCTTCCAGTTCTCTGCTGCCAATGACTGAAACAAACTACAAAAATCTCTGAAACTGGAAACACATCTCCCTCACTAGCTTTAAGCACCAGCTGTCAGAGCAGCTCACAGATTACTGCACCTGTACATAGCCCATCTATAATTTAGCCCAAACAACTACCTCTTCCCCTACTGTATTTATTTATTTATTTTGCTCCTTTGCACCCCATTATTTTTATTTCTACTTTGCACATTCTTCCACTGCAAATCTACCATTCCAGTGTTTTACTTGCTATATTGTATATACTTTGCCACCATGCCTTTTTTTTTGCCTTTACCTCCCTTATCTCACCTCATTTGCTCACATCGTATATAGACTTATTTTTCTACTGTATTATTGACTGTATGTTTGTTTTACTCCATCCTGTGTTGTTGTATGTGTCAAACTGCTTTGCTTTATCTTGGCCAGGTCGCAATTGCAATTGTAAACCCGCCTACCTGTTTAAATAATGGTGAAAAAAAATATTCAAGCCAAAACTTGATGTAAACAATTAACAACTAGACGTCCATAGTGTGTCTTCAACTGAGTTTGTTGTTCAATGACTGACTGGATTTCTGTTAAACTGCGGGTGAAAATCCACAATGTATAATGATTCATAACAAAATGTGTCAAAGTACAGTATGTGGAGAGCTATAACACTCTTGATTGGTTGATTTTTTGGCAACCGTTGGGCTCTGTTTACATGATATATGATTTTTACTTGTAATTCATCTTAAGAAATAGGCCTATGCATGTCCCAAAATAACTTTTTACATTTCTATCAAATATTTTCTCTCATCTGTCTTGCTCATGAATGCAGACCTAATTCAACTTCATAATTATACTACACTGACATCTTGTGGTTTAGAGCTGACAACAATTTGGCGGACTAAATAAATGCTTAACATTGGATTTTCTTACAATATTCTCTCACAATAACGTTGTAGGACTATACTCATCACATTCTATATGCCTGACTGAGACAACTCCACTTAGGTCAAACGTATAGGCTGCATAAACTAAAGCTAAAGAAAGGATAGCCTATTGCTTACTAAGAATATACAGCACAGACTGAGTGTATAAAACATTAAGAGCATCTTCCTAATATTGAGTTATTTTGCCCTCAATTCGTCGGGGCATGGGCATTCCAAGGTGTTGAAAGCGTTCCACAGGGATGCTGGCCCATGTTTATTTTTACTTTTTTATTTTTCTTTGCTGGCCCATGTTGACTCCAATGCCACAGTTGTGTCATTTGGGTGGTGGACCATTCTTGATACAAATGGGAAACTGTCGAGCGTGAAAAACCCAGCAGCGTTGCCGTCCTTGACACAAATCGGTGCGCCTAGCACCTACCACCTACCATACCCCGTTCAAAGACACTTAAATCTTCTGTCTTTGCCATTCACCCTCTGAATGGCACACATACACAATCCATGTCACAATTGTCTCAAGGCTAAAAGATCCTTCTTTAACATGTGTTCTACCCTCCCACTGATTGAAGTGGATTTAACAAGTGACATCAATAAGGGATCGTAGCTTTAGCCTGGTCAGTCTATATCCGTCCGTGTTCATAATGTTTTGTTCAGCCAGCGTATAACATGTTGTGGTTGATAAAGTGATACAAATGCATTTTTCAGTGAAATGGAATTTGATAAAAATCGAGCTGAGACTTCAGAGGGGTAGCAACATATGTTACTTACTACACAGCAATTCACAGAACATTCAGCTGACAATTTGTCAAGGACCACCAACAATTTAATAATGTCTACAAACTGTTTTACCCAGTTCATATGTACAGTGTCTACTGTATTCTAGTCAAAGTTCATCCTATATAAAAACTGATGTACATGCCTTTTCTATTGATATACTGTCCATAACATTTATACACACCATAATATACTGTATATATATATATATATATGGTTACACTTACATTTAGAACCTTAGCGCTAAGAACCTTGGCGTGATCCTGGACAACACCCTGTCGTTCTCAACCAACATCATGGCGGTGGCCCGTTCCTGTAGGTTCATGCTCTACAACATCCGCAGAGTACGACCCTGCCTCACACAGGAAGCGGCGCAGGTCCTAATCCAGGCACTTGTCATCTCCCGTCTGGATTACTGCAACTCGCTGTTGGCTGGGCTCCCTGCCTGTGCCATTAAACCCCTACAACTCATCCAGAACGCCGCAGCCCGTCTGGTGTTCAACCTTCCCAAGTTCTCTCACGTCACCCCGCTCCTCCGCTCTCTCCACTGGCTTCCAGTTGAAGCTCGCATCCGCTACAAGACCATGGTGCTTGCCTACGGAGCTGTGAGGGGAACGGCACCGCAGTACCTCCAGGCTCTGATCAGGCCCTACACCCAAGCAAGGGCACTGCGTTCATCCACCTCTGGCCTGCTCGCCTCCCTACCATTGAGGAAGTACAGTTCCCGCTCAGCCCAGTCAAAACTGTTCGCTGCTCTGGCCCCCCAATGGTGGAACAAACTCCCTCACGACGCCAGGACAGCGGAGTCAATCACCACCTTCCGGAGACACCTGAAACCCCACCTCTTCAAGGAATACCTAGGATAGGGGATAAGTAATCCTTCTCACCACCCCCCCTTAATGATTTAGATGCACTATTGTAAAGTGGCTGTTCCACTGGATGTCAGAAGGTGAATTCACCAATTTGTAAGTCGCTCTGGATAAGAGCGTCTGCTAAATGACTTAAATGTAAATGTAATTTAGGGGGTCCTTATTACAGTGTAATTACATGTGTCATTTCACTAACAAGTATTGTAGTTAACTGTAACAACTCATAGGTACAGTATAATAACAACATGTACCTGGTAGTAATTGCAGTCTGTAATTACAGAAGTCTAACAATGAATGCTTGTTACCATGCTTGTTACAAGTTGGCAGGTTTCCACTAAATTCACCAACTTAGTGATTTGCTTCTTCTCAGCTGCATCCGATCATTAACAACTGTGACAAAAGTTGGGATCCCTTGTTGATGCGTTGGGTGTCTAAGATTATAGCCTAATTACTTAACCATGAATGTGCTCTGTTCAAAACAAATCTCCAGTCAACGTTGTTGCTAGCACTACTACACCACAGAGCATATGTAATATCTGCATAAGTAATTAGTAGGTTATACACAGGATTGATCTAGTTAAAATGAACTTGATCTTGAGGGGTACTGACTTGTGATTATAGTGTACCTGCAAAGTACGTTACCCATCCTGACAATCTAATCGTCAGCTTCTGAAAGCGCCATCCAAGTGAGAAATAAACACACTGGCACACCATAGAGTCCATGTAACATCGGCATAAATACAGTGTTACTAGGTGTTACACAGAATTGAGCAATTTCTATATAATTATTTACAGTGTAGGCCTACTACTCATTACCAAGTGAAAATACCTGCAAACAATAATTGAGCTTCTAATTTAGTCAATGTCATTGCAAGCATGTAACAATACCTTACATTTCTTACAAAATAATATGCATTTGTATTGTTATATTAATGACTTGATTAATTACATTAAACAAAGATATAACATAAAAATAACTATTCTAGTGGTGACACAAATCTGTAGGTGTCACGAATATTACCGAAGGTGACTCCCCTTCTTGTTCGGGTGGCGCTCGGCGGTCATCTAGCTATCACCGATCCATTGTTCTGTGTTCCTTTGGTTTTGTCTGATTGGTATCACCTGTTTCTTGTTTGGTTGTTAGGGTAGGGTTATATATAGTTTGTTCAGCCCGCTTCTGTTTCGTGCGGGCTTGTTCGTCTGTTCGATGTTTGAGTGTATTTTGGGTTTCGCGCTGTCCGTTAATATTTCTGATCATTTGTTTTCCTACTCATGTTATTTTTTCCGGGACATTAAAGTGTGTTTTTTCCAAAAATCTTTTGCTCTCTGCGCCTGACTCCACACCTCCTCACTCATTTGTCGTAACAGTAGGCTATATAATGGTGAGTGGCCTAGATAGATTATTGACATGTAACAATGGAAATCAACAACTCTGTCTCTGTCTTCAGGACAAGCAAGGAGGTGGGCAGAGCCAAGCATTATCTTTTTAGCACGTTCTAGCATGTATTTGCATATTTCCATTAGGAATGCTAGTGTTTGAAGTGCGTGTGTGCAATAACTAGATTCGCCCTTGCTCTTCCTTTTTTGAAACGTTGGCAGAGTCCACTCTGTTCATAAAATATTCTAGTTTTGGGAACAAACCTTATTGAGAGAAAATGTTTAATCTATGACAAAATCATCAATGTCAGCCCAGTTCTATTCTTGCTAGCAAGTAACGACCATAGCATAGCTATTTTCCATATTTAGGTTAAGTAACTTTAGCTAGCTAGCTAGTCAAGGTTAGAAAATTAGCTAGCTAGCATGCTTGCCAATCCAAACAAAACCCAACAGATTGTATGGAAAGTCTATTCTGTAGAATTTGCTATGGTAAATACTTAGCTATCTAGCCTATTTGGTAGGCATAACAAAAACACCAGCTAACATTGCTACCTAGCTAGCTACGTTTGCTAACTAGCTAGCCAACACTTGGCTAGGTATCTTGCAAATGCTAGCTAGATAGCTAAATTCCTATGCTAAATACTTCAGCAGAATTCATGTACCCCCCCCAAAATTAAACAAATTGCATGGAAAACATACTTTTTCTCTCCTGTCTTGATGTTTTTGTCTCGTCTACAACACTTCTTTCATTTCGCGTCAATCTGTCATGTCTGGATTTTGTAGTCTGACCTTCTTGATCCCGTTCTTTTACAAAGGGACACATTTGAGGCCATTGTAATTTCGAGCTTGTTGCTCAGATTGGCAGACATGAACTTCTTCAGGATTGGTGGGTCCCCTGCGGGACGGTTGAGCTAACATAGGCTAATGTGATTAGCATGAGGTTGTAAGTAACAAGAACATTTCCCAGGACATTGACATATCTGATATTGTCAGGATGCTTCATTTCTTGTTAATCGAACTGCACTGTCCAATTTACAGAAGCTATTACAGGGAAAGCATACCATGCTATTGCTTGAGGAGAGTGCACGGGTTTTGAACATGAAAAGTTATTAATAAACAAATTAGGCACAATTGGGCAGTCTTGATACTAAATTTTGAACATAAATGCAATAGTTCACTGGATCAGTCTAAAATACACTGTATTCTACATACACTGATGCCATCTAGTGGCCAATATCTAAATTTCAGCTGGGCTGGAATAATACATTATGGCCTTTATCTTGCATTAAAAAGATGGTTAAAAAAAAATACAAGTTTTTTTTTTTTTGTGTTATCTTTTACCTGTGTTTAATGCGTTATATTCTCCTACATTCCTTTCGCATTTTCACACTTCAAAGTGTTTCGTTTTAAATGGTACCAAGAAAATGCATATCCTTGCTTCAGGGCCTGAGCTACAGGCAGTTAGATTTGGGATTGTCATTTTAGGTGAAAATGTAAAAAGGGGCCGATCCTTTTAAGCCTTAATTCCTGGGATAAAACAATTATTGCGCCACTGCATCACATCCAAAAGTGAAAATGTTATTCAATAGTGCAAGGTTACATGATATAAGAGTTTGACTTATGACCATTTTAAGTGCATTTATAAACCATTATTCCACCAAGCTTACAATTTGGCAAACACAAATGACTCTCACAATCTGAACCATAACTGTTCATCAATGTGTCCAAAATTGTTTAATTGATTGTTAAAGTAACTTTCCTTAACAATTTAACATTACGGTATTTAGTAAACCGTACCCACCAAATCTGGCGGTTTACTCTCGGTGCCTTCTGTGACCATAAACAATGTCCACTGAATTACCCAGGTCAAAACGTCAGTGCCGAAAAGAAAATTGGAGAATGGCTTTAAATTCCATGTGGTCCTATTTAGCTGATTACGAAGGTATGTATACTTAACATGATTAACCAAATTGCTAACTAGCCAAGCTAATGCAGTACTTGCCAGCAGCGACAGTGTTAGCTAGCTCGCTAAACTACTATTGGTATATGTATTTATTAAGAAGCTACTCTTCCTGGGGTCCAGCAACATAAAGAAGTTATATACAGTATAATACTTTTTTTTTTACATGACATTACATTTCATAACACATTTCAGTAAACAAAAACACAGTTAACTTACTACCTGGTGATCTAAGCAGAGTTGTGTCAACGAGGAGATAGGTTCTCAGTTGGCTAACACATATCACAGGGTTTGTGCACTCTGAAATATGGTACGTTACCGATGCTATCAGCAGTGGTGTAAACAAAGGTACTTAAAGATGCACTCCAGGATCTTAAGCACAACAAATGTGTAACATATAGTACAAATTGGATTCGTAGCATATCATACAAACTGAACACACATTATAAATTTTTTTAGGGCGTAACATATCAAATGAAATCGATGACGTAGTACGCACAAAACGGGCATCACTTTTGGCTAATGAGCACCGCTTTCAAAACTACTGGCTGAATTTATACAAAAGTTTGAGAGTGCATCTTTAAGTAAAATAATTTCAAATACTACATAAGTAGTTTTTGGGGTTATCTTTTACTTTTCCTCCACTACAGTTCTGAAAAAAATAATTTACTTTTTAGTCAACACATTTTCCCTGACACCCAAAAGTACACATTACACTTCAAATGCTTACAGTAGCAAGGCAGTAAAATGGTCCAGTTCACACACTTATCAATAGAAGATGACTGGTCATCCCCACTGACCTGGCGGACTCACTAAACACAAATTCTTTGTTTGTAAATAATATACATTATATAATATTTTTTAACACTTTAATTGTGGTGAGGGCCAGAATGTCAGGATGGGTAATGGACTGTATAAGTACACATTAGTTACAAGTTAATTTTAACTAGCTAAATCCTGTGTAACAACTAGTAATTACATTGCACTTAGACTAACATTACATGTGCTTTGAAATAATGTCTTAATCCTTATCTGGATTCTGTTTTCGTAAACTCAACCAAGTTAACCCAGATGGTGCACTTTATTTTGGGGGAAATTGCTAGTAGCAACAACGTTGACTGGAGATATATTTTGAAAATTCATGGTTAAGTGTATAGAGCATATTGAGTAAAGGCCATAATCTCTCAGACACCTAGCTCGTCCGTAAGGGATCCTAACCTTTGTCACAGTTGTTAATGTATCGGATGCAGCTGAGAAGAAGCAAAACACTAAGTCGGTGAATTCAGTGGAAACCTGCCCATTTGTAACAAGTATAGTAACAAGTATTCGTTGTTACACTTCTGTAATTACAGACCGCAATTACTACCTGGTATATGTTTTTATTACATTGTAACTACGAGTCGTGACAGTAAACTACAATACTTGTTACAATGTAAGTACACATGTAATTACAATGTAATAATTACCATTTAAAAGAAAGTGTTACCCATATATATTTAGTGGAGAATGCATTAATCGTAAACGCTGCATATGTCAGCTCAATTGGAAATAACCTTTACATTTCAAGCGTGCTACAAGGCTAAACTTCAGCGATATGGATTAAATCAATCCCTTGATGTTCAAAATCTTGTTTTATTCCAATTCAGCAGTCCACGGACGTTTGTATTTTATTTGACATACCATGACGTTTTTCCAGTTTCCATAAAGCTCTCATTTAAAAAAAAAAAGATACATAATAATTATACGGCAGAATTTTTTATTTTTATTTTGCATGTCATAGACATAATTGTACAAGCAATAATTTAGATATGCTTACAAATCAATAAGACTTTCCAATAAAGCTCCACAAATCAATCTTGTAGCCTATTAGAGCATTTTGTCATCGGGCCCAAAAAATTCGGAAGGCACTCCAGATGATTTGTCTGTTCACTAGAGAGGAAATTAAGATGAATCCAACATCTTTGCCCCTGTTTCCCACCAAATATGAGATAGAGGCTTACAAGCACGTCTCTCAAAGATGAGACCCAGGCTTGTGTACGTACCAAATGGTACCATATTTCCTATATTGTGCACTTCTTTTGACCAGGCCATGGTCAACGGAAGTGCGCTATATAGGGAATAGGGAACCATTTAGAACGAAAATAGGACTCTCCGCTCTGAGATTGCCCTGTCGCTCTGATTCAGACCCTTTATCTTGATTTAAAGTGGTGTCTGCCTGTCGCACCAGAAGCAGAGAAACCCTATGTTAGCACTACATTGTTCTATTACAGCAAAAGCTGCCACTACAGATATTAAGTACACAATGAAACATTCCATCTGCTCAATT
The DNA here is from genome assembly GCF_036934945.1 of Oncorhynchus masou masou. NCBI lineage: Eukaryota > Metazoa > Chordata > Actinopteri > Salmoniformes > Salmonidae > Oncorhynchus > Oncorhynchus masou. Next base: position 34,281,457 of record NC_088229.1, read on the forward strand.
ATTAGCCAAGTCATGAAAATGTGCAAGGTATTTTTATAGCTAATTGTAAGCTAATTGCAAAGAAATTGTATGTGTGTGGTTCTGTTCTGGAGAGTAGGGCTACATGTATTGACACTTGACTTCAATGACATGAATATGAACAATAACTAGAGCCAGTACAGTCAGTCAATGCTGATTATTTTCATGGCTTGTATCAACAATGGCATCTCCATTTTCATAAAGTGTGCGCACTTGATAACTGTCTCTAACTCAATTAATCTTTCCATGATTCCTTGAATCCTTTCCTCGCCTCCTCACCTCTTTCTCAACCATATTGGAGGAGAACATCCAAGGTCCCTCCCCTTGGACCTTCTTCTCCAATGTGTTTTAAGAAAGAAGCAAGGAGAGAAGATGCAAGAAATCGAAGAACCTTGAGAAAGAGCCAATGTTTTGATTCCACTGCAGTACCACAGTTTTCCTGTAGATGGTTGTCTTTGCTTGAACATGGAGCCACAGATTGCTTTTTCCCTCTTCCGCAGGTTTTACTGTAGCAAATAAAGGCTTATTCTGAAATCTTACAGCTTTAGTCAGTGTAGGAAAAAAACATATTAGAAATGCCTAAAATATCATTAACATGCAATATGTGAACCCATAAGGCTGTATAAGCCTGCCAGTGGCTGAAATCTGTCTGTCTCAATGAAAGCAGCTCTCTGTGTTCATTTTGATTGACAGCTATCCCCAGATCCCTCACACAGTGTTATTATACAGGGTGCAGTGAGGAGTAATTTATCTCCAAGAAAGGAAAGGCCATGCAATTTGCAAGGCCAAGAAAGTGCAGGACTGCATTTATAGAGTGCACAGTCAGTAACCAATGGAAATGTGGCTGTAGTCTGTTCAAGACTAGCTCTTGTAGAGCCTTATGTAAGAGCATCATCTTCTCAGTCACATATCACAGCACATATTTTATTTTGCATGTAGACTACAGTATCTGCCATACACATTGGCTTTCGGTATATGCTAAGAAAGTCTGCCTACTTCCTGGTTCAAGTCCTGTACTGTTTTTGAATGGGCTTCAAGCTAATATCAAATTCATGAAAATGTGGTCATTTAAGATATGCAAAATTGTATATTCATATTTATGGATGAATTCATTTAAACTTGATGCCATTCATGAAGGTTTTCAATTGCATTTCTTTCCTTCATCAAAAACCTTCATTTTGAGTAAAGGTCAAATAATCCACAAATACGAATATCATTTTACATAGGTTATATCTTAAATGACCTATTAGAAAACAGTATGGGACTTGAACCAGGAAGTAGGCCAGGACTTTCATATGGTATTGCCAATTTCCTCCATCTTGTTTGCCTGATTGGTATTCATCAGCGCATGCAACGGAAAACATATATTTCCGTCTCTCTTTGGACAAGTCCAAGTAGTCCCTCTCTGTTTAAGTCTGTTTTCTTCTGTTTGGTGTCTAATGAATACAACCCAGGGCACCACTTTTACATGATATTCCAGACTCTCTCGATGCACAATTGTCTTCCCCTCATTGATATTTGCATCTTGTGTGAGTTGCGTTTACCCCGACACCTAGCTGGCCTCCCCCACCAAACCACCACCACCCTCTCTTTTCTCTGTCCTTGGGAATTCAATCATGGGATAGCAGAATGCCTTCTGCCTTCATGTATGTAACACAGCTTCGCTGCATGTCCTTGACATAATATCATTTTCACTTGTCATTTTGGATGTTGAATATACTGTATGTGAGTGGGGAAATTATAGGACTGTAAGTATGGCATTTGTGTACTTTAAGGTCTTTCTATACCCTAAATAATGGGGGCAATCTGTGGGATCAACGTTGGGATAGACATTTCGAAATTTCAGACTGGTTTTAAACAAAAAAAAGGATTTTCATGCAGTTCCACATGTGTACTTACATGAATAAAAGTGAATATATGCAAATAGACCCATACCATAACTCCTCCTATACAACAACATAGGACTATGACTATTCATCCTTTAAGCAGGGTTCATACAGACATTGGCAAATCAAATGCAAGCACTTAAATGTAATTTTTGAGGACCTTAATTGTACATATAGGGCCCCCCCCCAAAAAAGCATGGCAAAAGTTCCCAAAAGGAAGGCCATTACCACTTTAAGAATAATGCATTTTTAGGCCTTGCCAATGCATATTCAAATGATTATTACATTCTAAAAAAAATGTGAGAATAATGTGGACATTGTCTGACCAAATAGATTGGATGCATGGCGATTTTTCTGTAGCCTATGTGGCCGACAGTCATAAATCCGGGAATAACGGTAGCAATACTCTCACCATAATAATCACACATGTTTTTACCGCAACAGAGTAGCGCAACACCCTTCAATTGAAGCTGCGGGAAACAAACAAAAATGGCCACATTTCTCAAAAACCGATAAAAAAAAGAAATCACAGATAATTACAAGGGAGCAGGAGAGCTTATCAATTGGCTACAAATTGAGGAAATGTCAAATTTTCGAGGTATGCCTATTCCAGTACTTGAATTTCTGAGTTCCAAATTCAAGTAGGCTCCTTGAGCCCTTTCTATTGTTTAAAATTTCAGGTGTAACATGGAAAGTAAAACGTATTTGTCATTATCAGATCTTATCATGAATAAGCCCAGTGGGCTATGTAATTTGTTGTAATTATATCCAGAATAATTAGCAAGAATAACATTGGGAGTCTATACAATTGTACACAGTAGACTCGGTGTCCCTGCTCTACAACACATTATCAGCATACATTTGCTAGGGATATTAGATCCAACTTGGATTCAGGCAAAACTGTCTTCACTAGTTTAAAAATGTCTTCCTGGATCAGATGATGATGTGTGAAAATATCACAGTGTAACTAATCAGCTGGGAACCAAATGCACATCCAACAAGTATTATGCATAATTATTGAAGAACCACGTTAATGACAGTATCGATTTAGGTTTTAAGTATCAAGGTACGGTGACTCTTTGGTGGGAAGCATTCGATTTTGCAACAATTGAATACATGATTTTGGATTTGTGCGCCATGTTAACAGTTTTTACCCCCTTACATAAGGAGACAAGAAATGTTACATACAGTAGTTACACTGCATTTCTGGCGCACAAATCTACACAAAACACTGTCCGACAGCTAGAGCCAGGATTCTTCAGGGTTCAATTTCAATGTCTAATTTAACTGATTAATGCTTAATATATGATATGCCATAAATGCAAGGATAGAAAAGTCATTTTTATGTCACTTGATTTTGGACAAATCCGTAAAGACACCAAACATGATAAAGTTAAACATATGTGTAACGGCGTTCGTCTGTTGAAGGAGAAGAGGACCAAAATGCAGCGTGGTGGTTACTCATGTTCTTTAATGAAATTGAATAGAAAGGCTCAGACAGCGCTGGAGAGGCGAGGCATACTGTAGGCCTGATGCGTGGTGCTGGCACTGGTGGTACTGGGCCGAGGACACGCACAGGAAGCCTGGTGCGGGGAGCTGTCACCGGAGGGCTGGTGTGTGGAGGTGGCACAGGATGGGCTAGACCGTGAAGGCGTACTGGAGATCTTGAGAGCAGTGCTGGCACAGGACGTGCAAGGCTAGGGATGTGCACAGGAGGCCTGGTGCGTGAGGCTGGCACCAACTTCACCAGCCGACTAACACGCACCTCAGGACGAGTATGGAGCACTGACCCAGGTGCCATCAAATCCCCGACACGCTCCGTCGGACGAATATCATGCTTAAAGCACCAACACAGCAACTCCCTCATTACTCTCTCCTCCAATTTCCCCATTAACTCCTTCACAGTCTCTGCTTCACTCACCTCCAACACTGGCTCTGGTTCTGGTCTCCTCCTTGGCTCCTCACTCTGTGATTCTGTATCGGTTACTAGTCCAACGCTCTAACCACTAGGCTACCCTGCCGCCCCAGGGTTGCAAGTTTAGCCCAGGGTCCTCTCCCATCGAGGATTTCCTCCCAAGTCCAGAAAGTCTTGTTACGCTGCTCCTGCTGCTGCTGTTGTCTGTTACCACGCCGCTTGGTCCTGTTGTGGTGGGTGATTCTGTAACGGCGTTCGTCTGTTGAAGGAGAAGCGGACCAAAATGCAGCGTGGTGGTTACTCATGTTCTTTAATGAAATTGAACACGACATGAAACAACTTGACATACAAAACAACAAACGGAACGTGAAAACCTATACAGCCTATCTGGTGACAATAAACACAGAGACAGGAACAATCACCCACGAAATACTCAAAGAATATGGCTGCCTAAATATGGTTCCCAATCAGAGACAACGATAATCACCTGACTCTGATTGAGAACCGCCTCAAGCAGCCATAAACTATGCTATACACCCCCAAGACAAAACACACCACAAAAAACCCATGTCACACCCTGGCCTGACCAAATAAATGAAGACAAACACAATATAATACGACCAGGGCGTGACAATATGGTTAAAATCAACTGGTGAATTTGATTGAATATTGACATTAAAAAGAATGCAGATTATTATCTATTTATAAACAGCTGTAACAAGTTGTCCAGCATGGGAAATCCTCACTGCCATCCTAGTTTTATAGAAAGACCCAGTCCTGAATTGTAAAAAATTAAAAGGGAAAGGTGAAGCAATTAATAACAAGTAAGGATTGAAATATATGTGAATTATATCAATGCAACTACTGTATATGGTTGAAGAAGAGTATGGTACCATTCAGTAAACTCAACTTAGACCAATACTCCACTCACTGCATGTAATATTCTTCTTGTAATAACCAACGCTCCTTGTTATTGAATGCTTTGTGGATCCATTGTCTTTCGACAGACCCAAAACAAGTCTAATTTGACCTCTGACTCTTGAGAATGCACCTGCCCCCCCTGACCACACACACCCTACAATATTCTGTTATGTACATTATAGCACTGTACATGCCCTGGATTGACCCACATGCTAAATCCAATTGCCATATTATCTGCACTCTAATGTTCTTCTCATTCCAGTCATCTTGCAGAGAGGGAATCAGATTTGGAGCCTAGCTTGCCCTGAGGCCCTGAGGCATCTTCAAACAACTGTTAGGCACTTGAATGGTAAAGGGCTTGTCATATCAATCTCCAGGAATTGGGAATTCAGGGATACAGGGCATGCGGGGGGTGTAAGGGATTGGCTGTGATTGGCTGTGGAGGAAACATGTTTCCCATTGCTGTGAGGTGAGAAATGTAGCTTATTGAGGGATAAAGCAGCCTTATACCGTGTTTGTTTGTTATTTCTCCATTCCTGTCATATGGCTAGTAAGGCCCTTTGTCAGTGAAAAAAACTTGAATAGTGCATTTCAATTGTCGTACAAACACTAAGATTCAGAATCATCTTTATTCGCATGTACAGGAATTTGACTCTGTGAAATGATGATGCCACAATAAACAGAATATAGAGACAATAAACAGAATATACGTACCACATATATAGATGCAGAATTTACACAATCCACATACCATGTTTTCCAGAGATTCTGGAGCAGAGGGGCCACAGCCCCTAGGAGAACGGTTGCTTTACTTTGGGCAAAGGAGAACGGTTCCCAGACGTAGAAGTGTCATACCAGCCTGTGCCGTCACTTCCCCGCCCACCTCCTCAGACTCTGTGGAGGCCCCAGCTGATCCCCCCACGGCTCTCCCTGGCACCGACAGAGATGAAGAGAACCCCAGGGAGGAGAACACCCCTGGAAAAAAGTTTTCAGAGTTTCCCTTTGCGGAGGAGGGAAAGGGAACCTCCCCGGGACAGTTTGGCACTGCCCAACTCACCGATCCTAACCTGGAACAGGCGACGACGAGTGTGGGAGCTGTCGGTGAAAAACCAGTAGAGGGGGTGAGTGATTGTTCCTTTCCACATTTTGCGGTAAAAAATAATCTATTTTATCGGGTTGTGAAAGTGGGAGACGAAATGGTGGAACAACTCCCAGTGCCCAAATGTTACATCTCCACACTCACATTTGCTTGGAGCACACCTAGGAGTGGGGAAAACCTAAGATCGGATCCTGGCCCGAAATGAAGCCTGAAATGAAGTGGGCTGTCCAGGATTACTGCCAGCAGTGAGAGGAATTCCAGAAAACAGCCCCAAAGGTAACCTATCAAAATCAGTTGATCCCTTTACCAATAATCAATACACATTTTCAGAGGGTAGCCATGGACATAGAGTGGCCTCTGCCCAAGTCCAATCGAGGACATAGGTACATCTTGGTAATCGTGGACTTTGGCACCTGGTACTCTTAGGCCATCTTACTATGTGCCACCAGCGCCTGTTCCTTCTCTTCAGTCGGGTTGGGATTGCAGAAGAAGTCCTGACCAATCAAGTATCATGATTCATGTACCGGATAATGAAAGAAATGTGCAGGATGTTAAAGGTGAGCAAAATACGTACTTCTGTGTACCATCCCCAAACAGATGGGCTTGTGGAATGATTTAACAAAACCCTGAATCAAATATTAAGGAGAGCCATTGACGCAGGAGGAATAAATTGGGACTAAGCCAATACCCTTTGTTCTGTCCTCCATGAGAGAGGTGCACAGGAATCCACAGGATTCTCACCCTTCAAACTCCTGTACAGCAGATTGCCCGGGGAATGCTGGACCTGGCAAAGTATGCCTGGGAGCAACAACACTCCCTTAACCAGTCAGTTATTGAATGCATGATAGAGATGCGAAACTGCATGACGAGAGTCTTGCCTCTGATGTGGGAAAACATGCTCCAGGCTCAGCAGGTCCAAGCCTGGGTCTTCAACAGGAGGGCCCATCTCCTGGAGCACTGGTCTTAGTACTCATCTCCACCTCTGACTGCAAATTCCTGGCCAAGTGGCAGGGCCTGTATGCGATAATAGAATGAGTTACCTGAGAGACATTTCAATTGTATTTCTCCCCACCCCGTTGTCCCCAACCTTTATTAAACAACAACTTGGTTTTGAGCACCGCAAAACGGTCTCCTGTCGTCTTATTTTATTGTGAGTTTCACTTCTGACTCCCCTGGGCTGCCACAATGTATAAATGGTATACCAAACATTAGGACCCCCCTCCCGTTTTGCCCTCAGAACAACCTTAGTTTGTCGGGACATGGACTCTACAAGGTGTTGAAAGCGTTCCACAGGGATGCTGGCCCATGTTGACTCCAATGCTTCCCACAGTTGTGTCAAGTTGGCTGGATGTCCTTTGGGTGGTGAACCATTCTTTATACACACAGGAAACTGTTGAGCGTGAAAAACCCAGCAGCGTTGCTGTTCTGAACACAACCGGTGCACCTGACAACTACTACTATACCTAGTTTAAAGGCACTTAAATCTTTTGTCTTTCCCATTCACCCTCTGAATGGCACACATACACAATCCATGTCTCAATAGTCTCAAGGCTTAACAATCCTTATTTAACCTGTCTCTTCCCCTTCATCTACACTGATTGAAGTGGATTGAACAAGTGACATCACTAAGGGATCATAGCTTTCACCTGGTCAGTCTATGTCATGGAAAGAGCAGGTGTCTTTAATGCAATGACTAGTTATACGGTTCTAGCCCCTACTGCCACTGCAACTATGTATTGTGTATAGTTATAGTGTAAAACTATGACAACTACTACTAGTAGTTCTATGACTGCTGGGTTTTCTTCTACTACTAGAATGACGATGATCACTACCAGGGTTGGGTATGTTATTTTCTAAATGTAATCCGTTACAGTTACTAGTTACCTGTCAAATGTTAATCAGTGACTTTTGGATGACCCCAAAGTCAGTAACGTAATCTGATTACTTTCCCCTTAAGAGGTATTAGAAGAAGACAAAAAATGTATGTTACCAATTGAAAGACATCTATTGCTGGATAAATCAATGTTAGAGTTTACATATCTGGCCATAAATGGATGTTGCATTTTAGTTTATGGATTGGTTATGTAGGCTTCTTCTAACCCATTGATTTTAACTACAGATAATAATATGTATGTCAGATTTCCAATCAATCCAATTAATTTAATACCTCTTGATCTTCAAGAATACTTGGAAATATGGAAATATAGATTAGTCAAATTGTTTTACCTGAGCATAATCCAAAAACTATGGATTTATTAGCCTACTCTGTTGTTTATGATTTTGTTGTCAATGGAGAACTGATTGGGCTCATTGCTTTGAATTGAAAAACAAGGCTGCTCTCATGGAATGGCATGCTTTGAGCACTACCAAAAAGTGCTATTTGCATGGGAAAAAGGTTTGCGGAGCATGTGTCCATTAGGCCTTTGGACTTAATCAGCACGAGTTAGATGTACAATAAAAGCTCCAATTGTATTGTTCTTAAATTGAACTTGTTTTTGATTAATACCACAGAGAAGTTTAGAAGGGAGGCACTGCCTCAAACTTTTATTCCACAGGCTGTGATCAGCACTATGTAACTGTTGCAAGAGCACATTTTTCATTGGCTATTTACAAAAACAATGGCAGCTGAAACTTCTTAAATTGAACCATTATTGGGTTAAAATGCACATATGCATATTTGTGAACAGGCATCCACAACAACCACAATCCATTTGTAAGGCGCACAGTGGTGTACCCGCAAGGTCTGTGTTTGTATGCGGGGGCTGTGGTGGTGTGTGGTACGAAGTGGGGGTTCTAGCTTGCATGGTTCCCTGGGTGAACCCCCACTTCAGTGCCCCTCCCCCGACCCAAAAAATAAGAAGCACCATTCTGCACTAACTGTAATTTTTATTCAGACATTTGGAACAAAATTTAAAAAAAATCATAACATTTAAACTATACAAATATTACAATATATACGAAAATAAAAAATAAAGTAACTTAGACAAATAGAAACACATTTGTATTGATTTGATTTGGCACTGGAGCATCAATACATTACCCATCCCCCCAATACGGTCAACCAAGAGTCAAGACTAAACCAATTCACATTGGTGATGTGCAGACTGGTTTAATATTATTATTAATAATTTCGCACACAAACAGAAAAAAATGCAACAATAAGTCTGTGAAACGACATTCACAGTATTATGAATGAATTGTGGTTAATTTGGTAGCATTTCGTAGTGTGACTGATTTTACTAATTGCATTAGCACTGTACAGAGTTAGAGGTGCGCAATTTGATAGATTCCCCCGATCCCCCTACCTCGGGCTTCCAGTGTGGAGACCTGAGGTCAACCTACCCCTGCCACCCTCCCCATGTTGTACTTCTCAGTGGGAGACCTTCCCAGGCAGTAGCCTGCCTAGCTCACAAACTAGAATCAGGGCGTCCACTCCAACAAGGTTACTTGACCCACAGTCCCACACAGTGACATGATATCATTGACATGACGTGCAAATGAGCAATAGAAAACCGATCGTGCAAATGTCACCATTCCGAATGATTTTGTGTGGGCGCCCGTGCCACCCTCGGCAAAATGCCGCCCCGGGCGGCTGCCCATGTCGCCTATACCTAAATCCGCCACTGGTAGTACGCCAGTGAAGGCCCTAATAGCTAAATGAGATAGCGCATTGATGTGAATCGCACTGCTGCTATGTAGATATCAATAGTAAGTTATTTGTATTGCATGTAGGCTACACCACTGCTGTCATCCTTAACTCTAAGCATTTCTTCATGTTGGATAATCTTTGGATGCCGACAGCAGTCGCACCATTGGACTGTAGCCTACAAAAGCCTATTCCTGCTCTTTTCCCGTGGTACATCAAATGCATTTGGTGTGTCATCATAGTGGTCTCTGACTTGTTGTCAAACTCACTCAGGCAGAACAAACTTAAACTTCTGTCAATGCTGGTTTCAATGTCATTGAGAGGACTGAAAGGTGTCAATTTTTTTCTCTCGCAAACATCCTTTCTGTATTTAAAAGTAATCCTGGAAGTAATCATCCAGTTTTTCAAAAGCATCTGTAATTTTATTACAATATTTTAGCTGGTAACGTAACACATTACAGTTACTGTAGGCCTACAGTTTTTGTGCCACAATATTACTACAACTACAATAACTTCAACCACTACTACTAATGATAATAAATATTCAAAAGTAATACTGATAATAACGGTGATGATAACAATGCTTTTAAGAAATCCTCCACATAATCTTCTATATAGGCGAGGATCTCAAGACCCTTGGGAAATCTCGAATCTATTCAGCCCAAGCCTTGGAAGTAAAATGAAAACAAATGTGTAATAAAGTCAAGAAGATGAAGATATTCCGTGATGATGCTCTCCATCACCCCTTTAAATCAAAATAAAAAGTGGAGCAGGCCTCCTCCGCCTCCCCCATGCATACAGATATAGGGTGCATGTAAGACAGAAGGGGCTTGAAGACGATCTTATCTCCACCCACACCACCACCAGTGGGAATATTCTCTGATGATAGGATGTGAGCGAGAAAGGGGAGGGAGGGAGGGAGAGATTCTCTATTGGGCTAGCTTATAGTAGACATGGAGAGAAAAAAGGAGAGGCCTATTGTGTGTATGTTTCAGTCGGTTGTGTCACTGCATGAAGTTGGTACATAAACTCAGCAAAAAAAGAAACGTCCCTTTTTCAGGACCCTGTCTTTCAAAGATAATTTGTAAAAAGCCAAATAACTTCACAGATTTTCACTGCAAAGGGTTTAAACACTGTTTCCCATGCTTGTTCAATGAACCATAAAAAACACCAAAAGAAAGATGCCCAGGGTCCCTGCTCATCGTCGTGAGCGTGTCTTAGGCATGCTGCAAGGAGGCATGAGGACTGCAGATGTGGCCAGGGCAATAAATTGCAATGTTCGCACTGTGGAACTCCTAATACAGCGCTACAGGGAGACAGGGCGGACAGCTGGTCATCCTCGCAGTGGCAGACCACGTGTAGCAACACCTGCGCAGGATCGGTACATCAGAACATCACACCTGCGGGACAGGTACAGGATGGCAACAACTGCCCGAGTTACACCAGGAACGCAAAATCCCTCGGTCAGTGCTCAGACTGTCCGCAATAGGCTGAGAGAGACTGGACTGAGGGCTTGTTGTAAGGCAGGTCCTCACCAGACATCACCGGCAACAATGTCGCCTATGGGCACAAACCCACCGTCGCTGGACCAGACATGACTGGCGAAAAGTGTTCTTCACTGACGAGTCACGGCTTTGTCTCACCAGGGGTGATGGTCGGATTCACGGTTATCATCGAAGGAATGAGCGTTATACCAAGGCCTGTACTCTGGAGCGAGATCGATTTGGAGGTGGAGGGTCCGTCATGGTCTGGGGCGGTGTGTCACAGCATCATTGGCATGAGCTTGTTGTCATTGCAGGCAATATCAACGCTGTGCGTTAAGGGAAGACATCCTTCTCCCTCAGGTGATACCCTTCTTGCAGGCTCATCCTGACATGACCCTCCAGCATGACAATGCCACCAGCCATACTGCTCGTTCTGTGCGTGATTTCCTGCAAGACGGGAATGTCAGTGTTCTTCCATGGCCAGCGAAGAGCCCGGATCTCAATCCCATTGAGCACCTCTGGGACCTGTTGGATCGGAGGGTGAGGGCTAGGGCCTGGGAACTTGCAGGTGCCTTGGTAGAAGAGTCAGGTAACATCTCACAGCAAGAACTTGCAAATCTGGTGCAGTCCATAAGGAGATGCACTGCAGTACTTAATGCAGCTGGTGGCAACACCAGATACTGACTGTTACTTTTGATTTCGACCCCCCTTTTGTTCAGGGACACATTGTTCCATTTTTGTTAATCACATGTCTGTGGAACGTGTTCAGTGTATGTCTGTTGTTGAATCTTATGTTCATAGAAATATGTACACGTTAAGTTTGCTGAAAATAAAGCAGTTGACAGTGAGGACGTTTCTTTTTTTGCTGAGTTTACAATAGTTCCCTCTGAAGATTGTGTTCACTCTGCCCTGAAAGCTTCATAGGACCTCAACATCTAAATACTGCCATGTGAGATGAATCCAATAAATAAAAGGTGGCATTGTAGATTAGATCTAGAGAAAAAGAGAACACCGTTCATTAGGGGACACCATAGCAGTGTCGTTTTGCAACAGAAAACAAAAAGGTTCAGCTAGTCCCTCCATTTCAGTCTGGCTGTACAATCAATATCTATTAAGTAGAGAGAAGTTGACCATTACCTCAACAGTCTAAGGGCGGCTGTTGTAATTGTGACAGAGACAAGCACTCCAAAACAGAGTTAGAAATGCCAGTGGTTGAGCTCAAGCGGAAAATGACTGAAAACCTCACATTTTTTAATATTGTTTTTATTTTTAAAACTGCAACGTCCATCACACTGGTATGCCATCTACAGTCTTGTGACAGAAGAGAATCAGTATAGAAATAGTCAACACTAAACAATCTATTCTCTTCAGTAGTTTAAACGTAATTTAAAGCAACAGATTGCAACCAGAGCTCACTGACAAGGAGCCTACTTATTACACCGCTAAAGAATAAGCAGTATAGGCACAATAAATAATTTATACCAAAGTCTAGGGAGAGGGCTGTTTATTTTTCTCCCACTTCATATCCTTCTCATTTTACGAGGCAACAGCATATATAAGCTAGTCGAAACAAAATAAAAAAGCATTTAAAAAAAATCTAGTTGGAGACAGATGAAGCTATTGTTTTTGGATAGTACATACGATCCCAGAGAATAATGTTCATGTGCCTCTAAACAGCTTGGAAAATCCCAGAAAACAATGTCATGGCTTTAGAAGCTTCTGAAGGGCCAATTTACATAATTTAGTCAATTGGAGGTATACCTGTGGATGTATTTCAAGGCCTACCTTCAAACTCAAATTCTTGGAAGCAATTTCCAAAAGCCTGAAGGTACCACGTTCATCTGTACAAACAATAGTACACAAGTATAAACATCATGGGACCACGCAGCCGTCATACCGCTGTCACAACTTCTGCCGAAGTCGTTGCCTCTTCTTGTTCGGGCGGTGCTCGGCGTTCGACGTCACCGGTCTTCTAGCCATCATTGATCCATTTTTCATTTTCCATTGGTTTTGTCTTGTCTTCCCACACACCTGTTTTCAATCCCATTCATTACCTGTTGTGTATTTAACCCTCTGTTTCCCCTCATGTCTTTGTCAGAGATTGTTTTATTGTCAGTGTAGTTTTATGTTGTATAGGTGCGCGTCGGGTTCTCGTACCCATGTTTGTTTATGTATGTACCTTTTAGACTCTCCTGCGCCTGACTTCCCTGCCACCTATACACCTATGCCTGACAACCACTCAGGAAGGAGATGCGTTCTGTCTCCTAGAGATGAACATACTTTGGTGTGAAAAGTGCAAATCAATCCCAGAACAACAGCAAAGAATGCTTGAGGAAACAGGTACAAATGTATCTGTATCCAAAGTAAAGCGAGTCCTATATCGACATAACCTGAAAGGCTGCTCAGCAAGGAAGAAGCCACTACTCCAAAACCGCAATTAAAAAGCCAGACTACGGTTTGCAACTGCACATGGGGACAAAGATCATACTTTTTGGAGAAATGTCCTCTGTTCTGATGAAACAAAAATAGAACTGTTTGGCCATAATGACCATCGTTATGTTTCAAGGAAAAGGGGGTGGCTTGCAAGCCGAAGAACACCATCCCAACCGTGAAGCACAGGGGTGGCAGCAGCATTTTGTGGGGGTGCTTTGCTGCAGGAGGGACTGGTGCACGTCACAAACTAGATGGCATCATGAGGCAGGACAATTGTGGATATATTGAAGTAACATCAATACATCAGTCAGTCAATGGACAATGACCCCCAAGCAGTCCAAAGTTGTAGCAAAATGGCTTAAGGACAAAGGCAAGGTACTGTGGTGGCCATCACAAAGCGCTGACCTCAATCCTATAGAACATTTGTGGTGTTACGGATACAGTTATCCTGTGTGTGTGTGTGTATCCTGTGTGTGTGTTTCTTTTCTCTCCTTCTCCCCTCACAGGTGAAAATCATCACTCCCCAATCAATCATCAATCAGAAGACACACCTCCTCATATTTCCTAAACCTATCACAGTTCTTTCCCCATGGTTTAAAAACCCCATCATTTGTTTGTTCTAGAGCTCAGCTCAATCTCTCTGTAAATGCCATGTCTGTAGGTCTCTGTGTTTCACTCTCGCTTTGTGTCGTAACCTCTCTTTTGTTTAAGCACCTCATAGCACTTTGTCATCACCTGTGAGTATTGTTTTTGGTTATGGTGTTTGTGTTTGATTGCTGGTGGAAAAGGGGGAAACCAAGACAAGTCGCCCATGGGCATACACTACCCGTAGGTGAACTTTGTTAAATACACTAGTTAGAACTGGGCGGACCACCCACTGTATTTTTGGTTAGTTAGTTAGCTGTTGTTAAAGTAGGCTAGTCTAGCTTAGGGGTGTTTTTGAATACTTATTGTTTCTTTCCTTGGGTCCAGCTCAGCCCCTTTTCCTGCTCCCCCCATTACCGTGTGTTTATAAATAAACCTAGAGTTTGACGGTAGATTTCAGTTGTCGTGCTTATTTCGTTCACACTTTTCCTTTGTCACAATAATAATTTGCATGAGTTATGTTACGAGTCTCATTACCATCCCCCCTAGACTGTCGGGCCAAAAGGGATTCGTAACATGTGGGCAGAACTGACAAAGCGTGTGTGAGCAAGGAGGCCTATGAACCTGACTCAGTTACACCAGCTCTGTCAGGTGGAATGGGCCAAAATTCACCGAACATATTGTGGAACGCTTGCGGAAGGCTACCCGAAACATTTGACCTATGTGAAACAATTCAAAGGCAATGCTACCAAATACTAATTGAGTATGTAAACTTCTGACCCACTGGGAATGTGATGAAATAAACAAAAGCTGAAATAAATAATTCTCTCTGCAATTATGACATTTCACATTCTTAAAATAAAGTGGTCATCCTAACTGACCTAAGACAGGGAATTCTTACTAGGATTAAATGTCAGGAATTGTGAAAAACTGTGTTTAAATGTAATTGGCTAAGGTGTATGTAAACTTCCGGCTTCAACTGTACATGCATAGGGAGGTGCTCACTAAAAAAAACAAATCCTTGTACAACAAGAAAAAACAAATCCTTGTACAACATACACTTATCATCAACACTCTTCCTTTTCAGTAAATTCTTTACCACCACTACTTAATTTCCTCTCCTCTCCTCTCCTCTCCCCCACAGTCCAGAAGTGAGTTGGGAGCTCCATTATAACCAGCATGAAGCTCGTTAACTGAATCAGGCCCAGGTGTGGCAGACCTGGGCCAACTAATAATCATGCAAAATTAGAATAAGGCACACAAAATATAAATAAATAACAATAACGAGGCCTTGTTGTCCTTGCACCACACGGTCAGGTCTCTGACCTCCTCCATATAGGCTGTCTGGTTTTTGTCGGTGATCAGGTCTACCACTGTTGTGTCATCTGCAATTTTAATGATGGTGTTGGGAGTTGTGCCTGGCCGTTGAGTCATGAATGAATATGGAGTACAGGAGGGGATGAGCATGCAACCCTGAGGGGACCCTGCGTTGAGGATTAGCGTGGTGTGATGTTACCTACCCTTACCACCTGGGGGCATCCCGTCAGGGAGTCCAGGATCCAGTTGCGAGGGAGGTGTTTAGTCCCAAGGCCCTTATCTTAGTGATGAGCTTTGAGGGCACTATGGTGTTGAACGTTGAGCTGTAGTCAATGAATAGCATTCTCACATAGGTGTTCCTTTTGACCATGTGTGAAAGGGCATGGAGGTGGTCTTGAGGATGGCCGACCGGGCTCTCCTCCACGTACGACGACAGCGGAGGGCAAACATCTGGGCCGGCCTCCTCTTCCTGCTCAGAGGAGAGCGGGGGCTGATACCCCAGGCAATAGCGGTGGGACAGTGCATCCGGCTTGACATTCTTGGATCCCGGCCAGTATGAGAGAGAGAAGTTGAACCGTGTGAACAGCAAGGCTCATCTGGCTTACCTGGAGTTGAGGTGCTAAGCAGTGTGGGGACACTCCACGTTATTGTGGTCAGTCCACACGACGAACGGACATTCCATCCCCTCCAGCCAGTGCCTCCTTCACCGCGAGAAGGTCACAATTCCTCACATCATAGTTCCTTTCCGTGGCATTGAGGTGATGGGAGATGAAGGAGCAGGGATGTAGTTTGAGCAATGGTGGAGCAATGGAACTCGCACTTCTCCGCCTTCACAAACAGCTGATTCTCCAGGAGGCATTGAAGGACCTGCCAGACGTGGAGCACGTGTTCTTGAGGGGAGAGGGAGAAGATGAGGATGTCATCAATGTAGACGAAGATGAACTGGTTCAACATGTTGCGGAGAACATCATTCACCAGAGCTTGGAACAAAGCAGGGGTGTTGGTGAGGCCAAAGGGCATGACCAGTGGCCACTGGTCATGCTGAAGGGGGTCTTCTACTCGTTCCCCTCTCATATACGCACCAGGTGGTAGGCGTTCCATAGATCCAGCTTGGAAAACACAGTGGCCCGTCCAGCACCCTAACATCCATGGGAATGGAAAGGGGCTGAGTGGGGATGTTCAGCTCGGACGCCAGGGTAGTGTCCAAAAGCTCTCGTCGGCCCCAGAGCCAATGAGAACACGGAGAGATTTTGACAGGTCAGGGGAAACAGAGCAGGGGAAACAGGAACGTTCTCTATGTGGCCCACCAGAGTACTTGCTCCTACTGGTGAGCCTGGTTTCTTTAAAGGAGAAGAAATTACCAAGAGTCCCGCAATACAGATAACTCTTCGTGTCGATCCTGTATTGCTGTTCCACTGGCGACAGCCCAGCTCTTTCTAGTGGCATAGGCTCAGGAAGCGGTGACTCGGATGTCTTCAGCAGCCCTTGGGGGAGGTCAGGAAGCCTCAGGTTCTCTCTGTAATGAGACCGCGGGAGCTTCCGGGATGACTCGGAGGCAAGGTGGGATCCCTGGGCATGCGAGCAAAATCCAATTTCCTCTCCTTCCGTCATTCCTGTAATCGCCCATCGATACCTATGTTGAAAGCGATTAGGGAATTGAGCTCCGTAGGTGACTCGGAGGGTCCTGGGCTGAAAGCTCATCCTTGACCTCCTCCGAAACGCGGTGCAGGAACATATCAAACAGTGCCTCTTGATTCCAAGCAATCTCCGCTGAAAACATGAGGAAATCCACTGCATAATCAGCTAGCCTGCGGGAGTCCTGCCGAACCTGGATTAGCATTCGGGCGGCCTCTCGCCCAGAGAACGGGGCATCAAAGACCTTCCTCACTTCTCCTACGAACCCCTCCAGACTAGAGCATATGGCCGGCTGTTGTTCCCACATGGCAGTAGCCCAGGTGAGAGCCCTCCGGGACATCAGCGTGATGAGGTAAGCTATCTTGGAGCGATCTGATGGGAAGGAGAAGGGCTGAAGACGAGGACACACTGAGCTAGGAACGCCGACAGGTGCTCAGCTCTCCATTGAAGCATTCCGGAGGTGTTAAGCGGGGCTCTTGAGAAGGCGGGGTGACCGATGAGACGGCGCTGCCAGCAGCTGAGTCGCTGAGTCGCTGTGGGATTACCACCGTTGTTGGCGGTCTCCCAGAGAATCCCTGGAATTGCTCCAGCAAACTGTCCAATGCCCGATCATGGCATTCAGCCAACGTTTGGACCCCCTCCACAAGGCTACGAAGCAATTCCTCGTGCATGCCGATGGTGGCTCCCTGGGTGGAGATGGCATTGCTCAGCTGGCCTATGTCTGCTGGGTTAGTCATGGCCAGTTCGTATTATCAGGAATCAAGATAAGACTCAGATGCAGACCGTGTTGAAGTAACAATGTTTATTACAGCCAAAGGGACAAAGGTACAGGACAGCAGGCAGGCAGAGGGTGGGCGGGTACAGGGTCAGGACAGTCAAGAGTCAAAACCAAGAGGTTGAGAAAAGGGGAGACTGGGGAAAAGCAGGAGCTGAATACAAAAATGCTGGTTGACTTCATAAACAAGACAATCTGGCAACAGACAAACAGAGAACAGAGGTATAAATACACAGGGGATAATGGGGAAGATGGCGACACCTGGAGGGGGGTGGAGACAATCACAAAGACAGGTGAAACAGATCAGGGTGTGACACTACCGGCCTACTTACTTTCGAGCATGCTTGGCTATTAAATAAGCGATGGATAAATGGTTGGCTGATATTTGTTGTGGAGACGGAATAAACCAGGCATGTCATAAAAATGTAGAATTATCCAGCAATATTATTATAATTTAGGCCAGAGATGGGCAACTCCAATCCTCGGGGGCTGGAGTAGTGTAACACTTTTTTCTCATCCCTAGCAAACACAGCTGATTGAACTAATTTCATTCGAAACTGAAGATCATGATTAGTTGATTATTAGTCAAGTGTGTTAGCTGGGGCAAAAGTGTGACACCAATCATGCCCCTACTGGAGTTGCCAATCCCCGATTTAGGCCTATATACTATACAAAAAGTAAAATAAATACATTAGGCTACCGTTTTTTGTGTGTTTTTTTAACAAAGCGATTATTATTATTATTAATTCATTTAGAATGATATAAAAGCCCCTTAGACATTCTCACATATCAGATTTGCCCTAACAAAAAATGCTCCTTAGATATTAATTTAGAATCGTCCAACCCTCTAAATGTAACTATTGGCGGAGAGTCACGTAATATACTGTAGGCCTATCGTAGGCGAGATGAGTCTCACTAGTGTTGAGTAATGTGCTGTTAACCTCTCGCGTCGAGCAAGCCCGTATCCGGGAGCGTAATCATAGCCTCAAGCTCATTACCATAACGCAACGTTTCCTATTCATGAAAATTTCAAATGAAATGAAATAAATATATTCAAACACAAGCTTAGCCTTTTGTTAATTAACAACACTGTCATCTCAGATTTTCAAAATATGCTTTTCAACCAAAGCTACACAAGCATTTGTGTAAGAGTATTAATAGCCTAGCATAGCATTAAGCCTAGCATTCAGCAGGCAACATTTTCACAAAAACAAGAAAAGCATTCAAATAAAATAATTTAGCTTTGAAGAACTTCGGATATTTTCAATGACGAGACTCTTAGTTAGATAGCAAATGTTCATTTTTTCCCAAAAGATTATTTGTGTAGACGAAATAGCTCCGTTTTGTTCATCACGTTTGGCTAAAAAAAAAGACCGGAAAATGCAGTCACTTACCACGCCAAACTTTTTTCCAAATTAGCTCCATAATATCGACAGAAACATGGCAAACATTGTTTAGAATCAATCCTTAAGGTGTTTTACACATATCTATTCGATAATCTATCAGTGGTGGCAGATGGCTTCTCATCAGAAGCAAACGGAAAAATACTGCAACTGGAGATTACGCAATAATTGCGACGGAGGACACCAAGCAACCACCTGGTAGATGTAGTCTCTTATGGTCAATCTTCCAATGATATGCCTACAAATACGTCACAATGCTGCAGACACCTTGGGGAAAACATGGAAAACGTAAGCTGACTCCGAGCTCCTTCACAGCCATATAAGGAGTCATTGGCATGAGGTGGTTTCAAAAAATGCGGCACTTCCTGATTGGATTTTTATCTGTGTTTTTTCTGTAACATCAGTTCTGTGGCACTCACAGACAATATCTTTGCAGTTTTGGAAACGTCAGAGTGTTTTCTTTCCAAAGCTGTCAATTATATGCATAGTCGAGCATCTTTTCATGACAAAATATCTTGTTTAAAACGGGAATGTTTTTCATCCAAAAATTAAAATAGCGCCTTCTATATCCAAGAAGTTAAAAGTGGCGTTGGTCTTATTTATTTAAAAAGCATATTGAAGTTAAAAGAAATAGGATTTGAAGCAATAGCCTACCCGCTGTGGTTAACTATTTCAGCACTGTTTTGCTCTGCTCTGAGACAAGCATGGGGACTGATCTTGATAAATCAATGAGATTTTTACTTTCACTGAATCTCCATTTGGGTATTGATTAGACTACAATTAGAGTGTGGAAATGTTATGCTCTTAGTACTGTAGCCTACTCCCGACCGTCACGTTGTACAGCGCCATATTTTCCGTTCCATCCTAACTGAAAACCTGAGGGTTTAGTTTTTCTTGGAATAGAAACACCATAATATTAATCAAACTAATTAAGCAAAATTTCTTAAAATCAATCCCATTTCCTATGTTCTTACAAAACAAGGTTTTAAATGATCTAGTACAGCCACTTTTGAAGGCTTTCAAATGCTTCTGAAAGATGTTCTCTGGTGGTCAAACTAGCATTAATGGTAACAATGGCTGACAATTAAATAATGTGCCATAGAATTCTGCTGCAGCCCGCAAGGTGTGCTGCAGCATGACGACCCTTTTGAAGGAGGAACCACTGTATAGACAGGTGTGTGCCTTTCCAAATCATGTCCAAATCAATTGAATTTACCACAGGTGGACTCCAATGAAGTTGGAGAAACATCTCAAGGATGATCAATTTCTAAAAACCTGTTTTCACTTTGTCGTTATGGGTTATTGTGTGTAGATTGATAAGGATTTTAATTTTAATTTAATCAATTTTAGAATAAGGCTGTAATGTAACAAGATGTGGAGAAAGGGAAGGGGTCTTAATACTTTCCAAATGCGCTGTATATCTGTATTCATGCTGCATAGGTAGGGATTGCTTAACCATCCTGTTGTGTTCATTTCATGTTAATTAATTCTGTGTTCCCGGTCTAAAATGTCCGCCCCCATAAAAGCTGATTATATATCCATAACAATGCCTAGTGGTTAGAGCGTTGGACTAGTAACCGGAAGGTTGCAAGTTCAAACCCCCGAGCTGACAAGGTACAAATCTGTCGTTCTGCCCCTGAACAGGCAGTTAACCCACTGTTCCTAGGCCGTCACTGAAAATAAGAATTTGTTCTTAATTAACTGACTTGCCTAGTTAAATAAAGGTAAAAAAAAAAAAAAAACAATACATATATTATCACCTAATGTGGTGTTAGATCTTTTTATCAACTTAAGTTATTGTGAACATTACAAGTTGTGAACTTCTATTTGCTATTTATGGCCTGTAGGTCTCATTGACCTGAGCTCATACAACTTTTTATTTGAGTAAAAAAAGCACAATATATAGATTATTTTCACTATAACAAATACTCAGATGAAACATATTGTGATATATATCACAGACTACTTTGTGTCAAAGTTGAATAAAGGACTCTCTCCTCCTCACCAGTGTCATGATCAAAGATATGATCAAGAGCCTCACATACAGTATATCGTTTGGTCATTGAGCTGCCACAGAATGAATTGTGATCAAGGCCTCAAAAAAGCCTTGTATACCAGAGTTGCAAGAAAAGTTCTAGATATTATTGAAACAATGTTGCAATTGTTGCGATTTCCCCTCACAGTGACACAGAAAATAAATTTCCCCAAATGTATTTCAAGTGCAAACACACACAGTATGCACTTGCATATTATATAAATGTAAGGTGTGTGTGTGTATATGCAGGCTGTATACAATGGAAAGTGCAGCACACATTAACATTGTGCTTCTTTGCGTTGTACTATTTCCTGAGCTCAAACGCATTCTATAGACATGCCTTTGTTCTATAATTGGGTTCCAGGGAACAATAGAAACGCTTACCACAACAAGTAATCAGTACATTGGCCGCTCCTTTTCCCACCATGCTTTGCCCCATAAAGAAAACACAAGAATAGAGGCCAAGTGTTGAATTGGTAGAATGGTACGAGCTACATAAAACACTGTTGCAAACCACAACTGAGTCACACAATGTTTCTATCTATTTGTGTGTTCTGTTCTTTCTTAAATGCAAAAACATGACAGGTAAATTAATGTGATGTTATCATGCATGTAAGACACAATTAAGAATTAGCAAGAACTGAAGGCAAGAACATGTTCTCAGTGTTTCATTTGATATCCAGTGAGGCAGCACCACTTTAGCTGCCTGGTTTAATAACACAATGTTTGACTAAAATACATGTTTAAAATGGTTTCTGTTTCCTTTGGCACATTTGCCAATGTGAAGTTCTTCCTAGCTGATGACCAAATCTACTCTAAACTCCGAACTCCATAGCTGTAATTCATTTCATGGTCTGTTCTCATTTGAAGAGAAGTGGCGCATAAGAGATTCTCAGATACACAAAGATGGAAAATACTGTAACCTTGTCATGTCTTATCTATGTGACACCATGTGATGCCATAGACTATAAATGGGACACTTTCCCATGATGCAAGCTTCTATTTTAATGTCATCCAGATGTTCTGTCACCTGGGAACACAAGGCCTGCTATTAAAAATAATTGACAGGGAAAATCACAATCCTTGACAATGACAAGTAAATTCTCAGTGAATTACTTAGTGTACAGTGCCGTGAAAAAGTATTTTCCCCCTTTGTGATTTTCTCTATTGTGCATATTTTTGACACTGAATGTTATCAGATCTTCAACAAAAACATAATATTAGATAAAGAGAACCTGAGTTTACAAATAACACAAAAAAATGTATTCTATTATATTTAATGAATTAACACAGTTATACAACACCCAATTACCCTGTGTGAAAAAAAGTAATTCCCCCCTTACACTCAATAACTGGTTGTGCCACCTTTAGCTGCAATGACTGCAACCAAATGCTTCCTGTAGTTGTTGATCAGTCTCTCACATCGATGTGGAGGAATTTTGGCCCACTCTTCCATGCAGAAATGCTTTAACTCAGCGATACTTGTGGGTTTTCAAGCATGAACTGCTCGTTTCAAGTCCTGCCACAACATCTCAATTGGGATTAGGTCTGGACATTGGTTCCATGGTTCCTTCTATTATGGCAAGTCGTCCAGGTCCTGAGGCAGCAAAGCATCCCCAAACCATCACACTACCACCACCATGCTTGACCATTGGTATGAGGTTCTTATTGTGGAATGCAGTGCTCATTTCTCGCCAGACATAATGGGACCCATCTCGTCCAACAGTTGAATTGTATAGCAGACCATAGCGTGGGCTTCTCAATCAATTTGAATTCAGCTAAGAGTAATTCCAATAGTAATGGCAATCTGATATAATTTGAAGGCCCTGATATTTAACAATGAGAAATACTGAGTGACTATTTGCACACACACGCACACACACCCACACACACACACACACTCGTGAACACTCGCTCCACTTACACTTAATCAAGTAAATTTCATCTGAAGTTGCAGCCTCTCTTTGAAATGGATGCATCTGTGCCATTATTGGGTTGGGGGGGGGTAATTATGGCCACTTTCATCTGAGCGCAATTAGTCTTTTCTGTGAAGTTGTTTGCCATAAAAAGGACAAGAGCCAATAGAACTTTTGTTACTTTCATCATGCTACTCTTTTTCTAAATCTAAATGTGAATCAATATCTAACAGTTGAATGTCAACGGCTCCAAATGCCCTTCAACCCATTTATAATGGTGTTCTCGCAATGAGTCATTTATGCAGCTTCTGTACAGGAAATGGTATTAGTCATTAACTGTTTTCATCAACAATTACAGGGACGGTTTACTGCCATATTGTGGCTAGTAGTCTATCAGATTGAGAATGCAGAGAAGAAAAATGGAAAGTGTGACCTTAGAGAACATTGTTAATTGTTAAGACAGGCTGCCTATTCTGAATGTACTGGGTGAGGTAGAGGCTGATGCAGGTGCAGGTGTCCCGGTTACAGGACACGAATAGGGAGAGAGACTTGGGATTTCAGTTGAGAGAGATTTCACTTTTATCTTTTCAATTACTCATTTCATTTCCATAAGTGTGTGGTTGGGTATGCACAGATAATACAAATAAAAGGGATACATGCTGGAGAACTGCATGGGTTGTTTGGTACTGAACTAAAAGACAAAGGGAACTCAGGTATTTATTAAGGGAATTGGTTGCAGGTGTCCAAAAGCCTCTCTTAACATGGGCAGCACCGTTAAGGACTGATACTTGTGATCTCTATACATCTCTATGGCTCACAGGTGCCTACAGTTAGAGTGAACCAAAAAGTGCAATTTAAGTGACAGTTTCCCTAAAAAGTATAAGAACAATTAGAGCCTTTTCTACAGTTATTCTACATTACAAAATAGGGTATAACCACAGAATTTTTTTTAACAAGAGTAACATGACATACAGAGGAGAGGTTGTAGTCTGTTTGATTGAGTGTGTGGACAGGTGTCTTTTATACAGATAACGAGTTCAAACAGGTGCAGTTAATACAGGTAATGAGTGGAGAACAGGAGGGCTTCTTATAGAAAAACTAACAGGTCTGTGAGAGCCGGAATTTTTACTGGTTGGTAGGTGATCAAATACTTATGCCATGCAATAAAATGCAAATTAATTACTTAAAAATCATACAATGTGATTTTCTGGATTTTCGTTTTAGATTCCGTCTCTCACAGTTGAAGTGTACCTATGATAAAAAAAATTACAGACCTCTACATGCTTTGTAAGTGGGAAAACCTGCAAAATTGGCAGTGTATCAAATACTTGTTCTCCCCACTGTATATCATAACATCTCATGACAGTGTACTACTTGGATCAAAATGTTGGGCCCAGTCCAGATTACATGGTGCACAGTAACTCAGCCCTCAGTTCAAACAAAGTTAATGTCCAATTACCAAAAGTCACTAGTTATGACAGTCTTATTGTGATGCCATTGCCATCATCATTGACACATCATCAGCCTGGTTTGAATCCCACTCTAGTGAATGGAACTAAGACTGTGGTGTTATCCCCACCCCCCTAAACCACTCATGAAGCTGATTTGGTCTGGCATGCTATATTGTTTTGAAAATAAATCAGTTGGCTCCTTCCACTTCATGCACTCATGACATGATTTGTTTTCCACCTTAACTCAATTATTGCCAATTGGTTCATCTGTAGGGCAACAATGATTACCTGTAGCTACATTAGGCTATAGTCCCTCCCCATTCTATACAGTAGGACGAGCACTAAGGATGGTTACTCCTCCAGCCTGTGAGTTTGTCAATGTCAAAAAAAGGAGGTATAATATCCCCCCCTTTCTCTATCTATCTCCATCCCTTCTTTTCTCCCCTTCATCACTGACAAGCTTTGGTGAGTTAAATGTCATCTTTACTTTATAGAGATTGTGAATACTGCACACACCATTCAATAATCCATTAAATTTTATTCATATTCAATTTCTATGTTGCTTTGTTGTGTAGAATGACAGAGTAGAATTGTAGCCGGTTGTAACGGTTGTCGTCTTCCTCTTCTGAGGAGGAGTAGGAAATATCGGACCAATATGCAGCGTGGTAAGTGTTCGTCATATTTATTTCACAGAACACAGAGAACAAACAAACAAGCGAATAAAGAAAAAACGAAACAGTCCCGTATGGTGAAAAACACTGAAACGGAAAATAACCACCCACAAATAATGGTGGGAAAACAGGCTTCCTAAGTATGGTTCTCAATCAGAGACAACGATTGACAACTGCCTCTGATTGGGAACCATACCAGGCCAAACACATAGAAATATAAACACGAGAACAAAACATAGAATGCCCACCCCACCTCATGCCCTGACCAACCTAGAATAGAAACATACAAAAGGAACTAAGGTCAGGACGTGACACCGGTACTGTGTTTGCAAATAGTTCTCTGGGAAGCTAAATGAATGATCACATGGTCATTCTAGACTAGGACAGTCAAGCCTGTCTGAACATGTTGTATTTTTTTGCACATCACTCCAGTTTAACTGGACATTGCACTCCAAAATCTCGAATGCGGTCTCTTGTCGAGATAAATCCACGTCCGAATGTGTTTTGTAGATCCAACAGTATGCCACAATTCTAAATGAATGGAAAAGACAAGTACCTTATATGGTGCTTATCCTTTCAATTCATTTGGGGCTGAGGCACATAGCTGGATCTACACAATCGATTGAATGGGATGTGGATTTTGTCTTGATATTAGACTACATGAGGTATAGGAAACGGCAAATGTTTTATTTTGAAGTGTAATGTCCCTTTAAGTTGCTATAACTATGTTGGTTGATAGTTTGATTATCTAGAGATCATAAATAGACTACTATCCAAATAAAGTCATCCGCAGTCATTTTTTGATTTGTCAATCAATGTGCAGACACACGTTTCAACACATCATTACATATGTATTTTATTGTACAATAGTTCTGGATATTAGTTGCCTTTAACCTTGCAACCATAAGAGTTCTTTCTTTCAGCAATACCAAAGATCAACAACACTCAAATGCCAAATTCTGGATAGTTGGACATACAAGTCTTCCTCTTGAATAATTCAGCATTAACACAAGATGCCCAGACATTATTACATTCTGCATAAGCTTTTTATTGAACACACACATTAGAAAAGGTCTTTGTTGTGTCAATTAGTTGATTAAGTATAATCTATGTCCCATGGGTTCTGGCTACCTGATCTGTTTCTAAATGGATTCGTATTACAGAGCGAACCAAGAGCAAAGAAAGGGGACATTTTCAGTTACATGCCACTGTGTTGACTGACAGTCAGGCACTATTTGATAGGGCTTTTATTTTAATTGCTTGTATTTAATTAAGGGCATTTATTATGGAAATTAATCTGTTCTGATTCAGCAATGTGCAACTGCATTATTCATGTAAGGCCAGCAGTCATTAGAATACATTCAATTATGGTATGAGAAGCCAGGTCTGACAATATGTGTGAGGAGACCCAGGAATATACAGTATGTTCTGTTCATTAGTTACCAAGGCTGTTGCAATGTCAATTAATGAGAGAGAGAGAGCGAGAGAGAGAGAAAGAAAGACAGAGAGAGAATGAGACAGAGAGAACAAGCGAGAGAGAGCAAGAACGAGAGAATGAGACAGAGGGAGACAGAGGGAGAGGGAGACAGAGACAGAGGGAGAGAGCGAGACAGAGAGCGAGACAGTGAGAGAGAGAGAGAGAGAGAGAGAGAGAGAGAGAGAGAAGCTCCAAGGTAGGAGGATGAATGGGAAACCCTCATCCATAAAAATACTTACAAAGCACCTGATCATCAGCTGATTTAAAAGACACCGGACATACTTGGACTGGAACATCACAAGACCAGTGGGCCAGACGAACACTCACAAGATTCAACCACGATAACATACTGCTGATTAGTATTACTTCAGGCCAGTTTGCCTCACTTTGATTTCTTCAGTCTCTATAAGACAGACCCAATTTTGAATTAAATTCCATTGAATGACATTTAAAATACCTTTAATCTGAAATAATTTTGTAGAAAAGCAAACAGAGGGAGAATAAGAATATCTCCTTCATCAAAACAATCAATCTGAACGTGCAACCACTGGCCACATTTCCTCAAATTAATTGAACTGACATTTTCAGGAGCTCTACTTGGTAATGTATGGCTCTGGACTTGTAAAGTATATCCAATGTTCTGATTTATCCATGATTCACACAACTCGGATCCTCCATCACCTCCATTGCTTGGACGTGTTCATTGCTCAAGTAAGGAAACAGCTTACACAGTTTTCAATAGACTGTGTTACCAATGTCAAACTCAAGATGCTATAGCATCACCTTTGCACCCTGGTAGTCAATTCATAGGCAGAATTCCAAGCACTGTAAGTCTTGTCCTTTGACAGTATACCCTACAGATGTAGGATCTTAATTTTATCACTCTTCTGAAATGCAAACTTGTAGTGTATTTTAGTTTTAAAAAGGATTCTAATTTCAATTTAGAAAGTCAGACTTGACGTGCCCTAACGAAACATTTACAATAATTATAATCCACATAATAATTCACATTTCCTGTTGCTGCAGGACTATTTTCCTGCTGTAACAAACTGGCTCAAATGAAGATCCTCCATCTGTATGTAATCCCTATTCCTTATCTTTATGTTGTCCTTTCTATAGTCCTTTGTTGATTTTGACACGTTTTAAAAATATGCTACTTTTCAGTCAAACACTGCGTAGAATACAGCTGCACATCATCCATGTCGAAAAATAAATTGATTTGGAAAGACAAAATGGATTTAGGCTATCATGGTTTCTTTAGAAAAATTGTTTTGCGTGCCTGTATCATTTTCAGAGTGTCATCTCAGCGACAAATCCATTCATATTGTAAAAAATATATAAAAAAATATACGTAAATGAAAAGCATAACCATGAGAGGCAGGCATAAGAAACCTTTTGACGGCTGTTCTCTCATATTGTTTGAGGTGGATGTTGGGCAAATGATGAGGTGGCACTACTTCTCCATACACAGCGCTCTGTGTGGGAGTGTGCAAACAGATGGGTGACCTGATCTAAATTATAATCTGGTTATCCATTGAGAAGAGGGACAGCTCCGAATTGACGGGCATGACATTTGCATGAAAGTATGTGTACACACTGCTGTGAAAATCCCATTGCAGAGACATATGCCTTCACCCAAGTCTAGATCACAAAGGAACCAAAAGATGAGGGTGACAATAGTCACACAGAAAGGAGCAAACCGTCTGCGTTCATGAAAATGTGATAAAAATGAATTTCTGCCATTTACTTTTTTTTATCACTTTGTATTTATACCAGTTATTCTTGTGACTTAGTTGCACTGTAAGTCAAGCTATGCTTGAATGGTCGTCACACTTATTTAGATACCATTTCATATTAACAAACAGTACATTGACTGTGATAGAGAGGGACAAGACCTTTTGGGGAAATGCTAGTTATTCCGTTGTCTGGAACAAATGGGAATGATGGTTCAGCAGCTTTTGCTTTAAATGACGCATCTTAGGTGTCATAACACTAAACATACAGTATATATCTGATGCAATGGGTTCTCTAAGGATGGAATCCAAAACTTGAGATCTGGGTGCGCAGTTTTTGTGCAAATCTCTCATTGACATCGACGCATAATTTACATGAAAAGTATGTCATTGTAGGACTGAGTGACCAAAAGCATTGATCATTATTACTGTTGCATTCTACTCTAATTCATATTCTCTAAAAACAAATGTTAATACAATTGGCAATACGTAAAGCCCTGTGCAGTCAAAAATTTGATTTTCCTTTGTTTTATATATATATTTCCATACTATGAGGTTGGAATAATACTGTGAAATTGTGAAAATTATGATAATACCCTTTTAGTGCAAGAGCTGTCTGAAAAGATTGCCTAAAATGTGCACCTGTTTTAGTAGGATGTATTGTCATGTCTAGTGACATCACCATGCTGTAAATTAGTTAATAGACCAATAAGAAAAAGAGTTCCAAACCTCTCTGCCAATAACAGCTAATTTTCAGTTTTTCACTCCCCACTCAGACCACTCCCAGACAGTCCCAGACAGTCTCAGAAATTGCTCTGTACTAAGAAGCTATTTTTTGTTAATTTTGACCATTTTATTTGAAAACAATCACAGTAGGGTACTTAATTCTTACCCAGAAAGGATTTGATATTGAGGAAGAAAATTCTGCATTAGACCTTTAATTTTAAAGTTACTTTTACGAAATAGGATTTAATTATTTGGTTTAAAAACATACTTTGCCCTTCTTAGAACAAATGACAAATGTGGTTAAAATCTCCTATGTGTTTACTCTTTCGTTTCTAAATGGCAATATTTCAGTGCTTTCCACCATCTGTGGGAATGTGAAACCTTTCTGTAGCACAGTGAACGGGGGGTGGTAGTGGTGTTTTCTGTAATTCCAGAATCCCTCAAATCGAATCATGCAAATTTGTGCACTTTGAAGCTAATCCAACTCCTACCATATGCACAGTGAAATCAACAATATATTATGCATGCATTGCACCAAGCTTAAGGTAATGTTATTTCACTGGTATTCCATATTTCTTTTATAGAGTACATACATATCCTAAGTTACCTTAAAAAAATAGTTTATCTAATTGTGTTGTGCAATCCTGCATATTAGATCATTCATTTAAAGGAAGCTGGTGATAACTGTTTGGTTTGAGTAAGGGTACATTTTTGCAAATTTAAAGTACAGCTCTGTTTCAGCTGTAGTACCAGTTAATATTAAATCAAATTGTATTTGTCAGATGCAATGTGAACAACAGGTGTAGAATAACAATGAAATGCTTACTTATGGGCCCGTTCCAACAATGCAGAGAGAAAGATAATAGAAAGATAATAACACAAGGAATAAATACACAATGAGTAATGATAACTTGGCTATATACAGTGCCTTGCGAAAGTATTCGGCCCCCTTGAACTTTGCGACCTTTTGCCACATTTCAGGCTTCAAACATAAAGATATAAAACTGTATTTTTTTGTGAAGAATCAACAAGTGGGACACAATCATGAAGTGGAACAACATTTATTGGATATTTCAAACTTTTTTAACAAATCAAAAACTGAAAAATTGGGCGTGCAAAATTATTCAGCCCCTTTACTTTCAGTGCAGCAAACTCTCTCCAGAAGTTCAGTGAGGATCTCTGACTGATCCAATGTTGACTAATGATGATAAATACAATCCACCTGTGTGTAATCAAGTCTCCGTATAAATGCACCTGCACTGTGATAGTCTCAGAGGTCCGTTAAAAGTGCAGAGAGCATCATGAAGAACAAGGAACACACCAGGAAGGTCCGAGATACTGTCGTGAAGAAGTTTAAAGCCGGATTTGGATCCAAAAAGATTTTCCAAGCTTTAAACATCCCAAGGAGCACTGTGCAAGCGATAATATTGAAATGGAAGGAGTATCAGACCACTGCAAATCTACCAAGACCTGGCCGTCCCTCTAAACTTTCAGCTCATACAAGGAGAAGACTGATCAGAGATGCAGCCAAGAGGCCCATGATCACTCTGGATGAACTGCAGAGATCTACAGCTGAGGTGGGAGACTCTGTCCATAGGACAACAATCAGTCGTATATTGCACAAATCTGGTCTTTATGGAAGAGTGGCAAGAAGAAAGCCATTTCTTAAAGATATCCATAAAAAGTGTCGTTTAAAGTTTGCCACAAGCCACCTGGGAGACACACCAAACATGTGTCAATTTGTAAGTCGCTCTGGATAAGAGCGTCTGCTAAATGACTTAAATGTAAATGTAATGTGGAAGAAGGTGCTCTGGTCAGATGAAACCAAAATTGAACTTTTTGGCAACAATGCAAAACGTTATGTTTGGCGTAAAAGCAACACAGCTCATCACCCTGAACACACCATCCCCACTGTCAAACATGGTGGTGGCAGCATCATGGTTTGGGCCTGCTTTTCTTCAGCAGGGACAGGGAAGATGGTTAAAATTGATGGGAAGATGGATGGAGCCAAATACAGGACCATTCTGGAAGAAAACCTGATGGAGTCTGCAAAAGACCTGAGACTGGGACGGAGATTTGTCTTCCAACAAGACAATGATCCAAAACATAAAGCAAAATCTACAATGGAATGGTTCAAAAATAAACATATCCAGGTGTTAGAATGGCCAAGTCAAAGTCCAGACCTGAATCCAATCGAGAATCTGTGGAAAGAACTGAAAACTGCTGTTCACAAATGCTCTCCATCCAACCTCACTGAGTTCGAGCTGTCTTGCAAGGAGGAATGGGAAAAAATTTCAGTCTCTCGATGTGCAAAACTGATAGAGACATACCCCAAGTGACTTACAGCTGTTATCGCAGCAAAAGGTGGCGCTACAAAGTATTAACTTAAGGGGGCTGAATAATTTTGCACGCCCAATTTTTCAGTTTTTGATTTGTTAAAAAAGTTTGAAATATCCAATAAATGTCGTTCCACTTCACGATTGTGTCCCACTTGTTGTTGATTCTTCACAAAAAAATACAGTTTTATATCTTTATGTTTGAAGCCTGAAATGTGGCAAAAGGTCGCAAAGTTCAAGGGGGCCGAATACTTTCGCAAGGCACTGTACATGGGGTACCAGTACTGAGTTGATGTGCAGGAGTACGAGTTAATTGAGGCACATATGTACCCCGTAGATACGTACACTACCGATCAAAAGTTAGGAGTCATTTACAAATGTCCTTGTTTTTGAAAGAAAAACAAAAAAATTCTGTCCATTAAAATAACATCAAATCGATCAGAAATACAGTGTAGACATTGTTAATGTTGTAAATGACTATTGTAGCTGGAAATGGCAGCTTTTAATGGAATATCTACAGTACATATGCGCACCAAGGCCCATTATCAGCAACCATTACTCCTGTGTTCCAATAACACATTGTGTTAGCTAATCCAAGTTTATCCCTTTGAATGGCTAATTGATCATTAGAAAACCTGTTTTCAATTATGTTAGCACAGTTGAAAACTGTTGTACTGATTAAATAAGCATTAAAACTGGCCTTCATTAGACTAGTTGAGTATCTGGAGCATCGGCATTTGTGGGTTCGATTACAGGCTCAAAATGGCCAGAAACAAAGAACTTTCTTCTGAAACTCGTCAGTCTATTCTTGTTCTGAGAACAGAAGGCTATTCAATACAAGAAATTACAAAGAAACTGAAGATCTCATACAACGCCGTATACTACTCCCTTCACAGAACAGCGCAAACTGGCTCTAACCAGAATAGAAAGAGGAGTGGTAGGCCCGGTTGCCAGCTGAGCAAAAGGACAAATACATTACGGTGTCTAGTTTGAGAAACAGACGCCTCACAAGTCCTCAACTGGCAGCTTCATTAAATAGTACCCGCAAAACACCAGTCTCAATGTCAACAGTGAAGAGGTGACTCCGGGATGCTGGCCTTCTAGGCAGAGTTGCAAAGAAAAAGCCATACTTTCTGAATATACTGTACTGAGTGAACAAAACATTAGGAACACATGCTCTTTCCATGACATAGACTGACCAGGTGAATCCAGTTGAAAGCAATGATCTCTTACTGATGTCACTTGTTAAATCCACTTCAGTCAGTGTAGATGAAGGGGAGAAGATAGGTGAAATAAGAATTTTTAAGCCTTGAGACATCTGAGACATGGATTGTGTATGTGTGCCATTCAGAGGGTAAATGGGCAAAACAAAAGATTGTATTGCCTTTGAACAGGGTATGGTGGTAGATGCCAGGCGCACCGGTTTGAGTGTGCCAAGAACTGCAACGCTGCTGGGTTTCTCACGCTCAACAGTTTCGAGTGTGTATCAAGAATGGTCCACCACCCAAAGGACATCCAGCCAAAGTGACATAACTGTGGGAAGCATTGGAGTCAACATGGGCCAGCATCCCTTTGGAACAGTTTAGACACCTTGTAGATTCCATTCCAGCCCCGATGAATTAAGGCTGTTCTGAGGGCAAAATGGGGTGCGGCTCAGTATTGTAAACTCAGTGTGTATATATGTACTGTAGATGAGAGGCATTATGCACTATGATGGTCTTTATGAATGTTACTTAAACCTTCACGAATATGTTATTCATATTTTTACATCTATTGTTATGAAGGCTTTATGCATGCAACCTTCAAAGAAAGGATCTAAACCCAGCATTGATATTCATTGCTTACTGTACAAGTGTCATCCTGCTCGAATGTCTACGTAGTGTGCATGAATACTTATTGAGCCCCTTAATTGTGACACAATTTCCTCCCTCTATTCCTGTCGACATATATCAAATGCCAAATTATGTCTGTGAGCTCGCTTTATTCCTCTCTGTTTAGCGGTGGATTAAAACGCAAATTAATTATATTTTCATTTGTTCGCTGTCTAATGAATTCTCTCAACACGCCAAGAAGCATTTTTCATCTCAGCTAATTCTTCATTTAGGGGAGGAATCATGCAAGCTGTAATTGGCAAGCAGGGATGTGAAAGAGGTACTGGTGTTTCCCTTGCTGATGTCAGCTTGTTTGTTTTCCACGTAGAATTCTCAGTGATGTGAGGAGTCAGTCTGTCACTGCTTCTGCTGTGCTGGCTTGATAACATTAAGTTCAATACTACAATATATTTTATCTCAACTTGTTGCAAGTAAGCTTGACTTGTATTGCACCCATATCGTCCATGAAGCTTTACACTTGCAACCGATAGTCAAAGCCTGGCTAAACTGCCATCATGATTGACATTGCAACGTGGGTGGTGTGAAAAGAGAAGGTGATAGATTCCACGCCAGGACAGCATGAAAATATTTTGTGTATCTCAGATTGTTCTGCCAATTCTCACATATAAACGTCATTGGTAGGAAGAATGTTTGACCTGCTTCTTACATTCCTAACACACATTTTTGGGGGGAGAAAATCGTGATGAAAAGGGACATTTTAGAGGCCTTTTTTAGACCTATACATGCCTCCTGTAAAACCCTATAATCTGTGAACCGTACTGGGTACAGACAACATCTTGGTGTCATTATCCTCCTTCTTCTCAAAGATGGTTTGTGATACAAATGTAAAAAGCATGTCAAACATCCTTCTTCCCAATTAAGTTTGTAAGTGAAAATCACCAAAACGACATGAGATACCAAAAATCTTTCTGGGCTATCCTTGCGTGGAATCAACAAGGTCCCATGTAAGAACCGGCAATAAAACACACACACCCACGCACACGCATGCACACACACACACACACACACCGGTTACCATTTGCCAGTAAGTGTCAACCACAATTCTCATGTATCATAACATCATAACATAATTTCTCATAAAATTGTTTCTCACATTCAATGCCTTGTGCAGCATTGAGGCTGTACAGCGTGTAGATGCCTCTGCTGAAATAACTTGGATCGGTTTTACAGCTATTGTGACGTCTTGTGGTGTAATGTATTACTTTAGACCAGAGGTTCCAAATGTCCTCTATCTAATCATGTGTGTATGTATTACAACGTCCTGCTAGAATCATTAATGAAGACAATAGTAATGAATGATATTACATTTAAGAAGTTGTAATTTGTGGTCAGCAGCGTACACACACACAGGGCAGTAGGTAACCTAGAGCAGTGTTTCCTAAACCTGGTCCTCCAGTACCCCCAACAGTACACAGTTTTGTTGTGGCCCTTGACAAACGCACCTCATTCAACTCATTGAGGGCTTGATGATTAGTTGACAAGTTTAATCAGGTGTCCTTGTCCAGGGTTACACTAAAAATGTGTACTATAGAGGGTACTCAAGGACCAGGGTTGGGCAACAATGGCCTAGAACATTGGGCCAGTAAACGAAAGCTGGCTAGGTCGAATCCCCGAGCAAACACTTGTACCTGTGTGAAATAGTGTTGGTGGAGTAGTGAAATGCATTTGTTGGTGGTTGTTTTTAGTAGTTAATTTGTTTGTTTGTTTTTACCTTGTAGCCATGTAGCTAATTACTGGAACGACACACTACTTTATTTTGCAAAAATAAAATATGTGTGAGGTAGGCAAGAATGTTCTTTCTTTTTTATCATCAGACCTGCATAATGCTAATTTGAAAAATGTTTTTTTTAATGTACTACTCTGAAACTACATTTTTAGAGAAGCTTCCCCAACACTGGTGAAATAGGACAAATATAAGCATCCACCCAATTATTATTATTTCACACACACACACACACACACACACACACACACACACACACACACACACACACACACACACACACACACACACACACACACACACACACACACACACACACACACACACACACACACACACACAACAAACTGGACCCACGCACATCAAAGTACAGTACACCTCATGAAGTGAGGATATGTTATGTGGAATAAAAAGCTGTTAAGCTTCTATTGCGAGACCAGTTCGTCTGGGAGGCCGACTATCAGACAAAATTAGAGGGATGTTGGGTGGCTTTGTTTACCCAACTTGCCTCATTTAGCCTGTGCTCAGCCAGGAAGACTCAAGTTTTTCTATGCAAGTGGAGCATTGGTTTTCGACACGGTTACCTCACATTTGTGAGGAAAGTTGTGGGGATGAAAAAAATATTGTGATCGATTACTCTCTTCTAGGTCAGTCCCACAATTTAAATCGTTTTTTTTTGTGCCTAAAATCTGCTATAAGATTTCCAGGTAAACAATGGAATCACTATAAAAGTGCAATTTGTAAAGGCTTCATAAGCATGACATTGTGAAGGGTGGTTGTCCACAGTACTGTTATACTCAATATGTAATACTCATTATTATACAACAGCGAGTGTGACATCACTGTTTATACAAACTGGCCTCAAGGACAAAGTTGATTTGTTCTCAAGCAAACTGTGAAGTGGTAGCAAAATCAACGTTAACAGAGAACTGAATGGAAACAGTATATGAAAATAGCTCCATTGTCAACAGCTAATCAATTAGACACACTCTATGAATAAATAATACTGCCTCCGCTCTATGTTCAGACAAGTTTCTATACATTTTCATTAATGTCAACTGATATTTATTTTATGTGCCTTGTTGTATGCCTTACACGTTCTACTCCTCCACGGTTCTGTTGTCAGTGATGCATGTAACATGTTCAAATGTTACAGTAAATGCGTGAAGAGCATGAAACAGACACCCAAGATAAAGTTCTTTGTTAGTGGAAAAAAGCTAGGAAACCCAAGGATCATAGTATGTCGGAATTACAACCTGGACTCCAGTTAGTATGATATAATACATTTGGTAGGGTACAGCTGAAGTCGGAAGTTTACATACACCTTAGCCAAATACATTTAAACTCAGATTTTCACAATTCCAGATATGTAAATCCGAGTATAAACATTCCCTGTCTTCGGTCAGTTAGGATCACCACTTTATTTTAACAATGTGAAATGTCAGAATAATTAGTAGAGAACTATTTATTTCAGCTTTTATTTCTTTCATCACATTCCCAGTGGGTCAGAAGTTTACATACACTCAATTAGTATTTGGTACCATTGCCTTTAGATTGTTTAACTTGGATCAAATGTTTCGGGTAGACTTCCACACACTTCACACAATAAGTTGGGTGAATTTTGGCCCATTCCTCCTGACAGAGCTGGTGTAACTGAGTAAGGCCTCCTTGCTCGTACACACTTTTTCAATTCTGCCCACACATTTTTTATAGGATTGAGGTCAGGGCTTTGTGATGGCCACTCCAATACCTTGACTTTGTTGTTCTTAAGTCATTTTGCCACAACTTTGGAAGTATGCTTGGGGTTATTGTCCATTTCGAAAACCCAGTCAACTTAGTGTATGTAAACTTCTGACCCACTGGAATTGTGATACAGTGAATTATGAGTGAAATAATCTGCCTGTAAACAATTGTTGGAAAAATTACTTGTGTCATGCACAAAGTAGATGTCCTAACCAACTTGCCAAAACTATAGTTTGTTAACAATACATTTGTGGAGTGGTTGAAAAATGACTTTTAATGACTTCCGACTTCAACTGTAGAAGAAGTTTACATAAACTAAGTTGACTGTGCCTCTAAACAGCTAGGAAAATTCCCAACAATTATGTCATGGCTTCACAAGCTTCTGATAGGCTAATTGACATAATTTGAGTCAATTGGAGGTGTACCTGTGGATGTATTTCAAGGCCTACCTTCAAACTCAGTGCCTCTTTACTTGACATCGTGGGAAAAATCAAAAGAAATCAGCCAAGACCTCCAAAAAAAAATTGTAGACCTCCACAAGTCTGGTTCATCCTTGGGAGAAATTTCCAAATGCCTGAAGGTACCATGTTAATCTGTACAAACAATAGTACGCAAGTATAAACACCATACATCCATGCAGCAGTCATACCTCTCAGGGAGGAGATGCGTTCTGTCTCCTCCTACTTTGGTGTGAAAAGTGCAAATCAATCCCAGAACAACAGCAAAGAACCTTGTGAAGATGCTGGAGGAAACAGGTACAAAAGTATCTATATCTACAGTAAAACGAGACCTATATCGACATAACCTGAAAGGCCGCTCAGCAAGGAAGAAGCCAATGCTCCAAAACCACCGTAAAAAAAGACAGACTACGGTTTGCAACCGCACATGGGGACAAAAATTTTACTTTTTGGAGAAATGTCCTCTGATCTGAGGAAACAAAAATAGAACTGTTTGGCCATAATGACCATTGTTATGTTTGGAGGAAAAAGGGGGAGGCTTGCAAGCTGAAGCACAGCATCCCAAGCGTGAAGCATGGGGGTGGCAGCATCATGTTGTGGGGTGCTTTGCTGTAGGAGGGACTGGTGCACTTCACAAAATAGATGGCATCATGAGGAGAGAAAATTACATGGACATATTGAAGCAACATCTCAAGGCATCAGTTAAGTTAAAGCTTGGTCGCAAATGGATCTTCCAAATGGACAATGACCCCAAGCATACTTCCAAAGTCAAGGTATTGGAGTGGCCATCACAAAGCCCTGACCTCAATCCTATAGAAAATTTAAAAAGCGTGTGCGATTAAGGAGGTGTCACGCCTTGGTCTTAGTATTTTGTGTTTTCGTTAATTAGTTGGTCAGGCCAGGGTGTGACATGGGTTTATGTTGTTGTATTTCATAGTGGGGTTTTTGTAGTATTTGGGATTGCGGCTGAGTAGGGGTGTTGTATAGGCTTGGCTGCCTGAGGCGGTTATCAATCAGAGTCAGGTGATTCTCGTTGTCTCTGATTGGGAACCGTATTTAGGTAGCCAGGGTTTCACTTTGTATTTCGTGGGTGATTGTTCCTGTCTCTGTGTTAGTGTTCACCAGACAGGCTGTATAGGTTTTTCACGTTCCGGTTGTTGTTTTTTGTATTTATAAGTTATTTCATGTATCGTCATTTGTTTCATTAAAGACATGAGTAACCAACACGCTGCATTTTGGTCCGACTTTCTTGCGACAAACGAAGAACACCGTTACAGGAGGCCTACAAACTTGACTCAGTTACACCAGCTCTGTCAGGAGGAATGGGCCAAAATTCACCCAACTTATTGTGGGAAGCTTGTGGAAGGCTACCCGAAATGTTTGACCCAAGTTAAACAATTTAAAGGCAATGCTACCAAGTACTTCTTGAGTGTGTGTAAACTTCTGACCCACTGGGAATGTGATCAAAGAAATAAAAGCTGAAAGAAATAATTATCTCTACTATTATTCTGACATTTCACATTCTTAAAATAAAGTGGTGATCCTAACTGACCTAAGACAGGACATTTTTACTAGGAGTAAATGTCAGGAATTGGGAAAAACTGAGTTTAAATGTATTTGGCTAAGGTGTATGTAAACTTCCGACTTCAACTGTATGTAAGCACTTCAGATTTAAGCGAATAAGTCACTCACAGGACAAGAAAGTTGTAAGATTGTGCTTAACTGTATTTTAATTTATTTTATAGTTCTCACAGAAGGTGATAATTCTGACTAAACCTACAGAATATAACCGCCTGTTAAAATCAAGGAACAGTTGTGCTCGTGGTTACTGGAGGGAGTTACAGCTGCTATGAAAGTGAACTGTGTATACCGGTGGTCAGGGGTGTATTCATTCAGCCAATTCTGTTTAAAAAGAAATTCTTAAACAGAATCAAACAGAACAAAAGAAACTATTGTCTAATAGAAACTCCCATTTGCAACTGTTGGACTAATGATTACACCCTAGATCAGCTAGATGCAGGCAAGAGTGTGCAATTCGTTGTTGAACGGGTCACTGTCTGTCACCTAAACATTTTCTCTCGACCTGTGTGCACCTACGTTGTAAGCTTTCATTCATAGGTTGGACTAGGTTGTAGTAACCTCATGATGGGTATTGGGACATTTGAGTATCATGTAGTAGCCTAAACCTGTCACTGTTACATTGAACTGCATGAATGGAATATGAATGACAGCAATCCAATAAACTACAATAGAAATAAGGCCATGCTCATGAAAAAAACATGGTCCGCCCTTATCTTAAAAGGCACTGACAACCACTAGTAACCATATCAAACACAACATATCTGTCACGCCTTGGTCATTGTATTTTGTGTTTTCGTTATATATTTGGTTAGACCAGGGTGTGACATGGGTTATTGTACTGTATTTTCATATTGGGGTTTGTAGTGTTTGGGATTGTAGTTGATTAGGGGTGTGTGTGTGTTAAATAGGTTGGCTGCCTGAGGCGGTTCTCAATCAGAGTCAGGTGATTCTCGTTGTCGCTGATTGGGAACCGTATTTAGGTAGCCTGGTTTTCGCCTTGTATTTCGTGGGTGATTGTTCCTGTCTCTGTGTAGTGTGCACCAGTCAGGCTGTAATAGGTTTCACGTTCTGTTTGTTGTTTTGTACTTATTAGTTATTCGTGTTTAATTCGTTCGTTTGTCTTCCTAATAAACATGAGTAACTTACACGCTGCATTTCGGTCCGACTCTCCTTCAACAAAAGAAGAACGCCATTACAGAATCACCCACCAAACACGGACCGAGCAGCGTGTCAACAGGCAGGAGCAGCGCAAAGAGGAGCCACGTATGAAGGATTTCTGGACATGGGAGGAAATCCTTGACGGAAGAGGACCCTGGGCTAAACCAGAGGAGTGTAGCCGCCCTAAAGTGCAGCAGGCGAAGAGGAAACAGGAGCTACACGAAAGGCAACAGAAGCAGCTTCAGTGGGAGAGGCTACACCATTTGGAGAATTGGACATGGGAGGAGGAACTGGACGGGAAAGGACCCTGGGCTCAGCCTGGTGAATATCGCCGCCCCAAGGAGGAATTAGAAGCGGCTAAAGCGGAGAGGCGCAAGTATGAGGAGGCAGCACGGCGACGTGGATGGAAGCCCGAAAAGCAGCCCCAAATTTTTTTTTTTTTGGGGGGGGCTATCAGGGGGAGTGGCTGAGTCAGGAGACAGACCTGAGTCAACTCTCCCTGTTTATTGTGAAGAGCCAAGGAGGAGGTCAGAACCAGTGTTGGAGGTGAGCGAAGCAGAGACTGTGAAGGAGTTAATGGGGAAATTGGAGGAGAGTTTAATGAGGGAGTTGCTAGTTTGGTGCTTTAGGTATAATATTCGGCCGACGGAGCGTGTCGGGGATTTAATGGCACCTGGGTCAGCACTCCATACTAGTCCTGAGGTGCGTGTTAGTCGGCTGGTGGAAAGTGTGCCAGCCTCACGCACTAAGCCTCCTGTGTACCTACCTAGCCTTGCACGTCCTGTGCCAGTCCTGCATTCAGGCTCTCCAGTACACCTTCACGGTCCAGTCCATCCTGTGCCACCTTCACACACCAGTCCTCCGGTAGTAGCTCCCCGCACCAGGCTTCCTGTGCCTGGCCTTTATCCAGTACCACCTCCACACCCCAGCCCTCCAGTAGCAGCTCCCCGCACTAGGCTTCCTGTGCGTGTCCTCGGCCAAATACCACCAGTGCCAGCACCACGCATCAGGCCTTCAGTGCGCCTCGCCTGTTCAGCGCAGCCAGCGCTTTCTCCCTCTCCTGCGCTGTCGGAGTCTCCCGTCTGTTCAGCGGTTCTAGAGCCTTCCTCCTCTACAGCGCTGCCGGAGCCTCCTGTCTGTATAGAGCAGCCTGAGCTGTCAGTCTACATGGAGCAGCCAGAGCTGTCAGTTTGCATAGAGCAGCCTGAGCTGCTAGTCTGCATGGAGCAGCTAGTCTGCATGGAGCAGCCAGAGCTGCAAGGAGCTGCCAGTCAGTATGGAGCAGCCAGAGCCGCCAGTCAGCATGGAGCAGCCAGAGCCGTCAGTCAGCATGAAGCAGCAAGATCTGCCAGTCAGCCAGACTCTTCCAGATCTGCCAGTCAGCCAGACTCTTACAGGTCTGCCAGTCAGTCAGACTCTTCCAGATCCGCCAGACAGCCAGACTCTTCCAGATCTGCCAGTCAGCCAGACTCTTCCAGATCTGCCAGTCAACCAGACTCTTCCAGATCTGCCAGTCAGCCAGACTCTTCCAGATCTGCCAGTCAGCCAGACTCTTCCAGATCTGCCAGTCAGCCAGACTCTTCCAGATCTGCCAGTCAACCAGACTCTTCCAGATCTGCCAGTCAGCCAGACTCTTCCAGATCTGCCAGTCAGCCAGACTCTTCCAGATCCGCCAGACAGCCAGACTCTTCCAGATCTGCCAGTCAGCCAGACTCTTCCAGTCAGCCAGACTCTTCCAGATCTGCCAGTCAGCCAGACTCTTCCAGATCTGCCAGTCAACCAGACTCTTCCAGATCTGCCAGTCAACCAGACTCTTCCAGATCTGCCAGTCAGCCAGGATCCGCCAGTCGGACAGGAACTGCCAGGATCCGCCAGTCAGCCAGGATCTGCCAGATCTGCTAGTCAGCCAGGATCCGCCAGTCGGCCAGGATCCGCCAGTCAGCCAGGATCTGCCAGTCAGCCAGGATCCGCCAGTGAGCCAGGATCTGCCGGATTCAACTTCCTGGCTGGGCTTCATCTCAGTGCTGGGCTTTTTCTCAGTGCTAGGCTGCCTCTCAGTGCTGGGCTGCCCCTCAGTCCCGAGCTGCCCCTCAGTCCCGAGCTGCCCCTCAGTCCCGAGTTGCCCCTCAGTCCCGAGTTGCCTCAGTCCCGAGCTGCCCCTCAGTCACGAGCTGCTCCTCTGTTATGTAGGGTTCTGGGTGAGGACTATTCGGCCATGGTCGGCGGTTAGGGTGGATTATCCATGGACGCGAAGGGGAGGAACAATGACAATTATGAAGTGGGGTCCACGTCCGGAGCCGGAACCGCCACCATGGACAGACGCCCACCCGGACCCTCCCTAT
This sequence comes from Oncorhynchus masou masou, assembly GCF_036934945.1. Lineage (NCBI taxonomy): Eukaryota > Metazoa > Chordata > Actinopteri > Salmoniformes > Salmonidae > Oncorhynchus > Oncorhynchus masou. The sequence goes on from NC_088229.1 coordinate 34,323,816, forward strand.
GGTTTTGAGGTGCGTTCGGGAGTCCGCACCTTAGGGGGGGGTTCTGTCACGCCTTGGTCATTGTATTTTGTGTTTTCGTTATATATTTGGTTAGACCAGGGTGTGACATGGGTTATTGTACTGTATTTTCATATTGGGGTTTGTAGTGTTTGGGATTGTAGTTGATTAGGGGTGTGTGTGTGTTAAATAGGTTGGCTGCCTGAGGCGGTTCTCAATCAGAGTCAGGTGATTCTCGTTGTCACTGATTGGGAACCGTATTTAGGTAGCCTGGTTTTCGCCTTGTATTTCGTGGGTGATTGTTCCTGTCTCTGTGTAGTGTGCACCAGTCAGGCTGTAATAGGTTTCACGTTCTGTTTGTTGTTTTTGTACTTATTAGTTATTCGTGTTTAGTTCGTTCGTTTGTCTTCCTAATAAACATGAGTAACTTACACGCTGCATTTCGGTCCGACTCTCTTTCAACAAAAGAAGAACGCCGTTACAATATCATACTAATTTGAATTTCCCAGATTTGTGTTTACTATGTTACTATGCTCTAGTCTATGACAGCAAAAGCATGGTTGTTTCTAGTGGTAGTAAAACTTGCAGAACTTTGACTTCATGATTGTAGAAGCTCAAACAATTACAAATTGAACCACTCCGACAATTTATTTTCAATGCAACTATCACTATTGTTTCTGCTTACAGTGGTACTACAAACACTTCTACAACAAAATCATCAACAACAATACTGCTATTTCCCATTACTACTGCTGATTCTGATGAAACTGATAAGGATAACTGTAATGACAAATCTAAAATACATTTTAAGAGAATGGTGATCTTAACAGCAGCAGAATTGCCCTTCTTTTAGAAGATAAACACTGTCAATGTAATTACATCAGCGTAAATATGTAATATTGCGTAAATGAGATCTTTAGCTAAAACATTCTTGTAAATGGAATTTTATCTGTAGCTCAGTACCATTAGTGGCAGAGTTGGAGGCAGCCTAGAGGACTGTAATTAACTCCATTCATGCGCGACTAAACATTTTTGACATTTTCCCTAGTCCGGAATGAACTGTCACTGCAGAGAGAGAGTAACCATCTTGTCACATTGTGTTTGTATAAGAATAACAGAATGCTGTGTGTTCTATTTCAGAGAGTGTCAAGTTTCGTTTCAGAGATTTTTCATTATCAGCAAAATGATGGAAAGAGAGAAATATCAGCCTGAAACACTATGGTATGTCTGCCTTTCGGAGTATGTGTGTGTGTGTGTGTGTGTGTGTGTAAGAGAAAGACAGAAAGACAGAGGGAAAGAGAGCAAGCATATTCAAAATGCTTGGCAGCTTAGGATGGCAAGATTCTACTACCCTCTTCTTACCAAAAGGTCCCGATTCAATCAGATCGAGTGTTAACCCACGTTGAAAGTCCCATCCTAGTTGTAGGAAGTCAAGCTAGCCTATTCTAAAGCCCATAAACAGTCCAAGTGTGGGCTTTAATGGACTCCCTTTTCCCACTGGGTTTATCCTTTACAGAAAATAGGCCCCAGTTTGTGCCTCCAGAATTATATCTCCACTTGGAAGGAAAAGGGTTCATTACATCTGCACAAAATTCAACCACCTTCAGACCACCCTTAGCGGGTCAGGCACAACCAGATGCATCCAGTGTTCAGGGAAAATGGGAAGAGGGTTTCCAACTAGCCTGTGATGCAACTTTCGTTTTTTGGATGTTAACCAGTATTTCTGTGATAACAAGGCAACACTCCATCTTAACTCTTCCTCCACATTTACTGGATTGGTTGAACAGTGGAGAAGAGGACCTCCCCAGACATTTGTTTTTCTCTCGCCAGGACCAGAATTAAGCAAACGCTGCACATGCATTACGTTAGGTTACCTACAAACCGACATGCTAGTCACCTCTCCAAAGTGCGAGCACGTTCTGTCAAGTTAAACACAGTCGACCCTGTAAGCCTACCAGCCATGTGGCAGGATGCCTCAGTTGCTCCACTACCCTATCAACAGGCAGTCATAGATGGGACTGAGCCCCAGTCTCAGCCTCGCTACCTGAACAACATTGATACTGTGCTGCACGTTAATGCTATACTGTTTGAACCGTGGTCCTACTTTAGCGCCAACCTAGCTACCAACCTAGCTACCAACCTGCTGCCTCTTGCTGTTATGACTCTTGCTGTATTTCCACTCCAATTTTGGAGCAATGAGTAAAGTATGTGGGTACTTTGATTGTAAGTCGTTCTGTATAAGAGCATCTGCTAAATGACCAAAATGTAAAAAATACAAATAAAAGAAAGTAAACGTACTTTGTGTTTTTTTTCCTAGATACAAGTATAATAGGTTGCAGTGCATGGTGAACAAAGCATAAAGAGATGACGAGGTGACTGAATGTAGCTTAGGTGATATTCCATGAGCATACTCGAAAAGACAAAAACATTCATCAACCTCCTTTTTGCAGGAGAAAATGCTACATCCTACACAACATGGTTCCTGAAAATACATTACATGCATTGAAAGAACCAATAATGGTAGCTATGTGGAGAGGTATCGATTATGTAACAATAAAGTATTACTTTAATTGACTAAACAATATATCTGTCTTCGTTGTGTACAGTGACATACCGTAGTTATGGTAAAACATATATACAATAAATAAGGATCACCATAATGATTCTTAATTTTATGAAGTCTCAATTTAATTTTAGCAAAACCTTTTTAGCTTTGTTTATTTGTAGTTGTGGTCGCTTGTTCAGTGTGAATACAAATGCCTTCAGTCAGGGTCATACAAAAAAATCCAGTATTAAATAAGTCAATATGAACCAATATGGGAGATTTGTGAATATTGTTTCGACTGACATGAGAGTGAACATTGAGATTATAAACATTGTCGTATAATTGCAGTCCTACCTTGTGTGTTTTTAATAATGGGGAAACATATTTCCGCATGACTTGATGGAGGAACAATATGATTTTTGTCAAGGCACATCAGTTAAAGTTTGATTGAATTCCAGTCTCAGTTTCAATGACAGTGAATTCGCTTCAGTAAAAAACAACAAGTGAAGTCAAGCTTTAAATCTGGTTGCATACCATGTGACTTGACACGAAGACAGAGAGAGTGCAATACCCCCATACAAACCATCTTTGTATTCGGTTTAAATAGGTCCTATGATTTCCATGACAACAGTGGTAATGGTAACATGGAAATATATTAATGCAAAACCATGGCAACGTTCTCCAATTGAATTCAGCAGCACCTGTGCACATTACAGAAAAAGATAAAAGACTAAAGGAGTTTGCGCTTGCCAAGCAGCTGTGGCTTTCAGACCTTAAGTTCATGTATATTTTCTGTATGGGAATAATTTGTTTTCATACGTGTCTGTGTGGTACATCACGGTGGCATTCAATGGGTTTGTGTGATATTTGAGCAAACAGGGATGTGTGTAAGTAATGTGTATTTGGTTTGCAATCAACCCGATATGAATGTCAAAGAGAAGGGTTTCATGATTAAATTAATTTCATTGGGTTTTATGCACGTAAAGAGAAAGGTTTCGATAAGTGAAAACTGTGGTCGTTGTGTAGAGAATGATGAATTAGTGGTGATGTGGTCTCTTTTCTCTAAGCTGTGGTGGAAGAGAACATGATCTACATCACCATGCAATCAAATATGATTGATTTACCCCCCTCCCCCCAGCTTCTGTGTTCAGTGGAAATGGCATCACCCTTCAAAATGTGTGTGTGTGTAAGAGAGTGAGAGAGTGAGAGAGGGATGGAGAGAGGGAGAGGGAGGGAGGTAGAGAAGGAGAGGGGAGTTAAGTGAAATGACTCTTAAAAGGATATTGTTGTTCCCAAAGAATGTTGAACACCTCTCATTGCAATATTTTATTAAAGTATTCATTGTTCTCACAGTGATGTTCAGCATACATTCAATTTGTCCACCCTGTTTTTTTATGAGGAAATTAATGACATGTCCTTACAGTGCAAAATAGTTGTCACGTTCTGACCTTTATTTCCTTTGTTTTGTCATTATTTAGTATGGTCAGGGCGTGAGTTGGGGTGGGCAGTCTATGTTTGTTTTTCTATGATTTGGGTATTTCTATGTTTTTCGGCCGAGTATGGTTCTCAATCAGAGGCAGGTGTCATTAGTTGTCTCTGATTGAGAATCATACTTAGGTAGCCTGGGTTTCACTGTGTGTTTGTGAGTGATTGTTCCTGTCTCTGTGTTTGCACCAGATAGGGCTGTTTTGAGTTTTCACGTTTCTTGTTTTGTTAGTTTATTCATGTATAGTGTCTTTATATATTAAACATGAATAGCCACCACGCAGCGTTTTGGTCCGCCTCTCCTCCACCTCAAGAAAACCGTTACAATAGTGCTGATAAAGCTTTGGTTTTTCTTCAATGAGTCGGACGCGAGGCATATACTGTTGACACCCGACCAGGCCCCGATCCTCGTGATTTGCTGGAGGAGGAAACAGAGATTTCGAGGCAAAAGAACAGGGTGCCTTGTGAGGACCAGGTGATGAGTTGCTAATCTGCCCTTGCCCTCCGTTCTGCTAGCTAACATTCAATCGCTATAAAATAAATGGGACGAACTGAAAGCACATATATCCTACCAAAGGGACATTTAAAACTGTAATATTTTATGCTTCACCGAGTCAGGATGAACAATGACATTAAGAACTTAGAGCTGGCGGGTTATACACTCCATCGGCAAGACAGAACAGCAGCCTCTGGTAAAGACACAGGGCGGGGGCCAATACATTTATGTAAACAACAGCCGGTGCACGATATCTAAGGAAGTCTCAAAGTTTTGCTGGCCCGAGATTGAGTATCTTATGATAAGCTGTAGACCACACAATGTACCCAGATAGTTTTCATGTGTATTTCTCGTAGCTGTTTACATACCACCACAGAGCGAGTTTGTAACTAAGACAGCACTAAATTAGCTGTATTCTGCCTTAAGCAAACAGGAAAATGCTCACCCAGAGGCGGCGTTCCTAGTGGCCTGTGACTTTAATGCAGGGAAACTTAAATCTGTTTTACCGAATCTATCAACATGTTAAATGTGCACCCAGAGGGAAAACAACTCTAGACCACCTCTACTCTACACATAGAGGCGCATACAAAGCTCTCCCTCGCCCTACATTTGGCAAATCTGACCATAACTCTATCCTCCTGATTCCTGTTTACAAGCAAAAATTAAAGCAGGAAGCACCAGTAACTCGGTCTATAAAAAAGTGGTCAGATGAAGCAGATGCTAAACTACAGGACTGTTTTGCTAGCAGAGACTGAAATATGTTCCGGGAATCCTCCGATGGCATTGAGGAGTACACCACATAAGTCACTGGCTTTATCAATAAGTGCATCAAGGACGTAGCCCCCCCCCCCCCCCCACGGTGACTGTATTTACATACCCCAACCAGCCATGGATTACAGACAACATTCGTTAAAGGGTAGAGCTGCCACTTTCAAGGAGCGAGACTCTAACTATCAAACAGGCAAAGCATCAATACAGGACTAAGATCGAATCGTACTACACAGGCTCCGACACTCGTTGGATGTTGCAGGGCTTGCAACCTATTAGAGACTACAAAGGGAACCACGGCCGAGAGCTGCCCAGTGACACGAGCCTACAAAATGAGCTAAATAACTTCTATGCTCGCTTCGAGGCAAGTAACAATGAAACATGCATGAGAGAACCAACTGTTCCGGACGACTGTGTGATCATGCTCTCCACAGCCGATGTGAGTAACACCTTTAAACAGGTCAACATTCACAAGGCCGCTGGGCCAGACGGGTTACCAGGACATGTACTCCAAGCAGGCGCTGACCAACTGGCAAGTGTCTTCACTGACATTTTCAACCTCTCCCTGTCTGAGTCTGTAATACCAACATGTTTCAAGCAGACCACCATAGTCCCTATGTCCAAAAACACTAAGGCAACCTGCCTAAATGACTACCGACCAGTAGCACTCATGTCTGTAGTCAGAAATGCTTTGAAAGGCTGGTCATGGCTCACATCAACACCATTGTCCCAGAAACCCTAGACCCACTCCAATTTGCATACCGCACCAACAGATCCACAGATGATGCAATATCTATTACACTACACACTGCCCTGTCACATCTGGACAAAAGGAACACCTAAGTGAGAATGCTATTCATTGACTACAGCTCAGCATTCAACACCATAGCGCCCTCAAAGCACATCACTAAGCTAACCACCATGGGACTAAACAGCTCCATCAGCAACTGGATCCTGGACCTCCTGGCAGGCTGCCCCCAGGTGGTAAGGGTAGGTAACAACACATCCTCCATGCTGATCCTCAACACTGAGGCCCCTCAGGTGTGTGTGCTCAGTCCCCTCCTGTACTGCCTGTTCACTCATGACTCCACGGCCAGGCAAAACTCCAATACCATCATTAAGTTGGCTGGTGACACAACAGTGCTAGGCCTAATTACCAACAATGATGATAAAGCCTATAGGGAGGAGGTCAGAGACCTGATCATGTGGTACAAGGACAACAACCTCTCCCTCAACGTGATCAAGACAAAGGAGATGATTGTGGACTATAGGAAAAGGAGGACCGAGCACGCTCCCATTCTCATCGAATGGGGCTGTAGTGGAGGAGGTTGAGAGCTTCAAGTTCCTTGGTGTCCACATCAACAACAAACTAACATGGTCCAAGCACACCAAGACAGTTGTGAAGAGGGCACAACAAAACCTATTCCCCCTCAGGAGACTGAAAAGATTTGGCATGGGTCTTCAGATCCTCAAAAGATTTTACAGCTGCAACATCGAGAGCATCCTGACGGGTTGCATCACTGCCTGGTATAGCAACTGCTCAGCCTCCGACCGCAAGGCACTACAGAGGGTAGTGCCTAGGGCCCAATATATCACCGGAGCCAAGCTTTCTGCCATCCAGGACCTCTATACCAGGCGGTGTCAGAGGAATGCCCTAAAAATCGTCAAAGACTCCAGCCACCTTAGTCATAGACTGTTCTCTCTGCTACTGCATGGCAAGCGGTACCGGAGCGCCAAGTCAAGGTCCATGAGGCTTCTAAACGTTTTCTACCCACAAGCGATAGCGATAAGACTCCTGAACAGCTACTCAAATGGCTACCCAGACTATTTGCAACCCCCACCCCCACACTAGGCTGCTACTTTATTTTATTATCTATGCATAGCCACTTTGACAACCCTACCTGCATGTACATAATTATCTCAAATACCTCGACACCGGTGTCCCCTGTAAAAAAAAACCTCTATTATTTACTGCTGCTCTTTAATTATTTGTTTTTCTTACTTTTTTTACTATTTATTGTGTAGCTATTTTCTTAAGTGCTTGTAAGTAAGCATTTCACTGTAAGGTAATACAACACCTGTTGTATTCAGCGCATGTGACAAATACAATTAGATTTTATTTGATTTGATTTCTACACTCTTAAGGAAACTTGTTCCAATGGAAAACCATTTTCTCCATCAGACTTTTACATTGATGAATTCCTTTCCTCTCCAATATCAATTCTTTGAATAGCAATCCAACATTTTATTTTACCATCAAGTGAGCTGAAATAATGCACTCAAGCCTCATGGTAACCTCCATTTAATGGGCAAAATTTACATAACCATCCCTTTAAAACCTCAGCCATTTCAAGACAGAAAGCGACAGAGTGAATGAAGGTAAACAAGTGGACAAGAAATCAACAACAAGAGCAAACATTGAGACTCTTATCGGGCTTTGTCTCCATAGTGCATTAAATATATTAGAGCTGCTTGTTTCACTTTATGACACCAGTTTTGTTGCACCACTGCCAGTGGGGGAGAAAATGTGCATAGCTTTAACAGTTTATGTCCCTTTGTTATTTTACCTTATTTTACCAGGTAAGTTGACTGAGAACAAATTCTCATGTACAGCAAAGACCTGGGGAATAGTCACAGGGGAGAGAAATTAGTCAATTGCAAGCTTGGGATGTTTAGACAGCCATGATGGTATGATGTCCAGACTTGAAATTTAGCCAGGACACCAGGCTTAACACCAGGCTTAACACCCCTACTCGTACGATAAGTGCCATGGGATCTTTAATGACCATGGAGAGTCAGAACACCCACTTAAAGTCTCATCCAAAATACGGCACCCTTCACAGGGCAATGTCCCCAATCACTGCCCTGGGGCATTGGTATCTACTTAGACCAGAGGAAAGAGTGCCTCATACTGAGCCTCCAACATCACTCCCAGCAGCATCTGGCCTCCAATTCAGGAACTGACCAAGACCAACCCTGCTTAGCTTCAGAGGCAAGCTAGCAGTAGGATGCGGTTATTCGTGCTACATGTTCGTCATGCCCTGTTACTTTTGTATCCTGTCTTCAAATTCAATTGTAGAGTAAGTTCAGATCACCTTTTAGCAAGGTGAGTAATTAATTAACTAATAGATCATTCACAACAAATTATTTATGGGTGAACAATTGAAAATGTTGGTATTTGGGCTGTATCTGTTTTCTGTATCTGTAATTTCCCAACATAAATCACAGACAAAAATGAGTATTTACCCTCTAAAGTAGTAGCATTAGCATTAAGAGTAATACATATACATTTGAATAATTTAGCTGACGCTCTTATCCAGAGTGACTTACAGTTAGTGCATTCATCTTAAGATAGCTAGGTGGGACAACCACATATCACAGGAATAGTAAGTACACGTTTCCTCAATAGCGTAGCTACCAGCAAATTCAGAGTTGAAAGGGGGGGACGGGACTATTTCAGATACTCTTTGAAGAGGTAGGGTTTCAGGTGTTTTCGGAAGATGGGCAGGGACTCTGCTGTCCTAGCTTCAGGGGGAAGCTGGTTCCACCATTCGGGTGCCAGCACAGAGAAGAGCTTGGACTGAGCTGAGAGGGAGCTGCCCTCCCGTAGATGTGGGAGGGCCAAGAGACCAGAGGTGGCAGAAGGTAGGGAGGGGCAGTCCCTCTTGCTGCTCTGTAGGCAAACACCATTTAATTTTTTTATTTTATGTCACCTTTATTTAACCAGGTAAGCTAGTTGAGAACAAGTTCTCATTTACAACTGCGACCTGGCCAAGATAAAGAAAAGCAGTGCGACACAAACAACATCACAGAGTTATACATGGAATGAGTATGTCTATATACAGTGTGTGCAAATGGCGTAAGGAGGTAGGCAATAAATAGGCCATAGTAGCGAAATAATTACAATTTAGCAGATTCATATTGGAGTGATAAATGAGCAGAAGATGTGCAAGTGGAGATACTGGTGTGCAAAAGAGCAGAAAAGTAAATAACATTTTGTCACTGATTGTGCATTAGTGTCAAATGACTCTCTTTCTTCTGTCTTTTATCTCTTTTAATCCACAGTGTTTGATAATGGTAATTAACTTGGTGAGGGAGTAAGAGCAGAAAAGTAAATAAAAACAATATGGGGATGAGGTAGGTAGATTGGGTAGGCTATTTACAGATGGACTATGTACAGCTGCAGCGATTGGTTAGCTGCTCAGATAGCTGATGTTTAAAGTTAGTGATGGAAATATAAGTCTCCAGCTTCAGCGATTTTTGCAATTTGTTCCAGTCACTGGCAGCAGAGAACTGGAAGGAAAGGCGGCCAAAGGAGGTGTTGGCTTTGGGGAAGACCAGTGAGATATACCTGCTAAAGCACGTGCTATAGGTGGGTGTTGTTATCGTGACCAATGAGCTGAGATAAGGCGGAGCTTTACCTAGCATAGACTTATAGATGACCTGGAGCCAGTGGGTCTGGCGACGAATATGTAGTGAGGGCCAGCCGACTAGAGCATACAGGTCACAGTGGTGGGTGGTATAAGGGGCTTTGGTAACAAAACGGATGGCACTGTGATAGACTGCATCCAGTTTTCTGAGTAGAGTATTGGAAGCTATTTTGTGATGACATCGCCGAAGTCGAGGATTGGTAGGATAGTCAGTTTTACTAGGGTAAGTTTGGCGGTGTGATTGACGGAGGTTTTGTTGCGAAAGAGAAAGCCGATTCTAGACTACCATGGTCTTGTAGTGGATGTAATCTTCGACTGGATGCGAGTGGAGTGTGTGGAGGAGCGGGGTGACATGGGAGAACTTGGGAAGGTTGAAAACCAGGCTGGACAAGTTGCAGGGGTTTGATGGCACAAAGGGGGAGCCCATCCAACAGTGAATTTCAGTAGTCCAGACGGGAGATGACAAGTGCCTGGACTAGGACTTGCGTGGCTTTCTGTGTGAGGTAGGGTCGTACTCTACAGATATTGTAGAGCATGAACCTGTAGGAGCAAGTCACTACTTTGATGTTTGCAGAGAACGACAGGGTGTTGGCTAGGGTCATGCCAAGGTTTTTTTCACTCTGGGAGAGTGACACTATGGAGCTGTCAACCTTGATGGAGAGATCTTTGAGCGGGCAGGCCTTCCCCGGGAGAAAGAGAAGCTCTGTCTTGTCGAGGTTGAGCTTGAGGTGGTGAGCCGACATCCTAAGCTAAGATATCTGCAAGGCAGTGTCATCTGCATAGCAATGATAGGTGAGACCATGTAAGGATATAATGGAACAGAGTGACTTGGTTTATAGAGAGAAGAGGAGAGGGCCTAGAACCGAGCCATGGGGACACCAGTAGTGAGAGTACGTGGTGCAGACACAGATCATCTTCACGTCACCTGGTAGGAGCAATCCAAGAGTGTGCAAGGCCTGACACGCCCAGTCCTGAGAGGGTGGAGAGGAGGATTTGATGGTTCACGGTGTCAAAGTCAGCAGATAGATATAGGATGAGAACAGAGGAGAGAGAGTCAGCTATGGCAGTGCGGTTGAGTGACCCGTCTTGAAGCCTGAGTGGTTAGGGTCAAGAAGATCGTTCTGAGAGAGATAACAAGTTAGTTGATCAGAGACAGCACACTCAAGTGTTTTGGAAAGGAAAGAAGGAAGGGATACAATTCTATAGTTTATTTCAGATGATTCGAGTGTTAGTTTCTTGAGGGGAGCAACTCCGCTCATTCTGAAGTCAGAGGGGATGCAGCCAGTGGTCAGAGATGAGTTGATGAGGGAAGTAAGGAATGGAAGGTCTCCAGAGATGGTCTGGAGAAGGGAGGAGGCGGTAATAGCAGAAAGTGTATTCCTATCAAGATCTTCACATCTTTAACATATACTGTATATCTTTACATATATATACAGTATAATGGCGCCGGAGGAGATGGCTGCCTTTTTACGGGCTACTAACCGATTGTGCTTTTTTTTGTTTGTTTTTTTGCATTGTTTTTAACTTATTTTGTACATAATGTTTCTGACCCATCAATTATAACTGAAAAGGGCTTCTGGATATCAGAACAGCGATTAATCACCTCGAACTGGACAAAGATTTTTCTTTAACGATTCGGAACTCAAGAATTTACTGCTGATACGACAATGCCCAAATCCCCGTCATTGTCATGAAGAAGAGAAGCCAATACAGGGGTCGCAGATCCGGGTGCCTTGTGAGAATTCGTTGGTGAGTGTGTAACCCGCTCTATACCATCTGTCCTATAGGCCACCGTGAAATCAGTGGAGAATAAATTCGATGAGCTCAGACCAATGGGACATTAAAAACTGTTATATCTTATGTTTCACTGAGTCGTGGCTGGGTTTTCCGTGCATCGGCAAGACAGAACAGCTGTCTCTGGTAAGACGAGGAGTGGTGGCATGTGTCTATTTGTCAATAATAGCTGGGGCGCGATATCTAATACTAATGAGTCTCTGGGTCTTGCTCACCTGGTGTAGGGAATCTCATGACAAGCTATAGACCACACTATTTACCAAGAGTGGTTTCATCTATATATTTTGTAGCTGTCTATTGAACACCACAACTGATGCTGAGCACAAAGAACGAGCTGTTTAAGACTATAAGAAAATAACAAAATGCACATCCAAAGGCGGTGCTCCTATTGGCTGGCGGCTTTCATGGAGGGAAACTTAAATCTGCTTTACCTCATTTCTTCCAGCAAGTCACAAGTGCAACCAGAGGGAAGAAATTCTAGACCACCTTTACTCTACACACAGAGGTGCTTACAAAGCCCAGACTTGACCTCCAATTGGAAAATCGGACCATAATTCTATTGTCCTGATTCCTGCTTACAAGCAAAAATGAAAACAGGAAGTACCAGCGACTCGCTCAATACGGAGGTGGTCAGATGATGCAGATGCTAAGCTACAGAACTGTTTTGCTAGCACAGTTTGGAATATGTTCCGGGAATCATCTGATAGCATTGAGAAGTATACGACATCTGTCAACGGCTTCAACAATAAGTGCATCAATGACTTCGTCCCAACAGTACATACCCCAACCAGAAGCCATGGATTACAAGCAACATCCGCACTGAGCTAAAGGGTAGAGCTGCCACTTTCAATAAGAAATCCTGCAATGCCCTCCGAAGAAACAGTCAAACAGGCAAAGTGTCAATACAGGACTAAGATTGAATCGTACTACACCGGGCATGCAAACTATTATGGACTACAAAGGGAAGCCCAGCCACGAGCAGCCCAGTGACACGAGCCTAACAGACAAGCTAAAAAACTTCTATGCGCGCTTCGAGGCAAGCAACACTGAAGCATAGCACCAGCTGTTCCAGACCACAGTGTGATCATGCTCTCCGTAGCCGATGTGAGTAAGACCTTTAAACTGTTCAATATTCACAAGGCCGCAGGGCCAGACGGATTACCAGGACGTGTACTCAGAGCATACTCTGACCAACTGGCAAGAGCCTTCACTGACATTTTCAACCTGTCCCTCACCGAGTCTGTAATACCTTCATGTTTCAAGCAGACCACCATAGTTCCTGTACCCAAGAACACCAAGGTACCCTCCCTAAACCCTAGACCCACTCCAATTTGTATACTTCCCCAATAGATCCACAGATGACACAATCTCTATTGCACTCCACACTGCCCTTTCCCACCTGGACAAAAGGAAAACCTACGTGAGAATGCTGTTCATTGACTACAACTGAGCGTTCAACACCATAGTGCCCTCAAAGCTCATCACTAAGCTAAGGACCCTGGGACCGAACACTTCCCTCTGCAGCTGGTTCCTGGACTTCCTGATTGGCTGCCCCCAGGTGGTGAGGGTAGGCAACAACATGTCTGCCACGCTCCGCAACAGTGGGACCCCTCAGGGGTGTGTGCTCAGTCCCCTCCTGTACTCCCTGTTCACTCATGACTGCACGGACAGGCATAACTCCAACACCATCATTAAGTTTTCCGACGACACAACGGTGATAGGCCTGATCACCGACAACGATGATACAGCCTATAGTGAGGAGGTCAGAGACCTGGTAGTGTCGTGCCAGGACAACAACCAACGTGATCAACACAAAGGAGATGATTGTGGACAACAGGAAAAGGAGGGCCAAGCACGCCCTTACTAATCAACAGGGCTGTAGAGGAGCAGGTTGAGAGCTTCAAGTTCCTTGGCGTCCACATCACCAACAAACTGTCATGGTCCAAACACTCCCAGACAGTCATGAAGAGGGCACAACAATGCCTATTCCCCTTCAGGAGACAAAACACATTTGGCATTGGTCCTCAGATCCTCAAAACGTTCTACAGCTGCACCATCGAAAGCATCCTGACGGGTTGCATCACCATCTGGTATGGCAACTGCTCGACCTCCGATCGCAATGCGCTACAGAGGGTAGTGTGTATGGCCCAGTACATCACTGCGGCCAAGCTTCCTGCCATCCAGGACCTCTATACCAGGCGGTGTAAGAGGAAGGCCCTAAAAATTGCAACCAGTCTGGCCATAGACTGTTCTCTCTGCTAATGCACGGCAAGAGGTACCAGAGTGCCAAGTCAAGCTCCAAAAGGCTTCTTAACAGGTTCTACCCCCAAGCCATAAGACTGCTGAACAGCTATTAAAATGGCTACACAAACTATTTGCGTTGACAACCCCCTTTTTTACGCTGCTGCTACTCGCTGTTCATTATCTATGCATAGTCACTTTACCCCTACCTACATGTACATATTACCTCAATTACCTCGATTAACCTGTACCCCCGCACATTGACTTGGCACCCTTACCCCCTGTATATAGCCTCATTATTGTTATTTTATTGTTAGTCTTGATTTTTTTTACTTCAGTTTATTTAGTAAATATTTTCTTAACTCTTAAATCGGTCTTCTCACGAAAAAGTCTGTAGCTTCCGAACGGTTTGGCCGAACGGTTTGCCCCCTCTATAGAAAGGTGAGACTCTCAGGAACACATACACTACCATTAAAAAGTTTGGGGTCACTTAGAAATGTCCTTGTTTTTGAGCACATTTTTGGTCCATTAAAATAACATCAAATTGATCAGAAATACAGAGTAGACATGGTTAATGTTGTAAATTACTATTGTAGCTGGAAACGGCAAATTTTTATGGAATATCTACATAGACATACAGAGGCCCATTATCAGCAACCATCACTCCTGTGTTCCAATGGCACGTTGTGTTAGCTAATCCAAGTTTAGAATTTAAAAGGCTAGTTGATCATTAGAAAACCCTTTTGTATTTATGTTAGTACAGCTGAAAACTGTTGTACTGATTAAAGAAGCAATAAAACTGGCCTTCTTTAGATTAGTTTAGTATCTGGAGCATCAGCATTTGTGGGTTAGATTACAGGCTCAAAATGGCTAGAAACAAAGACCTTTCTACTGAGACTCGTCAGTCTATTCTTGTTCTGAAAAATTAAGGCTATTCCATACGAGAAATTGTCAATAAACTGAAGATCTCATACAACGCTGTGTACTCCCTTCACAGAGCAAACTGAGCCAGTTTAGAAAGAGAACCAGAATAGAAAGAGGAGTGGGAGGGCCTGGTGCACAACTGAGCAAGAAGACAAGTACATTAGAGTGTCTAGTTTGAGAAAGTCCTCACAAGTCCTCAACTGGCAGCTTCATTAAATAGTATCCGCAAAACACCAGTTTCAACGTCAACAGTGAAGAGGCGACTCCGGGATGCTGGCCTTCTAGGCAGAGTTCCTCTGTCCAGTGTCTGTGTTCTTTTGCCCATCTTAATCTTTTATTTTTATTGGCCAGTCTGAGATATGGCTTTTTCTTTGCAACTTTGCCTGGAAGGCCAGCATCCGTTGAGACTGGTGTTTTGCAGGTACTATTTAATGAAGCTGCCAGATAACGTTTTTGGGCAAAGGCTCAACATTAAAACTCACAAGAACAGACAATGACTCTTCTGTTTCACAACTCACACCACCCTGTCTGCGTCTTACCAAGCGAAGAACATCTCAAACACTGGGAATCTTCCCCTTCAGTTGGTCCACTTTCACATTTACCGCTACACCAGCAATCACTCCTTTCAATGGCTCCCTTTTCTTGAGCGCAAAACAGGTCACAGCTCTTGTCCTCATCTGTGTGGCGTGGAGCTCCCTATTCCTCTGACTGGCAGAAACACAAACAGTGATCACAAGACCACTATGGGTTATCTTCACCGATTTCACAGCTACCAACTCCATTTTCACCCACCCTGCAACCACATATGGATCAGCCAAAAGACAGGGGTCCACTTTCTCCAAAAATGTCACTCCTACCGTCACAGAAACATCTTTTTCCTGACCCTCAGTGCAAGCCACAGACTCTGAGAACTTCACCACACCTGCCACTTCCAATAATTCACTTCCATTTCACCTCCAGACCTCGATCCAATTTACGGCTCACTCTGCTTACACATTCTACTTCGACGAACCATCTCCCTTTTGTCCACCATTGTCAACCGTTTCAAGCTCACCCTCTACCTCCCTCACTCTCTTCGACCTCCTCCGCCTCTCTTTCCCCCTCCATTCCCCCTTATAATACTATTGCACTTCTCCTAACATACAGTGAGCTCCAAACTTTTGAAGCTCATTGTGCATCTCGTTCTTGCCCTCTCAAGGGACGCCATATTTCCCTCGCGGTCCTCCCTCCTCGCTCCAAGCACCACTCTACCTCATCTCGTAAAAATCAAATCTCACTTTCATTCTCAGACACAGTGCAAGAAACTAAACCCATTAACATAATGAAACTCTGAAGCTAAGCAGAATTTGTCCTGGAGGGGAGACCAGATGCTGGTGGAAGGGGTGTTGGAGGGCCACTAGGAGGCACTCTTTCCTCTGGTCCCCAAAAATAAATATCACGACGGCCCAAGGCAGTGATTGGGGACATTGCGTTGTGTAGGGGCTTTCGGATGGGATGTTAAACGGGTGTCCTGACTCTCTGTGGTCACTAAAGATCCTATGGCACTTATCGTAAGAGTAAGGGTGTTAACCCTGGTGCCCTGGCTAAATTTCCAATCTGCCCTCATACCATCACTGTCACCTAATCATCCCCAGCTTTCAATTGGCTCATTCACCCCCCCCCCCTCTCCCCTGTAACTATTGCCCAAGACATTGCTGTAAATTAGAACAAGTTCTCAGTCAATTTACCTGGTAAAATAAGTTAAATAGGTGAAATAAATCAAATAAAACAGAATTAAACTATATAATTCCAAGAATTGCATAAACATGCAGGTTTGGGAAGTTACAGAGTGGTGAGGAGGAGGAGTCTGCTGTGTCCAGATGCGCCTTCACCATTCATTTTCTGGATTCAGGTTCACTCAAATATCGTTTGAAGCTTTGTTTTAGTATTGCCAGTTACAGCTGTTTTGGGATTGTATATCGATTCGCTATCCTTAACTATTTGTCATCTAATGTATTCGTTTCACTCTCTGAATTGTTTAAACAAACTTTTCGATATCAGGGCATAAAAACTACAGTCTGTGTCCTGAATTAGACTGGTGTGCATATGTGCCCAGATTATCCTGTCCCAAACTAGTTTTGCCTGGCTAAACTAGCTGGCTAGTTTTCGTCCTGATTGACAAAAATCTAAAATACTGCACCCTCAACTTCAACTCTTCTTTGCTAGTTATACATTCATGTAATTAAGTCATTTGTTGGACGGAAACCTTTAAATTATTTATTGTTTTGTTGAATAGTCATAACTTGTTTGAGCTATCTGTCATTTCATAAGACAATGGTGGCGAAGGTTATCATTACTTTAACTCGGATCCATGTTCAGCTTTGAGATCCACCGGCGTCATTGGCGTAGTGTTAGCTGGACATTTCTGACTGGTCTTGGAACTTCCCATTTGGCTCGATTGGATATGTAGTGACTTGTGTTGGCAAACTTTATTTTAAATGACTATCGTATTTGTTGATTAAATCTGACTTTATTAGTAGAATGAGTAATCCATTAATGTCACGAGTTCTTTGACAACTCTACAGAAGAGCCAAAGGCTACAATGAATTAATGGCTAAATTATTTCTGGACACAAATGGTTCTCCTCCTCAACACTCTATTAGGTCTACACATAAACGTATACTTCCAAGGACACAGAGCGGAGCTGTGATGAAACCTGCAACAATGTAATCTTATTCCATGCCATTTATATTACAGCAAAAGAGTGAGCTCTTTGGCATTGTTTTATTTTAATGTGAAAGATAAAACAATGTTGCCTTAAAGCATCCAATGTTCTTTCAGACAAAGCAGATGAGGAATGAGGTTTGCATGCTTTCCGATTTTAGTAATGATTATGAAGCTACCAATTGTTAAAGACCATGGCAAAATTCATCACATTGGAACGAGGAAAGTTAAGTGTTATAGAAGTATAAGCTAATACAAATTGCCATTTGTCATTATGCTTCATCTAAGCTTAAAGTAAAAAAAATATATATATTTAGCCAATTCTGCTTACATTTATGCAGATGATTTCATGGAATAACAATTAGCACCACCTTTATCAAAACAATAACAGATAGGTGTAGGTTTAATGGTGAGCATTTATGAAGATAAATACAACAGAGAATAGGTCTCGTTGCTGATTACTGCCATGAAGGGTGATATATATTGTACATTCTCAAAGGAGTGCAAAATATGAACAGTAGCTGGATCTTATATGGCCAAGTGAGTGTAAATGTATAGGGAAAGGTTGAGCGAACTAGCTCCCTTTGACAGCTCACTGAATGTGATGGATTGTGCTCCCTTCTCCTGTGATGTGCATGCACATTGATGTTGAAATGGCCTATCCATGGGACCATTGTCTTTCAATCATGTCAAGGCAAAGTACAGAATACACTCTGCAGCGCTGTGTTGTTTTTATCATACCACTAGTCTGTAGCAGATCATGCACCATGCACAAAATGGCTTATACAGTGCATTTGGAAAGTATTCAGACCCCTTCACTTCTTATTTTTCTTTTTATTATGTCACAGCCTATTATAAAATGTATTAACTCCCCCCCCCCATCAATATACACATAATACCCAATAATGAGGCAGCAAAAACAGGTTTTTAGAAATGTTTGCAAAATTATTAAAAATAAAACCTGAAATATTACATTTACATAAGTATTCATACCCTTTACTCGGTACTTGAAGCACCTTTGACAGAGATTACAGCCTTGAGTCTTCTTGGGTATGATGCTACAAGCTTGGCACACCTGTATTTGTTGAATTTCTCCCATTCTTGTCTCTGTCAGCTCTGTCAGGTTGGATGGGGTGCGCTGGTGCACAGCTATTTTCAGGTCTGTCCAGAAATGTTCGATCAGGCTCAAGTCCGGGCTCTGGCTGGGCTACTCAAGGACATTCAGAGACTTGTCCCGAAGCCACTCCTGCATTGTCTTGGCTATGTGCTTAGGGTCGTTGTCCTGTTGGAAGATGAACCTTCGCTCCAGTCTGAGGTCCTGAGCACTCCGGAGCAGGTTTTCATCAAGGATCTCTCTGTATTTTGCTCCGTTCATCTTTCCCTCGAACTTGACTAGTCTCCCAGTCCCTGCCGCTGAAAAACATCCCCACAGCATGATGCTGCCACCACCACTCTTCACAGTAGGGATGGTATTGGCCAGGTGATGAGCGGTACCTGGTTTCCTCCAGACGTGACACTTGGCATTCAGGCAAATTAGTTCAATCTTGGTTTCATCAGACCTGAGAATCTTGTTTCTCATAATCTGAGAGTCCCTTAGGTGCTTTTGCCAAACTCCAAACGGGCTGTCATGTGCCTTCCGTCTGGCCACTCTCCCACAAAGGCCTGATTAGTGGAGTGCTGCCTGACCAAGGCCCTTCTCTCACGATTGCTCAGTTTGGCCGGTAGGCCAGCTCTAGGAAGAGTCTTAGTGGTTCCAAACCACTTTCATTTAAGAATGATGGAGGCCACTGTGCTCTTGGGGACCTTCAATGTTTCAGAAATGTTTTGGTACCCTTTCCCAGATCTGTGCCTCGACATTATCCTGTCTCGGAGCTCTAAGGACAATTCCTTTGACCTCATGGCTTGGTTTTTGCTCTGACATGCACTATCAACTGTGGGACCTTATGTAGACAGGTGTGTGTGCCTTTCCAATCATGTCCAATCAATTGAATTTACCACAGGTGGACTCCAATCAAGTTGAAGAAACATCTCAATGATAACATTTTCAGTACATTTGCAAACATTTCTAAAAATATTTTTTCATTTGGTCATTATGCATAGATTGATGAGGATTTTTATTTATTTAATCAATTTTAGAATACGGCTGCAGAGTAACAAAATGAGGAAAAAGTGAAGTGTTCTGAATACTTTCCAAATGCACTGCAATGTTTATATAAAGCAGGTCAATTTTTCAGGTGCCCAATTTGTTCCATACTGTATATTGTTGCTTGCAGCGTTCACAAATAGAGAGGGCAGACTTCTTCCATTCAAGCCTTCCACACCAGTCCTTAGAATGATTGTGATTTGCATTTACCAACCAAAAAACAAAGAATGTGGATCTTAATACATTTTTTAGTTGCAGTAGGTTATGTCATAATGCTATTTTGCCAGGACAGGCCTTCAACAGTTTATTTGTAAACTCTAGATGTTCCCGTTATAGGGTAATGTATGACTGATAATGTTATTTTGACGGGAGACAACAACAATGTATTTGTAAACGATGGATGTTCCTTATGATTGGTTGTGGACCTGATTCATGCTGATTGTGTCGTGTGGACCGGACTGTATAGATTTGCCATTTGCCACACAGGGTTAACTCCGTGGCCCAGTGCCATAGATTCATGGGAATGGAATGTGGAGTGCTGTATGTGTAGGGCTCCCTTCCCCAGCAGCCTTCACTGCCCACTGAATGCTAATGATCGGTATTATTAAAAAACAATTGATGGGCTAGCAAACAAACAAGATAATAAAATTACTTCTAAAGCTTTATTGTCCTTTAATTACTAAATGCTCTATGGCAATTAATGGAACAAAAACACTACCCGCTTTAATGCAAAATAAAATGTATTGTGGCTGGGGTTAAAACAATAGTATTTGTAAAAGCTGGATAATGTGATCTAGCTCACGATACTGCTGTTGACGAATAGTGCAAAAATGATTGTTGAGTTTGGGGTGGTCTTTACTGAGACATGTTTGTCTAATACTATGCCCCATTGTCTCACACCAGTCTGCATAATAATTCTGTATCCTTTCAGTTGTTCTTTAAACAAACTTCAACTTATAAAGGCTTTATAGGGCATTTATAAATAATTTATAAACAAAGTCATAAAGGATATTATTCATTTTTAATTTGGTGGTTGAATAAATGTGGCATTACCCCTTTGCCACCCGTAGGATGACATTTGGTTACATGAATGATTTAAAAAAAGCTATGCAGCTCCAAATGCATTACTATCGTGGATGTAACATGCAGCATATACTTTAGATCTGCATAAAGGATGCAAAGCCTACTAAAAACATTGTACATTGAATTAGCTATACTTTAATACATGTAATAATAAATATAATAACAAATATATGAGGTACAGTACTGAAGAATCCGCTGAGGGAAATTATCATTTTCAAGGGAACCCTTTTCTTGAACAGGTTCCAAATCAAAATGCTAGCTGCATTTAAACTGGAAATAAATGGTTGGTTCTAGGTTTTGTATAAATATGTGCTTTAAGAGGTTTGTGTTTAAGTATGAAAATAAATAAAAAACATGAAGAAACCATGCATTGACAGCAGAATGTGGGTCCAAACGAGTTCCTTTCAGCTTGGCACACTAAAACAAATGGAACCTTTGGAAAGAAGTAGACCTTGTAGTAGCAGTGGGTTCTTTATAATACACAGCCGTGCACACTACTACATTTCCAGCTAATCAGAATCGCGCAGTTGCAGAAAGGAGAGCGGTTGTCAAGGCAGCCCCCAATATCCCCTCCCCCTTTTCCCGTTTATCAGCAGAGGTCGCATGGCATATGGAGAACAGTCCAACCACTTCTCTGTCCTGGAACCAATGTATGAATATGCACCTCCGTGACAAAGCCTATGGAGTATGAGAACAGCGGGGGAAAAAGAAGCAACATTATTAGAGTCTTACGCTTTTAAAAATATAGATTTTTAACATAAACCAAGGGGGGATATTTAATTAGTTCTGGAGTACGTAATAGTATAACCGATCTGGATATTTGCAGTTACTTTTGTTCTACGGTTGAGTGATAACTGCATTTGGCTCTCCAAAGTGGATGCATCTTGTAGTCTAGCGAAAAAAGGACTGTGCATCACCGGGACGCGAGTTGGTGCAGAAGTTCGACCGCGAACGGATGTGAGGGAAGAGTGAGTGCACTGAGAACCTCAACCCCCTTTTCTTTCTCTCCTGGCTAAACAATAGAGTCAAAGTCAAAGACACTGAAACTGATTTCATGCCGTCAGTCTCACAGACCCTGACATGGACGTGAGATTTTATCCTACGCACCCGTCAAGTGTGGGTTCTGATCCAAGTTGTCTAAGCTCGTTGGACTATTACCACGCGAACAAGGTAAATACAAAGTGCAGTCCTCCTCGTGCGGTAGTACCATGAGTTTGAAGTCTACACGTTTTCTCACCTGCCCCCGCTTCTTCTTCAGCATGTTTGCAACATTTATGCAATGCACGTGTAGACTATGGAATGTGGTGTTTTAAAAGCTTAATTTGTTTCCTTCTACAAAAAGTATGTTTTGAGATGGTGTTCGTTCCCTGACAACCCACATCTCCACATAGCCTAAACAACGTGTTTCTCTACTACATATCTTATTCAGTCAACATTTTCGGCATATGATATAACTATTCTAGTCTAGAACATATAGCTATTTTGCTTTAGGCTATGTTTAACACAAGTTGGATACCTGCTACAATATATAGGCTACATGATTGCTGTTAGAATCAGTCTAGGCTAACGTTACTTTTGACCATCTCGCTGTTATCATAATGCATTGCTCTTGCAGATGAATGAATGCACTTTCACGTTACCCAACATTTATAACCCGAGTGCGAATTACATTCGGTGGTCTGTTTTCTTTCACTGGACCTCCTGTGTGAACGCGCTTGCGTGTTATATAAAATGTTTTATGGGCCTACTAGTAAAGACGTGTCATTTAACGGTAAACATTTTTTTTAAATTATCTTTTAATTTGGCATGAACACAGCCAGTCATGGGTTCGTCTTATTGTCAAACATATCACTTCAAAAAGTAGGATACCTGCGCATGTTCGTTAACTCCAAAATAATAATTTCATCCAAAAGTAATATGTACTCGCGTCGTTAAATTAATGGAAAGAGACATCTGTAACAAATCACCTAACTGTTATGACATTTGGCGATTGTCATTGGGTCTACTTTCTTGTTGCCTGAATTAATTTTTGAGTCTTGTTGACAAAATTACCTTTTTCTTGAAGAAAGAACAGTTGGGACATCTGAAAGGGGCTGAAATACAGGATGGTCTCTGGATGATGAGTGCAGCCACATGGGGAAACATGTTTTTAACCATGACACAGAGGTGGGGTTGTTGTTTCATTTGGAATAAGCTTTCCACTGTAGCAGCTGGCATACGATTTACATTTTAAACAAATAGGATGATGGTTAAATCATCATTATTTAGAGACCCCCTCCAAAGTTTGGCTTTCTTACATTTTGGGCAGTCTTCATTTTTGTAATCTTTTTTAGATTTAGTCTAGTCTTAGTCATTTTGACTTAAATACTATTAAGCTTAGTCACATTTTTGTCATTTGAATAAGGATTTAGTCCAGTTATTGTCAAAATTACAAAAACGGGGCCATTTTAGTCAATTAAATGCCCATTCATTTTTAGTTACATCACATTTGTGTTGCTTCATTAATCTATAATAAACATAAATCACTGACTTCCATGTGCACAAACATACATAGCCTTGTCCTGCCGACATATTTTTCGGCCTAACATCCTAGCGCATGATTCTCTCCCTAACAGCCAAATTGGCAGAAGAACACATTACTCTGCAGCAGATTAAAAAAAAAATCACACCCTTGACAGGGCTCCAGACTAACATTTTCCCCTGGTGGAACTGGTGAAACTAACTTTTTCAGTTGGTGCCATGTCACCAGCCCATGATTTGGTCACCAATTTTTTTCCTCCATGTCACGCAAACTATTATTTTTTTAAATCACTGTAGAAAGACATTCACAGTGCTTTAGGCTCTGTAATAGACCACTGAGATGGTAGGCTATTCAATAAATAAGTTGTTTCATCTAACATGTCCAAGCAGGAATGCATGATTAAAGATGTTGATGTGCATCTTAATCCAGTGATTGTTATGAATTGTGAGTTGACAATAGGGTATTGTTGTTATATTTTACTGTTAAAATAGGGCTCCAGAATTTTCAGAATTTTGTTCTTCAATAGATAATCTCTATTGCACTCCGCACTGCCCTCTGCCACCTGGACAAGAGTAACACCTATGTGAGAATGCTGTTAATTGACTACAGATCAGTGCGCAACACCATAGTGCCCTCCAAGCTCAACACTAAGCTCAGGCCTAGGAGTAAACACCTCCCTCTGCAACTGGATCCTGGACTTCCTGAAGGGCTGTCCCCAGGTGGTGAGGGTAGGCAACAACACATCAGCCACAATGACCCTCAACACGGGGGCCCCTCAGGGCTGCGTGCTTAATCCCCTTCTGTACTCCCTGTTCACCCACGACTGCGTGGCTGCGCACGATTCCAACACCATCATTAAGTTTGCTGTCGACACAACCGTGGTAGGCCTGATCCCCGATGACAATGAGACAGCCTATAGGGAGGTCAGTGACCTGGCAGTGTGGTGTCAGGACAACAACATCTCACTCAACATCAGCAAGACAATGGAGCTGATGGTAGACTACAGAAACGGAGGCCCGGCACACCCCCAACAACATCGACAGGGCTGTAGTGGAGCGGGCCGAGAGCTTCAACTTCCACGGTGTCCACACACACCAACACAATCATGAAAAAAGAGGCTGAAAATAATTGGCATGGGCCCTCAAATCCTCAAAAAGTTCTACAATTGTACAATCGATAGCATCTTGACTAGGGCTGTTACGGTGACCGTATTACCGCCACACTGGCGGACACGAGTCATGACCGTAGTCTAATTCACGGTCACGGTAACTAGGCTTATCCAAGCTCTGATGCTGCCGATTGTCATTAGTAGCCTATCAAGCGTCCTACATTCGCTATTTATGGGCATATATTACCTTTTTTTCCCATGCCCCTGTTCCGAGACAGGGGCATGATAATGGTCCATTCTAAATCAAGACTAATTTCATATATATATTATTTTGTATATGTGAAGACAATATTAAATTCACAATAGTCAGATAGGTGAAAATATTAGCCTGTCACTTGTGAATGATGTATTATCACTTGTGAATGATGCCCAGGGTGTGCAGGAAGGCAAGAAACAGCGCATGCCTTTTCCCCCAGACTTTTTCCAATTATAGTCGCACACCTCATGTAGCCTAGCCCATAGGCCTATATGTTTTGATAAGGTTTGTATCACAACTAAAGTGGCTACATAACTTCTTAAAATTAAGCACATTAAACCACTTCACAACTGGTGTAGAGCCTAACTGGCATACATAGGCGGCAAGTGAGTTTCAAGTTTGAGCAAGATCATTTTTAGGGGGAATTACGGCCACACAAGGGGGATGCTGCCGGGAAATTGGAGGCCTGGTGAAAATATTATCAAGTGCTTGTCAAATTGTGAATGAGAGACTGATGAGTTGTGTGCAGCCTGCACAAGAAACAAATCAGAGCTCATGACTTTCATGCAACACTTTTTTCAAATCATCATTACTGTCGCATCATGCAACCTTTAGAATCTTTTAAAATCCAAACATATAACCCAACATTTGTATCACAACTAAAGTTGCATAAATACTAAGAATATAGGAGGACCTGTTTCTTTGTAAACTGCTCAACACAGAATAGTCGCATGTGCACATCCTTCCTATTTTATTCAGATAAATTCAATTGTATATACTCTATAATAATAAAAAATAATGCCACATAATTCTAAGCAAATCTTGTCTGCTAAATGAACTACTGTAGCCCACAGCCATAAGGCGTAGCCATATCAGGGCCTAAAATAAGGACAACTCACAGTCTGCATCATTGGCTTGTAGGCTATGCATGGAGCTAGGAGATTAACAGTCAATTACCGTGAGACTGACAGTTATTTGCTTGACAATCACCGACTGACAAAATATCATGACCGCCACAGCCCTAATCTTGAATGGCTGCATCACCGCTTGGTATGGCAACTGGTTGGCATCCGACCGCAAGGCGCTACACTCACAATGGCCAATGCGCAATTGTGTCATGTTGCGGGCTTCGTATCTTAAAGCCATATCAAATATCTTTGTTGTAAAATAGTTCCTATTGAGCTCAATATTAAGAGATGAAAATTAAATTATTAAAGTAGTTTCTTCCAAAGCTATGCATTTCCCACAATTGAATTTTGAAATGTTACACAACAGATAAATTTTTTCCCTCTCCCAGAGTGCACATCAAGTGGCTCGCTCATCACAGAAGCAGGCCCCAGAGAAACAGGCAAAGGGGCTACAGTAGGCACTTTCATTACA
The DNA here is from genome assembly GCF_036934945.1 of Oncorhynchus masou masou. Classification (NCBI taxonomy): domain Eukaryota; kingdom Metazoa; phylum Chordata; class Actinopteri; order Salmoniformes; family Salmonidae; genus Oncorhynchus; species Oncorhynchus masou. The sequence goes on from NC_088229.1 coordinate 34,349,690, forward strand.
GAAACCATGAGGATAATGCAGGTTATTGTTTGACCAAATCATGCTTTTAGCAGAAAGTTTTGAAAGTTTTGAGTGAGGTGACCATGTAATGAATGTTCAGCTTGCACTGATGCGACCAATTAAAAATGTAACTTGCAAAGCTAAGTCAAAGGGTCGCAAAATGCGACTAAATGGTCGCAGTCTGGAACCCTGTCCCTTGACATACCGTAGCTATGTTGTAATCAAAGTTATGTCATAAGTAGTGGTTACAGCAAACTAACTAGCTAGCATTATCAATCTGTTATTACCTGAGTGTATATATTGGAATGATGTGCTTTCCGATGTCTTTTGAGGTTGGTAGTATTTTTCCCTGTCAACTTGTCAACCTGTCTCCCTGTGCCTGCCAGCGATATAACAAACGCTGTCTTTTCCCGTGGAAATCATTGCATTCTTGTCTTGTTCTGAATCAACCTTATACGTAAAGTGGCTCCAAATGTCGCTATTTTTTCTACCAGGAGCTTGTACCAATGGGAGAGTAGCCATGCTTTATTCACATGATTGATTTGTTGCCGCCAGATTGGAGAACAGTTGCCTGGCAGAGCGGTGACTCGTGAATGACCTGGGCATGGTATATATTTTCCACCGCATTGCAACAATTTAATGAGAAAGCCTTACAATTCTGCTCATGTCATGCATGCTTTTGATTAGACCAATCAAATAACACTGAAAAGCTCTCAATGTTTTCAAAAAACTCTTGTCAAATCCACTGACTAATAAGATTTTAGTCACAGAGAACATTTAGTCAACATTTCGTTTCCGTCAACAGAAATTACAAAAATGCTTTAGTTATAGTATTTTTCTGGGTCTATTCAGTCAGTTATCGTCTCGTTAATTTAGGGGGGCTCATGTCTCATTCAGGGGGTCTGAGACCCTCTCTGGGCCGCTGAAATCCTTACCTTCTTGGATTATTTTCAATCACCTTGTACGGTAGGTAGGCTACTGCTCTCGTTCTGAGAGGCTATCCGTCAGATGAATTAGCATGTTGGATCAAAATAGGCCATGGGCTATTTGTCCATATTGCCTGTATCTTTGATGATTCTGAGTCCCAATCATGGTGTCTCACTGTGAGATGAATACTAAAATGGTTTTAGAGACGCATCTTTTTACACCCCACTGCTTCAGTTCTCGAACTGACCTCTGTAACTTCATCTCCATCTTTGGAGGATGTATGGTTGACCTAGCCAACTATAGCTAGGCTACTTATGATCTATTGCTTGTTAGTTGTTTTTGCTTTTGTTGTGCTTTTGTTGTGCTTGAGATTATGAAAAGCGCGATAGAAATGTAATCAAATTATTATTATACCAAATATAGTTTATTCAAGCAAAAAGCTCTAACAAAGGCCAAGAGGCCGACATGTAAGCTTCAATATAAAAGTGATGTTAGTAAGAGCAGTGTGCGGGTTTCTTTTTTCTTTCAACGTATTTAATTGTTATGCACCTGCAACAAGATAGCACAGATGTGCGAGTGCATTTTAGAATGTTGAAATGGAACACAACAACAGTAGATGTACCGGTATCAAATAAGTGATTTAATTACACACAAGAAACACTTTTCAATGAGAAAACAGAAATCCACTTTGGGTTTTAAAAAAGGACCACTTCCAGTGTGCGGCTGTGACCTCCCCTCCCCCCCGTGCCGACTCCGGTGGGGGGAGCTTTGAACTCCTGGAAAATATGCAATAGAATAGCTCTCAGTCATCAAACATACTACATGTAAAGGCCTGTAAAACGTATTATGCCAATTACAGTACATTTCTCTGGAATACACTTGCACGTTTCTAACTCGTAACACTGAGTGTACAAAACATTAGGAACACCTGCTCTTACTATTGCATAGACTGACCAGGTCAATGCTATAATCCCTTATTGATGTCACTTGTTAAATCCACTTCAATTATTGTAGATGAAGGGGAGAAGACAGGTTAAAGATGGATTTTTAGGCCTTGAGACAATTGAGATGTGGATTGTGTATGTGTGCCATTCAGAGGGTGAATGTGAAAGACAAAATATTTAAGTGCCTTTGAATGGGGTATGGTAGCAGGTGCCAGGCGCACTGGTTTGACTGTGTCAAGAACTGCAAAGCTGCTGAGTTTTTCACGCTCAACAGTTTCCCGTGTGTGTCAAGCATGGTCCACCACCCAAATGACATTCAGCCAACTTGACACAACTGTGGGAAGCATTAGGGTCAACATGGGCCAGCATCCCTGTGGAACACTTTCGACCGAGGTTCTCCCACTTCTTTTTCACCCATGCAGGTGTCAGCTGCCCCTCTAGCTCACACTCCTTCACATATATTCTTAAAAGGCATAAGATGAAGTACAACATTAACCAAAACATAGCTAGACTGCCACATAATTTGTCAAAGGTGAAACAGTAACGAATGCATTTTACCATTACTTTCACCATAACAGTTTATGTGCAATGGAACTACACAGATAAACAGTGACAAATCAGGAGAACTAGGGGATTAGAGAGGTGTTGGGACTAGCTAGCTCTTGATCATGACTCTCGGTTCCATTACATTACACATAAGAGTCATTGGATGAAGGCGTCTTCTGTTGGGTGGAGTTTTGTTAAGATTCCCACATCGCTTACGGTAGCACTTGTTTACGGAAAATAGATGGCAGTCGAGGCAGCCACATGTGCTAATTAGACATCAAACATGCTCCGAACTCCTGTGTGTAATGGTAACTAAGGAAGTGTAGTGGAAGTGTAGTTTCATCGGACGGAGACACCAATAGCTGTATGGATCTGTTCAAAACTACTACAGTAAGTGTATCTTCTTTCTCGCCGATGAAAGATAAGGGCCATATGTTTCAAAAGCCAGATAGCAAACAATGATTATTGACGTTTTTAAACGTTAAAAGTCAAGAGTCGGGATTGTAGTTCACACGAGGCAGTCGTGGTCAAAGCTAATGGCTGTGAACTTTAGGTAGAGGGCAGAATGCCACCTAGAGTTTTGGAGCTGTGACCAGCACCACTGTGGAAAATAGGAATGTGGGCTGCCACGTTACTAACGTTAGCTATAACACAGCTAGTGGCAATGCATAGTGCATTGGCAAGAGGACTAACTATGTCCACATGACTTACTCAAACCCTTTTCTTGTGGCATTTCTCCTGCTGATTTCACGACTGAAATTAAATGCCTTGTATTGTCATCAGACCTTGTAACAGTTTGAACACAAGCCCTGGTATTTACAACAAGTAGCTCGCTAACTTTGGTTAATATCAAATATGAAGTTATCGCTAAACAACAAGAAAGTAAACCTATAGCTAACATTACTGTTCAAACAGTTATAACCTTTAGTCCTACTAAAGCACGTAGCCAGCTAAATGCACGGCAGGCAGCAGGCTACAGATCTGTTTTCAATGATGTAACGTTATGATGAAATAGTTCGCTATTCGCCATCCTCCAAGTTGTTTTGTTGTTTACGTGAAGCTATCTATCAAAACGCTCCAGCCCTCCCTTTTCCAATGTATTGTGGCTGTGAAATTCCCGAAAAGTGTGCAGAGAATTCTACTAGATGAAAAACCAAAATTAGTATAATATTCTGGCATTTAAAGCATAGTCGATTTTCAAAGATGCACATACTTCTATTTTCAGATACTGAGAATGTGTCATGCACAATTGCGTTGTTTCCCACTATAAATTGATTTCTGTAGTGCATCCCCATATCTAATTGATCAGCTGTTGTCAAAGCCAAAGTGAGTGTGACATCTGGGCATTTAAAGTATACTTTATGTTTGAAACATGATTTTTAAACATGATTTTTTTTTGCATACTCCAGTGGCCTACTATTTAGGATGCAATTATGGGTAGTAGGACACGGCCAGTATCTCAGGAAGAAAGAACGCATCAAGTTGGCTACAATGGAATGCTCCAAAATATGTCTTCAGTCCCTTGAATCTCAGGTATTTATTTGAAATATTTAAAGGTGGCCTATGCTTCTGGTTGAGAGGTCCCTCACAAGGCAAGATTACAATCATCCCACATGTAACATTAACTGCCTTCACTGGCATTACAAATGTGACAGAGACCATTGGGACCGTCTGATCTCATGTTAACAAGGTGCACAGGGTCAGTTTCTTATCCTCAAACCGTTGCCAAACTGGCTGTCTCATTTAAGAGTGGCATCAACCTCTCTAATGTAGGCCATATCTTTATCTGATCTATCAGTAGCTAATCGTTTTAGGTGGGCTCTGCTGCCGAGATCCTCAGGAATTTTGACACATACCCTTTCAGAGATGGAAAGGAGGCAAGAGAGTCTCATGATTGCTCATTTCCATGACAAGATAATATGCCATTAGCAGACACTTTTATTTAAAGCGACTTCCAGCAGTGCGTGTATAAATTATCATATGGGTGGCCCCAGCGGGAGTCGAACCCATTTTTAACACCATGCTCTACCAACTGAGCTACACAGGTGCTGTTTTAGGTTTTTGTTGCACACTTCCTAATTAGACATTGTGATCGCTGGTTAAACCTATGACGTATTTTGGGAGGAGAGATGAGAATATGATTGGCTTAACGGTGAGGTGATTTGCCTAAAAAAAGGTCCCGGAAAGATTTGCTGGCTGCAGTATGCCCCTTGAATATCCATCCACAAGCCGAATCACATCTCTGAAAATATGGGAGAATGAACAATTCTTGTTTCTTACTATCCCCCTGAAAAGCAATTTGCAGCCTGAGGAAACGTTTTTCTTTTCATAGGTCTTGAATTAACAAGTCTCACGTGTCTCACCAAAGCTTGATTGGAAAACACGATAAAACATTTTCTGGTATAGATAAAAAGGTATGTTTCTTTGCCAGCATTTTTTCAGAGAAAATGTACTACTTACTTTCAAATCCACATAGGTTACAAACCTTGTTATGGTAACTAATTAGCATGCTTATGAGGCGTCCAGAGAATCAAGAATGGTGTGGGTCTGTTTTAGCATACAACTGTTAATTTTAGTGTGACTGCTCTTACATATTTTAAAGGTATTTCAAGGAAATGAATTTCAGTAAGAGGTTAATCAATGACCCTATGAATCAGTTCAACTGACCATGGCACTCTCCATAATTGGTTGAAATGTCTTGATGAGAGAAAATGTAAAGCCTTTTTTTTTCAGATTTCATTTTTATATGGCTCCAAAGCATTACATGTCAATTCCTCCATAATGTCTATAACACCCTATAGCTAGCCATTTTACCTGGTGGAGCTGAACCGTGCACATTTGAGGGCAAATGGAATTCTGTGAAATTATCAGGAGAGGGGCTGCTGGAGAAGGAAAAGAGAATTGGTAAGGAGTTGAGACTTTCACATGTCCATGAATAACTCTGAATAATGTCTGTGATAATACGTCTCTCTTACTCTGTGGCGCTCCCGCAGCCTAGAAATAACATCAAACGTTGTAATTACTGCCGTCTTTGTGCTACTTTGGAATATGAACCAGTACTATGTTTTAGTGTTCTCTACCTTTGCTTTCAGCACATCAAGTAATTGCTGCATAGGTTGTTTGTAAACGATAGAAAATAATGGAGTTGAACTACATTTTTTCTACTGCCACTTCTAGATGTTTTGTTCAGCTGTAATTATGTATGGTCTTCTATTCTGTCATCCAGCACGTTCAGTTTGTTTTGGGAAATAAGGGTACGCAATGGCAAATCCACTGTTTGTATAACTAAATCAGACAGTGCAGCTGTCCTTCTGTCCTACAGTATGCTGAACACTTTAAGTAGAGGCCACACCCAGGTCCTATATTTTCCGACAACTGACATCTGGATGCCTGTCTGCCTGTTTTATATACCAAGCCAAGGCCACGTAAATCATTGTCTGTAGGATATATATATATATAGAAATATATATATTATATTTAAGTTTACATACACCTACTCAGTTTTTCACAATTCCTGACATTTAATCCTAGTAAAATTCCCTGTCTTAGGTCAGTTAGGATCACCACTTTCTTTTAAGAATGTAAAATGTCAGAATAATAGTAGAGAGAATGATTTATTTCAGCTTTTATTTCTTTCATCACATTCCCAGTGGATCAGAAGTTTACATACACTGAGTTAGTATTTGGTAGTATTGCCTTTCAATTTTTAACTTGGGTCAAACATTTCGGGTAGCCTTCCACAAGCTTCCCACAATAAGTTGGGTGAATTTTGTCCCATTCCCCCTGACAGAGCTGGTGGTACTTAGGCCTCCTTGATCGCACATGCTTTTTAAGTTCTGCCCACACATTTTTTATAGGATTGAGGTCAGGGCTTTGTGATGGCCACTCCAATACCTTGCGTTTGTTGTCCTTAAGCCAATATATCCACATAATTTTCCTACTCATGATGCCATCTATTTTGTGAAGTGCCCCAGTCCTTCCTGCAGCAAAGCACCCCCACAACATGATGCTGCCACCCCCGTGCTTCACGTTTGGGATGGTGTTCTTTGGCTTGCAAGCCTCCCCCATTTTCCTCCTAACATAGCAATGGTCATTATTGTCAAACAGTTTTATTTTTGTTTCATCAGACCAGGAGACATTTCTCCAAAAAGTACGATCTTTGTCCCAATGTGTAGTTGCAAACCGTAGTCTGGCCTTTTAACCTCTCTAGGGCTAGCATCCCACCTGTCCAACATCCTGTGAGATTGCAGAGCGCCAAATTCAAATACAGAAATACTCATTATAAAAATTCAGAAAAGATACAACTATTTTACATAGGTTTAAAGATGAACTTCTTTTGAATCCAACCACGGTGTCAGATTTAAAAAAATGCTTTACGGCGAAAGCATACCTTACAATTATTTGAGAACATAGCCCAGCAGACAAATCATTACAAACAGTAACCAGCCAAGTAGAAGAGTTACACAAGTCAGAAATAGAGATAAAATTAATCACTTACCTTTGATGATCTTCATATGTTTGCACTCAGAAGCCATTCATTTATTCCATAAATGTTCTTTTTGTTCGATAAAGTCTCTCTTTATATCCGAAAACCTCCATTTTGTTCGCTCATTTTCTTCAGTAATCCACAGGCTCAAACACAGTCACAACAGGCAGACAAAAAAAATCCAAATTGTATCCGTAAAGTTCATAGAAACATGTCAAACGATGTTTATATTCAATCCTCAGGTTGTTTTTAGCCTAAATAATGGATACTATTTCAAACGGACAATAACGTTGTCAATATAAAAGGTAAACAAGAAAGGCACTCTATCGGTCGCGTGCATGAAAAAGCTCTGTGACACGGCAGGGTCAGACTGCTCTTACTCCCTCATTTTTCAGAATACAAGCCTGAAACAATTTCTAAAGACTGTTGACATCTAGTGGAAGGCATAGGAACTGCAATTTCAATCCTAAGTCAATGGATACTGTAATGGCATTGAATAGAAAACTTCAACAACAACAAAAATCCTACTTCCTGAATGGATTTTTCTCAGGTTTTTGCCTGCCAAATCAGTTCTGTTAAACTCACAGACATTATTTTAACAGTTTTGGAAACTTTAGAGTGTTCTCTATCCAGATCTACTAATTATATGCATATCCTATCGTCTGGGCCTGAGTAGAAGGCAGTTTACTTTGGGTATGCTTTTCATCCAAAATTCCAAATGCTGCCCCCTACCCTAGAGAAGGTAAAGGCAGTTTTGGAGCAGTGGCTTCTTCCTTGCTGAGCGGCCTTTCAGGTTATGTCGATATAGCACTCGTTTTACTGTGGATACAGATACTTTTGTGCCTGTTTCCTCCAGCATCTTCACAAGGTCCTTTGCTGTTGTTCTGGGATTGATTTGCACTTTTCACACCAAAGTACGTTCATCTCTAGGAGACAGAACGCATCTCCTTCCTGAGCGGTATGACAGATGCGTGGTCCCATGGTGTTCATACTTGCGTACTATTGTTTGTACAGATGAATGTGGTACCTTCAGGCGTTTGGAAATTGCTCCCAAGGATGAACCAGACTTGTGGAGGTCTACCATTTTTTTCTGAGGTCTTGGCTGATTTCGTTTGATTTTCCCATGATGTCAAGCAAAGAGGCACAGAGTTTGAAGGTAGGCCTTGAAATACATCCACAGATACACCTCCAATTGACTGAAATTATGTCAATTAGCCTATCAGAAGCTTCTAAAGCCATGACGTAATTTTCTGGAATTTTCCAAGCTGTTTAGCGGCACAGTCAACTTAGTGTATGTAAACTTCTGACTCACTGGAATTGTGATACAGTGAATCATGCACAAAGTATAAAGGAAATCAGCCAATTTAAATATGTTCATTAAGCCCTAATATATGGATTTGACATGAATGGGAATACAGATATGCATCTGTTAGTCACATATGCCTTTAAAAAAAGTAGGGGCTAGGATCAGAAAACCAGTCAGTATCTGGTGTGACCACCATTTCCCTCATGCAGCACGACACATCTCCTTTGCATAGAGTTGGTCAGGCTGTTGATTATGACCTGTGGAATGTTGTCCCACTCCTCTTCAATGGCTGTGCGAAGTTGTTGGATATTGGCGGCAACTGGAACACACTGTCCTACACGTCGATCCCGAGCATCTCAAACATGCTCAATGGGTGATAGGTCTATTGAGTATGCAGGCCATGGAAGAACTGGGATATTTTCAGCTTCCAGGAGTTGTGTAAAGGTCCTTGCGACATGGAGCCGTTCATGAAACATGAGGTGATGGCGGTGGATGAATAGCATGTCAATGGGCCTCAGGATCTCATCACGGTATCTCTGTGCATTCAAATTGCCATCGATAAAATGCAATTGTGTTCATTGTCCGTAGCTTATGCCTGCCCATACCATAACCCCACCACCATGGGGCACTCTGTTCACAATGTTGACATCAGCAAACTGCTCGCCCACACGATGCCATACATGGTCTGCGGTTGTGGGGCCAGATAGATGTACTACCAAATTCTCTAAAACGACGTTGGAGGCGGCTTTTGGTAGAGAAATTAACATTTCATTTTCTGGAAACAGCTCAGGTGGACATGCCCACAGTCATCATGCCAATTGCACGCTTCCTCAAAACTTGAGACATCTGTGGCATTGTGTTGTGTGACAAAACTGCACATTTTAGAGTGGTCTTTTATTATCCCCAGCGCAAGGTGCACCTGTGTAACGATCATGCTGTTTAATCATCTTGTTGATCTGCCACACCTGTCAGGTGGATGGATTATCTTGGCAATGGAGAAATGTTCACTGACAGGGATGTAAACAAATTTGTCCACCAAATATGAGAGAAATAAGCTTTTTGTGTATATGGAACATTTCTGGGATCTTTTATTTTAGCTTTACATGTTGTGTTTATATTTTGTTCAGTGTATATTCACACACATGAAACCAATGCAAAACTTGTTGGTCTGAAGCATTTGTAATATTGTTAATTCCATTAGATGCCAGGAAATAATTCAAGCTACGGTACGGTTTTATATCCTAGGGCAGCAAATGTAGTAATGTAGCTATTAGCTAATAACAAGCCCTATTGTGGTGAAGGGAGAGCGAGTGGAATGGGTTGAAATAATCAGTGCCACACAGCAGGTGGACAGTGTGCGTGTCTCAAATGGCACACTATTCCCTATATAGTGAGCTACTTTTGACCAGGGCTCATACGATGTATTGCACTGTGTAGAGAATAGGGTGCCATTTGGATTGCAGCCAGTGTGTTCTCACTCTGACCTCAGCCATTCACTGGTTTTGCTGACTTAGACATCACAATCACAATTGCTTTTCTAGACTGTGAAGGGGAAGGCCATGCATACCACAGTGTGGACTCATGACACAGAGGGCCCAGGAGAAACAACATGCAGTAAATCACTTGTGCTCCAAGGAGATTTTACTGGGAATTTGTACCATTTGAAATCATCCATGGGGCAGATATTTTGTACAGGAGACTCACTAGATTATTTTTGTTAGATGTGAGAAAGTCTTTGGGCCCCCATCTCATTTTGAAACCTCTAACTGAGCGAATTTTGTTCTGCCCCAAGCTTTAGATTATCAAGGAAGAAACCCATTTGAATGTGTGAACTTTTTTGCCAAGTTTTAATAAAACACCTCTAGTTGTCAACTGTAATATCATCAAGAGAGTAATTACAGCATAGAAGAGCTCCATGCAGCTCGTTTTAGAACAGGGATTAGTCCTATTTAAGAGTTGGACTTATGTAAATCAGCCTGAAGAGAGAGCAAAGAAATGATCAGTCCGTACTAGAGGTCGACCGATTAATCGGAATGGCCGATTTTTGGACGCCGATTTTGCCGATTTAAAAAAAAGTTATATATTTGTTTACACCTTTATTTAACTAGGCAAGTCAGTTAAGAACACATTCTTATTTTCAATGACGGCCTAGAAACGGTGGGTTAACTGCCTTGCTCAGGGGCATAACGACAGATTTTTACCTTGTCAGCTCGGGGATTCAATCTTGCAACCTTACAGTTAACTAGTCCAATGCTCTAACCACCTGCCTCTCATTGCACTCCACGAGGAGCCTGTCTGTTCCGCAAATGCAGTAAGAATCCTGGGTAAGTTGCTAGCTAGCATTAAACTTATCTTATAAAAAACAATCAATCAATCATAATCACTAGTTAACTACACATGGTTGATGATATTACTAGTTTATCTAGCGTGTCCTGCGTTGCATATAATCGATGCGGTGCGTATTCGCCAAAAAGGACTTTCGTTGCTCCAATGTGTACCCAACCATAAACATCAATGCCTTTCTTTAAATCAATACACAGAAGTATGTATTTTTAAACCTGCATATTTAGCTAAAAGAAATCCAGGCAATATTAACCAAGTGAAATTGTGTCACTTCTCTTGCGTTCATTGCACGCAGAGTCGGTGTATATGCAACAGTTTGTGCCGCCTGGCTCATTGCAAACTAATTTGCCCGAATTGTACGTAATTATGACATAACATTGAAGGTTGTACAATGTAACAGCAATATTTAGACTTAGGGATGCCACCCGTTAAATAAAATACGGAATGGTTCCGTATTTCACTGAAATAATAAACGCTTTGTTTTCGAAATGATAGTTTCCGGATTCGACCATCTTAATGACCAAAGGCTCGTATGTGTGTTATTATGTTATAAATAAGTCTATGATTTGATATTTGATAGAGTAGTCTGACTGAGCGATGGTAGGCACCAGCAGGCTCGTAAGCATTCATTCAAACAGCACTTTCGTGCGTTTTGCCAGCAGCTCTTCGCAATGCTTCAAGCATTGAGCTGTTTATGACTTCAAGCCTATCAACTCCCGAGATTAGGCTGGTGTATCCGATGTGAAATGGCTAGCTATTTAGCGGGGTGCGCGCTAATAGCGATTCAAACGTCACAAAATCTGAGACTTAGAGTGGTTGTTCCCCTAGCTCTGCAAGTGCCGCGGATTTTGTGGAGCGATGGGTAACGATGATTCGAGGGTGGCTGTTGTCGATGTGTTGCTGGTTCGAGCCCAGGTAGGGGCGAGGAGAGGGACGGAAGCTATACTGTTACACTGGCAATACTAAAGTGCCTATAAGAACAACCAATAGTCAAAAGGTATATGGAATACAAATGGTATAGAGAGAAATAGTACTATAAATACTATATTAACTACAACCTAAAAACATCTTACCTTGGAATATTGAAGTTAAAAGGAACCACCAGCTTTCATATGTTCTCATGTTCTGAGCAAGGAACTTAAAAGTTAGCTTTTGTTCATGGTTCATATTGCACTTTTACTTTCCTCTCCAACACTTTGTTTTTGTATTATTTAAACCAAATTGAACATGTTTTCTTATTTATTTGAGGCTAAATGGATGTTTATTGATGTATTATATTAAGTTTAAATAAGTGTTCATTCAGTATTGTTCTAATTGTCATTATTACAAATACATAAAAAAAATATTTTAAAAAATTGGCCGATTAATCGGCATCAGCTTTTTTTGGTCCTGCAATAATCGGTATCGGCATTGAAAAATCATAATCGGTCGACCTCTAGTCCGTACTGTGCATGTAGTGTTTGTATTGAGCATCTCTCTGTGTTTTGGATAGTGTGAGGGAGAGGGAGAGATTCAGAGCGATAAAGAGAGAGAGACAGAAAAATGAATACCCGTGCACTAATTAGTGGGACTGGCAGCCATGGATTGTTGCCTGTTGTTGTAAGAGAGAGAGGGGGGAGTAGTCTGTTCCTCGGAGCGGCTGTTGGCATAATTAAGACCAGTCGGCCTGTTCCAGTAAGACTTCGTCAGAACGAGCCTCCCATGGGGCAACTCCACGGCACTCTAATTTTACCTGCAGAAAAGAAAGAAACTGCTGTGGGTTAGGCCCCTGGGTGTAGTGTTAAGCGTTGATTATGTTTGTTAATGGTTACGAGCGCCGAGAAGTCAAAAGCTGGGGTTGTTAAAATGGATGCGCTAATAACAGTGTATGTCCATCACATTGGTTCCACTTCTTGCTGCATGAGGACAGAAGCATGGACAAACATTTTGGATGTCTTAGCATCACAAGGAAGCTATTGTTCTACTGGCCTTGACATGTTCAGACCTTTCTGGTATCCTTCAGTGTGTGGGGTTGAGTTGTGTAGAATATTTGAGGGGATCAGTTTGAGCAAGGCGAGGGACAAAATCGATAATCCTGATCACATAATGAACAGATATTTGGGATGTAGGTGTTTTGCAGTCTCACAAAGCCAACCTTACAAATTGTGCCTCTTTGACACGACTATTAGAATATGACTATTCTGTTAGAAATTCCTGGGCTTCTGAGGCTAGATGATTTGCAGATCAGTGATTCTGCCCAGTCCGGCTGCAATGTAGAGGATTTCAAAGTCAAAGATGTACACTAAGCTATATGGAATTGTTTAGCTATTTGATTTAGAATTTTAAGACCCCTTGAAGTATAAAGAAAATATAAAAACATTTTTTTGTATATATTTGAATTCACGTTTTACTAAATGTACAAAGATATGACCACATTCCTCCCTCCCTCCCTCCCTCCCTCCCTCCCTCCCTCCCTCCCTCCCTCCCTCCCTCCCTCCCTCCCTCCCTCCCTCCCTCCCTCCCTCCCTCCCTCCCTCCCTCCCTCCCTCCCTCCACCCAACCCCCCCAGCCACTTCCCTACCTCAGTCCACCCACCTCAATTCCCTCCAAACCACTCACCCCAACCACCCACTCACCCAGGTGAATGGGCAAGTAAAACATGTAAGTGCCTGAACAGGGTATGGTAGTAGGTGCCAGGCACACCGGTTTGTGTCAAGAACTGAAACTCTGCTGCAACTCCGTGTGTATCAAGAATGGTCCACCACCTAAAGGACATCCAGCCAACTTGACACAACTATAGGAAGCATGGGAAACAACATGGGCCAGCATCCCTGTGGAACGCTTTCGACACCTGGTAGAGTCCATGCCCCAACGAATTAAGGCTGTTCTGAGGGCGGGGGGGTATATTCAGTGTATACTTCCATACATTTTTAAAACTGTTATCTGGGGATATTCAGACGAGTCTTCTAAGGCCTGTGGGCCTTAGTCCAAACTGTTCAGATGCTGCAGACAGAAGTTGGCATATCGTCTGTACCGACTTCAGACGAGTCCCAAGACGCTTGCGGGGGTCGTAGGACAAAACAGAAAACACCGTCTGTAACGATCCTCTTCCTGTGAATGACTGGACCAAAGTGCAGTCTGAGACGTGTTCATGATATTTATTTAAAATCAGAACACTAGAAGAAAAAATAACAGAGGAAAACGAACAGTTCTGTAAGGAAACTAATAATACAGAAAACAACTACCCACCAAACCCATGTGGGCAAGAGCTGCCTAAGAATGGTTCCCAATCAGATACAACAATAAATCAAATCAAATTTATTTATATAGCCCTTCGTACATCAGCTGATATCAGCTGATATCTCAAAGTGCTGTACAGAAACCCAGCCTAAAACCCCAAACAGCAAGCAATGCAGGTGTAGAAGCACGGTGGCTAGGAAAAACTCCCTAGAAAGGCCAAAACCTAGGAAGAAACCTAGAGAGGAACCAGGCTATGTGGGGTGGCCAGTCCTCTTCTGGCTGTGCCGGGTGGAGATTATAACAGAACATGGCCAAGATGTTCAAATGTTCATAAATGACCAGCATGGTCCAATAATAATAAGGCAGAACAGTTGAAACTGGAGCAGCAGCACGGCCAGGTGGACTGGGGACAGCAAGGAGTCATCATGTCAGGTAGTCCTGAGGCATGGTCCTAGGGCTTAGGTCCTCCGAGAGAGAGAAAGAAAGAGAGAATTAGAGAGAGCACACTTAAATTCACACAGGACACTGAATAGGACAGGAGAAGTACTCCAGATATAACAAACTGACCCTAGCCCCCCGACACATAAACTACTGCAGCATAAATACTGGAGGCTGAGACAGGAGGGGTCAGGAGACACTGTGGCCCCATCCCAGGACACCCCCGGACAGGGCCAAACAGGAAGGTTATAACCCCACCTACTTTGCCAAAGCACAGCCCCCACACCACTAGAGGGATATCTTCAACCACCAACTTACCATCCTGAGACAAGGCTGAGTATAGCCCACAAAGATCTCCACCATGGCACAACCCAAGGGGGGGCGCCAACCCAGACAGGATGATCACATCAGTGACTCAACCCACTCAGGTGACGCACCCCTCCCAGGGACGGTATGAGAGAGCCCCAGTAAGTAAGCCAGTGACTCAGCCCCTGTAATAGGGTTAGAGGCAGAGAATCCCAGTGGAAAGAGGGGAACCGGCCAGGCAGAGACAGCAAGGGCGGTTCGTTGCTCCAGAGCCTTTCCGTTCACCTTCCCACTCCTGGGCCGAACTACACTCAATCATATGACCCACTGAAGAGATGAGTCTTCAGTAAAGACTTAGAGGTTGAGACCGAGTTTGCGTCTCTGACATGGGTAGGCAGACCGTTCCATAAAAATGGAGCTCTATAGGAGAAAGCCCTGCCTCCAGCTGTTTGTTTAGAAATTCTAGGGACAATTAGGAGGCCTGCGTCTTGTGACCGTAGCGTACGTGTAGGTATGTACGGCATGACCAAATCAGAGAGATAGGTAGGAGCAAGCCCATGTAATGCTTTGTAGGTTAACAGTAAAACCTTGAAATCAGCCCTTGCTTTGACAGGAAGCCAGTGTAGGGAGGCTAGCACTGGAGTAATATGATCAAATGTTTTGGTTCTAGTCAGGATTCTAGCAGCCGTATTAACCTGTTGATGCTCTGGGGGCGCTATTTCATTTTTGGATGAAAAACGTTCCCGTTTTAAACAAGATATTTTGTCACAAAAAGATGCTCGACTATGCATATAATTGATAGCTTTCGAAAGAAAACACTCTGACGTGTCCAGAACTACCAAGATATTTTCTGTGCGTGCCCTAGAACGTGAGCTTCAGGCAAAACCAAGATGAGACGGCATCCAGGAAATGAGCAGGATTTTTGAGGCTCTGTTTTCCATTGTCTCCTTATATGGCTGTGAATGCGAGAGGAATGAGCCTGCCCTTTCTGTCGTTTCCCCAAGGTGTCTGCAGCATTGTGACGTATTTGTAGGCAGATCATTGGAAGATTGACCATAAGAGACCACATTTACCAGGTGTCCGCCCGGTGTCCTGCGCCGAAATTGGTGCGCAAAAGACAGCTGCCAGTATTTTTCCATGGGATACAGAGAGGAAAGCAAGCTTCCACGAACTGCATATCAATGAAGAGATATGTGAAAAAACACCTTGAGGATTGATTCCAAACAACGTTTGCCATGTTTCGGGCGATATTGTGTAGTTAATCCGGAAAAAGTTTTACGTTGTAGGTGACTGAATTTTCGGTTCGTTTCGGTAGCCAGACGCAATGTAGAAAACGGAACGATTTCTCCTACACACAGACGCTTTCAGGAAAAACTGCGCATTTGGTATGTAACTGAGAGTCTCCTCATTGAAAACATCAGAAGCTCTTCAAAGGTAAATGATTTTATTTATTTGGTTATCTGGTTTTTGTGAAAATGTTGCGTGCTAAATGCTACTCAAAATGCTATGCTAGCTTTGCATACTCTTACACAAATTAGTCAATTTCTATGGTTCAAAAGCATATTTTGAAAATCTGAGATGACAGTGTTGTTAAGAAAAGGCTAAGCTTGAGAGCAGACGCATTATTTTCATTTTATTTGCGATTTTCAGAAATCGTTAACGTTGCGTTATGCTAATGAGCCTGAGGCTTTAGTCACGACTTTTAGTGAGTTTGGTACACATCAGGTGGATAGAGAGCCATTTATTATGTTCAACATAGGAGGGCCAAGCACAGGAAGCAGCTCTTTCAGTAGTTTAGTTGGAATAGGGTCCAGTATGCAGCTTGAAGGTTTCGAGGCCATGATTATTTTCATCATTGTGTCAAGAGATATAGTACTAAAACACTTGAGCGTCTCTTGATCCTAGGTCCTGGCAGAGTTCTGCAGACTCAGGACAACTTTGAAGGAATACGCAGATTTAAAGAGGAGTCTGTAATTTGCTTTCTAATAATCATGATCTTTTCCTCAAAGAAGTTAATGAATTTATCACTGCTAAAGTGAAAGCCATCCTCTCTTGGGGAATGCTGCTTTTTAGTTAGCTTTGCGACAGTATCGAAAAGGAATTTCGGATTGTTCTTATTTTCCTCAATTAAGTTAGAAAAATAGGATGATCGAGCAGCAGTAAGGGCTCAGGTTACAATAAGCAGCTGTCCCTGATTGAGAACCATACCTGGCCAAAAACAAAGAAATACAAAAACATAGGAAAAAAGAACATAGAATGCCCACCCTAGTCACACCCTGGCCTAACCAAAATAGAGAATAAAAGCCTCTCCATGGCCAGGGCGTGACACCGTTGTGTTCGTGAGAGTCTCATCTTTTCCATAATAGTTTGTAGGCCAAACCGTTCGGACGCTACAGACGGTTGTGTGAGAAGACCAATCTTCGGGATGTCTCACGGTCTGACAAACACAGCTTTAGCTTTGTCATTTTTCACCACAGATGTGGAATTGCGACATCAGTGGATGCGGTGGATTGAGACGCAAACAGATTTTTGTATTATGTTAATTACATTTCCGCGGGGACATCTATGCTAGTTAAAGTGATCAACCAACAGAGGGAGATAATACGAGGGGGGAAATTAATGAATTTATTAATGAATGGGGAGGAATGCAAGCTGCTCGGGCTGTGTGTATGTATGGAAGAGTCTGTGAGCTGGACAAACATTCACAGTTGTCTCAACCTCCTGAGGTATGTCCTGTACAAATAGTATCACAATGGCAAGCTCTTCGTCTGGCTTAAAAGCTCTTTCCCACACTTGTTTTTTTCTGAATATCCTTTACAAACATTATCGGGTGAATGTCAATGCTGTGTTTGCACTGCGGCCTGGAGGGATGGAATCAACAAAAAAGGTTACATTCATTAATGATCTAGCTCCAAATGCAAACAAACAAACAGATGGGAAGAGGGTCCAGTCTTACATTTTATCCAACTGTTCTAACAGTTCAAGTAGTTATTTAAAAGGCTCAAATCTAGACACCAAAGATACATTTTGTCGTAATGTTGCGCTGTTCTGTTGCAAAAAGGCAGTGTTGCATCATCCCTTGTAGATCCAACATATGTTTAGCTCGTGGTGTGTTACCCTCAGCCTTGATAAAATGGCATACATGCAATCCATCACCATGACATAGAATGTGTGTTATATTTAGTATCAGTCTCCTTCAGAAATCCATTGGGCTTATCGATCCCATTGGTTGTCAGGTAGGAGATGGACCTGAATGACTGTGCCTCTCTCTTATACGAGGCTGTGTCTCCGGCCTTGTCCCTCGTCTGTCAGGAATGCCGGATTTATTTTGTGTGACATATTTAGCTAGCAGATATAATTGCCTGTGCGAGGTGATGATAGCCCCATCCAATGGAGTCACTGGAGAGGGCGCCGGCAGCGAGATCGAATCTGTGGCTCATTCTTCTTCATTGAGACTTAATGATGAGATTAATTCACAATGGGCAGAGAGAAACATTACAGCGTATGGCAGAGCCAAGCAGAAGCCGTCTTTTTCCTCACAGCATTTCTGTAATGAAGTGGTGTGGCAAAACAGAGAGGGAGAGAGAGGCCTTATTTGTCTTTGTTTTGTCCGGCTGTTTAGTTTCAGCCAGACAAGCCATCCTGTTGAGGGATGTAAGAAAAACAAACAGAGGAAATAAAGTATAACACCGTGTTGTGCTCAGTTGATTCCGTTTCGTCTAAACAACACCATGACAACTTAGTAATTGTTGTTAACACCGCAAACACAGGAAAGAGTACCTTAGCATATATTTTTTTATAGAACTGTTAATCACACAGTAGACAGTAGTGAAAAAAACACTGCTTGTGTATGCACACTTGTGCACATGCATGTGTATGTGTGTTGGGAAGAGAAACAGAGACGCTGAAAGAGGAATGTATGAGAACATTTGAACAGTTGCTCCTTTCCGCCTGGATCTGAAACTGAAATAATACCTGAATTGTTTACTAAATTGGCTAGATCTCTGTTCTACAGCAGCTCAATGTCCTGCAGGACCGTGTGTTGTCTAAATGTGTGACGTTCCAATGTACGTGGTGACTTTGAATATCTCAAATAGCATACTGTATGTGGGCAATTCCAAGGTAACAGGGTGATGTGGAGACTCAGATGTTTTCACTTTAAAATGTAGCTCAAACATAAAACAGTGATTGCAAAGTTAAACAAACCATAGAGCTCTATGTACAAGGAGAACTTTAGTCATTTTGCATAGAGTTGTGTGGTTTGTTTAACATGGAATTGCCCATGTATCAATGCATTTAACATGTGGAAGATAACACTCCAACTCAATTTAATTTACTGAACAGAAGGTTTTGGGTATGCACTGGTACCCAGTACTCAAATGGCAAAACATGCTTGACTCCTTACTTACTTTCTTGAGTCCTTTCCTTCATAAACAGTGCAACCATGAGGCCTGAGTTCGATACGATATTTGGTGGGATTTACTTCACTACACAGGTCTGAAAATACACACCAATCAAGCCTAACTCATTATAGACGAAAATAGTCTGCTGGTCAATTGTACCTCTTCATCCTTTCTGTTGCTTACCCTGTTGTAAAAACCCATAGAGAGAGGATAGAGGCTTGAGGGTGCAATGCCAGCAAGGCTAAAAAGAGCTTATGAAAACATAATAACCGTCCTGTTTTGGGCTTGATGAGTATCAATAATTCAATGAAGAGCTCTGATGATCCGAAACAAGGCCCGTGGAATAAGAATGTCTGACTCATTTAATCAGAAAGAGCAGGTTAATATTGATTATATTGTCAGAATAAGAGCTATCGTTGGGCGCTCTCATTGAAAATAAAGCACCGGGGCCCTTATGCATAAAGCGTCTCTGAGTAGGAGTGCTGATCTAGGACCTGACCATATAATCATATTCATTGTGATCTAAAAGGCAAAACTGAGCCTAGCCCAGCACACTTTCTTTGAGACACTTTGTGGATATAATCCCAGGTCCTCCCTATCCATATCATTTAAATCATTATGATCTAAAAAGGAAAACGGATCCTAAATCAGCACTCCTACACTGAGACGCTTTTTGAAAGTGGGCTAAGAGGTTCCTGTCGTAAACAGGAGCAAATGTTTGCGGTCTGACAGGTCATGTGATATCAAGTGAAACTGAATGGAGCCAACAAAGAGATCGTCGTCATATTTTATTGAACAAGATAACATGGGCTAATCTCTGGCTCAGGTTACCCAGTGCTTTGTGGGAAATTAGAGATCATGTTGTAGGGGAAAATGACACCCCTCTAATCCCTTCCTCCCCATCCTCCTTTCTCTCTCATCAACCTCCCTACTTTCCCTCTTCATTGAACTGCATGCTTCCCATAAGCTGGCACCGTTTAAGACCAAAAACAAACAAACAAACAACCATGTCCGTGCTTCAGAGATTGCGGCTGTTAAATGAATGACTAATCCGTTCGGGCAAGTGCTCAGCGTTTACTCTTACCCAAACAATGGCACTTGATACAGTGTGTCCTTGGTTTACACATAGGACTTCAGACCACTGGTGCTTTCTTACCGAAACACTGGCCTAGGGCCTATTATATTAGAGCAGGTGTTACGATAGAGTTAATACGATTTCCCAATTAGAACTGTACATCTCAGACAGGACCCCCCCCCCCTCCCCGTGTGATTTCCACATGAGACTGTAATTAAGTCATCTCAGAGCCTTGAGCGCATGAGTTGCGCACTGAGCTGAGACCAATCTGGAGCTAATTGTCCTGAGTTTTAATTTCTAATAGAATAAGGACCAGCGGGAACAGAGCTTAATGAAGTGCATGCTGTGTGTGTGTGTGTGTGTGTGTGTGTGTGTGTGTGTTAAACTGCTTCAGAGCTAAAGATCAACTGACTCTGTATGAGTACTGTTTGCTTTCATCACTTCATCATCATTCAAAATTTGATTAGACTTCCAGATTCTTCTAGATGGGTGGATTTGTGGTGTTCAAGAACTTGTATTCCATAATCAGTTATAGACTGATAATAACCGAGTTCCTTTCAATGTAATGCTTTACGACTGTTCCAAGGCTAACGTCTTAGTTGTTCTAGGGTGTTGTGCCTTTCAACCGTGTTGAATCATTTATTTTGATACAGTAATAACAAGGGTACGGGGTGAGGGAGGTGGGCCCGCTCCGCCTTAGTAAAGTGGAGAAAGTGCCTTTGCCTCAGGCATCAAAGTTATTGCCTAGAAACCATGCATGTAGATTGTAACATTGAATGTGTTTACATTGCCTTGGGAATGTTTGTCTAATGATTTAGATTCCAGTTAGTTTGACATTGGAACAAATCCGTTTCGACTTGTGTGGGAAAATAAAACTCCAATAAGACAAGTAACAGCTGTACAAAATATGCTAGATTGTTTTCCATGATACGTTCAGAACACTACAAAACATTATGAACACCTGCTCTTTTCATGACAGACTAACCAGGTGAATCCAGGTGAAAGCTATGATCCCATATTGATGTCACCTGTTAAATCCACTTCAGTGGAGACCGGTTAAAGAAGGATTTTTAAGCCTTGAGACAATTGAGACATGGATTGTGTATGTGTGGCATTCAGAGGGTGAATGGGCAAGACAAAAGATAGTAGTTAAATAAATATTGAATTGTTATTAGCTTAAAGCTTACATAACATGCTTTGGCCTTTTTATTAGATTCTGTTTAGTCCATTGCTATCGCATATTCAAAACGTTTTGAAATGCTATTGCATTAGCAACAATATTCCTTGGATCAGGATTGACTTGGCCTATACTGTGTGTTATATTTCTTCATGAAGCCGAACCTGATCTAAATCCACTGGCAATACTTTTGCACCATCAAATTAATTATTCTACAAAGACTATAGTGAATGTCATTTACTGTGCGCACTAGAGTCGAGTTTGCTTTTGCAACTGGCTCAAGGCTCTTCCTCTTATTGTTTCAACTTGTCAGAGGCATTGTTTGAATGAGGTCATCCATTACCGATTTGGCCTGAGGCCAGGTTGACTTCGGCTGATTTTAATTGAATCTACAACATGACTCAAACTCAAACAAGCAGAGATTGCTCCGCCATGACAGCCTCATTATTCCACATTAAGGACTCATTTCGGAATGCATTGTGACTCGGCTGCTTGACGAACGATGGAAAGAGACTAAATAAATAAAAAAAAGTGGGGAGGGCTCGTTCTGGAGAAATATATTCCCAAGACATGAAATGATGGGAAAAGGGGGCTTGGGGGGGGGGGGTTTGGGTTTTTACAAGTCAGAAGTGCATCATGCATTTCTGTCAAATAATGTCAAGTCAATAGCCATTAGTCTATATACTTGTACTATAGTTCATCAACGGGGAATGGCATTGACAGGAACGCTCTCATGAATGTATTACAAAATCTAACCAAAATGATTTGTAAAAGCATTGGCAGTGCAGAGAAGGTCAAACATGCAAATCAAACCTAAGATAGATACAGACCTATGTCATCTAAAAACACAAGCAAACGAAGAAAAGCCATTTCAACACTTTAACTAACTGTACATCGGATAAAGGACGGATCAATATCATATGGCGTAGCAGTCAGACGTCTTGTCGTGTCGTGTCCCTTGTATATATCGTTTTTCTCTTCATATTTTTCTTCTCATATCTTTTAAAACATTTTGCTAAACCTCAACATCTAAATACTCTCCTGCAACCCGCCTCACCCAATGTAGCGTGGATCTGCTTTTTTTTCTTCTAAAGTATTTATATTTACTTCGGATCCGGAACCCCTCAACTGAAGCTAGCGAGCTAACTACCAGCAATCAGGCAGCAAACCATTGCTAGCGGTCATCAGCTAACCTTTAGCTCGGAAAGCTCTCACCAGTTCGAACAACGCGACTCTAACCAGAGCATAACGGATCTAGTATTTTTATCCCCGGATTCCCACCGCAAACGGAACATTTTCATCTGGATCTTCACAACTAGCTAACTAGCTAACCGCAACCTCGGATGATTACTCCTGGCTAGCGTTTCCATCCACTTAGCTTGAAGCTAGCCCGGCCAGAGCTCCTGTGCTACCACCGAAGCATACTCTTGGGCTACAATATCCAGACCCACGACCGGTATATCGATGTCACCGCATGAAGAGGCATAAACAGACTTAACCCCATCGCGACGTACCCCAAAGGCTAACTTTCTAGCCCTTGCTATCTGCTTGCTTGCTAATTCGGCCTGCTAACTGCTAGCTTGTTTAGCCCCGGCCTACTAACTGTCTGAAGCGCCGCGTCCCCAGCCAGCCCAACCACTCACTGGACCCATATTTACTTTCAATCACTTTTCGATTTTTTATTTGATTATACCTTCCGGTAACCTGCCTCACCCAATGTGATACGGAATCGCTATTATTTTTAATTTTTAGAACACATTCAAGAACCTCCAGAAGCTAACCAGCTAACTAGCTACAAGCTATTTAGTCATTGTTAGCCACTGCTAGCGGCTTTTACCTTCTGCACAGCCAGCCAGTTTTTTTAACCTGGATAATACTCGCCAGTCTAGCTTCCCTGTCCCATCCACCGCTGCCCCCTGGACACTAATCACTTGGCTACATAGCTGATGCATGCTGGACTGTCCATTAATCACGGTACTCCATTCTGCTTGTTTATGTTTTATCTGTCGGCCCCAGCCGCACTCAGGCTCTCTGTGTAATTAATCCGACCCTCTCTGCCTAGTCAACGCCATTTTACCTGCTGTTGTTCTGCTAGCTGATTAGCTGTTGTTGTCTCACCTACTGTTTTAGCTAGCTCTCCCTATCAACACCTGTGATTACTGTATGCCTCGCTGTATGACTCTCTCAAATGTCAATATGCCTTGTATACTGTTGTTCAGGTTAGTTATCACTGTTTTAGTTTACAATAGAGCCCCTAGTTCCACTCTTCATACCCCTGATACCTCCTTTGTCCCACCTCCCACACATGCGGTGACCTCACCCATTACAACCAGCATGTCCAGAGATACAACCTCTCTTATCATCACCCAGTGCCTGGGCTTACCGCCGCTGTACCCGCACCCCACCATACCCCTGTCTGCGCATTATGCCCTGAATATATTCTACCATGCCCAGAAATCTGCTTCTTTTATTCTTAGTCCCCAACGCTCTAGGTGACCAGTTTTGATAGCCTTTAGCCGCACCCTCATGCTACTCCTCCTCTGTTCCGCGGGTGATGTGGAGGTAAACCCAGGCCTTGCATGTCCCCAGGCACCCTCATTTGTTGACTTCTGTGATCGAAAAAGCCTTGGTTTCATGCATGTCAACATCAGAAGCCTCCTCCCTAAATTTGTTTTACCCACTGCTTTAGCACACTCTGCTAACCCTGATGTCCTTGCCGTGTCTGAATCCTGGCTCAGGAAGGCCACCAAAAACTCTGAGATTTCCATACCCAACTATAACATTTTCCGTCAAGATAGAACTGCCAAATGGGGAGGAGTTGCAGTCTACTGCAGAGATAGCCTGCAAAGTAATGTCATACTTTCCAGGTCCATACCCAAACAGTTCGAACTACTAATTAAAAAATTACTCTCTCCAGAAATAAGTCTCTCACTGTTGCCGCCTGCTACCGACCCCCCTCAGCTCCCAGCTGTGCCCTGGACACCATTTGTGAATTGATCGCCCCCCATCTAGCTTCAGAGTTTGTTCTGTTAGGTGACCTAAACTGGGATATGCTTGGCAGTCCTACAATCTAAGCTAGATGCCCTCAATCTCACACAAATCATCAAGGAACCCACCAGGTACAACCCTAAATCTGTAAACAAGGGCACCCTCATAGACGTCATCCTGACCAACTGGCCCTCCAAATACACCTCCGCTGTCTTCAACCAGGATCTCAGCGATCACTGCCTCATTGCCTGTATCCACTACGGATCCGCAGTCAAACGACCACCCCTCATCACTGTCAAACACTCCCTAAAACACTTCTGTGAGCAGGCCTTTCTAATCGACCTGGCCCGGGTATCCTGGAAGGACATTGACCTCATCCCGTCAGTTGAGGATGCCTGGTCATTCTTTAAAAGTAACTTCCTCACCATTTTAGATAAGCATGCTCCGTTCAAAAAATGCAGAACTAAGAACAGATATAGCCCTTGGTTCGCTCCAGACCTGACTGCCCTCGACCAGCACAAAAACATCCTGTGGCGGACTGCAATAGCATCGAATAGTCCCCACGATATGCAACTGTTCAGGGAAGTCAGGAACCAATACACACAGTCAGTCAGGAAAGCTAAGGCCAGCTTCTTCAGGCAGAAATTTGCATCCTGTAGCTCCAACTCCAAAAAGTTCTGGGACACTGTGAAGTCCATGGAGAACAAGAGCACCTCCTCCCAGCTGCCCACTGCACTGAGGCTAGGTAACATGGTCACCACCGACAAATCCATGATTATCGAAAACTTCAACAAGCATTTCTCAACGGCTGGCCATGCCTTCCGCCTGGCTACTCCAACCTCGGCCAACAGCTCCGCCCCCCCCGCAGCTACTCGCCCAAGCCTCTCCAGGTTCTCCTTTACCCAAATCCAGATAGCAGATGTTCTGAAAGAGCTGCTAAACTGGACCCGTACAAATCAGCTGGGCTTGACAATCTGGACCCTCTATTTCTGAAACTATCCGCCGCCATTGTCGCAACCCCTATTACCAGCCTGTTCAACCTCTCTTTCATATCGGCTGAGATCCCCAAGGATTGGAAAGCTGCTGCAGTCATCCCCCTCTTCAAAGGTGGAGACACCCTGGACCCAAACTGTTACAGACCTATATCCATCCTGCCCTGCCTATCTAAGGTCTTCGAAAGCCAAGTCAACAAACAGGTCACTGACCATCTCGAATCCCACCGTATCTTCTCCGCTGTGCAATCTGGTGTCCGAGCCGGTCACGGGTGCACTTCAGCCACGCTCAAGGTACTAAACGATATCATAACCGCCATCGATAAAAGACAGTACTGTGCAGCTGTCTTCATCGACCTTGCCAAGGCTTTCGACTCTGTCAATCACCATATTCTTATCGGCAGACTCAGTATCCTCGGTTTTTCTGATGACTGCCTTGCCTGGTTCACTAACTACTTTGCAGACAGAGTTCAGTGTGTCAAATCAGAGGGCATGCTGTCCGGTCCTCTGGCAGTCACTATGGGGGTGCTACAGGGTTCAATTCTCGGGCCGACTCTTTTCTCTGTATATATCAATGATGTTGCTCTTGCTGCGGGCGATTCCCCGATCCACCTCTACGCAGACGACACCATTCTGTATACTTCCGGCCCGTCCTTGGACACTGTGCTATCTAACCTCCAAATGAGCTTCAATGCCATACAACACTCCTTCCGTGGCCTCCAACTGCTCTTAAACGCTAGTAAAACCAAATGCATGCTTTTCAACCGTTCGCTGCCTGCACCCGCACGCCCAACTAGCATCACCACCCTGGATGGTTCCGACCTTGAATATGTGGACATCTATAAGTACCTAGGTGTCTGGCTAGACTGTAAACTCTCCTTCCAGACTCATATCAAACATCTCCAATCGAAAATCAAATCTAGAGTCGGCTTTCTATTCCGCAACAAAGCCTCCTTCACTCACGCCGCCAAACTTAGCCTAGTAAAACTGACTATCCTACCGATCCTCGACTTCGGCGATGTCATCCACAAAATAGCTTCCAACACTCTACTCAGCAAACTGGATGCAGTTTATCACAGTGCCATCCGTTTTGTCACTAAAGCACCTTATACCACCCACCACTGTGACCTGTATGCTCTAGTCGGCTGGCCCTCGCTACATATTCGTCGCCAGACCCACTGGCTCCAGGTCATCTACAAGTCCTTGCTAGGTAAAGCTCCGCCTTATCTCAGTTCACTGGTCACGATGGCGACACCCACCCGTAGCACGCGCTCCAGCAGGTGTATCTCACTGATCATCCCTAAAGCCAACACCTCATTTGGCCGCCTTTCGTTCCAGTTCTCTGCTGCCTGTGACTGGAAAGAATTGCAAAAATCGCTGAAGTTGGAGACTTTTATCTCCCTCACCAACTTCAAACATCTGCTATCTGAGCAGCTAACCGATCGCTGCAGCTGTACATAGTCTATCGGTAAATAGCCCACCCAATTTTACCTACCTCATCCCCATACTGTTTTTATTTATTTACTTTTCTGCTCTTTTGCACACCAATATCTCTACCTGTACATGACCATCTGATTATGTATCACTCCAGTGTTAATCTGCAAAATTGTAATTATTCGCCTACCTCCTCATGCATTTTGCACACAATGTATATAGACTCTCTTTTTTTCTACTGTGTTATTGACTTTTAATTGTTAATTGTTTACTCCATGTGTAACTCTGTGTTGTCTGTTCACACTGCTATGCTTTATCTTGGCCAGGTCGCAGTTGCAAATGAGAACTTGTTCTCAACTAGCCTACCTGGTTAAATATATATATATATATATATATATATATATATATATATATATATATATATATATATATATATATATATATATATATATATACCAAGGCACTACAGAGGGTAGTGCGTACGGCCCAGTACACCACTGGGGCCAAGCTTCCTGGCATCCAAGACCTCTATACCAGGCGGTGTCAGAGGAAGGCCCTAAAAATTGTCAAAGATTCCAGCCACCCTAGTCATAGACTGTTCTCTCCGCTACCGCACGGCAAGCGGTACAGGCCACAAAACGAGCGGTACAGGTCACAAAACGAGGCCTCTATAAGTATAGACCTTTAATTGTTTGTATAAGGGACTGCGCCAAGTCTAGGTCCAAGAGGCTTCTAAACAGCTTCTACGCCCAAGCCATAAGACTACTGAACATCTAATCAAATGGCTACCCAGACTACTTGCATTGCCCCCCCCCCCCCCCTTTTACGCTGCAGCTACTCTCTGTTATTATCTATGCATAAGTCACTTTAATAACTCTACCAACATGTCTATATTACCTCAATTACCTTGACTAACCGGTGCCCCCGCACATTGACTCTGTACTGGTACCCCATGAATATAGCCTCGCTATTGTTATTTTCCTGCTGCACTTAAATTTTTTGTTACTTAATTTATTTCTTCTTCTTAAAACTGCATTGTTGGTTAAGGTAAGAATTTCACTGTAATGTCTACCTGTTGTATTCGGCGCATGTGACTTGCACAGAAACACACGGTTGGCTTCGAACCACCAGTGCCTCACAATAGGAAAGGAAATGTTGAGTGTGAGGGCTGCAGAGAGAAGATAGGCAATGTTTGCTCAGGGCTAGGTATCGGGCACAAAAACAAACATGGCCACCCTTAATGAGCCTGTTTGCCTGCCAAAGGTAAAGACAGCTGCTCGCTCTCTCTCTCTCTCTTGCTCTCTTTCTTGCCACAATGGAACAGCCTCACTGTGCCACAGAGCAGTGGAACACTCCACGTCCCCATAGTAACGTTCACACTCCCTCTACATCCGGGGGAACTTATAACTGAGGTCAACAGAGATGGATAGAGTGATATGTACTGTAAATAGTGAGGCTATAGCTACAGGCCACAAAACGAGGCCTCTATAAGTATAGACCTTTAATTGTTTGTATAAGGGACTGTGTACTAGCCAAGTGACTGTAGTTTAATGTACGAGTTGAAAGAAGAGGGAAAACATACGCATAGGTTTGTGAGTTGAGAGCTTGTCAATGATGAGGCTCTCTTTGCAGTCGTATGTATGGGTTGTGACTATAGTGGTCATACAGTAGTGCACAGTTGTCTTATATTTATCTTGCCATCAATGGGGGGGGTTGTTTTTAAGTGTTGAAAATTCGGGTTATTTCCCTTTCAAAAACCTCAGGGGACTTCTGAAAATGCCCCTAATGCAAAAGAATATGAGCAAAGTGTGTGTGTGGGGGGGGGGGGGGGTATTGAAACGTTGAAAAGCACTTTCCAGGCTTACGAGAAAATGAATACACTTTCCTGTACCTGTCTGGCTGAATCAGCATTGACAAGTTTCTGCTTTCAGAGGCTATATTTAGCAATAGTTTTCAGGGTTGGTTTTTGAGTGAGAAGACTGCACCACTACCCTGCAGTGGGGAAGGCAACAAGAGACCACAAAACTAAGTCAAAGAAAGGGGATTTCATAACGATTTTATACTTACAGTACCAGTCAAAAGTTTGAACACACCTACTCATTGAAGGATTTCTCTTTATTTTTTACTATTACTATTTTCTACATTGTAGAATAATAGTGAAGACATCAAAACTATGAAATAACACACATGGAATCATGTAGTAACGAAAAAGTATAAAACAAATCAAAATATATTTTATATTTGAGATTCTTCAAAGTAGCCACCCTTTGCACGCTCTTAGCATTCTCTCAACCAGCTTCAGCTGGAATGCTTTTCCAACAGTCTTGAAGGAGTTCACACATATGCTGAGCACTTGTTGGCTGCTTTTCCTTCACTCTGCAGTCCACTTCATCCCATACCACCCTACCTCGTCACAACACAACTGATTGGCTCAAACATGTTAAGAAGGAAATAAATTCCACAAATAAACTTTTATCAAGGCATTCCAGGTGACTACCTCATGAAGCTGGTTGAGAGAATGTGCAAAGCTGTAATCAAGGCAAAGGTGGCTACTTTGAAGAATCTCAAATATAAAATATATTTTGATTTGTTTAACAGTTTTTTTGGTTACTACATGATTCCATATGTGTTATTTTATAGCTTTGATGCCGTCACTATTATTCTACAATGTATTTTTTTTTAAATGTATTAAAACCATGGAATGAGTAGGTGTTTCCAAACTTTTGACTGGTACTGTATGTGATTAGATTCAGAATGTTCTTTATCTCAATAAAAACTTCATTTAGATTTTAATTAGGATTTTCATGTTGTGAAAATACTGATACATTTAGACTGTGGTATCTATGTTGAGTATAGTGGTAAAATATTCCAAATAAGATAGCTATTTGTATTTGTATTTATTAAGGATCCCCATTAGCTGCTGCCTGGCATCTGGCAACATTAAGGCAGTTATTTACAATTTAAAATATTACATGACATTACATTTCATAACTCTTTTCACAACACATTAAGCGTGTTCCCTCAGGCCATGACTCTACTATCACATATCTATAATAAAAATCCATGTGTACGTGTGTGTAGAGTGCATGGCTTATCATGTGTATGTGTGTCTGTGCATATGGGTGTGTCTCTTCACAGTCCCAGCTGTTCCATAAGGTAATTTTTATAGTTTAAAAAAAATCTGGTCCTACTGCTTGCATCAGTTATCGGAAGTGGAATAGAGTTCCATGTAGCCATGGCTCTATGTAGTACTGTGCGCCTCCCATAGTATGTTCTTGACTTGGGGATTGTTAAGAGACCTTTGGTGGCATGTCTTGTGGGGTATGCATGGGTGTCTGAGCGGTGTGCTAGTTGTTTAAACAGACACCTCAGTGCATTCAGCATGTCAACTCTTCTTACAAAAACAAGTAGTGATGAAGTCAATCTCTCCTCCACTTTGAGCCATAAAAGATTTACATGCATATTATTAATGTTAGCTCTCCGTGTTCATTTAAGGGTCAGCCGTGCTGGTCTCTCTTTGTAGCACCTAACCACACGACTGAACAGTAATCCAGGTGCGACAAAACTAGGGCCTATAGGACCTGCCTTGTTGATGTTGTTGTTAAAAAGGCAGAGCAGTGCTTTATTATGGACAGACTTCTCCCCATCTTAGCGACTGTTGCATCAGCATGTTTTATCCACCTCAACAATTTCCACATCTTTTATTACAAGATTTAGTTGAGGTTTAGGGTTTCGTGAATGATTTGTCCCAAATACAATGCTTTTAGTTCATTTTTAAAAATTTTGAACTTATTCCCTGCCACTCATTCTGAAACTAACTGCAGCTTTTTGTTAAGTATTGCAGTGTTTCCACTCTCTGTAATAGCTGACGTGTATAGTGTTGAGTCATCCGCATACATAGACACACTGGCTTTACTCAAGGCCAGTGGCATGTCATTAGTAAAGATTGAAAAAAGTAAGCGGCCAAAACAGCTGCCCTGGGGAATTCCTGATTCTACCTGGATTATGTTGGAGGGGCTTCCATTAAAGAACAACCTCTGTTCTATTAGACAGGTAACTCTTTATTCACAATATAGCAGGGGGTGTAAAGCCATAACACATATGTTTTCATTTTTTCATTTCACCTTTATTTAACCAGGTAGGCTAGTTGAGAACAAGTTCTCATTTACAACTGCGACCTGGCCAAGATAAAGCATAGCAGTGTGAACAGACAACACAGAGTTACACATGGAGTAAACAATTAACAAGTCAATAACACAGTAGAAAAAAAGGGGAGTCTATATACAATGTGTGCAAAAGGCATGAGGAGGTAGGCGAATAATTACAATATTGCAGATTAACACTGGATTGATAAATGATCATGTACAGGTAGAGATATTGGTGTGCAAAAGAG
Source organism: Oncorhynchus masou masou (assembly GCF_036934945.1). NCBI lineage: Eukaryota > Metazoa > Chordata > Actinopteri > Salmoniformes > Salmonidae > Oncorhynchus > Oncorhynchus masou. The sequence goes on from NC_088229.1 coordinate 34,380,667, forward strand.
CAGAAAAGTAAATAAATAAAAACTGTGGGGATGAGGTAGGTGAAAATGGGTGGGCTATTTACCAATAGATTATGTACAGCTGCAGCGATCGGTTAGCTGCTCAGATAGCTGATGTCTGAAGTTGGTGAGGGAGATAAAAGTCTCCAACTTCAGCGATTTTTGCAATTAGTTCCCGTCACAGGCAGCAGAGTACTGGAACGAAAGGCGGCCGAATGAGGTGTTGGCTTTAGGGATGATCAGTGAGATACACCTGCTGGAGCGCGTGCTACAGATGGGTGTTGCCATCGTGACCAGTGAACTGAGATAAGGCGGAGCTTTACCTAGCATGGCCTTGTAGACGACCTGGAGCCAGTGGGTCTTGCGACGAATATGTAGCGAGGGCCAGCCGACTAGAGCATACAAGTCGCAGTGGTGGGTAGTATAAGGTGCTTTAGTGACAAAACGGATGGCACTGTGATAAACTGCATCCAGTTTGCTGAGAAGAGTGTTGGAAGCAATTTTGTAGATGAATTGGCCGAAGTCGAAGATCGGTAGGATAGTCAGTTTTACTAGGGTAAGCTTGGCAGCGTGAGTGAGTTTGCAGTCTAGCCAGACACCTAGGTACTTATAGGTGTCCACATATTCAAGGTCGGAACCATCCAGTGTGGTGATGCTAGTCGGGCATGCGGGTGCAGGCAGCGATCGGTTGAAAAGCATGCATTTGGTTTTACTAGCGTTTAAGAGCAGTTGGAGGCCACGGAAAGAGTGTTATATGGCATTGAAGCTCGTTTGGAGGTTAGATAGCACAGTGTCCAATGACGGGCCGAAAGTATATAGAATGGTGTCGTCTGCGTAGAGGTGGATCAGGGAATCAGGGAATCGCCACCGACAAATCATGGATTTGTCGGTGGTGACCGTGTTCCCTAGCCTCAGTGCAGTGGGCAGCTGGGAGGAGGTGCTCTTGTTCTCCATGGACTTCACAGTGTCCCAGAACTTTTTGGAGTTGGAGCTACAGGATGCAAACTTCTGCCTGAAGAAGCTGGCCTTAGCTTTCCTGACTGACTGCGTGTATTGGTTCCTGACTTCCCTGAACAGTTTAAATGTTTTTCCATCAGCAGACTATGATCGACAAACAAAACAGCTCCCACAATCTTTTTATCAACAATTTCTCCCATTCATCAGTAATTTCTGTATGTGCCATGCTTGTTGAATGTCCTGCCCTATAAGCGTGCTGAAAGTCTGTTGTCAATTTGTTTACAGTAAAATAGCATTGTATCTGGTCAAACACAATTCTTTCCAAAAGTTTACTAAGGGTTGGTAACATGCTGATTGGTTGGCTATTTGAGCCAGTAAAGTTTTTAAAACTTTTCTTGGGTAGTGTGTTTGCTTCCCTCCAGGCCTGAGGGCACACACTTTCTAGTAGGCTTTGATTGAAGAAATGACAAAAAGGAGTGCCAATATCATCCACTATTATCCTCAGTAATTTCCATCCAAATGTGCATGCTTCTCATCTTACTTGTATTGAAAATGCTTAATTTTCTCTAGTGTTCATGGTTATTTTTGATTACCCCTTGCTGGAAAACATGAACCGTTTAACATTGTGATTGCCGTTCATATAGACATATTTCCAGTTGAATATCAACTCACATTTTAAGAAATACGACATATTTTGGATCAAAATGTCCCTAACCACACATTTTACGCCACTTCCGAAAAGGGTTACATGGCACAAGCCACAGTGGTGACACACTTAAACATGCAGCATTCATTTAGGCTGGGACTGCTGAAGTACTCAAAAACTGGAGTTGTGAAACACTGTTTTGTTTTTCACAATGTGGAGTGCCTTCAGAAAGTATTCACACCCCTTGATTTTTTTTCTCCATAATTTTGTTGTTTTACATGGTGGGATTAAAATGGATTTAATTGTTGTTTTGTGTCAATGATCTAACCAAAATACTTTCATATCAAAGTGGAATGAAAATTCAAACATTTGTAAAATAAAAAAACAATAATATATATATATATTTAATTAATATTTGGAATATTTATATTCTGTACAGACTTCCTTCTTTTCACTTTGTCATTTAGGTTGGTATTGTGGAGTAACTACAATGTTGTTGATCCATTCTCCGTTTTGTCCTATTACAGCCACTATGTTTTTCACAGTTGGCTTCATGGTGAAATCCCTGAGCGGTTTCCTTCCTCTCCGGCAACTGAGTTAGGAAGGTAGCCTGTATCTTTTTAATGACTGGTGTATTGATGCATCTGCCAAAGTGTAATCAATGACTTCACCATGCTCAAAGGGATATTAAATGTCTGCTTTATTTTTATTTTTACCAATCTAATAATAGTTGCTCTTCTTTGCAAGGCATTGGAAAACCTCCCTGGTCTTTGTATTTGAAATTCAGATAATTGTATGTGTGGGGTACAGAGATGAGGTAGTCATTAAAAAAATATGTTAAACACTATTATTGCACATAGAGTGAGTCCATGCAACTTATATTGTGACTTGTTAAGCAAATTGTTACAAAATTTAGGCTTGCCATAACAAGACATTTCAGCTTTTCATTTTCAAAAACATTTCTGAAAACATCATTCCACTTTGACATTATGGGGTATTGTGTGTAGGCCAGTGACACAAAACCTCTCTTTTTTTAAGGCTGTAACACAGGTGCATCCAATATCTTTTGATCATCTTTAAGATGTCACTACAAATTGATTGGAGTCCACCTGTGGCCATTGTTTGGGCATGATTTAGAAAGAAACACACCTGTCTATATAAGGTCCCACAGTTGACAGTGCATGTCAGGTCATAAACTATTCCATAAAGTCCAAGGAACTGTCCCTAGATCTCTGAGATAGAATTGTGATGAGGCATATGTCTGGGGAAGGGTATAAAACAATTTCTAGAGTGTTGAAAGTTTACAAGAACGCAGTGGTCTCCATCATTAGAAATTGATAAAATATGAAACTACCCAGACTCTGCCTAGAGCTGGCCGTCCGACTAAACTGAGCTGCCATGCAAGAAGGACCTTGGTCAGGGAGGTGACCAAGAACCCAATGACCACGCTGATACAACTACATAGATCCTTGGCTGAGATGGGAGATCCTGCCAGAAGGACAACAGTCTCTACAGCACTCCATCAATCTGGGGTCTGTGAGAGAGTGGCCAGACGGAAGGCACTCCTGAGAAGAAAATCACATGGCAGCAACGCCTGGAGTTGACAAAAAGGCACGTGAAAAACTCTGAGATCCTAAGGCAAAACATTCCGTGATCTGATGAGCTTTAACTCTTTGGCCTGAATACAAAGCACTATGTCTGGAGAAAACCAGGCACAGCCCATCACCCGTCCCTACCGTTAAGCGTGGTGGTGTCAGCATCATGCTATGGGGATGCTTTTCAGTGTCAGGGACTAGAAGACTGGTAAGGATAGAGGGAACAATGAATGGAGCCAAATTTAGGCAAATCCTTGATGAGAAACTGTTTCAGTACAAACTACCTTAGACTGGGGCGAAGATTTATGTTCTAAATGGACAATGACCCCAAGCATACAGCCAAAGCAATGCTGGAATGGCTAAAGAACAAGAATGTGAAAGTCCTTGAGTGGTCCAGCAAAAGCCCAGACTTGAATCCCATGCTGTTATCCTGCGCTCCTCATCTAACTTAACAGAGCTTGTGAAAATCTGCAAGGAAGAATGGGAGAACATCCCCAAATCCAGATGTGTAAAGCTGATAAAGACATACCCAAGACGACTCAAAGCTGTAATCACTGCCAGGGTGCTTCTACAAAGTATTGACTCAGGGTTGTGAATGCTTATGTAAATGAGATATTTCTATTTTCCATTATGAAATGATTTGCAAACATTTCTCAAAACATGTTTTCACTTTGTCATTATGGGGTATTAAGTGTAGATGGGTGTGAGAAAAAAATATTGAATCCATTTTGAATTCAGGCTCTAACACAACAAAATGTGGAATACGTTAAGAGGTATGAATACTTTCTGAAGGCAATGTTAAACATTCTCCTGAGGAAATGGAAATTCGACATGAGCTTGTCTGAACATCACGCGTACTACCGCATACTATTCTTATTTTTTTATCCCATCCCCGCAGGAGGCCTTCTGCCTTTTGGTAGACTGTCATTGTAAATAAGAATTTGTTCTTAATTAACTGATTTACCTAGTTAAAAAATATAATAATAATAATGTAGCAGGCATTATAGAAAATTGTGCCGGAATGCGCGTGCGACAAACTGAGCATACATTTTCCAGAATGAGTGTTCATTGGTACATCCGCTTTAGTAGTGTCTGCTCGAAATTTGAGGAGCTGAAATGGTTCGAAAGGTTAGCTTCTCCTCTATTACAGTAAAATAATGTCTCCAAGTGTTTCGGTGTCCATATGACCGATTCTGTTGCACCAAACCTCAAATACAAATAGCGAGTTGAAACTGTTTGTCAGAGAGGAAGAAGTGATCTCTTAGGAGATTATTATATACAGATCTCTGGTGTAAATGGGAAGGAGCACAGCACAGAAGGAGCGAACGAGACGAGACCAAAAAGTTAACATGACAACAAGAGGACATAAACGCTCATAAAAACGAAAAATACAAAGAAAACTAAATGCAGCGAAACTGTCAGAGATATGTGTATATGTGGCAGGGAAGTCAGGCGCAGGAGAGTCAGATGGAGTCTTTTAATAATGTCCAAGTAACATGCTCCATAACACTAAATAGAAAAAGGAATATAAACAAATATGGGTACGAAGACCCGTCGCGCACCTATACAACAAACACTACACTGACAATAAACAATCTCTGACAAAGACATGAGGGGAAACAGAGGGTTAAATACACAACATGTAATGAATGGGATTGAAAACAGGTGTGTGGGAATACAAGACAAAACCAATGGAAAATGAAAATGGATCAATGATGGCTAGAAGACCGGTGACGTCGAACGCCGAGCACCGCCCGAACAAGGAGAGGCAACGACTTCGGTAGAAGTCGTGACAGAAACAGGCGTTTGGAATATCGTGGAAAAACATAAATTCTAATTAATTGAATTAATTCAATATATCGCCCAGCCCTAATCCACATCAAGACTAAGTCCTTTCTAAAATAATTAAGAACTACTCTTCTCTCAACTGAGCAAGGCGTCGCACTGGGAGCCCAAATCTTCTTCAATGAACTGAAAAGGGCATTGGATAGCGTGAATAAAGATATTCCTCCTGAGGTCTATTTGACATTTAGGAACTAATTAGGTGTTTTAAATGATTAGAACAGCCGTTCACAAAAGCTCATTTGGGAGAGTTGTGAATAGAGCACAATTTTTGCGCTTATAAAAAAAGGTAAGGATGCCACCCATTGTTCTCATTATCACCCCCTATCTTTGATAAACACCGTTATGAAACTGTTTTCTAAAATGTTGTCATCCCGTCTTGAGACTTAATTACCCAAAGAGGTCCACATAGACCAAAGCGGGTTTGTAAAAAAATGTTATTGTCGTATAATCGTCGACTATTATAATCGTCAACTTTTTTATCTCTTGATGCAGAAAAAGCTTTTGATAGACTAGAATGGTCATACAGAGTATTCGGAAATATTCAGACTCCTTGACTTTTTCCACATTAAGTTACGTTACAGTATTCTAAAATTCATGAAATTGTTTTTTCCCTCATCAATATACACACAATACCCCATAATGACAAATCAAAGACAGGTTTTAAGACATTTTTGCTCATTTATAAAAAATGTACAGAAATATTACATTTACATAAGTATTCAGACCCCTTACTCAGTACTTTGTTGAAGCACCTTTGGCAGCGATTACAGCTTCGAGTCTTGGATATGACACTACAAGTCTGGCATACCTGTATTTGGGGAGTTTCTCCCATTCTTCTCTGCAGTTCTTCTCAAGCTCTGTCAGGTTGGATGGGGAGCGTTGCTGCACAGCAATTTTTAGGTCTCTCCAGAGATGTTCAATCGAGTTCAAGTCTGGGCTCTGGCTTGGCTACTCAAGGACATTCAGAGATGTATTGCAAAGCCACTCCTGCGTTGTCGTGGCTGTGTGCTTAGGGTCATTGTCCTGTTGAAAGCTGAACCTTCGCTGCCCCATTTTGAGGTTCTGAGTGCTCTGGAGCAGGTTTTTAGCAAGGATCTCTCTGTACTTTGCTCCGTTCATCTTTCCCTCGATCCTGACTAGTCTCCCAGTCCCTACCTCTGAAAAACATCCCCACAGCATAAAGCTGCCACCACCCTGCTTCACCGTAGGGATGGTGCCAGGTTTCCTCCAGATCTGATGCTTGGCATTCATGCCAAAGAGTTCAATTTGGGTTTTATCAGACCAGAGAATCTTGTTTTCTTGGTCTTAGTCTTTAGGTGCCTTTAGGCAAACTCCAAGCGGGCTGTCATGTGCCTTTTACAGACAGGTGTGTGCCTTTCCAAATCATGTCCAATCAATTGAATTTACCACAGGTGAACTCCAATCAAGTTGTAAAAACATCTCAGGGATGATCATTGGAAACAGGATGCACCTGAGCTCAATTTTGAGTCTCATAGCAAAGGGTCTGAATACTTAAAAAAAAACACTTATTTACATTTTTTTTTAGGTATTTCTGTGTTTTAAAAAATATATTTGCAACAATTTTGAAAATCCTGCTTTCTCCTTGTCTTTATGGGTGTATTGTGTGTAGATTGATGAGGAAAATATTTACTTAATACATTTTAGAATAAGGCTGTAACGTAACAAAATGTGGAAAAAGGGAAGGGGTCTGAATACTTTCTGTATCTCTGGTCTGTCTTGGAACATGGGAATTGGCTCCAATTACATTAATGTGAATATATTGCCGTGGAAAAATGTATATATTGCCACGGCTGAATTTCTGTAGTGCAATGCATGTCTCCCCCTTCTGGCTATTGGGATACAATTCATATTGCGGTTTCAAAATTCATGTGGCAAGGTAAGCAATCCCGGATAAAATGAACAAACTTACAAAGAGTGGAAGACGTAGGAGGACTATCCATACCAAACTTTAAATTGTATTCGTCTGCTAAATGACTTAAATGTAAATGTATTCTCAGGCACTAGCATTTAGCCCCATCCTAAATGGGTTTAGAAGTGATTCTTCTGCCCCCTGGCTGAGTATAGAGAGCAATTTGGTGTCTTCTTTTGCCCTGAAGAGGTGCCTTAATCAATGTAAACTACTCTTTGGTCCTATTATTGCTCACAACATTTATATTTGCCTCAAAATAAAAAAGCTATCTAACTGGGAATCAAAATCCATGCCCATACTCCATTATTTCACTATAATGCCTTGCGATCTGGAGGGCGGCCTTTTGCATCCCCCGCAATGGTCCACATGTGGAATCTGTCCATTGTCGATATGATGGACAGTAATGGTTTGAGAACATTCCAAGATTTGAAAGACACATATACATTACCAGGCAACTCCAAACTGTCCTATGATGGGATTTATAAATAAAATATCTGGGCTCCCATAAGGACAGATCTCTATAATATATAAACAGCTTTTGGAAAGCTCATATTCTGAGCTAGCCATAAAAAAGTATGGTCCACAGATCTAAGTGAATAACAACCCTTTAAATGGAACAGAATATGGAAAAATATGACCTTGGCATCCTGTTTGTTCACAGACTGTATTTAACGTCAAAGAAACGTTTTCAGATGAAGTTGGCCCCAGCTCCCAACTGTTCACTGTGTTCCCTAAATCAGGTAGACACATTCCTTCATATGATGTGGGAGTGCCCTGCAGTTAAATGCTTCTAGGACAAAGTTACAAAATTAATTTTGAAGTGCATGAATGTTAAAATGTAATGCATTGCATTTACTATGTTACGTAACATTGACAGCTCCTTGAATCTCACCCTCTGAATGGCACACATACACAATCCATGTCTCAATTGTAGCAAGGCTTAAAAATAATTCTTTAACATGTCTCCTTTCCATCATCTACACAGTTCAGTCTGTTATGGAAAGATGTTTTGTATGCTCAGTGCATATACAGTACCAGTCAAAAGTTTGGACACACCTACTCATTCAAGGGTTTTTCTTTATTTTTTAAAACTATTTTCTACATTTAAATTTTTTTTTTTTTTTTTACCTTTATTTTACTAGGCAAGTCAGTTAAGAACAAATTCTTATTTTCAATGGCGGCCTAGGAACAGTGGGTTAACTGCCTGTTCAGGGGCAGAATGACAGATTTTGTACCTTGTCAGCTCGGGGATTTGAACTTGCAACCTTTTGGTTACTAGTCCAATGCTCTAACCACTAGGCTACACTGCCGCCCCGAATAATAGAATAATAGTGAAGACATAAAAACTATAAAATAACACATTTGGAATCATGTAGTCACCAAAAAGTGTTAAACAAATCAAAATATATTTTATATTTGAGATTCTTCAAAGTAGCCATCCTTTGCCTTGATGACAGCTCTGCACACTCTTGGCATTCTCTCAACCAGCTTCATGAGGTAGTTACCTGGAATGCATTTCAATTAACAAGTGTGCCTTGTGGAATTTATTTTCTTGTATTGTGACAAGGTAGGAGTGGTATACAGAAGATAGCCCTATTTTGTAAAAGACCAAGTCCATATTATGGCAAGAACAGCTCAAATAAGCAAAGAGAAATGACAGTCCATCATTACTTTAAGATATGAAGGTCAGTCAAGAACTTTGAAAGTTTCTTCAAGTGTAGTCGCAAAAACCATCAGGCGCTATGATGAAACTGTCTTTCATGAGGACCGCCACAGGAAAGGAAGACCCTGAGTTACCTTTGCTGCAGAGGACAAGTTCATTAGAGTTACCAGCCTCAGAAATAAGGTTCAATTAACAGACACATCTCAACATCAACTGTTCAGAGGAGACTGCGTGAATCAGGCCTTCATGGTTGAATTGCGGAAAATAAACCACTACTAAAGGACACCAACAAGATGAAGAGACTTGCTTGGTCCAAGAAATACGAGCAATGGACATTAGACCGGTGGAAATCCTTCGTTTGGTCTGATGAGTCCAAACGTGAGATTTTTGGCTCCAACCGCCGTGTCTTTGTGAGATGCAGAGTAGGTGAACGGAATAACTTTTGACTGGTACTGTACTTATTTTCATATTCTTTTTTACTTTCTTTGCTTCCAGGCCTACAGGAAAGGGGTGTTATGGGCAGTATTTTCTTTTTTTGGGGAGGGTGGATGTAAAAGCATCCTAGGTTGATAAGGGGATGGAGACATGTTGGGCTGGGGGGCACGGGATGGGGAGTTGGCGGTGTTGGCCCACCTCCTTTTTGTTTCTTTTTCTTTACATAGCAATTTTATTATTACAAAATCCTGCGTGATCAATATGATCAGTTCTCTGTATGTATTTTGTATGTTTTTTTTCCTTTAGAGTGGAAGCCTACGGGTACATGTGGTATAAACCTAAGTGTGTAAATTTACATGAATATTGTACCTTTCTATTCTGGTTAGGGCCAGTTTGCGCTGTTCTGTGAAGGGAGTAGTACACAGCGTTATATGAGATCTTCAGTTTCTTGGAAATTTCTCGCATGGAATAGCCTTAATTTCTCAGAACAAGAATGGACTGACGAGTTTCAGAAGAAAGTTCTTTGTTTCTGGCCATTTTGAGCCTGTAATCGTACCAACAAATGCTGATGCTCCAGATAATCAACTAGTCTAATGAAGGCTAGTTTTATTGTTTCTTTAATCAGTACAACAGTTTTCAGCTGTGCTAACATAATTGAGAAATGGTATTCTAATGATTAATTAGCTTTTTAAAATGACGGATTAGCTAACACAACGTGCCATTGGAACACAGGAGTGATGGTTGCTGATAATGGGCCTCTGTACGCCTATGTCGATATTCCATAAAGAAATCAGCCGTTTCCAGCTACAATAGTCATTTACAACATTAGCAATGTCTACACTGTATTTCTGATGAAGTTGATGTTATTTTAATGGACAAAAATGCACTTATCTTTCAAGAACAAGAACGTTTCTAAGTGACCCCAAACTTTTGAACGGTACTTTAATTACCCCCAATGGGAACATGATGGAACATGAGTGCTGTGTAGGTTGTGTTCATTAGGCACCAGACGTAAGAAAACGGACAGAAACAGGAAAGACTTATCTTGGACTTGTCCAATAAGAAACAGAAAATGTTGTTTTCTGCTGCAAAACATTTCTAAGCATTTCCTGTTTCATTCGTGACTTAAAATGAAAACAAACTGAGCCCCTCACACCCTGTTTTTTTTGTGAAACAACATGAAGTCAATGATGTTTAAAGGCAGAAAGTGCACTTCTCAGAGATGGATAGTTAATAGCCTCAGCTGGTTGTTGATTGAGAAATAAACCCTAATAAAGAGGAGCCAATTAGCCTAATAGGATAGGGAATGTAATGGCAGAATTAAATGCCTGTGACAGACAGACAATGGGCTGCTCTGTCACTGCCACACAATGACTAGTTTATTACAGTTAATCTGGCATGATTAAGAATGCAAATGGATTAAGGTCATTGATGAGTTTAAATGTTTTTATAACGTTTAACTGACTTAATTACACAGAAAATGAACTGGCGATGTGTGATTGAATATTTCCCCCCGCCGATTGCCACACTCAAAATAATATTTATTCCCTCTTGCCAGGAAAACAAGGTAATGAGATTGCAATCACTTTCCTTGAGAGGAACATTGGTTTTAGAGGAACTAAGAAAGGGGGACATTTTTTAAGAGGGCTTCACTTGCAGAAAATACATGCTTTTTTAAAACTTCATTTTACACCTCGTAATGTGGCCATCCGATGCCATGACATGTTTCTGGCACTTCAAACTACACCATGTTCATTATGCCCAATTAGGCTCGATTTAATAAGATAACATAATATGACCGTGTGTGTCTGATGTTACAGATTTTCTTCCTAGCATCCAACACATATTCTAAATAGTAAGTTCTGATGACATATTGCAGTCAGCTTTACAAACAGAGCTAAACAGGACCACACTTAGATAAGGTAGATTTGTAACTAAATGGATAGTTTCTCAGTTGAAACATGCTAGGTTTTTTACACCTTTCAGCTGCTGTGGTCATTAAGAATTCTATCATGAGAGGATATCCTGTCGGGAAGGAAATAGATTTTTTTTTCTTTATTTGTTCAAGACTGGTGGGCAGCTCTCACTGTATGTTTTCTTATTCATGTTCATTTTTGCCGGATCATTTTATTGACATATTAATATGTTTTATGACCTTTATCGCTTCACTGCTGTTTTTGGAACAGCTTTATTTTGAAACCAGTTAGACCTTCTTATTGTTTTCCACAATAAACATACTTTTCTGTGCTGGCATTGATAGCTGTCTGTCAACTTGATTGATATGAATCTGATGCCAGCTGGGTATATATTACCAAAAGAGTAGCTTTGACACATGTTCCTATTTGGACATACAGGTGGCCATGTTATTTTTTTATATTTGTGTTGGGGCAAATGAGAGGGATAATGTGTGTGCTCGCATTGTTAAAGTCCAAGTAGCAGATACTGGAACCTAATAGATATTTATGTAGTTGGTACTGTATATGAACTCATATACATAAAAAAATATTTGTTTATGATTTGTTAGTTTACAATTGTACAATTGTGCTCCCCGCATATAAAAACCACGAAGACTGACGAAAAGCTCCGAACGCATGATTGTAGTTTGTATGACTCACGTGGTGGAGGAACATATTGCTTGTAGCCTACTGTACTTGGTAAGCTGTAAGTGGCAAGTGAGGATTTTTCTACAATATTCACAACATATTGACACAATTACATCAATAATATGTGATACATTTATTTAAGTGAACATTAGCAAGCCAGCAGCAGATGAAACAGAAAGTGAATTATCTCCTCCCTCTTTCCCTGGTTTTAGCTCGCTATCTAGCTGGCTACGTTTATGATATTTAATAGCGTGGCTCTGGGGCTTCTCCAAAATGCCTCCTGATCTTCGATCAGATCGATAGCCGAAGTGATGCATTTCAGTTTAGCTCGCAACGCGCAGCCCCTACAAACACATTGAAAACTTGCTCTATACAGTAACAGTGACCTCCGTTGCGGCCAAAACTACTCTTTACCATAGGCTTGTAATATCTATACGAGAGCATCAGCAGTTAGCTACCAACAGCTGGCAGACATATTTACATTTTGGTTAGTTTTATCAGTGTTGTTTAGATGGAAGACGTGAGCTAAATGGGCTATTGCTAGCTAACGTTAGCATAGAGGTAGCAAGCTAGCTCTTTGAATTTCACTTACCAGGTGGACTTTCATGCTCACTGAAGCCCATGATAATGCCCTGTCTCTGCTAGTGCTGCTGGCTGTTTGAGATGCTTTAGAAGCCACATTGATGGTAGGGACAGCATCCACTTTGAAAAGCAACTTCTAACTGAAGCACTCGTTCCATGGTTGATAGCGGTGGAAGTTCTCAAGGATGAAATGTGCTCCGCAGATGAACGAGTCGATGCCCAATTCGCCCAACTCATTCTTACAAATGTATCACACTTTTTATGAAGTTTAAGTAACTATTAAATGTGTTTCTGGCACTGAGAAATAAGTGCTAGACTGCCTTTAAAATTCAGAGGTGGCAATATAGACTTGCATTTTTTAAAGCAAAGTGTCTATTAAGAGTCACCGTAGTAATATGGTAATATTGCTTGATGTCCCATTTGCTACTAAAAGCAGCCCATGGAACTCAATAACATGTTCTTGGCATCACATAATTTATAGTGCAGAAATCAGGTAGTTCATAATGTGTCTACAATACTATTTTCCACGCAGCTATGAGGCTGCAATGCAGACATACTTCAGTTATTCCCCCTTCCCCCGTCATTTTCCCCCGAGGGAAAAACATAATTACTCAATGTGCTGTGCCGTATATCACATTTTGCACATTTCAGGCAGAGAAGATAGGCACTGTTTTTTGTGGCATCATGATCAATATGGTTGAGAGGAGGAGGGTGGCGGCGGTTCACTGTCAAGGCATACATTGAACAATAGTGTGGTGACTGGATTAACGTACTGTAAACAATGGGTTATTTAAAAAAAGATATTCCAGTTCAAGTTTTTCTATATTATAGGGAAGTGAACTGAAAAATAATGACTGTGAATATTTGCGAGAAACAAAAAGGCACAAAAAGGTTATGAATTTAAATATTGACGATTGGTTTGATTTGATCATTACTTAGTATGTTTGGGAATGCTGATATGTGGTAAATAAATATTGTGTCTCAGCGACAATTATAACATGGATCCAAAAATACTGTCTGGCAGTGAGTTAAAGTTCTATTTTGCCTCAACGCAGAAACTCAAACTCTCTAGTCCACAATGTATGTTGCTCATAGTACAGTCGGGGGCATTCAAAAGTTGGCCTTTACTGCAGTGCAAGTAAAAACACAACCTTTAAAATTGATGTACCTATAGGTGGAAATAACTGAACCATCAGGGGCATATATCAGAAATGTATTTCCTCACATGGGTCATTGTTAGATGAAGACTAATCAACTTGCTTCATGGAGACGAGAGTGGATATAAAGAGGTAAAGGCATGATAAGAGCGAGAACGAGAGACTCTCCTTGAAAAGCGATTGAATTGGGTCAGCACATCTACTGTACTGTGAGCCAACACTGAAATGACAGGAAACGTGTCAGTGACAAGGAACACCCTGGCAGTTGCACACAGTAAAGCAGAGAGTAAAAATAGGGCATGGAGAGAGGGGCAGGAAGTTAGTGGACAGTGGCTTCTAGCAGGGACTTTCTTCTGGGGAGCAAAGATAAGAAACTTAACCCTTCGGTGTCTGTGTGGGCTTTCAGTTCAATCTTTCATCTTTGTCTTATTGTCTCCAAAATTGTTCAAGAATGTTGTTCGGCTTACCAAGGGCCTAGTGTTACTCATAACCCCTCTTTTGGAAAGGTGGCGTACTGTATATTCTTGTGTGGTAGTTTCAAGGTTTACATTAAGCAACTCTCTTAGCCTGGTCGACCATATAGGAGTGGGCTATACAGCACAAACAGATCTGGAACCAGCCTATGAATTTACACCAATCTGAGTACGGTTTCACAGAGGTCACGTTCTGGTCATGTAAAAAGGGTCAAACAGGTAGCCCCCAGGGAAAGCAACCACACAGATCACTTCCATCTCCACAGGTTTTCCCATTCATCTGCGCTCCTCCTTAATGGGTAATTACCTGTAATTAGTGAATCATTCCTCTTAACGAGGATGTTTAGAGCTGCCAGAAGGAGCAGTCCAGGTTCGGAATGATGTGCAAGACGGGGCATGACTCGAATTAATTAAAGCCTGCGTGGGCTACTTGTTTTGCATGCACATCAGGGGCCATATGTATCAAGTGTCTCAGAGTATGATTGCTGATCTAGGATCAGGTCTCCCCTGTCCATTTAATCTTATTATTTGTGATGTAAAAGGCAAAACTGATCCTAAATCAGCATTTGACCTGATTACTATATATTTAGGCCATTGATCCCCATAGACGTATATTGTACTCTAAGTTAAACTCTCAGTAGACACCTTCTAACCTGTCTTTCTATGCAGGCTTTCTATGTAATGTAAGCTAGGCGAAGTAGCTTCAGTACTGTACATGCACTGCCTGCCTTAGCCAGCATATATTACATCCAACCATAACTCCAGTGACATCACATTTCCTTACTCTGGGGGGCAAGTGTGAGTTATTATATCAAAGCAGGCTAATGCTGGAGATGATAGCTGTGTGTATGTGTGCGCACAGTGACTGTTTAATCTGGCCCAGTGGTGTGCCTTTGGCCCGGCTAATCATAGTCTGTCTGTGGGAGCGAGGTGAGCCAGGGGAGCACGCCATTGCTAACAGCGCCTGACAGACTCATTAGAGAGGCCTGGCACTGAGTTAGCGACTCCCCGACCCACTCACACACTCCACGTGTGAGAACAAGGCAGCCGGTGACCTCTCACAGTCTCAGGCCAAACACGAGGCAGTGCCAGGAGAGCATCTGGTAAAAAGGGAGGGAGGGTGGGAAAAAGGAGAGATGGGGAAGAGAGGAAAGGAAAGGAAGGGGAGGACCAAGCAAGTGAGTCGCCTGACACAGCAACTTTCTCTCCAATTCAAATTGTTACTCTGGCAGTCAAATGACTGTGAACTTCAATGGACTCCCGAGGATTATTGCCATCTATGCTAAGGAGGCAATGTGTGTCCCATGTAGAGTTTTTTTAATCAACCTCATACCAGCACAGTGGATGGATATGGGACTACAAAATGTGATGTTTATGATTGGTTGATCATTTGACTTTGGGATTTAAAAAATTATTACATACCAAATGCCTCTGTAGCGATGTTATTTTTTAGTGTGTTGCGTAAGGCTATTTATTTCTGCAACAACACACTCATCAAATGAGGATGGACTATCAGCTGATTGTTGATGATTGATGTAAATCTACTAGTAAGATTGTGATTTACCTCCTATGTCTTTCTGCCTCTCTCTGCTGCTGATATCAGCCAACCAGACAGAATATTGATGATGATGTAGGCTAAATCAAGTGTTATCAAATGTTGTGCTGCTGTGTGGCAGTAATGTTGATATTTAAACTAGGTAGCTACACACACTCGATGGGTGACCTCATCTCTCAAGCCATGCATGTTTGGATACCGGATGCGCACAATCTCCATACAGGGTAGACTGGGGGAAACGGGCACAACCAACGGACTGGGTGGTGGGGGTGAACTTGATGATGACTTGCGGGTAGTGGGTTCTGAACAACAATGACAAAAATGTTTTTTTTAAATGTATTTGGGGGGGGGGAATTATACCACCACCCAAAAGGGCACTTTGAAACTGGGAGGGCAAAGGGGCATGTGCAGGTAGAGCCCTATCTGTGCATGTGCCTGCTTAGAACCTTTTTTACCCCTTTGGTGAAAAGGTTCTACCTCGAACCAAAAAGGGTTCTCCTACACATAGACAGTCAAAGAACCCTTTATGGTTCCCCCCTTTTTTCTAAGAGTGTGTGTGTTTTCAGTGGTGCGTTGTTGTGATGAAATGAAGGTGTTGTGTGTGTGGTTCAGTGCAGAGGAAGACTAGGGCGTTGGATGTTGCACCTGACACACCAATGGGCAGATTCACACACTTTGCACTGGAGTTAATGGCAGGGCAGGAGCGCTACAAGCAGACAGTGGAAAATGTTTGGTTTGACTCACTAACAGGTGGATGCAAAACAAGTCAAGACAATAATGTAGTCAAGAACACACACACACATACACACACACATACACACTCCTGCTCCAGGTAAACCTTTTTCATCCGTTGTGCATTATGGGCACTCGCAGAGTAACCTTCTTGTCAGTGACTTTCATCTTGCCCACTAGCTATAACAGGTAGACCCCTCTCTGACGACCTTGTTTCACGCAAAAACCAAATCAAACACGCTTGAATCTTCTCTCTCACTGTTCATAGAGACTGCGTCTCTGTGATGTGAAGGGATGTAATTGTGGTGAATAATGTATTCTGCTAGGATTGTAGAGAGCAAACGGAGCAGATGGCTGCAGGTTGGTGTGTGTGTGTGTTCTTGGGGGAGGGGGTGAGAGGAGGGTGCTGGGCTTGGGGTTCCATTGTGAATGTAAAACGTGCAAATGGTGGATTATTTTAATGCATTTTTTTCTAGATCTGAATCCCTAATCCCTAAAGCAGTTTGAAATGAAAAAAGTATATGTTTTCCTTCAAAGTAACGCCATCCCCCTTTCCAGATAGGAATTTACAACTACCAGGTGTCTAGGAATGTGATCCTTTGCACTTTAATTCCACTGTGGCACAGTTTTATACTGCAAAGCAAATAGTTACATCACTGTAACATGGAATGGAGCCAGTTTGGTCAAAACCATACTGAATTAATCCTCCTTTTCAAATGTTATATGATGGTTATGATAATGACAGTTGTGATGATACTGTGGAATTATTTTATCTTGAGTATTTACAGAGTTTAAAAAATTATACCCACACAAATAAATTCACCTTTGGAAAGGTTGTTTGACAGTGATGATAATTGTAATGATACTGTAGAAAATGTACTGTATTTAGAACCTTCAATTGAAACAGGGTGGAGGCCCACACATCAAGTCTCTTGTGTCAACTATCCTCTATAGACTCCGAGGTAACAGATGAGAAAAGCTCTTTGCACTCATAGTATTATACTGTAGGTGGTCATTTTACCCCTACCTACAGTATTACCTCGACTAACCTGTACCCCCGTATATTGACTAGGTACCGGTACCCCCTGTATACTACCTCATTATTGTGTAAATTTTTAAAACTTTAGTTTAATTAGTCAATCTTTTATTAACTCTTATTTTCTTAAAACTGCATGGTTGGTTAAGGGCTTGCAAGTAAGCATTTCACAGTAAGGCGCACACCTGTTACCTGTTGTATTTGGTGCATGTGACAAATCAAATTTGATTTGATTTAAATCACTGTGAACAACAGTGTTGTTTGACATGACAATGAATGAAAATAATGGGGAGGTATTGTGACAGGGTAGGAACCACGATAAAAACTCAGTAAACAGACGGCACAGTATGTGTGGATGGATGGTGTGGTGTGTGTTTTTTGGTGTTTGGGAAAGTGTGGCGTTGAATGGGAAAGGAAATGTTTGCATATCTCAGAGCCAAAGTTTTGCTGTGAGCAGGGGTTGTGAGAGAGCTTTTAATGTTGTTCAGATGAGGGCTATACATTTTATAATGAATTATACATCTTATTTATGTATTTATTTATTGTCCTATCATGGTGAAACAGCGTTTTTTTTTTTTTTTATAAATTATACATCTAATGTATTTATTTATGGTCCTATATTGATGGAATGGTCTACAACCCTATACCCTAGACACACACCTGAATGACCCAGATACTAGTCCCTAACTGTTTTATGGGCCTGCAGTAAGCCGCCTGTATGCAGCCAAAATGCGGTCAGAGACCTAGAGCAGCACCGCCCCCTCAAGATTCTGAGCCTGCTTGGCAGGTTTGATCCTGCAAAGCCAAAGCCCCCTGAGGGGACAAGGAACCTTGATGACCTTGTACCTAGCCGGTGGGGTGCCCCCACCCAGGCAGTGGCAGTGCTGGCAACACTAGCTGTAGTAACCCATGGGGAGGGGGTCACACTCAGACATTCAGAGAGGGGGCATATTATTGTGGCCCTGGTGGCACAAAATCAAAGGTCTGACTGCATGGAGATGCTTGGGAATATGGTCAATATGGGGGCCATGTTGTGGGTGTATCTGACCTCCATCATCTAGGATGTGACAATGGTTAATCAAATCTCCCCATTTCTGCCAATTTTTTTGCACAGTTTTGCAGGCCTTTCTTGAGTTGGGTTCTGGGATGGTGCAACTGTTGAGAATCTGAGTCTATGATTGTTGTGGGGGAAAGGGGTTGAGTCTGTATGAGTGTGTATCCCACAACTGTTGCGAGGGAGTAAAAGATTTTAGAGACAAAATATAGGATGATTCACAATAATTGTTTGCTTATATAATAATTGTTTGCCATAATGTAATTTTGGTAATGGCGAGATGTGTGAGGGGAAAAAGTCCTTTGCATAAATTCCCTACATTACTTCAAATATTAATAGCTAAATATGGATAATAAGATGAACATGATTTAAAAAATATATATATTTATTTAATGGCTATATATAATTAAAATCGATGTGAGGTCGATGGAAATGCATTTGGCGGTTGTTCTGCTTCTGTTCTGTGGGTGGCACTGTGTGCTCTTTTCGAAGGATGGGTCCTGGTCTCTTCCGGGCATCAACCAACTCGGGATGAGGAGGGCTTTTAGCGGGTGGAATAGTGCGGACCAATTGGAGATTTACTTAGTAGCAATGCAAATATCATGGTACAGCTATATAGACACTCAATCATCATGTTACTTTTTAATGGTACGTTTACAAACATATACAAACAAAGTTTGTTGCAATTTCAGTTTAATCCACCTGAAAAGACAGAACAAATAATACAACAAATATTGTGGTTAAACTCAAAAATACTAATTGAATAAAAAAATGTATTTTTCAATTAAAAATTTTAAAAAAGGTAAACTTTCTGAAAATTATATCATAATTAGGACTGGTGGAGTTATGTCACACATGCAGCTAACACAGACATATGGAAATCTCTGCTCTACCCAAAATTACAACTGACTAATTGCAGCATTACCACAAAAATGGAAGAGGCAAGTAGAAGGGGAAAAAAGTAAGGAACGTGTCTGTCGGCCCTGGATTAAAGAACATAAATGGTTAAAGAAAATTGTGATAAATAAAAACATATACCAATTTAATTTAGGGACCGAAAAATTGACAGCTGTGCCAAATAAATTGCAAAATAGTTGGGAAGAGATTTGATGTACCTATTCCATGGCACACGATTTATGAATTGACACGTAAAACAACGACAGATTCAAAACTTCAAATCATTTTTCAATTTAAATTATTATACAAAATGCTGCCAACCAATAGAATGAATATATATATATATATATATATATATATATATATATATATATATATATATATATATATATATATATATATAGGGGATACAATCTTCCCAGCTCTGCAGATTTTGCTGTGAGGAGGCAGTCATTAGATCATTTATTTTGGTACTGTCCATATGTAGCTCGTTTTTGGTCACAAGGTCCAGGAATGGCTGAAGAATTGCAACATTTATCTAGAACTAACGCTGCAGATAGCAATACTGGGTGATTTGAAAAGTCATAGTCAATCAATCAATAATATAATAATTATTTTAGAAAAAATGTTTATCTTTAATTTACAATCTATTTTTACCTGCTTTTTAAATCTGATTCTACAACTTGCATCAGTTACCTGATGTGGAATAGAGTTCCATGTAGACATGGCTCTATGTAGTACTGTGCGCCTCCCATAGTCTTTTGTGGACTTGGGGAATGTGAAGAAACCTCTGGTGGCAATGTCTTGTGGGGTATGCATGGGTGTCCGAGCTGTGCGCTAGTATTTTAAACGGACAGCTCGGTACATTCAACTATTCAGCATATCTTACAAAAACAGGTCATGAAGAAGTCAGTCTCTCTTCCACTTTGAACCATGAGAGATTGACATGCATGTCATTATTGTTAGCTCTCAGTGTACTTTTTAGGGCCAGCCATGCTGCCCTGTTCTGAGCCAACTGCAATTTTACCAAGTCCCTCTTTGTGGCACCTGACCACATACTGAACAGTAGACTCGGTGCGACAAAAACAGGGCCTGTAGGACCTGCCAGTGTTGTTAAGAAGGCAGAGCAGTGCTTTTTTATGGACAGACTTCTCCCCATCTTAGCTACTGTTGTATCAATATGTTTTTTCCATGACCGTTTACAATCCAGGGTTACTCCAAGCAGTTTAGTCACCTTAACTTGCTCAATTTCCACATTATTCATTACGAGATGTAGTTGAGGTTTATGGTTCAGTGAATGATTTGTCCCAAATACAATGCTTTTTAGTTTTGGAAATGTTTAGAACTAACTTATTCCTTGCTATCCATTTCAAAACTAACTGCAGCTCTTTGTTAAGTGTTGCAGTCATTTCAGTCGCTGTAGTAGCTGTTGTGTATAGTGTTGAGTCATCCGCATACATAGACACACTGGCCTTACTCAAAGCCAGTGGCATGTCGTTAGTAAAGATTGAAAAAAGCAAGGGGACTAAACAGCTACCCTATAATCTTTGGCTACATTGAATGTTTTCTCTTAGCTACTTCATGTAGCTAACATATTTTGCATCGGCTTGCAGCTGTGGTAGCGTATAAGAAGGCTGAGTATTTTTATCAATCGCTGTTTGACCATCGACAATTTCATGCATCTAAGATGGTAGAAGCAGACGCTGATGTGGATTGTGAATCTAATGGCGGTAGAATCAAGGAGAATTTGAATATTGTCCAAAATATTGGAAAACGGAGCAAAGTAGTGTATATTCCTCAGAATGACCTTCTGAGGACTACGGTTTGTTAATGAGCAGCTGATTGGATTGAAGAATCCATTTGAGATAGCCAAACTGGTGGAGAGAGTGCTGGAAAAAGTGAAGGCTTGAGGATCACGAGAGGCGGCTTGTTTAGATCTTTTGTAGCTCTGAGGATCAGAAGGAACGTGTGTTGCGTCTCATCCGATTTGACAAGTTAGATGTGTCGTGTGTGTCTCTTCGGAACAGGGCACCCCTCAAGGGGGTAATATCTGACGTCTCGTAGGAAGTCAATGTTGAAGAGATGAAAAATATTCCTGGAGTGATTGATGGACGTTGGATGAATCTGGTTGTGAATGATTAAAAAGTGAAGTCTATCAGTTCTTTTGTTTTTTGATATGGAGTCTCTCCCTACTCAAGTGCAGTTGGGGTATATAAACTACAGAGTCTAGGCATTTATCCTAAGACCAATGCAGCAAGATCACTGTAAATGTTTTGGACATGTTTCAAGTGTTTGCAGAAGGGAGATGCCGAGATGTCCAAGTTGTCGAAAGATCATGTCATCAAATCAAATTTATTTATAAAGCCCTTCTTACAACAGCTGATGTTACAAAGTGCTGTACAGAAACCCAACCTAAAACCCCAAACAGCAAGCAATGCAGGTGTAGAAGCACGGTGGCTAGGAAAAACTCCCTAGAAAGGCCAGAAGCTAGGAAGAAACCTAGAGAGGAACCAGGCTTTGTCATGTATTTTAAAAGTGCTGAAAATGTGACATGTTTTAATTGTGGGAACCCATGTCTTTGGATTGCCCGACAAGGGTGAAAGAGATTGAGGTAGATATCATTGTGGATGCGGCGGAGTGGTTCCTGAGACTGAAAGATCTCTCGGCGGATGAGTTGCATGGAGTATTGTCACAAGCCGTACCACTCTCTCAGGCCCTAGAGCTTGAGAAGGGAGCTATGGAGATTTAAAAGAAGGAAGAAGTGGGAGTTTTGTTTTGTTTTGTCAATGTCCTTTTTTATTTGGGTGGATTAAGTTAGTTTTCCCTATCACGTATGGATTTTTTCCCCCTTGTTTTTTCAACCCGTCCAGTTGGTGGCGGCAATACACCTTTTTTTGTTGTAGTCTGCCATAAAACCCACAGAAGAAGACGAAGAAGAACATTTTCTTGCTTTAAATTAAAAGATACTGTTGCACAAACAATATGCTGATTTACGTCTACACCATCACTGGTATTATCAGTCTGTATAGCTAATTACGTTTGCTCTGACTCAGTACATTTATTAGCTAGCTAGCAATTAGCATTAGCGGCTAACAAGATTTAGACCCAAACTAGCTGTTTGTAGATGTAAGAAACACAAACTAATAGTGTAATTATAGAATGCTAGTGGACTTATATTAAGAAGCAAAGTAAAAACAGCATCTTGTCATCAATGTTGTTGCATGTGCTGCATTGACCATGCAGACTGAACGCAAGTGTCTCGTGGTTGAGAAACAACAAATGGGCTCCTTGAGTGGGGCTAGGTCTGTGTGGAAAGCGGCATGGAGAGAGATGAGTCAAGTACCTTAGTAAACTATAAAAATGGATGTTACACACGGCACATCACATTTAACAAACCAAACATTCAAATACTGTTATAGAAAGTAAAGTAAAAACTCAAACCGGTCCTTGCATCAATACTAGTATAGCGCCCAGTCCTACTGACATAACTTTGTCACTCATTATTATGACGTTTTGCACATTGCAAACATATAACAAACACTTCAGTGAAGAGAGCAACAGGGTCCACAAAGAAAAGTAGCTGTAAAAAAAGATACTGTCAGACATTACAGCATCATTCACTTTGTTGGTCCTCGAGGGGCTGGATTCCTCTCTAATTGAAGTTGTTATGGTCATTGGGATTGTTCTGTTGGTCACATAAGCCACGCTATCTCAATCAAGCACAGATAAAGTATACTGCTCAAAAAAAATAAAGGGAACACTTAAACAATACACTTTAACTCCAAGTCAATCACACTTCTGTGAAATCAAACTGTCCACTTAGGCAGCAACACTGATTGACAATACATTTCACATGCTGTTGTGCAAATGGAATAGACAACAGGTGGAAATTATAGGCAATTAGCACAGACCACTTCTCAGTTCCTATGCTTCCTGGCTGATGTTTTGGTCACTTTTGAATGCTGGCGGTGCTTTCACTCTAGTGGTAGCATGAGACGGAGTCTACAACCCACACAAGTGGCTCAGGTAGTGCAGCTCATCCAGAATGGAACATCAATGCGAGCTGTGGCAAGAAGGTTTGCTGTGTCTGTCAGCGTAGTGTCCAGACCATGGAGGCGCTACCAGGAGACAGGCCAGCACATCAGGAGACGTGGAGGAGGCCGTAGGAGGGCAACAACTCAGCAGCAGGACCGCTACCTCCGCCTTTGTGCAAGGAGGAGCAGGAGGAGCACTGCCAGAGCCCTGCAAAATAAGCTCCAGCAGGCCACAAATGTGCATGTGTCTGCTCAAACGGTCAGAAACAGACTCCATGAGGGTGGTATGAGGGCCCGACGTCCACAGGTGGGGGTTGTGCTTACAGCCCAACACCGTGCAGGACGTTTGGCATTTGCCAGAGAACACCAAGGTTGGCAAATTCGCCACTGGTGCCTTGTGCTCTTCACAGATGAAAGCAGGTTCACATGTGACAGACGTGACAGAGTCTGGAGACGCCGTGGAGAACGTTCTGCTGCCTGCAACATCCTCCAGCATGACCGGTTTGGCGGTGGGTCAGTCATGGTGTGGGGTGGCATTTCTTTGGGGGGCCACACAGACCTCCATGTGCTCGCCAGAGGTAGCCTGACTGCCATTAGGTACCGAGATGAGATCCTCAGACCCCTTGTGAGACCATATGCTGGTGCGGTTGGCCCTGGATTCCTCCTAATGCAAGACAATGCTAGACCTCATGTGGCTGGGGTGTGTCAGCAGTTCCTGCAAGAGGAAGGCATTGATGCTATGGACTGGCCCGCCCATTCCCCAGACCTGAATCCAATTGAGCACATCTGGGACATCATGTCTGTCCAGGAGTTGGCGGATGCTTTAGTCCAGGTCTGGGAGGAGATCCCTCAGGAGACTATCCGCCACCTCATCAGGAGCATGCCCAGGCGTTGTAGGGAGGTCATACAGGCACGTGGAGGCCACACACACTACTGAGCCTCATTTTGACTTGTTTTAAGGACATTACATCAAAGTTGGATCAGCCTGTAGTGTGGTTTTCCTCTTTAATTTTGAGTGTGACTCCAAATCCAGACCTCCATGGTTGATCAATTTGATTTCCATTGATACTTTTTGTGTGATTGTGTTGTCAGCACATTCAACTATGTAAAGAAAAATGTATTTAATAAGAATATTTCATTCATTTAGATCTAGGATGTGTTATTTTAGTGTTGCCTTTATTTTTTTGAGCAGTGTATATGAAATTATTTCAAATAGTATGTGTGCCAGGGTGGGGCTTAATTCAGAATTTTGGAATTGACTCCCATTCAACCCATGAGTTGAAATTGCAATTGAATTGGCCACTGCACAGGCTGTAGCATTTGAATTAGAGTTTGAGTGACAGGAACAACGGCGATTTAAGCATGTAAATCTTGGTGGGGCAAAAACAAATTATGTATGTCAGCAAAGCCACAACACTAAACAATAGATTAATTGCACTATAACGGTGCCCACAAACTGTTAGGTCCTACATAAAGCTGTCCCAACAGCACTACCAACACCTTACCACTGCTCCACCTGGCTATCAGCAGAGCCTTGTCTGGCAGCGAAACAGTACTGCCTTTAAAAAAACATACAGTGCCTTGCGAAAGTATTCGGCCCCCTTGAACTTTGCGACCTTTTGCCACATTTCAGGCTTCAAACATAAAGATATAAAACTGTATTTTTTTGTGAAGAATCAACAATAAGTGGAACACAATCATGAAGTGGAACGACATTTATTGGATATTTCAAACTTTTTTAACAAATCAAAAACTGAAAAATTGGGCGTGCAAAATTATTCAGCCCCTTTACTTTCAGTGCAGCAAACTCTCTCCAGAAGTTCAGTGAGGATATCTGAATGATCCAATGTTGGCCTAAATGACTAATGATGATAAATACAATCCACCTGTGTGTAATCAAGTCTCCGTATAAATGCACCTGCACTGTGATAGTCTCAGAGGTCCGTTAAAAGCGCAGAGAGCATCATGAAGAACAAGGAACGACGAGGGGATAAGAGGCAATCTGTCATTTCTATTAAGACATTAATGAGCGAGCTAGGATGGACGTTGTCAATGTAACTATTTGTTCAGCACTTTTTAAATGTACAGCGATCGAAATCAGAACATGGGCCGTTCTTACAGTGTTCTCCCTGTACACCAAGTTAGACCCGTAGGATAAATAACGGGCCATATAAGCAGACAATATTCAATGATTACATTTCTCTAAAACAGGCTATAGGCTACAGGTGCACGTGCACCACCAAGTCAGAACAGTAGGCGAAAGAGGGGAAAAGGACCAAATTATTAATTAGCGTGAGGCACATGGGCAACAGCTTGCTACACCACATACGCTTAGTATTACGTTCTTAGCTACAGTATACATATGGCATATTACATAATTGATGCAGCAGCATACAAGACATTTTTGGACTCACCTTGTGTAAACTCATTGTTGAACTCATTGTTGAATTTGCGATTACCAACTTCTTGTGTAAAGTTTATGTCCAATGGCCGATGTGCACCGATATGTTTTATCTATAATTTCTCTTCATTATTTATCTTCATATGACAAGAGGATTTGAAAAGGATTTGCCAGTAGATTGTCGACTTGATTCATGATGCTGACTGCTAGCTAAGATTTTGAATGTATGATGTTCACATGATCAGTTCAATCGAAGCTACTGTACATATAACGTGATTTGACGTAATGTTATCTGTACCCAATGACCTTGAGCCTTCTTGGATGGGCACTTCTAATGTATTTCTATGTCCATACCCAAAGGGCTCGAATTCTCAAAGTCTCCCCTTAGACTTTGCGGTGACGTAGTTTCCCCATGAGTGACAGAACACTGAGCCAATCATGGCGCAACGCTCCGTATTTTCTGCTGGCTTGCCCCACCACCACAGAAGCACTGGCCTGAGCTGCCTTACTTAAGAAAGCAAAAAAAGAGACCATGTTTATATGCAGCTTTATTAACTCAGTGATATATATACACTACCGTTCAAAGGTTTGGGGTCACTTAGAAATGTCCTTGTTTTTGAAAGAAAAGCATTAAAGGAACATTAAAGAAACATCAAATTGATCAGAAATACAGTGTAGACATTGTTAATGTTGTAAATGACTGTTGTAGCTGGAAACGGCAGATTTGTTATGGAATATCTAGGTGTACAGAGGCCCATTATCAGCAACCATCACTCCTGTATTCCAATGGCATTGTGTTAGCTAATCCAAGCTTATAATTTTAAAAGGCTAATTGATCATTAGAAAACCCTTTTGCCATTAATGTTAGCGCAGCTGAAAACTGTTGTTCTGATTAAAGAAGCAGTAAAACTGGGCGTCTTTATACTAGTTGTGTATCTGGAGCATCAGCATTTGTGGGTTCGATTACAGGCTCAAAATGCAACTGAGTAAGGGGACATGAACATTCGTGTGTCTAGTTTGAGAAACAGACACCTCACAAGTCCTCAACTGGCAGCTTCATTAAATAGTACACGCAAAACACCAGTCTCAACATCAACAGTGAAGAGGCGACTTCGGGATGCTGGCTTTCTAGGCAGAGTTGAGAGTTGCAAAGAAAAAGCCAAATCTCAGACTGGCCAATAAAAATAAAAGATTAAGATGGGCAAAAGAACACAAACACTGGACACAGGACCTCTACCTAGAAGGCCAGCATCAATGGAAAAGAGCTGAGATGGAAGTGAACATCCGCTCGTGTCAGAGTCATATTTGCTAAACCGGTATAATTGAACCAATCTAGTGAAGTATTTTACAGAGATGATTTACTGTCTCATAGTAAATACTTTGATACTTTGAAAGAAATGGAACCCAAGGCAATATTCATTAACTGTAAATAATTGAGCGGCTTGGAAAGTGTATCACCAAGGTGAAATTAGCCTCTTATTATTTTATAAAGTTTGTGTTCCTAGGGCTTTCCAGTTAGGATTATAAAAAATCTACAGCCCTCCGACAAATTACTCACTAGAGTGATTCGCTATGGGTCTTTAAAACAACCCAATCAGCTCCATATTGTTTCAAATTGATAAAATGTGATGTTGCCCTCTGTATATAATAATATAATAATATATCCCATTTAGCAGACGCTTTTGTCCAAAGCGACTTACAAGTCGGCTGGGGCCACTACTTTTACATATGGGTGGCCCCAGCGGGAATCGAACCCACGACGCTTGGCGTTGCAAGCGCCATGCTCTACCGACTGAGCCACACTATCCTCTGTCTAGTACAGAGGATAGCTTGGTATGTCCTTTATCTCCTGTGCCTTCTATATTCCTAACTACTGTAACGGGTTTCTTCCAACTCCTCCTCTGACGAAGAGGTGGAACAAGGATCGGACCAAAATGCAGCGTGGTTCGTTAGATACATCTTTAATGATGAAGAAAACACGAACAATACAAAACAACAAACGTCGAAAACCGAAACAGCCCTGACTGGTGCAACAAACACAGAGACAGGAACAATCACCCACAAACACACAGTGAAACCCAGGCTACCTAAATATGGTTCCCAATCAGAGACAACGATAATCACCTGACTCTGATTGAGAACCGCCTCAGGCAGCCATAGACTAATCTATACAGCCCACACAACCCCAAGACGAAACACACTACAAATAAACCCATGTCACACCCTGGCCTGACCCAATAAATGAAGATAACATAATAAATATAGACCAGGGCGTGACAACTACACCCATTATTTTTAACATTTATATTTTAGTAGTTAAAGGAGACTCTCTTGTTCATAGAGACCTACAATAAGTGCATTCAAATAATGAGAAGTAACCATATCATACAAACATTGCAAGTAAAACCTTCTTCAAAGGTTCAAAGAAATTGTATTTGAAGAGTTTCTTAAAAATGATTTCCATTTTGGGACCTACTTGGATTGATCCACTTATTCTCCCAATAGGGGGTAATGGAGCTCCTCATTGAGTCAGGCAGGCGACAGGCCGGTAGATAAGTAGCCAGGGCTCACACGCGCCAGCTCTCCTAGGGGAAGCCTCACTGGCAAACAAACACATCTACCCTCTGCCAACGCTGAGTGAATCAGCGTCTTTTTTTCTTCTTTCATTTTTACCTCAGGGAGGATCTCGCAAATGGAGTTTGTTTACATTAGCTAACACCAGGCTAATTTCTTAACCGTTTGCGAACCCATATGAGTTTTATGAAGGTTTCACCTCTCTTTGCCTCATGGTTTTTTTCTTGTCTCTCGCATTCTCTCTCTCTTTGTATCACCAAAGTACTTTTGCATTGAGTCTCAGCAGTACCAGTGTGGGGGTGGCATCTTCAGTTTCCAGTGATGCAACATAAAAGGCCGCTGAGACTTTATTTAACATTTTATTCACCCACAAACCATGTGACAAACGAGAAATGGGGCAGCTGTCAATGCCTCAATTGGTTATTTTGCAGTGTCCTTAAAGGTGATAGGCCACAGCCACACCACGTTTTGAGGCCCGGGTTTCGGTATGTGTGCCTCGGCTTCACAAATTTTGTTCCAAACTGCTTTACAGTAAAGCAGTGTTGTGTTGGTAGATGTGCGTAAGTGTGGTGCTCAGAGGTGTGCATACATTATGAAACGTGTTGGTCTGTGTATGTGTGGTGGTTGTGTGTGTGTGATTATAGGCCTATGTGTGTGTCTGTGAGTGTGTAGTGTTTGTTCTCATGTGTGTTTTTGTGTGTGTGTGTTTTTGTGTGTGTGTGTGTGTGTGCGCGTGTGTGTGTGTGTGTGCGTGTGTGTGTGTGTGTGTGCGTGTGTGCGTGTGTGTGTGTGTGTGTGTGTGTGTGTGTGTGTGTGTGCCTGTGAGTGAGGTGTCTGTTCTCATGTGTGAGTTTTTGTGTTTGTGTATGTATGTTTGATTGATTATGTATCCTCTCTAGTTACAGTTCAAAGTGATCCCTCTTTTCCATCATTCATCCTAACCCGTATTGTCTGCTCTAGTTTGGTCAGACAGCCGCTCCTATGAGGCCTGGGAGCTCCATGGCTCTTCCCTAGTCTCCAAAGCCTTGGCTCTGTGTCAGTGTTCAATCCAACTCTTCTGGGAATTGGGGGGGCACCGGGAAGAGGGCTGTAAGGGGGTGGCAGAGGATGTGAGCTCATTAAGAACCATTCTTCCCGTGCAGCGTGGCACTGTATGGAACCACTGTTTGAGACCCATGTCATTACCCCTCGGCTCCCCCTGCATGAGTGGGGAGGGAAGGGTGAGAGAGGGGAGGATATTTTGGGGCTTGATATATTCCTTTTGAAAATGCCCTGCTTGTAATGCCGATCTAAAGGGCTTCCCTCTCCTTTCCTCCCCCTCCTTCTGTTCTCTCTCTACCTCCTGTCTCTCTCACCACAGGCCCGGTACGGTGCGGGTGGAAGAGGTGTTCACCTCCTCCACAGTACCCCACCCCCAGGCTCCAACCCAGCTGGGAAAAGACTGCCCACTGCTGGGGTGAGATATGGCTAAGGCCCCCCTAACCTCCTACCTCTATGCTAAAGCCCCAGAGGGTGTTCCCCAGGGGTTGGTACTGAGCCCCTTGTAGGTTCAGAAGGTTGTGATCCATGAATTAACACTCCCTAGACTCTAGAGTTAGCACATTAGTGGTCCTCTAGCATGCCAACAAGCAAACCCAGAGGCACTTATATGCAGGGCAGGTACACACACCATTTATTTATTTACCATAGAGAACGAGTAGCAGTTTAGCTAATATGCTCTTCTTGTATGTTCTACTTTTGTTGTCTATTATACATTTAATAGGATATAATGGTCATAAACACATGTAGGGATTTCTCAAAGGATCTTTGTGACGTTTTATACGGCCGGGTAATTTTTGTAGGACATCTCACTGGAAGTTGCACTGAGAGTATGTTTATATTGTTCTTGTGCTCCAATTATTTATATTCTAGAGGGTTCCCATTGATAGTAAATATGGAAATCATATTTAAAGCACACACACACTGCTCCGTACTCATCGAGACTCCAAACACTCTAGTAGTCATTGTAACCATCCCTTATGTTTCCCCCGTGGTTGTTCTCGGTTGTTTTCACACGGAACCATGCAGGGAGAAAAGAAGCCCGAGATGTAAATAGACTGATACGCTTCCCTTGCTGGTAATGATTTCTTTTTGTCACTGCCAGAACAGTCAAAACTTCAGCTGCGCTTTTTTTCCTCTCTTCTTTCTATTCCTTTTCTCTTTCATACGTTCATATGGTGCAGGGAGGCACGAGAGCAGTAGATCGCATTCAGATAACCAATTATATGCTGGAGAAAAACTAACGTACCCCCCCCCTATCTGATGTTGCGGCGAGCAGAGGCAAAGAGATGGGGTAATGTGACATTCACTCTGCCCTTCATCTCCCCATCGCTGTTTGCCAGATTCAGTTAAAAGTGGGTTCTGCTGTACATCCTCTACCCCGCCAGAGAAACCTCACTGACACATACACACACACACACACACACACACACACACACACACACACACACACACACACACACACACACACACACACACACACACACACACACACACACACACGCACACGTGTACACACGCACACAAACGTGCACACACACATACACCCACAAACAAAGAAATGGCAGACACCCGCTCACACTTACACCATCCCCTTCCCCCTCCATGGCTGCACCTTACCGTTACATTAGAATGTGTGTCTGTGGATGGGTGCAGTAGATATACCAATTGTTTGTTTTGTGTGTGTGTGTGTGTGTGTGTGTGTGTGTGTGTGTGTGTGTGTGTGTGTGTGTGTGTGCGTGTGGCGTTCAGTGTCTGTGTTCAGTGTTTATCTACCTCTCCACTTGTTACCCTATGCATGCTCATGTTTAGGTTTCTGATAGTTCACAGGTTAGCCCACACTACAGTATATGAGCTAACACAGTTGAACCTAAGGAAGCCCTCTTATCCCCTGTTCATGCTAAGACTAAAGTGTCAGGCTCGTTATATTTTGCTCATTAATTCTCTGTATTTCCCCCGACACAGGTTAATAGGTGGGCTGTCAGAGGCCATAGTGGCTGGATGGGTAAAGACAGATTGGGTGAAACACATTTTCCAGGGGACTCAGGGGGATGTTTTATAAGGGCTCTTTTACTCACGTTCACTTTCTCTCATGTATACACACATCCTTGTTCACACTGTCAAAGCAACAGACACTCAAGCTCATGAAGAAGCACACACGGATGCATGCACCCTCACACACATAAAAGACTTGCAAACATAGACCAAGAACTCACTGAATATAAACAGTATTTATTATACAGCTATTTTACATTTCATATCCCCTATTGTGGGCTGTTGAGGCCTTTTGTTATACTATGGCAGTAGTTTTGAATTAGATACTATTTATGCTTCAATCTTGTCTAGTCCTTGTGTTTTGAACATATTTTTCTCTACTATTGTCTTAACTCCAAACTCTATCCACCAGCATTGTGAAACTATTATTTTTTTATAATGGGAGTGAGTTGAAAAGCTTGGAGTTGAAAATGGTCACAGTGGCCAAATCAAATCGGGCAAAAAGAAAAAAACATCTCTCAAAACTGATTCCATCTTTCTTTCAACTATTGACCTGTGAGCGTTGCTTGAATGGGAGATTTTTATCCTATTGTACGCGCTCACAGTGAAAACAAGACCTTATTTAGCGCCACCCCACCCAACCCCATTCCATAGCGCCTTTCTCTTCAATCTCTCTTTCAATCTCTCTATTGTTCAACCTCGGCTGTGTTGTGGTGGTTCGACTGCAGCAGCAAGTGGATGGATGACAACCATCTCAGCTGGCTGCCATTTTCTTTTTACATATTTGCAGTGTAAACATGCCTCCATAGTTTGTCATCCTTCTTTTGCTCTTTAAATTATCATTATTTTAGAATGAAAACATTATTTTATGCGTTAGCACTACCTTGATGTGTCGACCAAATAATGCTACCAACAGAATATATTCTCTTTGAGTCTCTGTATTTATTGTCATAGAGTTGAATATTGTTGTCTTCAAGTCAGTTTGTTGGAGCATTAGGCCAACCTTGCTTACTGGTAGTAGTTTCATCCTAAGGTTAGCTAAAACCGTTTTTCATTGAAATTGTAGTGGGATTTGGGTATAATGCCACACAGTTTGACACTCGCCCTACTAACTCGTGTTGAGTGCTAATTATAGACAGTCATACACTATATTTTAAAAAGTATTTGGACACCCATTAAAAGGAGTGGCCACATCTGTTGCTGACAGGTGTATATAATCGAGCACACGAGCACACGGCCATGCAATTTCCATAGACAAACATTGGCAGTAGAATGGCCTTACTGAAGAGCTCAGTGACTTTCAACGTGGCACAGTCATAGGATGCCACCTTTTCAACAAGTCAGTTTGTCAAATTTCTGCCCTACTAGAGCTGCCCCGGTCAACTGTAAGTGCTGTTATTGTGAAGTGAAAACGTCTAGGGGCAACAACGTCTCAGCCGTGAAGTGGAAAGCCACACAACCTCACAGAACGGGCCTGCCGATTCCTGAAGAGTGTAGCATGTAAAAATCGTCTGTCTTCGGTTGCAACACAGTTCCAAACTGCCTCTGGAAGCAACGTCAGCAACTATTCGTTGGGAGCTTCATGAAATGGGTTTCCATGGCTGAGCAGCCGCACACAAGCCTAAGATCACCAAGCGCAATGCCAAGCGTCGGCTGGAGTGGTGTAATGCTCGCTTCACCATCTGGCAGTCCGACGGATGAATTTGGGTTTGGCGGATGCCAAGAGAACGCTACCTGCCCGAATGTATAGTGTCAACTGTAAAGTTTGGTGAAGGAGGAATAATGGTCTGGGGCTGTTCTTCATGGTTCGGGCTAGGCCCCTCAGCATAAAATGACTTTCTAGACGATTCTGTGCTTCCAATTATGTGGCAACAGTTTGGGCAAGGCCCTTTCCTGTTTCAGAATGACACTGCCCTCATGACAAAGCTAGGTCCATACAGAAATGGTTTGTCGAGATCGGTGTGGAGGAACTTAACTGGATAAGAGCGTCTGCCAAATGACTTAAATGTAAATGTAAACTAGCCTGCACAGAGCCCTGAACTCAACCCCATCGAACACCTTTGGGATGAATTGGAACGCCAACTGCGAGCCAGGCCTAATCTCCCAACATCAGTGCCCGACCTCACTAATGCTCTTGTAGCGGAATGGAAGCAAGTCCCAGCAGCAATGTTCCAACGTCTAGGGGAAAGCCTTCTCAGAAGAGTGGAGGCTGTTATAGCAGCAAAGAGGCGACCAACTCCACATACTTTTGGTCATGTAATGTATCTGTAATATAGATCTGTGTACTAGGTATAGAAATAAATATTTGCATGCGCAAATGAATTGTGTGGTAGAGAGGATAAAACAAAAGGTGGATTTGAGGCACTGTTGGTGGATTTGACCTAGCAGTGCTGGTGCAGCTCTGTCTGTGTAGTTAGGATCAAGCAGTCAGACCCAGGAAGAGGCCCCGTTTCCCCTTATCTAACGACAACAGAGCGGGTGTCGCCATGGCCACGGGCTGCACTCTTTATGGGCTTACGGCTGTGTGGGTGTGTGTCTGTGCATGTGTGTGTGTTTGTGTGTGTGCAATAAAACATTTTTATTTATTTATTTATTTTCTTTGTGACAGGTTGGGCCCTCTCAAAATTCAGTCACACATTGTTTCAGGAATTGTTTCAGGTTGAAGCTGGCGAGGACCTTCAGTTAATTGCACAGGAAAAGAAGGGGAGAAGAGGAAGATGGAGGAGTAGAGTGCTCAAACCGACATGCATATTGCATGAGTCCCTCCACCGCACCCCGTTCTTCACAGAATGGCTGAGCAGTGCTTGTTAATTCCGCTCGACGAGAGAATTATTTTTGGAGAGTTAGTGTACTGTACTGGCAAAAGCTTTTAATGTCACAAGTATCATACACTCGCTCTTTATAGATTGTCTTATATAAATTGACAAAAAATAAATCCCTGTCAAAATATTTTCCTTCTTCCATGGTAAACTGCGACACATTGTAGCCACCAATGTTAATGGTTCCGAGGCCACCTCGCCAGTGATTAAGATTTCAGTAACACATTCAACGTGTCGCCATAACGCCTTCAGTTCTCAGTCCTTTTTCCGATTGGTGCCTCAAATACAACCCAGTTGAGTGGTCTGATCGATCAGTCTATTTGTTTTCTAACTGCCATTCAGCAGTAGGCCTATGCTGCAAGGTAAAATGTGAAGACATGTAATGTAGGGCTATGTAAGGTGTTTGTGTTGGCTGGCTTGGCTAGCCCACCAACAGGAATGGATTCTTTGGTGTCATGGTGGGTTAGCAGACCTGGGTTTGAATACTATTTGAAATCTTCAAATACTTTGAGCGTTTAGTTTAGCCTGATTGGAGTACCAAGGGTTAGCACTTTTGCCACTACTCTATTGGTTCTATTGCGCCAAGCGAGCTCAATCAAACCCAGATCACGTATTTGTAAGGATTATAAATAAAGTTTTAAGCCAGGTCTATGAGATAGTTGTGTTGGTATTCAAGAGGAAATTATATATCGCGCGAGCCAAGATGAGAAGACAGCAACATTGTGTTCGACCATTACATCTCTGTAAATATTACATGTATAAGCTAGTTAACATTACTTCCACCTCTGAGTTCATTATTTTTCAAGCTCCACGCTCATCGATGATGGCAAGGCCTGACCTAGTTCTGACTTCCTCTCTCTCTCTCTCTCTCCCCTTCTCTCTCTCTTTCCCTTCTCTCTCTCTTTCCCAATCTTTCTCGCTCTCTTTCCCAGTTTGTTCCATCTCTTTCTCCCCATCTCTCTCACTCTCTCCCCGTTTCGCTCTTTCTCCCCATGTCTCTTTCTCACCGTCTCTCACTCCCTCCCCGTCTCTCAATCCCTCCCCCGTCTGTCTCTCTCACCGTCTCTCTGTCAGCACGTTTCTCTCTCTCTCCATCTGTCTCTCTCCCGTCTCTCTCTCCCCCATCTCTCTCTCCCCGTCTCTCTCTCCCCATTTCTCTCTCTCCCTGTCTCTTTCTCCCCATCTCCGTCTCTCTCCCGTCTCTCTATGTCAGCCCATTTCTCTCTCCCCGTCTCTCTCTTCCCGTCTCTCTCTGTCAGCCCGTTTCTCTCTCCCCGTCTTTCTCTGTCAGCCCGTTTCTCTCTCCCCGTCTCTCTCTGTCAGCCCGTTTCTCTCTCCCTGTCTCTCTCTCCCCATCTCTGTCTCTCCCCGTCTCTCTCTGTCAGCCCGTTTCTCTCTCCCCGTCTTTCTCTCCCCGTCTCTCTCTGTCAGCCCGTTTCTCTCTCCCCGTCTCTCTCTGTCAGCCCGTTTCTCTCTCCCCATCTCTGTCTCTCTCCCTGTGTCTCTCTCCCCATCTCTGTCTCCCTCACCATCTCTGTCTCTCTCACCGTCTCCTTCCCCGTCTCTCTCTCCCCATCTCTGTCTCTCTCTCTCCCCGTCTCTCTCTCTCCCCGTCTCTCTCTCTCCCCGTCTCTCTCCCCGTTTCTCTCTCCCCCCGTCTCTCTCTCCCCGTTTCTCTCTCCCCCGTCTCTCTCTCCCCGTTTCTCTCTCTCCCCCCGTCACTCTCCCCGTTTCTCTCTCTCCCCGTTTCTCTCTCTCCCCCCGTCTCTCTCTCCCCGTTTCTCTCTCCCCCGTCTCTCTCTCCCCGTTTCTCTCTCTCCCCCCGTCACTCTCCCCGTCTCTCTCTCTCCCCGTCTCTCTCCCCGTTTCTCTCTCTCCCCCGTCTCTCTCTCCCCGTTTCTCTCTCCCCCGTCTCGCTCTCCCCGTTTCTCTCTCTCCCCCCGTCACTCTCCCCGTTTCTCTCTCTCCCCCCTCTCTCTCCCCGTCTCTCTCTCCCCATCTCTCTCTCTCCCCATTTCTCTCTCTCCCCGTCTCTGTCTCTCTACCGTCTCTCTCTCTCCCCGTCTCTCTCTCCCCGTTTCTCTCTCCCTGTCTCTCTCTCCCCATTTCTCTCTCTCCCTGTCTCCCTCTCTTCATCTCTGTCTCTCTCCCGTCTCTCTCTCCCCATTTCTCTCTCTCTCCGTCTCACTTTTCCCATTTCTCTCTCTCTTCCTCCTCGTCTCTCTCTCGCTCCCTGTCTCTCTCTCTTTCACCCTGTCTCCCTCTCTCTCCCTCTCCCCGTTTGTTAACATTGCCAAAGCAAAGTACATTATAAAGAAAAGTGAAATAAACATTCAAATTAACAGGAAACATTACACTCATTACAAATACATTTTAAATGTCATATTATGTGCAAATAATTCAATTACGAAAGAGAAAATAAATAAACATAAATATGGGTTGTATTTACAATGGTGTTCTCTCTCTCAATTTCAATTAAATTCAATTGACTTTATTGACATGGCAAGTTCATTATTACTTACATTGTCAAGTATACATATCGAAAAATAAAATAAAAATATATATTTATATATAAATAAATGGTGGGACCAACAGCAATAACAGCAACCAACAGCAATCTCTCTCCCTGTTTCTCTCTCACTCCATCTCTCATACATGCTCTTCCTCACTCTCCCAGTCTCTCTCTCTCTCTTTTTCTCTCCACCACATGTCACACTGGGAAACATTGCGAGTGGCGGTCCCTGCTGAACAATTACCATGCAAAGCAATCCAAATTGAGATGTTTCCCGAAAACAACATGTGTGTAATTACTGCTTAATGAGCCCCTTGTCTAGGCCGAATGCACAATTAGACCGGAAATGGGGAAGCAGTGCCGGGACCCACTGGAGAGGGAGGGGGAGAGAGATGGAGAGAAGGAGAGAGAGAGAGAGAGGTTTCTGCAGTGAATGTGGAGTAATGGCTGCGCTGATAGCATTCTGCCGAGGATAAATTGGCATTTTAAAAGGGAGAGAGGCAGTGCAAGGAGAGCTAGAAGAGCTGAGAAAAAGCCTTACATTGGAATATATGTGCAGCCATGTTGAACCACAAAATGGCTGACCTTTCTCTGTTGTATTGGGGCCTATTGGTGGTTGATTGGTAGTCGGTTGGATTCAATTTGAACGTCAGATATCTTCCCAAGTCAGTGTTGAAAAGACAAGACTGTGACTACACAGATAAAGACTTACATTTTGTATCCATTTTTCAAAAGAAGAGGGTAAAAGGATCTAAAAATTGGTGTATTTGTTGACTGTACTATGAGACCAGACGGAGTCTCTTCCAGCCTCACCTCTTTATGTAACTGCCGACTACAGTGGTTTTTGATAGATGAAATTCAACTCATATGTTGATGTAGTGGAGAGGCTTTCATGAAAAAATTATATCACCCCGTACCATTCATTGATCAAGGTGTTGTACACATAATGTATGTCGTGCGGTTTTGAAAGGAGATAGGCCAATGATTTCACCAAAATAAATGTCTGAACATATCATACCTATTCAAAGTGAACAGAATATATGTGCTTGGCATTTAAACTGTTCTCGCCATAATATATAGTTGGTCTTTTACCAAATAGGGATATCTTCTGTTTACTACCTGACTGGCTCAATAATAATAATAAATGCAATGAACTTTTAACAAGGTGCTCCATGTGACTACCTCATGAAGCTGGTTGAGAGAATGCCAAGAGTGTGCAAAGCTGTCATCAAGGGGAAGGGTGGTTACTTTGAAGAATATAAAATATATATTGATTTGTTTAACACTTTTGGTTACTACATGATTCCATATGTGTTATTTCATAGTTTTCAATATTATTATGAATATTCTACATTGTAGAAAATATATATTTTTAAATAAATACAAAATTCTAATATTAACTTGAATGAGTAGGTGTGTCCAAACTTTTGACCCCCAAAATGAATTATGATTGTGTTTTGTGCCATGCTAAAATGTGTTAAATATATTATTGGAGACAAGAAACTGAGGTGTCATTAAGACATCTTATTTATGTGTCTGGGTGGTGAATCTATAGGGACGAATATTAATGTTTATTAGAATAAGCAAGTCGATCCTCACAAGGTTTCCTTGAGATGCATCATTAACCAACCATTGCTCCGGGCCACTGCTCCTTCCCCAGTCATTACTAGCAATAATTTGGTGTAAATTGTGAATCCCTCTCCCTCTCTGTATCTTTCATTCTCCCTGGCCGTGTCTGAAATCCATATTGCCTACTACTTACTAAAACTGCATATTGTGTACTGATGAAACAACGTACTATTTAGAACACACTGTTTAGTAAAAAAACGTATGATGTAAGCTTCAAATATCAACATGCGTCATCTAATGTTGAATTGCGTTGTTTCCCGCCATTCATTCATTTTGGTACAGCACGTCCCCTCATCTGATCATGGTTATGAATAGATTATTCTCTTCCTCAATAGCATGCAGTGAATTTGGACTAGATGACAACCGAAACAGTATGACATCCTGGCATTTAAAACATACTACATTTTTTTGAAATTTCACACACTATGAAACATTATATTTTCGCATCCCAAAAATGCCTACTATTTAGTATTGGTATTCAAACACAACCCGTCTCTCGCTGTCTCTCTCTCGCTCTCTTTCTATCGCTCTGTCTGTAACTCATCTATCTACTGTATCTACAGTGCCATTTTCTGTCAACGATCTTCACAAAATGCTCTAATGTCAAAGTGGATTTAAAAAAAAAACGTTTGTAAAAAAAAAAAAAAAAAAAAAGACAAATAAAACATGAATATATCTTAGTTAGATAAGTATTCAACCCCCTGGGTCAATATATGTTAGAATCTCCATTGGTAGTGATTACAGCTGTGAGTCTTTCTGGGTAAGTCTCTAAGAGCTTTCCACACCTGGATTGTGCAACCTTTGCCCATTGTTTTTTTCAAAATTCTTCAAGCTCTGTCAAATTGGTTGTTGATCATTGCCATTTTCAGGTCTTGCCATAGATTTTCAAGCAGATTTAAGTCAAGACTATAACTCGGCCACTCAGGAACATTGTCTTCTTGGTAAGCAACTCCAGGGTAGATTTGGCCTTGTGTTTTAGGTTATTGTCCTTCTGAAAGGTGAATTAATCTCCCAGTGTTTGGTGGAAAGCAGACTGAACTAAATTTTCCTCCAGGATTTTACCAGTACTTAGCTCCAGTCAGTTTATTTTTTATCCTTGTCAGAGTCGTGTGTATAAGTGGCACGGAAGTCAGGCGCAGGAGAGTCAAACAGAGTGTAAAATGGAGTCTTTTAATGAATGTCCACGTAACATGCTCCATAACACTAATAAGACATGAATATAAACAAACATGGGTACGAGGACCCGTCGCGCACCTATACAATAAACACAACACTGACAATAAACAATCTCTGACAAAGACATGAGGGGAAACAGGGGGTTAAATACACAACAAGTAATGAATGGGATTGAAAACAGGTGTGTGGGAAGGCAAGATAAAACCAATGGAAAATGAAAAATGGATCAATGATGGCTAGAAGACCGGTGACTTCGACCGCCAAGCACCGCCCGAACAAGGAGAGGCAGTCGTGACATTGCCACGCCCCTGACGCGCGGCTCCAGCACTGGCCCCGGGGACGACCCGGAGGGCGAGGTGCAGGGCGATCCGGATGGAGACGGTGGAATTCTTTTAACATGGAAGGATCTAACATGTGCTCCAATGGAACCCAGCATCTCTCTTCCGGCCCGTACCCCTCCCAGTCCACGAGGTACTGAAGGCCCCTCGCCCGACGTCTCGAATCCAAAATGGATCGAACAGAGTATGCCGGTACCCCCTCGATGTCTAGAGGAGGCGGAGGAACATCACGCACTTCAGCCTCCTGGAGCGGTCCAGCCCCACCGGCCTGAGGAGAGACACATGGAACGAGGGGTTAATACGGTAATTAGTGGGCAGTTGTAACCTATAACATACCTCGTTCACTCTCCTCAGGACTTTAAACGGCCCCACAAACCGCGGACCCAGCTTCCGGCAGAGCAGGTGGAGGGGCAGGTTTCAGGCAGAGAGCCAGACCCTGTCCCCTGGTGCGAACACCGGGGCCTTACTGCGGTGATGGTCTGCGCCAATTTTCTGGCGCCTTATGGCACGCTGAAGGTGGACGTGGGCTGCCTCCCAGGTTTCTTCAGCGCACCAAAACCAATTGTCCACCGCAGGAGCCTCGGTCTGACTCTGATGCCAAGGAGCCAGAACTGATACCCTAATACCCTAATACACGGCTGATACCCTAATATACATTGAAAAGGAGTAAGGTTAGTGGAGGAGTGATGTAGCGAGTTCTGGGCCATCTCTGCCCAGGGCACGAACTTCGCCCACTCCCCCGGCCGGTCCTGGCAATAAGACCGCAGAAACCTACCCACACCCTGGTTAACTCTCTCCACCTGCCCATTACTCTCGGGGTGAAAACCTGAGGTAAGACTAACTGAGATCCCCAGACGTTCCATGAATGCCTTCCAGACCCTTGATGTGAACTGGGGACCCCAATCAGACACTATATCGTCAGGCACCCCATAGTGCCGGAAAACGTGTGTAAACAGGGCCTCTGCAGTTTGTAAGGCCGTAGGGAGACCGGGCAAAGGGAGGAGACGACAGGACTTCGAAAACCGATCCACAACGACCAGGATCGTGGTGTAACCCTGTGAAGGTGGAGGATCAGTCAAAAAATCCACCGACAGGTGCAACCACGGCCGTTGAGGAACGGGTAAACGTTGTAGCTTACCTCTGGGCTGGTGTCTAGGAGCCTTGCACTGGGCGCACACCGAGCAGGAGGAAACATAAATCCTCACGTTCTTAGCTAAAGTGGGCCACCAGTACCTCCCATCGAGACAGCGTATCGTCCGACCTATCCCAGGATGACCAGAGGAGGGTGACGTGTGAGCCCAATAGATCAATCGGCCGCGGGACAGCAGACGGAACGTACAGACGACCATCTGGACACTCAGGGGGAGAGGGCTCTGCACGTGACGCCCGCTCAATGTCCGCGTCCAGCTCCCACACTACTGGCGCCACCAAACACGAAGCTGGGAGTATGGGAGTGGGATCCATGGACCGCTCCTCTGTGTCATACAGCCGAGACAATGCATCTCCCTTGACGTTCTGGGAGCCTGTTCTGTAAGAAAGAGTAAACACAAAACGAGTGAAAAACATGGCCCACCTTGCCTGGCGAGGATTCAGTCTCTTCGCCTGCCGGATGTACTCCAGATTGCGGTGGTTAGTCCAGATGAGAAAAGGGTGTTTAGCCCCCTCAAGCCAATGTCTCCACGCCTTCAAGGCTTTTACGACAGCTAACAGCTCCCGGTCCCCCACATCATAGTTTCGCTCCGCCGGGCTGAGCTTCTTTGAAAAGAAAGCACAGGGGCGAAGCTTCAGTGGCGTACCCGAACGCTGAGAGAGCACTGCTCCTATCCCAGCTTTGGATGCGTCCACCTCCACTATGAATGGCAAAGAGGGATCCGGATGAGCCAACACAGGCACCGAGGTAAACAGAGTCTTCAGGTGTCCAAAAACCCTGTTCGCTCAGCCGACCACTGCAAGTGCACCGGGCCCCCCTTTAGCAGTGAGGTAATGGGAGCAGCAACCTGAGTAAAACCCTGGATAAACCTCCGGTAGTAATTGGCAAACCCTAAAAAAACGCTGCACTTCCTTTACCGTGGTTGGAGTCGGCCAATTACGCACGGCTGCAATGGGTCATTCTCCATTTCCACTCCTGAAGTGGAAATCCGATGCCCTAGGAAGGAGATGAATTGTTGGAAGAACAAGCATTTCTCAGCCTTGACATATAGATCATGCTCCAACACCAGGGACACATGCTCGGCACGTGTAGCGGAGTATATCAGAATATCATCGATATACACCACTACACCCTGTCTGTGCAGGTCCCTGAAGATCTCATCTACAAATGATTGGAAGAGTGATGGAGCATTCATCAACCCATATGGCATGACAAGGTACTTATAATGACCTGAGGTGGTGCTAAATGCCGTCTTCCACTCATCACCCTTCCGAATACGCACCAGATTGTACGCACTCCATCCTTCTTTTTCACAAAAAAGAAACTCGAAGAGACGGGTGAAATGGGTGGCTGAATTTTTATTAATGAAATTCCCAGCTGCGCCTGAATCTACTAGCACCTTATACTGGGAATGCAGGGAAAAATCCGGAAAAGTGACAGAGACAAACATTAGTGCAACAGAGGGCTCTGGATGAGAATGGTGCCTACTCACTTGGGGTTATGCCAGAGTGCCCTGCCTGCCTTCTCTATTCCCAGAGGAACCTACCCGGCACCGACCAGCAGTGTGCTCTCTGCGACCATAGATGGTGATCGAGCGGGAACCCCCTCCGGTCTCCCTGCGCACCAGCCCTGCCAATTCCATAGGTTCAGGAGAGTGGCTGCGGGAGGATGGAACAACCAGACCCCGGTCTAGACGTCCACGAGTAGCCAGCATGTTGTCAAGCCTTATGGACATGTCCACCAGCTGGTCGAAGGTGAGGGTGGTGCCTCTACAGGCCAGCTCCCGACGGATGTCCTCGCTTAGACTACAACGGTAATGGTCGATCAGGGCCCTGTCGCTCCATCCAGCGCCGGCAGCCAAGGTCCTAAACTCCAAAGCAAACGCCTGTGCACTTCTCGTCTCCTGCCTCAGATGATAGAGGCGCTCACCCGCCGCTTTGCCTTTGGGTGGATGGTCGAATACTATCCGGAAATGGCGGGTGAACTCCTCAAAATGGTCCAACGCCACATCCTACTCTCTACACACAGCTCTGGCCCACTCTAGGGCTTTCCCGGTGAGGCATGAGACGGGGGCGCAACTCTTCTCACGGTCCGATGGTACTGGGGAGACCGTGGCCAGATACAAGTGCATTCCTCCACCTCCATGAGTGTGTCCTCTCCTGCTGACTTCATATTTTTATGGTCAGAGATTCTGTCGGAGTCGTGTGTATAGGTGGCAGAGAAGTCAGGTGCAGGAGAGTCAAACGGAGTGAACAGGGAGAGGCAACGACTTTGGCAGAAGTCGTGACAATCCTGAAAAACTCCCCAGGCCTTAACGATTATAAGCATATACATAACATGATGCAGCCACCACTGTGGTGGAAAATATGGAGAGTGGTACTCAATAATGTGTTAAATTGGATTTACCCCAAACATATCACTTTGTATTCAGAACAAAAAAAGTGAATTGCTTTGCCACATTTCTTGTAGTATTACCTTAGTGCAAACAGGATGCATGTTTTAGAGAAAAAACAATTCTGTACAGGCTACCTTCTTTTCACTCTGTCAGTTAACATTGTGGAGTAACTTCAATGTTCTTGATCCATCCTTAGTTTTCTCCCATCACAGCCATTCAACTATGTAAATGTTTTAAAGTCACGTTGACCACATGGTGAAATCCCTGAGCGGTTTCCTTCCTCTCCAGTAACTGAGTTAGGAAGGACGCCTGTATCTTTGTAGTGACTGGGTATATTGAAACCCCATCCAAAGTGTAATTAATAACTTCAATGTCTGCTTTTTGTGTTTTTACCCATCAACCAATAGGTGCCCTTCTTTGTGAGGCATTGAAAAACCTCCCTGATATTTGTGTTTGAATCTGTAGGGACCTTACAGATAATTGTATGTGTGGGCTGCAGAGATGAGGTATT
The DNA here is from genome assembly GCF_036934945.1 of Oncorhynchus masou masou. NCBI lineage: Eukaryota > Metazoa > Chordata > Actinopteri > Salmoniformes > Salmonidae > Oncorhynchus > Oncorhynchus masou. The sequence goes on from NC_088229.1 coordinate 34,424,396, forward strand.
CATTAAAAAAAGCATGTTAAACACTATTATTGCACACAGAGTGAGTCCATGCAACTTGTGACTTGTTACACACATTTTTAATCCTGAACATGTTTAGGCTTGCCATAACAAATGGGGTTGAATGCTTATTGAATGAAGACATTTCATATTTTCCTTTTTTATTAATTCCACTTTGACATTATGGGGTATTGTGTGTAGGCCAGTGAAAAAAATCTAAATGTAATCAATTGAAATTCAGGCTGTAACACAACAAAATGTGGAAAAAGTCAAGGGGTGTGAATACTTTCTGAAGGCACTGTATCTATCACATCTCTCTCTCTTAATCTACCACTCTCCCCTCTTATGAAATAGTTTTTAATGTCTTCCATTGTGGGTGTTTTCGTTCGCCCTCAGGAATGGTATCCATTAGTGCTCTCAGGACATAATTTCTTAGCTAATTGTAGTGGCCCATTTGTGTTCCCTGATATTTTTCTTCTGTTTATCTAGGTAGTAAACCTTCAGTCCATGTCTTCTGGCTCGGAAAATACCACACACCGAATCGCCATGTATCTCCACATCTCTGGAATTTGAAATGGAATGCTGTCTAGTTTGATCATGTTTTCATTGCGGTCTGTCTGTTCCATTTTACACAGAGCTAGGTGATATGCGCTATGCAAAGAATGACTTTTGTCAATAAACAAGAAAACATTGGCTCCTCTTCATGTCTTTCAGCACTTCCACAGCAGTTTGAGAGCTGGCGTTGATATATGTCTATGAACTTTCTGTATTACCCGATGGGCGGTGAGGTCACTGTCAAGGTTTATCAAACCGCTTCACTACAGAGCTGAGTGCTATGGAGAGTCCAAGGTTGCACAGGGAATATATTTACATTCCCTTCTGTTGGGCAATAACACTTTTTTCACCATCACAATTGCTACCATCTTATTCTTTTGTAGTGTTCTCAGTTTGGGCTTTGTGAACTTTCCCTAATCTTAAAAGATGAGTCTTTAGATGACTATCATCACTGGTGTAAAGTACTTAAGTAAACATACTTTAAAGTACTACTTAATGTCACGGCAGATTTCCTCCTCTTCCTCTGAAGAGGTGAAACAAGGATCTGACCAATACGCAGCATGGTAGGTGTCCATGGTTTTTAATAAGAAAAACTAAACAGGAACACAAATACAAAATAATAAAGTGAACTGGCAACGAAACAGTCCCGTGTGGCACTGACACAGGAAACAATCACCCACAAAATACCCAAAGAATATGACTGCCTAAATATGGTTCCCAATCAGAGACAACGATAGACAGCTGCCTCTAATTGAGAACCAATCTAGGCAACCATAGACATAGAATTACCTAGAAAGGAAACAGCCCCATAAACTTAAAAAACACCCTAGATGAGACAAACCCATAAATCCCCCATGTCACACCCTGACCTAACCAAAATAAAGAAAACAAAGATAACTAAGGCCAGGGCATGACACTGAAGTAGTTTTTTGGGGTATCTGTACTTTACTATTTATATTTTTGACTACTTTTACTTCATTACATTCCTTATGAAAATATTGTACTTTTTACACCATACATTTTCCTTGACACCCAAAGTACTCATTACATTTTGAATGCTTAAATTGTCCAATTCCCACACTTATCACAGAACATCCCTGGTCATCGCTACTGCCTATGATCTGGCGGACTTTTTAAACACACATGCTTTGTTTGTTGGAGTGTCCCACTGACTGTCCTAAAAAAATCTATTTTTAAATGGTGCCATCTACTTGGCTTTATATAAGGATTTTAAAATGATTTAGAATTTTACTTTTGATACTTAATTGAAACTCTGGGGGAGCTATTTCATTTTTGGATGAAAAACGTTCCCGTTTTAAACAAGATATTTTGTCACAAAAAGATGCTCGACTATGCATATAATTGATAGCTTTGGAAAGAAAACACTCTGAATTTTCCAGAACTGCAAAGATATTGTCTGTGAGTGCCCTAGAACAGGAGCTACAGGCAAAACCAAGATGAAACGGCAACCAGGAAATGAGCTGGATTTTTGAGGCTCTGTTTTCCATTGTCTCCTTATATGGCTGTGAATGCGACAGGAATGAGCCTGCCCTATCTATCGTTTCCCCAAGGTGTCTGCAGCATTGTGACGTATTTGTAGGCATATCATTGGAAGATTGACCATAAGAGACTACATTTTCCAGGTGTCCGCCCGGTGTCCTCCGTCGAAATTGGTGCGTCATTTTCAGCTGCTGGTATTTTTCCATGGGATTCTGAGGGGAAAGCAGGCTTCCACGAACGGCATATCAATGAAGAGATATGTGAAAAAACACCTTGAGGATTGATTCTAAACAATGTTTGCCATGTTTCGGTCGATATTATGGAGTTAATTTGGAAAAAGTTTGACGTTTTGGTGACTGAATTTTCGGTTCGTTTCGGTAGCCAAATGTGATGTACAAAACGGAGCGATTTCTCCTACACAAAGATTCTTTCAGGAAAAACTGAACATTTGCTATGTAACTGAGAGTCTCCTCATTGAAAACATCCGAAGTTCTTCAAAGGTAAATTATTTTATGTATTTGGTTATCTGGTTTTTGTGAAAATGTTGCGTGCTAATTGCTACGCAAAATGCTAAGCTAGCTTGCAATACTCTTACACAAATGCTTGATTTGCTATGGTTCAAAAGCATATTTTGAAAATCTGAGATGACAGTGTTGTTAAGAAAAGGCTAAGCTTGAGAGCAGGCATATTATTTTCATTTCATTTGCGATTTTCAGAAATCGTTAACGTTGCGTTATGCTAATGAGCCTGAGGCTGTATTCACGATCCCGGATCCGGGATGGAAGTATATTTTAGCAATTACATTTACTTTTTATACTTAAGTATATTTCAAACCAAATACTTTTAGATTTTTACCCTCTACTTGAGTAATTTTCTATGAAGTTATCTTTACATTTACTCTAGTATGACTATTGGGTACTTTTTCCACTACTGCCTATTGTGATTGAGCACACTACCATCAATCTTTTCTCAGATAGGCAGGACGATTCCAACTTAATAGTAGTACTGATCTAGGATCAGGTCCTCCCTGTCAATGTAATCTTATTAATTTTGAACAGAAATGCTAAACTGATCACAAATCAGCACTCCTAATCTGAGACGCTTGATATATCTGGCCCAGAGCCCTTAAACGGGCCTCTGAGTATCTTTCCCAGGGGTTGTTAAGTAGTGACCAGTCAGTTAAACTAACCATAGCAACATACTGTAGTTAAAACCAGTTTTCGGCATTTAGGGCCATATCATAACATTCTGCCATGCAATCTGATAGGCCAAGAGGCATGCAAGCACAGTCTTGGCTTCGTCTCATACGTACTGTATGAGCACAGCAGTTCTAAAACCACAATGAATCACGGCCCCTTGTGTATTAATCCTTTATTAAAACATACTTAGCAGTGTTTTGGCAACTGCAGCAAGTGTTCTCTCCATGACTACAACAGTCCTTATTACCTACCTGTGAGAGACATGGATCACCTAACTTCAACAGCACTCGGACATGCACGCACACAGAGACAGTGTACACACATGCACGCGCACACACACACACACACGGTATGAACAACCCCACAGGGGAAGCCCAACGCTTGTCACTCGGCTCAACTAATTACCGCCCCACTGACGAACAGTAATTACCGAAGCCACCGCAACGAGGTTTAGTGAATGTGAAAGTCATTAGACTCACGCTCCTTGCCTCCCGTAGAGCCATCACTACTTGTCTTGCTCTCTCTTTGCTTATTTATAAAATCATTTTTTACCCCCTTTTTTATTCCCAATTTCAATCTTGTCTCATCGCTGCAACTTGGGAGGCAAAGGTTGAGTCATGCGTATTCGGAAACACAACCCACCTAAACTGCGCTTTTCAACACTGGCACGCTTAACCCGCAGCAATGTGTTGGCAGAAACAACGTTCAACTGATGACCGAATGCTGGGCCAATTGTGCGACACCCTATGGTACTCCCGATCACGGGCCGGTTGTGACACAGAATTGGATGGTACCTGGGTCTGTAGTGACGCCTCTAGCACTGCGACGCAGTACCACTCTGGAGGACCGCTATCTTGCTTGTTATTCACAAAATGTTTGTTTTCTTTTCATTTCTGTTCACAGTTTGACGGTGACAACATGTACATGAATGACAATAACCAGGAGTTTCGGTCACCAAGCCAGGTGAGTAGTCCGGTCCAAGGTTCATCCTAAAGGTTATACCTCCATTATAGTCAAGAGACATTCTCTTTGTGGTGTCTAGGTGACTTAACATAAGCATTCAAATATCTATTAGCGATGTATGGAAAGCACAAACAAAGGAATGATACTGATTCAGTGCAACTACCCCGCTGGGGGTCATCCACGCTGTAGTTCTCTTCTAGAAACATTCAATACGTTTGTTAAACACCAATAATGCCACCCGAAAGGTTGCCCTAACTGCTTATTTATTGTGTAGTTCTTAGGTAGTTCCCAAAACCCATAGCTGTGTGACCTACTCCAGGTAAGGTAAAGTGTAGATTTGTTGTTACCGAAATGGGTTTCACTTACTTGTCTCAAACCCATTCGCTCCTTGGAGGGCATAGGTCATACACAAACTTCCTCCAGCAGACTTGGTGTTGTGAGGTTTTACAGTATTTTAAGGTGTTAGATTTGTCTAACTAGGATGTTGGGAGCTCAGGGCCCGTATCCCCACAGTGCCACAGATCCTAGATCAGGACTGCTACTCTGACACAATTTGTGAATACGGGCCCAGGAGTGTAAGATAGGAGCGGACCGACACTCACTCCAGTGGTTTGGATGCAGGTTGACATTTATTGTCATGAATCTTGGAGGCAGCTCTGCAGAGTGGTCACAAGTTAGCACAAGTCAAAAAGTCATACAATTTTAAAGCTAACCCTCCTCGTATAGAGGAGACCAAGGCGCAGCGTGATATGAATGCATTCTTCTTTAAAGAAAGAACACTAAACAAACCTTGACTCTATACAGACCGAGTGCTGCCATGCAACTACACATAGACAATAACCCACAAAACCAAAATGGAAAATGGCAACCTAAATAGGATCCCCAATCAGAGACAACGATAAACAGCTGCCTCTGATTGGGAACCAATTCAGGCCACCATAGACCTACATTTACCTAGACATACCAAAACCCCATATATATACAAAAACCCTAGAGAAGACAAAAAACACATACCACCCTCGTCACACCCTGACCTAACCTAAATAATAAAGAAAACAAAGATAACTAAGGTCAGGGCGTGACATCCTAACCTTAATCCTAACCTTAAACACACAGCTGACCCTAATGCCTAACTCTAACCTTACACTTTTGTGTTCATGAATTTTTACAATATAGCCAATTTTGACTTTGCAGCTGGCCCATCTAGCGGAAATCGCTCAGTTCTGCCTCCTGGGCAAGATTCATGACAATAAACGTCAACCTGCGGTTTGGACGGGAGGGAGGAGAGCAGAGTACTCACAGCCAGAGTTAGAACGTCTTGGTTGACATATGGCAGTGTTTAGATCTTCCAGGCTTTGTTGATACTGAGGCAAAGCCTTGGTGTTTAAACAAAACATAACAAGGTTCCAACTACTCATCAATTAGCACTTGCCTACACAGAGAGAGAGCGCAAGAGAGAGAGAGAGAGAGCTAAGGAGGGTGGGGAGAGGGGAAGAGGGAGGGAGAGAGAGAAAGAGAGAGGTGGAGGGAGAGAAGGAGAGCATGAGGCAAAGCCCCTCTCCACCCTTCCTAGTAAGTTTGTATTTTCTTTTAAGTCTTGATTGACTGCGTATAATGAGGGGTTGAAGGATAGATTTAGCAGCTTATTGGTTGCTCAGTGCAGAAGCACAAGGTCTACCGTGTTGACTACATGCTTTTGCCTGACGACATCACTGGACACACATTGGTTGCTTGTAAACTGTTCGGCACTATTGTCGGTCAGACTGGTCATATGTCAATCAGCTGTACTGTACTGTACTACTGTACTGTACTGTACTACTGTACTTTGAAGTGTTACAGAGAGCGTTTGAACTACTTTACAGATATGAAACAAAAAGACAATCATAATATCAGTCATACATTTCAAATTCCCAGTTTATGCTACAAAACCAAGTTTATACGAGGTTTTAAAAATAAGTTATAGTTGACAAAAAATTCCATGGCGTAGAGTAAGGCATTGTTGGTATAATAGATGGATACAGCTCAATGCATGATTAATAAAATTCAACAATACATTTCTTGGTAGTCCAGCAAATATTGCTATCAGGTTGTAAATCGCAGCTGGCCTGGTACATTGTTTGCTGCCTTCAACCATTCGGGATGCACTGTTTCAGTTTCAATGACTCAATATTTTGGACAAAAAACTGACTAATGCAACTACGGACCAATTGTAACTATATCGTTTTCTGTGGCTATGGCTAGAGATGTGCAATTGATGGTAGGGAGATTGTGATGTGCAAAACTCCCTGATCTTCTAAAAAAAAAAATAGGTTTGTCTAGTTGTGTCCAGTCCAAGTGGTGCTTATACAGGCAGACCATCTATGGGAGGAAGGACGTCAGCGCTGCGCAGCAGCTGAAACCTGGTCCTGACCTGAGTCCGAATGCTCCTTGGCGACAATGTCAATGGCGTGTGTACTGGGAGCGGAGTCAGGTGCAGGAGAGCAGAGAGTTGTGAACAGGCGCACACTTTATTAAGGCAGGAGAAACCAACAGACGGACGCCACTGCGTCAAAATCTCCAGCCAATGCAAAAGTGCAAATGCGCAAACAGTCAAAATAATATTGTATAAACACAATAACATGAAACCTCGTGAAATAAAACACGGAATAAACGCATACAAGTAAAGCGTGTCAACACAGACACGTAACACAAAACAATCTCACACAAGGACATGAGGGGGAACAGAGGAATAAATACATGTAGTGTGATTGGGGAATGTAAACCAGGTGTGCAGGGAACAAGACAAAACAAATGGATAAATGAAAAATGGAGCGGCGATGGCTAGAAAGCCGGTGGCGTCGAACGCCGCCCGAACAAGAAGAGGGGCCGACTTTGGCGGAAGTCGTGACAGACAACAACACCAGGCTCTAGAGAATTGCAGCTGTAAAACAGGAAAATAGACCAAAAAAAATGTAGATGACATTACAACCTTGCATAACATCAATTCACCTCCCAAGTAAAGATATAAGAATAACAATACGATGCAATGAAAATGATATTCACCTGAAGTGCTGGTACTACTTGATCTGTGGTTGCGGCCTGAAGTATGCAGTCATGTTTTGTTGCCAGCCATAACTTTCCACCAGCACTATACCATTCTGCAGTCCAACCTGTTGTGGGATGTTGACCCCCGGTCACAGTGCTGTCCTTGACCACACCAGCAATTTCTCCACAGATTCCTGAAGGAAGACAGCCTGACTACATGTACCTGTGAAAAATACACAAATAATGTGAGATCAATCAAAGTAGTGCCAATCATGTTGGAGGTAAATGAAATAATGAAAACGTGTTGTTTATGCTTTACATTCCAAGTGTTGTCATCGATTCCTTGTGGAGACGCCACACTGCTGCTTTTGTCACATGAGATGGCAGCAGCTTTCCACCAAAGTGTTTGTGTCTTGGGTGGCGTCCTGGTAATACTGTTGCCTTATCCTCTGCATAGTTGTTGACGAAGTTCACAACTCACTGCAAGTCCTCATGCTTCAGTTGTAACCTGTGCTTGCTTGGGCCGACTCTCTTTTTGATGAGAGGCATTAGACCCTTCTCCTTGTATGACTGGTGGAGGAGAGTCAGTCGGGTTCTACTGATGCTGAAAGACAAATTCCAGATACAAATATACAGATACAATATTTTATCATTATTATACAAAATATGGCCGTAATCACCTCCAGACACACCTGGCTAACTATAAGGGGTCATGTAATCATCTGTGGAGTCTTTTGTTTAGACATGTAGCTAGCTAGCTAAACAATGAACCATTATTCCATCCCATCACAGGAGGTTGGTGGCACCTGAATTGGGGAGGAATCTAGTACAGAGTCGCCTTTGTGACTGTGTCCAGGGCTTTTGTTGTGTCTAAGTAGCACCCTTCAACACAGAGACAGGAGATTACAGTATCTCAGGCCCCTTCAAGAGAAAGCCACTAAACAAAAACAGCTTTCATTGACTCTAAGCTAGGAAACAGGTCTAGTCACTCAGTAGTTTTTTCCCAAAGGTATTAATTTGTTTGTTGTTACTGTACATGTAAGGGACTTTGTCATTTTTGGTTTGTTTACCAGTTGACATTCTTGCGGGTGACCTATTTAGTGGATCAACATGACATCGTTGTTGATCAGTGTTACCTGTGTTTTCCTACTGCATGCTGTACCAGTATAACTCATAATATCACTAATTCACCCTATTGACTCGCGTCCGTGTGCCGCGTTTGATTCGAATCCAGGATTTTTAATGGCTCGTTCAATGATCCTGATTGAGATGTTCCAAGAAAAAGCATCACACCTGTCATTTGATCCTTCCTATCTATCATTGGATGCACATTATTCACACCCACACACTTCAAGTGCAATGATGTTAATTGCTACACATACATGTAAAATAAATGTAGTACATATTGTGGATTTACATCAACAATCATGGTCGCCATATTACCTGTGGCATCATAGGTAGTGTAGTAGTGTAGTGTAGTTGTCCTCATACGAGCCTTCCTCTAGCCCAGCGTTTCCCAAACTTGGTCCTGGAGCCCACCCTGGGTTCATATTTTAGTTTTGGTCGTAGCACTACACATTGAATCAGCTGTGTAATGCTAGGCCAAAAATGAAAACGTGCACCCAGGGAGGGCCCCAGGACCAAGTTTGGGAAACCTTGCTCTAGCCTGTGTCTGCCCAGTGCATTGAGAATCCAGTAGTGCCCCAAATAATCAGGCTGATTGGATATCAGGCCAGTGGGACGGACAGGAAATGCTTTGATTGGGACTGGTCTATAATGAGCGGTGAGGTTGATCCGTTTGGGTGATTACAGACTGGAGCCGGTGTGTGTTTACGTTGCTGTCGGCCTCCTCTCTGTTTTTACAGTCCCACTGGGGTTTCACTTACAATAGGGTTTTAACAGACTGGATTTATAACTTCCTCTCTATGTTATAATCAGTGTAAGGAGAGCAGACCTGAGTTTTTAAAAAACGATTTGAAATATTCTGCGTTTGCTACCTGGAGTGCAAGGAGGCTAAATAAAACACTTTTGAGACTTTTCTATTGGTTCCTTTGCGACAGGCTGAATCAAGCACAGATCCAGTATTCAAAATACACTGAGTATACCGAACATTAGCCCTCACAACAGCCTCAATTCGTCGTGGACTCTACAAGGTGTCGAAAGCGTTCCACATGGATGCTGGCCCATGTTGACTCCAATGCTTCCCACAGTTGTGTCAAGTTGTCTGGATGCCCTTTGGGTGGTGGACCACACTTGATACACACAGGAAACTGTTAAGAGCGAAAAACCCAGAAGCGTTGCAGTTCTTGACACAAACTGGTGCGCCTGGCACCTACTACCATACTCTGTTCAAAGGCAATTAAATGTTTTGTCTTGTCCATTCACCCTCTGAATGGCACACATACACAATCCATGTCTCAATTGTCTCAAGTCTTAAAAATCCTTCTTAAACCTTTCTCCTCCCCTTCATCTACACTAATTGAAATGGATTTAACATTGACATCAATAAGGGATCTCAATAAGGGATCATAGCTTTTACCTGGGTTCACCTGGTCAGTATAATGTATGTCATGGACAGAGCAGGTGTTCTTAATGGTTTGTACACTCAGTGTAATTTCAAACAGAATTGGAACCCAGATCTGGTGTGTAGAGGGAGAGAAAGAATGATAGAGAATGATAGATTATTTTCTCTCTGTTACCTCGTTTTTCACTTTTGTACCGAACCTGCCTTGCTGTAGAAAGATACCCAGGGTCTTTTAAGAACCAGCTAGTTTTAGCTTGTTTGTGTTTGTGCCTTTGTTTCTTTTGTTGTTGAGAATGCAAGACAACGTGGGGCTCTTATATAGTCACGACCACAGGGGAGCTGTTGCTGATGGTCTAGATTAGAATAGAATCTTGGATAAAGTGGCTCCTCTCTCTGTCTCTCTCTCTGTCTCTGTCTCTGTCTCTCTCTCTGTCTCTCTCTGTCTCTCTGTCTCTCTCTGTCCCCTTTCTCTCATTTTCTGTCTTTCTCTCTCCCCTTTCTCTGTTATTCTCTGTCTCTCTCCATCTTTCTCTCTCTCTCCAATCTCTCTCGCTCTTTCACCCCTCTCACCGACACACACATAATGCATTCAACGTAGACACAATACCCCTCCCCTCTCACCACACAGCAGCTTCGTCCAGTCAAGTGCGCTGCCCATAGAGTCCGTGCAGATGTTGTTTGGCCTCTCTGAACCTGCGCTGTTCCGACACACATCTCCACTGACTGACTCACAGCGCAGGGAGCAGAGACACGGTGGTAGCACATACACCACATGTGGGTGATGGTAAGGTGAGAGCAAAGTTACTTAATAGTGACTCATGGTGTGCCATTTATAGTCTGAGCACAACAGACAGACACGCGCACACACACACACACACACACACACACACACACACACACACACACACACACACACACACACACACACACACACACACACACACCCCTTCCCTCTTCAGTGGATGTGCATATACAGGTCTCTTCTCATCATCTTTCCTTTCTGGTAATGTGAAAAGTTGCATGAGTAGATGACTAATCATGTGGAAAGGGTGACGCACATCTCTTTCCCGAGCCCAACTAGAACACTTTGTGCGATGCATAAAACAATGGAGAGAGTGGAGATGAAAGCCTTATCGTCTAGCTCTATCTGTTGTGTACTGTTATTCTAAAGCAGTTACACCCCAAAAATATGCTCCTTCAACATTGAGACAACATTGAGACAACATTGAGGGAATAGGATGCCCACACCCACGCTGAGAGGATTTGTTAGGGTCGTCTTATGTAGGTCAGCCTATGTCAGCCAATAAATACAATTATCATCAGCTTCTGAAGGAGTAGAAATGAAAGAAGAAATGGGCCTAGGGTCACCACAATCTCTGCGAGTGCGTTCCAGTTTTAGCTGAGATTTCCCTTTATGTTTCAGGTTCTACTAGACTAGACAACAGGACCGATACAAGACTATCCCAATATCTTTAGTATTGTAGCAGACTTCAAAAAATACTATTTCAAAAAATTAAAAATGCTTTAAAGCTGGGCTTGATTGAGCTTGCCTGGCGCAATGGAACCAATAGGATAGTTGCAAAAGATCTGGTACTCCAGACAGATGTGCATTTGAAATATTTCAAATAGTATTTGAACCCAGGTCTGGAGTAAAGTGCATGAGGATGATCTAGTGAACGCCCTCCTTTGACTGTGACTCGCTAGGTCCTTCTCATCTAAATGTACATCGTGCTATCTTAAAACCACCTTATCAGCAGGGGAAGTAAACTGAATGATTCATGCACTCTTTTATGAGAACTTGAAACCTTGGATCTATTTTCAGCTCCACTCCATATGCAGTATTGCTGTTGCGGAGGGATTTAGAGAGGACTAAATAGTTTTAGCTTTTTTCTCCCCCCACCCACCCCCTCTCTCTCTCTCTCTCTCTCTCTCTCTCTCTCTCCCCCCCCAGTGATCTTTCTCATCATATGGAGACCAAGGTCATGCCTGAAATACAATAGACGTGTAGACATCTGGTATAATACTGTGGAAAGTTAAATCTATATGAATGGCCCTGCCGCAGTAGATTCTCTCTGATGCACTCCTCGCGGTTCAGTGGAAGTAAATCACAATGTTCTCTTATTACCCTGACTGGAATGAGGGCATAGAGAAAGAACATGAGGGATCACCCCCCCCCCACACACGTTTGCCACGGCTTAAAGAGAATGACATCACGGAAATAAAAAATAAATGAGGATTATGGGTAGGCTATTGTGCCATATGTGATTACCAGGGCTTCCACATTCCCCTAGTGGGAAGAGTGACTACAGGCTGACATCTTTTATTTATTATTGTGATTTTAACCACAATGAATGGATGAAATACGGAAATGTGGTGCACCACAAATATCCCTGTTTTTGGCCCCTGACAAAGATCATGCTTTCTGGATGTTTCAAACAATTGTAGGAGTCTGTCAGAGCTTTATTTCTTTATATTTGCACTTATTACCCCGTCTGAGAAAAGAAAACACTTTTCAACCCATATGATCTAGTACATAATAAAAGTATAATAAATACATATACACAAATATTTAAACAATGTGATGGAATAAGCCTTTTCATACATTATAATATGTCCATATATAGTTATGATCTGTTGTAGAAACATCTACCCAAGATCATTCACATTCTTTATTACTTTACCAAATGTATCACGACATTAGTGATGTTCACAAAAATAACAGCTTTTGACTGTCTAAATCAACATTTGGGCCATTTAAACAGCGTGTGTCCCTGCTATAGACAAGGGGAGACGGGCGATGTAAAGCCTATGCAAGGTCTCTGCCTCCGATGTACAACAAATGTTTGACTTCCACACAAAATGACTCCTGTTACTTATTTTAGGTTTAAGGTGGTACGTCGCATTCTTTTTATTTCTTGTATTTCGATCCACCTGCTCGAGACAAATTCAACGGTTGCATTGCCACGTCTGTGCGGTGAAGCAAGTCGAGCTGAATAAATGTTTTTATCAGGACCGCGTCTTTGGCGTAACGTTGCAATGAACTTGATTTCACCACTCTCTCAGAAAACACATCCATCACGTACTACGCTGAATGTCCTTTGAAGAAGCAATAATGTAAATGAATCTAATGATGCAGCCGACCACCGGAGAAAGGCTAATACACGAGTATTCGACAGAGAACATTGATGTTATCCCAGGATGGCTGTCTTGTGACTTCTGAAATGGTGTGAAATCAAGAAAATAAGTGATGTAAATATATACAAAAACATTGGGGTAATTCTAGTGACAGATTTCAAGGGACTGTCAGCTTATTGTGGTGTGTTTCTTTTTCCACTCTGGTCAAAAGTCTTCCACATATCATTTATTTTGATGTGGTTTTGGTGGAGATCGAGCTCAGCTCAAATAGGCCACACACAGCTGTAATGGAGTGTGGAGAGGGGTCTTTTACCCAACTAAATTAGATCTATTTTGGTGTGACATTTGAGGGAATTGCCAGTGAGGGGAGCAGGATGGAAGATACCGCACTCCCCCTCCCCAAGGCTTCTGAAGGACATCACCTGTGACCCTGACACGGGATTGGATGGTGAAAAACGCCCCCTTTTCAGGTTACTTATCCCAGTTCTACCTGGCTGTCAGTCAGCCGGCTCTGAAATCCATCTTCTGCTCTTTTTCAATCATTTATTGCCATCCATTTATTGCCATTGCCATCTATTGTAGAAAGCTGGTTCTGCTGATGCATAAAACCCAATGGAATTTTGTGTCAATTGAAAGCCTGGTGGATAGGTCACGTGCCCCAACGCACTGTCCTTTGTCTTTTTGACCATCGTTCTGAAACACGCACTCGTTCTCGTTGCTGAGCGTCGTTTTTGTCCTCTCTCTGCTCAAGAGGCTCTTCTTGGCTGCTGGATATAGTCCTAGAATGTAATGTTGTGTTGTGTTTGAGTAGCCTATCCTAATCCAACTGTCATATATGCTGTGGAATACTAGTGGATTTATCCAATATTTTTATTCAACATTGATATTAATCCATATAATCACCGGTGTTAGATTATCGCATATGTGGACAGCCTACATGTGGAATGGAATTGTAGAGAGGAGGAGTTGTGTCGTCTCCTCAGCTTTACAAGCATTTTTTTCTCCGCAAAAATAAATAAATACATTTCACCTTTCATGGGAGGGCGATGGTTGGGTAGCGAGGTTGAATTTTACATTTAGTTTTGACCCCTTCTGTTTTCTCCACAGCCGCAATGTGCTGAAAGACAGTAGATATATGAATTATTTATCTGTATTTGAACATATTAAACTTGTAATGTCCTTGCCCCACATTTTATCCTCAAGGGCATCCAACAGAGCTGTTAAAAGAATGGAAGGCCTGATTGTAAAATCGCCTCTTGCAGCATTCAAATCTTCTAACATGAATCCTACATCAATTTACTTTAATCTTGGAGAATGAATTGTCTGAAATACATGTTGTGGTAGTTCGGATAAAAGCTGGATGAAATGCAGGGGAAGCTTTAGCCATTTTAAGCATTTAAAAAGTGGTGAATCCATACAAGCAAAGAAGCTAGCGTTTCGTAACGTCTTAGCAACATACACTGCTTTACCAAAAGTATGTGGACACCTGCTTGTTGAACAGCTCATTCCAAAATCATGGACATTAATATGGTGTAGATCCTCCCTTTGCTGCTATAACAGCCTCCACTCTTCTGGAAAATGCCTTGCCCAAACTGTTGCCACAATGTTGGAAGCACAGAATCGTCTAGAATGTCATTGTATGTTGTAGCGTTAAGATTTCCCTTCGCTGGAATTAAGGGACCTAGCCCAAACCATGAAAAACAGCCCTAGACCAAAATTCCTCCTCTACCAAACTTTACAGTTGGCACTATGCATTGGGGCAGGTAGCGTTCTCCAGGCATCCGCCGAACCCAGATTAGTCTGTCGAACTGCCAGATGGTGAAGCGTGATTCATCACTCCAGTGAACACGTTTCCACTGCTCCAGAGTCCAATCTGACTTTAGAAGATGCTCATTCCAATGATACTTGCCTTATCCACCTTTTTGACCACACAAGCAGGAAAGTGAGAAGGGGAACTATACAGGAATGGTCATGTTAGACTTGCAGAAAGCTTTTGACACAGTGGACCATGATATTCTCCTGATGAAACTGAAATGCATGGGTCTAAATGGTGTAGCAGTGAATTGGTTTGGGTCTTATCTGACCAACAGAACACAAGTATGTAATGTTGGCGATGTTCTGTCAGAGGCCAAAGAAATATCCTGTGCAGTACCGCAGGTATCAATTTTAGGGCCTCTCTTATTTCTTATATGCGTTAATGATATGCCAAGTACAGTAAAGTGCTTTATGCTGATGACTCAGCCATACTGGTATCAGGGATGGATACAGTTTACATAAAGGAAACCCTGAGTAAAGAATTGCATTTTGTTAGAGATTGGTTGACTGACAACAATTTGTCACTACGTTTGGGAAACACTTTAGTGATTTTGTTTGGAACAAAACGTAGATTGCTTAGGGCTGACAATATAAGGGTAAACTATGCAGACAAGGAGATTGAACCTAAAACAAGTGTAACTTATTTTGGTGTGTCCCTAGATCAATCCCTTTCTGGAGACCTGATTGCTGCTAAAATGATTTCTAAAATGGCGAATAAATTGAAATGATTGATATTTTAACATCAAAGTTAAGAAACTGCTTGTCTCAACCTTGATCCCGTGTCATTTTGATTATGCCTGCTCTGCTTGGTATAGTGGGCTATCAAAAAAGTTATATGCAGGGCCTGCAAAATAATGTTATCAGGTATATGCTGAATGTCCCCCCTCGGACCCACACAGGGGTACAATTTGTAAGTCGCTCTGGATAAGAGCGTCTGCTAAATGACTTAAATGTAAATGTAAATGTACAGGACTTCCGGGAGGTGGGCATGTTGCCTTTGGAGTCCAACTTAATTAAACTTAATCATTATGTTTGACATCTTAAATGATCGTGCCCCAGGTTATATGAAGAACCACATTGATATGCTCGATAACCAACACAGTTACAATACCAGATCTAGTGTTATGTCTTGTAAAATGTTCATTTGGACAAGGTTGTCTAAGTAAGAGAAACCACTCCACTGCCCCTTGTGCCCCCTACTGCTGGTCAGGAGTATTTATTTGAATTACCTGTATGATGTGCAATGGACAGACAGAGTGTTTTAATGTGAAATGAATATGGTTGATAGTTAAGGTTAGGGAGAAGTGCAGTGAATGGTGCCACTTTAGAGGATGTCAATATAAATGAATGTATTTATGGTTGTTTGTAATTTTGTCTTGCCTTTTGTCATTATATGTGTTATTGTTTTTACCATCGAGGACCACTTTGGAAAAACAGGCATTTTCAATAATACTTTCAAGTAATATCCTCTGGTTCTACGTTGTACATTTTGTTGTATATGTCTGTTACTAAAAATAAATTCCATTCAATTACGGCGAGCTTTACACCACTCAAGCCGATGCTTGGCATTGTGCATGGTGATCTTAGCCTTGTGTGCGGCTGCTCGGCCATGGAAACCCATTTCATGAAGCTTCCGATGACAGTTATTGTGCTGACGTTGCTTCCAGAGGCAGTTTGGAAGTCGATAGTGAGTGTTTCAACCGAGGACAGACAATTTTTACACTCTACATGCCGTTGTTACTCCGAGACGTTTCCACTTCACAATAACAGCACTTACAGCTCTAGCAGGGCAGGAATTTGACGGACTGACTTGTTGGAAAGGTGGCATCCTATGACGGTGCCACATTGAAAGTCACTGAGCTCTTCAGTATGGTCATTCTACTGCCAATGTTTATCTTTGGAGATTGCATGGCTGTTTACTCGATTTTACGGGTGTGGCTGAAATAGCCGATTCCACTAATTAGAAGCGGTGTCCACATACTTTTGTATATATAGTGTAAGAGTCAATAAATGTATCCTAGATACAAGCATCTAATTGATACTTGATGTCATAACGTGTCTTAATAACAGCTGTTCTTTCATTGTTGTGCACATGTTCAAATGCACAGTAAACTACCTCATATTACTGTATAGCCAAGTTATGACAAACCACACAGAGTCCCATAAAGTATCCCTTCAATACCATTGGTAGGTTCATTCAGAGAATAATAGGACTGATTAGAGCCAGATACATTCATAGGACTTTCTGCAGTAGTCTAATTATGGTGTTCCCAAATGACATACTTGAAAATACTTGCCAAGTGGACATATTTGCCTTTTTTTTCAAGAAATCCTTATATATTACAATAATATGCTATATTTATCTCGCTCATTAGACAAAACTATAGTAGCACTGTCCTTGAAAGTGTTTTGAGAAGTGCAATTCCGATGGACAAAGTAGAAAATAAATATGGGTTGTCATTAACCTGTTTTGTGAGAATACGAGCTCTCACTGAAGTTGAATACAGTAGTAATTGTAGTATTGTGTTATCAGTCCGTACACATGTAAAGTGTATGTCATGAAAACATCAAGAAAAAACCCCAGCCTTTTATCTTGGTTCCATGCACCAACACAGCCTGTTGGACCATGCTTTACTTTCCTCAGTATTTCTTTCCATTTGTTTGCTAAAAGTATTTGTTTGCAAGATAAATGGCTGCTCTGGCAGGCGAGGTGACGGCCTACACGAAGATGATATTGAATTGATTTCTGAAATGTTGCAGAACGGACTGCTTGATGTGTACCCCGAGACATGAATCATAAAAATTCTATTAAAAAGCTCTTGAATGGCTGACACTGGAATACCATTTGTGATGATTAATTTTCCCCAGTCATTATAAAGGGAGTCAGCATCAGATTGCCTCTGACAAAATTGCTTTCCATTCCCTGGTGAATACCCTCAGTGTGCTTTTGAGAGTGCAAAACCATATTTCTCAGCATAATATTATGTCAAGATGGCCCTTGAAGATACCACAGTGAGGCTTCCTCCTCTACCACTTGATTTGCATATGCAGAATCATGAGAATGTTTTTCACCTTGTTCTGATAGAGGGAGAGAAGAGGTATTTAGTCACCTTAGATACAACTCATGACATCAAGACTGTCAGGGGGATTTAGTTGACTCCATCTCCACCAAATTCAGGTCAGGAATTTGATTGAAATCCCATTATTAATCAGAACATAGAGAAATGTTAGTCAATGTGAGGATCTTTAATTCAAAGAGTTAAAGTAATTGACCGCAACCCTGGTGTTTGCTGCCAGTGCTCCACGAGTAAAGATTTGTTTGGCTTCTTGATTAATAAGCCATTAATCTTCAAAAGACATTGAAGTAAATTATTTTCATCATCACAAACAGATGTCTTTGTTTGTACATGCTCCTGCTCTCTGGACTGACACTGAGGCCCCCTAGTCAGAGAGAGCTTTACATCATTCTGCATTATAACATGCTCTAGGACTGATTTCAAAAGCTGAGTGAGCACATTAGTATTGGTTATTAAAGTAGGATTTGTATATTCATGTCTTCCTACGTATAGAAGCATGTGCCGTTGTGGTTTCAGGTGAATTCATGGTAGTTTAATCTCCTAATAGATGACTGTAATTTGTGGCATCATGAACGATGGCATTTGCTGTTATATTTTATTTCATTATCTCAACTCCTATGCTCTACACTCTCACCATATCACTCCTTTTACCGTAAGACCTCGAGTTAGCAAGGTTTCCAATGTGTGAAAAATAAACTGAAAATGTGAACCTTGAACTTGAAACTCATCCCATCACCTTGTCTCCCCTCTCAGAACTACTCCAGTCAGGGCCGAGGAAGCAACAGTGGAGGAGGAGGGGATGAAGACTACGAGATCCCCCCCATTACGCCCCCCAACCACGCCGATCCTTCTCTGCTGCACCTTATGGACCCCGAGTCAGGCTACACCTTTCACTCGCTGCCCCACAACGGCCTGCTCAACCCCTACTCCTACCCGGAGCTGCCCGCAGCCCTCATGATGTCCAACATGCTGAGCCAAGATAGCCATCTTCTCTCGGGGCATAACATGCACTCGGTAAGATTCATCAGTTACAGTCTTTCTCCTCTTCTGTCTCTTCCTCTTTCTCCTCCTCACTCATCCAGAGCTGCAGGTTGGTTTATGTATATCGTCATGGAATGTTTGCTAACACTTTTCTTAAAGCCTGCAGGTATATCACATTAGGATGCAGTTATAATGCATTGCACGACTTGTTTATGAGCATGTATGATAATTTAATTGGTTGTTTTGTCGTCGTTGGACTGTTGTTAGGGTTGGTATGAAGGTATAACCAGTATTTGTTTGCCAATGCAGTGTAGGATTCAATTCAATGTTTTGTTAATTCGCCACATATTTTCAGTGTGGCTTCATAAGGGTCATGTTCTGGTTTTAGAACAGGGAAACACGCTCGTTTCAATTAGCAGCCGTCTAGCAGGCCTATTACAGAGTGTGGAACAAAAGCTTACAGAGACCCCAGCAGACACATGCAACAATTTTGCTTTACACATGATGCTTTTTAACTCCCAGACCTTTGCGACAGACTCCTTCATGTCTATTCAAATCGTCAAACTCAAAAAGATTTGATTCGCTCAAAGTGAACACAAAGAGAGCAACGAGCTGTGCGGTGCACATTTTCATTCACTCTCTAATAGACAAGGCGGAAAAAGGGGGTCTTGGAGGAGAAAGGGTTCTCCCTTGTCAGCTACTTTTCTCCTTCATAAGGATGCCGAGGACCTCCATTCCAACGCCAGTAAGCGTCTATTTCACGTGTTAAACATGGTTCACACTGAACATGCAAACACCCCTGGCGTACACATTCAAGTTTTTTAATCACAAAATCGAACGAGATGAATTATAGAGGACCTGCGTGTGAATAATTCAGTTTTATATACTTTCAACTGACACAAATATAACTTTTGGGTTATAAATATTCATGGTTTAATGTGAGCATCCGTGGCATTTATCCTTGGTTAATCAGGTCTTATGCGATTTTGGAATCAAAGTGCAGATGTTGTACATTTTATGTGTGTGGCAGACTGGGCTTAAGTCACTGTGTTGAACATACCAGTGAGCTGAATATGGGTGGTATAGTGATATATAGTAGGCTACGTAGTGTTTTTTTGCATTTATTTATTTAGTTATACCAGTGGTCAGAACATGCTCGAGCTACTATTTGTCATAGCAAAGACCGCATTAATTGACACAATTGGAATGAGGCATGCATGGGTGCGTGTTCATGTGCATGCAATGCGTATGTGCTTACGCGCACAAACATAGACATTTATGTATGGGAGAAAGCTGCTCCCTTTCCTACTTGGTGTATTAGGCCAATAACATTTCTTTGAGAAAGAGAGTCCTGGTTTATTAACAGCTTTTGTTTCACCTTTGCTATAATTTATTTTCAAGTAGTCCTTCAGGGTAATGTTCCATTTTCTTATTTCACACCCCCTTTTCTCATAAATGAATCGTCATCGCCATAAATCACTGCACAAACAGAGACTTGCACACACCGTGAACGGTCCAAAGATTTATGTAACACATTCATGTTTTCCACTTCCTCATTTTAGTACTACTCTACTGGAGCCTGGCTAATAATAGTGACTATTAATATTTCCTGTTGCCTAGCAACCTGAGCAAGTAATAGCTTACTCTGGGGAAAAAAAGATAACCGATAAGGAAAAAAATGTAATTCATTTATTATCTCTGGGGACAAGAGGAGCTTATTTCTCAGGCAGAGGCATGGAAACGTATAGCATGAAATATCTTAAAGGAATTGAAGATGAGGATGTTTCATTTAACGTTTTTCCTATGATGTCAATGAACCTTAATTTCATGCCAATAAAGGCATAATTGACAGATGCAATTCATATTTTTGTCATAGCCACAGCACGATATTTATGTTTTAGGAACATACTGTGTCGAAAAAGGCAGAAAGTGTGTTTTTTTGTAGCGTGGGGTAATGCAAAACATAAAGGTTTCCTTACTATTCGATGAAGGCATATGTTGATCATTATTATTATTAAATTGAAACATTATAATTCAATGTCAAGTGTTTTCTTTCATTGTAGCTGTACTGTAACCAATAAGAAAATGAGTTGATTCAACAGCAATGCCTCAAGCATACAGTTCATATCAGCAATGATAACTATCCTACAGGGTATGTAAACTCCTTTACAAATACAGAACTACAAGCTCAGCTGGAGCAAAAGACATTGCTCATCTCTGGGGATGATGTTGCTGGTTTGAGTACAACATTTAGCCTAAGGCTAAAGCTCAGGAAACTTCTCTCTGCTTTAGGATTCTCCATGCACCTCATGGTCTCACATCGCAAGCAGTTTTAAAGAGATAGTTCAGGGAAATGACATACTTTTAATATGTGTTGTCTTACCTTGAAAGCAGTCTTTAGGACAAGGAGTGACTGCAATCCTTTTGCTTTTGTTAAACTAGCCACTATTTTTAAATATGTACGTTTGCTGAACTATCCCTTTAAAGGCACATGTGTCATACTCATTCCACGGAGGGCCCAGGGTCTGCGGGTTTTCGCTCCTCCCTTGTACTTAATTGGTGAATTAAGGTCACTAATTAGTGAGGAACTCCCCTCGCCTGGTTGTCTTGGGCGTAATTGAAAGGAGAAAAAAAAAACAGACACAAAAAAAAACTGAACCCGTGGAATGAGTTTAACATCCCAGATTTAAGGCATTACAGTATTGTCAGCAGTTGATCTGACCATGAGCATCAACATAATTGTAGAAATAGACATAGTCATATAAGCCCACTTGTTCATTTCATCGATGTCTCAAATAGATTTTTTTATTACTGAGAGCAGTGGCACAAATATCCCAAATCTCTGGTCACTGGTGGAGCACATGATAATACCTTTCCACTCGTTTAGAAACCTCATATTTTTTTCTATGAATTAATCTCATTTTTGACAGGCTCCTCCCTCTCAGTTCATTCTGACTGCTCAGAAGGCTAAATAATTAGCTGCTAATTCACAGGATGATCTGCAGGAGATGGGGAAAATGGGCTGAAGCAACTAAATGTTGATATGATATGTAGCTTTTGACTTGGATATGAAAGAAGTAGTATTTTTTATGATAGTTAAATGAAATTCCTATTTACGTCAAGCTACTGTATGTTTCATCTGAGACTTTGAATCTTAGCCTGCCTTTCTACAA
The DNA here is from genome assembly GCF_036934945.1 of Oncorhynchus masou masou. Lineage (NCBI taxonomy): Eukaryota > Metazoa > Chordata > Actinopteri > Salmoniformes > Salmonidae > Oncorhynchus > Oncorhynchus masou. Next base: position 34,446,339 of record NC_088229.1, read on the forward strand.
GGCATTTGTATGTAGTAGCTGACAACAAACTCTGCCTTTGTTGCTAATTACAATAATGACATACCACACGTTTAAACAGCTAGCAAAATAAGTTTCCAAAACATGTGGGAATGGTTCGGATATGTTATCCTTAATTAGAAGTTTACGGTGGCTTGTTATCGTTAAAGTCAGCGGCCACTACTCATTTGGCTGATGTGCTTTCCAGTGGTCAGACGGCAGTAGCCGACACTACTTATAGAGTAAAGTCTATCGACATGGGTCCAATATCAGCTTACAGTGGTGTACTGCCTCATAGCCATCAGTGGTCCGATAGGTATTTGCTAGCTGGATAGTGTTATAGGAGGATGTAAGGTGTTTACCCAAGTGTGATGTTCAAGAAACGTTCTGACCCCCCTGCCCAAAAAACTCTGTTGTCTAAGGGCAGACGAACACAAAGTTTGAATGGGACATTAAACCATACTTAATTTCTAAGCTTGATGGAGATCTCATTATGCCTGCATGGAGACCTATCACTGTCAACGTTGCTTTCTCCTCAGTGTGCTACTGTGGGGGGCGTCATGTTTGACTGGCCACCAGATCTCGAGCCTGGATCGTCTGGCTTATGTTTGCAAGAAGAAGAGGAGGGAATTATTTGAAAAAGAGGAGGGAATTCTCCGGCAGGCGGCAATGTGTCGAGGATGGGGACAGGCACAGTGCCAAGGGGGACGCCGGGACGTTTAAATATTAAAACTGAACGCCAGCCGACGTCTCCTTACAAGCATAATGAGGGTGGTTTGGCGAACTGCCCACCGCCACAAAAGCTCAGTATAATCTGCAAGTTAATGTAGAACTCACATTATTTGAATTAGGGGATTTGTTCAATCTAGTTAAACATGTGGAGCTACGTAACTATTTTTGGCAGGGTGCATCTGTCATTAGACCACAGGCTGCCCGCATTCAGGAATCTCTGTTGTCTAAATACTTTAAATTTGGGTTATTGTTAGACTATGAATAGTGTCTAGTTGGCATTACTGTTGTGATGCAAAGCCAATGTTATTTTCAGACTGTTGAAGGCCATACTTGCTTTATCAATATAAAAAATAGTTGACTACGCTGCTACCCAATAATAACACACTGAAGGGATAGTTCATCCTTATTAGAAAATGTGTTTAAATGGAAGTCAATGTACTCAATGTCACATGTTTTAAATGACATGCCCAAGTATGGAATACTGTCTCCTTGTCCATAGACTCCGTTCAGGGTAAGGGACCAATAAACAATTCTTACATTTGGATGAACTATCACTTTAATCATGTGGGGTGTTTTACTGGTACTTCTAGATGTTCTTTATAACCCGTTTTAGATCTACACAAAGTGTTAGTTTTGAAACTGTCTGTGGCTGTTTGTGTGTGTTTTCGGCATACATTTTAGTCAGACTCACTGAATGTTAGCTTAACTTAATTTAATCTGTTAAAGGAAATGTGTATTGCATCACTTGGCCTTTAGGACATAGACCGGGGCATAGACAGCGAGGAAAAACAACACAACCATTTTAAAAGCAGCAACACAAAAAGTATATCGATGGCTGCAGTTATTGACAGAGTCATAGTACATGGAAGGCGAATCAAATGTTGAACAAGGTCAGAATGAGCCAGTCACATATTGTACAAATCAGTATCTGATCTTAGAAACATGAATGGTCATATTCAAACAGCAATAACCTCAGGATGAATAATAATGATTACATGTGGGGCTAAAAATTGACGATTTCTGCTGTTTGAAGTGAAGTTAGCAATGAAGTCCCATTCCAGACAGTCTGGGCAGGCCTGAGACACATCTAATATGACCTGCCTTCACCGTTGCCTTCAACTGGAACATATGTGACATCTTGTTTCGCTTTCACAGGAAGTCAATAATAGTCAGGGCACTATGATTCAGTGTTTAATAAAAGTAAAGCTTTGCTTTTGGATGCTTGTGCATGGATGAGAGTAAAGAAATTAAGAAGTGTGTTAAAGGATTAAACATCAAAAACAAATGAGCATTCATTGCAGCCATGAATATTCATGCTGCTAATTCAAATAACCTTAGGCGACTGTTAAGACGAATGAATATTTAAAACAGCATGGTCGTAGAGTTTTTGTAACATTGCATGAGCTGACTTTCTGAGATTATGAGTATGTTATAATTGAGTAAACAATTGAATTTGGAGAACCACTTTTTATCCCGATGAAAATAGTTATACTTTTTCATGTTGCAGTACATATTAGTTCCAGTACAGTAAAGTACTCTAAGGTAAGATTTTATCATGGAGAGAAGAAGCACAAAAGGGAGAAGCATACTCACTATTTAGTATAACTAACATAAACCTAGTACAATTATAACACCAGTATCCAGCAAGTAAGAGCAGAGGGAAGGAAGCGATTTACCAAATTGATACGCACCCCAGAGAGTGAGTAAAAAGGGCACTGACAGACTACACAGACTGAACATGTTGCTTTTCCATGCTCGTCTGAAGAGGGGAACCTGCTTACAGTACACATAGACAGTGGGACACAAAGCCCACTTAAAAGGGGCTTGCCATTTCCTTTGAAATGCTAATTAAGCCCAGCACACAACAAGCCATTATTATAGTCATTTGTTTAAATGAAACGCTCTGTGATTCTACAATAGCAGCTGCGCCGCGCACGGGGAAGCCATCACTCTCACCCAGGGAGCGACTGTGGTTAGGGTTAGACAGTCTGTTCGCAAGATTAGTCCTTACTACCTGCTTTCGCCAGCAGTAGCGCTCGCTCAGCACAGCTGCAGTAGGCCTACAAGCAAGAGAGGGTGTAGCATACATACTGTAGGACTACTGTACAACCAGTAACACTTCATTTGAAAGGGCTTCATAACGACGACTTCATAACACATTCAGTGCATGACCATTTCTTCATGCCAACGACCGCAAGTGAATATTTACATTATCTCGCGTGTCGTCCTTTGGGGCGTGAACACAATAGGGCCGACACAATTTACTTGACTGTTATTTCTGTTGTGGAATTGATTGAATGTTATTTCAAAGCATAAGTGAAGTTTATAGAGAATAATAGGCCTGAACCCGGAGCGTTGCTCATTTTCTTGTCTTTCTTTTCTCTTTCTTTAAATCGTGTTTGAAGGGGATCCAAATAAATGGTGCTGTGCTACAAGTGAATTTGACACACATTTTCCATCTCGTCTTTTCGTATGAGACAGTGCACGTCAGCAGCCAAACAAAGCCTGTTGCACCAACAACAGCCCTCCCCATCCTGACATTTAGTAATTTGTTATGTTGTTATACACCATCTCTGTACCATCTCATTGAGGGGTGCAGAGAGAAAGCGGAATGAGTCGTACTGGCAGAGCATGTTGCATAAGGTGTGCACATGGAGGAGATTATAGTTTTGACTAAGCTCACTTATGCTCTTCGCAGGAGAGGAAAGAAGTTGGAAAATAACCCCTGACTTGAATTAATGGATTCGCCAGCAGCTCAAGTCAGCTAGGCTTTGTACAGCAGCAGGTAGAAGCAAGCAGTTAGCTCCTATATAGCCATAAGCCAAGTTGATTAGGGATACCGGGAGACCTCATTGTTTGCATTGTTATCGGAACGTATGGTTCACTAAAAAATATGCGTCCCTTTATGAACTTATAGACATCTAACCTTTTAAATGCATTATGAGCTTAGTTAGTGTTTCCCCTATATTGATTTTAAAAATGGAATGGCATGGGGCCACCATGGATTTTATTATAATGTTTTGAGTCACTGAGATAGCATAAGAGCACGACCTAAGCCATTTCCTAGGCAATTTCCTTTATAATAACAACATATTGTCTCTGCGGCCAAGAGTAGGACATAAAAAAAATTGGTTGGATAACCACCCTACTCCCCCCGCTAACTTTGCCACCGCTAATGAAAAATATCCCAGGGGAAACACTGGCTTAGTACAGCTGGCTTACCCTGTCATAACCTGAAATGTATAGTTGTAGTACGCCATTGTTTATTTATGTTTTTAAATGTAATTTGAGTCTTGACACCACAATGCATAGCTTCATGTTGATCTCATGGAGTGTAGTTAAGAGTAGCTACATTTGAATTGAAGGGTAGTTACAGTGGTACTGTAAGAGTAGTTACCTAACCCCACTCCTCTATTTGCCAAACAAAGTGACAGGGGCAGGCTGGTGAAATGACATATTGTGCCTTTAATGTGTTAAGGCAGATATGCCATGTCAATATGCAGCAGAATATTGCTCTGGAGTGTTTTCCTTTCTTTTTCCAATAGAAGATGAAAGTTTGATTGATATCAATAGGTTGTGGCCCTGTGATGCCTCTGTTGCTTGACATTCTGTTGCCGGCCATCTCTCCTGCTGGTCTGATGTTTACAGAGAAACACAGCAAATGGCCATTAAAGGGTCCATATTTTTCCATCAGGCTATTGCTATGGAAATAACCCAGCAGCGTTTGATTAATAGTTCATGTTTGAGTAATAGTTTTATCTTCTTGTATTGCTTCTCGGTCTGCAAAGCCCCATTCAGAGTGCCATGTCAGATAGAAAACAAAGAAAATATCATCCAAATCGACTCAGTTTTTTTTAACTTTTTGGGACTCAATGCTGTTTTCAGGTCTCTCCAGGGATGTTTGATCGGGTTCAAGTCCGGGCTCTGGCTGGGCCTCTCAAGGACATTCAGAGACTTGTCCCGAAGCCACTCCTGCGTTTTCTTGGCTGTGTGCTTAGGGTCGTTGTCCTGTTGGAAGGATCTCTCTGTACTTTGCTCCGTTCATCTTTTCTAGTCTCCCAGTCCCTGCCGCTGAAAAACATCCCTGCAGACAGGTGTGTGCCTTTCCAAATCATCCAATTAATTGAATTTACCACAGCTGGACTCCAATCAAGTTGTAGAAATATCTCAAGGATGATTAATGGAAACAGGATGCACCTGAGTTCAATTTCGAGTCTTATGAGACTCAAAGGGTCTGAATACTAATGTAAATAAGTTATTTCTGGGTTTTTTAATACAATTGCTAACATTTATAAAAACCTATTTTCACTTTGTCATTATGGGGTATTGTGTGTAGATTGATAAGGGAAAAAGGTAATTAAATCCATTTTAGAATAAGGCTGTAACGTAACAAAATAAGGAAAAAGTCAAGGGGTCTGAATACTTTCCAGATCATCTGTAGGCCTACCTGGTTTGAAAATGAGCATTTAATTCCCCCACCTCTAAATAACACGGTTGTGTACAGAAACCCACTGGGGCCAATTAGAACGTGAGCAGAGTCAGGAAGTGCGTGGCAGATGCTTTGCCACTCTTTATGAAGAGCCGACCTCCAGGGGCCTCTCCAACAGCTCGTTAGCAAAGTGTTAATGTAATTAGTTTTCACTTAGGACTGTTTTCACCACATGCTCAGCAATTTGTGCTTAGTGAGGTCCACCGCTGGGCAAAGGCTTTTAAAATTGTCTCCTTTAGGGTTGACAGTAGTGCCATTGTATATAATATAATTATATATACAGGGTAACTGATTAAATGTAAAAAACAATGTCAGTATCTTTTCCAGAAATCATCAAGAATTCTGAGGTTTTACATTGCGAGATGCCTGCCTTGGTTGCAATGTAATCAGTTACATGCAGGAATGGAATTTAAGGATTTTGGGCTCTAGCCATCAGGCTAGTTGAGAACATTTTTTACTAGAAAAGTTCTAGCCTCAGGCTAGCGGGCCATCTTCATTTCCATCCTTGGTTACATGTAATACCAGCAAAAATATTGTAATCAGATTACAAATACTTTTTTTTTGTTAAACTAGAGGATTACTCCTTAGATTACTTTTAGATTCAGAAATTATGTATGTGGAAAAAAAATACATTGTGTTACCTTTCTGTGTTCTCAATAACATTCAATTCAGCATTGAAAAAAGGCGAAAGTTTAAGTTTGTTCCACCTGAGCGAGTCTGTTACACACCAAATGCATTTGATGGATCCTTTTTGTCTTCAAATGCCTCTTGAGGGGAAAGTAATCCAAAACTAACTGAAAGTAATCCAATTACATTTCTGAGTTTGGGTAATCAAAAGTGCAGTTACTGTTTACAATTTGGGACAGGTAACATTCAGAAAGTAATGTACCCAACCATGTGTATATATATATACCATTTAGCAGATGCTTTTATCCATAGAGACTTACATTGAGAGCAGACTTTTTATATCAGTGCCACAGCGGGATTTGAACAGAGCCACACACGACCCATCATTCATATTTTGTAGGTTTAGTTCATATCAACTTAATCTGTTATCCTTTTAAATGGAATTTATTGGTAGATGTCATATCTGGTGTGCAAGTTTTGTCTGTATGCTGTATGTTTGAGGGAAAACGATGTCAATATCTTTTCCATAAATCATCAAGAGTTCTGAGGTTTTCCGTTGCCGAATGCCTGCCTTGGTTGCAATTTCCTGAGCCAAAGAGCCTGGGCTATAATATTAATTTCCAACCAATATAATCATGTCTTAAATATCATGTGCCACATACATTTACACTTCCTCTTCATAATTGTTTGGTCTGAACAGTATTTCCTTTTGATTTGTGTGGTTCTCTGCACATATGCCTGGATATACTCAGGGTCATGACGTTCAGTCAGACTTACTTACAGAGGAACAATATGACATGAGTTTTCAGATGTGTGTGGTATATAGTTAAAGCATAAACGTCAGTCTTTTGTTGGTATAGGTAAGGCTATGGCCATGTGACTTGACTAGAAAAAACTCTGCCAATCTATAACCAGGAAAAACCAATAACCAGTCACCACAGTTCAAGCCATGCCCACTTTGCTTTTTCTAAACCTGCAAAGGCTTATAGACAGCTGCATTAAGCACTCCTTATAAAAGTCAGTTGTTGGAAGAGTCCATTTTCCAGGGAGCTAAGGGGGTACAATAACCAGGGATGGGCAAACATTTGAAAATAAAATGGCAAACTACAATTACAAAATAGCATAAAGATCAATGTATCAAAATAAACTACACAATACTTGTATTTTGAAATGTATTTAATCATAATACATGTATTTTGTATTTTAAAATACAGAAATGCATTTGCAAGTCGCCGGCCCGAACAGCAACAACATTCTCAGTAATGGTTACAGAAATGTTTTACTTGTTATGGCTGTGATATGTTGTTGTTTACCTACCATAGTTGAATGCACTGACGGTAAGTCACTCTGGATAAGAGTGTCTGCTAAATTACCAAAATGTACAGTAAATGTATATGTGAAAATGAACATACCAGAATTAACTGCAAAGCACGAGTATTATTATTGTCCTCGTTTCAGGGTCATGTCTAGATGACATACAGCGTGACCTAGTTCTCTTAAACCTGCTACGAAAATTCAATTTTGACAAAAGCTGTATCCCTTCTAGACAAAACCTTGTTTCGGGGCTGAGCTCATTAGAATAATACTCAGCATGCTTTGTAATTGTCTATTCTTACTTACACATTTAGGTTTAGTTCATTTAGCAGACGCTCTTACCACACCATAGTGCCATCAGAATTCTGATACCAATGCCGGATGATAGGGGGCCACACAATGGTGAACCGCATTAAAAAATGATGTAGAAAGGTATTTTAAAAATACAAATACAAAAATACAGCTCTCGGAAGTATCTTCTTACGAAATACATTGAATCCCCCCCTTCCACATCTACATTACATGACCAAAAGTATGTGGACACCTGCTCGTCGAAGAGCTCATTCCAAAATCATGGGCAAAAATATGGATTTGGTCCACCCTTTGCTGCTATAAGAGTCTCCACTCTTCTGGGAAGGCTTTCCACTAGATGTTGGAACATTGCTGCGGGGACATGCTTACATTCAGCCACAAGAGCATTAGTGAGGTCGGGCACTGATGTTGAAAGATTAAGCCTGGCTTGCAGTCGGCGTTCCAATTCATCCCAAAGGTGTTCGATGTGGTTTAGGTCAGGGCCCTGTGCAGGCCAGTCAAGTTCTTCCACACCATTTATGTATTGACCTTGTTTTATGCACTGGGGCATTGTCATGCTGAAACAGGATAGGGTCTTCCCCAAACTGCTGCCACAAAGTTGGAAACACAGAATCCTCTATAATGTCATTGTATGTTGTAGCGTTAAGATTTCCCTTCACTGGAACTAAGGAGCCTAGACAATGAAAACAGCCCCAGACCATTATTCCTCATCCACCAAACTTTACAGTTGGAACTATCCATTCAGGCAGGTAGCGTTCTCCTGGCATCCACCAAACCCATGACAGGTAAAGTGCATTCAGCATTCACACCCCTTGACCTTTTCCACATTTTGTTGTGTTACAGAGTTAAAAATTAATCAAATGTAGACTTGTTTGTCACTGGCCTACACACAATACCCCCTAAAATCAAAGTGGAATTATGTTTTAATATTTTTTTAACAAATTCATTCAAATGAAAAGCTGAATTGTCTTGAGTCAATAAGTATTCAACCCCTTTGTTATGGCAAGCTTAAATAAGTTCAGGAGTAAAAATGTGCTTAACCTCTTGATGCTCTGGGGGCGCTATTTCATTTTTGGATGAAAAACGTTCCCGTTTTAAACAAGATATTTTGTCACAAAAAGATGCTCGACAATGCATATAATTGATAGCTTTCGAAAGAAAACACTCTGACGTGTCCAGAACTACCAAGATATTTTCTGTTTGTGCCCTAGAACGTGAGCTTCAGGCAAAACCAAGATGAGACGGCATCCAGGAAATGAGCAGGATTTTTGAGGCTCTGTTTTCCATTGTCTCTTTATATGGCTGTGAATGCGAGAGGAGTAAGTCTGCCCTTTCTGTCGTTTCCCCAAGGTGTCTGCAGCATTGTGACGTATTTGTAGGCAGATCATTGGAAGATTGACCATAAGAGACCACATTTACCAGGTGTCCGCCCGGTGTCCTGCGCCGAAATTGGTGCGCAAAAGTCAGCTGCAAGTATTTTTCCATGGAATTTAGAGAAGAATGCAAGCTTCCACGAACGATATATCAATGAAGAGATATGTGAAAAAACACCTTGAGGATTGATTCCAAACAACGTTTGCCATGTTTCGGTCGATATTATGTAGTTAATTCGGAAAAAGTTTGACGTTGTAGGTGACTGAATTTTCGGTTTGTTTCGGTAGCCAGATGCAATGTACAAAACGGAACGATTTCTCCTACACACAGACACTTTCAGGAAAAACTGCGCATTTGGTATGTAACTGAGAGTCTCCTCATTGAAAACATCCGAAGCTCTTCAAAGGTAAATGATTTTAATTATTTGGTTATCTGGTTTTTGTGAAAATGTTGCGTGCTAAATGCTACTCAAAATGCTAAGCTAGCTTTGCATACTCTTACACAAATTAGTCAATTTCTATGGTTCAAAAGCATATTTTGAAAATCTGAGATGACAGTGTTGTTAAGAAAAGGCTAAGCTTGAGAGCAGACACATTATTTTCATTTTATTTGCGATTTTCAGAAATCGTTAACGTTGCGTTATGCTAATGAGCCTGAGGCTTTAGTCACGATCCCGGATCCGGGATGGGGAGTTTCAAGAGGTTTTAACAAGTCACATAATAAGTTGCAATAATAGTGTTTAGCATGATATTTGAATTATTACCTCATCTCTGTACCCCACACATACAATTATTTGTAAGGTCCCTCAGTCGAACAGTGAATTTCAAACACAGATTCAACCACAGACCAGAGAGGTTTTCCAATACCTGGCAAAGAAGGGCATCTATTGGTAGATAGGTAAAAAAAATACATTGAATATCCCTTTATGCATGGTGAAATTCTTAATTACACTTTGGATGGTGTATCAATGCACCCAGTCACTACAAAGCTACAGGTGTCCTTCTTAACTCAGTTGCCGGAAAGGAAGGAAACCACTCAGGGATTTTACCATGAGGTGATGGAGCTGGAGGGTAAGGCTGTCATCTTATCGGCTTGCAACCAATCATCCTATTTTGTTAGTTTGTTTCGTGTTGTTCAGAACTTGTTTTGTACATATTGTTGCTGCTACCGTCTCTTATGACCGAAAAGAGCTTCTGGACATCAGAACTGGGATTACTCACCTCAAATTGGACGAGGAGTTATTTTTCAATGAGTCGGACGCAAGTGATATACTGCAGGCAGGATAGGCCCCGATCCCTGTGATTCCCCCGGAGAAGGAAACAGAGACTTCGAGGCAAAAGATCAGGGTGCCTTGCGAGGATCAGGCGACAAGTGGCTAATCTGCCCATGCCTTCCATTCTGCTAGCTAATGTTCAATCGCTGTGAAATAAATGGGATGAACTGAAAGCCTGTATATCATACCAATGGGACATTAAAAACTGTAATATCTTATGTTTCACAGAGTCGTGGCTGAACAACGACATTAAGAACATACAGCTAGCGGGTTATACACTCTATCAGCAAAACAGAACAGCAGCCTCTGGTAAGACACGGACGGGGGCCTATGCATTTATGTAAACAACAGCTGGTGCATGATATCTAAGGAAGTCTCAAAGTTTTGCTCGCCCGAGGAAGAGTATCTCATGATAAGTTGTAGACCACACTATCTACCTAGAGAGTTTTCATCTGTATTTTCCATAGCTGTCAACATACCACCACAGAGCGAACTTGTCACTAAAACCGCACTCAATGAGCTGTATTCCTCCATAAGCAAACAGGAAAACGCTCATCCAGAGGCAAACACTCCTGGTGGATGTTGGCTTTAATGCAGGGAAACCTAAATCAGTTTTACAGAATTTCTATCAGCATGTTAAATGTGCAACCAGATGGGAACAAATTCTAGACTACCTTTACTCCACACATGGAGACGTATAGCAAAGCTGTCTCTCGCCCTCCATTTGGAAAATCTGACCATAATTATATCCTCCTGATTCTTGCTTACAAGCAAAAATTAAAGCAGGAAGCAGCAGTGACTCTGTCTATATAAAAGTGGTCAGATGAAGCAGATGCTAAACTACAGGACGGTTTTGCTAGCACAGACTGAAACATGTTCCGGGATTCTTCTGATGGCATTGAGGAGTACACCACATCAGTTGCAGGCTTTATCAATAAGTGCATCGAGGACGTTGTCCCCACAGTGACTGTACGTACATACCCCAACCAGAAGCCATGATTACATGCAACATTCACGCCAAGCTAAAGGCTAGAGTTGCCGCTTTCAAGGAGTGGGACTCTAACCAGGAAGCTTATAAGAAATCCCGCTATGCCCTCCGAATAACCATCAAACAGTCAAAGCGTTAATACAGGACTAAGATTGAATCATACTACACCGGCTTCGACGCTCGTTGGATTTGAGCTTGCAAACAGGGCTTGCAAACTATTACAGACTACAAAGGAAAGCACAACCGAGAGCTGCCCAGAGACATGAGTCTACCAGATGAGCTACGTAACTTCTAGGCTTGCTTCGATGCAAGTAACACTGAAACATGCATGAGAGCATCAGCTGGTCCAGATGACTGTGTGATCACGCTCTCTGCAGCCAATATGAGTAAGACCTTTAAACAGGTCAACAGAAGGATTACCAGGATGTGTACTCCGAGCATGAGATGACCAGCTGGCAAGTGTCTTCACTGACATTTTCAACCTCTTCCTGTCTGAATCTGTAATACCAACATGCAGACCACCATAGTCCCTGTGCTCAAGAACACTAAGGTAACCTTCCTAAATGACTACCGAACCATAGCACTCCCCGTCTGTAGCCATGAAATACTTTGAAAGGTTGGTCATGGCTCACATCAACACCATTATCCCAGAAACACGAGACCCACTCCAATTTGCATACCGCATCAGCTCCACAGATGATGCAATCTCTATTGCACTCCACACTGCCCTTTCACACCTGGACAAAAAGAACACTTATGTGAGAATGCTATTCATTGACTACAGCTCAGCATTCAACACCACAGTGCCCTCAAAGCTCAACACTAAGGACGCTGGGACTAAACATCTTCCTCTGCAACTGGATCCTGGACTTCCTGACAGGCAGCCTCCAGATATTAAGGGTTAGTAACAACACATCCGCCACGCTGATCCTCAACACGGGGCCCCTCATGGGTGCATGCTCAGTCCCCTCCTATTCTCCCTATTCACTCATGACTGCACAGCCAGGCACTACTCCAACACCATCATTAAGTTTGCTGATGACACAACAGTGGTAGACCTGATCACTGACAACGATGAGACAGCCTATAGGGAGGAGGTCATAGACCTGGGGTGTAATGACAACAACCTCTCTCTCAAAGTGATAAAGACAAAGGAGATGATTGTGGACTACAGGAAAAGGAGGACAGAGCACGCCCCCATTCTCATCGACGGGGCTGTACTGGAGCAGGTTGAGAGCTTCAAGTTCGTTGGCGTCCACATCACCAACAAACTAACATGGTCCAAGCACATCAAGACAGTCGCAAAGAGGGTTCTTCAAAACCTATTCCCCTCAGGAAACTGAAATGATTTGGCATGGGTTCTCAGATCCTCAAAAGGTTTTACAGCTGCACCATTGAGAGCATCCTGACAGGTTGCATCACTGCCTGGTATGGCAACTGCTCGGCCCCCGACCGCAAGGCACTACAGAGGGTAGTGTGTACGGCCCAGTACATCACTGGGGCCAAGCTTTCTGCCATCCAGGACCTCTATACCAGGCGGTGTCAGAGGAAGACCCTAAAAATTAGACACCCTAGTCATAAACTGTTCTCTAAAGATACCTCATGGCAAGCAGTACCGGAGCTCCAAGTCTAGGTCCAAGAGGCTTCTAAACAGCTTCTATCCTCAAGCCATAAGACTCCTGAACAGCTAGTCAAATGGCTACCCAGACTATTTCAAAGCCACTTTAATAACCCTACCTGCGTGTACATAATTACCTCAATTACCTCGACACCGGTCCCCCCGCACATTGACACATTGACTTTGGACCGGTAGCCCCTGTATATATTTTTATTTACTGCTGTTCTAATTATTTATTTTTCTTATCTCTTACTTTTTTTAAAGTATTTTCTTATTGTTATAATAGCTTGTAAGTAAGCATTTCACTGTACCTGTTGTTTTCGACACGTGACAAATAACATTTGATTTGATTTGACTTTAAAACAGTGACAGAATTTAATGGCTGTGATAGTAGACAATTGAGGACGGTTCAACAATATTGTAGTTACTCCACAATAATAAACTAGTTGACACAGTGATAACATATTGCAAAACATGCATCCTGTTTTCAACAAGGCACTAAAGTAATACTACAAAAAAATGTGGCAAAGCAATTAACGTTTTGTCCTGAATACAACATGTTAGGTTTGGGGCAAATCCAATACAACACATTACTGAGTACCACTCTCCATATTTTCAAGCATTGTGGTGGCTGCATCATGTTATGGGTGTGCTTGTAATTGTTAAGGCCCAGGGAGTTTTTCGGGATAAAAAATAATTGGAAAGGAGCTAAGCACCGGCAAAAGTCTAGATGAAAAGCTGGTTCAGTCTGCTTTCCACCAGACAAGGGGGAGGAGTTCACCTTTCAGCAGGATAATAACCTAAAACACAAGGCTAAATTTACGCTGGACTTGCTTACCAAGAAGACAGTGAATGTTCCTGAGTGGCCAAGTTACAGTTGTGACATAAATCTACTTGGAATCAATGGCAAGACCTATGGCAATGATCAACAACCAATTGGACAGAGCTTGAAGAATTTTGAAAAGATTAATGTGCAAAAGTTGCAAAATCCAGGTGTGGAAAGCACTTAGAGACTTACCCAGAAAGACTCACAGCTGTAATCGCTGCCAAAGGTTCTTCTACAAAGTATTGACTCAGAGGTGTGAATACTTATTGAAATTAGATATTTATGTATTTCATTTTCAATAAATTTACATTGTTGGGTATTGTGTGAGAAATAAAATGTTTTTTATCAATTTTGAAGTCAGACTGTAACACAACAAATATGTGGAATAAGTCAAAGGGTATGAATATGTACTTTCTGAAGGCACTGTACACATTCTCACCCATTTGAAATCGATGCACAGCCCTTGGGAGACGTTTTAGAGATAACCTTACCCTTTCTGGGTTCCATTTTGCTTTTCATTTGATGTGTAAATATACGTATGTGCTGGGTTCTCTGATTAAACAACCACTCCCTCTCTCTCTCCCTCCCCCCTCTCTCTAGTTTTGACAGTGACGCAGGTATCAGGCTGTCAAATCTAATCTCATCTTCTCTGCACAGTGCTGTCCATGCAGAATTACAGCAACCCCTCCCCCCTTCCCCAGCATCCTCTTCCCCTCTCTTCCTCTCCACATTTCTGACAACAGCAATGCTGATTGTATGGGCCTAGAGCTGACACTTTCAAATCTAGGCCTAGACTTGCGAACTGAAAATCTATTTACCATTTATATACAATTTTGTTATATGTTTATAGTATAGTGCAATCAGCAGTCTGACTGTGTGGTGTAGTGGTTGGAGAGTGGCCATTTCTATTTTGATCTGTGAACAAGACTGCGCATATTATAACTGCAGGTTCAGTTCATTTGAGCGACCATCTTGCTTTTATGCCATCAGTAAGCTGCTTTTACTGTTACAACGGCATTGACACTTGAACGTATAGGCTACCCAGCTTTACAAATGATACTCATCCGTTCCATTTCCTCAGTATTCTATTCCATCTGAGTCGATGTTCCATTGACGTATTGTTTCTTCTTTATCTAGTGTAGCCAACTATCATACTGTATACAGAGAGAAAATGGTGCAATGAGAGAATTTCCTTCTTTTTTTTCTCTCTCTCTGACGGGTTGCTGTGCTTTGCCATTTATAAGTATAAATGATTTTTCCTGGAGATTATTTTGCTTTTCAGTTTGTCATTTCATTAGCTCTACTCCAATTTATTCAGCTTTTACATCAAAGGCAGAGGGGAACAGATGTCATTTCAAAGCTTTTTTTTTGCCTAATTGCATAAAAGTGGAAGATTTTTTTATTTTTATGAAACCACACACTCACGGAGAAAAAAATGTATACTATCCGAACCAGAGAGAGAGAGAGAGAGAGAACAGGCATGAGTGCATTTCCACTTTGAATGGGGTATCTTCATTAATTTCCGCATCCACATCACATCCAAAGTTATATTCAAGTGACCCTTTTTTATACCCAAAGCGTTTGCGAGTCTCCGATTCTGATTAGCTAATTTCATGCTATGTGTGGAAGATATTGTTTCAAATGGTTTCTTAAACAATGCCATTTCAAAGGCAATCATTTCTGTTTAGAAAGCGCAGTTAAAAGGAATGATGATTGTATGAAATGGGAATGCTTTCAACATCCTCGAGTTGCCGTTTGATAGTTGCTAGTCAAGTGATCATTCAGAATTATTTCACATGGTTTGTGTCCCTGATTGCCTGTTAATACTAGAGCAGTATGGATTAATGTTTTTTTTCACAGAACATTTTCAAAGTAGTTGTATTTTGTCAAATCTAACACAATGGTAACATAAACATGACATTTGGAGATAAATATATTGTATAGTCTTATATGACGGGGATTATGCTACCTGAAAAAAGCCCTTAAAATGGTCACTTGAGTCATGGGTTCAGCCTTACATTAAGAATGCATGCATCTTTCAATCCACACAATCATAGATGATCATTATATATTTGGTAATTATGTAGGCTATCAAATGTGATTATTTTTCTTTATGGTCACCAGGACTCTTAATGGCACATCAAGCCGCAGTCACTTCTCCGTTCCATCCTCCATTAGCTACAGCCTCACTCCACTTTATGTTTCTCTCCCTCTCCTCAAATGGTTGATGGGCTTGACTCACATCAGGAGGAATGAAATTTCCATAAAGAATCAAACCGAAGCTAAGTTGACCTGGATTTGACTTCTTCGAAGCTTTATGTGCCAGGTGACTAATGTATTCATAAACATTTGATAGACTTCAATGTCAAATATAGGCTAAAGCTGTACTTTACTGTGGAAAATATATTATGATGGCTGTTTATGATTATTCTTAATGAAACAAGTGGTTAGCTCTTACAAGAAGGTGTCATGTGGTCTTACTTATCCTGCAAATTACTATTTAGAGCTGCAGTTTGAAATTTGTCTGCTCAAATCCTTTTGATATTCTCATCTGCACTCATATCATGGCCACCTAACCATCCCAAGCTTTCAATTGACTCACTTATACTCTCTCCTCACCCAGAAACGAAAACATTTAAAACAAATGCAGAGTCAAGCATATAGTGTGAATGAGTAGTATAAAACCACATTTAGTTGTGATAAGGTTCTACCTAGTGTACTCCTCTCTCCTTCAGACCATGGCACTCTTCCCAGTCTCTCTACCTCAGGTCGTGTCCTAAAATGTAACCGTACTCTGGGGAGGTAGATAGACTCAGGTGAGGGTGTCCAGAAATGTCAGCCGCCATTCACCCTCGTTCTCAGTAACTGATTTGTTTTCTTTCTCTTCTCAGAAGAAGGGGCTCTTGGTTTCTCAGAACCCTCCTTCTCTAATCTGTTATTTGTGTTTGTGAAGGGTACCGACCGATCAGTCCTGTTCCATCGATGTCGTATTTGTGATTAATACGACAGTGTTGCTCTCCTTCCTTGTCGAAGGTTTTCCCTACAAGGAAATATCTCACCTGGCTTTCCACTGTCTTGTTGGGGATACCATTGTGAGAAGATTGGTTCAAGTTCTGTTTCTTTCGATACAGGGCTTTTACAATGACAGGCCCCCTTACCTACCATTTACCTAGAAAACAAAAGATTAAGGTACCGTCGACATCTCAGCTTCCACAGTTATCTGTTATCATTTTAGGATGACTAACCATGGAAGTAGAATAGGCGGAACCACTATAAACCGT
Organism: Oncorhynchus masou masou; assembly: GCF_036934945.1. Taxonomy (NCBI): domain Eukaryota; kingdom Metazoa; phylum Chordata; class Actinopteri; order Salmoniformes; family Salmonidae; genus Oncorhynchus; species Oncorhynchus masou. Next base: position 34,463,170 of record NC_088229.1, read on the forward strand.
TTTTGTTGAGATCAGCACTTTTGTCAGTCGTTGCTTACAATCCTCTCTCTGCCTCTCCCCCCCCCCTTCTCCTTTCCTCTCGCCCTTCCAGATAGGGGAGAAGCGGCCCTCCTCGGAGATGACAAAGCCCAAGCCCAAACCGCAGAAGAAGAAGAAGAAAAAGGACCCCAACGAGCCGTCGAAGCCCGTGTCAGCCTACGCCCTCTTCTTCAGGGACACCCAGGCGGCCATCAAGGGCTCCAACCCCAACGCCACCTTCGGGGATGTGTCCAAGATCGTGGCCTCCATGTGGGACAGCCTGGGGGAAGAGCAGAAACAGGTACACACACACATACACACATTGCTGAGTTCCCAGCAGATGGAGCCTGTGCACTAGCAGATAGAACTCACCCTTTAATGAGCTAGTTCGGCTCTTTTCTCAAGAAAATCAGTCTGATTATCCCCGGTCCCTTGACTCTCATTAAATGTATTTTATTCATTAAAAAATGTATTTGAGCCAAAGAGGAAACACAAGAAGAGCATCCATGTGTAGCAGCAACAGTAGAAAATTAAATTGATGTAGTCAAATTAGGTTAGATGCTTTACAGACAAACCTGTTTTTGACACCCATTGCAATGGTGTATCTCCTTCTAACTGTCCTGACAGCAGCTGATATAGAGCAGAGCCTATCATGTGAGTTCTAATCTAGAATGGAATATTAAGTTTCCCCTATATTGTATTGTAGGGCAAGGTACTAACTATGTTGCCTGAAGCGACACCCACAGCAGTTGTTGTCATCTGGATTTTCAATTGAAAACAGTCGAAGCTACATTTTATTACGTAGGATACAAAGATGGGAGGGATGGGGGACATTTTCAAGTCTTGCCACAGCTTTCAAGCCGATTTAAGTCAAAACTGTAACTAGGCCACTCAGGAACATTCAATGTCATCTTGGTAAGCAACACCTGTGTATATTTTGCCTTGTGTTTTAGGTTATTGCGCTCCTGAAAGATGAATTTGTCTACCACAGTTTGTTGGAAAGCATACAGATCCTCTAGGATTTTGCCTGTGCTTAGCTCTATTCTTTTTTCTTTTTTTTATCCAAAAAACACCCTGTTCCTTGCCGATGACAAGCATACACATAACATGATGCACCCACCGCCATGCTTGAAAATATGAAGAGTGGTACTCAGTGATGTGTTGTGTTGGATTTGCCCCAAACATGTATTCGGGACATAAGGTTAAATTATTTTTTACTGCAGTTTTACTTTAGTGCCTTATTGCAAACAGGATGCATGTATTGGAATTGTTTTATGTACAGGCTTCCTTCTTTTCGATCTGTCATATGGGTTAGTATTGTGAAATAATTACAATGTTGTATAATTAATATCTTCACCCTGCTCAAAGGAATATTCAATGTCTGCTATTTGAAATGTATTTTATCTACCAATAGGTCCCTGCTTTGCAAGGCATTTTAATACCTCCATGGTCTTTGTGGTTGAATCTGTGTTTGAAATTCCTTACAGAAAATTGTCTGTGTGGAGTACAGAGATTAGGTAGTCATTCAAAAGTCACATAAAAATATGTCAGTTTAAGAGAGATCTGAGAGATCATTGGATGCGTCTCAATCCACCACATCCACCGATGTCATACTTCCGCATCTGTGGTGAAAGGTGACAGAGCTAGAGCGATGTTTGTCAGACCATGTGACATCCCGAAAATTGGTCTTCTCACAAAATTGGCCTACCAACTATTATGACCCTTCTATTGAAAGATGAGACTCTCACTAACATGGTGGTTTTCTTGGTCAGGGAGGTGACTAAGAACCCAATGATCACTCTGACAGAGCACCAGAGTTCCTCTTTGGAGATGGGAGAACCTTCCAAATGAACAATGATCTCTGCAGCATTCCACCAATCAGGCCTTTATGGTAGAGTGGCCAGACGGAAGCCACTCCTCAGTAAAAGGCACATGACAGCCTGCTTGGAGTTTGCCAAAAGGCACCTAAAGACTCTATGAGAAACAAGATTATCTGGTCTGATGAAACCAAGATTGAACTCTTTGGCCTGAATGCCAAGCGTCACATCTAGAGGAAACATGGCACCATCCCTACAGTGAAGCATGGTGGTGGCAGCGGCATGCTGTGGGGATGTTTTTCAGCTGCAGGGACTGGGAGACTAGTTAAGATCGAGTGAAAGCTGAACGGATTAAAGTACATGAAGATCCTTGATTAAAACCTGCTCCAGAGAGATCAGGACCTCAGACTAGGGGCCAAGGTTCACCTTCCAACAGGAGAACGATCCTAAGCACACAGCCAAGACTGTCAGGACCCGGTTACGAACCTGGGTCTCCGGAGTGAGAAACAGTCACTTAACCAACTGAGCCACGAATAGTCAGCAGAACCCAGAAGATGAGGCAGACACAGCAGTACTTAAGACGGTGTATTTAATAAAGTAAAAAGGAGAAGTCCTTAAATACAAAAATGGCAAATCCAAAAGGTGGTAGGAATAGCACAAAAAAGCCTCAAGAGATACTCAAAAACAAAAACAGAATTCCACAAGAGCATCCACCGGAATCGACAAGAATACACAGAACACTAGGGCTGGGTGCTAACATACAAACACAGAGCACAGAACTGAGGGAAACTAAGGGTTTAAATACAATCAGGGGAAACGAGGCACAGGTGCAAATAATAATGGGGAACAAGGGAAAAAACATAAGGTCAAAAAGCACAATGGGGGCATCTAGTGACCAAAACCCGGAACAACCCTGGCCAAATCCTGACAGAATCCCCCCTAGGAACGGCTCCTGACGTTCCTACCAGCTCTCTCAGGGTGGAGGGCCCTGAACTGACGAATGAGGTCAGGGTCCAGGATGTCTTTGGCAGGAACCCAGGAGCGCTCCTCGGGACCATAGCCTTCCCAGTCCACCAGATACTGCCAGGACCGCTGCACCCGGCGGGAATCCAGTATCCGATGGACGGTATAAGCCGGCTGGCCTCCAATGACACGAGGCGGAGGGGAGGTCTGTCTGCCGGGACAAGGGGAGAAAAAACAACAGGTTTTAACAATGAAATGTGAAATGTGGGATTAATCTTAAGGGATCTGGGTAAGTGTAGGTGATAAGAAACTGGGTTAACTCTCCTGGCAACCTTGAAGGGACCGATGTATTTTTGGGACAGCTTGCGAGACTCCACCCGTAGAGGTAAGTCTCTTGTGGAGAGCCAGACTCTCTGGCCGGGGCGCAGGGTAGGCCCGGGACGGCGACGTCTGTTGGCTTGTTGTTGGTACCTCTGTGAGGAACGCATAAGATTAAGACGGGTCTTCCTCCACATAAGCCGACAGCGTCTGACGAACTTCAAGGCTGAAGGCACTCTGACTTCTGCCTCCTGGTCCGGGAACAATGGAGGAGCATAGCCAAACTGACACTCGTGCGGGGACATACCAGTGGAGGAGGAGCGCAAGGTGTTGTGCGCGTATTCGGCCCAAACAATAAAGGATGACCATGTGGACGGGTTGTCACGAGTCATACATCGGAGGGTGGTTTCCAGCTCTTGATTCATCCTCTCTGTTTGGCCGTTGGACTCCGGATGGTACCCTGAAGATAGACTGGCAGAAGCCCCCATGAGTTGGCAGAAGGCCTTCCAAAACCTTGAGGCGAACTGGGGACCTCTGTCAGAAACCATATCTTGAGGAATGCCGAAGACTCGGAACACATGATTAATTACCAACTCAGCCGTTTCCTTGGCAGAAGGTAACTTAGTCAGAGGGACGAACCTGGCCGCCTTTGAAAACCTGTCGATTATGACTAGGATAGTAGTATTGCCATGGGATGGAGGAAGTCCAGTAATAAAGTCCAATGAGATATGGGACCAGGGTCTGTGGGGAACAGGTAAAGGGTGAAGGAGTCCTTGAGGGCGGAGGTGAGAAGATTTGCCCTGGCAGCACACGGGACAGGCATTGACGAAAGTGGCAACGTCTTCTCTTATGGTAGGCCACCAGAACTTACGCTGGATGAACTCCAAGGTGCGACCTACGCCCGGATGACAGGTGAGGCGAGAGGAGTGCCCCCACAGAAGGACCGGAGTCCTCACTGCCTTGGGGACAAACAACCGATTGGCAGGACCTCCTTTCGGGTCCGGTTCGCTAGCTTGAGCACGTCTCACGGTATCCTCAACTTGCCACGAGATCGGAGCCACAATCTTAGCAGCAGGAAGGACAGGCATGTCCGTGTCATCTCGAATGGCAGGAGCGTAGACTCGGGACAGGGCATCCGGTTTGAGATTCTTCGACCCGGGCCGATAGGTGAGGATAAACTGGAATCGATTGAAGAAAAGAGACCATCTAGCTTGTCTAGAGTTCAACCGCTTCGCCTGCTGGATATACTCCAGATTTTTGTGGTCCGTAAGCACTTGAAACGGGTGAGAAGCCCCCTCGAGCCAGTGTCTCCATTCCTTCAATGCCATCTTAACCGCTAGGAGTTCACGATCCCCACATCGTAGTTCCTCTCAGTCGGGGTAAGCCGGTGTGAGAAGAAAGCGCCCGGATGAAGCTTCTTGTCTTCACCCCTCTGAGACAGGACAGCTCCAACACCAACCTCTGATGCGTCTACCTCCACCACAAATGGTTCATCCGTAGTCGGTAGTATCAGGATGGGAGCAGAGAGAACGCGCTGCTTGAGTCCTTGGAAGGCCGTCTCAGCTTCTCTTCCCCACAAAAACCTTGCATTGCCACCCTTGGTTAAAGCTGAGAGAGGGGCTGCCACCAAGCTGAAGTTCTTGATGAACTTGCGGTAGAAGTTTGTGAAGCCCAGGAAACGCTGAACTTCCTTAACGGATTTGGGGTGGGCCAATCCGCTACCGCCCCTACCTTCCTGGGGTCCATTTGGACTCGACCGGGTTCCACTACAAATCCCAGGAATTGTACTCGGGATGAATGGAATTCACATTTTTCCGGCTTAACGTACAGATGGCTGTCCAGGAGGCGTTTGAGTACTTGTCTGACATGCTTAGTGTGTTCTTGAAGGGAGCTCGAAAGATGAGGATGTCATCCAAGTAAACGAACACAAATATGTTAAGCATATCCCTAAGCACATCGTTTATGAGCGCTTGGAACACCGCTGGGGCGTTGGTCAGGCCGAAGGGCATCACCAAGTATTCATAGTGACCAGTAGGCGTGTTGAAAGCGGTCTTCCACTCGTCACCAGGTCTGATCCGCACAAGATGGTATGCGTTCCGCAGGTCAAGCTTAGTGAAAACAACTGCTTCCTGGAGCAGCTCGAAGGCTGTGGCCATAAGGGGTAGCGGGTAACGGTTACGGACGGTTATGGCATTGAGTCCCCGGTAGTCGATGCAAGGACGTAATCCATCGTCTTTCTTGGCCACAAAGAAAAACCCTGCTCCCGCCGGGGAGGTGGATGGACGCATGAGGCCTGCTTCCAGAGCGTCCTTGATGTAGGTATCCATAGCAGCTCGTTCGGGTGGAGATAGGGAAAGATCCGACCCCTGGGGGGCAAGTGCCAGGAAACAGGTCGATGGGGCAATCGTAAGGTCTATGGGGTGGTAGCATGGTGGCCCTCTGTTTGCTAAACACCAGTTTGAGGTCATGGTAACACTCGGGAACTCGGGTCAGGTCGATGGATTCTAAAGACTCGGGAGTAGAACTCGGGAATTCTGGAAAATACAAGTAGCTTGGCACGTAGGACCCCACTGCTTGATAGTGCCCACAGACCAGTCGATGTGAGGGTTATGGCTGTGAAGCCAGGGGTATCCAAGGACGAGAGGGAACTCGGAACAGGAGATCAAATGAAAGTTCATCAATTCCTGGTGTTGTGAAACTGAAAGTCGCAAGGAGGTAGTGACATGAGTGACAAGTCCAGATCCCAAAGGGCTTCCATCCAATGTAGTGACCCTCATGGGTTCACTTAGAGGTTCAGAGGGAACGCCATTCTCCTTCGCCCAGACACCATCCATGAAGTTACCTGCGGCTCCAGAGTCTACCAAGGCTTGAAGGTGAAGCTTGTGGTTGTCCCAGGAGAGGGTGACTGGAATGAGCAGACGGGAGTTGGACGGATGGGAGGAGGTTATGTTTCCCGTTACAGTTCCCCCGGTCTGTACGGGACAGAGCGTTTCCCTGGAGCCCGGGACACGTGGAACGGAAATGGCCCGGTTTGCCGCAATATAGACAGCGTCGCTCCCTCATCCGGCGGTCTCTCTCAGCCTGGGAGATGCGTCCAATCTGCATGGGTTCCGATGGAGCCAGCGAGGATAAAGGTGGGGACTCGGAGCTGGGACTGATAGGGGCTAGAGGTCTACGGTTGAGTTCTCTCTCTCTCAGACGCTGGTCAATGCGTGAGGCCAACTTGATCAGGGACTCGAGATTGTCCGGTGGTTCCCGAGTGGCCAGTTCATCTTGGATAGTGTCGGAAAGGCCTTTCAGAAAGCACACCGTGAGCGCCTCGTTGTTCCAGCCACTTGCTGCTGCCACCGTGCGGAACTGGATGGCATAGTCCGTCACGCTGCGCCATCCTTGGTGGAGAGTCAGGAGCTGTTTGGCTGAGTCAGAACCACTGCTTGGGCCTTGAAACACTCGTTTGAATTCCTCAGCAAAGGCAGAGTAGCTGGCACAGCAGGAACTATGGGCATCCCACACAGCAGTAGCCCAGGCCAGGGCTTTTTCCGACAGCAGGGTGATGATATAAGCGATCTTAGACCGGTCGGTGGGAAACGACGGGGGTTGTAGCTCAAAGGAGAGAGAACATTGGGTGAGAAACCCTTTACAAGCACTTGGATCACCTGAGAACCGTTGGGGAGGTGGAAGACGAGGTTCAGCCATGGGGTTAACTGCCATGGGTACGTGAATCTGAGGTACTGGGACGGGAACTGTTGCCGGGGTAAGACGATCAGATATTTGCTTAATGGAAGTCAGCATCTCCGACAGAAGATGACAATGTCTAGCCATTAAGGCCTCTTGCTGAACCAGGGCGGCTTCGTGGCGTTGGACAGTCTCCTGGTGGTGGGACAGCATGGCAAAAGGTCCTGGGAACTGGCTGCCTCTGGGTTCATTTTTGGCTCTGTGTTTCTGTCAGGACCCGGTTGCGAACCTGGGTCTCCGGAGTGAGAAACAGTCACTTAACCAACTGAGCCACGAATAGTCAGCAGAACCCAGAAGATGAGGCAGACACAGCAGTACTTAAGACGGTGTATTTAATAAAGTAAAAGGAGAAGTCCTTAAATACAAAAATGGCAAATCCAAAAGGTGGTAGGAATAGCACAAAAAAGCCTCAAGAGATACTCAAAAACAAAAACAGAATTCCACAAGAGCATCCACCGGAATCGACAAGAATACACAGAACACTAGGGCTTGGTGCTAACATACAAACACAGAGCACAGAACTGAGGGAAACTAAGGGTTTAAATACAATCAGGGGAAACGAGGCACAGGTGCAAATAATAATGGGGAACAAGGGAAAAAACATAAGGTCAAAAAGCACAATGGGGGCATCTAGTGACCAAAACCCGGAACAACCCTGGCCAAATCCTGACACAAGACAACACAGCATTTGTTTCGGGACAAGTGTCTGTATGTCCTTGAGTGGTCCAACCAGAGCCTGGACTTGAGCCCGATTGAACAGCTCTGGAGAGACCTGAAAATAGCTGTTCAGCAACGCTCCCCATCCAACCTGACGTAGCTTGAGAGGATCTGTAGAGAAGAATGAGAGCAACTCCCTCTATACAGGTGTGTCAAGCTTGTGGAGTCATACCCAAAAAGACCCTAGGCTGTTATTGCTTCCAAAGGTGCTTCAACAAAGTACTGAGTAAAGGGTCTGAATACTTATGTAAATTTGATATTTCCGTTTTTTTTTTTATGCATTTGCACAAGAAAAATATAAACTGTTTTTGCTTTGTCATTATGGGGTATCATGTGTCGATTGATGGGGTGGGGGGGGTGATTTAATCCATTTTAGAATAAGGCTGTAACAAAACAAATTATGGAAAAAGTCAAGGGGGTTGAATAGTTTCAGAATGCACTTTATATGGAGACTGTTAAGTGCCAAAAATGACAAATGTTTCCTGATCTCTCTTATATCTCTCAGATATAGGACAGACTCTTCGGAACAAACTTCCTTTTGATTTGTTTTGCGACTCTGTTGTTCCATGTAGTGAATCTGTTATTCAGTGTGTTTGTATGGGCTAATAGTAGAAAGGCCAAATACATTATTTTATTTACTTTTTATATATTTTTCGGGGGGGGGGGATACTTCAAGGGGTATTAAAATTATAAATCAAGTAGCAAAATGATCCTTGGTATGACCTTCATAAATGGGTTTAAACACTGTTATTGCACACAGAGTGAATCCATCAACTTATTTTGTGACTTATTAAGCACATTTTTACTCCTGAACTTATTTAGGCCTGCCATAACAAAGGTGTTGAATTCTGTTCACTTATCATTTTTATATACACTGTATATATCTTTTTTTACTCTAAAAACATAATTCCACTTCAATCCAAATTTGATCAATTTAAAATTCAGACAGTAACACATCCACATGTGGAAAAAGTCAAGGGGTATGAATACTTTATGAAGGAACGGTATCTGTATCAGTCTATTAAGGAAAATAAGCTGTATCGTTAATCTTCTTCTCCACCCATCAGTCTCAAAGGCAATTGCTAAAATAAGAAGTTTATTTAAGGGATTTTCATGGAGATGTTACCTTTCACCATGCATTTGCTCTCGTTAGTCTTTAGTAATATAGTTATTGTGTAAAAATGTAATTAAGGAATACTAACTATCAGGGAGGTGTGACAAATTAACCCATAGCCAAATATTCTACATAGAACTGAGCATAAATATATTACCATTGGTGCTCTCTAGGTCCGTCCGTAAGTATGTAGGCAAGGTCTTCAAAGCATCAGTTATGAATGAAAGTTGTTATGAATGTAGTTATGAATGATATTGCATCATTCATGTCATGGAATAAAGGGAAGAATTGACCTGGCAACTGGAGGGCTGCTGGGTTCACATCTTAAAGACATTCCCCTACCGTTGGGCCCTTGATCAAGACCTTTAATACCACAATATGCTCTCCATCCAGGGGCACTGCAGTTTGAACCTGTGCTCGTCTCAACGGTGAAGAAACCACATTTACGTTGTTCGCTGTAACATGGACAATGAAGTTGTTATGTGTGCGCACTACAACAAAAGATTTTCAACCAAAGCATTGCGTGTAGGCCACACGGCTAAAATAACCCTAAAACACAAATTGCAATCAGATCCTTATGAAATATCTTCTTGTTGTTGTTTAGCTCCCTCTCTTTTATGTCCTATGACTAGAAAACACTATCTCGCACCGATACTTAATCACCTCATTTTTGTTGAGCCTGCTGTATGTGTTATTTGTATGCATTGTAGAGTCAGCTGTCAATCAAAATGCTGCCATGCTGCTCCATCTGGAATTTAAATCCATTATGATGTATTCACTGTAAATCAAATCAAATCAAATTGTATTTGTCACATACGCCGAATACAACAGGTATACCGTGAAATGCTTACTTACAGGCCCTTAACCAACAATGCAGTACAAGAAATAGAGTTAAAAAAATATTTACTAAAAAGACTAAAGGAGAAAAATGTAAATAAAAAGGTAACACAAGAAAATTACATTACAATAACGAGGCTATATACAGGAGGTACCGGTACCGAATCAATGTGCGGGGGTACAGGTTAGTCGGTGTAAATTATAAAGGGACTATGCATAGATAATAAACAGCGAGTAGCAGCAGTGAAAAAACAAAGGGGGTGGGGTTGCCATTTGATTGTTCAGCAGTCTTATGGCTTGGGGGTAGAAGCTGTTAAGGAGCCTTTTGGTCCAAGACTTGGCACTCCGGTACCTACGGTAGCAGAGAGAACAGTCTATGACTAGGGTGACTGGAGTCTTTGACAGTTTTTTGGGCCTTCCTCTGACACTGCCTTGTATATAGGTCCTGGATGTCAGGAAGCTTGGCCCCAGTGATGTACTGGGCCGTACGCACCACCCTTTATAGTGCCTTACGGTCAGATGTTGAGCAGTTGCCATGCCAGGCGGTGATGCAACCGGTCAGGATGTTCTCGATAGTGCAGCTGTAGAACCTGTTGAGGATCTGGGGAGGCTAAATCTTTCCAGTCTCCTCAAGGAGAAAAGGTGTTGTCGTGCCCTCTTCACAACTGTCTTGTTGTGTTTGGACCATTATAGTTCGTTATTGATGTGGACACCAAGGAACTCATGACACGCTCCACTTCAGCCCCGTAGATGTTAATGGGGGCCTGTTCGGTCCTCCTTTTCCTATAGTCCACGATCAGCTCCTTTGTCCTGCTCACGTTGAGGGAGAGGTTGTTGTCCTGGCACCACACTCCTCCCTATAGGCTGTCTCATCGTTGTCGGTGATCAGGCCTACCACTGTTGTCATCGGCAAACTTAATGATGGTGTTGGAGTCATGCTTGGCAATGCAGTCATGGGTGAACAGGGAGTGCAGGAGGGGACTAAGCACACACTCATGAGGGGCCCCGGTGTTGAGAATCGGTGCCTACCCTCACCACGTGGTGGCGGCCCGTCAGGAAGTCCAGGATCCAGTTGCAGAGTGAGGTGTTTAGTCCCAGGGTCCTTAGCTTAGTGATGAGCTTTGTGGGTACTATGGTGTTGAATGCTGAGCTGTATTCACTGAACAGCATTCTCACATAGGTGTTCCTTTTGTCCAGATTGGGAAAGGGCAGTGTGGAGTGCCATTGAGATTTTGTCATCTGTGAATCTGTTGGGGTGGTATGCGAGCATAAAAGGCATTTAGCTCGTTTAGTAGGCTCATGTCACTGGGCAGCTCATGGCTGGGTTTCCCTTTAAAGTCCGTTATAATTTTAAACCCCTGTGACATCCAACGAGCATCAGAGCCGGTGTAGTGGAATTCAGTCTTAGTCCTGTATTGACACTTTGCCTGTTTGATGGTTCGTCTGAGGGTATATAGCGGGATTTCTTATGTGTTTGGGTTGGTGTCCCGCTCCTGGAAAGCAGCAGATCTAGCCTTTAGCTGGGTGCAGATGTTGCCTGTAGTCCATGGCTTCTGGTTGGGATATGTACGTACGGTCACTGTGGGGACGATGTCGTCAATGTACTTATTGATGAAGCCAGTGCCTGAGGTGGTATACTCCTCATTGCCATTGGATGAATCCCAGAACATATTCCAGTCTGTGCTAGCATAACAGTCCTGTAGTGTAGCATCCGCGTCATCTGACCACTTCCATATTGATCAAGTAACTCGTACTTCCTGCTTTACTTTTTGCTTGTAAGAATCAGGCGGATAGAATTATGGTCAGATTTGCCAAATGGGGGGCGAAGGAGAGCTTTGCATGTGTCTCTGTATGTGGAGTAAAGGTGGTCTAGAGTTTTTTTCCCCTCAGGTTGCACATGTGACATGCTGGTAGAAATGAGGTAAAACGGATTTAAGTTTTCCTGCATTAAATTCCCCGGCCGCTTCTGGAGGAGCATTTTCTTGTTTGCTTATGGCCTTATACAGCATCGGTTTGTGGTGGTAAATACTGTAGATGTCTACAAATAATATAGATGAGAACACTCTTGGTAGATAGTGTGTTCTGCAGCTTATCATTAGGTATTCTACCTCAGGCAAGCAATACCTTGAGACTTCTTTAATATTAGACTGCTCCAGCAGTTATTGACAAGTAAACACACACCCCCTCTCCTTGTTTTACTAGACGTAGTTGCTCTGTCCTGCCAATGCACGGAGAAGCCAGCCAGTTCTATATTATCCGTGTCGTCGTTTAGCCACATCTCGGTGAAACAAGATTTTACAATTTTTAATGTATCGTTGCTGTGATAGTCTTAATTGTAGACCGTTCAGTTTCTTTTCTAATGATTGTGGTGGTTTACCTACCAATGGTGTGTCAGGGCTTAAGTTCCATCTACCCCACAACTCTTCTCTCCTGGGGCTTACTGGGCTTGTTATTTACAACCCGCCTCAATATACACACAGACCAACATGCCCGCACACACACACTCACACATACCTGCATACACAGGCACGCATGTGCATGTACGCAAGCACACAGAAATGTACACACACAGGCACGCATGTGTACGCACGTGGGTGCACACCACACGCACATGAACACACAATATTATTTTAAACATTACTGATGCACTTGATTGGAGCACGAAGGCATTGACCACATTTATATATTTTTTTGAATTGCACAAACCTTTTGAGTGTGTGATGCAATGTCTATTGTAGCGCTAAAATTGTGGAGAGTTCGAGTTAATTTCTCTTCTATATAAACAATGTTTGGGCAGCAGGTAGCCTCGCGGTTAAGAGCGTTAGGCCCGTAACTGAAAGATCGTTGGTTCAAATCCCTGAGCCGACAGGGTGAGATATCTGTCTGTTTCCTTGAGCAAGGCACTTAACTCTAATTGCTTTGGATAAGAGTGTGTACTAAATGACTGTGGAGGAAGACCTCTTGAAATGATGTAAGGAAAGGGAGACATTTGTGAGTATGTCTGTAGACCTCTTCTCATTTTCCTTCTTCTTTGATTTCCAGGCGTACAAGAGGAGAACCGAGGCGGCCAAGAAAGAGTACCTGAAAGCCCTTGCCACGTACAGAGCGAGTCTGGTTTCCAAGGTAACACTTATGACACACCAGGCTTGCTTAGAGTGATGATGGATTGGATGGAAAATCTTGGCTAATGGCGGGGGAGGGGCTAAAGAAGAGTGGAGGTGGGGTGTTGCAACAATACTGTATACCATGGGGACAATACCTTATTTCCATAGGTTGGGGGTTGGGACAGTTGTTCTGATAGAGGAAGGTCATACTATTCTCTCCCTTATGCACCAAAAGGTATGAAGCTATAAAGCTTTGTTAGAAAGGGAGTTTAGTGATTTTAGTGCATGCGAAGCATACTGTATGAATGCCCTGTGTATACAGTATGTATGTATGTATGTATGTATGTATGTATGTATGTATGTATGTATGTATGTATGTATGTATGTATGTATGTATGTATGTATGTATGTATGCCCTATATGTACACCGTATTCCATTGAGCCAATATCTTTGTCTGTCGTTACATGAAATGTTATTTCTATCTGGTCTGTCCAGACATAGTCCTATGTTTCTCTACAGTTGAGCTATGCCTGTTCATACAAGACACATGAATGGAACTAATGGTTTATTCTTGTTATTGATGCATCCATCATGTCTTCTGTTTCACTGCTTATACAAGAATGTGCATCCAATTCAATACTACACATAATTGGGTTTTTGTTGCATTTTCTCCGCGTGACACCCCACTGCTAATTTAGATTTATGGCTTTCTCCTTTTTGCCTATGAGTAATGGCGCCCTATCTCCGGTGCAGCAACATGGATAGGAAGGAAGGAAGGAAGGAATGGTGGAATTGCATTGTTTAGTGCCGTGTCGCGTTAACAGGCCACAATGTAGCGTCTGGGAGATTCCTTTTGTCATTCCATTTGTTCTCCTGGCACACAGTCTCATTTCCCTCTCTCTATGTGTGTGTGTGTGTGTGTGTGTGTGTGTGTGTGTGTGTGTACGCCCTCTCTCTATTCCCATCCAACTGTCATGGTGTCCACTGATCATTATATGGCGGCACAATTCATACAAATGGGCTCCATTACCCCTGTAATCAACACTGATAGGTGCAGATAAGCAATCTGACAGCTCATCATAGGGTCTGGGTTGGGTGTGGGTTGGGGGGCGGGGGCAAGACGAGGGCTGCACCTGCTCTGAATGATTCACTCACGATATACATAAGGAGCCTATAAGTCGCATGATTACATGACCTGGGTTGCATTCATTAGGGTACGATACAGAAGCAAACAGGCCAAAACAGGGGAGGTACTATCTGAACTTGTCCAATAAGAAACATTGGTTCACATTTTGCGTCACGCAAAATGTTAAAATGTTTTACTATGTTGTGCCCTAATGAATACAATCCTGAATAACACTGACTGGGGCGAGGGCTTGTATACTCGTCTCTTTCTGCTGTGGCCATTGTAGTCAAAGATAATGGGAAAAGTTGAATGAATGTGTTTGACTCATTTATTCCATAGATGAGAGATGAGTTTTAGGGGGAGAGTCCACTCTCCAACAGTATATGAAATCATGACATTTTTTACACATTTACACATATAACTATTTGTGCTTTCTCTAACTCTTCCTACTTCCTATTTCTTTTGTTTCTCCCCTCCAGACCTACGACGACCCCGTCGAACCAAAAAGTGCCCAAAGCAGCCAACCCTCCCACATGCTGCCCCCCAAGCAGCCCTTGTACAGCATGCCTCCGCAGCCCTCCTCCCCCTACGGTCTGGGCCCCGGCTCCTTCCCCCTGTCGGACCTGCAGAGCTTCGCCGGGCCGCCCCGCCATGCCCTGACCCGGACCCTCAGCCAATCCCAGATGCTGCCGCCCAGCATGAGTGCCTCTCCCCCCTCCCCCTTCCAGATCAGCCCGCCCCTTCATCCCTCCCAGCTCGCCCTGCACCAGAGCTCTCTGCGCATGCAGCAGGTCCAGTCACACTCAATGGGGCTCCAGGGGTCTCTGCACTCACCTCCTCTCAGCCAACAGGTTAGTCCTATCTCTGTTCTTTAGTGGTCAGCCCTGTAGTGTTGTGGAAACATTTGAAATAGGTGATAGAGCACTGATATAATGTTTGCTTTCAGGATCTCATAACACCGGGTGATTGGACTAGTATTAATAATAGGAAAAAATCTTAAAGACCATGGTATCCATTCTGATCCTAGATCTGCACCAGGGTTAGGGATCAATTCGAAATGAAGCCAGTGTCCACTTATTCCCCAACTTAAAGTACATTGAGCATTACCCCATTGCCTGCAGTAGATGTGAACCTCTTTCTGTTGGGCACTCCAACCACATTGGAACATTTGAAATGGTAGTGGTTTTTAAGAGAGCACTCTTCTGTTTCCTCTTCTGCTCCAGGGGTTCTCTCACATTCAGGACTACCAGAACAGTGTGGGTGGGTCTCAGTCTCCGGGGGCGCCCAACCCAGGGCATGGACAGAAGCCCGACTGGGATGGCGAGTACTGCAACCGGGACTGTGGGCCCAACCACTGCAGGTGAGCACGTCGTGATAACCTAGTATACTGGGACGAGGAACAGTTTTATCAACAGTGCTTTGCCAGATGAGTGAGGCTTGAGGCTGAGTCATACTGTTTATTCAAAAGCGGTAGTAGTGAAATAACACTTTTCCCTACGCTGTGAGAAAGTCTGACATCCAATGAAGTTTCCCTTTGTTTGACTTAGTACACATTGTTGTATGGAATGTAGGCAGTTGAGCATGCAGCGTCACTGCTCATTCACTTCCACTGCTATGCTAGTGACACACAACTACTTTGCCACCAAATAAATCATACAGAATTGAATAAATAGTTTTAAGACTGTCATTCGATGCTTTGGTTCCTGGACCAACATTTGCCTGTTTTAACAGCATCTTTTCTTTGTTCTCTTCGTCAGCAGTGGCATGGGAGTTCGGGACAAGCCTCTCTACCTCACTTGAAGCTGGTGGACCTCCATAAGTCAAGACTCCAGGGAGTTTTCCAACATTCATTAACAACGTCAATGTATATTTTTCCTCCAGCTTGTTTTTTTCTGAAGGATTTTTAAAATCCCAAAGACTGCTACTACTTCACCTTTTTGCCAAGCACTTAGACTGGACAGGAGCCTTGCTTATTTTTTTCCATGAACGTTCCATTTTGTGGGGGGTTGAGCTTTAAGCTCACATCAACATACCATACACAAACCCCCCCCAAAAAATGTCTGTCTTTGTTTTGACAAAGGGGTCGTTGTAGGTCTGGAGGAGAGAAACACAAGTGTCCCATTTTTCTTTTCTCAGAGTGATTGTAAATATCTACCAAGATGGAACCTGGCCCCCTATGCCCAGATGTGTGTATCTAACCGCAATCCCCTTGCTTTTTACATTATTTTGTCTGGTTATGTGATTTTTGTGCGGGCTAGATTCAGTGAGGGAATACACACTAAATCTGATCCCAGATCTGTTTGTGCTGTCTTTGCAACTTCTATGGTGACAATGGCCATATAAATTGACAAGACAGCACAAATAGATCTGGGACCAGGCTAACTCCTCTCTAATGAAGAGAGAAATACAAAGACTGCAAATGATTCAGTTCCCCAGTTGTTATTGGGGGCTCTCTGAGAGAGAGTGTCTGCGTCTGAAATGCTACCCTATTCCCTATCTTGGGCACTACTCTAGTCAAAAGTAGTGCACTAAATGAGGAATAGGGAGTCATTTTGGACACCCTCTGCACTGGCCTCAGGATGTTACTGGACTGAAGAGGTCAAAGGTGAAACCTCTCCCTTAGTTTAAACCTCTCCTGGTCCAGCGGACCATGCCCCCCCCCCCACTCCCCAACACCACTTGCTAAATGTGAAATGTTACTAAAGATAAAAACATAACAGTGGGTTTTAAAGTTTTTGACTAGTTTCATTAGGTGTTTTAGAATTGTGTTGATTTTAATCTTTATAATTTGATGTGAAATAAATAAATAATGCATTTAATTCTTAAAACATTTTAGTTTTTCACTGTAGCACAATTTAAGTTTCTATGGTATGGTTGCCAGGTAGATATTTCATTTGCGCACAAACCTGCAAAAATGACTTATTTTATTTGTAAAGACAGAGATGAGAGAACCCATTTCCTTTAGTTGAAGAACATGTTTCACAATGTTGTAATGCTATTTAATTCGGTTGACAGATTTCTAATCTATTTATGAATGATATGAAGTAAAGTTTTGGCTTGTTTTCATCAGGGTGCATTGTTATTATTGTTATTATTAAAATTCCATAGTAATTTGAATAATTATTATTTGTACATCACTTCTTCCTGGTGCATTGACCTTTTGTCAGCATTTGGTTCATTGTGTGTTGCAATGCTTCTTTTGTTTTCTTTTGTGTGTAATAAAAAAAAATTAAGTGGAAAATAAAACAGTTTGCCTCTGCTTATAATGTACATGTTCTTATTAGGTTTATCACATTTACATGGTGAGGCTAGCGAGTGAGTGAAAGGCTAGTTCCTCTCAAGGCTTGGCAGCCTCGCGTGATAGCTTGAGTCCAAATTTTTCACCCTTCTGAGATGTGTGCATTTGCACACTGTCTCGCAAGGATTTTACAATGGTGGGAACTTCACCCAATCAATGTTTATACCAATCCTGTATGTTTTGTTATGTGCACATATCAGTTATTTAGATTCAAGTTGTCTGAACCAATGTAGATGTCTTTGTTCACTTAGCATGTTTTCATTTTCATCAGGTTAGACTATGAAGATTAGATGACTATAAGAGTTGATACTGCTAGGCCTAGCTGGGGGAAAAAAAACACAGGCTCTCACTTATGAATTTCACAGATGGATTAGAGTTAGAAAATACATTTAATCTATCATCCCTCCTCTCCCTCTCTCTCTCTCTACCTCTCTACCTCTCTCTCTACCTCGTTACCTCTCTCTCTCTCTCTCTCTCTACCTCTCTACCTCTCAACCTCAACAGACAGGGCGGCAGCGTAGCCTAGTGGTTAGAGCGTTTGATCGAATCCCCGAGCTGACAAGGTACACATCTGTCGTTCTGCCCCTGAACAAGACAGTTAACCCACTGTTCCTAGGCTGTCATTGAAAATAAGAATTTGTTCTTAACTGA
This sequence comes from Oncorhynchus masou masou, assembly GCF_036934945.1. Lineage (NCBI taxonomy): Eukaryota > Metazoa > Chordata > Actinopteri > Salmoniformes > Salmonidae > Oncorhynchus > Oncorhynchus masou. The sequence goes on from NC_088229.1 coordinate 34,480,869, forward strand.
CTTGCCTAGTAAAATAAAGGTGTAAAACATGATAATATAGTGCCCTCTAGTGTTAGCTTTGGACATGTTTTATACAATAACACCTTAAACAATAACACCTAAAAAAAATGTGTCCAAATCTCTCTCACTCTCTCTCTCTCAATTCAATTGTCAATATAAGGGCTTTATTGGCATGGGAAACATATACTTACATTGCCAAAGCAAGTGAAATAGATAACAAACAAAAGTGAATTAAACAATAAAAAAAATGCACAGTAAACATTACACTCACAAAAATTCCAAAAGAATAAAGACATCTCAAATGTCATATTATGTGCAAATAGTTGGTGTTTTACGTTGCACACAGAGGACATTTTTACCCATCAAAAAGGAACATAAAATTTCACATACCAACTAGGATCAGGCTAAAAAATAGTTATAGAACCCATTGCCCTTTATGGTTGTGAAGTCTGGGATCCGCTCACCAACCAAGAATTTACAAAATGGGACAAAAACCAAATTGAGACTGCATGCAGAATTCTGCAAAAACATTTTACCTCTCTCTCTCTCTCTCTCTCTCTCTCTCTCTCTCTCTCAGCCTATAACTGTAAAACATGGTAATATAGTGCCCTCTAGTGTTAGCTTTGGATATATTTTTTAACTATAATGCCTAATATTGTCAACAGGTAATGTGTCCGAATCTCTCTTTCTCTCTTGCTCTTCTTTCTCTCAGACACACAGCCTGAAACTGTAAAACATGATAATGTAGTGCCCTCTAGTGTTAGCTTTGGACATGTTTTTAAACAATAACACCACATACTGTAAAATCATTGAACTATCTCTTTAATCTTATAATCTTATATCTAATGACACTTGGGACATTTTACAGAAAATACATCATGCATTTATTAGCAGTTACATCAATGACATTTGGCATTAAAGGCAGCATTAATGAAATGCTATTGATGAAAGAAAAATAGATTGTACATTGTATTTCAGTCATGAGTCAATATATAGTTCAGACAAGAGCAGTGATGCTGTACAAAGATTCTGAAGAGCACTGAGTGTAAACACATGTAGGATATTGTTACCAAAGCCTGTAACATTATACTATATAGAGTATCTGGTATATGTACTACATAAGTTTCAGTTTTGTTTCCATTTTACATTTCCCAGGATTTAACAGATTATTTTAGAATAACAGAATATTTTAGAATAAAAAAATAATAATAAATTGCAACATTACAGCATTTCTCACCTATCGAGGAAACAACGATATAAAAAACTAACCTCTCCAATTGAAATTAAGTGAATTTGAAGATGAGGTGAGTGATTAGAATCAAATGACAGTACTGTCCCTCCCACGTTCACGAAACAAGGCTTTCTGTTGCCATTATAATTGTTGAGTTCTCCTGTGTGCCAGCTAGTGTAATCCAATCTAGACTTGTCACTCCATAGTCACACCCAGTTCTGTAAGGACATGTTATTTATTTAACCAGAGAACAAGCAGATCCCTTTAAAGCCTCAAAATTAAGCCCCATACAAAACATTTTTTTTTGGTGGGGGGGGGGAGAAACAATAACACAAGCTTTGTGTAGACACCACAAAATGGTTGAGTGAAGATTTCTGTACAGACAAAAAGGCTCGATTCAATCTGTATCGCCGAATTTCAACACTATACTGTTCTTGAAAATGTTAAGGTCATTTCCGATTAAGCCAACATGTGCAGCGTTTGACTTGAATGCAGTCTCCATGAACACGGGAACATTGCCTTTAATACTCAATCACGCTACAGCGCTGAACTTCAGCTATACGGATTGAATCGAGCCCAAACTCTATGTCGTATCAAAACAGAGATCAGTTGTAATCACAACCATTGTGTCCAATGTGTTGAACACCAGAGTGGTGTACAGGGCCTTAGTGGCTCTGTTCTAACATTTCCCAAACCTACTGTACAGCAAGGTGTGACACAATACATGGGCACTGAACGTGATTCAATCCTCCGATCCAGGCAAAAGTTAAATCATTTGATGTGTCCACCTCAAAGTGCTATAGGAGGGGTGAGAGACAGAGTCAGCGCTGACAAGTCTGTTACAATTGATCTTTTAAACTCCGTGTAGAGTAGTAGAGCATGGAGTCTTTGCGAGTGGAAGAGGTGCGTCAAAATATCGGCATACCTCTGCCTCAAGCCATGTTCTCTGGGTACGAACAAACCAGCATGGACCAGCCTGAGGGACATGACCTCCTGCTCTGTTCCTCCACCTCCTCAGCCTCTGTAGAGAGGAAAGACACAGGCCGTGTGACACAGACCACACCGTCTCCTAGGTTACACAGCCTGGTTGGGCCAAACCTCTGCTATTCAATCATAGAGCAGCGCACGGGACATCTTACTTTTACAGGCGTCGCCAGGATTATACTCATGGTAAACACTGAGAACATTGGCATGAGTAACCTTTAAACGGCAGTTGTCAGCTGTCCAGTACACTGCTCTATAACTTGGATTGAATCGCAGCCTTACTGTTCGTTATACCATGGCATTGTTGAATATTCGTTTCTGATCAGTGGTGTAAAGTACTTAAGTGAAAATACTTTAAAGTACTACTTAAGTAGTTTTTTTGGGGTATCTGTACTTTACTTTACTATTTCTATTTTTGACAACTTTTACTTCATTACATTCTTAAAGAAAATAATGTACTTTTTACTGCATACATTTTCCCTGCCACTCAAAAGTACTCGTTACATTTCGAATGCTTAGCTGGACAGGAAAATGGTCCAATTCACGCACTTATCAAGAGAACATCCCTGGTCCTCTCAACTGCCTCTGATCTGGCGGACTCACTAAACACAAATGGTTTGTTTGTAAATGATGTCTGAGTGTTGGCGTGTGCCCCTGGCTATCCGTAAATCAATAAAAAAACAAGAAAATGGTGCCATCTAGTTTGCTTAATTTATGGAAATTGAAATTATTTACACTTGTACTTGTAATTTTGATACTTAAGTATATTTTAGCAATTACATTTACTTTTGATACTTAAGTATATTTAAAACCAAATACTTTTACTCAAGTAGAATTTTACTGGGTGACTAACTTTGACTTGAGTCATTTTCTATTAAAAGTACTTATACTAAGGGGGCTGGCGAGTCGTGGAACGTGTTTTTCATTATTTTCCATATAACGCCAAGCCCCTATATAAAACACATACTCAGAGGAGGAACCTGTACAAGGTTCATCTCCAGTAAGTGTTCTGTAACAGGGAGATATGTGATCGTTAATGATGATGATATTAGGAAGGTGTTCCCTGGTATACACAGTGTATGTAGCGTACTATGAAACGTTAGGCTCGTGAGCATTACTTTCACAACCACTGGCTAAAAGTATACAAAAGTACAAGAGGATCTCTTTAATGTAATAGAAGAAAACACAAAAGCAAATTGGTGCTCACTATTTCCTGAGGTGAACTGATTTGACCTTTTCATTTGAATTGGTCTTCCATTTGTTATACTCTAAAGGCATATGCTGGAAGGGATGTGATAAGTGTGCTGGGGTATATGTCTAGGGCCCCTATTGCAACAGAAAATTAGAAGTCCAGGTCTCCCCTTCCTGTTTCAGTCCGTTTCCTTCCATTTGGTATCGAATGAACATGACCCAGGTCAAATGTTTTGAGGTTAGCAGCACAGCCCTGAAATCGAACATGCTATTACACTGAGGTTAGAATTCAGCAATGGGAAAAATATACAAGAATGCATGTGTATCATGTCGTACCGAAAGCCACTAACCAATCAAGCAGTCTGAATTCTGGTCACATTTTTTAAATCAACTTTATTCACATCATAACTCGGGCTTTATTCAATCCATATCGCTGAAGTTCAGCTCTATAGAGTGATTGAAATGTAAAGGCAATGTTTCCGCGGTCACGGAGACTGCATTCACAGTAAAAGCTGCATATCCCGGCTCAAGTGGAATTACCTTTAGATTTCATATAGCACTGAACTTCAGCAAAATGGATTGAATCGAGCCCCTACGATTAACATCACAAATCTCACAGACGGGGATTAGCTAAGCATAAATTATATTATTTATTTATTTTCTTAAATTACTGTTCTGTTCAAGGCATTATTTCAAATCATTATCCCAAATGGGTTTTTTTTTCAGCACAAGATTCTATCCTTTGAGTTCATTTTAATAAGTTTCAATTGTAAGATGTGATCACATGCCTCACTGAGATGCCATTACTGTCAGAGACACCTCTGATTGGCAGATATGTATATCAGGGTTGTTGGCACCACCAGCCAGTCCAACAAGAAAGTATGGGTACAGTCTCTCAGCAAACGTGTCTTTATGAGTATAGATGTGTGTCATATCTTTGGGGTCGTAGAAGGACACCTCCCCACTGGTGAAGTCCAGCTGCACTCGGATCCTCTTCAGCTTCTCAAAAGCAAGGGGCTCACCCTTTCCACTTTGATACACACCATTCCTGTTCAGTATAGCCCAGATTCCATAAGCTGGTGAAGCAAGAATCTCCCCCTTCCTATCAATGGTTTCTTTAGCTACTCCCAGGTTCCACTCAGGATGGTCCCCCACCTCCACCTCCCAGATGTGCTTCCCTGAACTGAAGCCCTCTGAGCCCAGAACCTTGGCATACTGTGAGAACCTCTCTGGGTTGTCAGTGATTTGCTGACCTATGTTATTAAATCTCACACTGGTCAGTTTATCAGACACAGAGAGCCAGCGGTTTGCAGTGTTGGGGTTCAGAATCACAGGAGTGAATTGGACTATCTCCTTCATCTTCTCCCACACTCTGAACTGCAGGTTTCCCAGGTGTTTGGCCATGTCGATAAGCACCCCTGAGACCTGCTGTGTACCCGGCAATGTGCTGTTCTGGATGTATTTGTAGCTCACAGGGAATGTGCGGTCGTCTTTCTGCAGGTCCTGTTCAAGAGAAGAGATCTGCTTGAGAATGCTCTCCATCTCGCTGGCAATAGCCCTGCCCTTCTGCTCCTCTTCCTCCCTGAGCGCAACCAGTCTGGCCTCTTCTTCCTCTCGCAGAAACCGGTGGAACGTTTCAAACTGCTCCCTCATCTGCCTCTCTGCGTCCGCACGTTGCTTCTTAATGTGGACCTCCATGCTTTTGTACGTTTCTTGATTCTTTCGAAGACTCTCTAAATTGGATTTCAGTACTTCCTTTTGATGAAACGCAGTCTTTTTCAGTGCTGGCACCTCTTCTAGAGTGCGTCTCTCCAGCTTCATAGCAAGATCATTCTGGCCCATCTTCCTCAGGATCGTCAGTGAGATCTTCACTGCTCCTTCATGGCTGTAGGCGCTGACCACCTTCTCTACGGTGTCCTCCCTGTCAGCGTTCTCCAGACGGCTCTTAGGAATAGGAAACCAGCCATCTAACATGTTCTTAGTCAGTAGATACTGAAATCTCTTCAGCTCGCTTGAGACCAAGCTATCCAGAGTGTCCAGCAGCAGCTCATGGACAGAAGCAGGAGTTGCCATTGTAGATTATCCAGAAGCTAAAATACAGTCAATAAACTTTGATCAACTTTACAACCTTCACTTTTAACAGCTGCGCTTAGAATTTACAGTTTAGATGGTATGTCCTTGTAATTGTTTAGTCTCTTGGTATTTGTAAGGAGAAACATTCCAGTTGTGTGTCGCAGTGAGAGTGAAAGTTATAAACAGTCTCTGTAATGACTTCTGATGGAACAAATCTATTTTCACTTTCGACAGCTTTCTTCCTGTTAGACATAGGTGGGAGGGGCTTCTAGGTTGTGCTAAACTTTCATGTTTGACTTTATTTCCCTTTATGCAGCACATACCTTTACCCACACACTGTTTCTTTATATTATTTATTTGTGTTATATATGTATACATACTGTTGCTATACCGGGGCGGCAGGTAGCCTAGTGGTTAGAGCATTAGGCCAGTAACCGAAAGGTTGAACTGACTGAATCCCTCAACTGACAAGGTAAAAATCTGTTGTTCTGTCTCTGAACAAAGAAGTTAACCCACTGTTCCCTGGTAGGCTGTCATTGTAAATAAGAATTTGTTCTTAACTGACTTGCCTAGTTAAATAAAGATTCAATTTAAAAAATACTATAGTTATCATACAATGTTGACGCTCCACCTAGTGACACATTAACCTTCTAATGCTGCCTGAGGAAGACCTTTGGCCGAAAGGTGTGGCACCATGCATAGCTGTGTATCCAAGTGTTGGATAGATGCCACATCTTTTTCATTATGGCTCCTGTGACATTATGAGCAGTGCCATTGAGGGCAATCTCCATTTTAAAGTACAGTAGTCAATGTCTTCTTCTTCTAGTTCTCTAAGTTTATTGACAGTCGGTAGACAAACTGAAGGGTGCATACCGCCACCTAGAGTGTGTTGTCTGAACAGGCATGAAGCCATGATTAGTAAATTACTGCCAGCTACAACTATCAAATGTTTGCTCAGGGGGTTGGAATTATGTGATCCTTCCTTAAAGGGGGCTGAACTCGCTGATTTTGCTTCGTTTTTATCACCCCCACGTTAAGAAATGCTACAGTAGAAGCCAATCTAGAGTTTAAGTAGCGCTCGTTGGAGACCTCACCAGAACAACCGGGAGGTTTGCCTTTGTACTTGCCCGTCGGATAGCACACGCTTTGTCACATCCTGATCTGTATTACCTGTCTTGTGCTTGTCTCCACCCCCCTCCAGGTGTCCCCATTTTCCCCATTATCCCCTGTGTATTTATACCTGCGTTTCTGTTTGTCTGTTGTCTAGGCAAGCCTACCAGCATGTTTTTCTGTACTCCTATTGCTATAGTTACTAGTTGTCGCGGTTCCAACCATTTCTGCCTGCCCTGACCCTGAGCCTGCATGCTGTCCTGTACTTTTCTGACTCTGACCTGCTTCCGAACTTCTGCCTGCCCTACCCATGAGACTGCCTGCTGCCCTGTACCTGTCGAACTCAGACCTGGTTACGAACCTATGCCTGTCCTCGACCTGCCCTTTGCCCATCTCCTGTAGTTTCATAAACTACTCTGTGTATTGAACCTTCTGTTTCCTGTGTCTGCAACTTGGTCATTTCCTGAGTTGTGGTAGTTTTGGGGCTTTTTCTGACTAAAGTACATTTAACCAATTTTCTGCCTATGGTATTAGGCCTAAGGAAATGGCGTCCATTGAGAGGGCAAGAACAAGATGTATGTTAGGAGAAGTGCAGTATTATCAAAAGGAGATGTATAATTGGAGTAAGTATGAGGAATGGAGGGAAAAAGAGAGGCAGAGGTCGAAGAGAGGGAATGAAGAGGGTGAGCTTCAATTGGAAAAAAGGGGAGATGGTTTGTTGAAGAAGAATGGTAGCAAGTGTAAGCAGAGTGAGCTGTACACCGGATCAAAGACAGGAGGAGAAATGGAAGTGAATGACGGTGAAGTATCAGAGGTGGTAAGTTTGGTGAAGTTCTCAGAGTCGGGCTTTTGCACCGAGGGTCAGGAAAAAGATGAGTCTGTGACGGGAGGAGTGACTTTTTAGAAAAAGTGGACCCTTGCCTTTTTAGATGTTCCATTTGTGTTTTCAGGGTGGGTGAAAACAGAGTTGGGTGCTGTGGAATCAGTGAAGGTAACCAGAAGTGGTCTTGTGATAATTATGTGTTTCTGCTGGTCAGAGGGAGCAGTCGCTCTGCGTTAAACATGGGGACAAGAGGTTTTGTTTTTGTTTTGCTCTCATGAAAAGGGTGCCATTGAAAGGAGTGATTACTGGGGTAGCAGTAAATGTGAAAGTTTACCAACTGAAGGGGAAGATTCCCAGTGTTTGATGCGCGTCCTTTGGTGCGACGCAGACAAGGTAGCGTGACTGTTAAAACAGAAGAGTCGTCTGTTCTTTCAAGTTTTGATGTTGAGTCTTTGCCTGACAAAGTGATGTTAGGATATAGAAGTTATCCCGCACAAGCCTTTGTGTCGAATACATTACGTCGTTACAGGTGTCAAGCTTATGGGCATGAGACAAAATAATGTGTAGCATTGGGGTAAGTAGTGGTATGTGTTAATTGTAGGGGTGCCCATGGAGCTGAGGATCAGAAATGCCCAGTGTGAGAGAGGCAGGTTGAGGTTACCAGGGACAGAATAGTGCAGAAGTTGTGGTATGCTGAGGCAGTGAAGAAAGTAAAGGAAGATGGGTCAAGGGGAGGGATCCTGAGAGGAGTGATGTGAGTAGTAGATCTGTACCAGTACAGAGGGAAAGGCCAACAAGTGATATATACTTCAGTATGACTGGATATTTAGCATTTATAGCAATGGTTATCAACTATACTGCAGGGATGTAACAAAAATCGCAGAACATTGAAGTTGTGGTGGCAGCTGCCGAGAAGTATTTGAGTGTACAAGACTTGACGTCAGAAGAGCTACAGCGTGTGTTGAGTGGTGGTGTCCTGTCCTTTCAGGCTGTTGGCCGAAGGGAGGACTAGATTGACTTAAATAGTGGGGTGGTGGGTTTTAGTGAGTGTAGAATTAAATGGTTGGGTATTTGTTGATATATTTTATTTTTTAAATAAAAATATAAGGGAGTTTTACTCCAGTCTAGTAGGTGGTGGCAATACAACATTTATTGGATGCCAACTGCTGTTAAACCCTATCGAATAAGAAACGAACGGGAGTTATCTTGGGGGTGTGGTTTAATCAATGGGTTTGATGTGGATGTTATGTTCACTATTAGGTGATTGGCAGTAGGAAGCCATCTACTTAAGTTTTCGAGATGATCGATCTCTGTGGACGAGGAGCTGGTTTTTACATATTGTGTATATTTATTTATTCTGAAAATATTTCAGTTTGTTGGCACTGTCAATTCTTGCAGATGTTATGTTCGCTAGATGGACAGGCAAATGCCGCCGCCTACTAAAATGTAAACCAATTCAAATTTGTGTACTATCCACGGTAGTATCTCTGCTGATCACGTTATCCGCATCTAAGGTAGTAGACTGGTGATCTCCATTCATCAAACTGCTATCAGGTAAAGTCTTATTTAATTTGTATTTAACTAGCTATTTAGATATAGAAACATGATACCATCAGTGCAAGCTGTAAAATGACTCTCAACTTAGAACACAGCAACCTTAGTAATGTAGCTAGTTAGCTAACTACTGTAGTTACATGTAGATCTGTTGCTAGCTAGCAGGAGCAGAAAGCATTATAACGAGCTAGCTTGTCATTCCGGGACAATGATCGTTTTAGCTTTCAGATTACTCCAAGTAATAATTTAGGACTACAAAAATCTATAGGACAAGTAGTATAAATATGCTCCAGTCATCAAGGCAGGACCCACTTATTGTATTCCTACTGACAAATAAGAAATAACACATTATCCCTGTCAATAGTTGGAGTAGGATGATTGCAGAGCTTTCAGGATGTTAATTTTCGAGCTACAAACGACATTCCTTTGCTGTGATTTATTTTATTCATTCTTGTCTCTCACTTTTGTCTCACATGACCTATTCAGCTCTCCTGTGTCCTGCTCCCAGAGATCAACCAAGTGCTATTCACCAAGCATAGGCTGATTCACTCACCTGTGAGAACCATCCGACTGCAGTTTGAACTAACCCTGCCGTCAGTATTTATACATTGGGACCACATATTGTCTTAGTCTAGTGCATTTTAGAATTGAAGAACACCCATTACAGATACATGTGCTTGTTTGAGCATATTTATTCATTGTCTCTCACTTTTGTCTCCTGTGATCTATTCACCAAGTCCTGCAGTTTGAACTAGCCCTGTCGTCACGATTTAGACATTGCATTTGCCTGTTTTCTTTTCTTTGTGGTTTGTCTTACACAGTGTTAGGGTGGCAGGTTGCGTAGCGGTTAAGATCATTGGGCCAGTAATCGAAAGGTTGCTGGTTTGAATCCCTGAGCCGACTAGGTGAAAAATCTGTAATGTAAATGTCTCTCCACATCACTGACCAGGGTGGGATACTTTTGATATGCCTATGGGGACTGAGCACACAACGAAGCACACAAAGAAGGAGGAATACTGAAGCATGCATTGATATGTCTCCTTCAGAGGCTCAGGCTTTTGGCATAGATGGTAACGCTCTCATTACTGGACTGTAAGTGTCAGGACCCGGTTTCGAACCTGGGTCTCCGGAGTGAGAAACAGTCACTTAACCAACTGAGCCACGAATAGACAGCAGAACCCAGAAGATGAGGCAGACACAGCAGTACTTAAGACGGTGAATTTAATAAAGAAAAAATCCAAAAATACAAAAATGGCAAATCCAAAAAGGTGGTAGGAAAAACACAAAAGAACTCAAAAGAAACTCACCAAAAATAAACAAAAACAAAAAACAGAATACCACAAGAACGTCACCCGGAATCGACAAGAGCACACAGAACACTAGGGCAGGGTGCTAACATACAAACACAGAGCACAGAACTGAGGGAAACAAAGGGTTTAAATACAATCAGGGGAAAACGAGACACAGGTGCAAACAATAATGGGGATCAAGGGAAAAACACAGGGACAAAAAGCACAATGGGGACATCTACTGACAAAAACCCAGAACAACCCTGGCCAAATCCTGACAGAATCCCCCCCCTAGGAACGGCTCCTGACGTTCCTACCAGCTCTCTCAGGGTGGAGGACCCTGAACTGACGAATGAGGTCAGGGTCCAGGATGTCTTTGGCAGGAACCCAGGAGCGCTCCTCAGGACCGTAGCCTTCCCAGTCCACCAGATACTGCCAGGACCGCTGCACCCGGTGGGAATCCAGTATCCGGTGGACGGTATAAGCCGGCTGGCCTCCAATGACACGAGGCGGGAGGGGAGGTCTGTCTGCCGGGACAAGGGGAGAAAAAACAACAGGTTTTAACAATGACACATGAAATGTGGGATTAATCTTAAGGGATCTGGGTAAGTGTAGGCGATAAGAAACTGGGTTAACTCTCCTGGCAACCTTGAAGGGACCGATGTATTTTTGGGACAGCTTGCGAGACTCCACCCGTAGAGGTAAGTCTCTTGTGGAAAGCCAGACTCTCTGGCCGGGGCGCAGGGTAGGCCCGGGACGGCGACGTCTGTTGGCTTGTTGTTGATACCTCTGTGAGGAACGCATCAGATTAAGACGGGTCTTCCTCCACATAAGCCGACAGCGTCTGACGAACCTCAAGGCTGAAGGCACTCTGACTTCTGCCTCCTGGTCCGGGAACAATGGAGGAGCATAGCCAAACTGACACTCGTGCGGGGACATACCAGTGGAGGAGGAGCGCAAGGTGTTGTGCGCATATTCGGCCCAAACAATAAAGGATGACCATGTGGACGGGTTGTCACGAGTCATACATCGGAGGGTGGTTTCCAGCTCTTGATTCATCCTCTCTGTTTGGCCGTTGGACTCCGGATGATACCCTGAAGATAGACTGGCAGAAGCCCCCATGAGTTGGCAGAAGGCCTTCCAAAACCTTGAGGCGAACTGGGGACCTCTGTCAGAAACCACATCTTGAGGAATGCCGAAGACTCGGAACACATGATTAATTACCAACTCAGCCGTTTCCTTGGCAGAAGGTAACTTAGTCAGAGGGACGAACCTGGCCGCCTTTGAAAACCTGTCGATTATGACTAGGATAGTAGTATTGCCATGGGATGGAGGAAGTCCAGTAATAAAGTCCAATGAGATATGGGACCAGGGTCTGTGGGGAACAGGTAAAGGATGAAGGAGTCCTTGAGGGCGGAGGTGAGAAGATTTGCCCTGGCAGCACACGGGGCAGGCATTGACGAAAGTGGCAACGTCTTCTCTTATGGTAGGCCACCAGAACTTACGCTGGATGAACTCCAAGGTGCGACCTACGCCCGGATGACAGGTGAGGCGAGAGGAGTGCCCCCACAGAAGGACCTGAGTCCTCACTGCCTTGGGGACAAACAACCGATTGGCAGGACCTCCTTTAGGGTCCGGTTCGCTAGCTTGAGCACGTCTCACGGTATCCTCAACTTGCCACGAGATCGGAGCCACAATCTTAGCAGCAGGAAGGACAGGCATGTCCGTGTCATCTCGAATGGCAGGAGCGTAGACTCGGGACAGGGCATCCGGTTTGAGATTCTTCGACCCGGGCCGATAGGTGAGGATAAACTGGAATCGATTGAAGAAAAGAGACCATCTAGCTTGTCTAGAGTTCAATCGCTTCGCCTGCTGGATATACTCCAGATTTTTGTGGTCCGTAAGCACTTGAAACGGGTGAGAAGCCCCTCGAGCCAGTGTCTCCATTCCTTCAATGCCATCTTAACCGCTAGGAGTTCACGATCCCCCACATCGTAGTTCCTCTCAGTCGGGGTAAGCCGGTGTGAGAAGAAAGCGCACGGATGAAGCTTCTTGTCTTCACCCCTCTGAGACAGAACAGCTCCAACACCAACCTCTGATGCGTCTACCTCCACCACAAATGGTTCATCCGTAGTCGGTAGTATCAGGATGGGAGCAGAGAGGATGCGCTGCTTGAGTCCTTGGAAGGCCGTCTCAGCTTCTCTTCCCCAAAAAACCTTGCATTGCCACCTTTGGTTAAAGCTGAGAGAGGAGCTGCCACCAAACTGAAGTTCTTGATGAACTTGCGGTAAAAGTTTGTGAAGCCCAGGAAACGCTGAACATCCTTAACGGATTTGGGGGTGGGCCAATCCGCTACCGCCCCTACCTTCCTAGGGTCCATTTGGATTCGACCGGGTTCCACTACAAATCCCAGGAATTGTACTCGGGATGAATGGAATTCACATTTTTCCGGCTTAACGTACAGATGGCTGTCCAGGAGGCGTTTGAGTACTTGTCTGACATGCTTAGTGTGTTCTTGAAGGGAGCTCGAAAAGATGAGGATGTCATCCAAGTAAACGAACACAAATATGTTAAGCATATCCCTAAGCACATCGTTTATGAGCGCTTGGAACACCGCTGGGGCGTTGGTCAGGCCGAAGGGCATCACCAAGTATTCATAGTGACCAGTAGGCGTGTTGAAAGCGGTCTTCCACTCGTCACCAGGTCTGATCCGCACAAGATGGTATGCGTTCCGCAGGTCAAGCTTAGTGAAAACAACTGCTTCCTGGAGCAGCTCGAAGGCTGTGGCCATAAGGGGTAGCGGGTAACGGTTACGGACGGTTATGTCATTGAGTCCCCGGTAGTCGATGCAAGGACGTAACCCACCATCTTTCTTGGCCACAAAGAAAAACCCTGCTCCCGCCGGGGAGGTTGATGGACGCATGAGGCCTGCTTCCAGAGAGTCCTTGATGTAGGTATCCATAGCAGCTCGTTCGGGTGGAGATAGGGAAAAGATCCGACCCCTGGGGGGCAAGTGCCCGGAAACAGGTCGATGGGGCAATCGTAAGATCTATGGGGTGGTAGCATGGTGGCCCTCTGTTTGCTAAACACCAGTTTGAGGTCATGGTAACACTCGGGAACTCGGGTCAGGTCGATGGATTCTAAAGACTCGGGAGTAGAACTCGGGGAATTCTGGAAAATACAAGTAGCTTGGCACGTAGGACCCCACTGCTTGATAGTGCCCACAGACCAGTCGATGTGAGGGTTATGACTGTGAAGCCAGGGGTATCCAAGGACGAGAGGGAACTCGGAACAGGAGATCAAATGAAAGTTCATCAATTCCTGGTGTTGTGAAACTGAAAGTCTCAAGGAGGTAGTGACATGAGTGACAAGTCCAGATCCCAAAGGGCTTCCATCCAATGTAGTAACCCTCATGGGGTCACTTAGAAGTTCAGAGGGAACGCCATTCTCCTTCGCCCAGACACCATCCATGAAGTTACCTGCGGCTCCAGAGTCTACCAAGGCTTGAAGGTGAAGCTTGTGGTTGTCCCAGGAGAGGGTGACTGGAATGAGCAGACGGGAGTTGGACGGATGGGAGGAGGTTATGTTTCCCGTTACAGTTCCCCCGGTCTGTACGGGACAGAGCGTTTCCCTGGAGCCCGGGACACGTGGAACGGAAATGGCCCGGTTTGCCGCAATATAGACAGCGTCGCTCCCTCATCCGGCGGTCTCTCTCAGCCTGGGAGATGCGTCCAATCTGCATGGGTTCCGGTGGAGCCAGTGATGATAAAGGTGGGGACTCGGAGCTGGGACTGATAGGAGCTAGAGGTCTACGGTTGAGTTCTCTCTCTCTCAGACGCTGGTCAATGCGTGAGGCCAACTTGATCAGGGACTCGAGATTGTCCGGTGGTTCCCGAGTGGCCAGTTCATCTTGGATAGTGTCGGAAAGGCCTTTCAGAAAGCACACCGTGAGCGCCTCGTTGTTCCAGCCACTCGCTGCTGCCACCGTGCGGAACTGGATGGCATAGTCCGTCACGCTGCGCCAACCTTGATGGAGAGTCAGGAGCTGTTTGGCTGAGTCAGAACCACTGCTTGGGCCTTGAAACACTCGTTTGAATTCCTCAGCAAAGGCAGAGTAGCTGGCACAGCAGGAACTATGGGCATCCCACACAGCAGTACTTAAGACGGTGAATTTAATAAAGAAAAAATCCAAAAATACAAAAATGGCAAATCCAAAAAGGTGGTAGGAAAAACACAAAAGAACTCAAAAGAAACTCACCAAAAATAAACAAAAACAAAAAACAGAATACCACAAGAACGTCACCCGGAATCGACAAGAGCACACAGAACACTAGGGCAGGGTGCTAACATACAAACACAGAGCACAGAACTGAGGGAAACAAAGGGTTTAAATACAATCAGGGGAAAACGAGACACAGGTGCAAACAATAATGGGGATCAAGGGAAAAACACAGGGACAAAAAGCACAATGGGGACATCTACTGACAAAAACCCAGAACAACCCTGGCCAAATCCTGACAGTAAGATTGTGCTCTCCCCGGCACTTGAAATATATTGATTGGTTCTGTAGGTTATACTATATTTAGATACTTCAAATACCTTTGCTATTGTCTCCGTAATCAATAAATGGTGAAACACTATTTGTGATGGTGTTCTTTGTTTGAATGTAGAGTCCCTTTGTCTTTCCACATTTTGTAATGTTAGTCTTATTCTAAAACAGATTGGAAAAAATTGTTTAAATCTATCTACACACAATACCAAATAAGGACAAAGTGAAAACAAATGTATTACAAATAAAAAACAAAGACCTTATTTACATAAGTATTCAGACCCTTTGCTATGAGATCCTTTGCCTTTATGGTAGAGTGGCCAGACAGAGGCCAGTCCTCCGTAAAAGGTGCATGACCGCCGCTTGGAGTTTGCCAAAAGGCACCTAAACAATATTCTCTGGTCTGATGAAACCAAGATTGAACTCTTTGACTTGAATGCCAAGCGTCACATCTGGAGGATACCTGGCACCATCCCTATGGTGAAGCATGGTGGTGGCAGCATCATGCTGTGGGAATGTTTTTCAGTGGCAGGGACTGGGAGACTAGTCAGGATTGAGGGAAAGATGAACAGAACAAAGTACAGAGAGATCCAGAGTGCTCATGACATCAGACTGGGGCTAGGGATGACCTTCCAATTGGACAACGTCCCTAAGTACACAGACAAGACAACGCAGGAGTAGTTTCGGGGACAAGTCTCTGAATGTCTTTGAGTGGCCCAGCCAGAGCCTGGACTTCAACGCGATTAAAAATCTCTGGAGAGACCTGAAAACGCTCCTCCATCAAACCGGACAGAGCTTAAGACTATCTGCAGAGAAGAATGGGAGAAACTCCCCAAATACAGGTGTGCCAAGCTTGCAGCATTATACCCAAGAAGACTCGAGGCTATATCGCTGCCAAAGGTGCTTCAACAAAGTACTGAGTAAAGGGTCTGAATACTTATGTAAATGTATAGGGTATTGTGTGTAGATTGAGGGGGGAAAACTATTAATCAACGTAACAAAATGTGGAAAAAGTCAAGGGGTCTAAATAATTTCCAAATGCACTGTATATGCAGAATAAGTTAGTAGAATAATGAATGGATTGGGAAGATTTTGGCTTCGTCAACATTTAGAAGGTTCATAGGAAAGTTTTTAAATAATTTAATCCACCTAAATATACTCACATTCACTGAACATTTAGTAGCCTTCTTTGAAACTAAAACGTTCATTTCCCAACTGATTTCTCTATAATCCTACTACAGGCTCCTTATCAAGATCAAAATGGTGCCGACCGAGAGCACTGCCGTGCTTCTAGCTCTTAGGAAACTTCGCAGTATTTTGTTATTTTTAATACACTGCTCAAAAAAATTAAGGGAACACTAAAATAACACATCCTAGATCTGAATGAATGAAATATTCTTATTAAATACATTTTTCTTTACATAGTTGAATGTGCTGACAACAGAATCACACAAAAATTATCAATGGAAATCAAATGTATCAACCCATGGAGGTCTGGATTTAGTGTGTGTTGCCTCCACGTGCCTGTATGACCTCCCTACAATGCCTGGGCATGCTCCTGATGAGGTGGCGGATGGTCTCCTGAGGGATCTCCTCCCAGACCTGGACTAAAGCATCCGCCAACTCCTGGACAGTCTGTGGTGCAACGTGGCGTTGGTGGATGGAGTGAGACATGATGTCCCAGATGTGTTCAATTGGATTCAGGTCTGGGGAACGGGCGGGCCAGTCCATAGCATCAATGCCTTCCTCTTGCAGGAACTGCTGACAGACTCCAGCCACATGAGGTCTAGCATTGTCTTGCATTAGGAGGAACCCAGGGCCAACCGCACCAGCATATGGTCTCACAAGGGGTCTGAGGATCTCATCTCGGTACCTAATGGCAGTCAGACTACCTCTGGTGAGCACATGGAGGGCTGTGCGGCCTCCCAAGAAATGCCACCCCACACCATGACTGACCCACCACCAAACCGGTCATGCTGGAGGATGTTGCAGGCAGCAGAACATTCTCCACGGCGTCTCCAGACTCTGTCACGTCTGTCACATGTGCTCAGTGTGAACCTGCTTTCATCTGTGAAGAGCACAGGGCGCCAGTGGCGAATTTGCCAATCTTGGTGTTCTCTGGCAAATACCAAACGTCCTGCATGGTGTTGGGCTGTAAGCTGTCAACTGTTTTTCGAGAAGATTGTATTGCAAGTTATGCTATATGTGTAGCTATGCCATAAGTATAGGCTAATATGCATATGCAGCTGTTGGGTTTAAGCCTCCATTCTAGCATACACACATCTTTCTATCCACATGCCTTTATTTGGGTTACCATGCAAAGTATATGGATGTTTCTTTAAGCCTGCAGCTAAATACTTGAAATTAGACATATAAATATGGCAAAACATGATTCAACAATTGAATTCACTGAGAGATAGCTAACAAAACACAAATTAACATTTACAGTAGCTAGCTGGTTACTCTGTAACATTGGCTAGCTTTCAATACATTGGCTAAATGGTCAACGGAGTTACCTCTTCATATGATCAAGACCATTCGTACTGCATGCTGGATATTTCAACTGCACTCGAAAACAGATATTTATGATATTTCAGTCTAGGACTCCGACCACAAAACCTGACTCAATAGGGGAGGGTCCGGGTGGGCATATATGATGGGTGACGCAGGGCGTCGGGGGCGGCTCCGGTGCTGGGTGCATCGCCGGAAGCTCCGGCCGTGGATTGTCGCTGGAGGCCCCGGACTGTGGATCGTCACCGCAGACTCCGGACCATGGATCGTCGCCGGAGGAACCGGACTGTAGATCATCGCAGGAGGCTCTGGACTGAGAACCCCTGCTGAAGGCTCCGGAACGCCGACCGTCACTGGAGACTCCGAACCGCCGACCGTCGCTGGAGGCTCCGGACCGCCGACCGTCTCAGGAGGTTCCAGACCGTAGACCGTCTAAGGAGGTACCGGACTGTGGACCGTCTCAGGAGGTACCGGACTGTGGACCGTCTCAGGAGGTACCGGACTGTAGACCGTCTCAGGAGGTACCGGACTGTAGACCGTCTCAGGAGGTACCGGACTGTGGACCGTCTCAGGAGGTACCGGACTGTAGACCGTCTCAGGAGGTACCGGACTGTGGACCGTCTCAGGAGGTACCGGACTGTGGACCGTCTCAGGAGGTTCCGGACTGTGGACCGTCTCAGGAGGTACCGGACTGTGGACCGTCTCAGGAGGTACCGGACTGTGGACCGTCTCAGGAGGTACCGGACTGTGGACCGTCTCAGGAGGTACCGGACCGTAGACCGTCTCAGGAGGTACCGGACTGTGGACCGTCTCAGGAGGTTCCGGACTGTGGACCGTCTCAGGAGGTTCCGGACTGTGGACCGTCTCAGGAGGTACCGGACTGTGGACCGTCTCAGGAGGTACCGGACTGTAGACGTCTCAGGAGGTACCGGACTGTAGACCGTCTCAGGAGGTACCGGACCGTAGACCGTCTCAGGAGGTTCCGGACTGTGGACCGTCTCAGGAGGTTCCGGACTGTGAAATGTCGCCGGAAGCTCTGGACTAGAAACTGTTGCCTGAAGCTCTGGACTGGGAACTGCCGCCTGAAGCTCTGGACTGTGGAGGTGCACTGGAGGCCTGATGCGTGGGACCGGTACAGGTGCCCCTGGGCTGACACGCACCTCAGGGCGAGTGCGGGGAGGAGGACGTACTGGACTGTGAAGGCGCACTGGGGATGCCGTGAGTAGAGCTGTCGCAGGATATCCTGGGCCGAAGAGACGCACCGGAGGCCAGGAGCGCTGAGCAGGCACAATCTGTCCTGGCTGAATGCCCAATCTAGCACAGCAACTGCGGGGAGCTGGAACAGAACGCACCGGGCTATGAATGAGTACTGGAGACACCGTGCGCATCACTGCATAACACGGTGCATGACCAGTCACACGCTCCCCACGGTGAGCACGAGGAGTTGGCTGAGGTCTGAACCCTGACTCCACCAATCTCCCGGTGTGCCACCCCCCAATATTTTTTTGCGGCTGCCTCTTGTGCTTGCTTCGTTGAGCTAAATCCTTGTATCGTCGCCATTCCACTTTCGCTGCCTCTATCTCCTCCTTCAGACGGTGATACTCCCCGGCCTGCATCCAGGGTCCTTTACCATCCAAAATCTCCTCCCAAGTCCACTCCTCCTGTGCACGCTGCTGGTCCATTTTTGGTGGGATCTTCTGTCACGATCGTCGTATGAGTGAGACCAAAGCGCAGCGTGGTACATTCTCTTTTAATAAATGAAAACTCGAACAAAAACAACAAAATCAACGAACGAAACGTGAAGCTATACAAATAGTGCTGACAGGCAACTAAACATAGACAAGATCCCACGAAACACAAAGGGGAAACGACTGCCTAAATATGATCCCCAATCAAAGACAACGATAAACAGCTGTCTCTGATTGGGAACCATATCAGGCCAAAATAGAAATACAAAAAACCTAGATGACCCACCCAAGTCACTATCACGCCCCAACCACCACAGAGAATAAACAGCTTACTATGGTCAGGGCTTGACAGCCACTGACATATAATGTAGGTTGGGGTAAAGTAACTAGGTAACAGGATAGATATAGAGCAGTAGCAGCAGCATATGTGATGAGTCAAAAGAGTTGGTGCAAAGGGGGGGGTCTATGCAGCTATTTCGCTAACAATTTAGCAGTCTTATGGTTTAGGGGTATAAGCTGTTCTCAAATCAAATTGTATTGGTCGCATACACATATTTAGCAGATGTTATTGCAGGTATAGCGAAATTCTTGTGTTCCTAGCTCCAACAGTGCAGTAGTACATTATCTAACAATTCACAACAACACACAAATCTAAACGTAGATGTATAAATGTTTAAATATGAGATATTAGTTCAAGGTCCTGTTGGCTCCAGACTTGGTGCATCGGTACCGCTTGCCGTGCGGTAGCAGAGAGAACAGTCTATGACTCAGGTGACTGGAGGGACATTTTTTAGGGCATTCCTCTGACACTGTCTGGTATAGAGGTCCTGGATAGGGATGTACTGGACCGTACACACTAACCTCTGTAGCGCCTTGCGGTTGCTATACCTAGCGCTGATGCAGACAGTCAAGATGCTCTCAATGATGCAGCTGTAGAACTTTGAGGATCTGCCAGCCAAGGTTCAGTTTGACCGGGCGACCAGCTCTGAGAAGAGTTTTGGTGGTTCCAGACTTATACCATTTAAGAATGATGGAGGCCACTGTGTTCTTGGGGACCTTCAATCCTGCAGAAATGTTTTGGTACCCTTCCCCAGATCTGTGCCTCGACACAATCCTATCTCAGAGCTCTAAGGACACTTCCTTCGACCTCATGACTTGGTTTTTGCTCTGATATGCACTGTCAACTGTGGGACCTTATATAGACAGGTGTGTGCCTTTCCAAATTATGTCCAATCAATTGAATTTACAACAGGTGGACTCCAAGTTGTAGAAACATCTCAAGGATGATAAATGGAAACAGGATGCACCTGAGCTCAATTTCGACTCTCATAGCAAAGGGTCTGAATACTAATGTAAATAAGGTACTTCTGTTTTTAACTTTTTATACATTTGCAAAAATGTCTAAATTCCAGTTATTGCTTTGTCATTATGGGGTATTGTGTTTAGATTAATTTTAGAATAAGTCTGTAAAGTTACATAATGTGAAAAAGTCAAGAGGTCTGAATACTTTCCGAATGCACTCTTTTTACCACAATGCTGGACATTTCTCTGCTCTGTTTCATTAACAAAGCAAAAACAATAACAGAGGTACTGGGAGCCAAAGGTGGCACTGTTTCACCTTATGCGGATTCCAGCTTTAACCCATAAGAAGTCTTACTAAATAGTTAACCAAATAGCTACCCGGACTATCTATATTGACCCTCTTTGCACTAACTCTTTAGACTTATCACATATGCTGCTGCTATTGTATATTATCTATCCTGTTGCCTACTCACTTTACCCCTGCCTACTGTATATGTACATACTGTATCTACCTCAATTACCTCGTACCCCTGCACATCGACTTGGCTATATACACGGGGTACCAGTACCAAGTTACTCATTGTGTATTTATTCCTCAAGTTATTATTATTATTATTATTATTATATGTTTCTCTCTGCATTATAGGGAAGGGCCCGTAAGTAAGCATTTCACTGTTAGTCTACACTTGTTGTTTACAAAGCATGTGACAAATAACATTTGACCCAGTTGACTACTTCAAAATGGTGAAAGTCCTAAATGTTGCAGGCCATGCTAAAATAGGCTTTGTGGCAAGTGCACCCTCTATCCAACTCTATGAACTGAGACAATCTTCCATCTTTTAATATGATCTTCAGTAGATCCGCGACTGGCTCCCAATCACAGAGGCAGCATCCTAATTTCCTTCCCTGGCGGATATGAACTCCTCACCCAGAACAGGCCTCAATCTTATCACCGTTTGGGAATCAATGAACACAGAGTTCATTGCGTCATGCCTTTGATACTAGCTTTGGAAATAAATCATCACAGAGACAATGACAAAACAGAGCATATTGCACGGAGTACTTGGTATCATGGTTGTATTCTGAGACCCTCATATAGGCAATATTCTTCTTTGGAGATGTTATCTTGTTGTTACCTAGTTGTGCGATGCTTTTTCATGATTTTGTGGGTTCCCTTATGCTCAGATAATGGGTTGTTGTCTGTATGCATTCAGTGGCTACTGAGTTCTGCAGTAGTTTCCCATGGAAGTTGTGCATAATAATACAAATCCTTATTTATTTGAAGTAATCAGATGCAATGAAGATGTTGACACATTGTATTATCAAGAGTCTGATGCATTGCACCATCATGCTTTAGTTTGTGCTTATTTCCAACATCACTCCCCAAATTGGTTTGAAAATTCGAATGAAAATACAATGAAATCAGTGGCGTAGCGCAGTTTTGCTGGGCCCCCTCAAGGTTTGAGCAAAGCACATTTAGCCATGAGGCTGAGAGAAAGTGTTGTTTTATAAGTCAGGGATTCTTGAAAGATGGGACAAATGTCTTTAGCCTTTTGGCATGTTTTTCTAGATTTAGAACCTAAAGGAAACATTATCCCTTAGCTCTAGCACAGCACAAACTTCAATTGTTCAAGCATTCTGTATGTCGCAGATCAGTGATTAAAATGTTGTTTCAGAATATTGACAGAAAATGTATCTTAAGGGGGTTAGCCATCAGTGACGAGTTGATAACAGATACTCAAACACAGACGTAATTTTGCATCTAAAAATCAAAAGTTCAATACAAACATTTGTCAAATATGGAAAATCTGTCACTGAAAAATCCCCAATAAAAACATAACCATTCTGTCAGATATTTTGACACTCGGATGGAGTCGACGTTAGACAGAAATCGAACGGAGTTAATGTTTCACGGAGTTGACAAATTATCATTTTTCTTCTTCATTCAAGTGGTATGCACAGTAGCAATTTATTTTTTTCCCTCAGTTGCTTTATGACCCTAAACCTAACCAAAATTCATATTCTATCATAATCTACCAAGCAGAAGGAATTGAAAGTTTATGGTTGTGACCATGGTGATTCCAATATTGTTTGTTTAAATCTACCAAAAGTAGAAAACTTTACAGACCATTAGTGATCTCGTAGAACTACAGTACATGTATTGAGGACATGAATAAGGTGTCCTTATGGTATAGCTGACCCTGCTCGTTCTTGATTAAGTTTATATCCATTAGTTAATATCCATTATTGACTGTTTTTAGAATTTGAAATGTTTTTTTTGGAACGTTTAAAATTTGGATGCTTTGCTCCAGACAAGGGCATTTCCAGGCATAGAGCCGACATGGAACGTATTAATATTGAAAGTAAATTCCCAAAACGAATATTTTCCTTATAAAATTCCCCTACATATAAATGCTATGCTTAAATAATGCAACAAAATACAAATAAATGTATGTATAAAAATGAAGTTTTACAGCTTGAAAAGGATTGTCCGGATGATCAAGAGTCACTGAGCTAATTTATTGCTATTCTACACACATTTTTTTCATGGGCTTCTGAGTTCCCCTGTGGGGCGTGTGCTATGCCAGTGAGTAAAATATGAAATGTGTGAACAATAATGTGTTTCTTAATTTCACCTCAAAGACACAGACCATTTGAACAAAAATAGTTTAATGGTAGATGTACACGCTATGGTCACTGACATATAAGTTACAATAGCTGACAGCGATAAAATTGTTTCTTCCAATTCAAATAAGTATTTTACCATAACATTAAATACAATTAAAGACTTTATAGTACATAATACGCAAGACTTTGTACACACCTGAACTGTGTTGTGCGATACATTTTAGGCCACAACATTTTGGAAGGTGCCCCAAGAGTTTCTCCCTCATGCCGCCAATCATGAATATACTCTGACAAGACACAGATATATCAGTAATCTATTTAAACTTCCCTATTCCTTATACTTCATTATTTACTCTTTCTGTAAACTCTTCCTGGTCCGATTCGTTAATTATTTTCCTGTAAACTCTATTCCCTCTGTGCCTGTCGAGCTTCTTCACAGTTTGTACTTTCTGTAACTCCAGTGACCTATTGCACCTACTTTCCAAGCCACTCAATAATCAAATGGGGGGAAATGATATGTTATAATAATAGGAGCAGTTAACATTCTATACTTCATTGTGTCCATAATTCAGTAACATGTACATGTTTGTGCTAATATTTTGTGCTGAAGGCCCTCCAGAATTTCATTTAGGTATTTTTTATTTTTTTGATCTTTTGGCTTGAACTGGTCTGGCTTGGGGTGAGACAAGGTTTGGACTGGGGTAGGGACATCTGGTCTTAGATCTGCGCTTACAGCAATCGCTCCTTCAAAAGAGAAAAGACCCTCCAATATCCACTTACGATGCTCACAACATTAATTCTGGACTGACATGACAAAGATATACATCAGTAGCGAAATAGTCATGCTAGCTCAATGTGGACATCAGACATCTGGCATGGTATCTGATGAGTGCAAACAATACAAAACATTGATACAAATGTCTTCACCGAATACAGTGGTTAAAAATGTATGGTAGAAAGTTGAGACACAAGAAGTTGGTTGACTGGCTTGATGCCATATTCACAACTGCTTGTATCGAATAACATAAAACAATGCTTACAACAATATCATGAAGGCATGGTTTGACATAGGAACTGAGAAGTAACAGGGCATTGAGTATCAATACAAGCAACTGACCTGTGTAACAATAACCTTAAGGCAACACATCAGAATACAACACGGAAGAAATCCACTAATGTGCATCAAATAGTGCTCTGTCGATTCAATTTGAAAATGTTTCAAAGTGAATTTGAGTATGGGAAATTACTATGTGTTCCAAATATCGAAATTTAAACTGGTTGTAGCAATACAGTGCACAAATAAATCATGTTAACATTACATAAAGGACATTACACTCCAAAATCAAGGGACAGAATGTGCTGTATGAGTTACCTGAATCAATTGATGTGTTTCTCATAGATGGATGGCCATTGTTCAATCACATTAAGTGAGCACTAGATACTTCATTCAAATACACTGAGTTAAATACATACCTTCAGTTAAAGTGGGGTTAATAAATAATATAAATCAAAAGTTAAATATATACACTAATACAAAAGTTTTAGAACACATACTCATTCAAGGGTTATTCTTAATTTTTTTACTATTTTCTGCATTGTATTTTAATAGTGAAAACATAAACTATGAAATAACACAAAGGAAACATGTAGTAACCAAAAAAGCGTTTAATAAATCAAAATAAATGTTATTTTTGAGATTGAGATGATTTTTGAGATGATCTCTGCATGTGTATTTCCCACCATAAAGCATGGAGGAGGAGGTGTTATGGTGAGGGGGTGCTTTGCTGGTGACACTGTCTGTGATTTATTTCGAATTCACACTAAACCAGCATGGCTACCACAGCATTCTGCAACGATACGCCATCCCATCTGGTTTGGGCTTAGTGGGACTATCATTTGTTTTTCAACAGGAAAATTACCCAACACACCTCCAGGTTGTTTAATGGCTATTTTACCAAGAAGGAGAGAGATGGAGTGCTGCATCAGATGACCAGAACTTCACAATCCCCCGACAATCCCCCGACTTGGGATGAGTTGGACCGCAGAGTGAAGGGAAAGAAGCCAACAAGTGCTCAGCATATGTGGGAACTCCTTCAAGACTGTTGGGAAAGCTGGTTGAGAGAATGCCAAGCTTTTTGCAAAGCTGTTATCATTGCAAAGGGTGGCTATTTGAAGAATCTCAAATATAAAATATATTTTGATTTATTTTTTTAACACATTTTTGGTTACTATGGGATTCCATGTTATTTCATAGTTTTGATGTCTTCACTATTATTCTACAATGTAGAAAATAGTAAAAACAAAGAAAATCCCTTGAATGAGTAGGTGTTCTAAAACTTTTGACCGCTAGTGTAGTTATCTAGATTTGGATGATTGTCTGAGGAGCATACCAAAACTTGATGAAAATATGACTCTTTTGTCTGTTTCCTGACTCCTCTTTTTGTTAGCTTAATCCAGGTCTATTGAATACTGAAGAACAAAATAGGTTAAAAAAAATAATATACAAAAGGTTAGGTAAGATAAAATGTGAGGATGTTTGAAGTACTCTATACGGCCGGAAAGTAGAATAACTGGAATTGAATTACTGGAGAGAGTACAAAGGGATGATACAGTATGAAAATGCATGTAAAATACAAAATATGTACACTGAAGCATACATATAAACCCTATATGTATAAACCCTACTTTACCAAGAGTCATGGAACTCTGTCACAAAAGCAATAATGAGTGTAAACATGTAATGTTCCAACTAATAGATTGACTCAGTCGTCCTTTGTTGTTTCGACTTCTTCAGCTACTTCGACTGATTCCTTCTCTTCCCGCTCTTCTGGAACAGACATAAAAATCTTCTGGCAGAACAGAGTAAAGATCTCTGAGGAAAGAAAACAGCCATTTCGCATGATTTCTTTTTTAGTTGTCTTTAACACTCCGAAGGACACATTTCATTTGCACCAATGGAAAGTTTGCACCATTTTTAGAAGCACATGTGTAACGATTAAAAATTCAATGTATTTTATGTTTTTTCTTCTATTAAACCTCTTTACATTTTGTTTTATATAATTTTGGGGAAAAGATTGAATGTTTTTATCTGAGTAAAAAGAAGTAAATCGGTTGGAAACCGATTTAACTGGATGTTAACCTTAGACACAAAACAGTTTGCGAAGTGCAAAAACAGAAATGGCTGCTAATGGTAATATCAAATAACCAGTCACAAATGTATCTCCGGCCTTGACAACCCATTACATAAAGGCCTAGTTCACAATCAAGCAATTGATGTATAATGACACATTTGACACATCAGGAGTGATACATTGTGATTTATGAGTTTGCCTCCACATACAGTACATCAGTTGTGCTACCCACATTTGAACATTTGAAAGTCAGTAACAGTAACAGAAACCACATGACCAGCTCACCTAGGATCTTCTTTACAACGTGGGGCTTCTTCCACTTGTACCCCAGGAGATAGGCGGGGATACCAGTGAGGATGATCCCGCTGCCTATCAGGCACTCAAAGGGAGCTGCCCAGAAGGACACCACGATCATAAAGACACAGCCCAGCACAAACACCACAGGGACCACCAACCAAATCTGCCAGGGAAAATTAGATTAATGTACACAAACCCAACGGTTACAGGATGGAACTAAAAGAAACTCGGCTTCATATCACTTCAATCGTGCTATCTTGTTGCATGGAAAACATTATTTTTGACTTTCTCCGGTTACTCATTTTAATTGTAACGTTTTAGGTCACCCAACTAAATTCACATATAAATGTGAGTTATAGATCTGTCATTCTCATTGAAAGCAAGTCTAAGAAGCAGTGGATCTGTTCTATGTGGGCTATTTCTCTGCTTCCCTTTCTTACGTTTTGTTTTTTTGTACACCAGCTTCAAACTGTACACCAGCTTCAAACTGCTGAAAATACAATGTTTTTAGTTATGGAAAATACATTTCACAGCAGTTTAGATGCTACAATTATTCTCCTGTCACATAAATTAAAATTAAGCAATCTATTAGAATTTTACCAAACAGGAAATGGCAGAGCAATTTCAACATAGTGCATCTTTAAGTAGGCCCTGTTTTATCATCTTAAAATGCATCCATCCTTTCTCACTTCCTTAAAGTAATCACTGATCTGACATGACATGCAGTGACTGCTGAAAGCAATGCATAGGACATCTGGTGTACACCAATCCAGACATATCAGATCAGTGATTAATTCAAGGAAGGGATAAAGGAAGGATGCATTTGAAGTATTCAAACAGGTCTTATTACAGTAACAGTACCTTGATGGGTCTCCTGAGCTCTGGCTTGGTCCAGCGGAGCCACAGCAAGCCGGCAATGGCCATGCCCACACACAGCCAGGTGAAGAAGCTGAACAGGTTGATGACCGAGAAGATGTCCTTGGACAAGGCATACAGCATGGACAGGAAACACTACAGGGAGATATTTGGCTGATGCATTAGAACGTGCGTTGAAGATGTCGTTCCCATAGCAACGATTAAAACATTCCCTAACCAGAAACCATGGATTGATGGCAGCATTCGCGTGAAACTGAAAGCGCGAACCACTGCTTTCAATCAGGGCAAGATGTCTGGTAACATGACTGAATACAAACAGTGCAGCTATTCCCTCCGTAAGGCTATCAAGCAAGCTAGGCGTCAGTACAGAGACAAAGTAGAATCTCAATTCAATGGCTCAGACACAAGAGGCATGTGGCAGGGTCTACAGTCAATCACGGACTACAGGAAGAAATCCAGCCCAGTCACGGACCAGGATGTCTTGCTCCCAGGCAGACTAAATAACTTTTTTGCCCGCTTTGAGGACAATACAGTGCCACTGACACTGCCTGCAACGGAAAAATGCGGTCTCTCCTTCACTGCAGCCGAGGTGAGTAAAACATTTAAACGTGTTAACCCTCGCAAGGCTGCAGGCCCAGACGGCATCCCCAGCCGCGCCCTCAGAGCATGCGCAGACCAGCTGGCTGGTGTGTTTACGGACATATTCAATCAATCCCTATACCAGTCTGCTGTTCCCACATGCTTCAAGAGGACCACCATTGTTCCTGTTCCCAAGAAAGCTAAGGTAACTGAGCTAAACGACTACCGCCCCGTAGCACTCACTTCAGTCATCAAGAAGTGCTTTGAGAGACTAGTCAAGGACCATATCACCTCCACCCTACCTGACATCCTAGACCCACTCCAATTTGCTTACCGCTCAAATAGGTCCACAGACGATGCAATCTCAACCACACTGCACACTGCCCTAACCCATCTGGACAAGAGGAATACCTATGTGAGAATGCTGTTCATCGACTACAGCTCGGCATTCAACACCATAGTACCCTCCAAGCTCGTCATCAAGCTCGAGACCCTGGGTCTCGACCCTGCCCTGTGCAACTGGGTAATGGACTTCCTGACGGGTCACCCCCAGGTGGTGAGGGTAGGTAACAACATCTCCTCCCCGCTGATCCTCAACACTGGGGCCCCACAAGGGTGCGTTCTGAGCCCTCTCCTGTACTCCCTGTTCACCCACGACTGCGTGGCCACGCACGCCTCCAACTCAATCATCAAGTTTGCGGACGACACAACAGTGGTAGGCTTGATTACCAACAACGACGAGACGGCCTACAGGGAGGAGGTGAGGGCCCTCGGAGTGTGGTGTCAGGAAAATAACCTCACACTCAACGTCAACAAAACTAAGGAGATGATTGTGGACTTCAGGAAACAGCAGAGGGAACACCCCCCTATCCACATCGATGGAACAGTAGTGGAGAAAGTAGCAAGTTTTAAGTTCCTCGGCATACACATTACAGACAAACTGAATTGGTCCACTCACACAGACAGCATCGTGAAGAAGGCGCAGCAGTGCCTCTTCAACCTCAGGAGGCTGAAGAAATTCGGCTTGTCACCAAAAGCACTCACAAATTTCTACAGATGCACAATCGAGAGCATCCTGGCGGGCTGTATCACCGCCTGGTACGGCAACTGCTCCGCCCTCAACCGTAAGGCTCTCCAGAGGGTAGTGAGGTCTGCACAACGCATCACCGGGGGCAAACTACCTGCCCTCCAGGACACCTACACCACCCGATGTTACAGGAAGTCCATAAAGATCATCAAGGACATCAACCACCCGAGCCACTGCCTGTTCACCCCGCTATCATCCAGAAGGTGAGGTCAGTACAGGTGCATCAAAGCTGGGACCGAGAGACTGAAAAACAGCTTCTATCTCAAGGCCATCAGACTGTTAAACAGCCACCACTAACATTGAGTGGCTGCTGCCAACACACTGACACTGACTCAACTCCAGCCACTTTAATAATGGGAATTGATGGGAAATGATGTAAATATATCACTAGCCACTTTAAACAATGCTACCTTATATAATGTTACTTACCCTACATTATTCATCTCATATGCATACGTATATACTGTACTCTATATCATCGACTGCATCCTCGCCTATGCTGCTCTGTACCATCACTCATTCATATATCCTTATGTACATATTCTTTATCCCCTTACACTGTGTATAAGACAGTAGTTTAGGAATTGTTAGTTAGATTACTTGTTGGTTATTACTGCATTGTCGGAACTAGAAGCACAAGCATTTCGCTACACTCGCATTAACATCTGCTAACCATGTGTATGTGACCAATAAAATTTGATTTGATTTGATTTGATTTTTTAATCTGTAGTCAAATTGTGGGGTAGGTAATTGCATTCTTGCGTTGTTTATGTACGTTGACTATAAATGTGCCTTTTTTTCTGTAAAACATTACCATGACACTTTTTTTAAAGACAATCAAAAATGCATTGCGATGGGAATAACTGCTATTTGGTTGCTATGTCAAATTTTGTGATGTACTGTATTTACCAACTAATGATCTATGCCAGATTGATTTGAGTTGATGACTATGATTTTAGCCTTGCCCAATTGTGAGTTCTCAAATTGGATCTCAAAATTTGAAACCAATTTACATTTTAAACCAATTTAGGGACCAATGGCAGGACTCACCGTGAAAATGAGGGAGGGCACTGGAGTGAAGAGGTCAGTGTGGACCAATCCCAGTGCAGCAGGGAGCTGACCCTCTCGAGCGCCAGCATAAAACAGCCTATGAGACAGACAGGCAAACCCTCATAATTGAGCATTTTGATACAATCTCCAGCCTTTAATTAAAGTATCAAATGACTGGATTAAACACACACAACCACACACAGATCTACACACACTCTTTGCAGAGTTATCTGTGTGTAGAACAGATACAGACCGTGCCGAGGTGAACAGGCTTCCATTGACCGCTCCGAAGCAGGACAGCCCCACAAAGACAGGGATGAGCCAGGACATCACACCAAGATGGTACTCCCCAAAGATCTGTAATGGGAAAGTGCTACCATTCAATACTCCAATTCACATTCAATCTCTTTATCTTTGCTATTATTATGCTGTCCCCTGTTGCCTTTTTGTTAGCAAAATAAACAACAGGCACATTATGAATGAAAAAGGGAATATCAGTGCACTGTTTTCCTGCTCCCAAAACATGATGTTTAATAAAGCCATCCTTACCACAGCTACTGCCTCGGACTCGACCATCACACTCGGGGGGATAGTGGTGAAGTAGGCCAGATTGGTCAGTACGTACACCACAGTCACAATGGGCATGGAGATAATGATGGACAGTGGCAGGTTTCTGGAATCAAGGTCAAAGGTCATCAATGACAGATGATGTCATGGAGAAGCACTCATAATGTGTCAGCCAATCCAATCTGAGGTTATTTGAGTCAACTGTATTTGTGTTTCATTTCATGCAATTTCATGACTGTATTCAATGTGATTATTCTATCGTTACATTGTATGAATGTGATATTTGAAAAATATTATATATAAGATTTCTAGTACTGTGAATTTCTTGCTATCTGAAATGTCACGATCTGTCATTATCACATTGAAAAACACCCTCATGCAGTCAATCGAGGGCAATTAAGCACAATCAAAATGTTAGAGGACAATCATACACATTGTGATAGACATATTTACAGGGTAGTTGTGGTAACTCTGTACAATCCTCAATAAAACCTCCACAACACATAACCCACTGAGCACACACTGGTTGAATCAACGTTGTTTCCACGTCATTTCAATTAAATTACATTAGACCAACGTGGAATAGACATTGAAAATTGACGTCTGTGCCCAGTGGGAAGTCACCTCTCTGGATTGATCATTTCCTCTGTCACGTAATTCAGGTAATTCCTAAAGGAGAGGAAACAGAATATGACGCATCATATAGTACAACATTGTATAAAAAAGTATAATATTAGATTATTAAATCAGATTAGTAGCATAACATCAACCTTCTACAGTCTGCAAAACTGGAATTACATTCATAGTATATAAGAAGCATCCTGTATGATCAGATAATCTTTATTGGTTGATGAAAGTCAGATGACAAAACCAGGGTCGTATTCACTGGGCACAAAACAGAACAAAACGGAAGCACACTAATTAAAATTGTCCAATAAGAAGCGCTTGTTTACGCTTTCCATTGCATAACATTATGAAACATTTTACTATGTTGTAACCTAATACGACGTGGGTGTAAACATGCCCTAAATTGTGTTGCAAAGGCCTTACCAGCCACCAAAAGCAAAGAGTCCACTGTATAGAGCCAACACAATGTTGTCGACTCCCCATTTGCTGCCTTCAAACGCCAGTTCTGGTGTCAGGTATGGCACATCACCTGTTAAGACAGACAAGAGAGGAGCTGCTTGGCAAAAGGGACTGACTCCAACAAACTGAGAATATCAACAGTACAGTATATCACATGCACGAATGTTTGCTGCATGGAAAATGGTAGATACACACACACGTCCACACACACATACAAAGAACGTCAACTAAAAAAAAATCACAATTGTTGCAGTGATTTGGCCCAATATATTTTGCCGTTGCACACCTGCTACACTCTTAGAAAAAAGGGTTCTTCGGCTGTCCCTTTTGAGTTCCAGGTAGAACCCTCTGTGAAAAGAGTTCTACATGGTACTCAAAAGGGTTCTTCCTGGAACCAAAAGGGTTCTACATGGAACCAAAAAGGGTTCTTCAAATGGTTCTCCTATGGGGACAGCTGATGAACCCTTTTAAGTTCCAGATAGCGTCTTTTTCCCCCTAAGACTGTATGTGTGACTATGTTTGACTGAAAGACATGACATTTTGAGAAATAAATGAAAGAAAATATATTTTCTTTGACACGGGCTGCACCCTCCAAACGCCTAACCCTGGGTTAGTCCGTCTGCCATTGATGCACTGAAAACATAATGTTTGGCAGTTGACATTTCAACATGAGGAGGGAGACCTTTTCGATGATAAGAAACATCTATCCACTCAATTATTCACACGATGTCCAGTCCAGTGTTAAGCCTACTATAGAGGCCTACATCAGAGAGGGAAGATGCTGACTTTATTTTGTGATAAAGAAAAAGGTTGTTTTCTACTCCACTGTCTTGTCTATCGCTTCATTTCAGGTGTAAATGGCATGGCTTCCATTACTTGGAATAGATTTGGAGCATTGCATGGTCCATGTGTTATATCAACTCAGAGAATCTGCTTTGCATACTGTACATATGTTTCCCTCTCTCTCTCTCTCTCTCTCTCTCTCTCTCTCTCTCTCTCTCTCTCTCTCTCTCTCTGTCTAACTCTCCCTCTCTCCCTCTCTCTCTCTCTCTCTGTCTATCTCTCTCTCTCTCTCTCTCTCTCTGTCTCTGTCTCATTTGGTCCTTATTGTCCATGTTGGAATATATTAACATCATCTGTAGAGGCAAACAATGAGACTCTTATGAGTTGTGGGATATTTGTGGTCATCCTACATCAAAGGCACAGTTAAAATAAGATGAAAAGGGTGTTACAACACAGCAAAATGGCAATCTCATCAAGATTTTGGACCAATTCTGGTCCTATCTTTCCTACTCTGAGTTTAAAAAATAATCATGAATGATATTTTCCCTCTAACTTTCTCTTCAACTTTATAATCTGCATAAGAAGAAGATGCTAGAGAGAGGAACCTGAAAAAACAGACACTTCTCAGTTTCAAATGGCAGTGTTTTCGTATTTCCCCCTGTCCTCCTTTCTAGACTTCAGAATCTAAAAAGCACAGCACGACAAGCTCACCGCCTAGTTTCCATGGCAACCCTACATGCAGCACCATGTTAGCCGGTGTGGCAGCAGGACCAGATGTAGTGCGAAGAAAAAGATGGCTGCACATTATATCTCTCGGACGGGTGGGTTGTCTTTACATACAAAGGTATTTTGCTATGAATTCATGAGGTGGGTGCAGATAGCGTACCTTTATAGTAGATAGGTCTATGAACATATTACAATAGAAATATCAAAATCAATTTTAGCTTTAATTTGGTATTTTATAAAGACATTGTTGGTGAAAACCCAGATGAATAAAGCACATGTAACTAGCTAAGCCGTGGCAAAATACCTTTCACAAGCACTAACCTATAGACAGGAGGAGAGTGTGTGTCAAACGCATGTCAGACGTACCCACACATACACCAGTACATGTGTGAACTGGGTGTTGACCTTACCTGTACCGATCTGAATGAAACCGAAAACGATGATTATGATCAGGGCCAGGAGCTTTGACGCAGTGAACAAGTCCTGGACCTTGGTGGCAGCCCGCACGCTGATGCAGTTCACAAAGGTCAATGATGCTGAGGGAGGGAAGCGCAAGGGAGAACATCATTGCACCTCTTAAAGCTAAATTGCATATGTTTTTATTTATTTTGACATTTGTGTCATTTGTTATTTTAGAAAATAAATAGAAGTGAGAGAAAATCAGTGGGGAAAAAAGGTCCCTTAACAGCAGGGAGAGTCCAAAATAAGACAAAAAGGAGGCCTGTGTATTGCAGCAATAATACTGTAGTGAATACAGATGTAGCTGTAACAAATATCTACTCAAGCAGCTGGCTGAGAAAGACCTGATTGGTCAATGTGTGTTACAGTTTGTGTCAGTATTTGTGTATAGTTCACTATATATATAAAAAGTATTATCTCTGCAATGTACAGGCCACCTGATTCTGGTGGCAGTGCTGGTTATACTCACTGAGGCAGAGGCAAGCGATGAGCTTGGCGGCGCTGTCGGGCACACTGCAGTTTGGGTAGAGGGGCTTGAGCAGGTAGGTGGCGAACACCAACGACACCACGTACTGGGAGGACGGCCTGATGATCAGCATCTCCACCCACAGCTTGAGGAAGGCGGCCAGCTCGCCGTACACCTACAATACAATACAGTACAACTTTTTTTTATCCATTTGTGAAAAACAGAGATTTGGCTTCTGCTCATATCTCAGCCACTCCAGATGCAGTAGCACAAATCACACACACACACACACACACACACACACACACACACACACACACACACACACACACACACACACACACACACACACCCACACACATGTACCTCCAGGATGTAGGTGTAGTCTCCACCCGACTTGGTGATGGTGGTGCCCAGCTCGGCGTAGCACAGGGCGCCCATGGTGGACACCACACCGCACACGGCCCACACCACCAGCGACAGACCGGCCGAGCCAGCCTCCTTTACCACCCCTGTGGGCGTGATGAAGATGCCTGAGCCGATGATGGTGCCGATGATCATGCCCACGCCATTGAAGAGCGTGATGCTGCGCTTCAGCTCGATCTTGCCGCCTGCTGCCTTGGCTGGGGCGGAGGCATCTGCAGTAGGGGTGGTGGCTGCCACGGTGCCTGTGTCGGTAATGGTAGATTGGGACGGAGGCTTGGATGGATGCTTGTCCGGTGAAGGAGGCTTGTCTGGGTTGTCGGGAACCGCCTCAGCTGCAGGTGGAGGAACAGGGTGTAGGAGGAAGGGGGAACAGAGGAGAGTTCACGAGAAGGGATTGTTGGCACACTGATAGTCCAGGAGTAGCACATGGACTTTACATGCCCCTCTATTGTAAATAGACTGAAGGCTATGCCATAAAGGGAAAGTAAGAGGATGCAAGCAGCATGGGGGGTCATAACATATCCCTGCAAGGAATCACATTATATTAGAAAACCCTAGCTGACCCCCATACCACCTCACTGAGTAATAGCCTGATAGTTGTGCATGACAAATACATATATATATATATATATATATATATATATATATATATATATATATATATATATATATATATATATATATATATATATATCCATAAATGCATGCTTCCATTGCTGCACCAGATCATGCAGCAGCCTATGAGCGACTGATGCAACCCTGCACCATGTGGTGTCTAGGCTAGGCTACAGTGTGTGTGTGTGTGTGTGTGTGTGTGTGTGTGTGTGTGTGTGTGTGTGTGTGTGTGTGTGTGTGTGTGTGTGTGTGTGTGTGTGTGTGTGTGTGTGTGTGTGTGTGTGTGTGTGTGTGTGTGTGTTATTCTATAGCGGTGTACCTACCCTCCATCTTCTCCTGGCCCACGGCTGCCTTCTTCAAGCTCTCCAGGCTGCTCTGTGATTTCAGCTCTGGCTCTGCCATCCTGTCTTCCTTTAGCCCCCTTCTCTCCTTTTCCTTCCTTTATTTTTGCTCTCTTGCTCCAGCCTACGCTTCCCCTCAACTGTCTCTCTCTCTCTCTGTCTCTGTCTTCCTCACACCTCTCTCTTTCTCTCCTCCGATGTCTACCTCCTTCTTTTACCCTCACACTCTCTCTCATACACTCTGTCTCTCTCTCGCTCTCTCCCTCTATCTTTATCTCTCATCCCCTTTCTCTCCCTCTCGCCAGTGTGATACTGTAGTGCAGGAGAGGAGGCAGCAGACCTAGTGTGGTGCTTGATGTGGTGATAGTGATGCTGCTACCTAGCCTACGCCCACTTATGATGAATGATGGGAGAGATAGAGAGCTCAGCTCAGAGAGGGTGGAACTAGGTCATTGTCAGCTTTTGGGCTGTGTGTGTGCTTGCGTGCATGCGTGTGGCTATGTACTTTGATGCGAGCGTGACACATGGACAAAGGATGCAAAAGCTCCGGCACTCCATCTAGTGGCCATGATGGGAAAATCCAATGTCTTTGTTCTCTCTCCCTTGCTGAAAGATTAATGGGGGAAATAGAATGGGTCAAATAGAGTGGATGAACATTTATTTGATGGAGTATAAAGCTTAAGAAAGCACTGTCTAAACACATACAGGGAGCTACTGTATTTCCCTTGGGGTACAATCCTTGCTTCTTACTCTTTGACCCACATAACCAATGACTACAAGGGATAATAATATGGAGGTAACCAAACATTTTAACCCTTACTAATATATGGATACGTGTGATGATTGAATATGACATTGAAACCTTGGCTGTCATATTCTGAGTCATCACCATATACAAGCTGTGTGTGTTTTACTTATCTCCACTAGGTGGCAGTCTAACATATGCATTCACCTAGATAACCTGATTATGCTTGCTTGCTGGTCATTTCTGTTTTGTTTCATCCAAGCTGGCTGCCACCTAGTATGTTTTCACCAATGCTACACTTTCATAAAAGTGCATTCTGAGAATGAGCCCCGTTCTGTTCATGCGCTAGTATTACTTGCATTTCTATCGCACTGACAAAGCAGACTCGTGAGAACCAAGCTCCGTCCCAAGGAACATCTTAGCCACAAATGGTAACGCACAAGCCGGGTAACTGCGAACCAACGCAGGGCACTTTCTGCCATGTGTCCGGGGACTTTCCCCTAGGCGAGAATGGAGAAACATCGTTCTCAGCGAGTAGCCTAGTCAACAAGCCTTCTGAATGCCCGTATGTTGACGAGCGACTAAGATATTTATAAAGGTTGAAGTAGTAACACAGGTTTAACTAACGGTGTATAACTATCGAAGTATAATTTTTAGGGGCATAGGGTCCCCTTTTGCAAAATTGATCATTCATTGCAAAGACTTACTTACAAATAATATTGTAAGTGTTGTAATACTAAAATTACTTCCTAAATCCAGACAAAAATTCTAAAAGGATCATGGGTAAATTTAAAGAGACAGCGCCTATAGGAAAATGAACAGTCGTCTTTAAACTAACGTATTAAGTCAATTTCTCAACACCTTTTTGATGATTGTTACTCAAGCAACAATCACCTCATTTGTTTTGATTCAAGTTAATTAATTTTTCGGAGTATTATGATTAATTGATTATAATTAGAGTTTGTTCAAACCCCAATTGCAATGCTCCCATGCCTTGATCTTGTTTTCCATATGGAATTACACGCTGCCCCTCATCCTCCCTCCCTCCTCCACATCTAATCTCAATCCCACAGTACCTCCTTATTGTCTTTCACTGCCTCTTTTCAACCTCTGGTTTTCCTTTCCCCCATCCTATATCTGGTCTTCCATCCTCCTCCTCTTGGGGGGTTATGGTAATAAAGCACGGGGTAACTTGATCCATGTTTCCCAGTGTCTGTACAGTCATATCTGACGATCATAATAACTGTATTTTCTCCTGCCATTAACTCGGTCAGAAAAATTAATTAAAAGAGAGACTGGCAACTCCATTATACAGAGGATATTTAATATTTTCATAAATCTCACACACACACACACACACACACACACACACACACACACACACACACACACACACACACACACACACACACACACCACCACCACCATCACCACCACCAGTGGATGCTCTTCAGAGGAGGAAGAGGAGGACCATCGTCCTCAGTGAATTTCAAACAGTGAATCTTTTTAAAAGTTATAATGGTTCTCACCCCCTTCCATAGACTTACATAGTCATTTTGACAACTTCTGGAGGATGTCCTCCAACCTATCAGAGATCTTGCAGCATGAACTGACATGTTGTCCACCCAATCAAAGGATCAGAGAATGAATATAGAACTGAAAGCACACACTACAGCTAGTTAGCACTGCAGTGCATAAAATGTGTTGAGTAGTTGACTCAGAGAAAGACAATAGTTGAACAGTTTTGAACAAGTGTATTTATTTAAAAATGAAGGAGAAGCAAGAGAGGGAGAGAAAGAGAGCGATATTTAGTTGTATTTTTTTAAACTTTCACTTAGCTAGCGAATGCTGCTAGCTAGTTTAGCCTACTCAAACACCCAGCTCAAACAGAGAGGGATGATATGTTAGCTAGCTGGCTATGGCTATCCAACACTGGATTTTTTCCAAGTCAAGGAAAGCTTTTGGTTTTATTAATTTATTGCCACCGGGGCCTGCTGGTGTAACTGCTAAACTGCTTGCTAACTGTACACTGTACTGCATGATTGTAGCAGGTTTACTAATGTGTTAGTTCTATTAGCTATGTTGACTGATGTTAGCTAATATGGTGACAGCTATGTAGGCTGTGTGTAGTGGTTATGATATGAAGGTTTGGCTTGGAAAGGTTTTTTCGCCTGGTCACAGACAGCTGAAGTGTTGTGCACTGAAGCAAAGGGAAAAGGTGAGAGGAGGAGTGCGTAGATGTGAGAAGGAATTAACTAGAGAAGTGATCATGCTGTTTGTATGTGGCTGCTATGAAAGTGAACTGTGTTTGTGTGTGATCAGGGGTGTGTTCATTCCACCGATTCTGTTGAAAAACGTTTCTTGAACAGAATTAAGGGAATTAACTGGAATGATATATTGTCCTATATTGATGTGGAAGCTGATAGTCAGGTTTTTCTATCCAAAATCCAGACTACAATAAATGGCTTCATAAAGAAAATCAAATCCAAACCTGGCTAAAAGAGCACTCTTCCTTGGCTAAATGGAGAAATCTGGAAACTGATAAAAGAACGAGATCATGCTCTAAAAACAGCCCTAAAGTCCAAATTAGATCATGCCAGACGTAGGTTTACCATGTTGAGAAATAAAGTGATGAAAGAAATCAGACAGGCCAAGGCAAACCTTTTTATTGACATAGTTGGTGAAGGAAAGGGAAATTCTATATTGATCTGGGAGAATCTAAAAAAGAGGGAAAGACCATAGTAACACCGCAAAAAGACTAGAAATCATGGTGAATGACAATCTTACACAGGATGCAGTCGAAATAGCAATAGCCTTCAATTACTACTTTATTGACTCTGACACAGAACCCCTCCACTGGTTTCTTGGGCTCAGGGCTAGTGAATGACACTCAACCTGTCTTCATCATAAGGGAGGTTTCTGAGTAAGAGGTGAACAAGATGATTAGCCCACTAAAGAACATTAAATCAAATCAAATCAAATCAAAAATCAAATTTTATTTGTCACATACACATGGTTAGCAGATGTTAATGCGAGTGTAGCGAAATGCTTGTGCTTCTAGTTCCGACAATGCAGTAATAACCAACAAGTAATCTAACTAACAATTCCTAAACTACTGTCTTATACACAGTGTAAGGGGATAAAGAATATGTACATAAGGATATATGAATGAGTGATGGTGCAGAGCAGCATAGGCAAGATACAGTAGATGGTATCGAGTACAGTATATACATATGAGATGAGTATGTAAACAAAGTGGCATAGTTAAAGTGGCTAGTGATACATGTATTACATAAGGATGCAGTCGATGATATAGAGTACAGTATATACGTATGCATATGAGATGAATAATGTAGGGTAAGTAACATTATATAAGGTAGCATTGTTTAAAGTGGCTAGTGATATATTTACATCATTTCCCATCAATTCCCATTATTAAAGTGGCTGGAGTTGAGTCAGTGTCAGTGTGTTGGCAGCAGCCACTCAATGTTAGTGGTGGCTGTTTAACAGTCTGATGGCCTTGAGATAGAAGCTGTTTTTCAGTCTCTCGGTCCCAGCTTTGATGCACCTGTACTGACCTCGCCTTCTGGATGATAGCGGGGTGAACAGGCAGTGGCTCGGGTGGTTGATGTCCTTGATGATCTTTATGGCCTTCCTGTAACATCGGGTGGTGTAGGTGTCCTGGAGGGCAGGTAGTTTGTCCCCGGTGATGCGTTGTGCAGACCTCACTACCCTCTGGAGAGCCTTACGGTTGAGGGCGGAGCAGTTGCCGTACCAGGCGGTGATACAGCCCGCCAGGATGCTCTCGATTGTGCATCTGTAGAAGTTTGTGAGTGCTTTTGGTGACAAGCCGAATTTCTTCAGCCTCCTGAGGTTGAAGAGGCGCTGCTGCACCTTCTTCACGATGCTGTCTGTGTGAGTGGACCAATTCAGTTTGTCTGTGATGTGTATGCCGAGGAACTTAAAACTTGCTACTCTCTCCACTACTGTTCCATCGATGTGGATAGTAGGGTGTTCCCTCTGCTGTTTCCTGAAGTCCACAATCATCTCCTTAGTTTTGTTGACGTTGAGTGTGAGGTTATTTTCCTGACACCACACTCCGAGGGCCCTCACCTCCTCCCTGTAAGCCGTCTCGTCGTTGTTGGTAATCAAGCCTAACACTGTTGTGTCATCCGCAAACTTGATGATTGAGTTGGAGGCGTGCGTGGCCACGCAGTCGTGGGTGAACAGGGAGTACAGGAGAGGGCTCAGAACGCACCCTTGTGGGGCCCCAGTGTTGAGGATCAGCGGGGAGGAGATGTTGTTACCTACCCTCACCACCTGGGGGCGGCCCGTCAGGAAGTCCAGTACCCAGTTGCACAGGGCGGGGTCGAGACCCAGGGTCTCGAGCTTGATGACGAGCTTGGAGGGTACTATGGTGTTGAATGCCGAGCTGTAGTCGATGAACAGCATTCTTACATAGGTATTCCTCTTGTCCAGATGGGTTAGGGCAGTGTGCAGTGTGGTTGAGATTGCATCGTCTGTGGACCTATTTGAGCGGTAAGCAAATTGGAGTGGGTCTAGGGTGTCAGGTAGGGTGGAGGTGATATGGTCCTTGACTAGTCTCTCAAAGCACTTCATGATGACGGAAGTGAGTGCTACGGGGCGGTAGTCGTTTAGCTCAGTTACCTTAGCTTTCTTGGGAACAGGAACGATGGTGGCCCTCTTGAAGCAAGTGGGAACAGCAGACTGGTATAGGGATTGATTGAATATGTCCGTAAACACACCAGCCAGCTGGTCTGCGCATGCTCTGAGGGCCCGGCTGGGGATGCCGTCTGGGCCTGCAGCCTTGCGAGGGTTAACACGTTTAAATGTTTTACTCACCTCGGCTGCAGTGAAGGTGAGACTGCATTTTTCCGTTGCAGGCAGTGTCAGTGGCACTGTATTGTCCTCAAAGCGGGCAAAAAAAGTTATTTAGTCTGCCTGGGAGCAAGACATCCTGGTCCGTGACTGGGCTGGATTTCTTCCTGTAGTCCGTGATTGACTGTAGACCCTGCCACATGCCTCTTGTGTCTGAGCCGTTGAATTGGGATTCTACTTTGTCTCTGTACTGACGCTTAGCTTGTTTGATAGCCTTACGGAGGGAATAGCTGCATTGTTTGTATTCAGTCATGTTACCAGACACCTTGCCCTGATTGAAAGCAGTGGTTCGCGCTTTCAGTTTCACGCGAATGCTGCCATCAATCCAAGGTTTCTGGTTAGGGAATGTTTTAATCGTTGCTATGGGAACGACATCTTCAACGCACGTTCTAATGAACTCGCACACCGAATCAGCGTATACGTCAATGTTGTTATTTGATGCAATACGAAACATGTCCCAGTCCACGTGATGGAAGCAGTCTTGGAGTGTGGAGTCAGCTTGGTCGGACCAGCGTTGGACAGACCTCAGCGTGGGAGCTTCTTTTTTTAGCTTTTGTCTGTAGGCAGGTATCAGCAAAATGGAGTCGTGGTCAGCTTTTCCGAAAGGGGGCGGGGCAGGGCCTTATATGCGTCGCGGAAGTTAGAGTAACAGTGATCCAAGGTTTTTCCGCCCCTGGTTGCGCAATCGATATGCTGATAAAATTTAGGGAGTCTTGTTTTCAGATTAGCCATGTTAAAATCCCCAACAACGATGAATGCAGCCTCCGGATAAATGGTTTCCAGTTTGCAAAGAGTTAAATAAAGTTCGTTCAGAGCCATCGATGTGTCTGCTTGGGGGGGGATATATACGGCTGTGATTATAATCGAAGAGAATTCTCTTGGTAGATAATGCGGTCTACATTTGATTGTGAGGAATTCTAAATCAGGTGAACAGAAGGATTTGAGTTCCTGTATGTTTCTTTCATCGCACCATGCCTCGTTAGCCATAAGGCATACACCCCCACCCCTCTTCTTACCAGAAAGGTGTTTGTTTCTGTCGGCGCGATGCGTGGAGAAACCCGTTGGCTGCACCTCTTCGGATAGCGTCTCTCCAGTGAGCCATGTTTCCGTGAAGCACAGAACGTTACAGTCTCTGATGTCCCTCTGGAATGCTACCCTTGCTCGGATTTCATCAACCTTGTTGTCAAGAGACTGGACATTGGCAAGAAGAATGCTAGGAAGTGGGGCACGATGTGCCCGTCTCCGTAGTCTGACCAGAAGACCGCCACGTTTCCCTCTTTTTCGGAGTAGTTTTTTTGGGTCGCTGCATGCGATCCATTCCGTTGTCCTGTTTGTAAGGCAGAACACAGGATCCGCGTCGCGAAAAACATATTCTTGGTCGTACTGATGGTGAGTTGACGCTGATCTTATATACAGTAGTTCTTCTCGGCTGTATGTAATGAAACCTAAGATGACCTGGGATACTAATGTAAGAAATAACACGTAAAAAAACAAAAAACTGCATAGTTTCCTAGGAACGCGAAGCGAGGCTGCCATCTCTTTCGGCGCCGGAAGTAAGATTAAAGCATTAAAGCTGGACTCTACTTTTCCTAAAAACTAGGGGGTGTTTCCAAGGGTATGTGGGTGTTTTGTTTCCAAGGGTATGGGGGGTGTTTCTAAGGGTATGGAAGTCGGACATA
The DNA here is from genome assembly GCF_036934945.1 of Oncorhynchus masou masou. Lineage (NCBI taxonomy): Eukaryota > Metazoa > Chordata > Actinopteri > Salmoniformes > Salmonidae > Oncorhynchus > Oncorhynchus masou. The sequence goes on from NC_088229.1 coordinate 34,523,614, forward strand.
ATAACAGGGGGGGGGGGGGGGCATTGCTGGGGCTGTGTTTCTGGACCTAAGGAAGGCTTTTGATACTGTTAGCCATGAGGTTCTCATCACAAAATTGTCCAAGTTCAACTTTTCCCCCAATGCCTTGAGATGGATGAAATCATACCTTGAAGGCAGAACTCAGTGTGTCAGAGTGAGAAATGAGCTGTCGCCCACTCTTAGCTATGATGTGGGTGTGCCCCAAGGGTCAATACTGGGGACCCTCCTGTTCAACCTGTACATTAATGATCTGCCTTCTGTCTGTACTTGGTCTGAAGTTCAAATGTATGCAGATGATACAGTGATATATGTGCATGCTTTGAGCAAACAACAAGCTGCATCAGAAATCAATACTGTAATGGTCTAGGTTACAAAGTGGTTCAGTGACTCATGTTTGCATCTCAATGTGAAAAAAAGTGTCTGCATGTTCTTCACAAGGAGAGCAACTGATGCTACTGAGCAAGATGTATATGTGTCAGGGGAGAAGCTGATTTTAAGTACCTTGGCATCGTACTTGATTCCAACCTCTCTTTTAAAAAGCAGGTGAAAAGGGTAAATCAAATAACCAAATTTAACCCAGCTAATTTCCAATTTATACGAAATTGTTTGACTACAGAGGTAGCAAAACTGTATTTCAAATCTATGATACTCCCTCGCTTAACATACTGCTTGACTAGTTGGGCCTAAGCTTGTTGTACAGCATTAAAACCCATTCAGTCTGTCTACAAACAGACTCTCAAAGTGGTTGATAGGAAGCCCAATAGCCATCATCACTGTTACATCCTCAGGAAGCATGAGCTCTTGAGTAGGAAAATTATTGTGTGATACACCGACACGTGTCTTGTATTCAAGATCCTAAATGGCCTGGCTCCCCCTCCACTCAGTACTTTTGTTAAACAGAAAACCCAAACATATAGCAGCAGATCCACAAGGTCTGCCATGAGAGGTGACTGTATAGTTCCCTTAAGGAAAAGCATCTTTAGTCAATCTGCTTTCTCTGTGAGAGCTTCACATGTTTGGAATACACTGCCATCAGACACACATACTGTAACTGCACACTCTCACAAAAAACATGAAAACATGGCTAAAGGCCAATCAGATTTGTGAACATAATCCCTAGTTGTGTATTGCCACTTTCCATGTTGTCTGTAGCTTGTGAGGTTTGGAAACATTTTGTTGCTTTTATATATTTTGTCTTGTTGCTTTTTGTCCTATATTGCTCTGTCTGCATTCTACGTCTTGCTTGTTCTATGTTGCTCTGCGTGTGCTCACTGCTCAATGACTGTCTGTATTGTTATTGTAATTGTTTTTAATAACCTGCCCAGGGACTGCGGTTGAAAATTAGCTGGCTGGCTAAAACCAGCACTTTTACTGAAACGTTAATTAATGTGCACTGTGGCTGTCAAAAAATAAAAAATAAACTCAAACACAAACTCAAGTAAACGGAACGAAACGGGGATAAACATACCTGAATTCGTCCAATAGAATCCTCTCATTTGAAATTTTGGACTAATAATTACATCCTAGATCAGCTAGATCACGTGTCAAACTCATTCCACAGAGGGCCGAGTGTCTACAGGTTTACGCTCCACCCTTGTACTTGATTGATGAATTAAGGTCACTAATTAGTCATTTAATTTGCAAATAAATTCATTAAAAATCCTACAATGTGATTTTCTGGATTTTTTTTCTCATTTTGTCTGTCTCCTTAGTATGAGCTCCAAATAAGTGGCTAAGTACTGTCCCTGACAAATCCTTCCTCCGTAGTTTTCCAGATTTCAGCTGTTTTGTGGCTTATCCAGTAGGGAACCAGGAGGATTGTGCCCCTTCTGTTTATGTTGATGCATCTCATCTTCCCAGATCTCTCTCTCTCTTTCTCTCTCTCACACACGCAATAATCACCTTATTATAGTTATGGGCATACTGTGAATAGCCTATGAAACTAGCAGCTTGTGTGTTCCTTACATTGGCTGATATAGAAAACTTGTCAGATAAGATAGTAGAGGGATAGGATTAGGGACAGAGGAAGGATTTACTGTATCTCAGTGGATGACTGCTGCTGCTGCTGTATCAGACTGTTGTTCTGCCTCTGCCCGCCTCTGCTATCTTGAATTTCCACTGGTTCTGTCATAGTGGAATGATTCATTTTTATCTTTGATACGAAACATAAGAGAACCCATCAATCCTACAAGTATTGGATAACTTGAGTCTTTTCTAATGCTTTGGACAAACAGATTAACATATTGTAAATTATTTTTGTCTGTGGTGGAAAATTGCTGTTATATTGTTTATCCAGCCATTTAACTAAAGTCATATAATGTACTAATGAGACTTGCTCCCTCTGCCAGAAAACGTCCCCTTTGTCTACGTGACCGATTCATGGTTCTGGATTTATAGCCAAACTGATGCTGAACTAAGATGTGAGAGACGAGCAAGACAAATGGTTTCATTTGTCACTAACTGTTTTTTTGACCAATCAGATCTGATATTTTGCCAATAATTGGTCAAAATATCAGAATTGGGCTCCCTAACAGGCTTAAACATCAGTAGAAATCCAGAAGCATGGAACCAAGTCCACTAACTGCTCCGTATTCAACTCAGAGCTCTTAAAATCAAAGTCTGCAGCTGCTTATACTATAGACCTATTATTAGCTTTATAGTATATACGTTTTTATTTTCAAAAAGCTATTTTAAATAGGATTCTGAGACAGCTGGAGGTAAAGCACCATTTCTGAAACCTCTCAGATTAGTTACTGAGGAATTGATCTGTTGTTGAGGAATAATGGTATGTACAGGGTTTAATGCACCTCTTGTTGTCATACTTCAGTCCTCCAGACAGGGATATAGGGCTCAGTACTGCGGAGGTTCAGTGTTATAGCTCAATTTAAATGTAAAGATCATTTTGAATTGAGCCCACATATGCAGCGTTTACTGCATATGAAGGCATCTCCGCGAACACGGGAGCATTATCTTTACATTTCAATCACACTATAGCACAAAACATCCACAATATGGATTGAGTTGAGCCCATAATGTAAACCATCACTGTATGCTAAACAAATCAATGAGGTCAAATACTGGTTTTCACCTCATGACATATTTGATATCATGTCATAATATGACAAATTATTATAAATTCTAGTTAGAGTTGTCTGTGAATTGCACCATATACCCATAGCACTGTACATGCACTGAGCTGTATTGGTGTGAATCAATAATGATGTGAAATGGTCAAGTCATTAGCTTTAATTCATGCCAACAAAAAAAAACATAGCATCCACATAATTATTGTAACATTGATTTCAAATGTTGGATGACTGAAGAACAACTACAGTACAGAATAGCAGGGACATATTCATTCATCCTCAATTGGACATGACTAATTCATCCCCATTTGACATGATCAACACTCAAATCACAAAATATCTACTAATAATCATTAACAATATATGAATTACCTTCAGTTTCATTAAGATTCTCAGACTTGTATTCTATCCATAAGTGATTACTCTCATACTAACAGAAATAAACTATTCAAAAAATACAATGTGGGTTTGTTTTGTTCTGCACACATAATGTTGGTTGCATATTTTTTTTTCACCACAGAAAACAAATACTCCCATAAACAAATAATCCCATAAATAATGCTGGATAATAATGTTGATGGCATTAATTTGTTTAAGCTGAGGGATAGCAGTGCAGGTTCAGCCCTTGGAATTGATATTTCAATAATATTAAAGATTTAATATAGCATATTAAAGATCCACTCCAAATGTTTCAACATTTCCCGTTGAAAAACAATATCCCACATATGAACACATTAATGTAGACACACGTAAGGGTCGAAAAATATGTTTTGAGCAAAATAGTGTTTTTCAGATACATGTGCAAACTTCATTAAGTAGGCCATTCAAGGAGTTGGTCTTATGGCGCCTTCTGATGTCATCGGCCTGCCCCCTTGCTTACGGGAACAATAGAGGAGCAATAGAGAACAAAAGAAGAAAGCCCGCCCCCACACCACTTGTACCATGTAATGAGGATATCTGGACCGCCTATTGAGATGTGCCTTTGTTGAGTAAATCAGGTGATACACGAGATGAATGGGAAACTGGAGTGCGACATTAAATATGATTACATTATTAATATTACAAATGTGGTAAAGTGACTGAAAACCTACCATGTTATCCGTCCACATACTTATCCATCCATATCCATAGCATCGGAAAAAATATAGCTCCATTCACAACTAAAGTGCATGAGTGACATACAGTAACTATTAATACGATATCCAAGTCAGGGTTGGGTGTGAACCAACCGATCTGTGACAACATTATATTTAAGAAGCACATTGGAAATCACTGTAGTGGTACTTTGTTATTTTACCTTTTTTTATGAGCTCGGGTTCAACATTGCACAATACAACAGGTAGAACAATTGGACACTGGTAAACTCTACCTCTGTAGTTAGTAATCTGCTGTTATTTTAGTAGGAATGTGAGTACTGAATGACCATATTGAATGATCAATATGTATACACATTTGAGGTAACTAACAAAGTACATCATGGTATGTTAAAGCAATGTGGTATCAATTAGCTTACTAGTAAACAATGTCTATTTCGAAGCTAGTAACAAAGTAGCATTGGGAAATCGTTCAAATTCATGCAAATAGTTTTGTTCTTGTACATCTATTTCTACATCTAAACTCATACAAGACATGTCAATGTATCGAAAGATGCACAGCAAAAAAATACTTATTATAATGATATGGATTTCAATAACACAATAGTTATTGCAATATTTCAAAACGCTTTCTCTCTAACGCATTATGTTTTTGGACTGATTTAACTGAACAGGCATAGTTAAGTCGTGCATAAGTTCATCTCAAATTATGACAATACAGCAAACACACAGCATATTGTCTCGGAAATAGTCATTAGTATGCTGCGGTAAACAAAGGAAGCAAAGCATATCAGTAGAAACAGTCAAATGTAAGAATAAAACACTTTCTCCTCCTCTTATTGTTTTGAATATCACGGTTTCAATGGGAACTTTACTTCTGTCAGTTGTTATTCATAATCCACCAAGATGCTGAAAAAAACAAATTAACAAAATAAATAGACTGATCGTTTACATATGAGCATCATATTTCGAGTCTATTGACAACAATATAATGTAAGAACATCAAAAAACGGTATGCATTACCACATCCTCTCCAGTGGGTTTGAGTCTTTGTCCCTCTGAGCTCCCAGAGGCATTCCTTATCTCTCCTTTCACCCATCCCTACCTCATCCACTCCCAAAAATCCATCCCCCATATGATACTTACCTGGGAGGAGCATGGTGGCAACCATTTCAGGGTCCTCCAGTACGTCAATGATACAGCGCTGGAATGTCTTGCTGATGGGGGACTGCAGGTAACTGTAGGAGGAAGGGGTGGAGAGCAGGGACAGAGGAAGCAATGGGTGGCCCTGGACTGTCAGTGCTTTGTCATACCGTCAATAAGGCTTTGTAGAATGTCTTTAAGCCCAACAGCATTGCAACATCCCATCTTAATCAAGGCATTTTGTAGGAAAACTAAATTTGGAAGAATTCTGAATGGCTATATCTGGGTGCAAATCCATTTTCATTCAGTCAATTCATTTGAAACTGTTGGGACTACACTCTTAGAAAAAAGGGTTTCTTCGGCTGTCCCCATAGGAGAACCCTTTTTGGTTCCAGGTAGAACCCTCTGTGGAAAGGGTTCTACATTGAACCCAGAACCAAAATGGTTCTTCCTAGAACTAAAAAGGGTTAATCAAAGGGTTCTTCTATGGGGACAGCCAAAATAAACCTTTTTTTCTATTTATGTACCTCATCCAGGAGAGACGGTCTTGCCAGAACTCGTACATGATGAAGCAGGATCTCTCTGGAAGAGTCTGGACAGACACACTGTGGGATAAGGAAGTCACAAGTATATTTCTAATGAAATTGGCATTTTGATGACAAACATTTGTAGTTCCCTGTAGTAGTGCCATAGTTCCTTGTAGTAGGGTCTGTACTCTTTATCACAAAAGTCTGAACTATTGTCACCTATTTGACAGTATTCCAAAACAATAGTTATGATGGAAAGAAAGTCCCTTTTTAGTATTGAAATACAGCCAAAGTGTGTTCACAAAAACCAGAGTAGCTACAGGATTAGGGTGATTAGCCAGGAAAAGCGGCTACATTCACAATTGGTAAAATCCTAATTGAAAACAATGGGCAATGTATTCAATGTAGAAGAGAGACCTACTGCAGATTGTTAGTCTGGCAGGCTGTGGCTTCTGTGTAGATCTTCAGAGCCTGCTGGAACTCCTCTGCGTCTTTGTCCTTCACAGACATCTGTCTCTGCACCAGCAGGATGTTCTGTTGAGAAGGAAAGAGGGGAAAATGGTTCAGGCCAGTGGCATCTGGGTTATGTTCATTGGGCACCAGACATAAGAAAACCTGGTCTGGTCCAATAAGACACTCGTTCTCTGTTGTATGCTCTAATAACAACGATCCTCTACTACTGTAAGTAATAGAGGGACATCGGTAAGAGAAAAGCAGCCAACACTGGGGATCTGGAGGACCACAGTAGTGCATTGGTTTTGTCATTCTAGTATTTTTTAAAGACAAATTAACAATGCTGTTGCAGAGAATCATATAGTTTGACAGATACAGTAGATGTATCACACCATGTTAAGTCATTGAAATCTAGGGTACACCTTTTGATAGACATTGAAACCTTACTTTTCCAAATCTAAAAGGAAGTGGCCATCCGAGTTGGACTCACCGAGTTATATGTTCCGGCTAAAGTGTCCTCTTTGAGTGGTTCCAGATGTGGGCTCTGCAAATAGAGGCATAAATATTTCAGTCAGTCATGAAAAGAAATGCTGTAACAACAGAACGAGCCTGACCAAATCAAGCTCAAGTATGAACTTCTAGTAACAGTACGTCACAGAGCATTGCCTTTGATATGAAATGGATTGATATACTGTATGTATATTATATTTCCCTAAAGCGAGAAACAGACCCTAAGCAAACTGACAATTCCTTGATCTGAACTATAGGCTGTGTCAAATAAGCAGTCTCTTCTGCCTTGATAACCAAATATAATCTCGGAGTGTTTAAACAATAAACCAATCAACATTGTAGCCTTATTATAATCATCCCAAAAGGTATTTTGTTTCGAAGTAATAACTATGTGATTCTAGGCTATTTTGAAACGGTAAAAACAGCTGCTAGCCATGAGCAAAAATTATGACATTCTATTTTTAACTGATATGGGAGCGAATACATTGAAGCAGCATGTCAAACTGGGATAATTATAGTATGTTACACCGGTAAGTATAAGAATACTTGCCAGGGCATATTATTTCATTATAAATCTGATTATTTCACATGGGGAAGATGTGGGAAGCTAAAAGGCTAGCATGCTTGATGTTTTTAGGCAGCTAGCTAGCAAGCTGCTAGTCGAGTAGGCTACAGACAACTGGCAGGCATAAAACAAGGTAATGTCAAACAAACCTAAAATGTCATACATGCAGCATTTACTCAAATATGCAATGGATTATTTGAAATTAGGTAACAATGGTGATGATGGTTTCAACATGATTCTTCGCTTTTACCACAAATGGGAAGACAACAAGAAAATCACTGCTATATAGCCTTGTGATTGTTGCTATTCGGGGGTCTAGAAATGCATGGACCGCACAAGCGCACAGACGCTTACTTGTACGGAGTGAAGCTTGTATCGGCCTTTAGCAGGTTGAATTGAGCTTTTAGAACTTTGGTAATAAGATGAGAATTTGGCAGTTAGCACTTTAGCTGGTTGTCATTGTCTATCAAATATTATTATTTCCCAGCAGGAGGGGCGATGTTGTGATTTAAGCTAATTGTCGACAAAGCATAAATGAGTCAGTGGGCACTGATCAGCGAGGGTAGTGTTTGACTAGAGACTCACAACACATCATTAAGACTAAATGGATGATCGATGTATAATAACTTAATCTCGTACTCAAACTCCAGCTAATGACCACTGGACCTTGCTAAAAATGTTTTCAGAATACTCAGAAATCTCAGGATATACAAATAACATACAATAATGGCAAGAGGAAAAATTAAAATAATAACTCATGATCTTCAGCAATCTTTTAAGTGGACGACAAAAATATAAAATATTTAAGATAGTTAATAAGTTACAAACATAAAGATCACTTTATCCCATTACTGAACAATATGAAGATCTAATTAAATGGAACAATCTGCCCATAAATCTTACAGGTGGAATAAACCTCCTCAGAATGGCATGATTTGTTGTATTTATTCTCGATATTACCAACTACCTCACCGAAGACATTCTTTAAAAAAAGTATACTCGGTCATAACAGACTTTATATGGGCAAATAAAAGTCATAGAATAAAAAGGAAGGTTTTACATTTTCCTACGTCTGAGGGTGGTTTAACTTTCCAGACCTGGAACTGTATCAACTCGCCACCCAGGGCTTTTACTTGTGACAAACAGTTAATAAATCCTTAAGTCTATTGACGCACCCGTGTGTGTCAGTCTAAGTAACAAACCAAAAAATCCCCATCAAAATCCACCCATTTAAGCTAGAGATATATTTTTTGCATGGGCTGCGTCTCAACCCACCCCTCCGCCTATGTCGGTCTTCCGCATCTGCGGTGGAAGGTGGCAGAGCAACAGTGCTGTTTGTCAGACCATGACAAAAAATGATGACCACTCTATGGAAACATGTACTTAATTTTTTTTTTTTTTTTTAACTAGGCAAGTCAGTTAAGAACAAATTCTTATTTACAATGATGGCCTATCCCAGCCAAACCCTCCCCTAACCGGGATGATGCTGGGTCAATTGTGCACCGCCCTATGGGACTCCCGATCACGGCCGGTTGTGATACAGCCCTGGGTCAAACCAGTGTCTGTAGTGATTCCTCTAGCACTGCGATGCAGTGCAAGAAGGTGTTCTCCTTTTTGCACAAGTGTCATGGAACTCGTCTGAAGATAACCCATACAAATGAATGGAAGTGTGGAGGTAGTTTTGTGCCATCAAATATAAGGGGTTAAATGTGTCCAAAAAACAAAAATATTTCATGAGTTATATCTCTTCGACATAGGACAGACACGTCAAAACCTTATTCACACCTACTCATTCAAGGGTTTTTCTTTAATTTAACTATTTTCTACATTGTAGAATAATAGTGAAGCCATCAAAACTATGAAATAACACATATGGAATCATGTAGTAACCAAAACGTGTCAAATATATTTTATATTTGAGATTCTTCCAAGTAGCCACCATTTGCCTTGATGACAGCTTGGCACACTCTTGCATTCTCTCAACCAGTTTATGAGGTACTGTAGTCACCTGGAATGCATTTCAATTAACAGGTGTGCCTTGTTAAAAGTTCATTTGCGACTCACACCCTGGATTCGGTCTTATGTAGCGAAATTAGAATTTCTGTTTTTTACATTGGATAAAAGTAAAGACTCAGAGCTACAAAATGGTATGTTATACACTGCATTTTAGGAACAATGGGAAAAGTAATTCTACTTTGAAAGTTGATAAACTTGTATACTCACTTTTGAGAACATGGCATTTTAGTGTTTCGGTGAGAGAGAGCTCTTCTTTGTCTACACCCATTCAGCATCGTTCACACCCTCTTAAGCTTTAGCCCCACCCATCTCCTTGCATTCAGAGCACACACTTGACACTCTGGCCGATGATTTCTTAACCTCTGGATAACATGAAAACAGCCTTATTCTACAATGGAGAAAACAGTAAAAATAAAGAAAAACCCTTGAAGGGTTTTTCTTTATTTTTACTATTTTCTACATTCTACAGTCTTGAAGGAGTTCCCACATATGCTGAGCACTTGTTGGCTGCTTTTCCTTCACTCTGCGGCCCAACTCATCCCAAACCATCTCTATTGTGTCAGGATTTGGCCAGGGTTGTTCCGGGTTTTGGTCACTAGATGCCCCCATTGTGCTTTTTGACCTTATGTTTTTTCCCTTGTTCCCCATTATTATTTGCACCTGTGCCTCGTTTCCCCTGATTGTATTTAAACCCTTAGTTTCCCTCAGTTCTGTGCTCTGTGTTTGTATGTTAGCACCCAGCCCTAGTGTTCTGTGTATTCTTGTCGTTTCCGGTGGATGCTCTTGTGGAATTCTGTTTTTGTTTTTGAGTATCTCTTGAGGCTTTTTTGTGCTATACCTACCACCTTTTGGATTTGCCATTTTGTATTGAAGGACTTCTCCTTTTTTACTTTATTAAATACACCGTCTTAAGTACTGCTGTGTCTGCCTCATCTTCTGGGTTCTGCTGACTATTCGTGGCTCAGTTGGTTAAGTGACTGTTTCTCACTCCGGAGACCCAGGTTCGTAACCGGGTCCTGACATATTGGGTTGAGGTCAGGTGATTGTGGAGGCCAGATCAACTCATGCAGCACTCCATCACTCTCCTTCTATGTCAAATAGCCCTTACACGGCTATTTATACTCCAGCTAACAAATAGCGAACTTAGTTCCCCATACCCCAGCTAACAAATAGTGAAATTCCTTCCCCATACTCCAGCTAAGAAATAGTGAACTTCCTTCCCCATAATCCAGCCAACAAATAGTGAACTTTGTATCACATACTTCAGCTAACCACTGAACCTCATACCTCATACTCCAGCTTGTCTATAAGCTGCTGCAGGCGGTTGACCTGGGAGCTCCAGTGGTGGTTGTCTGGCTCCACACTGACACCTTAACCAAGGAAACAGAATGTCAGATCACCACTACACACATGGCTTGTGCCATGAAGTGAAAAATAACTGATCCCGGGTGAATTTCCCCCAAAAATGAAGATAATCTTAACCAATAAGATCATTGTTTGTCCATTGCCTACTAATGCACTTAAGATGCTCTAAGTGCTGAAGGTGATCTTTATGTTTTCGGGGAACCTAACCTTTGGTCAATGTGGCAAACAATATAATCATATAATTTCATATTTCAAAACGGCACTAAATATATTTTCCTAAATTGCCATAGGCCATATGCGTAATTGCAATCAAAGACATGTTGCTACCTTTAAATTGAAACAAACCCTTAGAATGAGGCAAAACACAGGTGTCAATGTGTACCTGTAGTGAGCATGCCAGAGTAAGGGTCTGTGGGGGAGAGACACAGGTTCTTTTGGATGCGACGGCCTGGGCGTTTGGCGATTTTCTGGAGGGAAAGATCCTCTGGCTTCTTTATCATCTTCCTGCAGTGGACACAATCATCATCAACGTCATCCTGATCAACAACAACATTGTTATCATCATCAACAGCAGTATCATCCTTATCATTGTTACTAGCTAGGTTACTATCCAATTGGCAACAGATTTTCATGCGAATATTAACAAATCTGCATAAAAACAAAACAATATGCACATTTTCCCACCAGATATGTATTTCCATCATATTGACTTGGGTCGGATAAAAGGCTGTGTGTGATGACGTAGTACACATAATAACTTTTGCGGTTAAATTCCCATGTACCAAATAAAAGATACAAGCTAAATGGGTTTCCAATGCATTTTCAACACTAATGTTGGTCTTGTCACAACAACAGTTGCATTATATAGCGAATGTGCCCACTCTGGTCTTGGCACGTGCCAACAGCTCGCCGATACAGTGCGAGTATAGCCTACATGATGAGAATATTATGGACAAAAGAGAAAGATTATTTTTATTTGTCAAACGGAAGCCAAACGTTGATCATCACGTCACCAGAATAAGACCCTCAATATCTTATTAGAAAGGAGCATCAAGCTCCCTTTGAAGTTCATAATTTATTTAATCTGTAGCCTAAACTGCATGCTTTGTGTGGGAGGACCACACAACATATCAAATTGACTTTGAAATTATGGTTATTATATCAATATTTGCACATAAAAGCATTTACATTTTAATTTCTCACATAATTAGCTTTACAGACAAAGAAATCCTGGAGTTACAAACTCCAAAGCTTGCGCTATGCTTTACCATCTGAAATACAGTAGCAGTGCACAGTGAGAGAGTGATTAAGGGAGAATGCAGAGTATCATAGATAGTTGTTGCGGTGCTACTCTACCTGCCAGTGCAGCTCTGCTCATCCACGGCCTCCATAGCGCAGTCTAATGACGACTGCAAGGACTGCAGCTGGGTGTTGGTCTCTCGCAGAAGGAAACGTGTCACAAACTGTCCCAACACCGATGAGCCCTGGTACTCCTGTACAGTGAGGGGTGGAGGTAGAGTGGGAAGAAAGCTTCAATGAAACAAATCCTATTCAATGGTCATTTCAATTATTATTAATAATAATAATAAATATATACACATTCTTCCTTGCAGATTTTCTCAAGCACTGTTGGATGTGTAGCGTCACTGCACAGCTTTTTTCAGGTCTCTCAAGAAATGTTAGTTCAGGTTCAAGTCCGGGCTCTGGCTAGACCACTCAAGGATATTCAAAGATTTGTCCCGAAGCCACTTCTGCGTTGCTTAGGGTCATTGTCCTGTTGGGAGGTGAACCTTCGCCCCAGTCTTAGGTCCTGAGTGCTCTGGAGCAGGTTTTCAGTGACTGGATCTCTTTGTACTTTTCTCCATTCATCTTTCCCTCATACCTGACTAGTTTCCCAGTCACTGTTGCTGAAAAACATCCCCACAGTATGATGCTGCTACCACCATGCTTCACTTTAGGGATGATGCCAGGTTTCCTCCAGATGTGACGCTTGCCATTCAGGCCAGAGTTCAATCTTGGTTTCATCAGACCAGAGAATCTTGTTTCTCATGGTGTGAGAGTCGTTTAGGTGGATTTTAGCAAACTCCAAGTGGGTTGTCATGTGCCTTTTGCTGAGGAGTAGCTTCTGTCTGGCCACTCTACCATAAAGGCCTGAGTGGTGGAGTGCTGCAGATATGAGTGTCCTTCTGGAAGGTTCTCCCATCAGTACAGAGGAACTCTGGAGCTCTTTCAGAGTGACCATCGGTTCTTGATCACCTCCCTGATGAAGGCCCTTCTCCCCCGATTGCTCAGTTTGGCCGGGTGGCCAGCTCTAGGAAAATCTTGTGAAGCAACCCCACACATGAATGGTCTCAGGATGCTTTACTGTTGGCATGACACAGGACTGATGGTAGCGCTCACCTTGTCTTCTCCGGACATGATTTTTTCCAGATGCCTCAAACAATTGGAAAGGGGATTCATTAGAGAAAATGACTTTACCCCAGTCCTCAGCAGTCCGATCCCTGTACCTTTTGCAGAATATCAGTCTGTCCCTGATGTTTTTCCTGGAGAGAAGTAGCTTCTTTGCTGCCCTTCTTGACACCAGACCATCCTCCAAAAGTCTTCGCCTAACTGTGTTTGAAAATGCACTCACACCTGCCTGCTGCCATTCCTGAGCAAGCTCTGTACTGGTGGTGCCCCGATCCCGCAGCTGAATCAACTTTAGGAGACGGTCCTGGCGCTTGCTGGACTTTCTTGGGTGCCCTGAAGCCTTCTTCACAACAATTGAACCGCTCTCCTTGAAGTTCTTGATGATCCGATAAATGGTTGTTTTAGGTGCAATCTTACTGGCAGCAATATCCTTGCACGTGAAGCCCTTTTTGTGCAAAACAATGATGACGGCACGTGTTTCCTTGCAGGTAACCATGATTGACAGAGGAAGAACAATGATTCCAAGCACCACCCTCCTTTTGAAGCTGTTAGTCTGTTATTTGAACTCAATCAGCATGACAGAGTGATCTCCAGCTTTGTCCTCGTCAACACTCACACCTGCGTTAACGAGAGAATCACTGACATGATGTCAGCTGGGCCTTTTGTGGCAGGGCTGAAATGCAGTGGAAATATTTTTGGGGGGGGATTCAGAACATTTTCATGGCAAAAAGGGACTTTGCAATTAATTGCAATTCATCTGATCACTCTTCATAACATTCTGGAGTATATGCAAATGTCCATCATACAAACTGAGGCAGCAGACTTTGTGAAAATTAATATTTGTGTAATTCTAAAAACTTTTGGCCTTGACTGTACACTACCATTCACAATTTGAAGTCGGAAGTTTACATAAACTTAGTTTGGAGTCATTAAAACTCTTTTTTTCAACCACTCCACAAGTGGCAAGTCGGTAGGACATCTACTTTGTGCAATGACACAAGTACTTTTTCCAATAATTGTTTACAGACAGATTATTTCACTTATAATTCACTGTATTACAATTCCAGTGGGTCAGAAGTGTACATACACTAAGTTGACTGTGTCTTTAAGCAGCTTGGAAAATTCCAGGAAATGATGTCATGACTTCAGAAGCTTCTGTTAGGCTAATTGACATCATTCGAGTCAATTGGAGGTGTACCTGTGGATGTATTTCAAGGCCTACCTTCAAACTCAATGCTTCTTTGCTTGACATTATTGGAAAATCAAAATAAATCAGCCAAGACCTTAGAATAAAAATTGTAGACCTCCACAAGTCTGGTTCAACCTTAGGAGCAATTTCCAAACGCCTGAAGGTACCACGTTCATCTGTACAAACAATAGTACGCAAATATAAACACCATGGGACCACACAGCCATGCAAATCAATCCCAGAACAACAACAAAGGACCCTGTGAAGATGCTGGAGGAAACAGGTAAAAAAGTATCTATATCCACAGTAAAACGAGTACTATATTGACATAACCTGAAAGGCCGCTCAGCAAGGAAGAAGCCACTGCTCCAAAACCGCCATAAAACAAAGCCAAACTACAGGTTGCAACTGCACATGGGGACAAAGATCATACTTTTTGGAGAAATGTCCTCTGGTTTGATGAAACAAAAATAGAATTGTTTGGGCATAATGACCATCGTTATGTTTGGATGAAAAAGGGGAGGCTTGCAAGCCAAAGAACACCATCCCAACCGTGAATCCCAACCGCTACAACAGGAAAATAGTCCTGCAGCAACAGGAAATTTGTATCATTTTTTTGGAGATTAATACACTTTTCGTCAGGGCAAATCAAGTCTGACAAAGTGGAAATTGCAAACTTTGCAAGCCTTTTTAAACTTTGAATACATTATTTTGCATTCACTTCTGACTGCACTATCTGACAGCACTATCTGGAAATCTACCATCGGCACTTAATCGAATCCCGGCCTGTGTCGTTTTTGAGGAATTTCACACACCAAAAATGAGCTAAAATGATCTTAAATGTGCTTAATGTGAAAATGTTACAGGGTGCCAGGTGTCATGTGTAACAAGTAACATCGTAAAACAATTTTTCATTATACTTTTATGTTTTTTATCACTTCACTAGCTGAGAAAGCCTGCTGGGTTCTCACCGATCTCTGTATGATTCTATTGGTTTTATTTTTGTAGGTACTGAAAATGCCCCATGGCGCTATGAAATGGAGTTATCGAAATTGAGTGTGCAGTGCCTTGAAGGTGTGCTAAAATTGCAACCTATGGAAACATTGTTTTGTATCTCTTCCTTCCCTATTCTGAAACCATTCAGTTGTACAATTGACTAGTTATCCCCCTTTGCCATTCCTTTCCAATGTTTTCTTTCTCCCTCCCAGCATCCTGTATACTTCAGGAGTAAGGAAGAATTTGAAATGTTTTACTAAATCTCTCTTTCTCTCGGAGTTGCAGATTTTCTGTTGAAAATTGGTGATTTATTCTTTTTTATCTTTTTATCTCAGCACTGCACTGAAAGAAATAAAATAATTCTACAGTATTCAGTTGTAACTCCTCATGGATAAAATACATGCCGCTCTTTCTATAAAATCAATAAAATACATTCTGTGTCTCCTAATAGGATGGCTGATATACTGTAAGACCAGTCTTGCCTTTTAGATCATACTGAATACGATTGTATGGATAGGCCTGATAAATCAGCATTTCTACTCTGAGAATATGGGACCAGCGCTGTGGAAAGCATTTGATGTTATCAACACCATGGCTGTAGAGACACACTTCAGTGTTCACCCCCACTTTAGTGTTCCAAGTAGAGACATATTAACTAGTACTGATATACAACGAGGAGTGTTGATAGGGTTTGTCCTGAAGTCAGTCAAGCTAGGACTGGGGGAGGGCAAGGTTGATCCCAGTATAGCCCTCAAGGCAATAACTTCTCCTTGCAGTGAATCAAAACAGACATTGGGCAGAATAATGACAGAATGGAAAAGGCAAAGGAGGACTGTGTGAGAGAGGGTGGGGGGGGGAATAGCTACATAGAGAGAAAGATGGATAGATGGGGAAAGGTAGGGGTAGGGAGGGTGAAAGAGATAGGGAGAGAGATATATATAGTGAGGGGTGAGGGAGAAAGAGGTAGATAGAGAGAGGGAGAGAAAGAAAGACGATAACCAGCTATGTAGCTCTGGTGCAGCTCTATCTCTAGAGTATGTTTGACGTCAGACAGTAGGAGTGCTGGGGGGGGTTCATGTCAGCATTGGTTATTGTCACGTCATTCTCCGTTCACAGATGAGATCACAATCTTTATCTGGTGTGTGTGTGTGCGTGCATGCGTGCGTGCGTGTTGTTACCATGGTCACATCCCTCAAACCCATTACATAGCCCAAATACAGTGCATTCAGAAAGTATTCAGACCTCTTTCCTTTTTCCAGATTTTGTTACGTTACAACCTTATTCTAAAATGGATTAAATCAAATATTTCCCTCATCAATCTACACACAATATCCCATAATGACAAAGCAAAACAGGTTTTTAGAAATGTTTGCAAATGTATTACGAATAAAAATATATAAATATTACATTAACATAAATATTCAGACCCTTTAATCAGTACTTTGTTGAAGCACCTTTGGAAAAAAAATGTAAATTAGTATTTTACTCAGTACTTTGTGGAAGCACTTTTGGAAAAAATAAAAACAGAAATATTACATTTCCATAAGTTTTCAGACCCTTTTACTCAGTACTTTGTTGAAGCACTTTTCCACAATTTTATTATAGTTGATGTGTGGTAAATTCAATTGATTGGACATGGTTTGGAAAGGCACACACCTATCTATACTGGTCAGGTGACAGTATATGTCAAAGCAAAAATCAAGTGATGAGGTCGAATGAATTGTTCCTAGAGCTCCGAGACAGTGTGCCAAAAAATGTCTGCATCATTGAAGGTCTCCAAGACAGTTCCTAGAACTGGCCGCCAGGCCAAACTGAGCAATCGGGGGAGAGTTCCTTTGTGGAGATGGGAGAACATTCCAGAAGGACAACCATCTCTGCAGCTCTCCACCAATCAGGCTTTTATGGTAGAGTGGCCAGATGGAAGCCACCCCTCAGTAAAAGGTACATGACAGCCTGATTGGAGTTTACCAGAAGGCACCTCAAGATTCTCTAGTCTGATCAAACCAAGATTGAACTCTTTGACCTGAATTCCAAGCGTCACGTCTGGAGGAAACCTGCCATCATCCCTATGGTGAAACAAGGTGGTGGCAGCATCATGCTGTGAGGATGTTTTTCAGTGGCAGGGACTGGGAGACTAGTCAGGATCGATGGAAAGATGGACGGAGCAAAGTACAGAGAGATCCTTGATTTAAATCTGCTTGATACTTGATTAAAACCTACCCCAGAGTGAAGGTTCACCTTCCAACAGGACAATGACCCTAAGCACACAGCCAAGGCAACGCAGGAGTGGCTTCCAGACAAGTCTCTGAATGTCCTTGAGTGGTCCAGCCAGAGCCCGGACTGATGTAACATCTCTGGATAGACCTGAAAATAGCTGTACACGATGCTCCACATCCAACCTGACAGAGCTTGAGAGGATCTGAATGGGAGAAATTCCCAAAATATAGGTGTGTCAAGCTTGTAGTGTCATACCCAAGAAGACTTGAGGCTTTGCTTTGTCATTATGGGGTATTGTGTGTAGATTGATGGGGGGGTGGACAATAGACTGTAATACTTTAAAAATAAAAAAATAAGGCTGTAACATAACAAGATGTGGAAAAAGTCAAGTGGTCTGAATACTTTCCGAATGCACTGTATATACTGCTGTCCCTTAACCCAGGGTTTCCCAAACTCTGTCCTGGGGAGCCCCTGGGTGAACGTTTTATTTTTTGCCCTTGAACTACACAGCTGATTCGAATAACCAACTCATCATCAAGCTTTGATTATTTGAATCAGCTATGTAGTGTTAGGGGAAAAAGACTAAATGTGCACCCATACACACTGCTGTGTCACTATAGCAATACCGACACAAATAGCACAATGTGGGGATGGGGAGACACAGAATATTGTACCATGGACCAATCAATAATGTACATCTGCATCTGTTCACACAAGTTGCCTTAATCTTTTCACAGCACAATCCGCTTATAATTTTTGAAATTGAAGAACGATAAAGCTTAGCCTGATCCCAATATCAAGAATTAGATGAGACTGATGAAGTGTACGCAGTGGTATCGATTAAGTCTTATCGGGGGTTCTTTGATGTTGATCTGAGCGCAGTGCTTATTAGAGTAATCATTTCACTAAGCTCACCCAGGACTGAGGTCTGCCTCCGTATGAGCTCTGAGCAGAAATCCTATATAGATTGCACCAAATTAACACCATTCTGCTTCATGTTTTCAAAAATATTATTACAAATTCTCTTTTTAGATTGTTTCTTCATAACCAAGCATGATTCTTTGAAGTGATGTCTAGTTTTGGGAAGCAATGCCCAGTTAACCCGGGAGGCTGGTGAGGGGAGGACAGCTCATAATAATGGCTGGAATGAAGTGGAATGGAAATGGAAACCATGTGTTTGATGTGTTTGATACCATTCCATTTATTCTGTTCCAGTTATTACTATGAGCCCATCCTCCCCAATTAAGTTGTCACCAGCCACCTTTGCCCGACAGAGAAGGCAGCCATGGTTTTATATGCTTTACTTCATGCTTGGACCCTGATAGTAGTTTAAACTCTTGAAATACTAACTAAAGGGTGTGACCCAAGATAGGCCAGAAATTACCAACCAGAAGTTATTTTCTGGGTTTGGAGGGGATTCTTCTTTAACAACTTCCGTATTTACAGCACCTGCCCAACTAGAGATATGTTGGTCCTCCTACAGACACCACAGTTCACAATAAAAATATCTACACCACCATGGTTGAAGCTCAAGTGTTAGGGAAGGGTCCCTGCAGGTTACAGCCCGTTGTTTTCAAATGCAGCATCAGTGTGAAAGAGGAAGAGGACTCAGTTGTGCAGATCGACTTTCCATACTGTCATATCACTGTCACAGCTGAGAAATCTGAGACACTTCAAAAGGTAACAAAAGCCTATGCAAAATCTTACTGGGGAAAGGGGTGGTTAGATTTTTTCTAAATGTCATAAGCGGATAAAGGCGGATCAACTGGCAATTATCTTGCTGCTCACTTAATATTCTCAGTAGACATCAACAATATGTTGCTTGAAACATATGTAATGGCGAACGGTAACAACAGCGAAATGTAATGGAAAGAGATGGTCAAGTGAGTTTCTTTTACCAAATGAGTTCTGCAGTTAAGAATCCCAGACAGTTGATTGTAATGTTCAAGAGATAATTCAGCAATATTAGCGTTTATTGGCAGTGGCAAGTTTTAACAAAAGCAAAGTGTGGATCTCAGTCACACTTTGTGCAGAGACTATTTTCGAGGTAAGGAAACACATATCTAAATATGTCATTTCACTGAACTATCCCTTTAAACATGCTGTACTATATTGGCCACAAACCTCTTTAGTTTTGTCCATGGCCTTCAGGATGGCGACGTTCAGCTTCTCCAGAGCAGAAAGGACGTTCAGATACTCCCCCAGGTGTGGAGAGAAGTATTCTGGGGGTGGATATACAAAGAGCTGTCAGGTACAATATTGAATATACGTAGCCTTTGTAATTTAAAATCCTGTAAAAGACGGGATTAGATTATGGTAAAGGCCTTGAGAGAGCATTTCGACAGCAAACAGTCAATAAAAACAGAGAAGAGTCAGAGAGAAATACCTGAGAGTTTGTCTGTGTCGAGGTTGCTGAGAGGTGTGAAAATTGGCAGAGAAAGAAGACGACAAAAACATTAATGAATCAGGGAAGACCAGAAATCTCATCAAACCACTTGAACCTTTTACTGTAATGGGCTAAATCAGGATCACACAAGGTATTTCTTGGTAGTCTAAAACAAATCTACTTTGAAACAAAAGTATACACTTCACACACATGGTTATGGGCGTAAACAAAGAAGACACCTATCCCAATATTACATTTTATATAGATCACAGAAGAATGAAATATAACAAAACCGTTTGACATAGAAACACCAGATTTTCTGCGTGTTTTTTCAAATGTATGTTTATCATTTATGAGATTCTGAAAAAATATTAATAACATTCCACCCGAGGCCACTAGGTCCTTTGACTGCAGGTAAGGACAACAGGTCAAGTCATTTCCATGAGAAAAGCCGCTATTGTTATCCTGTGATACATTCCCTAGAGATACAAAGGAGCAAAAAGAAAGAAAACAAAGGATTGTGTAAAAGTCTTACATAGTATGTGTATCTTCTTTTATAATGCACACATTGTCTTCAAAGAAAGCCTTATACCTCTACTTTTCCTGACCAACGGTATCAATTATGAGGACATCGTTTGACTACATTGTCTTTCATTTTTTCCCTCTGTCTTTATATTCTATTGTGTATAAACATGCTGGGGTACAGGTGTACATTTCAGGACACCCTCAGCTTCAAGCTTCACTCCTCACCCCTCCTGGAGCCTTCAATAGACTACTAAAAATACCCACTGGCTAAAAACGGGTTAAATCAACATTGTTTCCACGTCATTTTAACAAAATAATTAAATGTGGCGACATTGAATCAACGTGGAAAACTGATTGGATTTGCAAAAAGTCCTCAACTTTGAACCTAAATCCAATGACAGGTTGACATTTTTTGTGCCCAGTGGGTACAGATTCTAAGCTCCCTTGATGAAATATTGACACATCCTCATTGAAGTGTAAACGTCCCGCCTGTGTGGCAGTTACGTCCCGCCTGTGTGGCAGTTACGTCCCGCCCGTGTGGCAGTTACGTCCCGCCCGTGTGGCAGTTACGTCCCGCCCGTGTGGCAGTTACGTCCCGCCTGTGTGGCAGTTACGTCCCGCCCGTGTGGCAGTTACGTCCCGCCCGTGTGGCAGTTACGTCCCGCCCGTGTGGCAGTTACGTCCCGCCCGTGTGGCAGTTACGTCCCGCCTGTGTGGCAGTTACGTCCCGCCTGTGTGGCAGTTATGTCCCGCCTGTGTGGCAGTTACGTCCCGCCTGTGTGGCAGTTACGTCCCGACGCCTGTGTGGCAGTGACTGAATAGGATTCCCAGAGGCAAATAAGACGCACTCACTCAGTCTGCTGCCTGTCAATTGAGTAGAACAGCTCCTGCATCTGCTCTGGGGTGAGGATACCGTCGGCAAAGTACGACTGGAACTCCTCCAGGGATAGCTTGCCATCGTCTGAGAGAGGGAAACCAGGGACATGTTAACTACCTACTGAAACAGAGAAGACAATAAAGGAGTATTCATGACTCAGTTTGTTCAAGACTCAAGTTACTAGAACTAAATAACTGTGTTGGGTTCTGAGAATAGGAAATACACTTATTCATGTTGTATTGATCCTCTGGGAAAATAAACTTGGTTAAGCTTTCATAGTGTCCGTAGAGTTTATTTTCTCTGAGAATTAGTACCTAACACTGTCTCAGTGAGTCGAGTGCACTATATAAATTAAGTACAGGAATATCTTTCTTCACGCCTGGCTTTCTCAATTAAGGCTTTCTCAATTAAGTGATAATGCCCAAGAAGCTGGTGTTTGGAGGATATATTTGCATGGGTATTTGTCTCGGGCCAACAAATTGTACCAATATATCCGACAAACACCAGCTTTGAGGGGATTATCACTTAATTGAGATAATGCCAGGCGTGAATAAAGAGCATTATCACTTTTATACAATGGGTTATGAACATATTCAAATAATGATAAAAACTTTATTTTGATGAAATTATTCATGCTATTTCAACCTTCCTCGAGATATAGTCCCGACACAAATCTAGGGTTGCTACCCAAGCCAGCTGGTCGTTACGTATTTTTATTCTAAATCTATGGACACGACCCAGTTCTACATTCTAAGTGTTCCATTGCCATGATGGCTGGCAACGTTATTATACCTTGCTTGCTAGCTAGCCAACTTTGACTAATACAGTCATGTCAAACAGTGAAGCCAGAATAACAGCAAAGTAGCTGCATTTGCATTTGTTTAAGCTGTTTTCTTGTGATTTTTTTTTAGGATACATCCATAAAAATGAGCTAATGAGCGAATTTCGCCTGGCATAGAAGATTTGTTTTCTCGCCAAGCAACTGTTCAGAGAGCCAACTACACAGCTAACACAATCACTTCAAACTGAAGCTGGAATGACAGCAAACTTGCTGCATTTCGTTTTTTTATATTGACATTTCTTTGTAAATGTTAAGGGAATTTTTATCAATGATGACTAATTATGTATACATTTCAATCAGGACTGACTAATCCGAATACTATTATGTTACTGTACATGTACTAATCAGAATACTAAATGTTACTGTATATGTATGAGTTTTCATTCTTGATCCCAGTACTGAAAATAATGTGTGTGTGTGAACGTGGACAAAAGTTAGAACAATGACTGTCTGTTCCTTGGTACAAATGAATCAGACTGGCTAGAGTGCTTATCTACACAAGAAAACATTGACTCGCAAATTATATTAAATTGGTAGGGAGACGGATGTGGGAAGGCTGGAGAGACAGCCTTTGTACTGGAACGGATATGGCACGGATTGGGGCTGGAACTAAGGATGTCATTTTCAGTTTATAACCTGTGGTAACCTGTATTGTGGCAGTACTCTCTTGATTAAAGGCTGATACTTGACTTTTAAGACCGGGCTCTGTCCATTCCTATAAAATAAGGGTCTTACAAATTCTTATGAATTGACAGTGTTTAATTTTAATTGGGAATTAAAACAGAGGAATTAAATTCCTTCAACAGTAAATCAATACAAATTATGCTGATTCATGAGTTCATTACCATAAGACAATATTGAATATTTCAATATTGAAACAATGTTGCAAATGTCGGAGAGACAGACAGCAAGGTTTGTACAAATCTCCACTCTTGAAAACGAAATGTTAGTCTAAAAGAAATGGGAGATAATGTCTAGATGCTTTTTACAGTGTATATCTATATAGTATATCAATTGCCTGTCTGAGCTGATGAGACAGCGGGATGGAACAGAGTAAATAGGCATTTCAACGTCTTAGATTTAGCCGGGGGTAACGTGTGGAATAGACATCGTCTGAAATGCGGTTTTAACCAATCAGCATCCAGGATTAGACCCACCCGTTGTATAAATTCCAATTATTTCACATAACTCCCTATGCTGAAACAAAATATTCAGAAGACAAAGCCACTGTTGTCAATGGCAACCCTTTCTCAAGGCAATATTTGATTCGAAGAGTTTTTCCTCTTGAAACTGAAGTATGCAGAATTCAGATTCTTTGTCTTCCCCTTTTTTACTTTACAGTACATCAGTGTCTCTCATCTTCTCCAATGATATGGAAGGAATAACTTGATCATCAATTTAATTATGATTTACATTTGACAATCCCTTTGATTCTTTTCATCTTCTAATATTTCAACATTCTCTTAAAGTGTAAAGACCGACGCTGGGGTCGAGAAGCAGGTACGGGGAGTTGACATTTAATGAGGAACAGACAAAGAGCAAGACAGGAGCAGCGTCAGCACACAACGACAAACGACAATCAATGCAGCAACGGGGAACAGAGATGAGAAACTAACAAATATAGGGGAGGTAATTAACAAGTGAGTCCAATAATACGCTGATACGCGTGACGGGGGAAGACAGGTGTGCGTATTGATGGTGGCTGGAGTGCAGAGTGGCTGGAGTGCGTAATGCTGGGGAGCCTGGCACTTTCGAGTGCCAAGGAGGGGAAGCGGGAACAGGCTTCTGCCCATCAACTCATGTGATGGACAACATACACCTGGTATGCAAATACATCCACAGGCACATTTGTCTGTAAAACAAAGTTAAGTACAGTGTATTCCTATGGTAAGTCATGCTGGTGGCTCTGCAGAGAGCCTGTGGAGGCCCTGGGGGACAGGCAGGCAGAGTGTGGGGTGATTAGAGTGGTCTGGGCTCACTGACAGTGACTGTGGATTAATGAGATCTATCCCAGCTCTGCTCCACAAACCCCGACTACCACTAGAGACTGAGCTATGAGAGAGATAGAGATCCACCAGTCAACAGAAATCAGACAGCTTGGTCTACAGTAAATAATTACATATGTGAGGAAATTTGCCATCATTCTGGCCTAATTCCATGTCATGAATTTAATTCATGAGGGCAAGTCATTTTAAGCAACCATAATGTCATCCAAGTGGGCTTCATTTATGAAATTACATTGATAATCTTAATTTCTTATGCACGACAACATTTGAAAATGCTGCTTTTAGAGCATATGAGGATGAAAGATATTTTAGCTCTGGGAGAGGAAAAGGTTTGACACAACTCGTACTAGAATTTTGAATCTGGCCAGTTTGACCTCAAATTGTAAGAATAAAGTCACTGACAAATAAAGGACCAAAGCAATTTCTTCAAACTTCCTTAGTATTCCAAACGCAACGCCTGCTCTATTTCATTCATAGATGTACAGTAACTGCTTAGGGAGAATGCTAAATGTTCTGTTTTCAGGTTCTTCCCGTGTACAGGTTTCACTACTATATGCTTCAATCTCTTTGTTCTAGTTTCACACCCAATTACATACCTAAATGTGTAATCAGTCAACATAATCCAAATTGCACAATATCCAAGCATGTTACCAATAGTGATGGGCTATACTGCTAGCATGATTAGGTGACGACTACTGTTATTTCTCCCTCAAATCAAGTCAGCCAAGCTACACTGCACATTTTAGGTTTACTGTCACATCACCAAGGGTAGTGAAGAAGAAAAAAACTATTCAGTGCTTGGAAGTGGAAGTAAAAGGTGTTTGTACTCTCTTTAAATATACAGTGCCTTGAGAAAGTATTCGGCCCCCTTGAACTTTGCGACCTTTTGCCACATTTCAGGCTTCAAACATAAAGATATAAAACTGTATTTTTTTGTGAAGAATCAACAACAAGTGGGACACAATCACGACGTGGAACGACATTTATTGGATATTTCAAACTTTTTTAACAAATCAAAAACTGAAAAATTGGGGTGCAAAATTATTCAGCCCCCTTAAGTTAATACTTTGTAGCGCCACCTGTTGCTGCGATTACAGCTGTAAGTCGCTTGGGGTATGTCTCTATCAGTTTTGCACATCGAGAGACTGACATTTTTTCCCATTCCTCCTTGCAAAACAGTTTGAGCTCAGTGAGGTTGAATGGAGAGCATTTGTGAACAGCAGTTTTCAGTTCTTTCCACAGATTCTCGATTGGATTCAGGTCTGGACTTTGACTTGGCCATTCTAACACCTGGATATGTTTATTTTTGAACCATTCCATTGTAGATTTTGCTTTATGTTTTGGATCATTGTCTTGTTGGAAGATAAATCTCCGTCCCAGTCTCACGTCTTTTGCAGACTCCATGTCAGAAAGTGAATTGTGACTATTATTGATAATAATAATAATATTATTATCCTTTTCATTATACATATAATTTCAAAGATAACAACAACAACAAAAACTAAACAAAAACAATTCTTGGGCTGTCCAGGTTACATCCAACTCTGGTGGGCTGTACAAAGGTCTAGCCTGGCTACAACAGTCTCCTGAAAGTCAATGAAGAAGAGCCTTCACTTTCCATCCTAAGCCCCCCCCCGCCACGCCATTCTCAGCTCCTCTGATGCCCAGGCTTGAGTAGGGGGGAATCAGTGGTCGCATCTAGCTGTAAAATCATCAGGCCACCCCTTGTCATTCCCAGCTTCTCTGCCGACTTCATGGGTAGATACACCTCAAACAACATGTAGCACCCAAATGGTTGAAGCCTGTGCCCATTTGATTTTGCTAGGGGGTACACATCAATAGTTGGGATAGTCCTTCCTGGAGTGAGCGATGCACTCAAAATTACAACAATCCTCTGTGTTCTCCAAGCATGTGCCATCTCCAGTTTCAAATAAAAACCAACGCTAGCTAGAATTGTCAATATTGTACTGTATTCAATATACCGTTGAATCAATATATAAATAATCAATCATTACTAAGCTAACAAAATAAAGTATATTCAATATTTTTTTTATAAAAAAACACAGTAAAACAGTCAAATATTTACACATTTACAGGACCTCTCTGCCTAGCTGGCCTCACGGCACCATGGCAACCTATAATAGTAAGGAATAAATGAATTACATTTACTTTCCTTCAAAACATTTTGTGGCTGAAAAGTTTATATTAAACCACTGCTGGTAAGAGTTCCTGGAGAGCTATCCTCCTGAAGGTTTTCACTCCAACCCCAGTTGCAATTTACCTGATTCAGCTTATTAACCAGCTAACTATTAGAAGCAGGTGTGCTAGATTAGGGTTGGAGTGAAAACCTACAGGAAGGTAGCTCTACAGGAACAGGGTTGGAAAGCCCTGGCATAAATCAAAGCAATCCTCACTACAACACTGTGTCTCTAACCAAATCCTACTAGAAACATATTTCTTAGAGGGTCTGCTAAAGTAAGGCAGACGAAAACAGATTCTCAGAGTCTGGACCAAAGCAGCACATTTAATAATTCATAAGCCCCATCACCAGCCTAGTTTTAAGGGGACACTGGATATATGAGTATCATAGCCAGAAAGCTTAAAGCATCTCATGTCCCAGTATACTCAAACGGTCAACTGGAATTGGTGGCATTGGCAACTCAATTGTCCTTCCTTCACCAATTGATCAGCGACCATCATGAAAAAGCTGCACTAATCCATCCTTATTAGTTAATTAACAATGTCTCCAATAAGAATCCATTATAAAGATGAGTCATATTTACATGAAGAGGTCCTATAGGCTAGTCATTTTCCATAGTTTCAATGTACAGTAGAAATGTTGGTTCCATAAAATACTCACAACCCTTTAAAATGATGCATGTATTGTAATCTATGAAGAAAGACAAGCATGTGTAGTTCATCTTGAAATTTATTGGAAAATAGAAATCGGAGGTGTAATCTACAGAGTAATAACTACTAACATGCCATTATAGTTTTTTTAATACAGTGAATGCATTTGTGATAAACAATAAAACCAAAATCACTGATCACTTGCCTTAAGTTTGAACTTTCAATTTTGGTCACAAGCTATCTAGTCACCAACGGTTAAACTGCTGAATGACTCATTGAGTCTCCTCCAATAGAAAATTATACATTTTAGGTAGCTTGGCCACTGTGAGTTGTGTGAGCAACCCATACTAGATTGTCACATCTTTCTCAGAGACCACTGATACAGGGAAGTTTCCCAACTCTGTGGAGGTAGAGGAGGGGCTGCACAATGCCAAAAATCATAGTGATGGAGTCAGAAATAGTGAATGAAAAATGTCGCACAGCCTCATCGAGGACATCGTACAAAGTCATAATTACCATCTCAGGGAGGTAATTCACCATCATAGCCACCAGGATAATCCAAATGATCTTAAATGCCCTTATCTTCATGCTGTTTGTCCTCTCCCTCTCTCTGTCCCTGTCTCCCAGCCTAGTCTGTTTCAGAGCCCTGACAACTGACAGGCAGCAGAATGATACCACAAACATCAGGATGAGGTCCTGAACCAAGATAGCATAGTTGAATAGGCTTATGAGTAAAGACAATTTAAGCAGAACCATACAGAACAAAGAGTACCCAAGCACAATCAGCCAGGCAACACCACAACACCCCACCCTGTATCTGAGGGGTTTGTATTTCAGGAAGAAAACAGGTCGGACCACAGCCAGGTAGCGTTCCACACAGATGCAGCATTGAAACAGAGGTCGGCCAGTGTGCAATAAACCAATTGAAAATGCCTCAATATATGTAACTGCAGTTGTTTGGATGAGCTTGCAGAGAAATCTGACAAGAGAAAACAGGCAGTAGAGGATTTCAGACACAGTCAGGTTGAGAGTGAAGAACTGTGAGGCCATCGTTCCTCCCGCTCCGGTCACTATTAGCCACAGGACACACACATTGGTGGGGAGACCCAGGATGATGTTGATTGCACAGGTGGCAGAGGAGATGTGTTCTAAACGATCAGCTACTGAAGAGCTGTTTGTCTTTGAGATATTCATGTCTTCCCCTTCTGTACTGGTGTGTGAGCGTCGATATTCTTCAACGATAAAGAGTTGTCATTCTGATTATTTCCTGTTGCAACAGCACAGTAAATCAGACAATCAAATTAACCAGGGTTCAATTCCATTTTAAGTCAGTCAATTCAAGACATGCATCAATATTGGCACAACATGATATGTGTTACTGTCACTCAATAACTACATTTACATGCACACAACTATTGTGAATACTCAAATGAATGTAACAGTTTGATTAAAATGTTTACATGCTTTTGCAAGAAGAACGATCTCCTTAATAATCCTGTTTGCATGAACACATCTGATAATCAGGCTACCTGATGGGACTGAAAAATACAGAAAATCATCAAAATAAACGTTCTATCACAGCGACCGTTTACAATTTGTTGCTGCTAACTATAGCTAGTGGCTAGGTGACTAACACTAATGTTAGCTAGGTGGCAAATGCTAACGTTAGCTAGGATGCTAATGTTAGCTAGGCTAGGGGTTAAGGTTAGGAGTTAGGTGAAAGGGTTAAGGTTAGAGTTAGGGTTAACTAACATGTTAAGTACTTGTAAAGTAGCTAAAAAGTTGTAATTAGTTGCAAGGTTGACTAATTAGCTAAAATTGTCCATGATGACATTCAAACACACAACCTTTGGGATGCCGATTAAGATAATCAAAATAAGGCGTTTACATGACTAATGCCATGACTAATGCCATACTCAGCCTATTCTTGCCATAATCAGTTTAATATCAAATTATTAGTGCACATCTATTGAAATGAATCAATTCAACAAATATTGCACTGTTTCTCATTGTTTCTTACATAAAAAAACTAAGTCAGAGCCAAAATGAACAAACCTGAATGGATGAAGTTCTCTTCTTGTCTGGAAAGAGGCTTGAGTACAGACAACACACCCTCACCCACACACTGACTTATACCCACAACCATGCCCTCACCCACACACCTGTAAATTGATACTGCCCATCAACTCATGTGATGGACAACATACACCTGGTATGCAAATACATCCATTGGCTATGACAACACTTAGTGACATTAAGTATGATTCAAGAGAATATGCCGTGCCGTGTGGAATGTGTTATGAATACTGGGCCCCGACCAGAGTTTCTGCCTGTCCAGGTCATATGAAGTTAATCCTTTAAAACATTTTATGTAGCAACATATAATTTGAAAGATATCTTCCAACCAAAATACAACCTTAGTTGATTTCTCCACTTACCATGGCTGTAGTCAAATCCCCAATACTTTTTTTGAATACATTTTTATTTCAAACATAAATAATATTTGATAGTCATTTTGTGTGTTGTCAGTATCACCATAGAGTCCCATTCATCCTGAAAACACCTTTAAAAAAACACAGCAATACAACTAATCACTCTCAGATTTTAAGGTTTTCAAGTGTTTTTCTATGTACTGAGATAGAAAGGCATGAGTGAGAGGGGTAGACATAGATATGAAGTCGCAGGCAGTGGTTGAACCCATACCATAAGGGGCAATGTGTGGTCCAGAGGCAGCAGCACTACACTAGACCAGATTCCGACAGAGAATTTAATGTTTTGATGTATCATAAAACAATTAAAAGTGGATTAAACAGCAATAAAGTCAAATACCTAGTAAGCAAAAATACATATCCATACACTGTCTTAGGGATTTGACCACAGCCAAGTACAATAAGTGAACAAATGTATGTAAGTTTGTATTTACGGGCATTGTCATTTCATTAGACATCTATTTTTATGCTCATAAGTGGAATTTTCATGCAAATATGCACAAGTATTTCAAGTTAGGATTTGTCCATAGCTAAGTCTCTCTCTTTGTCCTCAGACTCGATAATATGTGTCTCAAATGGCAAGTCCCTACATAGTGCACTAGTTTTGACCAAAATAACTGCACTATATATAGGGACTACGGTGCCATTTGGGTCAGAACCTAGGAAACATGCCAGAGTTATGGCCTCCATTGGCCCTCAGTTGACCCTCAGAAAATCATGTCTAAGGCACTTAAGGCATTTCGTTAAAGACCTTAATTTGATGAGCAGATCACTTTAACTGTTCACTTTATCATAGCCCAATTTACCTATCCTGAAAAAGTGGACCTCATCCTGTTTAAACACATTATGATATTGCATTGGATCAAACCGAGAAAATGGCGGATCGTTGAGCTCCTTAAGAAAGTCCATTATTCATTACAATAGCAAAGGGAGAAGGACTTGCTATGGCAAGTAGCCAGCTCTCATAATGTGGTAAATCTGCAGTGCTCACGGCGTATCATGGCGGCCCACTTAGTGTTGCTCAGAAGCATACATTTTCCTCCAGGGTGCGCGGCTCAGCGAGTTAGATGAAAACCATGGAAGGCTTTTTTTTACTGCAAATTGAAGATAACTAGTGCAAAACACACACACACACTCAAGTTCTGTTTTCACAGCAAAGTGAAAAAAGCAACTCTTTTATGTTTTTTCGGGAGGATAAAAATCCAGGTTGTTAAGGAACTAGACAGCATCCGACATGTTAATGTTAAATGCTAGGCTCATTATTGTTATTATTATTATTTAGTTCACCACTTGCTACAAGATGCTGCTCTTCTGTTATCCTACAGAGCCAAAGAGTCACTCTCTGGCAGAGACGGGTCAAATCTATAATAATGAAAGAGTCCGTCTTTTCTCCTGGACGTCAGTATTGTACATTCTCTGCATCTCCTATACACAACAGCCCAGCTCACTGACCAGCAAAAGGGCATATTTTAGGGCTGCATGTCTTGAATGACATGATCGACCAATGGGTTTGTTTCTGTGATTCCTCGCATCCTATTTGCCTCCTTCTGTCCATATTGGAGGAGAAGATCCAAGGTCCCTCGGCCCCAAATGCTGTAATGCATTTTGAGAAGGAGGCGAGGAGAGCCGTTGCGAGGAATCCAGGAGTGTCCTTGGATGACCTTTGCTCAAGGGAGTATGTATTGCATCATTAACACTCTGTTATATAACAACGCTCTCCAGCTAAAGCTGTCCTGCGTTCATACATGCATTAATCACCATCCTTATTACATTTCACATCCCATTACGCTCTAATGCAAGGCATGAATAAAACGTGAGAAGGAAACACAAATGCCTATTTGTCACTGTAATTTCCCAAAGCCAAACGTTTCAATGTGTTTTTTCCCTGTGGAGTTTAGGGACGGCACTCACTTAAAGACTTTATATTTGAATCACAAATAAATCAAGTTAAAACAAATCTAAAACCAGAGAAACCATTTTGTTTAAAGGTGTTGGAACATGGATGCTATAGTCTAGTATGCTATTGGTTTGTGCTGCATTTCACTCAATAACATTTTCAGGTCTATTTTTGGTGTTTTTCCAACCATGTTTCTTTCTTCCATGTTTGCACAAGATATGACAAAGCAAGAGCAAATGATCTGTCTGGGGTTTTCTGAACAGGTAAAATCTCAAACAATACAGTCCAAAAAACACTGACAATTTATACAACAGACTACATGCCTGACTTGAGCATTGCATGGTGGATAGGCTCAGTCAAGGGGATCCACCGAATCTCTGAATCTCCACAAGGCCTGCCCTGTCAATCCTCATGTTTCATATATAAAACCGACTGCCCCTTTGCCATCGCTGCAAGATTTTGCTCCCAAGTCTGAGAAAGATATCAGCAAAGTAGATAGATAAGGCTCTGCTGCTTTTGTATCTGATGAACAATAATGAACATTACCTGATGAACATTACCCTAGGCTTTAGATTTTAATCTAACCAGTCTCTCAAAATGAAGTTATCACAGTCCCTCATTTTCTGTGCCTACAATAAATAAAATTGCTCCTTTAAGATCGAGAGCCCAAAACAATGAAGGATGTTTTTAATGATTGGTAATATCAAAAAGAGCGTTAGACTACAGTCACCAGACTGGTCTCAAAGATTAGATGTAACATACTGTAGTAACCGTAAACCTGGGACAATCAAATTAGTATGATATGTTACATTTGGTATGGTTACATAAGAGAAGGTTACTTAAGGAAAAAACTAAAGGATGGTGCTACTTTGCAACTACTTAGCTAACTCTTCCCCTAACCTTAATTTAACCTAACTCCTAACCCGAACCTTCACCCTAACCTTAACCCTTTAACCTAACCCTAACCCTAACCTTAACCCTGGCCTAAACTGTAACCCTCACCTTAACCCATAAACACTAGCCTAGCTACCGTTGGACACCAAGCTAACGCTAGCCACAAGAAATTGGAATTCGTAACATATCATACGAAATGGATGATGGACATCAACAAATTAATACATACATATGAAACGTAACATATCATACTAAATGGAGAGTCTCGGATTTACAGAATAATACCAAATGCTCTAAGACCACGTTGCAGACATATACAGTTTTTGCAAGGAGGCCATTTGAAAAACCATGAAAGCAAATCCTTTGTGTGACCATCTTATTAATAGCATAAATTGTACTCACCATTTTTGTCTGCACGGCGAAATATCTGGAAATGAAAAACATTCAACATTAAACATTAAATCAAACAATCGACATTATTCATGTTTAAAGCAAATAACAACACGGTGAAACATGCAGTAAAAGTGGCACAAAAGATCTGGAAAACTGCATTGTGTGGAAAATTATACATAGAATATAAGGGTGAGATTCTACCTTGACAAATAAACCAGGATGGAAAAGAACTGTGAGGAACGTTAGGAAGATAATGTATGTATGATTCATAGACCATGTATAATATCATGATCCATGTTTTGGTATGCTGCATCTGTGCACAAGAAAATATTACAGATTAACTATAATATCTGCAAGCATTTTTTTTTATATCTGAGAGAGATGTCATCTCAGGAAATGATGATGTTAAATGTTTAGCAGGATGCAGCTCTGGATGAAAGTTGGTCATTTGCTAGGCAAATGATTCTTGGCCGTTTGAGGAACATTGGTCTTTTACCAGGCAACTGTAACGGCTGTTGGTGGAAGAAGATGAGGACCAAGGTGCAGCGTGGTACGTGTTCATGTTTCTTTATTGACACTGAACACTAAATACAAAAATAACAAAGGGAATAACCGAAACACTAACACTAAACAGAAAACATAGAAAATTAACATAGAATGCCCACCCTGGTCATACCCTGGCCTAACCAAAATAGAGAATAAAAACCTATCTATGGCCAGGGCGTGACAGCAACACTGTAATCGAGCTGTTCCGGAAAGGTTGCCTAAGCACTCAACCTGGTCTCAGAGCAAAACGTATTAGATTTGACTCAAATATGTGCCATTCCATTTAGTATGATATGCACTTTACGTTTGGTTACATTACATTGCCCTACCAATGTAATAGCAGTCGTACAATATGATACGAATTAGTATCCTACGTCTTGATCGCACCAGTTTGCTTTGACACATTTAGTATGATATATTACGTTCGACTGCTTTAGTATGATATATTACGTTCAACTGATTTAGCATAATATATGACATTTCACTGCTTTAGTATGATATATTACGTTTGACTGTTGTAGTATGATATCCTACGTTAGGTTTTGGGTTAGGAGTTAAAGGGCTAGTTAACATGCTAAGTATTTGTAAAGCCTTTCCAAAGTTGCTAAAGTTGTCCGTGATGAGATTCAAACCCGCAACCTTTGGGTTGCTAGACATTTGCATTATACACCTACACATCCACCCAGACCAACCACCCTTCTTTTTGTTTTCCCAATTAAGTAACCTATTGTCATACCAAACATAACATATCATATTAATTAGAGTGTCCAGGATTTATGTCGGCCAATGTAACATAACCTAATGTAAAGTAAAAAAATTATACTAAATGGAGTGGCGCTGATTTTGTCAAATACAATACTTTTCACTCTGAGACCAGGCTGAAGCACCGCAGGGAACATATTGGCACAAATGAGGGCCGAATGTTGTGTTTGCACTTCTGGTCCAATCAGGCCCTTCATCAAGTGTTAAGTTAGTGACACTTTCTACAATTAAATCAGCTCTATAGCCATTGAAACTCCTATGTGTATTTAAGTCAGAGCAAAATCCACTAAAAGACCTAGAGTCCTGTCACGCCCTGGCCTTAGTTATCTTTGTTTTCTTTATTATTTTGGTTAGGTCAGGGTGTGACATGGGGGATTTATGTGTTTTGTCTGATCTAGGGGTTTTGTATGTTTATGGGGCGGTTTCCTGTCTAGGTAGTTTTGTATGTCTATGGTTGCCTCGATTGGTTCTCAATTAGAGGCAGCTGTCTATCGTTGAACCATATTTAGGCAGCCATATTCTGTGGGTGATTGTCTTCTGTCTTTGTGTTATTGCACCAGATAGGACTGTTTCGGTTTTCACTTTTGTTGTTTTGTATTTGGTAGTGTTCTCGTTTATAGTCGATATTAAAGATGTTGAACACTAACCGCGCTGCATTTTGGTCCTCCTCTCCTTCGACGGAAGAAAGCCATTACAGAATCACCCACCACAACAGGACCAAGCAGCGTGGTAACGGGCAGGAACAGGACAGGCAGCGATGTCAGGATTTCTGGACATGGGAGCAGAATCTGGACTATACAACTTGGGAGGAGATAGACAGGTGGGCGGTCGACCCAGGGAGAGTGCCGGATCCCGCCTGAGATTCGCTGGAGCAGTGCGAGGAGGGTTACAGGAGAATGGAGTTGGCGAAACGAGCACGGCGGCGCGGTAGGAAGCCCAAAACTTTCTTGGGGGGGTCACACAGGGAGTATGGCGAAGCCAGGTAGGAGACCTGCGCCAACTTCCTGTGCTTACCGGAGAGCGAGAGAGACCGGGCAGGCACCGTGTTATGCTGTGGAGCGCACGGTGTCTCCAGTGAGGGTACATAGCCCGGTGCGGTACATTCCAGCTCCTCGTATCGGCCGGGCTAGAGTGGGCATCGAGCCAGGTAAGGTTGGGCAGGCTCGGTGCTCAAGAGCTCCAGTGCGCCTGCACGGTCCGGTCTATCCAGTGTCACCTACACGCACCAGCCCTCCGGTGGCATCCCCCCGCACCAGGCTTCCTGTGCGTGTCCAGAGCCCAGTACTCCCTGCTTCTCCTCCCCGCACTCGCCCTGAGGTGCGTGCCCTCGGCCCAGTACCACCAGTGCCGGCACCACGCACCAGGCCTACAGTGCGCCTCACCTGTCCAGAGCTGCTAGAGTCTCCCGCCTGTCCAGAGCTGCTAGAGTCTCCCGCCTGTCCAGAGCTGCTAGAGTCTCCCGCCTGTCCAGAGCTGCTAGATTCTCCCACCTGAGCCGCCAGTCTGCAAGGCGCCGCCAGAGCCGCCAGTCTGCAAGGCGCCGCCAGAGCCACCAGTCTGCAGGGCGCAGCCAGAGCCGCCAGTCTGCAAGGCGCCGCCAGTCTGCAAGGAGCCGCCAGAGCCGCCAGTCTGCAAGGAGCCGCCAGAGCCGCCAGTCTGCAAGGATCTTCCAGAGCCGCCATTCAGCCAGGATCTGCTAGAGCCGCCATTCAATCAGGATCTGCCAGAGCCGTCAGTCAGCCAGGATCTGCCAGAGCCGTCAGTCAGCCAGGATCTGCCAGAGCCGTCAGTCAGCCAGGATCTGCCAGAGCCGTCAGTCAGCCAGAAGCTGCCAGAGCCGTCAACCAGCCTGAGCTACCTCTCAGTCCTGGGCTGCCCCTCAGTCCTGGGCTGCCCCTCAGTCCTGAGCTACCCCTCAGTTCTTTAGTGGAGTGGGGCCCTTTTGTAGGGTTGCAAATCCTAGGTCGGCCGCGAGGGTCACCGTTCCTAGGAAGATACTAAAGCGGACAAAGACTATGGTGGAGTGGGGTCCACTTCCCGCGCCAGAGCCAGAGCCGCCACCGCGGACAGACGCCCACCCAGACCCTCCCCTATGGATTTAGGTGTGCGGCCGGGAGTCCGCACCTTTGGGGGGTGTACTGTCACGCCTTGGCCTTATTTATCTTTGTTTTCTTTATTATTTTGGTTAGGTCAGGGTGTGACATGGTGGATTTATGTGTTTTGCCTGGTCTAGGGGTTTTGTATGTTTATGGGGCGGTGTCCTGTCTAGGTAGTTTTGTATGTCTACGGTTGCCTAGATTGGTTCTCAATTAGAGGCAGCTGTCTATCGTTGTCTCTGATTAGGAACCATATTTAGGCAGCCATATTCTGTGGGTGATTGTCTTCTGTCTTTGTGTCATTGCACCAGATAGGACTGTTTCGGTTTTCACTTTTGTTGTTCATGTATTTTGTAGTGTTCTCGTTTATCGTCGATATTAAAGATGTTGAACACTGACCACGCTGCATTTTGGTCCTCCCCTCCTTCGACGGATGAAAGCCGTTACAAGTCCAATGGTTGTCTGAGTGCAGTATTGAGCTTTGCACACAGGTTCATAATGGCTACCTATCAAACTCACTCGGCTGTGGAGCCAAGACATGCACTGCTGGGTGTCCATTTAAAACAACAGTATACCTTCCTTCATGTGAGATCTACTGAGCATCCCATAGTAAATAACTGTCTCAGAAAACACCTAAGACCAGCTCCTTAACTCCCAACATTGTTCAACTCTAGCTTAATGGCTGGTACCCACTGGGCACACACTGGTTGAATCAATGTTGTTTCCACATCATTTTAATGACATGACTGTGAACCAATGTGGAATAAACATTGAATTGAAGGCTGTGCCCAGTGGGTAAGTTCTAATGGTTGATATGTCCTGCTAGCTATTTTGGGGTGCCTATAAAGAATATGTCAAACTCATTCTGTGGAGGGCTGAGTGTCTGTGGTTTTTGCTCCACCCTTGTACTTGATTGATGAATTAAGGCCACTCATTAGTAAGGAACTCCCCTCACCTGGTTGTCTAGGTCTTAATTGAAAGGAAAAACCAAAAACCCGCAGACACTCGGCCCTCTGTGGAATGAGTTTGACACCTCTGCTATAAGAGTTGAGTTTAATTTCAATTCAGTCCATTCAGGAAGTAAACTGAAATTCCAAATCCCATTGCTTTTCAATGAGGAATATTGTAATTGTAAGTAGAATTTCAGTTTGCTTCATGACTTGAAGTGGAGTTTGTCAGGACCCGGTTACGAACCTGGGTCTCCGGAGTGAGAAACAGTCACTTAACCAACTGAGCCACGAATAGTCAGCAGAACCCAGAAGATGAGGCAGACACAGCAGTACTTAAGACGGTGTATTTAATAAAGTAAAAAGGAGAAGTCCTTCAATACAAAAAATGGCAAATCCAAAAGGTGGTAGGAATAGCACAAAAAAGCCTCAAGAGATACACAAAAACAGAATTCCACAAGAGCATCCACCGGAATCGACAAGAATACACAGAACACTAGGGCTGGGTGCTAACATACAAACACAGAGCACATAACTGAGGGAAACTAAGGGTTTAAATACAATCAGGGTAAACGAGGCACAGGTGCAAATAATAATGGGGAACAAGGGAAAAAACATAAGGTCAAAAAGCACAATGGGGGCATCTAGTGACCAAAACCCGGAACAACCCTGGCCAAATCCTGACAGAGTTGACTCCAACCCTGGTACATATCTATGTAAATTACATCTGAACTGTCCTATAAAAGGTTGTCTAAGCATCTCACAGTGCCGGTCTCAGAAACCTCCTGCGGACATTTCTGTCCATGTCATGAGGGGCTGATATGCTATCTACCAACTGACCCTCAGACATTCCACATGGTGACAAACTGTGAGCCTGTCCTGCTGATTCTTATCCAGGTCAACAGATTATACCCCAATTTAGGGTTTTAACCACTCACACAACATGAGTCCTTCAGATGGAAATATTAAGCTCCAAACGAAAATTGTGTTGTGCAACATGTCTTGAAGCTTGTTTATCATAAACTCTTACTAGCCTACTCAGCTAAATTAATGAGCCAACCTGTAAACCTTCAGCGCAATGTGCATCACAGCCAATAAAATCATAGAGAGGAAACTATTCAATCCGTTTTGCGGAAGTTCAGTGTTACAGCGTGATTGAAATTTAAATGCAATGTCTCAGAGTTTGTGGAGGCTGCATTTCAGGTAAATGCTGCATGTCGGCTCAATCAGAAAGACCTTTAAATTTTCATCACGTAACCTGTAACGCTTCAGCGACAGAGATTGAATAGAACCCCTTAATCAACTCTAATGAGTCCTTTGAGAAGAAGGCAGAATAAATAAGTAGGAACATTTCCCTGCAACACTGTACTGAGAGTGCAGAGTCGTTCCCTCATTAAATCGGAGGGAAAACTAAACGAGGGGGAAAACAAACACTGTAAGCATCAGGCATAAAGAGTTCCCACATTCACTGTGCCGTTCAACTGAACTATTGTTCTGCCAATTGCACGTAGGGGAGGGGATCATACACAGATGCATGAACGCTTACACGTAGAAGTACAAAGGCTTACACACTGAAGAACGCTCTTTACTGTAGCCAAAATGTCTGTATACAATCCCATCCCCATGTGCAGTGAAAATCGTTTTAAACATGGAAAAATGAATAAACTCTTTGCTACATCTTTCATATGCAGACCTAGCCTACAGTACTATTTATCTTTAACATATTCATACTTACTGGTTTTTACACACCTACTAACCCTTTGTTCACTTTTTATTAATCATTAATTATCCTCATTAGCGGAACCCTAAGCCCCAATGTATTGGATAGTCCCATATAGATTGTCTCTAGTCTACATGTTTAAACGTTCAACAAACTATCAAATGCAACTCTAATGCGATGCAGTAAATAGCTTGCTAGTGTTAAGGTTGAAGCAGCAAAATGTGTCAACTGTGAAAGAGTTGTGAAGACTTTCACTAGGCACTTTGAACTTATTGCCCACAAACCCTAAGATATCATTAACGCCACGCCATGGTAGGCTATTTGTTGGGCTTGGTTTTATTATTTTACTCTTACTGTTGCTGTCATGACAAAAATATTGTTGTTTTCTGTTCTGGATATAGACTGAGGTGTGACTCAGAAATTGCTTCTCCTTTTTGGACATCGCATTAAATCTCTGGTTGTCAATCTCTTCTTTGGTTCAACACACACTGTAGACTCCACACAAATTTCCTGGATCAATCCATTTCCAACTGACTTTGGCGTTACCGGCAGCCAGATTGTTAACATCTCCTGGTGGCTTCAACTGCTTAATCTAGCTGGAAAACAATACATGTGTTGATAAAGCAATAACAGCATGTGTCATTCAAGTGAATTGTTAGTGCTGCCAACTGTGCTTTAATGGTTTGGTCTTCGTCTAGCTGGAGAGCATTAAATTAGCAACCCTGTCGGGTTTATATGGTTAGACGACAAACACAGATGTTCTATGCATGTAAACTGCTCAATGTGCACTCATTAGGATACAGTACTGCAGGATAGATGAACATCCACTACCCACCCATAGAGAAGGCCTTTAGGAAATGTTGCTTCTTTTTGGAGATGCCGTCTCATACATTACAGTGGACTCACTGAATGCGAGTCGATTGCATTTCGTCCTTTAATGTGCACTTATCATTGGTTACTTACAGTGTCATCTTCTCTTCATCATATGCTCATTACGTAATAGCCTACCTTTAGGCTAACAATTAAAATGCACACGCAAAAGTCCTCCATTACTGCACTTACTGCTCCTGTTATTGGCCAATTACCTGCCTCAATGAAATGTGGAAAATGCTCATCTTTCTATCTGATTGGAGGGATATCTGGCTGAGGCAACAAGAGTGATGCTGTTGAGGGTCATTGGTTACTTACAGTGTGATCTTCTCTTCATCATATGCTTATTACGTAATAGCCTACCTTTAGGCTAACAATTAAAATGCACACGCAAAAGTCCTCCATTGGTTACAATATCATGCCTTTCACTTATTATAGGTGTATTTATTATGTAATAGCCTTCCTAAAGGCAAATATAGAATCAAAATGTGAATGCAAAAGCTCTCCATCACCTAATTTATTGAAATCATATTTTATTAAGAATTTTCTGTTACTAACCAGAACAGTGTAGGCTAAATTCTCCTTAGCATGAACTCTATAAAGAGATTGAACTGGTTTTACTGCGGAAAAGGGACATGAAGGCAATGGTGTACTGTAGGCTGGCTATTATGTACATGATTCATGACCAATAATTCTTGCTACAGGCCTATCAGAACAGGCAAATCTTTTTTTTCATTTAGATCATTAGTAACATTAATAATGAGCATTTTTATACTGCTGGGGCAAGCATGACCAATCCAAGCCAGAGTCTGGGCAAGATGCCTCAACAGACCACTGTCAATCTAGGACAAGTTAATGGTAGTGAAATATAAACACTTCAGACATGCAAGGTTTCCATAGTCCTCCTCATTCCTGTGATCTACTATAAAAACATATCACATACATTTTTTTGTTTTACAAAAACGACAAAAAGGAAAACTAAACAAAGAAAAAAAAGCATTATGTCAATGATGATCTTGAATTAGTGAATTGGCTAATATTTTATTCATTCATTATTTAATGTATTCCTTTGATCATCCATTCATTCATTCTACCACCAATGTCATGACCCTTATGACCATGTGAGATCCAACGGTAGGCAAAATGATATGCTATATATATACATAACAGAGCCTATAGCCGTTTTTTTGTTATGGGGCATAAATAACACATCGAGCAGATGTGTTAATTAGATGTGAGATTTCGTGGTATTGTTAACATCAGATGATTTTCACACACTAATTATTTTTAAACACCCCTCACCTTGTTATCATATAATAACATGCAAGAGTGCAATAAAGGCAATTTAAAATCATTATAGCATTATTTGATATAATGTCTAATGTCTTTTTTTTGTTGGTTCAACAGATTAAAGGTAGCCCTAGATTAAAATAGACTACTTGAATATGTCGACCTGCAGCATCTTTGAACGCTTTGACAGCTGCCTGGCGTATAATATCAAAGTGCATAATGACCACATTATGCACTTTGACCACATGATAACAAATTATGTCAAATGATGCGACATACTCAGTAAAAACGCTTCCATTTTTTTTATATTGACGATGGATGCAGACTGGGCTACTTACATCTTGAAAGATAGAGATTCCTTGATTTTGGTTCTTCTGCTGGAGCTGCTGCTGTTTCCTGTGGTGGTCATGTTTCGCAGACTGAAGACATATGGTGATCATTTCTGTGCATGCTAGCATCTTGAAAATATTTTTGGATGCAATGTATTAACTCTGAATGAATGACAGTCTTTGGTCCTGGTTATGATGTCTGTGCTCTATCCTCTGATGCTGCTCATATGACGATAGGCTACCGCCTCGCTTTCTGTTCGAGGAGGCTGCTCTCCAGTTTGCACATCAATTTGATTTGACAACATAAGAAACTCCGGCCCCGCCTTTCCACTGTCACGAGCGAATTGCTATTGATGAAAATATATGTGGAATGCACCATCTGCCGGCGAGCTCTTGTGTAGCTTACAGTTTTTAAGGCCATGCCACCCAACCTGTCTAATTAACGAGAGCTTTTGAATAAACTGCAATTGAAAAGGAGGACATATTTACGCAGGTTATGATGATGGTAGAGATACATTATATTACCACATCTATATAATTACATAAAAGTGTTCTATTTAATTGTATGATACTGATGTGTGTGAGTGATAGAGAGAGAGGGAGAGAGAGAGAGAGAGAGAGAGAGAGTGAGAGAGAGAGAGAGAGAGAGAGAGAGAGAGAGAGAGAGAGAGAGAGAGATGAAAAATATAGAGCACTTTGTGTCGTTGGTATGACAAAATGTTCAACACAAATGTAAAATTCGGATACCACTATAGGCTGTTCTGAAGCTGTATATTATTC
The DNA here is from genome assembly GCF_036934945.1 of Oncorhynchus masou masou. NCBI lineage: Eukaryota > Metazoa > Chordata > Actinopteri > Salmoniformes > Salmonidae > Oncorhynchus > Oncorhynchus masou. The sequence goes on from NC_088229.1 coordinate 34,565,700, forward strand.
ATACAGTATGTTAAGGTTAAGGTTAAATATAAATTGCACAGAAGTGTTTGTTTTTGTATGCCTATATTTAACAATAATTACACTTTTATTAATTACATCACAAACCGCAGCAATTAGACAAAAAAGCATTTGAGCTAGCCTATCCTCAAATGCATCTTGTCTTTTTACAACTTGGTTGCTCCCAGTCCCCAGCCTGGCCCCCTACGTGACAACGTATGGGTGTGAACAAGAATAATTTTCGAAGAATATTGCATAATGCTGACAACGTCACTGCCCGAACTTTTGACGACAGATACATCTCTGTCTATTACTGTTTTGAAGTTCGTCCTCAGTGCAGGTCAACAGGTAAGATGTTCAGAATTATTCTATTTGTTTGGCCCTATGCAATTTAGCTAGCATTATATTATTGCGTATGATACTGCAAATTAGGCAATTTTGCACTTATAGACTAAAGGAACCCATAAGTAGGCAGGCTGTGTGTCTATATGGTCGTTGACAGCTAGCCTACATTTCAAGTTCAGGAATGTTAAGATAAGAGTTTTGACTGTTACCTAAATAATATATAACAGCCAAATACATTTTATGTCGTGCTCCTCATTGTATCATCTCTAATTGCAAACAAACAACAACAACAACAACAAAGATTTAAAGAAAGCTATAAACAATACATAAAGAAGATAACCCTAAAACCATAGATGGACTACAGGAATGCACATAGCGTGTCACTTGAATGTGAATAAATGTAAACTGTGTTTGGACGTCACTCCTCAAGCATTAGGGTCAGTGGTTTAGTTCCCTGGGACGTTTGACCGAATAACGGACTCATAATGCTCAGCTGCTGTGGATCTAGATAGACTAACTTGGAGGTCAGATAACCTCATACCACAAGAATAATCTACAGATCCTGAGAATTGTCTTCTTATCCCCTAACCGCAGACCAGCTGAGTAGCCATAGGGGGTCCTCTATTCTTTACATGAAATGCTCGATCAAGACAAGGATTAGTTCGTTCCGAACAAAACAACCATTTAATCAATGAGTGTGGAAACCATTATTCTTATTCTTATAATCCGAAATGGCTGGCTTGGACTTTTAATTAATTAGGATTTAGAAACTAGTTTGGTCACGGATACATAAATAGTATAGGCCAAATATGTCTGTGTTTTGCCATCAAAAACTGAAAGACATCCACGTCGTCTCATGAGATTCGATTTTTAAATACACTGACGCTCACTAATAATCGTCCACAGTCCCTGCGCAATGACGTCTTTTTGTCGGAATCTTGCTTCAGCACCTTGCAGAGCATGAAAAGCGCGCCTGCACAGACAAGATAAGCCGCGCCCGCAGGCGCACCTATTCCATCAACTCTCTTTATTTTCTTCAAACGTAAATAATGGGCCACACTGTTCACACATTTCGGAAACAATTTCAAATCACTAAAACCTTATATTGCTGAAAGTTTGATTCAAAGTGTGTCCCCCTCTCTCTTGAACATAGTATACATAGTCCTATATTTCGTTTTAATTTCCCCTTTAAAATGTTAGGTTATGAAAGATTCTGGAAGATGGTGGCAATAGCATTACATACACTACTTCCGGACTATTGTACATTAGACTACAGTGACTTTAAACTTGCCTAAGCCTGTTGAAAAGTACTGTAAGTCTAAACTAGTGTAAATAGCATTTAGCATAGATACTACAACTATAACAAAGTGTCAGAATTGTATGTTTTAAAGGACTTATGTCCTATGTCTCATGTGTTGATCCAGATTCAAAACTGCTTCAAGAGCCATGGCCGCTTTCCTTCACCACTGCCCCTTCCTGAAGTCGGCCCCCAAGCCTGTTTTGCTGAAAACTGGGGCCGCCCTCCTCTCTATGGCCGACCGATGCCCCATGATCGCCCGCCAGATCACTGTTTGTGCCTCAATCCCCAAGGAGAGGAAGACAACCATTCATTCTACCCAGTCAGCAGGCATCCTGCCCCTGAGTGTGGACTCAAAGCGTCATTTTGCCCAATCAGCAACCCAGGTGGCTGTCTCCATGTCCAAGGCATGTCCCTTTGTCTCCAATCAGATTGGCATGGTAAGAGCGAGCCCTGAGGTTCAGGAGGACGTCCCGACGGAGTCTCACCCAGGTAAAGACAACACAATGGTAGTTTATTTGTTTATTTGGATCCTCATTGGCTTTTGCAGAAGCTGCAGCTACTGTTCATGGGGTCCACAAAAAAACACAAAACATGACAAATAACAAAACACTGATACACTGATAGACAAGGGCAGACACACACAATTAAAATACAATGATATACAAACAATACAACTAAAAAAGAATACAAACAATACAACAACAAAATAAAATAGAGTGTTAGAGTGTGTCTGTGTGTGTGTCCTCACATTCCCTGCCATTCCATGATATGTTTTTTAAAGAAGTTCATTTAAAGCAGTTAACTCAGATTAATACTTCAAGAGTTACGTTGAAAGCAAAAGGTTGTGTCACAAATAGTCAAGGCCTGTCTTACCTCTTGTCTCACCTCATCTAACCTGGTCTAAACCTTTCTCACCTCACCTAACCTGGTCTAAACCTGTCTCACCTCACCTAACCTGGTCTAAACCTTTCTCACCTGACCTGGTCTAAATCTATCTCACCTCATCTAACCTGGTCTAAACATGTCTCACCTCACCTAACCTGGTCTAAACCTGTCTAACCTAACCTGGTCTAAATCTATCTCACCTCATCTAACCTGGTCTAAACCTGTCTCACCTAACCCAACCTGGTCTAAACCTGTCGTACCCCACCTAACCTGGTCTAAACCTGTCTCACCTCATCCAACCTGGTCTAAACCTGTCTCACCTCATCTAACCTGGTCTAAACCTGTCTCACCTTACCTAACCTGGTCTAACTCTGTCTCACCTCATCTAACCTGGTCTAACCCTGTCTCACCTCATCTAACCTGGTCTAAACCTCTCACCTCATCTAACCTGGTCTAAACCTGTCTCACCTCAGCTAACCTGGTCTAAACCTGTCTCACCTCATCTAACCTGGTCTAAACCTGTCTCACCTCATCTAACCTGGTCTAAACCTGTCTCACCTCATCTAACCTGGTCTAAACCTGTCTCACTTCATCTGTAGGCCGTCATTGTAAATAAGAATTTGACAAGAATAAGAATTTGTTCTTAACTGACTTGCCTAGATAAATAAAGGTTATAAATAAAAACGTAAAGATCTCTCATCAACCCTCAAACAGGAAAGACTGGCATGCATGTTGTTGATGTTAGTTCTGTGTGTGCAGTAAAGGACAAGGTGTGCTGCTCTGTGTTGAGCCAGCTGCAGCTTTGCTAGATATTTCTATGCTGCACTTGACTCTATTACCAGACAGTAATCAAGATGAGACAAGACCAGATCCTGAACAACTAGTAGAGTTGATTTTTGTGTACATGTTTTTTGATATTTTTATAACAGACATACCCTTCCCCATCTTCACAAAAACTTTGCCAATATGACTTGACCATGATAATTGACCATCTACTGTTATACCTAGGAGTTTAGCTTCCAAAACTTGCTCAATGGACACACAAACACCAGTGCAAACACAGCAGACACACTTTGGTAGACACAAACAACAAGTCCAAGTTCTAAACACAGTGAAAAAATGTACAGTTGCCACAAAAACCTATCAAAACCAGCATCACTGAAGACAAAGAAACAAATGGACGAGCATAGCATAAATGAGAAATACTTTACAGTGTAGTACAGACTGTTATACCCCTGCTCTCTGTCACAGGTATGAAAAGATCTCTTTTGAAGGAACTCGAGGACTCCGTCATGCCGAAGGTCCAAACCCCCAGAGTGTCCCACCTCCTGAAGGACAATATAGGTGAATCAGACCAGTGTGACTCGTTTGCATTGACTCAATTAGAGGAGAAGTTGCACTGTAGTTCTACAAGAAATTATATTGACATGATACAGTGCATAACAGAACTGTTTTCAGTCACACGTTATATTAAGTGGTAAATTGATACCAGTTTAATGATTATTGCATTGGCAGGTACTGTGTAAATACATTTACACAAGTTGTATTACATACAACTTATCTGTTTGCACAGCTTTTAAAGGGAACGGATTACCAAGTATAGGCCTACTTACAATCGCGTAATCCCATGCAGTAATTATGCACAGCGAAATGAGGTTTAAACGCAAGCAATTTTATTTGTAAATGGACTCCCGAGTGGCGCAGCAGTCTAAGGCACTGCATTTTGGTGCAAGAGGTGTCACTACAGTCCCTGGTTTGAATCCAGGCTGTATCACATCTTGCTGTAATTGGGAGTCCCATAGGGCGGCGTACAATTGGCCCAGTGTCGTCTGGGTTTGGCTGGGGTAGGCCGTCAATGTAAATAAGAATTTGCCACATTCAGGTATCACTACCGGTATGTAATGTGGGACCCAATTTTCTTTTCATTCAATGGATACATGATGATTCATTCTTCATCATATTAAACAAGTTATTGGATCTAGAATCACATGTAACTTGAGAAACTATATGAATGTCTCTTGAATCATTTTAAGTCTTTCACAAAATAATTTGCTGACACTATTATACTTTTAACCCCAACAGTGGGCCCCAGTTTCGACTACGATGGCTTCTTCGACAGGACGATCTCTGAGAAGAAAAATGACCACACCTACCGCATCTTTAAGACAGTGAATCGGCGAGCTGACGTCTTTCCCTTTGCCGAAGACTACTCCATGGCCGGGCGGGAAGGCTCCCAGGTGTCTGTCTGGTGCAGTAACGACTACCTGGGCATGGGTAGCCACCCCCGGGTCCTCAACGGAATTCAGTAAGCCAGACATCAAGATTCTTTCTCAATTCATCTTTCCTTGATCCCTCACATCCTCTCTCCTCAAAGTGCATTGGAGAAGGGGAGGGAGTTTGAACCTTCTCTTCCAATATGGTTGAGAAGAAGGCGAGGAGATAGGATGCAAGGAATCACAGAAAGACAAATAGAGATTGAGCCCATGATGTAGTGCAAAAAGACCAAAGACTAAATTCAACCGAATCAATTCCTTAGATATTCAATTAGGTATTCTGCTTAAATGTATGGCTCGTCATACTGCAGTACATTATATTCTTACGCTACCCCCAGAAGAAAAGCTTAGTCTAGAAACCAACCAGTTAAATGTTCATACTGTATTAGAATGTTCAAGAAAGTTCAAGCACTATATTGTAAAGTTCAAAGCAGTTGACCGTAGCAAGGGCTAAACTAAATATTGAACAAATTCGCTGTATTCATGACAAAATGTTCTGCATTAGACAAAAACATTACGAGTATGGTAATAAACCAAGCTCCTTGCCTATCAATTGAAAAAGGAAAAATCCGAACGCAAGATTAATGGTATTAGCTTACAGAATAACTCAGTCACCTATGACCCAATTTTTGCAATCCAACTATTCACCTCATGAATTAAAATCATATTTAGACAGCAGTTCTCTCCCAAAACTGTCCTAACCAGAGCCTCTGTTCCTCAATTATCCTTTTACCCTTGAGGAAGTGTTTGCAGCAATTAAATCTATGCCTAATAATAAATTCCCAGGCCCAGACGGCTTCCCAGGTGAATTTTACAAGCAGTTCTGGCCAGAACCCTGTCCTATATTTACATGATAGATTACTTTTGTGTTAAGGGAATTTTGCCTTATTCTATGAATATACCAGCAGCTTCTATCAGTGTCTTGGTTAAAAGTGGGAAGGGCTCATTAGAATGCTCTTCTTTCAGACCGATAAGTTTGTTGAATTTGGATTCCGAAGTGATAACTAAATTGATAGCCAGAGGTAGAGGCTCTATTACCCTCGCTTACCCCGATCAAATGGGATTTATAAAAAACTGGTATTCACCGGACAATGTTAGACGACTGTTTGATGTTATCAACCATTTAAATGAGCATAAGACTCCTCCTATATTGTTGTCATTAGATGCTGAGAAAGTGTTCAACAGAGTTGAATGGAATTTCCTATTCTCTGTTTTGCAAAAATTTGATATGGTTGCTAATTTCATCAAATGGGTCAAAGCGATTTATACCATTTCCAGAGCTATGGTCTCTACCAATGTTTTAAGGTCACAAGAATTTCCCCTGAGTAGAGGGACCCGGTGAGGCTGTCCTCTGTCTCCCCTTCTCTTCACCATGGCCGTAGAACCGCTGGCAGAGTCCACGCGTTCTAATGAGAGTACCATAGGTCCGCTTATTGCAGATCAGGAACATAAGCTATCTTTATATGCAGATTATATTGTATTGTATGTTGTCAATCCAGTGAACTCCTCCCACATATTGTTGATACTAATGCCTAATTTGGTCAATTCTCTGGATACAAGGCTAATCTTATCAAATCGAATGCCTGTTTGCTAAATAGCCAGCTAACAGATGAGTTGAGTTTGGTCTGTCCCTTTTCTTGGAAACAAAATGGATTCAACTATTTGGGAATAAATGTTACCCCAGTTCTAAAGAATTATCTAAATGAATGAAGACCTGATTTGTTGGTCCAGTCTCCCAGTAACTATGATTGGAAGGAAAAACATAATCAAGCTGAATTGTCTTTCCAGATGTAATTATTTATTGAAAATGTTGACCTGTTATTTACCGTTTTCTTTTTTTTGTTTTATTAAAAAAAATATTGAATCAAGGTTTTCATTAATGGTCAGCCCAAACTCGCAATTTGACATCTAGGACTTTGGACAGACACCATGGGTTCAGATTGAAGCTCAATTTTTTTACCTCCAAAGAATCTTATGTTTGTGAATTGGGTCCAGCATATTTGTGATAACAAGAAGACCTTTACTAGGTACAACACATAAATGGTGTGGGCAGACTGTACAAAGTACTTAGGTATTTCAAACACGTATTCTATACTTGCATCTATCTCTTGTAATCCTGATCTGCCCAATGTGATGTCAAAGGTCGACCTCTATAGGTGGTGCTTCCTGGGTCTTATGAGTTTCGCTGACCTGTTCCATAGTGGCTAGAGTACAGTGAAGTCATTTATTGAAATCTGTAAGGAATCCAACATTCCTGGTACGGATTATTTCAGATTATTTCAGTCTTCAAATCCCAAATATTTTCCTTATGATTATCAAAGAAGAAGAGCTGAGATCTCAGTTGTAAGAAGTTGAAGAATTAATAACCACATCTATATTTATCAAAGGAATAATGGAGTGTCATGTACTGTACATTGTCAAGACAATGGGAATCCACCTTTATCCCTCTTCAAAGGATTTGGGAATTTGATGAGGAGGTATTGCTTGAGATCTGTAATAAAATACCCTACCCATTTACTAGTTTGAATATTAAGGAAACAAACACAAAATTATTTTTCATGTTTTATTTTACTCCTATTAAATTAAATCATATGTTCCCAGACACCTCAGTCCGGAAAAGGAACCTTTTTGCACCGAAGGTATTTTGGCAACGCAATAAGCTAATGGATTTCTGGTGCTCTGTTCATACAGCCACTCAGATTATTTTAGATATTGGTAAAAATCTCCAAGCCTTTACCTCCTTAATCACATGCCAAATATTAGGCTTGACTCAGACAAGACAAGGTTGCTGATAACTATTTCATACTTTGCAAAGAAATGTATTCTTGTGTGTGGGAAAAATTAAAACCCTTCCACTTTTACAGTTAGACAAAAAACAGAATAGTGCTCCCACATTCCTAAAAGTATGGTTTCCTTTACTGTCCTTTATTGGAAAAAGCTTTTAAAATGTGTTCGGGCATCCTGAGACCCAGCAAGTGTCATTGTTTCATATAAAGAAAGGGGGGGGGGGGGTAAAAATAATAATTGGACTAGTTTATCTAAAAAACTCTGAAAATATAAATGAATATGATGAATATGAATATGAAATTGTATCTGCTGCTATTTGTCAGCAAGTTTTAATGCTAACTACACATGATCTGCATTTTCTGATGATAATTGTACCAGCTGCTATTTGGTATTTGGTATATTTATACAATTAAAACCAATTTGTCCTTATAATTGTTATGGGGAAGAAAACAAAATATTCAAAACATACCTTCTTTGATGTGTTGGAGCTGAGGTAAGATGTGATGTTTGACTGTGATTCTTCTTGTATTACCTCAGGGATGCCCTGAAGAGGCATGGCGCAGGTGCCGGAGGTACCAGGAACATCTCTGGCACCAGTAACTTCCATGTGCTGCTGGAGAAAGAACTGTCCCAGCTCCACCAGAAAGATGGAGCTTTGGTCTTCTCATCCTGCTTCGTGGCCAACGACTCCACCCTTTTCACCCTGGCCAAAATGCTGCCAGGTTAGCCTAAACCCAGGGCCCTCCCGGGTCTCCAAGCTGAAAGTCAAACATTGACAGAGGATGAAAGGTAGCATGATCCAGGATCTGTTTGTGCTATCTTGCTAACTTGTGACATTGACCATAGGAGTTGGCAAGATAGCAAAACAGATCTGGGACCAGGCTAGATGAGATGTAGCAATGAGAAGAATAGTCAATACCTATAGCATTTCATTCTAATCAGAACTTCAGCATTGCTTTCAAGGGCAATGTGGTTACATTAGTGGCACCAATCTATATTCCAAAATACGTTCTTTGTACTATAACGCACACACTCTATCACTTCTGGAAGACATAGAGTTCGAAGCTCATTCTGCCTTGTGGGCTCTCTGCTTTGAAATACAGGCTGTGAGATATACTCTGACATGGGGAACCACGCTTCAATGATCCAGGGCATAAGGAACAGCGGCGCCAAGCGCTTCATCTTCCGCCATAATGACAGCCAACACCTGGAGGAACTGCTGAGTGGCTCCGACCCCAAGACACCCAAAATCGTGGCCTTTGAGACCGTGCACTCCATGGATGGTAAGTGTCACGAAACGGGCTCCACAGTCATGTTGCATGTTGGTTCATCTTTGGTTGTCTTTCATAATATATATTTTGCTAGGGGTTTGTGGTGGTTTAACGTGATAAGCAAGCAGTATTATTCATTTGTTGCTAATGTTTTATGTTACGTCCTCTCATATTAATATACTAAGTTCTAAAAACATAATATCCCAGTCAGTGTTGATTTTGAGTGCTACACATTTCATAATTCTTTATTGCTTAGTGCCTCAGTAATAATATCCACAGTCTCTCAGTTATTTACAGTAAAAGGTCGTACATCCTATTTCATCTCACTCGCTCTCAGGTGCTATATGTCCCCTGGAGGAGCTATGTGATGTGGCCCATCGCTATGGGGCCTTGACGTTTGTTGATGAGGTCCATGCTGTGGGCCTGTATGGAGCCCATGGGGCCGGTGTGGGAGAGAGAGACAACATCATGCACAAGATTGACATTGTCTCTGGAACCTTGGGTAAGAAATAAACAGGTTTGATAAGAGTGTCTATGTTTTATGGATTTGTTGTTGTTTTTATAAGTGTATTTTGTACCATGTTGTATTGCATTTTATTCTGTACTATTGGTGCTTCCTCTTGCCCATGGCTCACCTAAAAAAGAGATGAATATATCAATAGTAATCACCTGGTTTAATAAAATGTAAATAATTAAAATTGACAGATGTGTCTGCTGTAACAAGGACAGTTCTTGACTAGGCCAACGAGGGACACCAGTTGATTCCCACTTATTTCATTTGTTTTATTTCAAGGATCTAAAAAATCCTGGATTTGCTACCACAAACTGAAGTAGTAATATGTGTTTATGAATTAATTTAATTATACACACTTGCAGTGAACCAGGTTCCATCATGGCTATAACCATTTAGTCTCTGTCTGTCTTAGCTTGTCTCAGAGCTAGGGAAATGCCCCTCACAGCAGAGATAGATTTGATTGAGCCAAGTGAGTCTCCCCTGGAAGAGGTCACATTTAACCAATTAATGCCGGTCATTTATTAAATACGTTTTTAATTCAACCTTTATTTAACTAGGCAAGTCAGTTAAGAACAAATTCTTATTTACAATGACAGCCTACCGGGGAACAGTGGGTCACTGCCTTGTTTAGGGGAAGAACAACAGATTTTTAACTTGTCAGCTCAAAGATTTGATCCAGCAACCTTTCAATTACTAGCCCAAAGCTCTAACCACTAGGCTACCTGCTGTCATCAGGCACAAACGGACATTTATATAGCTGACATCGCAGTAACAACTTTCATCATGCTCTGGTGTTGGCTAATGGAGGGAACGGCAGAGGCTACAGGCCAGGGGATATACATATCAGCTGTGGAAGTGCTCCCACACACCCAGTCTGGTCATACTGATAAGTCTCTCTAGGAGCAGTTTCTGTGAAAAGTTACATCTTATGCACAGATCTAAGGTCAGCTTACCTTCTTTCAATCCTAACCGTCACCATTTGAAGTTAGAACTCAATATTACTTCAGATCAGCGCTTATAAAGGCAACCTTAGATGACAAGGTGATATTAAGTAAATCTAGTCTTAGCCCTACTTATTTCAGAGTATGTGGTTGTCAATCTAGCTAGGTCACATTGGGGTCACATTCAAACTTGATCAATACTATTTGAACTAGGAATACTCCATCGCTTGCAAAATCCAGTAATAGTGTACACTAACTCCAATAAGCATAATGGTTCATTGTGATTTCAGGTGTGTTTGTTATAATATATCTGTAAGTTATAGATATTGTATATACAGTACCAGTGAAAAGTGTGGACACACCTACTAATTCCAGGGTTTTTCTTTATTTTTAGTATTTTCCCCAGTGTAGAATAATAAACGTTCAACAAGGCACACCTGTTAATTGAAATGCATTCCAGGTGACTACCTCATGAAGCTGGTTGAGAGAATGCCAAGAGTGTGCAAAGCTGTCATCAAGGCAAAGGGTGGCGACTTTGAAGAATCTCAAATATAAAATATATTTTGATTTGTTTAACACTTTTCGGTTACTACATGATTCCATATGTGTTATTTCATAGTGTTGATGTCTTCACTATTATTCTACAATGTAGAAAATAGTAAAAGAGTAGAGTAGGTGTGAGTAGGTGTGTCCAAACTTATGACTGGCACTGTATACAAATCATTCCATTTGATAATTATTTATTCTTCTTCTGATTCTCATGTTTCTTCTTTTTCTGTTACTTCTTCTTCTTCTTCGCCGTTGCTGCAGGTAAAGCCTTTGGCTGCGTGGGGGGCTACATTGCCAGTAGCGCTTCCCTGGTGGACACGGTGCGCTCCTTCGCTGCAGGTTTCATCTTCACTACTTCGCTGCCCCCCATGGTGCTGGCTGGGGCCCTGGAGTCTGTGAGAGTCCTGAAGAGCTCCGAGGGCCAGGCGCTGCGCAGGGCCCACCAGAGGAATGTCAAACACATGAGACAGCTGCTCCTGGAGAAGGGACTGCCTGTGGTCAACTGCCCCAGCCACATCATCCCAATAAAGGTACTGTATGTAAGAGATTTACACTGCTACTACATCATTTGCGATGATATGGAGACAGATTGAAGACGATTGGATATGTTGAGCAGAGATTTATGGGTACTGTAGTACATGTTCTATTACTACTACAGCGTTAAGGGCAGTGGATACCCTAGCTATGTCACTCCAGTTATGAGAGTTACTCTGTCATTACTAGGGCCCTGCCCTTTTCTCAGCCTTTCTCAGTTTCTCTGGTAGTTTTGTCCTCCTGCACCAAGACATAGATAGTTCTTTCTACTGACACCTGTTAAAATTTTTGATATTTTTTATCATCACATCTTGATAGTTGAATCATCTCTAATAATGATCTAGTTGCCACAAATTAAGCTTCTAAGCATGTGGATTGTCTGTGCACCTCTCATTTAACTGGGTCCATTCCATGACTAAAGGGATATAACATTTCTAGAGATTAATTATCTGACTTAATTGTCTGATGTGTTAATTATCTAATGAATAAGAAGGTTGTGGAAGTGCCTGAAAAAGCCTGCAGTGACACCTTGAGTATAGTTGTAGGTTGAAGATGTCATAGTAGGCCAGGTAGTGGAGAAAAAGGCCCTAGTCATTACTACTGTGTGCAAGAGGTACTATATCATACCAGCTTTGTTATTCCACAGGTATAAGACTTACTGGTATACCTACCCCAGAAACAACATGTAATCTTTTATCAAAATATTTGACCACTCAAACTACCTCTGTAGCCTGAGTGCCAGTCTGTTTACTGTATGCTCTCTTGCAAACCCTTATTGTATTCCATACAGAGTTGGCAAGAGAGCAGAAACAGACTGGCATTCAGGCGGATCATTCTGTACATGACAGTGATGCAAGGATGTACTTTGAACGTGTTTGAGCACAGCACACTAAGTTCATTATCGAGATGATAGACTGTATTTATGTGTGTGTGCATGCATTGTCATCTCTCAGGTGGGTAACGCGGAGCTCAACTCCAAGGTGTGTGACATCTTGCTGGAGCGACACAACATCTACGTCCAGGCCATCAATTACCCGACAGTAGCCCGAGGCGAGGAGCTGCTGCGTCTGGCTCCCTCCCCTCACCACAACCCTGCAATGATGGAGTACTTTGTGGGTGAGTGACCAAGCCACCTGCTGTTACTGCTCTGACAGGGTTTCCCGTAGAACTGACCTGTGTCCAAACATCTCCGAGTAGGATTGATGATCTAGGATCAGTTCCCCCCCTGTCTGTATAATCATATACGTTATGATCTAAAAGGCAAAACTGATCCTAAATCAGCTCTGAGACTCTTTGTGAATACATCCAGTGGTGTTCAACCCATTAATGGTCAATGGTCATATTCGACACATCAGGGGGTCCGGAGAAAGAAAACTTCAACTACTAATAGTATCCTTCCTCAGTGTATTCATAATAATGTGATCCCTGAATAACCTCTGAATAATCTTAAAATAAGATACTACAGCCAATACCACTAGCTGTGTTAGCCGTGACTCAAGTTTCTTTGTGTTTGACCCATTTCACTTTGATTGACAGAGAGGCTCGTGGAGGTGTGGCAAGAAACGGGGCTCCTTCTGAACGGGCCGGCGACTGTCTCCTGCACCTTCTGTGATCGCCCACTGCACTTTGACCTGATGAGTGAGTGGGAGAAATCCTACTTTGGCAACATGGAGCCTCAATACATCACTGTGTCCGCATAGTACAAAACTCCATTCATTATACATCATTATTATCACATCATTGCTCTTATTTCATACCAGGTTTCATTCAAACAACGTACATATTATGTAGACTACACATTTTAATCTTATCTCATTCAGTTTTTATTTTCTGTGTTTATCGTTTCTGAAGTAACTTGCTATCCCCAAAATATTTAAGATTACATTCATAATTCTGTGAACTAAAATGTGTGCCCCTTTCACATAGTGACTTAAAACGTAAAACCTGCACATGGGCACTTTCTAAAATAACAATTTAATCTCAAGGTGATATTTTGGATTGTATAGATTTCTGTATCAATTGTCTTGTGCTTTGGTCACCCGTAATAGTGAAAGACCACAATCATGAGTTGTCTCACTGAAATGTCATTGAAACTGAAAATATGAAATAGAATCACTATTCAACTTGAATGTAACAAATTGAATGTAAAAATAAAAATACTGCTGGAGAAGCGATTTGGTGTATTACACAGGAATTCAAAAATACAAAAAAATAAATTGAAATAAAACAAAAAGTGTGTGTAGTTACATCTTTTGAAAATAGTTTACCATCTTACTAGTTATGTAGTAAAATAGCTAAATGTAATTGCACAGCAATAATTTATGTTACTTGTTTGTTCCTTTGGCATTCTTTCAAACAAGCACCACATGGTAATATATGGTACCAGGTATCAATATTGTGTTGAAGTATTGTTCTTTGTAAGCACCAAGGGATACCCATTGTTTCCACGTAATACCAGGGACAATATAAGTAACAGAATAGTCACATATGGACCTCGCTTTGTGCATGGGGGCATTGTCATGCTGAAACAAGATAGGGCCTTCCCCAAACTGTTGCCACATAGTTGGAAGCACAGAATCGTCTAGAATGTCATTGTCTGTTAAAGCATTAAGATTTCCCTTAACTGGAACTAAGGGTTCTAGCCCGAACCATGAAAAACAGCCCCAGCACTATGCATTGGGGCAGGTAGCGTTCTCCTGGCATCCGCCAAACTCAGATTAGTCCGTCGTACTGTCAGATGGTGAAGCTTGATTCATTACTTCAGAGAAAGCGTTTCCATTGCTCCAGAGTCCAATAGCGGCGAGCTTTGGAGCACTCCATCCGACGCTTGGTATTGCGCATGGAGATCGTAGGCTTGTGTGAGGCTGCTCGGCCATGGAAATCAATTTCATGAAGCTCCCAACAAACTGTTCTTGTGCTGACTTTGCTTCCAGAGGCAGTTTGGAACTCGGTTGTGAATGTTGCACCTGAAGAAGCGCCTCAATACTTGGCGGTCACATTCTGTGAGCTTGTGTGACCTTCACGGCTGAGCCGTAGTTGCACCTAGACGTTTCGAAATTCACAATAACAGCACTTACAGTTGACCGGGGCAGCTCGAGCAGGGCAGAAATTTGAAGAACTGACTTGTTGGAAAGGTGGCATCCTATGACGGTGCCACATTGAAAGTCACAAGCCCGGCCTCCACACATTGCAGGGCCTTGCAACGATGGAGTGCCAGGGCTCGGGTGAAGTCATCGGGGACAGGCCCCTCACAGGAGCACAGCACCAGGCTGCGGCCTCGCTGGCACAGGTCCTCGATCCAGATTTGCGGCTCCTCTGAGGCTCGGCAAGCAGCGTCGGAGTGGCCCCCATGGCTCTGGATGACTCAATCCAGGTCAGCCACGGCCTGTTCATGCAATTCAAGATGGGTGAAGCAAGAGGCCCTTTGACACAGGTACTGTGGTTGGAGCTCGCCTGCCCCTCTCACAGCCACGGTCATGAGAGCAAGGGCACTCCCTGCTTCCTGGGCTGCTGCCTACAGTAATAAGAGTTTATTGTTTTGTCTTGTCATAAGATTTTATTGTTTTGTTTTGTAATAAGAGTTGATTACTTTGTCTTGTAATAAGAGTTGATTACTTTGTCTTGCAATAAGAGTTTATTGTTTTGTCTTGTAATAAGAGTTGATAACTTTGTCTTGCGTGAGATGAAAAAGGTGATTACAAAACATTTAGTTCAGACCAAGCAATCTGACATATTTCGTCTTGTAACTAGTTAAATAGTTGTCATGTATTTGGTCTTACTTGTGCCATGCATTTCCTGTGACTTGGGGGAATGAGGCTCAGCAGGAAGTCAAAAGTGGAGGGTTCTTTCTCGGCCAGCCTGCCAGCTGCCCTGCGGTACTTCTGTTGCCAGGACTCCACCACGTCTATCCTGGCCTGAGCTGCAGCCTTCCGGGTTCCTGGCCAAACACCTGAGTCAGGTGAGCTCTTGCTGCTTTCATCTCACCTGGTTCACAGAGGCAGATATTACAAAACAGTTGCATGTAATAACTGTGCACAGTCCAGCAGACGTTTTGAACAAAACCTTCATAAAGGTTAATCTGCTTAGATAGTGGTGCCCGTACTGTGTCATCTGCAGAGCAGAACAGGACAAAGGCCCAATCCCAAATCGACCCATAAAACCTGAGCCATATGCACTTCTGGAGATCTGAGATAACTTGACAGGTTTAAGGTGTAATCATAGGGCATATGGTCTAGGGAATATGGCAAATTAATCAAAATAAGAGTATCCACTGATGATAGAAAAGGGATCATCCTTTGGCCAAGTGCCAATGATCTCACCTTTGGTCAGTAGTATATCCACATTGAGGCAATGCCATCTGGAGTCTCAGCAGTCTGTCCTCATCAGGGCTCCTCCAATTAGAAAGGCCTGTCGTAACGTTGTATTGATTAATGTGGCAACTGCTGCTCATCGAATGATTAACGGTTTAACGGTTTATAATTACGTGATTAAATGAATCAGGTAATTATTAACTCATTAACTTGGGGCACCATGGGAAAGTTTGGGCTTTATTGAGTTTCTATTTCCCAAATTAACTCAAAGAATATCAGAATATCGATTTTACAACAGTCACTAATTGATTAATTTCCTCTACAGTCTCATTCTGAACGTCGCTTAATCTGGGAATCTGCACAAGCCTGAGTCTCACTAAATAAGTCCGTACCACACCAATTGAGTTGATTATTTATTTACTAACATGATAATATAAGATATACATACACAAACACACAGTTGAGGCTATTGATTAGAACTTAGTACAATGAAACAGGCCCCTAGCGGGCCAACATAATATGTCATGTGTTACAAAAAATGGGGATTTCGAAAGAGGGAGAAAGAGAGAGAGTGCACAAGAGAAAAGCACACTTGGGTACATTTGTCAACTATGCTTATTTTAACCCTAACCTTGCCCCGAACTTCCGCTCTTATGGGTCAGAATGCAATGATGCAGGTCTCCGATGGGGTTTCTCTTCGTGGACTCGGTTCCGACTTCTCTGATGACGGCACGTCTTCGGTTACCGGGTGTAACTCTCTGTTTGTCCTCACGATGTCAGTGTCCTTTCTATTAGGGGTCTGTTTCCTCGCCTTTGCTCTGAAAAGGGTTCTTCGGAGGACGTCTAATCAGCCGTGTAGATGGTTCCAGCGTGGGAATGAAAGCAGTGTAGCCACATGATTCCTTGGAGAGTGGTAACCGGGTGGTCCTGCTTGAATTCACCCTCTTAGACACAGCTACTCATCCGTAGCATAGATTGTAAAAAGGTTCCTTTGTCTTCTTCAAACTCGTGCTGAATTTTGGGTTACAACTAATTCGAACCTTGGCTGCAGCTCGTGGTCACTTAGTCTGATGTTACTTCTTAACTCACATGTTTTATACCCTTGGGTCAGAAATGGGCGTTTCTGCCTTTAGGGCAAGTTCTCTGGGCGTACCAAGTTACGAGGCAAGGTCTGGATTTTACTCAGATCCAATTTAGACAACTAACTTCACATTTCATCTTTACAAAAACATGATCTTTGATCTGGACATTTTCCACACGACGTACAATATGCAAACATCAGGCATATCTTGTGAAAACTCTTCAAGTTACAATGTTTTCGTTATAACGTCGTCATTTAACTTTTAATAACATAACAAAAACGACATTCATTTTCATATTCCATCTATCGTCACTACTACCATTTTGTCTGGCGAAACATATGATCCCAAAGTCCATTTATTGCATGTTACTGTTCAGAGGTAGGTTCTCCATAGGTCCATCATACATTCCCTCCCTCCATACTGACAGGACAAAAGGGATGTTGTCTGCTGCACTAAGATTTACAATGAGCGGGAGTTGTCATAAAACTACCCATTCCATACCTCTCGATCTCTCCCCCGCTGGTGGGTGTGAGAGATATCTCTGTAGGATTATGGTCCATGGTAACCTGAGCCGAAAAGGCCCGTCATGACAGGCCTCTCGGAGCTCTTCTTCCTGCCAGGTGGCAGCCTTAGTCGCCAGGATCTCCGTCAGATAGGTCCTGCAGTATTGCTGCAGCCAATCACAGACCAGTTTCCTGGTCTTGTCTTTGAGCAACAGGATGTCTTTGGTGATGGCGTTGGCGCTTATTTGATGCTCGGACAGTATATCCTGAGTACATTCCTGGAAACCAAAGACATGTTTAAAATCATGTTGAGATTGTTGGTTCCGTATTTCTGTGCTCCGTTTTATTTACTTAACAAATAAGGAAAACTCAAAATGTGCACTTATAAATCATAACAATTTTTTATCAAAACAGCTGTAGACAGAAGTCAAAGATCAAACATCACACATATAACTGATGTCTCTCATGAGTTCTGCCCTATAGGAAAAGTCCAAGTTGCTTTTATCCTGCTTGTAGTCAACCCCCTGTGATGTCACTGCATACGTCATTACCTGCTACTCCTCAGACCAAGCCCATGCAGCTATACACAGCTATACAACCTTGCAAAATATACAATAGTTCCAGTGCTTTCTAAGGCCTCAGCAGTAAATGTCTACTCCCCCAAGTTGATTTATAGAGGTATGTCTGACTAGCCTCTTATCTCTTCTACTCCCCCGCAGGGCTCTATGTTTATCTTTGAAATGCTTTCTCACAGACCATTTTCTTCATGAGGCAGAGACTTAGAAAAGACTGTGGAACAATTCTAAAACTTTACAATGAATATATATTGTTAATCTGTAGTCTAGGACCCTATAAATGTAGTGGAGGAGGGGTCCCATAGCCCCTCCCCTTCTATTAATACAACATATTATAATACATCAAACATTTGGTGCCGCCCCTATCATGACCTCAATTTGACCCATCAAGATCATGTGTCAATGAGAAGCTGTCTATGTGAATATAGCAGCCTTAAACCAATTACTTTCATTCTGATTCTAATTCTAAGTTCGTATTAGCACTGCATGTACAGTCAGACAACAATCTCCCATTTTTGGGTCCTAGTACCTTCTGCTGGTTTAGTATGAGGTAGGTGAAGCCTCGTCCACAGAGGGCCTGTACATGGTCATGGTCAACAGAGGCCACGATGGCGATGAACAGATAGGCCACGGGTTCCCTCAGTGCACTCTCGTCTCATGTGCAGTGGCCCTGCAGCAGCAGCCGGTCCATGGGAGACACCAAGGCCAGCAGAGGGTGCAAGCAGCTTGTATCGCCACACTGGATCAACTTCTTCAGCAGCTTGAGAGAGAACAGAATAGAAAGGTCCTGAGCACAGAGTTGATAACAGTTATTAGCTTATTAGTTTATCATGGTACATTTGGGAGAAGTAGTCAAAGATTTCAACATTTTCCAGCTGAAACAACACTTGTCAGGTGTGAATTGATAAACGTTTAAATCATTTGAATACATGTTGCATAGGGCCAGGTCAACTGTGTGTAGCTGATGCATAATAGCTGACTATCTGTATGAAAGGTATTTTTGTTGTCATAATGCTTTCGTATCTTCTCCTAACAAGTGTTCCAACGGCATCTTATAGAAGCCACGGTAGGTCATTCAAACAACATCAAAATGTGCCCTTGCTGCAGCCAATCACAAACCAGTTTCCTGCTCTTGTCTTTGAGCGACAGGATGTCTTTGGTGACGGCATTGTCATCATAGAGGAAGCCGTGGTGCAGTTATAGCAGGGCGAGGCGGGCCAGGATGGGTGCTCATGGGGTGGTTGGCCCGATGGCCAGTAGCAGACGATAGGCCTCCTCCACCTGGCCAAGCTGGTACAGTGCATCGGTCACCAGGATCTGAGGAGCGTCGGCACACATAGAGAGACGCAGTCATGATTCAATCAGGATATAGTGAAATGACATTCATGAATTGAAAAACTTTACTGAAAGTCACGAGTAAAATAAAATCCAAGTCTAATTGAAAATACTCATCAAATTGTTACAAAACTGAGTTTAAAAACGATTATAAAAGAGAATTCTGGTACTGTTCAAAGAATAGTCACCTCGTAGGTTCGGCTGTAGCTAATTCACGGTGCAGCCTATTTTATGAGATAATTTACAATAAAGTGCTCTATGTGTGTAACATACAGAAACAAATGTGCTAACAACAAACTCTTCTGGTGCTCTTGGTGTTCCAGGGGGCTGAGGCTGGAGCTGTGATCTCCAGTCCACTCATCCAGCATGACCCTGACCTGCTCCAACATCAGCCCACAGCAGTTCCAGGGATCCAGGCATCGTACGGTCAGTGCCGTGTCTTGGGGCTGCAGCCAACTCGCTGTCACATAGTCCAGGGCTGTGAGGTAGTGCACGCCCCCAATGAGGCGCAGGCCCCTGCCGCACAGCGCCCACACACAGCTGGACAGGTGGAGAGCGTTGTGCTTGATCACCGCCTGGAAGTACACTAAGGCCCCCTTGTGGTTGTCGTAGAGAAGACGGGCATAGCCACGCAGCACCTGTACTATGTTCTGGTAGTTCTGCTGGTCTACTGGTCAAGAGAGTGGCTCGTCTTTCTGCTGGCATCCCCTGAGCCACCTTGCCTGTACCTGACTTTGGCCGTGATTGTGAATGATCCTGCAGGGCTACAGAATACACATCTGCGCTCTCTTCGAACCTGTCGTACGAAAATCAGTCTGCTGCTTGCAGCTCTTGCACTTCCGTGTCCCCTGGGGAAACAGCCATTAGAAACTCAAGGAATTCAGATGCAGTTGCTGGCACGATGTCACCGGCCTCACTTGCTCTTTCCCCAGACCTAATTTCAGCAGTGTGTAAGGATTGTTTTTGCAACATCTGCTCATAGAATGTCTTTGCTATCTTGGGCAAGTGCTGAGCTTGTCTGCTATTGGCCAGTTTTACAGTCTCTGATTTATTGTCTTGGAAAGCACTGCGATAAAGCCTAAGGCCTTTGGGACTGTGGAGGTCTGAGAGCAAGCAGGTAAGGGCCCTAGTCACCTCCAAAACCACACGAGTGGAACCCTGTGGGTGGGGATTTTGCTTTTCTTCGAGGGTAGCCGAGCAAACATACAAAACTTTTGACTCAATTTTGAAAAAAGAGGCAAACATTGTTGGGGCTCAGCGTTGATAGGAAAACAGCTACCAGGCCTTTGTTGAGGCCCTCCATTGAGGCCTGGTTCTCCCTATGACCATCGAGCCAGGTCTCCAGAATGGAGATCACCCTAGCTAACCTGGACCCCCCCTGGTCTCGCATGTGACCTATGGTGGATCCAGAATGGCTCCTGAAGGCATAAGTATAAAAAGCAGTTGCCCTCCCCAATTCTCCAGTCTCTAAGAGCTTGTCACCTTCTCGGCACAGGTCTTTCACTCCAGTGTCAGCAGCTCCCACACTGTATGTTTAAGTTGGAATGGATGATAACGCACACTGTATTGACGTCAGATTACTGAGATATACACTATATATTCACAAGTATGTGGACATCCCTTGAAATTAGTGGATTCGACTTTTTCAGCTACACCCATTGCTGACAGGTATATAACATTGAGAACACAGCCATGCAATCTCCATAGACATACATTGACAGTAGAATGGCCCATACTGAAGAGCTCAGTAACTTCCAACGTGGCACCGTCATAGGATGCCACTTTTCCAACAAGTCAGTTAGTTAAATTTCTGCCCTGCTAGAGCTGCCCTGGTCAACTTTAAGTGCTGTTATTGTGAAGTTGAAACTTCTAGGAGCAACAACGGCTCAGCCACGAAGAGGTAGGCCACACAAGCTCACAGAACTGGACAACTGAGTGCTGAAGAGCGTAGCGTGTAAAAATTGTCTGCTACACTCACTACCAAGATCCAAACTGCCTCTGGAAGCAACGTCAGCACAAGGTCTGTTCGGCGGGAGCTTTATGAAATGGGTTTCCACTGCCGAGCAGCAGCACACAAGCCTAAGATCACCATGTGCAATGAGTTACAAACTGCCTCTGGAAGCAACATCAGTACAAGAACTGTTCGGCGGGAGCTTAATGAAATGGGTTTCCACTGCCAAGCAGCTGCACACAGGTTAAACAAATTTGATATTTGAGATTCTTAAAGTAGCCACCCTTTCAAATCAAATCAAATTTCATTGGTCACATACACATGGTTAGCAGATAATAAAGTGAGTGTAGCGAAATGCTTGTGCTTCTAGTTCGATTGTTCCGACCTTAGTTCCTTTTTTATGTCTCTATTTTTGGTTTGGTCAGGGCGTGAGTTGGGGTGGGCATTCTATGTTTTTGTTCTATGTTTTGTATTTCTGTGTTTGGCCTGGTATGGTTCCCAATCAGAGGCAGCTGTCTATCGTTGTCTCTGATTGAGAACCATACTCAGGTAGCCTGTTCCCATCTGTGTTTGTGGGTAGTTGTTTTCTGTTTAGTATGTTTTGCAACTGACGGAGCTGTTTCGGTTGTTCTTTTGTTGCTTGTTTGAGGTGGGAGGTTATAGTTCCATGGTAGTAGCTAGGTAGCACACTTAGCAGCTACTAGTATCTAGCTAGTTAGCTAAAGTGAAGTACAGATAGCAAAAAAAACTTTAGTACTTTAAAGTCTTTTTACTTAAGTACTTTACACAACTGCTATTTATATTTTTTAACTTATTAAACCTCATCCACTTTCATGGGATTTCGTCAACGTTCTAAAGCTTCCATTGTAACATCATGACTTCCAACATTTCATTCACTATGAATGAAGAAAGACATGTGGAAGAAAATTGTTACCAATAGACATTTACCCAACTTTTGACACAAATCACCTACTTTGACAACTTTCCCAAAAAGTCAAATAAAAAGTTAGAGTATGAAATCTTCCTTTATTGCTCTGCTATTCAAATCTGAAATCAGTCAAATAAATATGACACCAATCTAACGATACAGTTGTTTAGTAATACATTTTTTTAAATTCCAACTTTTTACACACTGACATTTTAAGAACTTTTGCAACCCGTTAGACAGGATATGGCATCATAGACAAAAAGTGCTCTCAGGTCGAGTCTACACTTCTATCAGAACACGAAGGTCGCATTGACAAGATGGGTCTAGAAGCACAAAAGTCACTTTGTATTCTAATTGTGTTTCAGATTTGTCTGACCACTTCAGGAGGTGGTCAGGGATGCATTGAGTGCGTATTTCTCATCAGTCTGGACGCAATCATGCTACTAAAAGCGCACACAGTAGGGGTGACATCAGCATTCCTCTGACAAGTCTCCAGAAAACATGCATTTTGGGAGAGAGGCACCGTTTCATTATAACGTTGGAGGAAATACGTTCCTAGCGTGTGAGGAACGTGTTTGTGGGACTCATAAATGCTAGCCAATATTTAGAAACACATTGCTTTGGCTAGAATTATGCTAAACTGTTTGCAATCCCTTTAGCGTTGCTTGCTAGCTTGCTGGCTAGCTACATAGCTTAGCTGGCTGTCACGATCGTCGTAAGAACATTCACACCAAAGCGCAGCGTGATATGGGTTCCACATATTTATAAAGACTTTCTTGGGGCTGTTCTTTGGGCTTTCGTTGTGGCCGCGAACCCCGGCATCGTCGCTGTCTTCCCTCCTCTTCATGCGTCTGCTTCCAAGGAAGGCTTTCATGTCCTCCCATTATTTTCTCCCAAGTCCAGGATATCTACTCCTTGATCTCCTCCCAAGCCCAGGAATACCTTCTCCACCTGGGCACGCTGCTTGGTCCTGGTGTGGTGGTATCTTCTGTCATGATTGTCGTAAGAACATTCGCACCAAAGCGCAGTGTGATATGGGTTCCACATATTTATTGACGTGAAACGCACAAAACAATAAAAAGCAAACGATATGTGCCGCTATGGAGTGCTCACAGGCTACACATAAACAAGATCCCACAAAAAAACAGTGGGGAAATGGCTGCCTAAATATGATCCCCAATCAGAGACAACGCTAAACAGCTGCCTCTGATTGGGAACCATACCAGGCCAACATAGAAATAAAACAACCTAGATTACCCACCCTAGTCACACCCCGACCTAACCAAAATAAAGAATAGAAAGGCTCTCTATGGTCAGGGCGTGACACTGGCTAGTTAGCTACAGTTAACTACTGCCATCAGTTGTTGTTGTGTTATCATAATTAGCAAATTCCACCATTTGTAGAATGCATACTGGCATTTCAATACAGTGCGAGAAAAGAGAATCCAGAATTCCATGATCAGAACTCTATGATCAGAATACTAAAGTTGCATGAACCATCAAGTCTAGACACAGCCTCAGTGTTGTCATTGAGCAGCCCAAACAGAGCCGTTGCTATAGATACTCACAAAAACTTAGAGGATATGACATCTTGGTCTACGTGTCTGCTATTCAAATCTGGAATCAGAACTTAATTATCTTATACCGATCAAAAGTTACAGCTGCTTGTCAAAGATTAGAGTGACAAAAGCAGCTACAGTGCCTTGCGAAAGTATTCGGCCCCCTTGAACTTTGCGACCTTTTGCCACATTTCAGGCTTCAAACATAAAGATATAAAACTGTATTTTTTTGTGAAGAATCAACAACAAGTGGGACACAATCATGAAGTGGAACAACATTTATTGGATATTTCAAACTTTTTTAACAAATCAAAAACTGAAAAATTGGGCGTGCAAAATTATTCAGCCCCTTTACCTTCAGTGCAGCAAACTCTCTCCAGAAGTTCAGTGAGGATCTCTGAATGATCCAATGTTGACCTAAATGACTAATGATGATAAATACAATCCACCTGTGTGTAATCAAGTCTCCGTATAAATGCACCTGCACTGTGATAGTATCAGAGGTCCGTTGAAAGCGCAGAGAGCATCATGAAGAACAAGGAACACACCAGGCAGGTCCGAGATACTGTTGTGAAGAAGTTTAAAGCCGGATTTGGATACAAAAAGATTTCCCAAGCTCTAAACATCCCAAGGAGCACTGTGCAAGCGATAATATTGAAATGGAAGGAGTATCAGACCACTGCAAGTCTACCAAGACCTGGCCGTCCCTCTAAACTTTCAGCTCATACAAGGAGAAGACTGATCAGAGATGCAGCCAAGAGGCCCATGATCACTCTGGATGAACTGCAGAGATCTACAGCTGCGGTGGGAGACTCTGTCCATAGGACAACAATCAGTCGTACATTGCACACATCTGGCCTTTATGGAAGAGTGGCAAGAAGAAAGCCATTTCTTAAAGATATCCATAAAAAGTGTTGTTTAAAGTTTGCCACAAGCCACCTGAATCCAATCGAGAATCTGTGGAAAGAACTGAAAATTGCTGTTCACAAATGCTCTCCATCCAACCTCACTGAGCTCGAGCTGTTTTGCAAGGAGGAATGGGAAAGAATTTCAGTCTATCGATGTGCAAAACTGATAGAGACATACCCCAAGCGACTTACAGCTGTAATCGCAGCAAAAGGTGTCGCTACAAAGGATTAACTTAAGGGGGCTGAATAATTTTGCACGCCCAATTTTTCAGTTTTTGATTTGTTAAAAAAGTTTGAAATATCCAATAAATGTCGTTCCACTTCATGATTGTGTCCCACTTGTTGTTGATTCTTCACAAAAAAATACAGTTTTATATCTTTATGTTTGAAGCCTGAAATGTGGCAAAAGGTCGCAAAGTTCAAGGGGGCCGAAAACTTTCGCAAGGCACTGTAACTAATGTCAGCTATCTTTTGTTCATGTCTCATCATTGAGCAGCCCAAACAGAGACATTTCTATGGATACCAATGCATTTCAATGGCCAAAAAAGGGCCAGACTAGAATGGTAAAAGAAAATCTAAAATTCTAGACCTATCTCCCCTTTCACCATTTAAGCTACAGTATCAACTCCAAACCAACGTTGAGATATTCAGAATGACACTACTTCGATTATTTGTCAAAAGATTTTTGATACTATGTACACTTTGTAACTATAACCATTTACAATTTGCATAAAATCTAATGGATTTGAATGAGAACCACAGGAATACAGACGTGGCTATTCAAGATAGTCCTGCAACTTGGCCAGACAGATTACCAGGACATAGCCTAGTGGTTAGAAAATTGGTTGCTGGATCGAATCCCTGAGTTGACAAGGTAAAAATCTGTCGTTCTGCCCCTGAGCAAGGCACTTAACCCACTGTTCCCTGGGCGCCAAAGAAGTGGATGTTGATTAAGGCAACCCCCTCGCACCTCTCTGATTCAGAGGGGTTGGGTTAAATGAGGAAGACACAGTTGAAGGCATTCAGTTGTAAACTCAGCAAAAAAATAAACAGCCTCTCACTGTCAATTTTCAGCAAAGTTAACATTTGTAAATATTTGTATGAACATAACAAGATTCAACAACTGAGGCATGAACTGTACAAGTTCCACAGACATGTGACTAACAGAAATTGAATAATGTGTCCCTGAACAAAGGGGGGTGGTCAAAATGAAAAGTAACAGTCGTATCTGGTGTAGTCACCAGCTGCATTAAGTAGTGCAGTGCCTCTCCTCCTCATGGACTGCACCAGATTTGCCAGTTCTTGCTGTGAGATGTTACCCCACTCTTCCACCAAGGCACGTGCAGGACATTTCTGGGGGAATGGCCCTAGCCCTCACCCTCCGATCCAACAGGTCCCAGACGTGCTCAATGGGATTAAGATCCGAGCTCTTCGCTGGCCATGGCAGACCACTGACATTCCTGTCTTGCAGGAAATCCCACACAGAAGAAGCAGCATGGCTGGTGGCATTGTCATGCTGGAGGGTCTGTCGTGGAAAATCGGTTCAAATATGACACTTGCAAGAACTTGTGAAATCAAATAGGCTTTTAATACAAAGTATAGCAAGCCGGAGTGGTCCGCGGAACACACATCGCTTCCCAGAGCCCCGGCTCCTGTATTTATACACATATAGCATATGGGTCCAACCCATATGCAGATAAACATACTTCCCCTAATTCTTCTGCCTACCATTATCTTTTTAGTTCAGGCTTCCTGCTTGTTCACGCCCAATAACACCCATATCTGCTTTTCGTCAGATTTTAATGGTGGCAAGACCCTTGCTTTGTCCTAAAAATAATATCCATTCCTCTATTCTATAGGCTTGCTTTGTCCCTGCACTTAGCTTAATGCGTTATTTTGTATGTGTGTTATCTAGGATCAGCAGACTATGTGTCTCCTCTGTTTTTAGCGTGTCCAGCTGTACTAAAAATACTATACATTCCTCTATTTTATAGGCCTATGCTTTGGCCCTGCACTTAGCTTAATGCGTTCTTTTGTATGTGTGTTATCTAGGATCAGCAGACTATGTGTCTCCTCTGTCTTTAGTGTGTCCAGTTGTCCTAGGCACCTATGTGTCGCCTTCTCTTCGTATGGTCTGTTTTTAATGTTCAGCTGTCCTATACTCTCATGGCCTTACTCTGGCCTCCTGTCCTATACAATAGGCAATGCATTTTACCAGAATGGCAAATGCACTCTAAGTGTATCTTTCTCTTGTGTTACAGTATTATGTTCCTCCCTATGTGTACATCTTTCTCCCACAGGTCATGTCAGGATGAGCCTGCAGTAAGGGTACCATATGAGGGAGGAGGATGAGGGAGGTGAGGGAGGTCTTCCCTGTAATGCACAGCGTTGAGATTGCCTGCAATGACAACAAGCTCAGTCCAATGATGCTGTGACCATGATGGACCCTCCACCTCCAAATCGATCCCTCCAGAGTACAGACCTTGGTGTAACGCTCAATCCTTCGACGATAAACGCAAATCCGACCATCACCCCTGGTGAGACAAAACTGTGACTCGTCAGTGAAGAGCACTTTCTACCAGGTCTGTCTGGTCCAGCGACGGTGGGTTTGTGCCCATAGGCAACGTTGTTGCCGGTGATGTCTGGTGAGGACCTGCCTTACAACAGGCCTACAAGCCCTCAGTCAAGGCTATCTCAGCCTTTTGCGGACAGTCTGAGCACTGATGGAGGGATTTTTCATTCCTGGTGTAACTCGGGCAGTTGTTGTTGCCATCCTGTACCTGTCCCGCAGGTGTGATGTTCAGATATAACTTGTCCTTGTGGTAAAAATGATGTAGGTAAAACAAAGCGTGAATTAAAAGTATGTATCTCAGAGCAACGTAGCACCATTAGGTGTAAAAACTTTACTTATCCAGTTGCGGCCTACTTCTTGGATTCAGGCCACTCGATTTCGTCTCTGCGTTATATTGGCATTGAACATGTCACCCTCCCTAGGAGAGGGGGTGACCTTGATAATTTATTGTTAAAACGAGAGGCTGCCTGGATCTTTAATTTAAAGACCCTTGCGCCCTTCGGTCTCAACGTAGACTTTGATCTGAAGCAATTCTTGTGATTATTGTGACTTTGCCATTGTAATTGTTTGTATACTTGTGTAGTCGAATGAATCTATGATCGTATGCTATCCATTTGTTGTTTGTATGCTGTTCTTTGTATGACATTTTAATTTTTGATTATTATTATTTGCTTATTTGCTTATTAACCAATGATATTAGGCCACTCTTGGCCATGATTACAGACACCTGTGTCTTTTGACACTATATAAACGAGTCATCCCGCAGTGTTTGTGATTATACCCTGATGAAGACAGCATGGCTGTCGAAACGTTGGTAATTACATTTTTGCATCTGAGCTCCTAGAGTGTGTGGCTCTCTTTTATTTTCAAGTTCTCTACTCCGCTAGCCAGCACCTCGTCTTAATAGGTGTGCGTTTCATTTTCTTCTAGATTGTTCGGATGTACCAATCCTGTGCAGGTGTTGTTACACGTGGTCTGCCACTGCGAGGATAATCAGCTGTCCTTCCTGTCTCCTTGTAGCACTGTCTTAGGTGCCTCACAGTATGGACATTGCAATTTATTGCCCTGGCCACATCTGCAGTACTCATCCCTCCTTGCAGCATGCCTAAGGCACGTTCACACAGATGAGCAGGGACCCTAGGCATCTTTCTTTTGGTGTTTTTCAGAGTCATCATGCCAGGTAGTCCTGAGGCATGGTCCTAGGGCTCAGGTCCTCCGAGAGAGAGAGAGAAAGAAAGAGAGAAAGGGAGAATTAGAGAGAGCATACTTAAATTCACACAGGACACCGGATAAGACAGGAGAAGTACTCCAGATATAACAAACTGACCCTAGCCCCCCGACCCACTGAAGAGATGAGTCTTCAGTAAAGACTTAAAGGTTGAGACCGAGTCTGCATCTCTTACATGGGTAGGCAGACCATTCCATAAAAATGAAGCTCTATAGGAGAAAGCCCTGCCTCCAGCTGTTTGCTTAGAAATTCTAGAGACAATTAGGAGGCCTGCGTCTTGTGACCGTAGCGTACGTGTAGGTATGTACGGCAGGACCAAATCAGAGAGATAGGTAGGCGCAAACCCATGTAATGCTTTGTAGGTTAGCAGTAAAACCTTGAAATCAGCCCTTGCCTTGACAGGAAGCCAGTGTAGGGAGGCTAGAACTTGAGTAATATGATCAAATGTTTTGGTTCTAGTCAAGATTCTAGCAGCCGTATTTAGCACTAACTGAAATGTATTTAATGCTTTATTTGGGTAGCCAGAAAGTAGAGCATTGCAGTAGTCTAACCTAGAAAGCATGGATTAATTTTTCTGCATCATTTTTGGACAGAAAGATTCTGATTTTTGCAATGTTACGTAGATGGAAAAAAGCGGTCCTTGAAACAGTCTTGATATGTTCATCAAAAGAGAGATCAGGGTCCAGAGTAACGCCGAGGTCCTTCACAATTTTATTTGAGACAACTGTACAACCATTAAGATTAATTGTCAGATTCAACAGAAGATATCTTTGTTTCTTGGGACCTAGAACAAGCATCTCTGTTTTGTCCGAGTTTAAAAGTAGAACGTTTGCAGCCATCCACTTCCTTATGTCTGAAACACAGGCTTCTATCGAGGGCAATTTTGGGGCTTCACCATGTTTCATTGAAATGTACAGCTGTGTGTCATCCGCATAGCAGTGAAAGTTAACATTATGTTTTCAAATGACATCCCCAAGAGGTAAAATATATAGTGAAAACAATAGTGGTCCTAAAACGGAACCTTGAGGAACACTGAAATTTACAGTTGATTTGTCAGAGGACAAACCATTCACAGAGACAAACTGATATCTTTCCGACAGATAAGATCTAAACCAGCCCAGAACTTGTCCGTGGAGACCAATTTGGGTTTCCAATCTCTCCAAAAGAATGTGGTGATCGATGGTATCAAAAGCAATATTACGGTCTTGGAGCACGAGGCCAGATGCAGAGCCTCGGTCTGATGCCATTAAAATGTCATTTACCACCTTCACAAGTGCAGTGTCAGTGCTATGATGTGGTCTAAAACCAGACTGAAGCATTTTGTATACATTGTTTGTCTTCAGGAAGGCAGTGAGTTGCTGCGCAACAGATTTTTCCCCAAAACATTGAGAGGAATGGAAGATTCGATATTGTCCGATAGTTTTTAATATTTTCTGGGTCAAGGTTTGGCTTTTTCAAGAGAGGCTTTATTACTTCCACATTTAATGAGTTTGGTACACATCCGGTGGATAGAGAGCTGTTTATTATGTTCAACATAGCAGGGCCAAGCACAGGAAGCTGCTCTTTCAGTAGTTTAGTTGGAATAGGGTCCAGTATGCAATTTGAAGATTGAGAGGCCATGATTATTTTCATCATTGTGTCAATAGATATAGTACTAAAACACTTGAGTGTCTCTCTTGATCCTAGGTCCTGTGCAGACTCAGGATAACTGAGCTTTGAAGGAATATGCAGATTTAAAGAGGAGTCCGTAATTTGCTTTCTAATAATCATGATCTTTTCCTCAAAGAGGTTTATGAATTTATTACTGCTGAAGTGAAAGCCATACTCACTTGGGGAATGCTGCTTTTAGTTAGCATTGTGACAGTATCAAAAATACATTTCGGATTGTTCTTATTTTCCTCTTCGATACAGCACGGTACTGTCTTTCCAAGCTAGTCGGAAGACTTCCAGTTTGGTGTGGCGCCATTTCGTACCTATTTTCTGGAAGCTTGCTTCAAAGCTCGGGTATTTTCTGTATACCAGGGAGCTAGTTTCTTATGATAAATGTTTTTAGTTTTTAGGGGTGCAACTGCATCTAGGGTATTGTGCAAGGTTAAATTGAGTTCCTCAGTTAGGTGGTTAACTGATTTTTGTCCTCTGACGTCCTTGGGTAGGCAGAGGGAGTCTGGAAGGGCATCAAGGAATCTTTCTGTTGTCTGTGAATTTATAGCATGACTTTTGATGCTCCTTGGTTGGGGTCTGAGCAGATTATTTGATGCAATTGCAAATGTAATAAAATGGTGGTCCGATAGTCCAGGACTATGAGGAAAAACATTAAGATTCACAACATTTATTCCATGGGACAAAACTAGGTCCAGAGTATGACTGTGACAGTGAGTAGGTCCAGAGACATGTTGGATAAAACCCATTGAGTCGATGATGGCTCCGAAAGCCTTTTGGGGTGGGTCTGTGGACTTTTCCATGTGAATATTAAAGTCACCAAAAATTAGAACATGATCTGATATGACTACAAGGTCCGATAGGAATTCAGGGAACTCAATGAGGAATAACAGTACTTGTCACAGAGTAGAGTAGCCTGTAGAGATAATTATTTATTTCAGCTATTGCTTCTTTCATCACATTCCCAGTGGGTCAGAAGTTTACATACACTCAATTAGTAATTGGTAGCATTGCCTTTAAATTGTTTAACTTGGGTCAAATGTTTCAGGTAGCCTTCCACAAGCTTCCCACAATGAGTTGGGTGAATTTTGGCCCATTCCTCCTGACAGAGCTGGTGTAACTGAGTCAGGTTTCTAGGCCTCCTTGCTCACACACGCTTTTTCAGTTCTACCACACATTTTCTATAGGATTGAGGTCAGGGCTTTGTGATGGCCACTCCAATACATTGACTTTGTTGTACTTAAGCCATTTTGCCACAACGTTGGAAGTATGCTTGGTTCATTCTCCATTTGGAAGACCCATTTGTGACCAAGCTTTAACCTCCTGACTGATGTCTTGAGATGTTGCTTCAATATATTATATATATATTCTCAGTTCACTGGTCACGATGACAACACCCACCCGTAGCACGCGCTCCAGCAGGTATATCTCACTGATCATCCCTAAAGCCAACACCTCATTTGGCCGCCTTTCCTTCCAGTTCTCTGCTGCCTGTGACTGGAACGAATTGCAAAAATCGCTAAAGTTGGAGACTTTTATCTCCCTCACCAACTTCAAACATCTGCTATCTGAGCAGCTAACTGATCGCTGCAGCTGTACATAGTCCATCGGTAAATAGTCCACCCAATTTACCTACCTCATCCCCATACTGTTTATATTTATTTACTTTTCTGCTCTTTGATCATTTATCACTCCAGTGTTAATCTGCAAAATTGTAATTATCCACCTACCTCCTCATGCCTTTTGCACACAATGTATATAGACTCTTTTTTCTTTCTACTGTGTTATTGACTTGTTTATTGTTTACTCCATGTGTAACTCTGTGTTGTTGTCTGTTCACACTGCTATGCTTTATCTTGGCCAGGTCGCAGTTGTAAATGAGAACTTGTTCTCAACTAGCCTACCATCTATTTTTTGAAGTGCACCAGTCCCTCCTGAAGCACCCCCACAACATGATGCTGCCACCACCACCGTGCTTCATGGTTGGGATGGTGTTCTTCGGCTTGCAAGCCTCCCCCTTTTTCCTCCAAACATAACGATGGTCATGATGGCCAAACAGTTCTATTTTTGTTTGATCAGACCAGAGGACATTTCTCCAAAAAGTACAATCAATACCACCAGCATCTTCACAGGGTCCATTGCTGTTGTTCTGGGATTGATTTGCACTTTTAGCACCAAAGTACGTTCATCTCTAGGAGACAGAACGTGTCTCCTTCCTGAGTGGTATGATGGCTGCGTGGTAACATGGTGTTTATACTTGCTTACTATTGTTTGTACAGATGAACGTGGTACCTTCAGGCGTTTGGAAATTGCTCCCAAGGATGAACCAGACTTGTGGAGGTCTCCAATTTTTTTTACGAGGTTTTGGCTGATTTCTTTTGATTTTCCCATGATGTCAAGCAAAGAGTCACTGAGTTTGAAGGTGGGCCTTGAAATACATCCACGGGTACACCTCCAATTGACTCAAATTATGTCAATTAGCCTATCAGAAGCTTTTAAAGCCATAACATAATTTCCTGGAATTTTCCAAGCTGTTTAAAGGCACAGTCAACTTAGTGTTTGTAAACTTCTGACCCACTGGAATTGTGATACAGTGAGTTATAAGTGAAATAATCTGTCTGTAAACAATTGTTGGAAAAATTAATTTTGTCATGCACAAAGTAGATGTCCAGACCGACTTGCCAAAACTATACAAAACTATACTATATGTTAACAAGACATTTGTGGAGTGGTTGAAAAATGAGTTTTAATGACTTCAACCTAAGTGTGTGTAAACTTTCGACTTTAACTGTATGTCATAGGACACTGTACAGATTCTGCAAAGAGAGAAAAAGCTACTGGAGAAGGGGTCTAGAGAGCTTCCTCATGTAGGCTACCGTGGAAACAGGGTATTCATGGATGAGCAGGAGTAGAAGTTGTCAGAGTATTTATTGAGGGCAGCTGATTTATATTATGGATTGTCTCCCCATGAGGTAAGCACATGATAGGAAGTAGTAAGTCATTGCAGAGTTAGCAGTTAATGTTGGTGGCAATTACAGTCAAGGGAGGTAGTACCTATGTAAATTATTAATGTAAAGTATTAATTGGGGTAAGTATTGAACATATTTTATTATATTGTTACAGGTCCAGGAAATTTGGTTCAGACTGGTTCTCGTCTTACATAAAGCGGCACCCTACTCTGAAGCAACTAGTTGGACACGGGGCACAAGTTTCAACAGAACATGTGGAAGAGTTTTTCAGCAAACTAGGAGAGGTGATAAATAACTACAGCTTTGATGGCAATGACATATGGAATGTTGATGAGACAGGAATAACCAAAATGCAAACAACTGATAAAGTGGATGCGAAACGTGATACCAAACCATTTGGAGCAATCACCTCAGCAGAAAGGGGTACACTAGTGTCAATGGCATGTGCTATATGTGCAATAGGAAACTCAATCCCCCCAACTTTTGTTTTCCTACGCAAAAGATACCACGACCACTTTGTACGGAATGAACCAATTAGATGTGTTGGAAGTGGAAATGGATCCGGCTGGATGCAGGAGGATGACTTCTTCATTTTCCTTGAACACGCAAAACATACCAAGGTCAGCCTGGAAAGAAAGGAGGTCCTTCACCTTGACAACCACAGCTCACACCTGTCAATCAGCTCCATTGACTTCTGTAGGCGCTCTGGCATAGTCTTGCTTTCTTTCCCCCAACACCGTTCACACAACCTCCAGCCCCTGGACAGGAGTGTGTACGGGCCATTGAAAAAAATGCTGAACTCTGCCAGTGATGCCTGGATGAGGGTGAACTCCAGAAAGGCCATGACCATATATGACATTCCAGGACTTCCAGATGCCACAACACCCACAAATGTACAGGCTGGGTTCAGGTTCACTGGCATTTGGCCATACAACCTTGATATATTTCAGGAATGTGACTTTGCACCCTCACTTGTCACTGATCATCCTGTTCCAGCTGACACAATGGCTTTGCCAGCTGCCTCCCAGGTCACCTCTTCAGCCACCTCTCAGGCCACTGTGCCCAATACTGTCCAGCCCACCTCTCCAGCTGCCTCACAGGCCTCCTCTCCAACTGCCTTCTAGCCCGCCTCTCCAGCTGCCTTCCAGGCCTCCTCTCCAACTGCCTTCTAGCCCGCCTCTCCAGCTGCCTTCCAGGCCACCTCTCCAACTGCCTTCTAGCCCACCTCTCCAGCTGCCTCCCAGGCCACCTCTCCAACTGCCTCCCAGGCCACCTCAAGCTGCCCTCCAGGCCATCTCTCCAACTGCCTTCCAGGCCACTCCTCCAACCACTTCACAGGGCACCTTCCTACATGTATCAGGTTGTCGATGGGAAACACCTGATTACTCTTCTAATTTCAACCAAGTTGATGTATGGACGAAATCAGGGCCCAGGAAAAGGGGTAGGAAGAGGAGAAAAGCTGTGATTTTGACGAATACACCCATCAAGCAGGCACTGGAAGAAGAGCATAAAAACACACACACACACACACACACACACACACACACACGCACACACACACACACACACACACACACACACACACACACACACACACACACGTTCATGTGTTTAGTGTAGCCTAGTTGTTGTTTGGTTGAGAAAGACCATTTAGCGGAGGGTAAAATAATAAACATTTTATTATTTATATTTATTATTATTTCTGCCAAACAAAATGTTGAACATGGCAATGTTGCACTCACAGTCTCAATAAAGGCATTCAATAATTAGTTGCATGTCATGATTCATGCACTTTTTCAATTCACCCAAAGCACTGTTACAACTAACCCAGACCATGGAGTAAAATTGTAACACTTCACTCCTTGTATTTAAGACAACACCATGCATTTGCAGTTTGATTTACATATATCTTATGGAGTCCCATAAGGTGGTGCACAATTGGCCCAGCTTTGCCCGGCTTTGCCCGGGGTAGGCCGTCACTTTAAATAAGAATTTGTTCTTAACTGACTTGTCTGTTTAAATAAATACAACATTTAAAAGGAAATTACAGTTTATTGAACAAAGTGAAAGGACGCTTCATGGTCCCTTCCTTCCTCATTGGGGAGCAGGAGATGAGATCTTCCTCTGGTGGTGGTGTTAGAGACGAGTCCCTGTGGGCTACAGCACGACTCAGTTAACCATTGAGATTTGGTTGTTGAATGTCAGTGGTCATAATGTCTATCTAGGCTACATCTATTCTACATCTCTGTGCATACGTCCATAATGACACCCTATTCCATTTGTAGTGCACTACTTCTGACATAGGGCTCTGGTCAAAGGTAGAGCACGAGACAGAGAATAGGGTACAATTTGAGATGCATCCATCTCTCTATTTGGCTCTGTTTAAAAATGGTACCTGGACATCTCAGGGGACTCCTCTGGACCACTTCCCTCAATCTTCTAAATGTATTCAGACATTTTCAGAATGGAGTAGTCTGATTATAAACAAATGTATCTTTAGTTCCACAAATGAAATTAAATATTCATGCATTTTCAGGTTATACAGAAATGCATATATGCCTAGCTAATATTATTGCCTAACTTTTCTTTGACGTCCTTGTGGGTGTTCATCTTCAAAGTGCGCTGTCAGCAACACTTGAAGAGGGAGCTGCAAACGCAGGCGAAACTGTAGTTTATAAAAAGCCTTTAAAACTCTTGCAGCAACAGGGGCGGTACGTGTGGCAAGCAAAGCGGCAGAGAAAAATTGCCCACACGTGCCCGTCCCTTCCTGAATCTGCCCACGGCGTTACATAGAAACCAATGGAGTTCCCTGCATTTTTCTTGTTGATTATTGATTCCTTTAGGCTCTGTGACTGACTGGGCCTCACGATGTCTGAGCGGGCGTCCTGGCTGAAGTGACAGACCGACTGACTGCCTCTGTGATTACCCACTTACTTAAGAACTCCTGCTATTCATGTTCATTTGACATTATGTGGACCAGATTACGTCATAAGTGTAAAACATGCCTGATGCAATGACGCTTGCATGTTGGCACCAAAGGGGACAAAGATGTTCAATTTCTATCCTTGCTATGGTTTTCTACCCTTTTTGATTCAAAACAAGAGACAGTAGGCCTACAAGTCATGACAGAATGCATGACAGTTCTTCTGTGTGATTCAGTTATTCTGCATGGATTCAGCAGTAGTATATATACATCTTTGCAGTTTGGGCAAATACTCCCATCTTGTGGCTACAATGAAACAGCACTGTATGGTCAGTTACATTTGTAATTCAACTTCAGTTTATTAGTGATGATTTTTACACCCCGGCATGCAGCAATTAAGCATAATTATTTTACCTTGAGTACCATAGTGCTGTACATATATTTAAAGCTAGAATCCTTAGTTGCTACATCCATAATGGACTTATAAATTAATGATATATACCCATTGATTCCTGAAAAATGTAACTTATGCCTCATGATTTTAGTTCAACTGGTATACCCCATCAGAAACGGAAATATAAACTTGTTTTACTCCAATGTCTGTAAACAATGTAAATGTAAACAAACACTATAGCCTCTAAACATGGTTAAAAGTATAATTCTGATATCATTGATGGTCAGTCCTTGCATCCGTAGCCTAGCGGTTAAGAGCGGGATAGTAACCGGAAGGTCGCTGGTTCAAATCTCTGAGCCGGCAAGGTGTAAAAAATCTGCCGTTTTGCCCTTGAGCAAGGCAGTTAACTCCCAACAACAACTGCTCCCGATGACATTGATTAAGGCAGCTCCCACACCGCGCTGAAGACTCATTTGCATTCAGTTGTGCAAAGAACTAGGTATCTTTCCCGATGAATCTGAGAGTGGTTATATTTCTCCAGGCCCATCTCTCAGCTTTTTACCAAAACACTTTGTTATTGTTTCAATTAAGGACTCTAGCTTTAATCAAACGTCTGCTGTAATTGAGAATAATACAAATAAAGTAAAATATCATGCCCTACAGGGTTTGGAATTGTTTAAAAAATATTTACTTTTATTACTCTATGTCGCAATATGCAGTACAAATCTTTCTCTGACAATTAACATACTTATCACCAGAAATGGGTAAACACATTTAAAAAATACCAGAACATTACTGATAACATATAAATTCTCAAATCAAATATATATATATATATATATATATACTGTATATAAACAAAAAAGGGATAGTGTGCTTGCCGGCTTGCTGCCTTATGTTTGCGGCGTGTTCTCGGCGTTGTTTTATTAAAACGTTTCACCTGCTCCTACTTCCGACTCACTGCCCCATCATTACAACGATCCTCCTTTGATACAGTCTTCACCAAGGTTACATAATAGCTGACACATTATCACCCCAAACAATCCCATTTCTATAAGATACTAAATTGTTCCACTGCTTGATTCACAGTTTTTGGAGGGATTGCAATGGTCCTCTTGATTGGTCTTGTGATGCTGCTATGATGTCATTATTTGGGGCGGCAGGTAGCCTAGTGGTAAGAGCATTGGATTTATAACCGAAAGGTTGCAAGATCTAATCCCCGAGCTGACAAGGTACTAATCTGTCGTTCTGGCCCTGAACAAGGCAGTTAACCCACTGTTCGTAGGCTGTCATTGAAAATAAGAATTTGTTCTTAACTGACTTAGGCAGATAAATGTGATGTTTAATTCTATGGCTCTGATCCAATGACTGTATACCCATAGAGATTAGTATTCTAATCACTAATTCTGTGTATAGGTCTTACCTATGTGTACTTAATTCCATTCATACCATTGTTGAACAGTAATTTATGATTGGCATTCTAGAGCATGCATTATTTCCCTTTATACAACAGGTGGG
Organism: Oncorhynchus masou masou; assembly: GCF_036934945.1. NCBI lineage: Eukaryota > Metazoa > Chordata > Actinopteri > Salmoniformes > Salmonidae > Oncorhynchus > Oncorhynchus masou. Next base: position 34,603,510 of record NC_088229.1, read on the forward strand.
TCTAATCCTGAATGCTGATTGGTTAAAAGCGGTGTCTATTCCACAAGTTACCACCGGCTAAATCTATGACATTAAAATGCCTATTTACTCTGTTCCATCTGGCAATCTACTGTCTCATCAGCCCAGGCAGGGAAGTTAAACTTAAAAAGCATCTAGACATTATCTCAAATTTCTTTTTGACTAACATTTAGTTTTCAACAGAGGAGATTTGTATAAACCTTACTTGATGTACGAAGGGCTATATAAATAAATTTGATTTGATTTGATTTTGTCTCGCCGACATTTGCAACATTGTTTCAATATCTCCAACTGTCCCATAGTAATGAATGTGTAAGGGTCGGGATTCATTTTGTTCAACCTGAGCAAGTCTGACCACAAGTCCGAGACCACTATGATGACACACCAAATGCATTTGATGGATCCTTTTTGTCTTCTTCTAATGCCTCTTAAGGGGAAAGTAATCCAAATGTAATGGAAAGCAATCAGATTACATTACTGAGTTTGGGTAATCTAAAAGTTACGTTATTAATTACAACTTTGGACAGGTAACTAGTAACTGTAACAGATTACATTTAGAAAGTAACCTGCCAAACCCTGCAGGTAACCAGTCTCTGAAGTGGGACTTGAACAGGAAGACTACAGTCCAGGTGGTGACATCATATTTAGAGTTCGGTGGGTGAGGAACGCTTCTCACACCGTGACTAGAGTAGTGGTAGAACTGCCGACTCCTGATGTCACAGGTCCTTGGTGGTGGGGGTTTGATCTATGTCTAATTCTCTCTCTCCATCAGTCTCATTTGTGAATTACTGTAAATAAAATATAAAAAGACTCAAATCTATTTCAAAAGAAGAAGAAAAGAACAGCCTTCATGGTCTTATGAAGCTGTCATGATGTCATATTCACATCTGGGTCTGATCTTATTCTGTGAAGTCATAAATGATGTCCCAGCAGCCTCCACAATCCTATGTGGTGGTGCTGGGGTGATGTGACACGGGCTAAGTAAGCCTACAGACTCTGTGGTTCTCTGCAGGGATGTCATTGGTTGGGGCTATCGACTGGAGTGCTTGCAGCTGCTCCAGGCTGTCCTGCAGCTGGTGGGCACAGCTGGCCAGGTCCATGTAGAGCAGAGCAGAGTAGACATCCTCCAGGCCTGCAGCCGGGCCCTGGCTCCACAGCCGCAGCATCTGGTACTGCCGTTCCATGGAGCCTAGGCCCGGCTCCAGATCCACACGCTCCAGATGTCGGTCGGGCACAGAGAGCAGGCGCAGGAACTCCTTCCAGCGCCGCAGAGGCACCTCCTTGATGATGGCGTACAACACCTTGGCAGGCCAGCGTTCCTCCTGCGTCTCCTGTCCAGGGACTGATGAAGAGAGGGGAAAGGTGGGGAAGAAAGAAATTCTTGTAGTGTTCCGGTGAGCAAGGTGGTGTGGTGAATATTCAATCAAAACTGGTATCAGGACATTATGGTATGAGGAAACCATATTGTTCGACTGAGGAGCAGAGAAAAAGGAGAGGGGGCAATCCGAAAGGTACTGTTATAGGTGAGAGAGATTCTTGAAAAATACAATTCTACACATTTGTCCTAATTTATGAAAATTAAATAACTAAAATATAGTCGTTGCATAAGTATTCACCCCCTTAAATATAGGGTCTTCAAAAACGTTTTATTCAATGTCGTCTAAAATGAGAACGGTAACCCCTGTCCATGAATACAGCTCGGGGTCTTCCAAAACACAACCCAGCCGAGCCGCACTGCTTCTTGACGCAATGCACCAACACCAATGTGTTGGAGAAAACACCGTACACCTGGCTACCGTGTCAGTGTGCACTGCGCCCGGCCCGCCACAGGAGTCGCTAGTGCGCGATGGGACAAGAACATCCCTTTCAGCCAAACCCTCCCCTAGCCCGGACGACGCTGGGCCAATAGTGCGCCGCCCCATGGGTCTCCCGGTCGTGCCTTAGACCACTGCACCACTTGGGAGGCCCATACCATACAATCTTTGATGCGATTTAGTACCATATATGAGCATATCGCCATAAAAGGGCAGGTCATATCTCATACCCACGAGCCCATTTCAAGATGGCTGCGACTCAAGAAGCCAAAACTATACAAATCTTGAACAACGTTGATATGTGTTGAAAGAGAAGACTCACAGACGATAGGGATATGTTATTTGTCAGCCTGTGACCTACCATTGTCGCTTCACAGCCCAGAGAATCGTTTTCTCTAAACATCAAACAACTTACAAGGTAAGCAAAAAACAGTAACTTTGTGAGTGCTTAATCTTGTGTGATCTGAACTGTGCCATTCCTATCTATGTTCTGACCATTTCCTTATCTCCCAGGTGTTTTCTTTCTAATGATACCAAGTTCACGCATGTTCTTTTGACATAACTGCTTATTAAAATCAGTTACTTTTGGGTATGTCTATTTAGATGGAAAGCTACATTTTTGCCATTACATTTAAGAGGCTTTAGGCAAGCCTAAATGATTTCCGAAGTAACATTAGCCTTAACAAATCACAATAGTGAAATAATAGGGGTTGAAATGATTGAATGACTACTCTTTCCTCTGTCCCCTATACATACAACATCTGTAAGGTCCCTCAGTCAAGTATTGCATTTCAAGCACAGATTCAACTACTATTGATTAGATCGTGGACAAAAAAATGACACATCCATTTGAATCCCACTTTGAAACATAATAAAATGTGAAGAAATCCACGGGAGGTGTACACTTTCTATAGCCACTATAAGTATTAGAGAGTATGGGCGAGATTCCACCAAAACTGGTATCAGATCATTTTTTGGGATGAGAGAAAACACTGTGAGGATGTGTTTTTAGGAGTGATAAATGTTTGTTTTTTCTAACAACATGAACATATCTCTGTCTAGTCTGTGTAAATTATGAGACCTGGTAAGTGTGATGCTAATAGTTTAAATAACAAAATGCTTGCTAGAAATAAAGGTATTTGCACACTATGCAAAATCCCAGTTCAATTCATTTGTTTTTGTGGAGGAAGCCTCAGTCTGGATGGGAATGACACGCAACCTGAGCTACACAAATGCTCCATAACCTTACAACGACACCACAGGGGAATTCTGATGTTGACAACCATCTTCACGTAAACTAAACGTGGGCATACTGTTTCATCATAAAGAGACGTAAACATGGGGTTTTGACTGAAATATCAACAAGTAAACCTAACATTTGAGTTTAGAACCGGGTGGAAAGACTGGGGACAAACCCTTCCTCTCACAGTGCTAAAACTACGCTAACTAATGTCACGCTTATCAGGTGCATATTTTATTTATTTCAAAATGTTAAAGGTCAAGCATCTAGCTACTTCTTGGTATCTGATTTGCCATTTTCTCTGAAGCTCGGCTTATTTCTGATTCATATCATCAAAGTTTCCCAGTTTCCACCTACACATGCATGCCACCACCACGTGGCTGACCAGAGATAAGTTTTACGCTGACACGCTGAGGTGTTAAAGGAAAGGCGGTTGTTTTGATTCTGAGAAACAACAAACCACAACAGAGATGCTGCCCACACCAGGAGCAGGTACAGGACAGGTAGTAAGTACTATGCTGTACACACTACTCAGAAATGTGCTTGATGGGATGTCAGTCCTATTTTATCTTAAGAGTACAGGGACTTTTGCTTCAGATTTTTGAAACATTAACGTTATTACAATATGTCATATACATTTATTATAAATCCAAGCTTCTGAACACAACCTTAAGTAGTACTACTGTAGCTTGCTAGAGAAGCTGAAAGCAACAAACTACAATAAAGACTTACTTCTGGGCTCTCTGCCTGGCAACAGGGGTGTGACAAGGGTGTGATACTCCGTCTTGGCAGCACTGTGAGAGAATGTCGTCATGGGAATCCCTTGAGTAATATTCAGTGTCTTGGAAGGGACAGGCAGACAGACAAGTCGTTAGCATCTGTCTGGCTAAGCAGTGCAGAAAAGCTTCCATACGCACATACAGTATATGTATATGGTAACATATCAAAATAGATACAGGTCATTTTCTAAACTAGATAAGTCCTTACAGCTTTAAAATCACTGACTTTGTAATTAAAGAGGATAAAGACAAATTATTGGAAGAAAAAAAAGACCTATTGATGTAAACATTGTATCCAGAGTAACTTACATTAGTGAGTCCATAAAGTTTTTTGTACTTTTTTCCCCGTAATGTAGTGCACGTGCTAATAGTGCGCGTAATGCACGTGCTAGTCAGGATTGGTCTACAGATAAATAAAAATGTATTTTTCTCATGTTCTTTATCGTTTCTCACTTGCTTCCTTTCCCACACTATCACTGATCATGATCCAAATGTAACACAAGAAACTGATACTTACCAGTGATGTTGGGCCATTTGGCTGACCTGTTTGAGTTAAAGACAGACTATCAGCGTTTCCTGCACCAACTGTTGCAGTGAATAACTTGTAAAGTGTATTCACATCAGATCTCTTTAAGATTTAATATGAATAATTATAATTACTGCTAATAACAGTTGACCCATATTTTCATGTAAACCAAGTATTACATTCAACACTTCAAATAATAAAATAACTTTCTATTATATATGAATTGCTCTAAGGGGTTCAATCTCAGTAGGCCATTGATAAGCCAGAGCCCACACTGTCAAATGGGTTACTGGGTAGTTTATCATTACCGTTGGCTGATGTGTCCCTTGTAGGCAACTGGAGGTCCTTTTCAGGGGTCGCACAACAGCCATATACCATCCATCCACCCTTAGTCAGGACAAGGAGACCGGCAAATAACAGAATGGTCACCAGGACAACCACAAAGACATACCCGATGGTCAGAAGAGTATCTGTTAAGGATATGAATAAATATAACCATCAGTGGTGTTTTTCATTCCACAAAAACAACTGAACTATGTGACTACATTTAAGGTTCAGAAGAATGAAGGGGAAAGAGCAACACGATTAAACTAGAACACCATTTGTTGCATGGAGGAGAAGTCTAAGTTAATGTAAAAAAAAATGTACATCATAAAATTTGTCAGTATGATGCACTAACACTGTTGATAGATTCATGCTATCAATTCAGCGGCAATAGTGCCAGATGATTTGGACAGCAACATGAACATGATGATACTCTTACGGAGGTGCAGGGATAATTCAGATGGAACTGTTAGCAGGCATATAGGTGTGCCTGTGTCGGGGAATACAGGACGCCTTTGAACGCTGCTCGTCCAATCAGCATCCAGGATTTCAACAAACCATTTTAGAATTGTTAAAAGGGAAGGTTGTCTGACCATTAATGACAGACGCTGTGACAGGACTACAAAGGCTTCATGAGGTGACTGAAAGAAGGATCTGTGGAAGCCAAGTTATTGGTGGAACTCACAATGTTCTGGACCTGTTGGACTGATGCTGGGTTTGGGTGTCAAGGGTGACAAGGGTGTCAAGAGTGTTAAGGTTGGGGGTCTCTGAGTCGCAGTAATGGTGCAGGAGGAGCGACATTCTGTGTAGTTGGAACAGTCTTTACTGAAACATGAAGACAGAAAAACTCAAGGTCACTCACATTAAAACCAGAGGGGTTTTCCCAGAAAATGCTGTCACCTTGACATTCAAAACAATTGTTTTATACGATACCAACAACACTAATGTATACATTTCAAGACTGGACAAGGGAAAGTCAGATGGAGCCCATGTTTAGAAAACTTTCAACAAAAGGAAGGTTTAGATACAGATGTTTTTTGTATGTTGTGCTTTTGCATTGTACCCAATCCAGCCTAGAAGTTTAAACTTCCTCAATCTTAGTGTCACAATGATTTTTTACTTAAATCAGAGGGATGAAAATAAATATTGTATCTGTGACAAGTGGGCGTGCCTTTAGAACATGGATTACCAGAAACACAAGAGTACCTCAGAAACATAGAAGGGATGTTCAGGAACCTCAGACCGTATAAATCTGATAAAGCACCACTTTGAGAGGAAGTCCTCAACCCACTGCATGTCATTACAGGATCTGATTGATCTTTCAGCAGCATCCAACAAATAACTGTGCTCCCTTAGTTGACGTCAACAACAGAGCATGTTAATTCTCTAGTACACTGGATTAAAACCCATGGCTGAGTCATTTCAGGGAAATGAAATCTACATCGACAAAAACTGTGGGTTTTGAGAGGTTATACTGAAGATGTTCTCTATATATTGCACTACTTTTGTATTTTTTTTAAAATGTAACCTTTATTTAACTAGGCAAGTCAGTTAAGAACAAATTCTTATTTACAATGACGGCCTACCCCAGCCAAACCCGGACGACGCTGGGCCAATTGTGCGCCGCCCTATGGGACTCCCAATCACGGTCGGATGTGATGCAGCCTGGATTCAAACCAGGTACTGCAGTGACGCCTCTTGCACTGAGATGCAGTGTCTTAGACCACTGTGCCACTCGGGAGCCCTTTTGATCAGGGCCCATATCAAAAGTAGTGCACTATATAGGGACCACGATGCAATTTGAGATGCAGGAAGGTCTCAATGTGAAACACTGTGGATGTGTCTGAGGTACTTTGGCAAGAATACAAATTTGATTTAAAAAATATTCTAGGATGTTCCATGGTCATTGCCTCTGTCGAAATGTGATGGGTTTGTGAGACTAAACACATGTGTGAGCACTACTCCTTGGCACTACAGAATATTGTATTGTCAGAGCTAAACAGAAAGGGTGGTGCGTATGCTCAGCTTACTAAATGTATAAATATTGTAGAAGCTGGAATCTGGTGGTCGTACGTTTGACATTTGAAGCATTGCAACCCATTTCTGGATTTCTTTGGGTAGTAATTCTTCATGCAGCCACATTCAGTGTCATTCTTGGGCTCACAACTCTTCACCACTATTTGAGAGGCTAAGACACAAAGACAAAGCAAAGACACTGTCTCAGTCTCACTCCTATCACATAAACACACACACACACACACACACACACACAGTTGATAGAAACAGTTCTAGCAGTGTAAAATATTAAAATTGTTCTCTTTGCACACTGCGAGTGTGGTTCTGCGGACAGAATACGCTCAAGTCACACACCATAAAATAAGCACACAGATGTTCTTCACACAAACATGAACATGTCTGAAAAATAACTGCAGCATTCAGTGCATTATTAGACTGCAGTCCATACAGTAGATGGTCACGTAAATAGGAGTGAAGAATGCTTACCTCTTTCATCACATGCTTTACAGCGTTTACAAGCCACATCATAATTTTGTATTGCAGTGAATTCTTTGCCCGCAATACATTTTATGCATTTCGAGGTTCCTTTTTCAATGTGAAAGCCTGAAAGACATGTTGAAATAAAGTGCAATGTATATGTATCTTTCGCCAAGTGATGCACAAACATTGTATTATATGCACTGTAATGTGTCTCAATTTAACTACGGTCGATTTTGAACAATGCTGCGAAAATACTGTATACACCAGGGGTACTCAAATACTATCGGAGAAGGTTCGGTCACACAAATGTCCTAGGTGGCAAAAGTCCGGATGGATATTGTAATTTATCAGCGTAGTAACAAACCCCCACCTCACAAACCATGCATCCCCAAATTGTTCAAACTGTTTACACCACTCTTTTTGGCGGAGATACAATTTTGCAGTTTTAAAGCAAATTTCTTGCAATTCTACACATTTTGCCATGGGGTGGAGAGAACATTTTGCCATTTTAAAGCTGGAGTTCTTAATGGTGAAACAGCCATGTCTGTTTGCAATACTACAACACCAAAGAAGTTACTGCAAACAACAAACACCTCGGACATCATTGCACGAGCGATAGAAGAGCACAATATGTACTACTTTTTTAAATCATGCTGCTCCTTGTTATGTCAGTAAATGTTATGTCAGTAAATGACATAACAAAAGGAAAACAGCCCATGCACTACCAAATTTCAAAATTGCACCTACTACTACAACTCTCAATAGCAGAAAGTTGAAAGCCCGACTTAATTTCAAAAATAAATAAAAAAAGTTGGGACCCGCGGTCCGTTTTGACAACATTCTGAGTCCGAATCCGAACCGCTGTCAGCCTATTGAGTGTGGCTGGTATACACTATACTGTAGTGTAGTTCGGGACTAACTAGTTCCACTTCTGTTCAAGCTCAGATTCTAATTGTGTTACTCAGTGATGTTTACCTGCTGGACATTCATTGCAGGTACTTTCCGGGTGATTTTTTAGCATCTCCTCAGTGCAAATCCGCACAGAGTCAAGACAGGCTAGTGTCAACACCTGGCAGACATAGGAGAGACAGAGGTTTGTCATTAGTGATATGCCATTTGTCCTTGAGGAGTGCATAAACTGCTACAGCTTACAATGCCAACATACTGATATACTCTTCCAAAATACATTTATGTGTATTTGGAAATTACCTCACTAATGGCCCACAATTAAAGGGGCATTGTGCAGGGTTTTAACCTCATATTCATTATCTAAAGCAGAATACCAGTGTCTACATATGAGCAAACGATATGTGATAATTAGGAACACTTAATAAGATTTGACCAGTCAACACATTTAGAAATATTGCCTTCCACTTCACAACCTTGCTAACACCTATGACAACTATTATCACCAAATATTAAATAGTAAACATTTCGAGCATCGTCATAAATAACCCTAAACCTAATCCATTGACAGTAACATGAAATAATTGTCTGTCATTACATAAATAAACTGCCATGATATCACTTTACATATCCGTTATGATGCAGTTACATAAGCATTATGACAGGCCAATAACAAAACAAAAAAATGTATCCAAATTAATGTAAAGCAGAATGTGAATTTCCAATCAAAGTAGAGGAATTTTAATGAACATACAGAAATTAGAATATACAGAAATTAGATTTAGATAATAATTGCGTAAATACTTACCAACACATAGAACCACATTTTGAAAATAATTTAAAATGATAAAGTGTAGCCAGTAGTTTGCTTCTCTCATCTGAAATAAATGGATGTACTCAAATCAATCATAAAAGAAAACTTAAGATCAATATTAAAAAGACTATAGCCAAAAATACATAGCGAGTCAATACAAAATGTTTGCAGCATTCTAGCTAGCCATTTGCCAATTTCCTAGTAGAAATTTGAACAAAAAAGCTAAAATGGCTCTAAAGACACTGTGATGAGTTAGAAGTAGGTCAAAGGAAGTCTATAGTGTCAGCTCTTTCAAGACTTCAGAGAACTGATAAGGCAACAGGAAACTCAGTCAGATAAAATACTGGTTTCCATTGCTGGTACAATCATACGTACGCAAGCAGTTCTATTTAAGTCTGTAAAGCTGCAATTTACTGTACATTGCCTTCAAAAAATATTCACACCCCTTGACTTTTTCCACATGTTGTTGTGTTACAAAGTGGGATTCAAATGGATTTTTTGTCAACAACCTACACAAAATACTTTAATGTCAAAGTGGAAGAAAAAATTCAAACATTTGTAAAAAGAAATATGACAAATAAAACACTCATATCTTGATAAGATAAGTATTCAACCCCCTGAGTCAATACATGTAAGAATCAACTTTGGCACCGATTACATCTGTGAGTCTTTCTGGGTAAGTCTCTAAGAGTTTTCCACACCTGGACTGTGCAGTATTTTCCCATTTTTCTTTTCAAAATTCTTCAAGCTCTGTCAAATTGGTTGTTGATCATTGCAAGACAACAATTTTCAGGTCTTGACATAGTGTAAGGGTTTTCCTCTGGTGAAGGAGAAGCGGACTAAAATGCAGCGTGGTGGTTATTCATGTTCTTTAATAAAAGGAACTCGACATGAAATAACTAACAAAACAATAATTGTGTGAAAACCTAAACAGTCCTATCTGGTGAAAACACAGAGACAGGAACATTCACCCACAAACACACAGTGAAACCCAGGCTACCCAAATATGGTTCCCAATCAGAGACAATGACTAATACCTGCCTCTGATTGAGAACCATATCAGGCCAGACATAGAAATAGACAAACAAGACATCCAACATAGAATGCCCACTCAGATCACACCCTGACCAACCAAAACATAGAAACATCCAAAGCAAACTATGGTCAGGGTGTGACACATAGATTTTTCAAGTAGATTTAATTCAAAACTGTAACTTGGCCACACAGGAACATTCACGGTCTTCTTGATTATCAATTTTCATGCCGTGAAGGAGGTCTTCATGGACAATTCTCAGCCTTGTCTCAGGGCAGTAAGCTGGTGGTTTCAAGATATCCCTCTAGTGGTGTGGGGCTGTGCTTTGGCACAGTGGGTGGGGTTATATCCTGCCTGGTTGGCCCTGTCCAGGGGTATCTAACGGGGCCACAGTGTCTCCCGACCCCTCCTGTCTCAGCCTCCAGTATCTATGCTGCAATAGTTTATGTGTCGGGGGCTAGGGTCAGTCTGTTATATCTGGTATAATTCTTCTGTCTTATCCGGTGTCCTATGTGAATTTAAGTATGCTCCCTCTAATTCCCTCTCTCTCCCTCTCCCTAGGGCCATGCCTCAGGACTACCTGGCCTGATGACTCCTTGCTGTCCCCAGTCCACATGGTCGTGCTGCTGCTCCAGTTTCAACTGTTCTGCCTGTGGCTATGGAACCCTGACCTGTTCACCGGACGTGCTACCTTGTCCCGGAGCTGCCGTTTTCGACTCTCTTTACTGCAACTGCTGTCTCAAACTATGAATGCTTGGCTATGAAAAGCCAACTGACATTTACTCTTTAGGTGCTGACCTGTTGCATCCTCTACAACTACTGTGATTATTATTATTTGACCCTGCTGGTTATCTATGAACGTTTGAACATCTTGGCCATGTACTGTTATAATCTCCACCCGGCACAGCCAGAAGAGGACTGGCCACCCCTCAGAGCCTGGTTGCTCACTAGGTTCCTTCCTCGGTTTCTGCCTTTCTAGGGGAGTTTTTCCTAGCCACCGTGCTTCTACATCTGCATTGCTTGCTGTTTGGAGTTTTAGGCTGGGTTTCTGTATAGCACTTTGTGACATTGGCTAATGTAAAAAGGGATTTATAAATACATTTGATTGATTGATTGATTTGGCCTTGTGTTTTAGGTTATTGTCCTGCTGAAAGGTGAATCGATCTCCCAGTTTCTGGAGGAATGCAGACTGAACCAGGTTTTCCACTAGGATTTTGCCTGAGTTTAGCTCCATTCCGTTTATATTTTTAATCTTGAAAAACTCCCCAGTCCTTAACAATTACAAGCATACCCATAACAGGGCTGGCATGAGAAAGAATCCGTTGATCGGGCCTTTGATTTCCATAGGCGGGCACGTTTTTTCAAAGAACTGCAAAGCTGCTGGGTTTTTCACGCTCAACAGTTTCACGTGTGTGTCAAGAATGGCCCACCATCCAAAGGACATCCAGCCAAATTGACACAACTGTGGGAAGCATTGGAGTCAACATTAGTCAGAATCCCCGTTGAGCATTTTTGATACCTTGTAGAGTCCATGCCCTGGCGAATTGAGGCTGTTCTAAGGGCAAAATGGGAGAGGGGGGTGTAACTCATTATTAGGAATGTGTTTTGCATATACAGTTGAAGTTGGAAGTTTACATATACCTTAGCCAAATACATTTAAACTCAGTTTTTCACAATTCCTGACATTTAATCTAAGTAAAAAATCCCTGTTTTAGGTCAGTTAGGATCACCACTTTATTTTAAGAATGTGAAATGTCAGAATAATAGTAGAACGAATGCTTTTTTTCAGCTTTTGTTTCCGTCATCACATTCCTAGTGGGTCGAAGTTTACATACACTCAATTAGTATTCGGTAGCATTGTCTTTAATTGCTTAACTTGGGTTAAACATTTCAGGTAGCCTTCCACAAGTTTCCCACAATAAGTTGGTTGAATTTTGGCCCATTCCTCCTGACAGAGCTGGTGTAACTGAGTCAGGTTTCTAGACCTCCTTGCTCACACACGCTTTTTCAGGTCTGCCCACAAATGTTCTATAGGATTGAGGTCAGGGCTTTGTGATGGCCACTACAATACCTTGACTTTGTTGTCCTTAAGCAATTTTGCCACAACTTTGGAAATATGCTTGGGGTCATTGTCCATTTGGAAGACCCATTTGCTACCAAGCTTTAACTTCCTGACTGATGTCTTGAGATGTTGCTTCAATATATCCACATAATTTTACTGCCTCATGATGTCATCTATTTTGTGAGGTGCACCAGTCCCTCCTGCAGGAAAGCACCCCCACAACATGATGCTACCACCCCTGTGCTTCACGGTTGGGAGGGTGTTCTTCAGCTTGCAAGAATCCCCCCTTTTCCTCCAAACATAACGATGGTCATTATGGCCAAACAGTTCTATTTTTATTTCCTCAGACCAGAGGACATTTCTCCAAAAAGTATTTTTTTATCCCCATGTGCAGTTTCAAACCGTAGTCTCACTTTTTTATGGCGGTTTTGGAGCAGTGGCTTCTTCCTTGCTGAGTGGCCTTTCAGGTTATGTCGATATAGGACTTGTTTTACTGAGGATATAGACACTTTTGTACCGGTTTCCTCCAGCATCTTCACAAGGTCCTTTGCTGTTGTTCTGGGATTGATTTGCACTTTTCGCACTAAAGTATGTTCATCTCTAGGAGACAGAATGTGTCTCCTTCCTGAGCGCTATGACGGTTACGTGGTCCCATGGTGTTTATACTTGCATACTATTGTTTGTACAGATGAACGTGGTACCTTCAGGCGTTTGGAAATTGCTCCCAAGGATGAACCATAGTTGTGGAGGTCTACACTTTTTTTCTGAGGTCTTGGCTGATTTCTTTTGATTTTCCCATGATGTCAAGCAAAGAGGCACTGAGTTTGAAGGTGGGCCTTGAAATACATCCACAGGTACACCTCCAATTGACTCAAATTATGTCAATTAGCCTATCTGAAGCGCCTAAAGCCATGACATAATTTTCTGGAATATTCCAAGCTGTTTAAAGGCACAGTCGATTTAGTCTATGTAAACTTCTGACCCACTGGAATTGTGATACAGGAAATTATAAGTGAAATATTCTGTCTGTAAACAATTGTTGGAAAAATGACTAGTGTCATGCACAAGGTAGATGTCCTAACCGACTTGCCAAAACTATAGTTTGTTAAAACGAGTTTTAATGACTCCAACATAAGTATATGTAAACTTCCGACATCAACTGTACATAAAAAAAATTCTATGTAGAGTGTCCCGCACATGCGCAAGCCCTCTTTGACCATTAGCTGTCGGGAAGAGAGGTCCAGTAAAAGTCAGATCCGCAGCAGCTCTGTAAATTATATAAAGTCAATCTCAATGTGACTTGGATTTAAAAAGAATAGCGCAGAAACTGATGCTAAAAAATATGTTTACACCAATCCAATGCTTTTAAACTTTAGTAGTACAAAAATAATCAAGTTGGCTCCTGAGTGGCGCAGTGGTCTAAGGCACTGCATCATTGCATCTCAGTGCTAGAGGCGTCACTACAGACTCTGGTTCGATTCCAGGCTGTATCACAACCGGCCGTGATTGGGAGTTCCATAGGGCGGTGCACAATTGGCCCAGCATTGTCCGGGTTAGGGTTTGACCGTCATTGGAAATAAGAATTTGTTCTTAACTGACTTGCCTAGTTAAATAAATACTTTAAAAAATCCCTGTTAGCTTGTGATAGCTAGCGATACACAAGCTAGGCCTATTTGAAACATTGCCATCTCCTGGATGCATTTAACTGCCAGATTCAGTAGCTTCAAAACCTCCCAAAAGCTTGAAAACCCAATTCGATTTTTGGTGACAGTTAAAGATGCTAGCTGTGCCACTAGAGATTCTGGGTTCGAGTCCAGGCTCTGTCGCAGCCAGCCCGCGACCGGTAGACACGTGGGTCAGCCCACAATTGGCACAGCGTCATTTGGGTTAGGGGAGGGTTTGGCCGGCAGGGATGTCCTTGTCCCATCGTGCACTAGTGACTCCTGTGGCGGGCCAGGCGCAGTGCACGCTGACACGGTCACCAGGTGTACGGTGTTTGCTCTGACACATTGGTGCGGTTGGTATCCGGGGTAAGTGGGCATTGTGTCAAGAACCAGTTTGGCTTGGTTGGGTTGTTTCGGGGGACGCGCGGCTCTCGATCTTCGCCTCTCCCGAGTCCGTACGGTTGTAGCAGCGATGAGACAAGACTGTAACTTGTAATTGGATACCACTAAATTGGGGAGAAAAAGGGGGTAAAAAAAGGTAAATATGCATTATGCAGAAATTGATCCACCATTTCCTGGTTGCTCAAATTAAAATAGTGCGCCTAATTTCAGTATATGCGACAAAACAAGCATTATACTATGCCATCACACTTCTGACACCAGTGTAGCGAACAGCAACATTGCGGGTTGCCCAAAAAGTTACATATTGCAGCTTAAAGAAAAAATAAACATAATGCATAATATTTTTTGTTAGTTTGAGTCAAAGATAATAGTTGCAGAATAGTTTTCGTGTTTCAAACCGGTTTGTCAATTATTTCATTTAAATTGACATTATTTTTTTTTCCTGACAAGTTTTTGTTTCAGTATTCATTTACTATAAAAACCTTGGTTAGGAGACATAGGTTCGAGACCGGCAGGGGCAGTTGCCCCGTTTGCTATGCCATCCCATCCCATCCCACTTCTGACACCAGTGTAGCAAACAGCAACATTGCGGGTCTCCTTGTGTATTGTGGTGAAATACTTGACTAAATCATTATTGTAGTATCCCAGGAATGCTATATCAACTGCCCTTGGACTGTATACTCTCTAACATTAATTATGAAACAATTCCATAATAAACAAAAGTCACTAGGCTAACATTACTAGTGGAAAAAAATAAAGTGCCAATGTACCAAGTTTTGGGCATGTGATAAGATCAAGAAGTCATGTATCGAAAAATGCTCTTTTTGAGTAATGTTTGCCATTGACACCTGATGGACATTAGATCAATGCTTTGTGCGTCGTTTCGCATTATAACCAAGTTAAAATAAAAACCACTGCAGTTGGATTCAGATTAGCCTACTTTTAAAAATGTCCAGCCTTCGGACAGCTTGGCAACAGCAGCTACGTACAGTGTGTAGCAGCACCCAGAAGCGAACAAAGCGACCCGGAAGCGCTGAACCAATTGGAGGCAGGCAGAAAGAATACCAATCTTAAATAATAAAGCAAGACAAAATCTGCAATCGGGACATCAGGTCTGTGTGCAATTCATGGAATTTATTTGTAAATGTGCATTTCTGGAAGTTGATAAACCCCAAATGTATGCATTATGCAGATAATATAATTTTATGCCCCTCGATTCGTTAAAAAGTTGGAATGTAAAAAATACCAAAGTGAACGCATTTTGGAAAAGATTGGCATAACGTCTTTTAGAATATCTTTCTGTCAGCGTGCGGTTGTTACATTGTGACCTTTACGCATTGATGATGTTTTATAAAAGCATTTAAGCGCAAAGCTCGAGCATCTTACCTATTTGCGTGCTATTTGCAGGGCATGGTCTGTTTAGGAAGTGTCCCGTTTTTTAAGAGGTGGGGAGGCCGGGCTATTCAAATCTGCAATTCGTCGTAAACATTGATTCATGTTTTTGACATAAACACACATTTGTGTTAAGCGGCCTCCTTTTAGGAGAAAATGAGATCCTCTAATTTTGGGGTCTGCAGAATATGGCGTCCCGCCTTATAAAAATAAGTCAGGCTGCCATTTTTGTTTCTCTTTTGTCTGAAAATGTTTTAATAAATGTGTCTGAGAATGTTTCTGTGTGGCATCGTATCGGATTGTCGCATCGCCAAATGTGACTGAATTTCAGAGCTGTCGAGGGGCACACGTGCTATCAAAAGTCTAGACTACCAAAGGAAACATGAAATGCTGCCTAAATGAATTATAACTGGAAGGGGACGTAACTAATATTTTACAGGAAATATATTTTGTAAAGAATAAAACGTTGACATTGAGCCTATTCTGATTTCCGTAGACCAACAATGTGTGCTAAACTGTCTAGGCATAAAACCTCTGGCATAAACCTTTGGGAATGGGATAAAGAATATTGAAGGTAGGCCTATCGAAAATGACTGACAGGTGTGACCATATTCAGTGAAAGTTTGGATGTTTGATTGCATTCTTGTAATGTCTTTTGAGGCCTGTGATTGACTGCAGTTTGAGCTGAACATACTAGGTTTTTATACAATAATTATGAACATTTATTATTGTGACTGTGTGAATTGTGTTATTTGTTCTGTTAATTACCCAAATCCGAATGCGACAAAGTTACTCTATTACTCTATTGTATAATACTTCATTATTGGCATATCATATATTTTTTCTAAGTATTCATGTAATATAGTAGAAAGAATATAATAACTTAAGTTATTAGGTAATAAACTCATGATAACAGCCCTATTCACACAGTCACAATCTAATTTCATAAACCATATGGTACAAAACTGGTCTCTTTGTCTTGAGAGGTAGAGACCTGAGTCTGCCTCCCATTAAGGCTATTATACTTTCCTCACACTCTACTACTTCTGCTCTGTGCAAAGGAAAATAGGAGGGATGCTCAAAAACAAAACAGTCACATGAAACATCAGTATACCTGTCCATTTTATTCTTAGTTTCAATCTAATACGTTTTAATAACCTCCCAATACATGGGATAATGCTTTGTAGATAATGGTATTTGGAAAATGATAAAATACCGCAATAAAATGTGCGTTTCCAACGCAGGATGGCTGAGCCTCGGTTCAACAACCCCTACTTCTGGCCTCCGCCTCCCTCCATGCCTGGCCAGGTAAGGACATCTTAATTCTGACATGGTTATGCATACTCAGCTCATTATTTTCTCAGTTAAAAGTATTTAAATCTAGGTAAATGCCCATCAGAAGAGGTTAACAACTAAGGTATTAAACGGAAACAAAAGTATGACTATAATGGGATCATCTTTAGCTTGATGGTTGATACAATGGATCTGTTTTCTGTTGAACATGACCGGTTAACCCTTTCAGCTGGATAACCTGGTGCTCATCAACAAGATCAAGGAGCAGCTGATGGCTGAGAAAATCCGACCCCTGCACCTGCCACCCAACTCAGCCCCCTCCCAGCAAACCCTGCTGGTGGCTTCCTCCCCCTCGGACGGGGGGCAGCAGCAGCATGGCATGCCCATGCCCAAGCACCAGCAGGGGCAGCACCACCCTCAGGGCTTGGTCCAGCAGCCCGACATCGCCCTGCATGCCCGCCCAGCCTCCAGCTCTGTGCCAGGTAGGTACTGTAACAGTGTTTGCTGTCTGCTCATCACACTGGCGTGCACACTGGAGACACCACCTGGCTCTGGTCATACTTAAAGACCAATATTCTGTTCAATGGTCTCAATCTCAATAGTCTGAAGTGCCTTCCCCTTCGCATCTCCTCTCCGTCATCTGCATTGATTAGGAAAGCACAGATGAAAGTCATATGGTGGATACCTACCAGTGTAGTTCTTTCATATCGGTGCAGAGGATTGAAAGTAAGTCAAAAATGTAGCTTAGATGCCATAGATGTAGACATTTTTAATCATCCCCGTTGTATTATGGAGCGTTGTAAGATCTCAGGATGGATGTTGAGTATAAATTGGTGCTATTTATAAAGTGATTTTCTCATTTGTCCCTCAGTTAGATCAGTTAACTTTATTACCTTCAATGTCGATGATGCAGACGTGAATATGGATGACAAGTCAGCAGTGAAGGCCAAAGGACTGTGGGATGAGTGGCACATGCGACAGATCGTAGAGCAGCCCTCTAGAGTTAACCATCGGTCAGGTAATAACCACACCACCTTTCTCATTGGAAACATACAATCGTCAATGAAAACATTCAAAATGTTGTGTAGTTCACAAGGGTTAGACAAGAGCCAAATGCATTTCAGTGTGCCTCTTAAGTTCTGACACCTTCCCTAATTAGTTTGTGTCAAAGCTCAGTCTCTCAGCAAGCTAAATCGCTAACCTTTTGCATGGCTTATCATTTGTAAGTCTTCATGTGCCCATACACAGGTCTGGCCCGGCCGGACGGCCACAGCACTTCCGAGGCCCTCACGCCCACCACACCCACCTCCAGCAGCCAGAACCGACTGGGAGGGGCCCCATCGGTCAACATCATCTCCGGGCTGGCCAGTGGGCCTGGCATGGAGCAGATGAAGAACGGGGGCCTGGCCGGACTCCTCGGCCCTCCACCCAAGACACCCCGCGGGAGGAAGAAGATCAAAGCGGAGAGCGGAGGGCCTCTTCTGGTGGTGCCCTACCCCATCATGGCCTCTGGCGCAGACCAGGGCTGCATCACCTTCCCTGCCAAAGAGGGCAAAACGTACAGGTATGTGCAATGTTTGTAAAACGGATTCAATTTAGCTTAGTTTCAAGTGTACATAATAATTCTTATTTCTTCAATAGCACCCATTTCAGTGGTTGGAGACCTAGAGAGAGTTTAGTCACATGCACATATCGGTAACGGTGTTATTGGTAACACAGTGTTATACATAAGACATTCATAACACCCTCAAAGATTGGTCATGGCACCTTTTTGAGTGTTGCAGTATCATTCATAACACAACCTTCATCCATGACATATGATATGACCCAGTCCCATTTGTATGTATCCCTCCACTCAGATGCAAAGTGTGTCCGCTTACCTTCTTGTCCAAGTCGGAGATGCAGATCCACTCCAAGTCCCACACGGAGGCCAAACCCCACAAGTGTCCCCACTGCTCCAAGTCCTTTGCCAACGCGTCCTACTTGGCCCAGCACCTCCGCATTCACCTGGGCATCAAGCCTTACCACTGCTCTTACTGCGAGAATTCCTTCCGTCAGCTCTCGCACCTGCAGCAGCACACCAGGTAATTTGAGTTCACCTTCATGGAATAGGGAGGAATAGGACAAAAGGTAATCCACCAAAATCCACACCATATTAAAATGTGTTTGTGGCTTCACAATGGCAATGACAACATTAATTAAAAACATATTTTAAACAGGGACACTCCATGTATTGCTGGAATGTACAGTAGCCTTGAACTGCATTGTTGGATAAGGGCTTGTAAGTAAGCATTTCTTCGTAAGGTTGTATTGGTACCTGTTGTATTTGGCACATGTGACAAATAACATTTGATTTGCATCAGTGACCCTGACATTGGGCAGCACTGAGAAATGTATGATTATGTATCCATTGTTTTATAACTCTTTATTATTATTGTTTTACACCATAGTCTTTTACATTGTCATTACATTATGTCTTGTCATAATTGCTAAATAAAACATAATATTTCAGTCCATTCTCTCTCCAACATGCATCTATTTTCCTCTGCATGCGTCTTAGAATCCACACTGGTGACAGACCCTATAAATGCGCGGCCCCTGGATGTGAAAAGGCCTTTACCCAGCTCTCTAACCTACAGGTCAGTATTACATCACAGCAGGATTACTTACTTATGTTCTACAGTTCTCTCAGTGCTGAATGGCCCCGAGTCTATTGATAATATTAAAGGTGCTACATTGTAAAATTCTAATTGAATGGAGCCCTAAATGGCATACTGCAGAATTGAAGGTATAAGATTCCATGAGAGAAAAATATGGTCTACTCAACCATACAATAATTACTTTCCTGGGATGCTCTGAATGATAGTTATCCTCTAATGAGTGACTGAGTTGTGATTATCTCTTTTATTTCTCTCTCTCGCTCTGCCCACCCCCTCCCCTCCTCTCGCTCTCTCTCTGCCCACCCCTCCCCTTCTCTCTCTCTCTATGTAGTCTCACCAGAGGCAGCACAACAAGGACAAGCCGTACAAATGTCCCAACTGCTACCGTGCCTACTCAGATTCAGCATCGTTACAGATCCACCTGTCTACGCATGCCATCAAAAACGCTAAGGCCTACTGCTGCAGTATGTGTGGCCGGGCATACACCTCAGTGAGTATCCTATCCCTCTGTTCAGTATTAGGTGTTAGTAGTAGTGTAAGCAAATCCAATATATTGCTATAGTCCTGGTCAGTTATAGTGTCTGTAAACATTTGCAGAAGCCGCACATAAAACCACAACATAACTAAGCATGAATTAAGCTCACCACATGAAGAAAGAAAGAGGGGTCAAAGATTGTGATTTACAGAATCAGTTGCCTACTGACTTTTATAAAAACCTGCAGGCGATTACTGAATGTTGGGACCAGGGTTAACCAAACGATTCCTGTGTTTAGGCATTTGTGTGGGGAAACCAACAGATTTTGAGTCGTCCATTTTGTGTCTTTGCAGGAAACCTACCTTATGAAGCACATGTCCAAACATACAGTGGTTGAGCACCTAGTGAGCCACCAGTCCCCCCAGAGGACAGAGTCCCCCAGTATCCCAATACGCATCTCCCTCATCTGAGCTCTCCACCCACACAGCAGTACTGTATGTTGTTGTATTCATTTTCTATGTAAGGCTGTAGTTTAGGGACCCTGCATATAAGGTCATCGACACAAGGCCTACATACAGTGCCTTTGGAAAGTATTCAGACGCCTTGACTTTTTCCACATTTTGTTACGTTACAGCCTTATTCTAAAATTGATTTTTAATAGAAATCCTCAGCAATCTACACACAATACCGCATAATGACAAATTGAATGCAGGTTTTTTGAATTTGTAGCAAATTTAAATAAAATAAAAAACAGAAATAGCTTATTTACATAAGTATTCAAACCTTTTACTATTTTATTTATTTTATTTAACCTTTATTTAACCAGGAAGGGCTCATTGAGATTAAAATCTCTTTTTCAAGAGCGCCCTGGTCAAGATAGGCAGCACCAAGTCATTACAAAAAAATTACAGACAGACAACATGAAAAACTACAAGAAATCTAGTAAAAACCATTGAATTTACAAGAGTATAAAACAGCAAATTAAAAACATTGACAGGTCAGGGAATCAGCCTCAAAATCCTTCATCAGTGATTTAAAAACACCAATTGGGACAAGTTCTTCCAGTTTAAAAGTATTTTGTAAGGTGTTCCAAGACGATGGCGCAGAGTATATAAAAGCCCTTTTACCAAATTCAGTTCGGACATTTGGAACAGTTAGCAGGATAACGTCCAGCGAATGAAGAAAGTACCCACCACATTTATGAACAATAAAAATATCCAAATAAAAAGGTAGTAAACCCAAAATGGCTTTGTAAATAAAAGTATACCAGTGACTAAGCCTACGAGTGACTAGAGAAGGCCAGCCAACCCTGGTATACAAAGTGCAGTGATGCGTAAGGGTTTTGCCGTTTAAAATAAATCTCAAAGTGCCATGGTAAAGAGTGTCAATTTATCTCAAACACTGAGCAGAAGCATTCATATATAAAATATCTGTGATAAAATGCTGGGTTCGTTGTCTGAGTCAGGCGCAAGACACAGGTTTGAGAAAACACAAAAGTCTTTACTCAAAATATTAAAAACCGGAATATCTCCAACAAGGAAACATAAAGTCTAGAGAAAACCCTCCAACAAACACGGTAACACAAAACAATCACGGACAAAACAGAAAGGTAGACGAGAGGGTAAATAAGGAACATAATAAGGGAGTAGAAATCAGGTGTGCGTAATCAAGACAAAACAAAAGGAAAAAGGAAACATGGATCGGTGATGACTAGAAAGCCGGTGACGTCGACCGCCGAATGCCACTCGAACAAGGAGAGGAGCCGACCTCAGCCGAGGTCTTGACAATATCCCCATAGTCTAGTAAAGGGATAAATGTAGCTGATACTAGCCTCCTTCTGGCTTCAAAAGAAAAACAGGCCTTATTCCTAAAATAAAATCCCAATTTCAGCTTCAATTTTTTTGTAAGTTGTTGAATATATATTACCTAAAGTAATTTATGGTAGAATGGCCAGACGGAAGCCACTCCTCAGTAAAAGGGCAGCGGCAGGGACTGGGAGATTTTTCAGCGGCAGGGACTGGGAGATTACTCAGAATCTAGGCAAAGATGAACAGAGCAAAGTATAGAGAAATCCCGGATGAAAACCTGCACCAGAGCGCTCAGGACCTCAGACTTGGGCGAAGGTTCACCTTCCAACAGGAGAATGACCCTAAGCACACAGCCAAGACAACGCAGGACAAGTCTCAATGTCCTTGAGTGGCCCATCCAAAGCCCGGACTTGAACCCGATCGAACATCTCTTGACCTGATAATATCTGTGCAGAAACGCTCCCCATCCAACCTGACAGAGCTTGAGAGGATCTGTAAAGAAGAACGGGAGAAACTCCCCAAATACAGGTGTGCCAAGCTTGTAGCGTCATACCCAAGAAGACTTGATGCTGTAATCGCTGCCAAAGGTGCTTCAACAAAGTACTGAGTAAAGGGTCTGAATACTTATGTAAATGTGATATTTCTGTTTTTTTGCAAAAATGTCTAAAAAACAGTTTTTGCTTTGTCTCTATGGGGTATTGTGTGTAGATTGGTGAGGGGAAAAAACGATTTAATCAATTTTAGAATAAGGCTGTAGCGTAACAAAATGTGGAAAAAGTCAAGGGGTCTGAATACTTTCCGAAAACACTGTATGCATTCACATGACACCTGACATTAATTTCCAAACCCCTTGTTCTATTTTGACACAGATTGGGTCGGTTAAATGAAAACAAACACATTCTTTGCAAAGGTTTATGTCAATGGAAACAAATGTTGGATAATGTCTCGCGTCGAATAAAACTGAGCACTTACAAAGGCGTTTTGCAAACAGTGATATATAGTACCAGTCAAAAGTTTGGACACACCTACTTAGCATTTTTTTCATTTGACTATTTTCTACATTGTAGAATAATAGTGAAGACATCAAAACTATGAAATAACACATATGGAATCATGTAGTAACAAAAAACGTTTTAAACAAATCAACTAATATTTTAGATTCTTCTAAGTAGCCACCCTTTGCCTTGATGACAGCTTTGAACACTCCTGGCACTCTCTCAACCAGCTTCATGAGGAATGCTTTTCCACCAGTCTTGAAGGAGTTCCCACATATGCTGAGCACTTGTTGGCTGATTTTCCTTCACTCTGCGGTCCAACTCATCCCAAACCATCTCAGTTGGTTTGAGGTCAGGTGATTGTGGAGGCCAGGTTATCTGATGCAGCACTCCATCAATCTCCTTCTTGGTCAAATAGCCCTTACACAGCCTGGAGGTGTGTTTGGGGTAATTTTCCTGTTGAAAAACAAAAAAACAAAACAATTAGTCCCAGTAAGCACAAACCAGATGGGATGGCGTATCACTGCAGAATGCTGTGGTAGCCATGCTGGTTAAATGTGCCTTGTATTCTAAATAAATCACAGACTGTGTCACCAGCAAAGCACCATCACACCACCTCCTCCATGCTTCATGGTGGGAACCACACATGCGGAGATCATCCGTTCACCTACTCTGCGTTTCACAAATATATGGCGGTTGAAACCAAAAATCTCAAATTTGGACTCATCAGACCAAAGGACAGATTTCCACCGGTTTAATGTCCATTGCTCGTGTTTCTTGGTCCAAGTAGGTCTCTTCTTCTTATTGGTGTCCTTTCGTAGGGGTTTCTTTGCAGCAATTCGACCATGAAGGCCCAATTCATGCAGTCGTCTCTGAACAGTTGATGTTGAGATGTGTCTGTTACTTGAACTCTGTGAAGCATTTATTTGGGCTGCAATCTGAGGTGCTGCTACTCTAATAAATTATCCTCTGCAGCAGAGGTAACTCTAGGTCTTCCTTTCCTGTGGCGGTCCTCATGATAGACAGTTTTATAATTTTTGGTTACATGATTCCATGTGTTATTTCATAGTTTTGATGTCTTCACTAGTATTCTACAATGTAGAAAATAGTAAAAATAAAGAAAAACCCTTGAATGAGTAGTTGTGTCCAAACATTTGACTGGTACTGTATATATTCCATTAAATGGATTTCCAAAATGTGCCAGACAATATTTGCCCTTATACGGAAAATAAATAGATTTGAAAAAATCTGGGTGTGTTCTGGTGACATCCAAAGAGCATATTAAAGGGTCAATATGCAGTTGTTACATAGAATACCTTTATATGTCCAGGAATGTATGTCCCCATTGACTCTTGAAGAATATAACTTAGAAATGCTTCATAAGTTTAGGTCAACTTTCCTACCGCATCAGAACCCAAAATATAAGCTTATTTTACACCAATGTTTGTAAACAAACACTGTATACCCTTAAAACAATGGTTAAAACTATCCTTTTGATATCATGGGTGGTCAGTCGTTGCATCTATAGCCCGGTCTATGTATTTGAGAGTGGTTACATTTCTCCAACCCCATCCCTCAACTTTTTACCAAAACAGTGGCGGGGAAAACATTTAGTTATTGTTTCAACTGTGGATTGTCCCTTTAAAGCACTTTCAGGCTTTGTGGTTTTGACTCCAAATGTTTCCATCTTTTCCAATGGAAATGCAAAAGCATTGCTTGAGGCAGCTAAGAGTATTGACTGTGTCTAATCGAAAGTCTTTTTTTTTATATTATTTTTGTTCAATGCAAGTATACAGGGTCAAACTATAAAAGTGGCATTTAAGCAGAAACCAATTGGAACAATGTGGACCATTCGTTTGTCAGGTTGTTTCTCTCAAGAGGAATGATGAAACAAACTAAAGTGCACCAAAATGTAAAAAAGGAAGGAATGTTTGTTTTGTCCAGATCATTTCAATCATTGTTTATGGTTCATCGAATCAAGATCATATGGGTTATATGACCAGACACTAATTCAATCAACTGAACTGTTCAAATCAACAGAACATCTCACCCACTGGTTTTCCTTGCGGCCAGGTAGCACAGATGGTAGCTTTGCACCTATGTGAGCCAAGTCAAGATTCATTAGGAAAGCAAGCTAACATTAGCTAGTGTGCCAGCTTTACGGTATTGCTTGGCATGGCCCTGATAGGCATACTCAAAACTATCGCGATGAGTATTACAACTGTCATTTACAGTCATGCCAGCATTTGTCAAGTAACTTCCAATGGTTCTCCTAATACAAGCACCTGTTAGCTAGGGTGCTAATAACAGAGAGTAATGCTTTTGTCACTATAGTTCTATAATAAGTCACAACAGCTGATGGCTCTCATGATTGTGACCGAGTCAGGCAGGCCTTGACAGGGGAGCATCAAGTGTTGCCACGTTGGTAATGTTGTTAGGTCTATGTTACTTGAGTAGAACATTTCTACTCCAAATATAGAGAAATATATAGCGAGCATACATTTATTGGAGGTTAAGTATTTTGGTATTTATGTTTGACTTCTAGTTTGTTATACTCTCACTTGTGTCACATTCAAAATCTTATCAAGTCAACTTATAGCTATTGCCCATCAATAGAATGTCAGTCAATAAAACAGTTTAAACATGACAATAGTATTTGAAAGTGGACCAAAAAGTGAACCAATATTAACCCCTAAGCCCACTACATTCAGGATAGATTCATCTTGATTTTTCAACAGGTTTACATTTAATTACTGTAAAGTATAGTCAGTATGAATTTGTTCAAAGGTTCATACCATATATAACTTCATATGAACTGGCAGTGTTACTGCAAGTGTTTCTTTCATCATGGTATACACAGTATTGTTTGTTGTATTTTTACTGTAATTTTACCTTCTGGTTGCTCAGGATGGTACTAGTAGCTTGTATTCTTCCAAGTTGCTTAAGAAAAGGTGCTAAGGCTAGATGTTTATTTGAGATGGAGCTGAGAATATTGTTAAATACATTTATAGTATGTAAAAAAAAAAAAAACTATAATTCAAGCCACTGGCCTGGAAACAAACATTTATGCCAACAGACCCTGCCTCTTCAATTTTAGTCTCTTCTGAGAAAAATTATAGGGAAATGTACATGTTGCTGTATTGTAATGATCCTCATTCTAGTACCATTTTCATAAACTGTTGTTTTGGGTTAGAGTTTTGTACAGGTATGTTTATGTATGAACTTATTGTAATGATTTTAGGCTATCCGAATATTGATAATTTGTTATTAATATTAATGTTTTCAGTTTACGTATAAGCCTTAACTATTTTATCATTGAACAACCATTTTATTTCCATATTCTGTATTGTGTTCTTCAGTATTCAGTCTAGTAAACATTTTTATTTTTCCGCATGGAATATCCAAACTGTAATCTGTATATTAATGAACTGTTAACCCATATTCTCTATGAAAAGATGTGTAGATTTATTACACCTCTTTCTTTGTGATTTCATATAAAGTTTTTAGACAACTTAATATGCACACAAGACTGAGAAGTAAAACTAATATCAATGTTTTAAAAAAACTCTTTACCTTGTTTAATAAACAGACAGTTAAACAAAAAAATTGTACTGCATAACTTTGATGAATAATTTAAAACCAAACAACAGTTTGCAGCCACACAGCATGTAAAACATGGGTTGAATATTGTATTCACCATTCAATATTGCAACATTTATCATCAACATGATCGTTTGACCTTCTGTTCCAAGATATGACCTGGAGTTTATTCATTAGGAACCAGACAGAAGTAAACAGTCGAAACGGGGAGGGACTAACCTGAACTTGTCCAATAAGAAACAAAAATGTTCAGATGCCCAAATTTTTGCTTCTGTTTGGCACTAATGAATACACCCCAGGTGCACTTAAACTAAACAAAGGAATCAAACACACATGGGAAGATTGAATGACCTTTATTTATGAAAATACATGTTTATTATCTTTATAAAAAAAATCACATTTACATTAGTACCTAAAAGTTCATGTTAATTACTCTAATGAATATGACTGTTAATAGCAAGCATTATTTGTAGATTGATATTCCCTCTCAGTTTAGCAGCAGGACAGAGCATTACACTTTATCATTACAGGCACCTTGAAGACAAAATGGAGGATTACAAAGCACATCATACCATATTATTTAATGTACATTCCTTGCTGAATCAATCTCTAAAGGCTACAGTGAATGATTGTAAGTTGTCAGTGGCTAAATAAAAAGGTTAAAATTCCATGTTTATAAAACATTGCTAAATTAAATAATCGCTTTGTGGTTAAAACATCTAAGAGTTATACTACACAAACTTATAAATCTATAGTGAAAAATAAATGCATTACTGTAACAGATGATCAAATGATGTGTATACTGTGAATATGGTATTTTCCAAGACTACCAAGCAGGCCCTAACCTCGACAAGATAATAATGTCACTCCCACAAAAGTTACATAAAAAATAAGCAGCTTTTTTTTCTTTTTTAATGATAAAGTACCTAAAAACACTGACCTCTAAATGGGCATGCAAGTGGATCCCATTCAAAGCAAAACAAACTATTGTAAAACTTGCTATCTTTCTTAAAATGTTTAACCTTTATTTAACTAGGCAAGTCAGTTGAGGACAAATTCTTATTTTACAATGATGGCCTAACCCGGACGACGCTGGGCCAATTGAGCGCCGCCTTATGGGACTCCCGATCACGGCCGGTTATGATACAGCCCGGGATCGAACCAGGGTCTGTAGTGACGCCTCTAGCACAGATGCTGCGCCACTCGGGAGAATCTCTTACATAAGTGACAACAAACGGTATTGTTCGCCATTTTAAAACGCATTTTAGTTAAGAACATAATGAACAGAGGTATAGTATAGTCTACACCAGAGTACAGGTTTGTAGTGGTTTGAGTGATAATATTAGGATTGCTAATAATGGCTATTTGAAAGCCAACAATCTGCTTCTTAGCATTAGGCTACACACACATACTGTATCTGCCTCATTACAACACATCCAGTTGTATGTAACATTCTCATCCTCGTAACACCATTGGTCCACTCAGAAAACACGTTTGTAAACTTAACAGATACGCCTTGAACCACGTTAAGACAATCTCAGAAAACATCCTAAAACATATTACAATCCCAAAAGGCATGAGTTTTTCATAGAAAATAAAATGCCAACAATGGATTTAAGTTAAATCCTACAGCTACTGTTTCACTTCCACATTCCTCAGAATGTAAACCAACTCGAGCATGTTCTAAAAAAAAGTGATAATTTCAAATGGCTCTTTCACACCACTGTCATTTAATTGTTACTATTGTACATTGATGTCAGACACATGCAGTAAGGGCCAAAAGTATTGGGACAGTGACAATTGTTTTGTTGTTTTGCCTCTGTACTCCAGCACTTTGGATTTGAGGGTATTTTCATCCATATTGGGTGAAACGTTTAGAAATTACAGCACTTTTTGTACATAGTCCCATGATTCTAGGGAACCAAAAGTTTTAGGGAAAATGTACTTATGATATTTATGCCTGTAATTTTCTCACTCATCATTATTCACGATTCATTAAATTATTATCCGTAATCATGGTAGCATCCACATGAATGTAAAAGTATTTAGAAACATATTCTTATTTACAATAAAAGTTCATCCAAAATGAACCAATACATTATTTACCATGAATTTCTATTAGGCACAAACTTTTTTGAAACACAACCAAAACAAACTGCAAATGCATCCGACAAGTTTGTAGAGTCACAAGCTTAATGTAGTCATTGCGTGCTAGGAATATGGGACCAAATACTAAACTTTTGACTATTAATACACACAAGTGAATTTGTCCAAATACTTTTGGTTCCGTAAAATGGGGGGACTATGTACAACAAGTACTGTGGTTTCTAAACGATTCACTTGATATGGATGAAGATACCATAAAATTAAAGCTGAGAGTCTGCACTTGAACCAAAGTCATTGTACCATTTCAAATCCAAAGTGCCGGAGTACAGAGCCAAAACAATAAAATATGAGTGACTTTACAAATACTTTTGTACCTCACTGTATTAGTGTAGAAATTGTGACGCTAGTATCTAGAACAATTTTTTTTTTTTAAAGTTACCAGTCTTTTCCTTGAATACAAAGACACACATTTGATTCAATGTAAATGTAGTCATACCACCTCCAGACCTTCATAAGGCTCCATGTTCAGTTTGGCCTTATTTTCTGAATATAAAGACCATCGTAGCATTTGGAGGATTTAAAATTAAGTGCATCCACATTTAGTGCATCCAAAAAAGACCATATCTTAGTTAACTAGTTACTTCCACTTCCAATCGAATAGTTGCACTTAAGCTCAAAATCACACAAGTCACTGTTCAAAATACTATTTTCAATATTTGCCATTGACACACTCCCACAGACTTAACCAGCCAAACCCCCAAAAGCTCACTTTTCAAACATCCCACTGTGAACACAAGGGAGATAAGGCAGCAGCTGCAAGCCAAATGAGGGAGTCAGTGGTATAATTCCACAATTCAAACTGTGTTCCACAGGCAAAGCAGAAAAGACCATGAATTGTCGTTATAGTGGAGGCATCGCATTAAAAATTCTCACAACTGTCTATTTTGTACACAATGACATAATTGTCTTGTAAAATCAACACTCGGGTCAACACCTCAAAGGTAAGTAACAGTAGCCTCAGCTTCTTGGCTTCCTTAGAGACTTGGAAGAATGGTAACGCAGAGACCAAGACTAGAGTAACAGTGACAGATTCTCCTGTGGTCAATGGAGTAGTCATTTTGTATACCAGTGTCCTCACCACCCTTTAACCCCTTCCTCATACCTAGTCACTCCCCACACTAATCACTTTCTGGTCACTGGTCACTGGTCACTCTCCTCTGGGTCTTTGGTGTCTGGGGGAGCTACAGGAGAGGTGAGGTTCAGGTAGCCCAGTTCAAAGGACTGCAACTGGGAATGGGGCGTGGAGGACGACGTCTGGATGCCCTCCACGCGCTCGCCCACCTTCACCCGGCAGATGGCATTGAGGATGCCCAGAGGGTCACACGCACCTGATGTCAGACTGCAGACAGACAGGTGGTTACTGTAAGAACAATGGATGAATGGTGCCAGAAGTTATGAATGACCTTGCTACAAGTGCAGTTAAAATGTTGTTCAAGCCCAGAGCAGTCACAATGTTGAAGAGCAGCTTCAAATAAGAACATACAAGCAAGTCATGTAGTATGCCCGGAGTATATTTATGACCAAAAATATAAAAAACATGGGCCCAACACTTTACACAAGTGTTGGTCCCATGTTTCATGAGCTGAAATAAAATATCCCAGAAATGTTCCATGTGCACAAAAAGCTTATTTCTCTCAAATGTTGTGTGCTTAGTACGTTGTTGGTAGTACGTCCAAACGGCCTCACAACCGCAGACCATGTGCATGGCGTCGTGTGGGGGTGAGTGGTTTCCTGATGTCAACATTGTGAACAGAGTGCTCCATGGTAGAGGTGGGGTTATGGTATGGGTAGGCATAAGCTACGGACAACGAGCACAATTGCATTGTATCGATGGCAATTTGAATGCACAAAAATAACGTGACAAGATACTGTGAGGACCATTTTTTAAGGTGACCCGCAGATGCATATCTTTATTCCCAGTCATGTGAAATCCATATATTAGGGTCTAATGAATTTATTTCAATTGGCTGACTTCCTCATATGAACTGTAACTCCGTAAAATGAATGAAATTGTTGCATGTTGCACTTATATTTTTAAACAATAACTATATGCAATATATTGTATGCATCTATGCAATTTGTACCTTAATGTTGACTTATGAAGGATGCTGTCGTTCGCAAGACTTTCAGAAGGAAACATTTTCTTGATATCCTGGGGGGGAGCAGATGAAAAATTAGTTAGGAAAACATGATGCTCTTTTGTGCCAATGTCAGGGACTATGGGATTGGTACCTCTAGGTTGCAGAGCGATTGTGATTGGACGTTCCTCAGAGCCCGCTCTAGCGTTCCGACTTGATTGGCCAACTTTAAAGTTCTTTCCTGAAGTTGTCTGTTCTCCACCTCCAGAAAGTTGACCCTGAAAGAGAAATTTGGTAAAAGACCAAGTCCATAGTACGGCAAGAACAGCTCAAATAAGCAAAGAGAAATGACAGTCTATCATTCCTTTAAGACATAAAAGTCAGTCAATGCGGAAAATTAAGAACTCTGAAAGTTTCTTGAAGTGCAGTCGCAAAAATCATCAAGCGCTATGATGAAACTGGCTCTCATGAGGACCGCCACAGGAAAGGAAGACCCAGAGTTACCTCTGCGGCAGAGGATGAGTTCATTAGAGTTACCAGCCTCAGAAATTGCAGCCCAAATAAATGCTTCAGAGTTCAAGTAACAGATACATCAACATCAACTGTTCAGAGGAGACTGCATGAAATCAGGCCTTCATGTTTGAATTGCTGCAAAGAAACCACTACTAAAGAACACCAATAAGAAGAGACTATCTTGGGCCAAGAAACACAAGCAATGGACATTTGACCAGTGGAAATCTGTCTTTTGGCCTGATCTCCAAATTTGAGATTTTTGGTTCCAACTGACGTATCTTTGTGAGATGCAGAGTAGGGGAACGGATGATCTCTGCATGTGTAGTTCCCAACGTGAAGCAAGGAAGAGGAGGTGTGATGGTGCTTTGCTGGTGACACATTGATTTATTTAGAATTCAAGGCACACTTAACCAGCATGTCTACCACAGCATTCTGCAGCGATATGCCTTTTTCAACAGGACAATGACCCAAAACACACCTCTAGTCTATGTAAGGGCTATTTGACCAAGAAGGAGAGTGATGGAGTGCTGTATCAGAGGACCTGGATTCCACAATCACCTGACCTCAACCCAATTGAGATGATTTGGGATGAGTTGGACAGCAGAGTGAAGGAAAAGCATCCAACAAGTGCTCAGCATATGTGGGAACTCCTTCAAGACTGTTGCAAAAGCATTCCAGGTAAAGCTGGTTGAGAGAATGCCAAGAGTGTGCAACGCTGTCATCAAGGTAGAGGGTGGCTTCTTTGAAGAATCTCAAATATAAAATACATTTTTATTTGTTTAACTTTTTTTGGCTACTACATGATTCCATGTGTTATTTCATAGTCTATGTCTTCACTATTATTCTACAATGTAGAAAATAGTAAAAAGAAAAACCCTTAAATAAGTAGGTGTGTCCAAACTTTTGTCTGGTAATGTACCTTAAGGGACAGTTCGGCAAAATTACATACTGTAAAACTTGTATTAATAGCCCAGGAGTTTATTTGCTTAAATCACTGAACACAACTGCCGTTTATTAGAGATAGGCTTCTATTTGAGCCAGTCTTCCATTTCCTAAATGCACACAGCTTTTGCTCATTTGCATAGTTATTTGTTTAATTCCAGCATTCACGTCCAGCATTTTAATACATTTCTTAATTTCCTGCACTAATGTGTTATCATATACACACTGTAACCACGTTTCCATCCAGAGTTTATGCGAGTCATACCATATTTAAAAACAATCACAAAAGTTTCAGTACAATTTTTTAAATGCTGACAGAACTTGTTTATTCAACATCTTTATGTCTGTAAAATGAAGTGTGAAAAATGGTGGTGGAAAATATTGAAATAATAATCATATAGAAGTAAGCTTTGAGGCACGCGATGATATGGTGTGTGGTTCTCCCATTACGACTCAGGGAAAACATGAGGTTGATTAGGCTACAGAAGAAATAAGTCATGATGAATTTCACAGGGTGGTGAAAGTGAATGGTGGTCTTGATGCTCCTTTCCAATAAATATCTAGGGTCTTATTTTACTGACATGTTCGATGCTTGACTGCCATTTGACCCCCAAAAAATGCTGACCACAACACTTGCGTTGCAAAATAAATGTAGTCATACATGTTATTCAATCATTGCACCCACGTGCGCCAACAAGCGTTGGAGTAGCCAGGCGCTAAAATAGAATTTGGTTCGATTTGTGACGCTTGATGCGCAGCAAGTACTGCCGCTCCCATCTCCTCATTGGTTTTTAGGAGCATATACCCACGTGGATGTTTGAAAGATGAACTGAGGTCCACCCTCCAGTCCAGTTGGTAGTGGTAATGCACCTTAAAAGTTGGTTGCCAACCGTCATATAAAGTCCAAAGAAGAAGAAGCCTGAAAGAGGATAGATTTCTAGAAACAAACTTTTACCCTTTTATCTGTGGATTATTTGTTGGAGTAGAGGACCTTGTGCATATCAGGTAAAATAACAACCCAATGTTTATATCCCAGGACAAATTTGCTAGCAACTGCAAGCTAGCTAGCTAAGATGCCATAAATGTTTAATGCTTTTTTACCTGTCCCCAAATGAATACAGATGGTTCAGAGTTCGTCTTGATATTTCAACCTGCGTGTCCTGATCGCGTCTGCTGTGGGTGGACAAAATCAACATACACGCGATGGCGGCGCACGAGCGTTCTGGCCAGCATGTTAGGCTTTCCATAATAATCTCATCATGTTGACTAGACTACCTGCACAGCCCACCCACACTGTATCTGCGAGCTGTTGGCTAGAGCACACGTACCAAGACCATAGTAGGCACATTTGCTATTCAACGCAACAGTTGTGACAAAAGCTGTTGAAAATGCAATGAAAAGACATTGAACTTTAGATTTTATTTGGTACATGAAAACATAAGCGAAAAAATACATTTTGTCTGCACTACATCATCACGCAGTGATTATTTATCCACAACCAGTCCGTTTGGTGGAAACACCACTGGTGGAAAAATGCAAATATTTTCTTTATGCTTAAAAAGAAATATTCCCATAAATCGGTTGCCAATTTAATGGAAACCTAGTTAATGTCATTTTTCTTTTGTCTTAGTATACCGCCATAAAAATAATAATATATTACTTTTCCTTGACAGACTGTGCATTTCCTGCAGTTGTACTTTCACCACTAGAGGGCGATCTGCCAATTACTGACTGTTTTCTTCGAGCCAGTTAGCTTGCAGTTCTCAGCTGTTGGCAGCCAATGGCTAGTTGTTTCTTACTGGCGATAAAAATGGATGATTGACATTTTTTTGAGTCAATACTGAATTATTTAATGTAACAAATCAAACCTCAAACAATTCATTAAGATCCTGTGTTTATTTGAAACAGGGATTTATTTGCTGAAATGACCGGCTTTTAGAAAAGTGACAGGTGGCTATTCGCGTTTAATTGAAGTTTTACGGTATTTAGATATTTGTTCCCTTACCTTGAAAGCAGTCTATGGAGAAGCAGTGACTGAAATTCACACCTTGGTTTTGTGGAACTTTCCCTAATTCCGCTGAACTATACCCAGGTGACTATGTTACAGCCGGAGTTGCGTGTGGTGAACACATTCACATCAACACTTGACCAAAAGACACACTCCTTAATTTGGCAGCCCCACCTTGCTTTAACTACTTATTACAAAAATAAGGAATGGGGCTAGAGAAATGTAACCACACGCAAATTCATAGATAGAGTATTCAGTACCTGTGCTGAACATTGGAGGCCTTTCTCAGGCCGTTGCTCCCCATCTCCTCTGCCTCGCTCATCCTCCTCAGAAGTTCTCTCTTCTCTACCAGCAATTTTTCATTCTCCTCCATAACTGTCCTGATCCAGTCTTTCTCCTGCATACCATAAGAGAGGAAGAGAGGTAGAGTCCTTCAAGGCTATCATCACTATTATTACTACTACAGCAACTGCTCATGCCACATCTCAATGCCCTCTCAGACAACAGACACTGTGACACTACAGATGCCACTCTTTTCAAAAAGGGCAGACAAACCCATCTAGGGATGTTGAAATTTAGCATAGAGCATTGGATGATTGTTACTTCAATGTGTCAATGTGTTTGTACCTGTCCCTGTTCATGAAATGAACCATGAAACGAATGAAATGACTGAAAACGGACAGACTGATTGACAGACAGACTGACCTTGTGGGAGAGGCTGGAGGCCAGGGCAAGGTCGTTCTCCAGTTTCTGGATGGTGCGGTCTCTCTGGGCCGTGGCCATCAGGAAGATCTGCTTGGCCTTCCTCAGCTTGGTCTTGTGCTGCGACTGTTTCTCATTGTACTTCCTGTAATGTGGAACGGGGAGGTGGGAGAGATGTTGGAGCGTTCATGATGTGTCTTTGAGGTGTAGTTTAATATCAGTCTATAGTGTTTATGGTATTCATGAAGGAAGTCATCTTAATGTTTGTGTACAGTAGGTCACTGGAGAGGGTGGTGTGTGTGAGCAAATGTGCCCATATATATATATACCCTTTTCACACTATTGTGCACAAACTACCCGAACTGTGCTGACTGATATTCCCTTTCCAGCAGAGTTCCAGCAACTGGTGGGATACATAGCCAGGCCAGTTTGGTACAGTACTGTGAAAATCCTTTTATAGGCTACTTGATGAACAGGCTTCTGACCTGATGTAAGTGTCCAGCTGTGTGATGACCTGCTGGAGCTCCTCCTGGAGCCGTTCACTCTCCTGCTGACTGGCCACCAACTCCTCTCCCAGCTGAAGACACGACTTCTGGCTCTCTCTCTGCTGCAGACCAGAGCATGCATACGCAAAACACAACGTTCAATCTGTACTCCTATTACTAGGGTTGACCCCATGGAGTCGAATTGACGAATATCAAATTATACAAATTACCTGATTTGAATAGTCACGAAATGACATTTTTAACCTGAAGCTCGGCCTTTAAAAATACATACACTACTCAAAACATTAGCTTATAAAAGTTGAATGAGGGCAGGGAAAAGTAACAGAACTACGGGATTGGAAACTCGCTTCAGAGATAGATCCTGTAGGTATAATATTTGAGATAATTTAAAAAACATTAGCTGGTCCATGTTGCCATGGAACAAATAAAAAAAGTCCCAAAAGTGCGAACCCCACGCCCCTGGCATTCTTGACAGACTAAAACAAACGCTCCAAGTTTTTGAAAAATTTCGAATTGTATTTTAACCCACGTCTGGGCCCAGTATCTACTGACCTCCTCTCTGGCCTTGCCATGCTCGGCTTCCAGGACAGCTAGGCGTGTCTCCAGCTGCTGTGTGAGGTGTCTGAGCTCTGAGTTGTTGCGTCCCAGTGATACCTCCTTCCCCCTCAGAGAACGCACCTGCTGCTGCAGCTCCTCCTCCCTCTGCTCCAACAGCTTCCTGTTCAAAGGGGCAGGGATGTGGGGGCATGAGATACAGCCATAGTGAGATCAGGCACTCTATGTTAGGTGATGGTACTTTTAAAAGTGGCATCCTTTTTAATATAAATGTGCACTTTTCTTTGCACTGATATTCTCGCACTGGCTCGATACACACACACACTACAACAAACATAGACACACGCTACATACACTCACACAAACATATTGATGTCACTCACTCACACACTCCTCACATATGCTGCGGCTACGGTTTATCATCTATCCTGATTGCCTAGTCACCATTACCCCTACCTACATGTACATATTACCTCAATTACCTCGTACCCCTGCACATTGAGTCGGTACCGGTACTCCTTGTACATAGCCTTGTTAATTATATTTTATTGTGTTACTATTTCCTTGCTAAACTTGTCTTACTTATAACCATTTCACAGTAAAGTCTACACCTGTTGTATTTGGAGCATGTGACGAATAAAATCTGATTGAGCTACGAGTCTCTTTTTCAATGTGATCCCTGGAGGCCTTTTCTTCTGTCCTACAGCTCACTCAATGATCTTTAAAGGCTGCGGGGGTAAAAGCAATATAGTAGTGAGTGAGAGAGAGAGAAAAGATCCAAAGTAGTGTATTTTATAAAGTGCCCTGGTGTGCCTCAGCAGACTATTATTCTCTGACTGTAGAGTACCACAGTATGAGTTATAATTCCCATAAAACATAGCAGTCAGTTTTTCCACCATTCATTTTCTCCATAGAGGATTTTAAAAACACTTAAAATAAGAGCTGCTTCTCATCTAGGCTTACCCTGGCGTGATGTTTTGATAGCCGTGTAAAAGCCAATTTATGCTTGATCGGAAAATGTGGTCTAAAGCGCCGTATGGACGGTGGTGACGTAATTGGGAGCCTCCGGAGGCACGCAGGGGCCAAATTGAGCTCCGCACCGACTCTCAAATTTTGTAACAATGCGGAGGGCTCCGTATAGCTCTGCAGGTCCTGTATAAACAAACCCACTTCCTTGACAACAGCAAGAAGTACAGTATAAATGCCCTGATTTCTGCACGGCCAATGCAGACGGACGATTGACCATGCAGCGCCATGTCTTGTGCAAGTTTTACATTTGTATTTTATTTCACCTTTATTTAACCAGGTAGGCAAGTTGAGAACAAGTTATCTTTTACAATTGCGACCTGGCCAAGTAAAAGCAAAGCAGTTCGACACATACAACAGAGTTACACATGGAGTAAAACAAACATACAGTCAATAATACAGTGCTTTGCGAAAGTATTCGGCCCCCTTGAACTTTGCGACCTTTTGCCACATTTCAGGCTTCAAACATAAAGATATAAAACTGTATTTTTTTGTGAAGAATCAACAACAAGTGGGACACAATCATGAAGTGGAACGACATTTATTGGATATTTCAAACCTTTTTAACAAATCAAAAACTGAACAATTTGACTTGTTTGTTGTTTATCCATGTGTAACTCTGTTGTTGTCTGTCTCACACTGCTTTGCTTTATCTTGGCCAGGTTGCAGTTGCAAATGAGAACTTGTTCTCAACTAGCCTACCTGGTTAAATAAAGGTGAAACAAAGGGAGGTAAAGGCAAAAAGAGGCCAATGTGGCGAAGTAAATACAATATAGCAAGTAAAACACTGGAATGGTAGATTTGCAGTGGAAGAATGTGCAAAGTAGAAATAGAAATAATGGGGTGCAAAGGAGCAAAATAAATAAATAAATACAGTAGGGGAAGGGGTAGTTTGGGCTAAATTATAGATGGGCTATGTACAGGTGTAGTAATCTGTGAGCTGCTCTGACAGCTGGTTCTTAAAGCTAGTGAGGGAGATAAATGTTTCCAGTTAAAGATTTTTGTAGTTTGCTCCAGTCATTGGCCGCAGAGAACTGGAAGGAGAGGCGGCTAAAGGAGGAATTGGTTTTGGGGGTGACCAGAGAGATATACCTGCCGGAGCTCGAGCTGAGGTAAGGGGGGACTTTAACTAGCAGGGTCTTGTAGATGACCTGGAGCCAGTGGGTTTGGCGACGAGTATGAAGCGAGAGCCAGCCAACGAGAGCATATAGGTTGCAGTGGTGGGTAGTATATGGGGCTTTGGTGACGAAACGGATGGCACTGTGATAGACTGCCTCCAATTTATTGAGTAGTGTATTGGAGGCTATTTTGTAAATGACATCGCCAAAGTCGAGGATCGGTAGGATGGTCAGTTTTACGAGGCTATGTTTGGCAGCATGAGTGAAGGATGCTTTGTTGCGAAATAGGAAGCCAATTCTAGATTTCATTTTGGATTAGAGATGTTTGATGTGAGTCTGGAAGGAGAGTTTACAGTCTAACCAGACACCTAGGTATTTGTAGTTGTCCACATATTTTAAGTCGAACCGTCCAGAGTAGTGATGCTGGATGGGCGGGCAGGTGCAGGCAGCGATCGGTTGAAAAGCATGCATTTAGTTTTACTTGTATTTAAGAGCAGTTGGAGGCCACGGAAGGAGAGTTGTATGGCATTGAAGCACGTCTGGAGGGTTGTCTACAGTGTCCAAAGAAGGGCCAGAAGTATACAAAATGGTGTCGTCTGTGTAGAGGTGGATCAGAGACTCACCAGCAGCAAGAGCGACATCATTGATGTATACAGAGAAGAGAGTCGGCCCGAGAATTGAACCCTGTGGCACCCCCATAGAGACTGCCAGAGGCCCGGACAACAGGCCTTCCGATTTGACACTGAACTCTTATCAGAAGTAGTTGGTGAACCAAGCAAGGCAATCATTTGAGAAACCAAGGCTATCGAGTCTGCCGATGAGGATGTAGTGATAGACAGAGTCAAAAGCCCTGGCCACGTCAATGAATATGACTGCACAGTATTGTTTCGTATCGATGGCGGTTAAGATATCGTTTAGGACCTTGAGTGTGGCTGATGTGCACCCATGACCAGCTCTGAAACCAGATTGCACAGCGGAGAAGGTGCGGTGGGATTCGAAATGGTCGGTAATCTGTTTGTTGACTTGGCTTTCGAAGACCTTAGAAAGACAGGGTAGGATAGATATGGGTCTGTAGCAGTTTGGGTCTAGAGTGACCCCCCCTTTGAAAAGGGGGATGACCGCAGCTGCTTTCCAATCTTTGGGAATCTCAGACGACATGAAAGAGAGGCTGAACAGGCTAGTAATAGGGGTTGCAACAATGTCGGCAGATAGTTTTAGAAAGAAAGGGTCCAGATTGTCTAGCCCGGCTGATTTGTAGGGGTCCAGATTTTGCAGCTATTTCAGAACATCAGTTGACTGGATTTGGTAGAAGGAGAAATGGGGAAGGCTTGGGCGAGTTGCTGTGGGGGGGGTGCAGTGCTGTTGACCGGGGTAGGGGTAGCCAGGTGAAAAGCATGGCCAGCCATAGAAAAATGCTTATTGAAATTCTCAATTATAGTGGATTTATCGGTGGTGACAGAGTTTCCTATCCTCAGTGCAGTGGGCAGCTGGGAGGAGGTGTACTTATTCTCCATGAACTTTTGAGTTTGTGTTGATACAAATTGACAAAACACCTGTTAGCAAAGGTGTCAGCTAGAGATGACATGCAGGAGCCTGCAGGGATTTGTAGTTTTGCATGATGATGTCTACATTGATGCTAATTAGCATTTTCAAATCAGAGTAAATAGAGCCAAATATATTTATAAAAGAGTCGCCTTGTCCGAGAGAGATTTACATGCTTATCAAAATGTCACGCCAGGGTAAGCCTACACAAACACAGCCCTTATTTTAAGTGTTTCTAAGTGTTTTTCCCCTATGGGGAAAATGTATGGTGTTTGACAGCTAGGTTTTCTGGGCATTATGACACCTCCAATGTGTGGCTCTGCACCAACCCTCACCATCACACACACACACACACACACTACGAGTTGGAAAAGGAACCAGACTAAATTGAATTGAAATGAGTTAACCACTTGGGGGCAAATCCTTTGACATCAATTCATGACTAAGTGAAAATTTGACTTATGTGGAAGTTACCAATAGCCCCTTGACCAGTGCGGGTCAACGGGATATTCAGCTATCCAATGCCTCTGCTTTCTTTACACTAGTAATCACCTCTGGAGCTGGTCCTCCAGCTGTCTGGCTCGGAGAGAGGAGAGGGTGTCGGACATGTCCCTACTGTCCCTCTCTAGCCGGCTGGTCTCCCCGGCCCGGGCTTCCTCCAGACGAAGCTGGTGGTGGGCACTCTTCAGCTTCTGCTGCAGCTCCAACACCTACAGAACACAGCCAGGTCACAGCAAGGGGTTCACTTACATGAAAGAATATAAATACTTTTTGGAGGTTCCAAAAAGCTTTATAGTTTCAAAAGTATAAATATTGGGTGAAATACCTGATAACTTACACAATAGAGAAAAGTACCTCTTGAAGGTCCTACTGGCAGCCAGTAAAAAGGCTATCATTAAGAAATGGCTACAAAAAGACCCTCCCACAGTAACAGAATGGATAGACATTGTAAAAGAAATACACCACATGGAGCGTATGACCTTTGCTTTAAGAACACAAGAAGAGAGAGGTCAGGAATACTGGGAAAAAGGGGTTTCATACTTGAAAAAGGTCTAATTCAAAGATGTCAATGTAACTAATATGATGAAGGTATGACGTGCACTGTAACTCCCAGATCTTTTTTGTTGTTCTTTTATTTTACTTTACTTGTGTTCCTACAATAAAAACAAAGTATAAAAAAAGAACAACAAAAAAAAGTATAAATATTAGCAAAAAAATTTATGGCAAACTAAGTTGAGCCAAGCTGCATATTATAAAGTTAGATTGGTGTGTCTGGCTTAAACTGTTGAAGAACAGGATGTGTTGATGTGTTTGCACTGAAAGGACAAATGTTTCTGTAAAATATGATGAATCAAAAACCCTAAATGGCATGTTCCACTATCGCTAAGCAATCATGATGGCTCAGTATTGAGTGAGAACTGAGGAACCTTCTTGTCTGCGGAGATGACGCGGACTCTCTCTGCTTGAAGCTCCTCCTGCAGGCTTGTGTTGGTGTTGTGGCTCTGCCCGCTGCGGGCCAGCTCCAGTTCCAGCTCTCGGAGCCTGTGCTGTAGCCGCTCCATCTCCGCAGCCTGCCCCGAGCCACTCTTCTCTGCCTGGGAAAGCTTTGCCTGGGCCTGCTTTAGCTCCGCACACACCTGGGAAAGGAAGTCCACATTTCGAATCCCCAAAGCACAAAATGACTGTGTGCTGAAACTACAAATGTAAGTGTGGTGAAGATAATTACCTCTCACACACAATGACAGTGGATGAGCAGATGGATCTGGGCATGGGTGGTGATGTAAATGTTTGTATGCGTCTGTATGTTGTCGTTTGTATGTGTATGTTTTCTATTGTTAAAAAAATAAACATTAATGTTCAAAGGTTTGGGGTCACTTGGAAATGTCATTGTTTTTGAAAGAAAAATGTTTTTTTTTTTTTATCCACTAAAATAACATCAAATTGATCAGAAATACAGTGTAGACATTGTTAATGATGCAAATGACTATTGTAGCTGGAAACAGCAGATTTTTTATGGAATATCTACATAGGTGTACAGAGGCCCATTATCAGCAACCATCACTCAATGGCACGTTGTGTTAGCTAATCCAAGTTTTTAATTTTAAAAGGCTAATTGATCATTCGAAAACCCTTTTACAATTATGTTAGCACAGCTGAAAACTGTTGTGCTGATTAAAGAAGCAATACAACTTGCCTTCTTTAGACTAGTTGAGTATCTGAGAGTTGAGAGTTCTGTCCTACTATCCAGGTCTGTACTCAAACAGTACTTCTGCTTTTAACTTCTCCTTTTAAAAATCCACCTCTAAAAACAAGTATCTCACCGTTGCCACCTGCTATAGACCACCCTCTGCCCCCAGCTGTGCTCTGGACACCATATGTGAACTGATTGCCCCCCCCATTTATCTTCAGAACTCGTCCTGCAAGGTGACCTAAACTGGGACATGCTTAACACCCCAGCCATCCTACAATCTAAGATTGATGTCCTCAATCCCCACAAATATTATCAATGAACCTACCCGGTACCACCCCAAAGCCGTAAAAACGGACACCCTCATAGATATCATCCTAACCAACTTGCCCTCTAAATACACCTCTGCTGTTTTCAACCAAGATCTCAGTGATCACTCCCTCATTGCCTGCAGCCGTAATGTGTCAGCGGTCAAACGAACTCCACTCAAGACTGTCAAACGCTCCCTAAAACACTTCAGCAAGCAGGCCTTTCTAATCGACCTGGCCCGGGTATCCTGGAAGGATATTGACCTCATCCCGTCAGTAGAGGATGCCTGGTTATTTAAAAAATGCCTTCCTCACCATCTTAAATAAGCATGCCCCATTCAAGAAATTTAGAACCAGGAACAGATATAGCCCTTGGTTCTCTCCAGACCTGACTGCCCTTAACCAACACAAAAACATCCTATGGCGTTCCGCATTAGCATCGAACAGCCCCCGTGACATGCAACTTTTCAGGGAAGTTAGAAACCAATATACACAGGCAGTTAGAAAAGCCACGGCTAGATTTTCAAGCAGAAATTTGCTTCCTGCAACACAAACTCAAAAAAGTTCTGGGACACTAAAGTCCATGGAGAATTAATACACCTCCTCCCAGCTGCCCACTGCACTGAGGATAGGAAACTCTGTCACCACCGATAAATCCACTATAATTGAGAATTTCAATAAGCATTTTTCAATGGCTGGCCATGCTTTCTACCTGGCTACCCCTACCCAAGTCAACAGCACTGCACCCCCCACAGCAACTCACCCAAGCCTTCCCCATTTCTCCTTCTCCCAAATCCAGTCAGCTGATGTTCTGAAAGAGCTGCAAAATATGGACCCCTACAAATCAGCCGGGCTTGACAATCTGGACCCTTTCTTTCTAAAACTATCTGCCGAAATTGTTGCAACCCCTATTACTAGCCTGTTCAGCCTCGCTTTCGTGTCATCTGAGATTCCGAAAGATTGGAAAGCTGCCGCGGTCATCCCCCTCTTCAAAGGGGGTGACACTCTAGACCCAAACTGCTACAGACCTATATCTATCCTACCCTGTCTTTCTAAGGTCTTCGAAAGCCAAGTTAACAAACAAAGCCACGCTCAAGGTCCTAAATGACATCACAACCGCCATCGATAAGAGACATTACTGTGCAGCCGTATTCATCGACCTGGCCAAGGCTTTCAACTCTGTCAATCACCACATCCTCACTTGCAGACTCGATAGCCTTGGTTTCTTAAATGATTGCCTCGCCTGGTTCAACAACTAATTTTCTGATAGAGTTCAGTGTCAAATCGGAAGGCCTGTTGTCTGGGCCTCTGGCAGTCTCTATGGGGGTGCCATAGCGTTCAATTCTCGGGCCGACTCTCTTCTCTGTATACATCAATGATGTCGCTCTTGCTGCTGGTGAGTCTCTGATCCACCTCTACACAGACGACACCATTCTGTATACTTCTGGCCCTTCTTTGGACACTGTGTAAACAACCCTCCAGACAAGTTTCAATGCCAAATAACTTTCCTTCCCGTGGCCTCCAACTGCTCTTAAATACAACTAAAACTAAATGCATGCTTTTCAACCGATCGCTGCCTGCACCTGCCCAACCGTCCAGCATCACTACTTTGGACGGTTCGGACAACTACAAATACCTAGGTGTCTGGTTAGACTGTAAACTCTCCTTCCAGAGTCACATCAAACATCCCAATCCAAAGTTAAATCTAGAATTGGCT
Source organism: Oncorhynchus masou masou (assembly GCF_036934945.1). NCBI lineage: Eukaryota > Metazoa > Chordata > Actinopteri > Salmoniformes > Salmonidae > Oncorhynchus > Oncorhynchus masou. The sequence goes on from NC_088229.1 coordinate 34,647,180, forward strand.
TCCTATTTCGCAACAAAGCATCCTTCACTCATGCTGCCAAACATAGCCTCGTAAAACTGACCATCCTACCGATCCTCGACTTTGGCGATGTCATTTACAAAATAGCCCACAATAACCTACTCAATAAATTGGATGCAGTCTATAACAGTGCCATCCGTTTTGTCACCAAAGCCCCATATATACGACCCACCACTGCGACCTGTATGCTCTCGTTGGCTGGCTCTCGCTTCATACTCGTCGCCAAACCCACTGGCTCCAGGTCATCTACAAGACCCTGCTAGGTAAAGTCCCTCCTTATCTCCGCTCACTGGTCACCATAGCAGCACCCACCTGTAGCATGCGCTCCAGCGGGTATATCTTTGGTCACCCCCAAAACCAACTCCTCCTTCAGCTGCCTCTCTTTCCAGTTCTCAACTGCCAATGACTGGAACGAACTACTAAAATCTCTGAAACTGGAAACATTTATCTCCCTCGCTAGCTTTAAGCACCAGCTGTCAGAGCAGCTCACAGATTACTGCACATAACCCATCTATAATTTAGCCCAAACAACTACCTCTTCCCCTACTGTATTTATTTAGCTCCTTTGCACCACATTATTTCTACTTTGCACATTCTTCCACTGCAAATCTACCATTCCAGTGTTTTACTTGCTATATTCTATTTACTTCGCCACATTGGCCTTTTTTTGCCTTTACCTCTCTTATCTCACCTCCTTTGCTCACATTGTATATATAGACTTATTTATCTACTGTATATTTGTTTTACTCCATGTGTAACTCTGTGTTGTTCTATGTGTCAAACTGCTTTGCTTTACCTTGGCCAGGTCGCAATTGTAAATGAGAACTTGTTCTCAACTTGCCTACCTGGTTAAATAAAGGTGAAATAAATAAAAAATCTGGAGCATCAGCATTTTGTGGGTTCGATTACAGGCTCAAAATGGCCAGAAACAAAGACCTTTCTTCTGAAACTCATCAGTCTATTCTTGTTTTGCGAAATGAAGGCTATTCCATGTGAGAAATTACCAAGTCACTGAAGGTCTCGTACAACGCTGTGTACTACTCCCTTCACAGAACAGCGCAAACTGTCTCTAACCAGAATAGAAAGAGGAGTGGGAGGCCCCGGTGCATAACTGCGCAAGAGGACAAGTACATTAGAGTGTCTAGTTTGAGAAACAGATGCCTCACAAGTCATCAACTGGCAGCTTCATTAAATAGTACCTGCAAAACACCAGTCTCAATGTCAACAGTGAAGAGGCGACTACGGGATGCTGGCCTTCTAGGCAGAGTTCCTCTGTCCAGTGTCTGTTCTTTTGCTCATCTTAATCTTTTATTTTAATTGGCCAGCCTGAGATATGTCATTTTCTTTGCAACTCTGCCTAGAAGGCCAGCATCCCGGAGTAACCTCTTCACTGTTGACGTTGAGACTGGTGTTTTGCGGGTACAATTTAAATGAAGCTGCCAGTTTGATGTTATTTTAAAAATGGACAACAACAAAAAACAAAAAAGTGTTATTTCAAAAACAAGGGCATTTCTAAGTGACCCCAAAATTGTGAATGGTAGTGTACAGTCGTGGCCAAAGGTTTTGAGAATAACACAAATGTTAATTTTCACAAAGTCTGCTGCCTCAGTTTGTATGATGGGAATTTGCATATACTTCAGAATGTTATGAAGAGTGATCATATGAATTGCAATTAATTGCAAAGTCCCTCTTTGCCATGCAAATTAACCGAATCGCCTCCTCAAAATTCCACTGCATTTCAGCCCTGCCACAAAAGGACCAGCTGACATCATGTCAATGATTCTCTCGTTAACACAGTAGTTTGACAAGTACAAGGCTGGAGATCACTCTGTCATGCTGTTTGAGTTCGAATAACAGACTGGAAGCTTCAAAAGGAGGGTGGTGCTTGGAATCATTGTTCTTCCTCTGTCAACCATGGTTACCTGCAAGGAAACACATGTCATCATTGCTTTGCAGAAAAAGGGCTTCACAGGCAAGGGTATTGCTGCCAGTAAGATTGCATCTAAATCAACCATTTATCGGATCATCAAGAACTTCAAGGAGAGTGGTTCAATTGTTGTGAAGAAGGCTTCAGGGCGCCCAAGAAAGTCCAGCAAGCGCCAGGACCATCTCCTAAAGTTGATTCAGCTGCGGGATCGGGGCACCACCAGTACAGAGCTTGCTCAGGAATGGCAGCAGGCCAAGACTTTTGGAGGATGGCCTGGTGTCAAGAAGGGCAGCAAAGAAGCCACTTCTCTCCAGGAAAAACATCAGGGACAGAGTGATAGTCTGCAAAAGGTACAGGGATTGGACTGCTGAGGACTGGGGTAAAGTCATTTTCTCAGACGAATCCCCTTTCCGATTGTTTGGGTCATCCGGAAAAAAAGGTTGTCCAGAGAAGACAAGGTGAGCGCTACCATCAGTACTGTGTCATGCCAACAGTAAAGCATCCTGAGAACATTCATGTGTGGTGTTGCTTCTCAGCCAAGGGAGTGGGCTCACTCACAATTTTGCCTAAGAACACAGCCATGAGTAAAGAATGGTACCAACGCATCCTCCGAGAGCAACTTCTCCCAACCATCCAGGAACAGTTTGGTGATGAACAATGCCTTTTCCAGCATGATGAAGCACCTTGCCATAAGGCAAAAGTCATAAGTGGCTTGGGGAACAAAACATAAATATTTTGGGTCCATGGCCAGGAAACTCCCCAGACCTTAATCCCATTGAGAATTTGTGGTCAATCCTCAAGAGGCAGGTGGACTAACAGAAACCCACACATTCTGACAAACTCCAAGCATTGATTATACAAGAATGGGCTGCCATCAGTCAGGATGTGGCCCAGAAGTTAATTGACAGCATGCCAGGGCAGATTGCAGAGGTCTTGAAAAAGAACACTGCAAATTTTGAAGCTTTGCATCATCTTCATGTAATTGTCAATAAAAGCCTTTGACACTTATGAAATGCTTGTAATTATACTTCAGTATTCCTGACAAAAATATCGAAAAACACTGAAGCAGCAAACTTTGTGGAAATTAATGTGCCATTCTCAAACCCTTGGGCCACGACTGTATATGATTATATATATATATATATATATATATATATATATATATAAAAACAATGTTTTAAGAGGATAACAAGATAATGTCTAGGCTCGATGGGGGTACGATTTAACGGGCGAATCCTAACTTCCACTTAAGCATTTAAGTCTCAGTCCCATTGACATCAATGCATGACTAAGTGAAACTGTCAGTGAAAGTTAGAATTGGCCGTCAGTGAACATGTGGTAGTGTTAAGTGTACCTTGATCTTCTCCTGGTCCAGGAGGGCGTTGTGTCTCTTGAGGTCCAGGTTCTTCTCTCTCTCGTAGCGTAGCTCCCTCTCAGCCGAGGTGAACAGACTCTGGGCTCTCTGGAGGTCCTGCTTCAGCTGCTTGCTCTCCTCAGCTTTCTGCCCCAGCACAGAGTCCTGGGACTGGGGAGGGATTGGGGAAGAGGGATGGTGGGGGAACAGATAAGCCACTGAATTGGAAGGGCTGGTTCACCTCAAAAAGGAGAATATCAGCCAATATTTCAAAAAGTGCTGCGTGTAACACTTTTTCCCTGGCTTTATATTTGTGTTTATATTAGGGACTAGGCATTTTGTTTCTTAGACTTTAGTGCATCAGGTGTGACAGTAATTTGATTGAGTAATTTTGGCTTATCGTCCCGGGATAACGTTGAGTAATATTGGCTTATCGTTGTTCAGTGCATTATGCGTGACAGTATTGATTGAGTTACACTGACAGGCCGTTGAGGGGACATTGGGTAATGACCTTAGTGCGGGCCTGGGCCTCGTTGATCTGGGCCTGCAGGGCCAGCTGGTGCTGATTGGCCAGCTGCCGCTCCTCCTCCAGGGTGGCGTGCAGACGACTCAGCTCACACTTTAGAGACGCCAGCTAGGAGAGGAGTGCAGAGCACACACGCACGCACACACACAGAAAGACAGAGAGACACAAAATCTTTGTTATGGAAGATACATCAATTATCAGTGATTGTTTATGTATGTGGCGACACAATTCGATATTCATACATCCTTTGGCTTGTCATAAATCAGACAAGATGTTTTTCTATTTAAGATCCTATGGAAGTAACCATGTTCACCTTATGTTTCTATGTGAATGCTTATCCAGGTACCTGGTTGAGGCATTCATCTTTGGTCCTCTCTGTTAGGAGGAAGCTGTAGTCTGATTCTGGGGTATCCTGTCTGGGCCTGGTGGGTCCTGCGGTCTCCTGTCGGGTCTGGGTGGAGAGTTGGAGTTGTTCCCTGAGCCGGAGTAGCTCGATGCCCAGTCTCTCCTTCTCCCCTTCAGCGGACAGCTTCTCCCGGACCCGCTCACTCAGCTGGGCCTGGAGGTCTGCGGCCCGCCTCCTCTCCTGCACCATCTCATCCCTGAAATTTGGCATGGACAGGCAGACGTGGGAACTGTTACCGGGGCATCATTGAGTGTGACCTGACTAAGACGCATGACTGTATGGCAATCTAACAGTACACAACCGCAAGTGTGTGAGGACGACAGATTGGAGGGAACGGTACAAGGAATCATAGGGATAGAGCTGCACTCTGTAGAGGACAATTACACCAACCGGTGCCGCAACAAGGCTCACTGTATAATCATGTGTACCACATAACAAAAGAAAATCACATTTCAAACCTCCAGTCACAAAATGACTATGTAAAGAAAAGGTCAGTCTAAAGTGGTGCTCACCAACCTTTGAGTCAAGATCACCTTCAGTCAAAAAGCAAGCCGAGATCTACCGCTTTTTTAAAACGTGAAAAATGTAAGCCTGTGCAACATTAATAAAACCAGTTCTGTAGGAATAAACTTTGTGCATTAGGCCTAATACATGATCACAGAATATTGGCTGTGTCTGGCCTGCTAATATTGTTCTTCTCAGGCCATATTAGATCTCAAAACGTGAGCTTTGACAACAAAACAGATCAGTTGTATATCTTGTGAGGCACAGCTGAGCATAAATGGAAATAATTGTATTTTTTTTATTGACCAGAGGGATACCGTCCTCCTACTGATGGTGAAACTCCAGTTGCACTGCGTTATTTCTGCCGCATGCACAACCGAACGTTGTTTCTATGACCAGAGAAACTAAAATATTCCCTGCTATTAAAATAGACATAACGAGCTGCTAACAATAAAAGAAACGCAGACCTATCGATACACTTGGCTGCTAATTCAGTGCAGCGCGAGAGTCGGGAGAAGCGCGTTTTATGTTTAATAGAAACATTGTTGACAGTGCTGAATAAAAACTTCAAAGTCGAAATAAAAAATATATAAAAAAGGAACGCAAGCCTTTATCGTTGGCTTTTCTTCAGAAATGTTTGGCGATCAACAAAGAATGCCTAGAAGATCTACCGGTTGGTGACCACTGGTCTAGATAATGACCACACACACAATCTATTGTCTAGATAATGACCGCAGTGTGCAATGCTCTTCCTCCAAGCAGGAGAGCACCGAAGTGAGTCGCTCCACTTTCGCTCCCAGCTCCTCCACCTGCGTCCTGCTCTCCCTCAGGTCCTCCTGGGTCCGGCTGCTCTCTGTCTGGTGCTCCCGGTCACTCTGGAGTCTGCTCTGAGCTCGCTCCAACTGGGCAACCTGCCGTGAGCACAAAGTGAATGAAAAACACTTTCACTAGACATGTTGTCTATTCAGATCAATAGAAAATTATTCCGTTTGGCAGCTTCACTCCTACGACACAATAGTCTCTTGACCAGTGCAGTCGAATACAATGAAGGATAGATTTGAAATTCATCACAAACCTAACACTATTTCCCAAGTCGCACTATAGGTCCGCCTCAAACCATACTTTGCTGGCCCAAACTGTACTTTTATCTTGACCTTTTCAGCACGGTTTCAGCATTTAACCAGGTCAGCCTAGTATATCTCAGCTTGGCCCTATAGTGTGAATCAGAGTTTGTGTTTTTGAGGAATGTATAACAATGGTGTACAGACTGTATTCAGTGATGAACGATGGCAGGGGCAATTTGGTGAATTCAACTCACTTTCTCTTCCAAGATTCCCTTTTCCCCTTTAACTTGCGTTAGGCTCTTGATGAGTGTTTTCCCTTGTTGACATTCAGTTTGCAGGCCCTGTATCTCCAATCGCAACTTCCGCAGCTCCCTCTCATCTCTCTGCAGTGTCTTGAGGTGACAGACAATCAGACAATGACAGTATTATCAATAAACATCAATAAACAACTATAGTTGCTAAAGCTACAGATAAAACTACAGCTATGAAACCAAAGGAAAAATATCTTGCTGTTGTGTATTTCCAAATGATTGAGATAGCATGTGGAAAGGTTACAACAGCCTTTAGGTTAAAACCATGTGAGTTGTATTCAGGGGACAAAGTAGGCCCCTGATAGATCGCTATCCAATGGAGGAGGCTGACCAAGTCAACCATTGGAGGTAACCAATTATGTGTATAAACCCTGGATGACTGACAGGGAGTGCTGTATTGAACCCACCGCACAGCCATCTTGGTTCTCCTCCATTGTAAAAAAGATTTTGGAAGCGATAGAAATGCATTTATGTCTACATACATTTTTGCCAAGTATATTCTACTACAGACACTTTAAAGCATACTTAAATTATATTGTGTGAACTAAACATGAAAAAGAAAATATCTAAACATTTTCCTTAAAGTATATATTTTTTGGAGTACTAACGTTACTGTCCCCAATTCAACAACAAAAATACATCTAATTTTGCCCTTGAAACATTTAATTGAAATACTGTAGAATTCCATTCATTCCTATGGACGATTGCTCCTACTGGGGAGTACCATAATGGCCGACCAGTGGCTTCAAAGCCTCTCATTGAGCAATGCAGCAGCAATTCTGTAATCCAGGGTTTATATATAGTATGGTCAAATTTCTGCAAAGAAACCACTACTAAAGAACACCAATAAGAAGAGACTTGCTTGGGCCAAGAAACACGAGCAATCGACATGAGACTGGTGGAAATCTGTCCTTCGGTCTGAAGAGTTCAAATTTGAGACTTTTGGTTCCAACCACCGTGTCTTTGTGAAATGCAGAGTAGGTGAAAGGATGATCTCCGCATGTGTGGTTCCAACGTGAAGCATGGAGGAGGAGTTGTGATGGTGTGGGGGTGCTTTGCTGGTGACACTGTTGGTGATTTAATTAGAATTCAAGGCACACTTAACCAGCATGGCTACCACAGCATTCTTCAGCGATACGCTATCCCATCTGGTTTGCGCTTCGTGGGACCATCATTTGTTTTTCAACAGGACAATTACCCAAAACACACCTCCAGGCTGTGTAAGGTCTATTTGACCAAGAAGGAGAGTGATGGAGTGCTGCATCAGATGACCTGGCCTCCACAATCAGCCGACCTCAACCCAATTGAGATGGTTTGGGATAAGTTGGACCACAGAGTAAAAGAAAAGCAGCCAACAAGTACTCAGCATGTGTGTGAACTCCTTCAACACTGTTGAAGCTGGATGAGAGAATGCCAAGCGTGTGCAAAGCTGTCACGGTAGCAACTTTGAAGAACCTTAAATATAAAATATTTTGTTTAATACTTTTTGTTACTACATGATTCCATATGTGTTATTTCATGGCTTTGATGTCTACACTATGATTCTACAATGTAGAAAATAGTTTTAAAAAATAAAGAAAAACCCTTGAATGAGTAGGTGTGTCCAAACTTTTGACGGGTACTGGACATCATTGGACTTCGCAAAACCCATTATTCTACCTAGCATGCATTGCAGCGTACCTCTTTGTTATTTTTAAGTGCAGCCTGGGAAGAGCCGAGGTCTACCTCCAGCTGTCTCCTCCAATCCTTCTCTTCGGTCAGACGAGCCTCCAGCAGGGCCACCCTCTCCTGGCTGCTGTCCCTTAACTAGGTAGGGGAGGCAGAAAAACATATTACAGTTGGTAAAAGTCCTTATTCACTGATGAAAGTTCAGTTATTTTTGATAGTCCTTAATGTTTTGTGATTAGGGGCAACTTGTCACTCAAGCACAGCTCCTATTCTCAAAGTTCACAAACCGTTACGATGTAAAATAGGTCACTGGCTATCAAATAGCTATAGGCGATTGCCAGTCTAGGTGTCTCTGGGTGCCTGGGAAGAACTTCTTTGGCCTGCTACATTGGTTTTAAATTATTACCATTCATGGGTGCCTGACACTTTTGAGAAAGTAGTTGGATAAGACAAAACAATGGCACAGGCAAGTCAGTTTAGAGTGGAAATTTACAAGCTAACAGCACACCGTTTTCCTACCTGATGTAAGTACGTCTCGGTCTCTCTGCCGACGACACCTCCATCCTTCAGTACCTGGTCCTGAGCACATATCTTCTTCAGCTCTGCCTCTAGGGTTTTAATCTGTGAGTGGACGTTTAAAAAGGAACACTTAATCATTTATAACCTCATATTCATTATCTCCAGCACCATAACAGTGTCTAAATCTGTGAAAAGACTTTTGTCTCTGCTTTGTTGGCAAAAAGTCCTGAGAATTTCTCTTGATTATGTCATTTCTATCCCTTCTCGTTCAGCCCCCTCTCCCACCTTGCGGTGCAGTCCCTCGAGTTCACCCTCATGGAGTTGGCACTCCTCCTTGCTGGCGTTCTGGGCCTCTCCCAGTAATGCCTCCAGCTCTTCGTTCCTCTCCACCAGCTCCTCCTGCTCCCGCTGCTGCCTCTGCATGCGCCGCTGCAGCTCCCGCAGCTGGCAGCCCACGTCCTCCACAGCCTCGTGACACCTGCAGGACAGGGTGACAGAGTCAGGGAGATCGTGTGAGAAAAGTGTGTACGAGAGAGGGAGGGAGAGAAAGAAAGACAGTGTGAGATATGTGAGGAGGTTAAGGGGAGGGAGAGAGAGAGAAATACGGCACAAGGGAGTAAGATAAATGTGTGAGAGGGAGAGAGTGTCAGAAAGAGAACAAGAAAGATGTCAGATCATTGATGAACGGCAACTGCTGACGTAAAAGGGCTTCATTAAATACATTTGATTGAACAGCGTGAATGCTACTTCTTATGACTGACATGTGGACATGACTGACATGAGGTGACACCTGGTCAGCGCAACCAGAGAAAGACCTCTGAACAGAATGATTCTACAGATGCAGGAATAACCTAATTATTGCAATGGGGCTGAGGGTGCATCCATACCTTTTATGAATCTGCTCCTGCTCCTCAGGTTTCGATGTGGTCAACAACAGCATAGGCAGATCTTTAGGGTGCTCACTGCTATTGCCCTCCCCCTGACAAATACAAACATTGTTGTACACACATCATTCCTTCTGTACAGGAAACACAGCCTCACTACTTCACAAGGCACATAAAAGTACTAACCACATCCCATAGTGATGGGAGTTTGTCAGTCTGTGACATTACTGTTCGAGCTTACAAAGAATCAGCTAGGTAATATGTGGTAACCCAATATTTTAGGGCCCAAAAGGTAGGCTTATATTTTTAGTCAATGTGCACCACCTGTAAGAGGGTTTTCTTCTCAGAGTCCAGGGAGCGCACTCTCTCTCTCAGAACCCGGATTTCCCCATCCAGTCTTTCATTGTGCTCCTTCGCCCTCTGCAGCTCCAGCGTATCTAAGGAAAACAAACAAGCATTGTGTAGAGGGGCTTCACATGGACCTCCACAAATAAAGTGCTACTTAATAAGTGCTATTACAGTGCATTGGGAAAGTTCAGACCCCTTCACTTTTTACTCATTTTGATACGTTCCAGCCTTCAATCTACATACATTACCCCATACTGACAAAGCAAAAACAGGTTTTTAGAAATTTTTGCAAATGTATAACAAATTAACTGAAACATCACATTTGACATAAGTATTCAGATCCTTTACTCAGTACTTTGTTGAAGCACCAGTCTTCTTCGCCCCAGTCGGAGGTCCTGAGCGCTCTGGCACAGGTTTTCATCAAGGATCTCTCTGTACTTTGCTCCGTTCATCTTTCCCTAGATCCTGCCTAGTCTCCCAGTCCCTGTTGCTGAAAAACATCCCCACAGCATGATGCTGCCACCACCGTGCTTCACCATGGGGATTCTGCCAGGTTTCCTCCAGACATGACACTTGGCATTCAGGCCAAACAGTTCAATCTTGTTTCACATGGTCTGTGGAGTGCCTTTTGGCAACTCCAAGCAGGCTGTCATGTGCCTTTTACTGAGGAATAGTTTCCTTCTGACCACTCTACCACAAAGGCCTGATTGGTAGAGTGATACAGAGATGGTTGTCCTTCTGGAAGATTCTCCCATCTCCACAGAGGAACTCTGGAGCTGTCAGAGTGCCCATCTGGTTCTTTGTCACCTCCCTTACCAAGGCCCTTCTCCCTCGATTGTTCAGTTTGGCTCTGTGAAGAGTCTTTGGTTCCAAACTTTTTCAATTTAAGAATGATGGAGGCCACTTTGTTCATGGGGACCTTTAATGATGAGGAAATTCTTTGGTACCCTTGTGCCTCGACACAATCTTGTCTCAGAGCTCTACAATTCCTTTGACCTCATTGCTTGGGTTTTGCTCCGACATGAACTGTCAACTGTGGGACCTTATATAGACAGGTGTGTGCCATTCCAAATCATGTCCAATTGCAACCTTTATTGGCCACTGATTTACTGCTCCCTAAATCTGTTGGTGTTAACTTGTAGTGCTGATTACTGGCAAAGTCTGGAGACATTTTCACACTGATGGCTATTATCATCGGTATAAATTAAATCTGCATTTTGAGCAGACCAAGGGAAGATGTAACCATTTGACAATCATTCCAAACAACTGAAATAATGTATTTCCTCGTTTACCACAGCAAATCTACTGTGGCAATTTAAAGTACACATTTTATGAATGGAAAAATAATTTTGGTGTAGCCTACTGTAATACATTTTTGTTTCCATTTATGTAATCGGTTAATTCTATTAAATATCATTTAAAAAAATTGTATGGTCATTCCTTATCACTGTCCATACTTGAAATATGTCAATAAATCAAGCCAATTGTAATTTGTATACAGTCTATCAGCTTTACAGTTTCCAATCGTTATGTCATTGAGGGCTGGATGACATTTTCAGTGGTCTCGTATCAACATGAGAATTTTACCACACTGGTGCATGTAATCTCCCGTTAGTATTGTTTTGAGAAAAACCAGCGCTAATACACAGTGTTTTGTGCAAATTTCAGCTTCTTTGTTGCAATCGACCCAAGATATCTAGGTTCAGAGGTCAAAGGACAAGATTCTTTGGTCTGATGAAACCAAGATTGAACTCCTTGGCCTGAATGCCAAGTGTCACTTCTGGAGGAAACCTGGCACCATCCTGTGGGGATGTTTTTCAGCAGCAGGGACTGGAAGACTAGTCAGGATCGAGGGAAATATGAACGGAGCAAAGTACATCAAAACTATGAAATAACATATGGAATCATGTAGTAAACAAATCAAACAGTTTGTAAAAATAAATAAAACCCCTTAAATTAGTAGGTGTGTCCAAACTTTTGACTGGTACTGCATGGATGTACAATTGAAGTCAGAAGTTCACATACACCTTAGCCAAATACAATTAAACTCAGCTTTTTACAATTCCTGACATTTAATCCTAGTAAAAATTCCCTGTCTTAGGTCAGTTAGGATCACCACTTTATTTTAAGAGCGTGAAATGTCAGAATAATAGTAGAGAGAACAATTTATTTAAGCTTTTATTTCTTTCATCACATTCCCAGTGGTTCAGAAGTTTACATACACTCAATTAGTTTTTGGTAGTAATGCCTTTAAATTGTTTAACTTGGGTCAATTGTTTTGCGTAGCCTTCCACAAGCTTCCGACAAAAAGTTGGGTGAATTTTGTCCCATTCCCCCTGACAGAGCTGGTGGTACTTAGGACTCCTTGCTCGCACATGCTTATTAAGTTCTGCCCACACATTTTCTATAGGATTGAGGTCAGGGCTTTGTGATGGCCACTCCAATATCTTGACTTTGTTGTCCTTAAGCCATTTTGCCACAACTTTAGAAGTATGCTTGGGGTCATTGTCCATTTGGAAGACCCATTTGCGACCAAGCTTTAAATTCCTGACTGATGTCTTGAGATGTTGCTTCAATATATCCACATAATTTTCCTTCCTCATGAAGCCATCTATTTTGTGAAGTGCACCAGTCCCTCCTGCAGCAAAGCACCCCCACAACATGATGCTGCCACCCCCGTGCTTCGTGGTTGGGATGCTGTTTTTCGGCTTGCAAGCCTCCCCCTTTTTCCTCCAAACATAACAATGGTCATTATGGCCAAAAAGTTATATTTTTGTTTCCTCAGACCAGAGGATATCACTCCAAAAAGTATGATCTTTGTCTCCATGTGCAGTTGCAAACTGTAGTCTGGCTTTTTTAATGGAGGTTTTGGAGCAGTGGCTTCTTCCGAGCTGAGCAGCCTTTCAGGTTATGCCGATATAGGACTCGTTTTACTGTGGATATAGATACTTTTGTACCCGTTTCCTCCTGCATCTTCACAAGATCCATTGCTGTTATTCTGGGATTGATTTGCACTTTTCGCACCAAAGTACGTTTATCTCTAGGAGACAGAACACGTCTCCTTCCTGAGCGGTATTTCGGCTGTGTGGTCCCATGGTGTTTGTACTTTCATACTATTGTTTGTACAAATGAACGTGGTACCTTCAGGCATTTGGAAATTGTTCCCAAGGATGAAACAGACTTGTGGAGGTCCTCAATTTTTTTTCTGACGTCTTGGCTGATTTCTTTTGATTTTCCCATGATGTCAAGCAAAGAGGCACTGAGTTTGAAGGTGGGCCTTGAAATACATCCACGGGTACACCTCCAATTGACTCAAATTATGTGATTTAGCCTATCAGAAGGTTCGAAAGCCATTACAATATTTTCTGGAATTTCCCAAGCTGTTTAAAGGCACAACTTAACACATGTAAACTTCTGACCCACTAGAATTTAGCACAGCTGAAAACTGTTGTCCTGATTTAAAGAAGCAATACAACTTGCCTTCTTTAGACTAGTTGAGTATCTGGAGCATCAGCATTTGTGGGTTTGATTACAGGCTCAAAATGGCCAGAAACAAAGACCTTTCTTCTAAAACCTGTCAGTCTATTCTTGTTTAGAGAAATGAAGGCTATTTCATGTGAGAAATTACCAAGAAACTGAAGATCTCGTACAACGCTGTGTACTACTGCCTTCACAGAACAGCGCAAACTGGCTCTAACAAGAATAGAAAGAGGAGTGGGAGGCCCCGGTGCACAACTGAGCAAGTGGACATGAACATTAGTGGGTCTAGTTTGAGAAACAGACACCTCACAAGTCCTCAACTAGCAGCTTCATTAAATAGTACCCGCACACCAGTCTCAACGTCAACAGTGAAGAGGCGACTCCGGGATGCTGGCCTATTTTACAATAGTCATATTCAACATTAACAATGTATACACTGTATTTCTTATCAATTTGTTGTTATTTTAAAATGGACCAAAAATATGTTTTCTTTCAAAAACAAGGACATTTCTAAGTGACGCCAAACCCTTGAACGGTAGTGTGTGTATATATTATATATACACACACACACACAGAATCCCTAGACATAGCAAGAGTTTTCTGTAGACTGGCTAGTTTGTTTCCTAACAGTAGTTTAAGTTAACCTATCTTACACACTTTGTGTGCATAAGTCAGCAACTGGCTCCAGTCAATAACGGAGCTTATTGAGACTCAGCATTAATATGGATTGTGAAAACAAAGATCAAGGCAACACAAGTATCTCACCACATTGCTTCAGCTTGTCCACCTCCTTCCTCAGGCTCTCCACCTCTTGACCAGTTTGCTCAAGCTCAGGTCCTACATTTTTTTTTTTACAAATGACAAATTGTGACATGGTTTTAAGAGCAGGCTACACACTTCTATTAGGCCAGCATTTCTCTCACTAATGTCACACTGATTAAATTGTTTAAAAATAATTGTTTTAAATTCCCAACATTTCTCATGCTATGATGTAAAGGGATGAACTTCCCTCTCTGAACATTAGCAATCCTTTAATGGTGATGCAACACTGCGGCATATTCTCCTTTCCCGTTGTGTGAAAATCATAAGAAATAAGTGTGTTATTATAATATTGTAGGAGTATTTAAAAGTAAGTGTTAAACATGTATTATAAACTGGGTGGTTCGAGCACTGAATTCTGATTGACAGCCATGGTATATCAGACCGTATACCATAGGTATGACAAAAAGTTTATTTTTACTGCACTAATTAAGTTGGTAACCAGTTTATAATAGCAATAAGGCATCTTGCGGGGTTGTAGTAAATGGCAAATAGACCACAGCTAAGGGCTGTGTTCAGGCACTCCTCGTTACCTTGTGTAAGAACAGCCCTTAGCCGTGGTATATTGGCCATACATCACACCCCCCCCGGGCCTTTCTGCTTAATTATACAGTATGCTACCTAAATTCCTAATCTTTCTTATAGCTCTTTTTGATATATACAGTGGGGTCTAGAATGATCGAATCCATTGATAAAGATGATCAAAAAGCATGTATAAAATACAAAAAGCAACAATTTCAAAGATTTGACTGAGTTACAGTTCATATAAAAAGGAAATCAGTCAACTTAAATAAATTCATTAGACCCTAATCTATAGATTACACATTACTGGGAATACAGATATGCATCGGTTGGTCACAGATACCTTGAAAAAAGGTAGGTGCGTGGATCAGAAAACCAGCCAGTATCTGGCGTGACCACCACTTGCCTCATGCAGCGCGACATCTCCTTAGCATAGGCTGTTGATTGTGGCAAGTGGAATGTTGTCCCACTCCTCTTCAATGGCTGTGGGAAGTTGCTGGATATTGGCGGGAACTGAAACACGCTGTCGTACACATTGATTCAAAGCATCCCAAACCTGCTCAATGGGTGACATGTCCATGGAAGAACTGGGTCATTTTCAGCTTCCAAGAATTGTGTACAGATCCTTGCAACATGGGGCCGTGCATTATCATGGTGAAACACAAGGTAATGGCAGCAGATGATATGGCACAACAATGGGCCTCAGGATCTTGTCACGATATCTCTGTGCATCGATCAAATTAAATTGTGTTCGTTGTCCGTAGCTTATGCATGCCCATACCATAACCCCACCGCCACCATGGGACACCCTGTTCACAACGTTGACTTCAGCAAAGCACTCACCCACACAAAGCCATACACGCTGTCTGCCATCTGCCCGGTACAGTTGAAACCGGGATTCATCCGTGAAGAGCACATTTCTCCAGCATGCCAGAGGCCATTGAAGGTGACCATTTGCCCACTGAAATCGGTTACAACGCCGAACTGCAGTCAGATCCCAGTGAGGACGACGAGGATGCAGATGAGCTTCCCTGAGACGGTTTCTGACAGTTGTGCAAACCCAGTATCATCAGCTACCGGGTGGCTTGTCTCAGATGATCCCACAGGTGAAAAAGCCGGATGTGAAGGTCCTGGGCTGGAGTGGTTACACATGGTCTGTAGTTGTGAGGCCAGTTGTACATACTGCCAAATTCGCTAACAATGATGTTGGAGGCAGCGTATGATAGACAAATTAACATTCAATTCTCTGGCAACAGCTCTGTGGACATTCCTGCAGTCAGCATGCCAATTGCACGGTACCCTCAAAACTTGAGCCATCTGTGGCATTGTGTTGTGTGACAAAACCGCACATTGTAGATTGGCCTTTTACTGTCCCCAGTACAAGGTGCACCTGTGTAATGATCATGCTGTTTAATCAACTTCTTGATATGCCACACCTGTCAGGTGGATGGATTATCTTGGCAAAGGAGAAATGCTTACAAAAAGGGAAGTAAACTAATTTGTGCACAAAAATGAGAAAAAAAAGCTTTCAGTGCATATGGAACATTTCTGTGATCTTTAATTTCAGCTCATGAAACATGGGACTAACACTTTTTACATGTTGCGTTTATATTTCTGTTCAGTATACATACAAATACTGAGATATATTGTATGCTCCAGAAAATCTAAAAACTATTATTTTATACGAACACAATTGCTCAGAGAAAGCGATCTTAAGTCATTTTTTGTATATATTTTTTATTTAGATGGGTAAAAATGATTGTATCCCCTGTTTTCAATACTCCAGCACACTCTTCTTTGCGAGGATAACGACACGGCGACTTTTTCTAAAAAATGTTTTAGGAGATTGAAGAATATGTTGTGAGTGACCATTCCTCCGTAAAGTATCTTTCCAGATCCTTGACATCCTTCATCTACCCTTATGGACTTCCCTCTTCAATTCAAACCACAGGTTTTCAATTGGGTTCAAGTCTCGAGTTTGAGATGGCCATTTCAAAATGTTGATTTTGTGGTCAATTAAGATTTGGGTGGAGGTATACCTCTGACAGAGGCAGCCACGTTTGGTTAAAATGTCCTGGTAAAGTTCCCCTTTAACAAGTGCCCCAGGAACAGTGGAAGCAAAATAGATGGGGCCATAACATCTGACTGTAAATAAACCCTAGATTACTCATTTGTCCACCATATTGGTGGTACTTCTCAGAAGGACCAGTCCTCCATAGCAATGAATGGAATTCTACAATATTTCAATTAAATATTTCAAGGACAAAATGTTATGTACTTAAGAGATTGAATGGGATCTTAAGCACTTACAAATTCTTAACATATTGTACAAATTGTAAATAAAAGGCATCTGTTTTTTTATTGTTTTTTTGTGTGTAGATTAATGAGGAACACATTTAATTTAATCCATTTTAGAATAAGGCTGTATCTTAACAAAATGTTGAAAAAGTCAAGGGGTCTGAATACTTTCCAAACGAACTGTTCATGGATTTCTGTAGCTTCCAAACACTTTTTTACAATAGTGGAGTACAAAATTGGCTGCGCAGTGGCTTAAAAACATTGCCCCGTCAGTCATCTAGGGTATAGATACAGTACCAGTCAAATGTTTGGACACACCTACACGTTTAAGGGTTTTTCTTTATTTTTACTATTTCTACATTGTAGAATAATAGTGAAGACATCAAAACTATGAAATAACACACATGGAATCATGTAGTAAACAAAAGTGTTACACAAATCAACATATATTTTATATATTTGAGATTCTTCAAAGTAGCCACCCTTTGCCTTGATGACAGCTTTGCACACTCTTGGTACTCTCAACCAGCTTCACCTGGAATGCTTTTCAAACAGTCTTGAAGGAGTTCATACATATGCTGAGTACTTGTTGGCTGCTTTTCCTTCACTCTGCGGTCCAACTCATGCCAAACCATCCCAATTGGGTTGAAATCGAGTGATTGCGGAGGCCAGGTCATCTGATGCAACACTCCATCACTCTCCTTCTTGGTCAAATAGCCCTTACTCAGCCTGGAGGTGTGTTGGGTCATTGTCCTGTTGAAAAACATGACAGTCCTACTAAGCGCAAGCCAGATGGGATGGCGTATCGCTGCAGAATGCTGTGGTGTGCCTGGAATTCTAAATAAATCACCAAGTGTCACCAGCAAAGCACCCCCACACCATTACACCTTCATGCTTCAGTGGGAACCACACATGCAGAGATCATCCATTCCACCTACCCTGCGTCTCACAACGACACGGCAGTTGGAACCAAAAATCTCAAATTTGGACTCATCAGACCAAAAGACAGATTTCCATCGGTCTAATTTCCAATGCTCGTGTTTCTTGGCCCAAGCAAGTCTCTTCTTCTTATTGGTGTACTTTAGTAGTGGTTTCTTTGCAGCAATTCGACCATGAAGGCCTGATTCACGCAGTCTCCTCTGAACACTTGGTGTTGAGATGTGTCTGTTACTTGAACTCTGAAGCATTTATTTGGGCTGCAATCTGAGGTGCAGTTAACTCTAATGAACTCATCCTCTGCAGCAGAGGTAACTCTGGGTCTTCCTTTCCTGTGGCGGTCCTAATGAGAGCCAGTTTCATTATAGCGCTTGGACGGTTTGTGACTTGAATCTCAAATATAAAATATATTTTGATTTATTTAACACTTTTTTGGTTACTACATGATTCCATATGTGTTATTTCATAGTTTTGACATCTTCAATATTATTCTACAATGATTAGGTGTGTCCAAACTTGACTGGTACTGTACATCATTGACTCCAACACACGCAGGTCTTTTATAATGGCCGGCATCACCTTCCATTTGAGCAAATAAACACCAGGTGGGCCATGTCTTATATCCCTCAGACGTGTACATTTTGATAAAACAGTCAATTTATCAGTTGAATCACATACATCTACACTAACTAAACATGTTAACAATATTTGTTTTCTCTGAAAATCCCCAGATTAGGAGGCGGGATCAGGTCAGCCATGTATTGTCCAATGAGGTTGCAGAGTGGAACTGCTGGCTGAACTTAGACAAAATCTCTGTAATATCACTTTAATTTAACCTCTCGAGATGAGAAAACATGTTTGTTATGAAGTTGAAGATGTGCTCTTTAAACAATGTTAAAATTAGTTGAAATAATTATGTGACAAAAATACACTACCCAAAAGGCACTATTTTTAGAATGGTATTACAAAAAAGTACAAGTAATTACACGTAGGCTATACATGCACACATTTAGCACTGCATCAAATGTAAGCATGCGTGTTAAAAGCAATATGTGTTCATTTTATAGGCCTCGCCTCCTTTCCGGAATTTCCTGCTGCATTCTCCTGTTTATCCTCAGTAATTTGCTGGCTTACCCATCTGTCCACTACAGGGGTTCTGCCTTTTTCAGGTACCACAAATGTGCAGCCAGGGTGGCAACTCAACCACTTTCTCCTACTCTGTACATTTGCTGCCACCACCACTCACACCAAACAACTTACACCATCCACCCTTCCAACAATCATCTGATGACAAGAAGCCAAACTTCTGACTTGGGATGTATTGATGTGTTTGACTAATGGTATCTCTTCCAGTTATTGATGGGCTGTAACACAGATTGATAAGACCAAATGCTAATTTTATTCGTGCGACTGCAGGATTACACCCTGAACTGCCCAGCAAATAGTGTACTAAGAAAGTGTGTAGGGGAATATCAATTAAATTATCATTTATATTAGTCCTCAGAATTGAGAAGATGTTCATGTTATTGCTTGGTACTACAGGTATCTGCCAAAATTATGGAAACACTTGAGTAAGTGAAGAACACAAAATATATTGAAAGCAGCTGTGGTTCCTGAGTTAATTAAGCAATTAACATCCCATCATGCTTAGGATCATGAATAAAAATGCTGGGCAGGCCATTATTTTGTCTACCATGGCTAGGCCCCCATAGGATGAAAATGTCCCCCTCTCCACAGGGCACGAGTGGTCACTGAATGGTTTGATGCCATGGCCATCTCAGTCACCAGATCTCAAACCAATTGAACACTTATGGGAGATTCTGCAGCGGCACCTGAGACAGCATTTTCTACCACCATCAACAAAACACCAAATGATGGAATTTCTCATGGAAGAATGGTGTCACATCCTTCCAACAGAGTTCCAGACACTTGTAGAATATATGCCAAGGTGCATTGAAGCTGTTCTGGCTCGTGGTGGCCCCAACGCCCTATTAAGACACCTTATGTTGGTGTTTTATTTTATATGGGCAGTTACATGTACAATATAATGACAAAGATAATATTGTAGAATTGTTTTCTCATACCACACATGGCTTGGGTCTTCTTGGCAGATTCCAGCTTGTCTGTCAGTCTGCGGATGTCCTCGTGGGCCATGGAGAGCCTCCGAGATGCCTCCTCCAGATCCCTCTCTAGCCGCTGGCGCTCGGAGCGCTCCTGGGATACATCCTCATTGTGGACCTGAGACAGAGGGAGAGCAAAGACTACGGAGTCAAGGTATTACGTCTGTGTTAGAGCTTTAAACAAATGCATGTGGTAAAAATGATGGATAAAATGTTTATAGATATTTGCATCTGAAAGAGTACATAAATGTACTGAAGCTGAAACCCAACTAAAAACCACATATTGACACTTGGTTTCTCTTGGTAATTATTACATTTACAGAGCTTCATATAAAGTGCACAATTTCCACCAGACCGAAAACTCTCCATGCCCATGCCATTCAAAATGCCAGTCTTAAAGGAAAATTATTTAAACAGATAGTGAGGCTCCGGGGTTAGCAATGTGAGCAGTTTCGTGGACACCTTGCCAGTGCGGTTCTGAAATAGGACTTGAAAGGCAAGAACCACAGAAAAGTTGACCCATGCAGTCTTGCCTCAAGTTATTACAGCATTATGGTTAGTTGGATGTGGCAGATAAGATGGGGACCTACAGGTGCACCATTGTGTGTGCTCTGTGAGGACTTGCGTGGGCCAAACAGCTTCTTCCAAGGCCTCTGAGCTGGAGACTGCTGCTCCTTGGGAAGAAAGACCACGGGGCAGAAGGATTGACAAGAGACCCTATGAGGGTATCCCCACTGTCCAGGATTAATGCCAGCTGCGTCAAAGCGTTATCAACTTAAACGCTAAATCAGCATTTCCCAAACTTGGTCCTCAGGACCCCAAGTGGGATTTTTGCCCTAACACTACATGGTTGATTCAAATGACAAAAGATTGATGATTAGTTGATTATTTGAATCGGCTGTGTGGTGTTAGGGCAAAAACCAAAACGTGTACCCCTTGGGGTCCGAGGACAGAGTTTGGGAAACTTTTTGGGGGGTATTAAATATCAATCTGCAGGTTCAACAATAAAGAAAGTGACACCCAGACATGTAACCATTTAAACTGACCATCCATGATATCAAAATTATGGTTTTAACCATGTTTTTAGGCTATACAGTGTTTGCTTATAATCAAATTGTTTACAAACTAAGGAGTTTGATGGGGTACGACAATTGAACTGAACTCATGAGGCATTTATAACTTTTATCATTCAATAATCAATGGGTATATATATAATGAATTTAAGTCCAAAAATGGATGTAGCAATTGCAGATTGGTCTTTCAAAGTCAGACTTCACCTCCCCTTATCTATATTCTTTCAAAACCTGAGAGAGATGCTGACTAGTCTAAAGCAAGAGGAGGTTTTCCACCCAGATATCTAGTTATCCCTCTTTACCTGGCTCATGCTTTCTTTGGTACGCTGCATGGTCTCCCTCTGCTGTCTTAACTCTTCCTCCAGAGTGTGGCGAGTATGATCCAGCTCGTCCTGTGAAACACAGCAACCCCACACCCCAGGACAGTCACATACATGTAAAACTCCACTCTGTGACTTGGAAATACACTTTATTGACTGTATTTCGAAAACAGCTTTCCTCATTGTGTAACACAACGAGGTAGAAAATAACCAATAAAAGCGTTGTCCGTTACCTGCAGGTGGACCTCCCTGAGGTTGCCTGTGAGGTTCTGCGTGTCCAGCCTCCTCTCTGCAGCCTCCAGTCTCTCCAACAGCGTGGCCCTCTCCACCAGCAGGTAGGCCACCTGCTCACTGGTGCTACTGAGGCCAATTTCACCCAAGTCCTCCTGGGCCAGCATCTCCACCACCTCCTTCCTCTGGGAATCTGTCAGACAGTGGAAAGGAGAGCAATTGGGTCAATGCAGTATCTTGCCCAATCCCAAATGGATATTAATCCCAACCGCACAGGTATTTGTGGAGAAATAAACAAGATTCTGTGTCTACACTGTTGTTCAGCCAGCTTTTTACAGAGTGTGCTAAGTGACAACAGTGCGTGCCAGTGAAGACATCTTCCATTGGTCTTGCCTAAATACCTTGCTGGAGCCTAATCTGCTGGAGGTCTGCATGGAGCTGCTCGTTGTCCTGCTCATACTCGGCTGTCAGAGACTCACGCTCCTCCAGCAGGCCACGGATGTGCTCCACATAGTTCTCCACCTGAGACAGACCGATAGCCATCCATGAATGACATTGGACCATGGATGAGGCTACCCCCAATTAGGGATGGTATTGAGAACCAGACAAGTACTTTCCTAGTACCAGTATTAAACTGGACAGAGCTGACTGAATCCAATTGGAACTTTTTGTGCCTGTTTTCAGTTCTAAACACTGCTACCATAAGTTAAATGAAAAATAAATGTAGAATGCAATATGTGGACTGAATACAGTAGGTCATAGTTTTGATTTAAAACAAGATAGCTGTGGGCAAGACTATTCACCAGAGGTTCACCACAAATGTTATATGAATGCCTCATTAACCATTCTTTAGAACTAGGCATCAGATAACAGATCCTAGCCTACCATCTGTGGTGACTGGTGTGTTATTATGTGCATTACATCTTAGGCAACTGTTCCAGAACCAATTGTGTAATTTACTTCAAAACGGTTAGTGGGATAACTGTGGTGGGAATTGCTGATCCCAAGTCAGTTCATAGTAATTAGAGTATGGTGTCTGCTGAGCTCCGTGCCTCACCTCTTTCATCTCGGTGGCCTGCTGTGTGCGCAGTGTGTGCAGCTCCTGGGTAGCTGTGCGCAGATCTCCCTCACAATGCAGGAGCTGACGCCACAGGTGCCGCTGACACTCCTCCGCACTTGCCGAGGGGGCCAGGCCGACCTCCTGCAGACGCAGTGCAATCTGATCCAGCTCCGACGGGACCTGAGCGCCACAACAAAACACAAAAGTATACATCATGGTTATTTCCTTTTTATAGGTGATGCCATGTCGTTCAATTTGGAGTGATTGAATGATTTAATGGCAAAGCAGTCATTTAACCGTAATGTAATCTCCTTTGTGACACATGGGAAGATACCCAAAGAGACCCCTGCCAATGCTAAACACTGCCTAACATAGAATTCAATACTGTAATTTGCAAGCCCTGTAACCTGAGATGGCTCATCATTCAACGATGAGACTACAAGGCTAAGCCATTGTTCAACATGCTAGTAGGCAGAAATGCTTAACAAACTTCCACAGAGCATCAGGTCTCATCCACCACCAACTGTTGTTGTGATCTAACAGAAAGTATTACTGCCAAGTCAAAATTGTTCTGTTAGGCTAGTTGTGAGTTCACAATGACTAAATTGCAATGGAACTGAACTGTCAATTGAACTGCCAGTTGTACTCATACTTTGCTATCACATAGGGCCCTATCTTTAGAGTACCCAAGAGGGCATACAGCCAGCCCTAGGGTTGAGGTATGGACCTCAGCTGGACAATATGAACTACAATCCCGACACTGTTTTAACATTTAGAAACGCTAATAAAACTTGTTTGCGATTCGGTTTTGGAAACCTTTGGAACCTAACTTTCATATCACAGAAATTATTTTATAAAAACATACTGTTCGTTTTTTTTAATAGAATCCCACAGAGGTGTTTTGCATTGCACATTTACCTAAACTAAAAGAACACTTCTTGAGTTAATGGCAACTCGGGAGGGAACAACAACGTTGGCTCGTGTAGCTGTATTACACAAAAAACCTTAGGGGAAATCTGTAAAAACAGCTAAGAGTGAGTATCTTTTGTATTTATAAAGTTATTTTTGGATGACAATTAAGTTGTGTTCAATCAAGGTTTGCAAAAGTATATCGCAATCAATGATTCATGATTCTAGATAGAGCATTTCACACTTGAATCCCTTCAGCTAATCAAAAGGAATGTGGAATTGGAGTCATGATAAGGGCAAATAGGGCCCTGGGCTAGATTAAGAACTAGCTACTGAAGTTTAGCAACTAAAACATTTGCATTGCATGACATGCAGTTTTAAAATTAACATCTTATCAAGCTGGCTGACTTCATACATATGCCTATCTCGTTTAAATAAGCAAATTCAGGGTTGAGTTTACCTCATCATGATCCATGTCCATACACTAGCTAGATCCAAGGGAGTTGCATCTGCAAGTGATGAACTGTTTCCTTCAGTAAAAAGTTACCAAGTAGCGGGCTACATGGTATACTGTTGAACAGATTGTGGTTTGAAAGGCATGACAAGGATGGTTGCAAGCCAGTGAAATCCATAGACAGCAGTTTAGAACTTCCATCCCAAGTCAATCACCTGAAAAAGATGACAGGGCAACTATAAACAGAGCAAGGAATGAACGAGTACAGCTAAGCAAGGCTTAGTCGAGACGATTATAGTTAGCTAGCTAACGTTAGCCCCGTAAAAACATGTATTGAGGAGCTGTCATAATGGTCCAGCAGCAGTTACTACGTTAGTTTCTCTCGAGAAACCCAAGGTGGCATTCTACTGCCGTTATCCCTAGACTCCCTAGACTAGCTAGCGTCTATGAATAGTCTAACATTACTGACGTTAGCTACTACAGAGAACGAAACTCTGAAGCGTGCACTAATATCTGTCTGACTGATAACATTTCAGGGTGCAATGTCTCACAACAAGTAGGCAGACAACCTTAGTTAACTATCTAGCTATAAAATAGAGGCAGTGCAACGTTAGCCAGCTGGAGTTTAATGAAATTCCTAATCCTGCCCAAAATGTCTGACAACGCCAGAGAGGAAAGACTTGCTAACGTTAGCAAACACAGAGAGTTAGCGCTTGCTAACGTCAGAAAACCAATGATCGCTGACTGCATGCGTGCCAAAAAAAGTTATTAATTAATAGTTGTAGACACAACTGAGCGACTTCAAATCTTGGACGCTTGGCTCGATCAAACGTATTGCACCGCCACGTCCAGCACCAGGCAATACATACCTACCTACCTACCTACCAACCAACCAACCTAGTTAGCTAGCTAGCGCCGAAGCTCAGGTGCAGCAGACACTCACTAGTGTATCCAGTAGTCAGCAGGGGTGGACAAGTTTGGTCGCTTCTACAAGCACCTAGGCAACGGAATATACCATTCCGGTGATACGGGGGATACATGGGAAAATCTATCTATTGTATGATGGGGAGAAATATGTGGCTTTTGTCATTTTATACAAAACAGGAAATGGTAACAATGAAACTATGTACAAAAAAACAACGTTCTATACATTTAGTGGTTCTGTATCTGTATAAACCTGAAAACACCAACACGTGGAATAGCAGGGCCAGAATGCACCCACATTTATTTCGGTCAGTACAGTAAATTCCTTTGAAAATGAATACCTTATAACTGTATTTAGCCTTCTGTATGTCATTTAATAGATTTGCTTTGTGGCGTGATTTGCATTTCTATTTCATTGTTGCCAGTCAACTTTGTAACTCACCACACGCCCATGCAAATTAACATAATGGTTTGTGTACTGTACAGCTGCATTTAGGCCTAGCACACTCCCACTCTAAAATTGCTTTTTTTTAAAGATTTTCTTTTTTCTTGTATATCTTTCTTTGGGAGTTAAAGATGTGGTGAGCATAAGTAGTGCACTATGATCATATAGACAGACACCAGATGTGGTTTTAACTCAAAGTGAAAGGTTTACAGTAGACAACTTTTCATGTGGTTTGCTGTTCTACCGCTCAAGGGTGGGTCTGGTTTGAGTATTTTTTAGATGGTGATTTTGGACTGAAGGGAGTCAGCTGAGCAAAGGGAGCTCTGTTCAACTAAAAGGAAATGGGCGTTTAGGGTTTCTTTAAAAAAAACTCTTCAGCATTCCTCCTCCTTTCCTCCTCATGGAAACTTTGGAAATGGAGTGATTGAAAAAAATAAAGAGGGAGTGGCAAGAGAGGAAAGGAGAGGACCACCAGAGGGGAAACTTTTACAGAGAGGCTGATTCAGAGGAGCGTGAAATACACAAACTAAGGTGCGTAGAGATTCTTCAATGATAATTCTGAATTTCTGGAGTACATTCACCAGAGAGGTTTGTTATATAAATGTTTTATAGGCCTACTTGTCAGATTCCGATTCAAGAAAAACACGTTCTTAAATCACCAGACTGAAGTAATCAGAGCATAACGCATGGAATTGAGAAAGCTTGTGACTTTAACCATTTTCTATTCATGTCTTGATTTCCATGCTAATACTCATTCAACTCAACCATTACTTCACATCTTAGACCTTCATTCAGTTGTCAGATGGAATTGGTTTCATTTAATAGTATAATTTGACAATCACGATATACCCACCCCAAATTGGGACCCTCCTAAAGATAGAGATCTATACAGACGTGTTCATCCTTCTACCCTTTTTGCTGGGCTAATTGATCATGTCCCCTGTCGTAAAATTATATTTTTATGTTTATGACTAGCATACTACTACAGAACTACTATGTTCAATGTTGGTAGTGTTGTTGTAATAATATGAGTATGATCTATTAACCTGGATTTGCTCGTTACAAGTTTAAATGTTATAAAGCTAATGTTAAAACCATTTGTTAGCCCAGTCGCAAACGGTTTTGTCCTCCAAATTATGAAGCACTTATTCCCCTTTTCCATCATAGCAGAAGTTTGAGGTTACTTCAGTAAACAACTTGTCACAATTTCTATTTTAACCAGCCCCGCCCTCTCATTTAAGTACATGTTTATTACAGTGACACAGACCAGTCAAAGAGCAGTTTTAGAAATAGTTAAATAGCTCTCTGTTTTGTGGCCTTATGTAAGAGAGTAAGTATCCTGTATTTTCACAGCTCAGACTTTTCATTTGCGTTTGGGGTGACATTTATTCGAGCTCAGAAGCACACAGTGGTGGAAAAAGTACATTGTTGAGTTGAGTAAAAGCAAAGATACCTTAATAGAAAATGACTCAAGTAAAAGTCACCCCAGTAAAATACTACTTGAGTAAAAGTCTAAAGGTAACTTGTTTTAAATGTACTTAAGTACAGTAGTTGAAAACATTCTAAATTGTGATACCTGAGTAAAAGTAAAAGTAAATGCCTAACATTAAATTCATTATGTTAAGCAAACCAGACTGCACAATTTTCTTGTTTTTATTATTTACAGACAGACAGGGGCACCTTTCAATACTCAGACATAATTTACAAACGCAGTATTTGTATTTAGTGAGTCCACCAGATCAAAGGCAGTAGGGATGACAACATGTTATATTGATAGGTGTGTGAATTGGACCATATTGCTGTCCTGCCTGAGCATTTGAAATGTAATGAGTACTCTTGGTGTCAGAGAAAATGTATCAGATTAAAAAGTAGGCAATATCTTTTAGGAATGTAGTAGAGTAAAAGTAAAAAATATGAATAATAAAGGAAAGTACAGATACCCCTGAAAGCATAATAAACCTATGTTATGAAGGGGGTGGGGCAGTCATGTGAACCTGATGAAAGACATACATTTGCAAATATTACTTTATATTTAAAAAATGTTTTTAAAGTTTTTTAATTTAACCTTCATTTAACTAGTCAAGTCAGTTAAGAACATATTCTAGATCACATGTTTCTTTTTGCCATAATCAAAATATTGTTTTGGCTGCCCTCAAACCTATAAAAACACCAACCAAGCCAAAACTGAAACAATAAATATTGCCTATTACTTGTAAACCATCTGTGATTTCAGCCACATTTCAATCTCCATTTTCTGACAGGGACCCTGTTCAGATGGCGTACTTGCTGATGTTTGTGACCCTGCTGCATCTAATAACCTTGGCCATGCTCTTCATTGCCACCATGGAGAAGGTGAGAGCTCTACTTCACCAATATATCTTTTCATTATTGTTAGTTAAGATGTAAATGTGTGATAAAAGTAGTTCAGCCTTTCTTAAACAATAGGTGTTTACCATTCAACACATTTACTTACTTACTGCCTCTCTTTCCCTCTTAGTCCTGGTGGGTATGGGATGGGATGGAGAACTCAGATCTCTGGTATAACTGTAGATTTGACAATGACACTGGAACCTGGTTGTGTGCCTCCTCCAAGGAGACTGGTAAACATATTTTGTACCTTGTGAAATCATTGAAATCTTCCCTTCCCTGACAGTTTGAGGTGCATATTGATACATTGTTCCTTGTTCTTCCTCAGAGTGGCTCCAATCAGTCCAGGTGTTGATGGTGCTGTCTGTGGTCTTCTCTTCGGTTTCCTTTCTGGTTTTCCTTGGGCAGCTCTTCACAATGTCCAAAGGGGGGCTATTCTACTTCACCGGGTTATGTCAAGTCTTTGCAGGTAACGAAGTGAAAGAATGAACCATCTCTATCTGCCACTAGGACTGTTGTAGTTGATTTGAAAAAGGTCATGTGGTCAGAAAATGTGCATGGTCCTAACCACCAGTGCTAGATAATGTTTACAAACATTCATACGTGCTGTGAAAGACCAACGAGCTCCCCTTATGGTGAAATACTGCAGTCTCCTTCAAATCCTTTCAGCCTACCTCTGAAAGTTGTTTCAGTGCTGTGTTACGGTTGTTTTAATATAGCAATTTGATGAAAGTCGAGTACAGGATTATTTCAACACTAGTGTAGAGTGTCAGTTGTTACAGCCCAAGTCAACCGCTTTGCAATAACCAGAAGATGAACCATTAGCTTGTTCATGAGCACATACCATGTTAGACCTACGACAACATCAATAACAAATGCCTCTTCAGCAAAGTCCTCTTCAGTATGGAATCAATCAAATCATAGGGGTGCTTAACTTCCCCCTTAATTCCTTAATTTCATTCTTTCTTTCCTTTATTTTAGACTTTTCTTGACACTATAAAATAAACAGTGAGCCTAAATTGTGCATGGCATTTCGTTGCCATGCGTGCTGACATCCAGTATATAATTTTAGTGTTGCGATTTAGTGACTTTTTCATCCAAATTACCGTTTTCAGCTGGAAGCAAACTCGTACTGATGATTTATGCGAACTTGGAATAGACGCATGGCCGCAGGAAGATGTTTTGGGCTGGGGGTGCTGTAATGTATGTATTTATTTATCAGGGGGTTCTGCACCACCCTCAACACCCCTACTTCCTGTGGCTATGAATAGGCAAATGTCTTTATGCTGGTGCAGTCACCGATTGACAGCTCATCAGAACAGTCCATACTCAGGCTCTTTATACCTGATGGGAGGCTCCAATTCAGCACTCTGATTGGTGTGGGCACATACTCACACCTGATGCTCCTTTTCGTTGATTATGGGGAGGTAATGCACACAGAATAATTAACCCCAAAACAGGCAGGGACAACAACATAACACAGTATACAGTAGAGTTGTCTTGATGTGACTCATTTAAGAGGGTTACAGGAAAGAATAGAATAGATGCTTTATTGTCTATTGTTCAACGGAAATGTTTCATTTTGCTGTCACAGTACACCTAGTGCTTGACTTGGGCAGGATCTCACTGGAGCTGAGTACTGGCACCTCAACTTTTCTAGTGCTTAAGCTCCTGCGCTTCTTACAGAATATTAGCTACAAACTGTTGTGGAGCTCCTGCACCTAAATATAAACAGTAACTCCACCCAAAATGAGTAGCGGCACCTATTTCAGTCCAAAGTAAGCAGTGAGTACACCCCTAATTTAGCTCTGGCTTTTGATTCTCTTAGGTCTCACTGCATTTGCGGCTGCTCTCATCTACACGTTGCACAACCAAGAGATCCTCCAGGACTCACGAAAGCTGACCGAGGGACATTTTGGCTACTGTTTTATACTGGCCTGGGTGTGTGTGCCGCTGCTACTCATCAGTGGAGTCATGTACATCCACCTACGTAAGAAAGAGTGACCATGGAAGAGAGGTGAATACTAAGCACAAACAGAAAAGCATAGTTGTTGACATTGAGCTATAATAATATCAGAGGTGATGGAGCTCAATCACATGAGTGCAGATCTGTCTCTGTTACTTTGTTGGTATTTAGAAGCAGCTATTTCTGGTCAATCCAAATATTGATTGGATCTCGGATAAAAGCGAATCTGGTGAAGCTTTTAAATATAGCATGTTTAGTAGCCTATAGAGCATCGGTATACAGTGCTACAGGCAATTATATATATTTTTCCTATTTCCAAAATATCTATGTCTGAAAAAGTCTGAAAGCTCCAAGTCAGTATTTATTGTAAATCTGGGTGACTTATGAAGCCAATGATGACAACTGCCAAAGAAGTGTTGCTGATATATTGCAGAATCAAGCTTGTTTTGATTTGAAATGTATGTATATGAATAGGGAAATATATTTTTGTACTTCCAATATGTAGTCCTATCAGCTAGAGCTGCTCTAACTTTCCTAAATAAAACACACAGAATATGCGTTGAAGTTGTTTCTTATTATATTATCTTTTATTTATTGGATTGAAATGCTCTTATTTTCATTTTGCAGGACAAAACACGCCACGTGCATCTTTTATATTCAATTCAGTAACAGTTACCAGTAGTGATCATGTCCTGTTGTTCTTTCCCCCCTGAAATGATCTATCTACACATGAAGATAGCAGCAAGGTCACTATAGGTAAAGTTGTCTTCCTGGGCCTAGGATAACAGATAACACTACACAATTCAACTCAATGGACTAATGTCGGGAAAGGATCAAAGACAGAGTTGAATCATTAGTGTGCATGCAAGTCCACTCTAGATACTTGACATTCAATGTGTCAAAGGGGCATAAGGGATGCAGATTGGATATAGAGTTACAATAAAGACTTGATTTGATGTGGTGCCAGACATAGCATACATAAAAGACAAGTCACTTTTTTTTGTTATCATGTGCATGCTTTTCTCTTCTGCGAAAAACAACAGCTGATTCAAAGAGGGTCTGTCGGATTTCAAAATGCTTCGGGAGAGTGAGAATCCTCGGCCGAAGGAGGCTATCGAAGAGAGGGGAAAACTCCTCCGTTTGCTTATTAACAAATTGACACTCCTATTATGGAGGAGAGGAGGATGGAGGAGTCGAGGAGAGGACAGACTTTTTTCCAATAGAGAATCTCTCGGAGAGAGAAAGGAAAAGAGGGGATAGGGACAGGAGGGAGAAAAGATAGACACATAGACTGTTCTCTCCACTACTACAAGGCAAGTGGTACCGATGCACCAAGTCTGGAACCAACAGGACCCTGAACAGCTTCTACCCCACAGCATAAGACTGCTAAATAGTTAACCAAATAGCTACCCGGACTTTCTGCATTGACCCGTTTTGCACTAACTTTTCTTCTCTATTTTCTTTCTCTGCATTGTTGGGAAGGGCCCGTAAGTAAGCATTTCACTGTTAGTCCACATCTGTTGTTTACGAAGCATGTGACAAATAACATTTGATTTAATTGAATTGAATATGTAATTGGTCCACAGAGTAGATCTTCAAATAATGACTCAAATTTCAAACAAAACACTATTGTATTTCTATCACTTGTTTGGACATTTTCTGTTGACAACATCTTTGTCTACTGACACCCCTTCAAAGGTCTGAATACAGCTATCTACTGATCTTTCAACGCAAGCAAGCTGTCATACTTTGAACTGTTCAATGTACAAGCACTAAAACAATACATGGAAAACACTGGTTTCATAGTCTTTGGAACTTGTCTTGGAGTCATTGAAATCTAGGGGTAGACACAACAACAACAACAGCAACATGTGTCTTTGTTGCCAGGCTATGACAGCCATCAGCAGTCCACCAGTGTGCTCCATCTGCCTGAAGATGTTCCCAGACCCAGTCACCACCACATGTGGACACAGCCTCCACTTGGCTTGTATCGGTAGATACTGGGGAAGTAGTGACCAGTACCGGTGTCCACTCTGTAAGAAGAGATTCCAGAAAAGACATGAGGTTGAGGTTGTTGAGAAATCTAAAGCTACACATACTGCCCAATGTGAAGTGTTAACCTCGGCCCCAGCCACAGCTAGACATGGAGAAGAAGAGCCTGGCAGTGTTTTCACTGGATGGAATCTCATCACCCTGGTAACCCATAACCACATATTCACTTGGAGCCTGACAAACCACTGGGGGAGTGGGGAGAAAAGTTGGTATGTGCTGTGTGTGGATGATGGACCCATGCATTAGTAAGGAACAAACCAATGAGACCAATCTCTTTGTAAATGTATTTTTGTTTCAGTTAAGAAAGGGCAGTCAGAAATGCATCAGATGATCCAGGAGATAATGGAGAAGGTTAAAGAGGTCAAATGCTCAGTGGAGCTCAGCAAGATGAATCGAAATTGTCAAAACCCACAATGACTGCTATGTGTGACTTAGTTGACATGGCACCTACTACCACTCTGTTCAAAGGCACTTAAATATTTTGTCTTGTCCATTCACCCTCTGAATGGCACACATACACAATACATGTCTCAAGGCTTAAAAATCCTTCATTAACCTGTCTCCTCCCCTTCATCTAAACTGATTGAAGTGGATTTAACAAGTGACATCAATAAGGGATCATAGTATTCACCTGGATTCACCTGGTCTGTCTATGTCATGGAAAGAGCAGGTGTCCTTAATGTTTTGTACACTCAGTGTATAAAAAAGTTCCAGTATAAGAATTAAATACAAATGTTCAGATTTGTCATAATCATCAGTGTCTTAAATGATACAAAATAAAACCTTATAATCCAAGTATTTTCACGTTCTGAGTGTAAACTTTATTCCACTATCACAAAAATACTTTTGGACAGCTGAAGCAAGCACATTTTTTTTCAGGAAAATGTGTCATAAAATGTATTATTTATCTCTCTGATCAATAGTTAAATATGTTCATACAGAACAAACGTTTAAATACGCGGATCTGTTTGTATTTGTTGGATGCCTGTGTTTCTGTGCTATTCTCTTCTTTAAACAAGTAATACCGTCAAAGTTCGTCTCCATAGCAACCTGAAGCGTTCAGGAAACAAATTGTAAAACATGTTCTTCTCACCGAACAATAGCAGACAGGGTAAACTTTTATTTCGTTTATCATGAGCTCAATAACGAGGAGTAAATCTCATGTTTCGGTACTGACGTCAGCGATAAATCCACTTGCAAACCCAAGAGGAGCGAAAAAGCTTTGTGAGCTTTGTCAAAACCTTGCGTACCTGCAATGCACCAAATGTCGAGTAACTTTCTACTGGTAAGTTTATGAAGTAACGTTAGTAGTTGACATAGCTAGCTAGCAAAGATAGTACTTAAATTACCATACATAATTATTGCCATTGTTTAAATATGGCTCCGCTTTTTTTGTTGTGTAACTCGTGGACTCCAGTAGTTAGCTACACAACAAGAACAACAACTTGCTAGTAAGTTGCAGTAGTTAAAAGCTTCTGATTTGTAAGTTTTATGAAAAATACATTGACCAGTTTCAATACTAGGTGGCAGTGTTTAGCTAGCTACAAAAGTATTACTAGATTGTCAGAGAACACTAAAAGCAGACTTGTGTTTGCCTCAGTCAAAATGTGGTACTGGAAACAGTTGGAAAGCAAGTTAGCTCTTCTGAAGCATATTTTTAAGAGAATAATGTCAAGTGAATTATGCCTAAACCCTATCACGTGGTCTCTGAAAGAGTGCACGCTTATGTAATAGCAAGTCCTACTGAATTTCTAGTTTTATATGCTACATTTTAAAAGCACAATCCTTAATTCGTTCTTCATCCAAACAGGAGCCTCACCACTTGGTTTGCTGTATTTGCTGAATTTGTCACTTTTGGGAGAGCTAAGCTTCTTACTAATACAATGCCTTCAGAAAGTATTCACACCCCTTGACTTTTTCCCCAAGAAATTGTGTTGCAGCCTGAATTGAAAATTAATTAAATTGCGATTTTTTTGGGGGGGGTTCACGTTGGTACACACAATATCCCATAATGTCAAAGTGGTATTATGTCTTCAGTTTTTTTTTTTTTTTTACAAATTAATATAAAATGAAAAGCTGAAATGTCTTGAGTCAATAAGGATGAAACCCCTTTGTTATGACAGGAGTAAAAATGTGCTTAACAAGTCACGTAATAAGTTGCATGGACTCACTCTGTGCAAAAATAGTGTTTAACATAATTTTTGAATGACCTCTACCTCATCTCTGTACCCCACACATACTGTAAGGACCCTCAGTCGAGCAGTGAATTACAAAGACCAGGGAGGTTTTCCAATGCCTCCCAAAGAAGGGCACCTATTGGTAGATAGGTAAAAATATATATATATATATTTAAAAAAAACAGACATTGAATATCCCTTTGAGCATGGTGAAGTTATTAATTAGTCTTTGGAAGGCGTATCAATACACCCAGTCATTACAAAGATACAGGTGTTCTTCCTAACTCAGTTGGCAGAGAGGTAGGAAACTGCTCAGGGATTTCACCATGAGACCAATGGTGAATTTAAAATAGTTACAGAGTGTCTGTGATAGGAGAAAACTGAGGATGGATCAACAACCTTGTAGTTACTCCACAACACTAACCTAATTGACAGAGGGAAAATAAGGAAGCCTGTACACAATAAAACATATTCCAAAACATGTATCCTGTTTGCAATAAGGCACTAAAGTAAAACTTTAAAAAATGTGGCAAAGAAATTAAGTTTGTCTTGAATACAAAGCTCTGTGTTTGGGACAGCTGTGACCTGGGTCTCCTGACTCTCTGTGGTCACTTGTGACCCCATGGAATATATTGTAAGAGTAGTGGTGTTAACCCCAGTGTCTTGGCTAAATTCCCAATCTTGTACTCATACTATCATGGCCACCTAATCATCCCCAGGTTCCAATTAGCTCATTCCTCTCCCCTGTAACTACTCCCCAGGTTGTTGCTGAAAATTAGAATTTGTTCTAAGCAACTTACCTGGTAAAATAAGGGTTAAATAAATCAAATTAAATCCCCAGTGACCGGGTTAGGTTTAGACTTAAATCTACTTCACAATCTGTGGCAAGACTTGAAAATGGTTATGTAGAAATGATCAAGTATCAATTTGACTGTACAATCCAGGTGTGCAAAGCTCTTAAAAACATACCCAGAAAGACAGCTGTAATTGCTGCCAAATGTTATTCTAACATGTATTGACTCAGGGGTGTGAATACTTATATAACTGCGAACATACATTTCTAAAAACATGTTTTCTCTTTGTCATTATGGGGTATTGTGTGTAGATGCGTGAGACACTTGTTTTGTATACATTTTTTTTATTCAGGCTGTAACACAACAAAATGTGCAATAAGTCAAGGGGGTATGAATACTTTCTGAAAGCACTGTACATAATATGGCCTAGTGCTTGGTGACAGCCTTCCACTAGGCCTAAGCTTTAAGGGATGAGACACTAAATCCATTCCCTGTGAGGGAGCTTAAAAGTGTGTTATATCCCTGGCTCTATTCCCCCTGCTGCATCTCTTCTTTTAAAATGCATTTCTCTCATCCTGCAAGTATTCTCCAAAACAAGAGAAAAACTAGCCTACTTCTGGGGCCAGCTGTCTGCCTACGTCCCGATTTAATACATGTCTCCGTGCCAAGGGTCTGCATAAACACTGCCATGCTGCGGAGCAACAGCTACAATCCCAACTAGCCAAACACACCATACATTATGGTCTACAGACTCAGTGTTAGGGACCTTCAATGAATAAGAAAGTACAGGTCTGTGTCCTTAGGATCCCCTTGACTCTTGTGTGAGTGCATAGTAAGTGCATGCACATTTCAGCCCTTGTGAGCCAGCCCATATGCTGTGTTATTGCCATGACGTGACTGAAACTCCAGACCAGTAAAAACACATTGGAATGTTCAAGCACCGCAGAAAGAAAACATGAGGAAACTCAGACAGTTCCAACGCATTGGGAAAATGGCAAGATGCATGAAATTATAAACCTGTTATTTAATGGCATACAATTTAGGATACCTTTAGGGGAATTGAAAGATGTTGCACATGGATTCAAATCATAGCTTAGGCCTATGCCTTCTTATTAAACTGTTAGAGAAGGCAATGTGACTTATGCAGGCAGACTGATGTCTCATCTCGTCTAGTGTCGCTTAAAATGTTTCTGTAGACAGATCTACACACGACATGCCAATGCATACAGGTACAGGTATAATGTCTTCAAAACAAAGTTCCGGAAAACAAGAAATGCCATTTGGTGAAAGTAAGTACTGTGAGAAACCACATTGCTCACATCCAGTCCTGTGTGATTCGCACAGCAGGGTCAGCTAGGACAAAGGGAAGGGAGCCCATTTTGGAGATTGGAATGCAGCCCATGTCTCTTTTTTATTTTTTGTCAGTGACACGGAACACCAGCAGGCTGACTGGGTAGGAATCCATGAGAAGATCTGCCAGCTGCTCATCCCCATCCGCACCGCAATGCCCTTCCACAGCCTGCAGGCGGACAGAGACAACCACCGCGCCCAGATACTGCACAGACAAGTGAGGATCAGACACTCACCAGGGTCTCATTCATTAGGGCACACCAAAGTGAAATGTTTTTGTTTTGTTTTTAAGGGAAACAAAAACCGTCGATTCTTATGGACAAGTCCAGTTAGGGAGGCTCTTTCAGTCCTTTTCTACTGTTTGTTGTCTAATGAATATGAACCTGAATAGAGATAGCTGAACCCCAAATGAATGTTTTGTCAGACATTTGCATAGCTAAAGTGTAATTTGAGGACAAGAGGATTTCATGCCATTTGTTAATTAAGAGCCTATACAACATTTTAGAAATCTGTATCCCTCAATCACAAATTACGTCTGTAGAAATGTCCAATAACTTTGATTTTGTGTGGAAACAACCTACGGAAAAGCATGCCCTGTACTGTAACTGTCATGTCTTTGCCTGGTGTAACCCCTGTTTAGGAGGAGCTGATTGAGATCTCCAGGGCTGTGGCTCAGAAGAAGCTGTTCGAGGGGAAGTATCAGGAGTCACTGCCTGCCGCCCAGCTCTCCCTGCGCTGTGCTATGGATGTCTACGGCCCCAGTGCTGTCCAGCTGGTCCCTGCATACCTCCTGCTGGCGGAGGCAAACGTGGGTGAGTCACAAGATGGAGGAAACTCCCCATGAGCTGGCAGTTTTACCAAAGAACCACAGAAAGGCAGAGACCAAATCGATTCAAATGCAGCTATGAGATACTATTGTATTTACAATATTCATGCAAGGGTAGTAGTGGATACATTAGATTTTAGAGAACTTGTTGAACTCAAATCATTGCTGATCTGTGTCGAACTCTTTGTGGAAACACTGATCCATTCCTTTCGGGCCGAATCTTACTTGGGAACCGTGCTATTTCATTTCGCTGCACTCGCAATAACACCCGCAATAATATCTGCTAAACACGTGTATGTGACAATAGAATTTGATTTGATTTGAATTCCCTCTCAAATCTCCCATTTCTGCTAAAGTCAGAGATACGCACATGGATCTAAAGCTAGTGTTCAGCGTTCACAGTCAATAGTCCTGCCCTGTAGATTCATGATTTAGATGTTGAGACCCTTACCTCTGATCTGTAGGCCCATAGTTCTGTGCTGTTTAAGTTTAGTTTTGACCTGGATGTGACCCTTGACCCTGCTACTCTGACCTGTAGAGTGACCAATGCCACTGAACTGTAGACTGTTGTTGTGTTGCGAATGACCCATTCCTCTGCTCCCCTCCCCCCAGGTCTGGGCAGTCTGTCCCAGGCAGAGGGGTACCTGTCTCAGGCCGAGTGGACGGTGATGAAGACACCCGAGTGTAGCCAGACCGTCCGCCACCAGCTGCACCGCAACCTGGGCCGCCTCTACACCGCCACAGAAAACCTGGAGGGAGCGCTATTGCACTTTGCCAACGACGTGAGTGTCAAAGCTTATCAGTGATCAAATCTACCAGGGCTTCAAAACCACAGATTTACTATGGCAGTCAAACTATAGGGGGGGCATTTCAATTGTGTAAAGTGGCTTCCTCTCTTTGGTTTCTTTGGTGAAAAGATGGGATTTAGTGGGTCTACTTCATATTTACTAATTTCAGGGTTAGAGAGTAACAGATTACATGTAACATATTACAAAAAAAACTAACTGAAATCCGTTACATTACCAGCAAAAATATTGTAGTCAGATTATAGATACTTTTGAAAAACTAGATGATTACTTGACACCTTTCTGTTTTATCAATGACACTCAAATCAGCATTGAAAAAAGGCACAAGTTTAAGTTTGTTCCACCTGAGTGAACAAACTTAAACCACAAGTCAGAGACCACTATGATGACACACCAAGTGTGTTTGATGGATTGCGGGAAAAGAGCAGGAATAGACATTTATAGGCTACAGTCCATGTATGTCTTCCAATGGTGCAACTGCTGTCTGCATCCAAATATTATTCCGTTTTAAATAAATGTTTGGAGGTAAGGACGACAGCAGGGGTGTAGCCTATGGGCGATACTGATATCAGTTATTATTGATATCTACATCGTACATTGATGTGAATTACACTGCTGGCAGAACTTAGCGATTTCTCTTAGATGGGCCAGCGGCAAAACCAAAATTGGCTATGTAAAAATGTATGAAAACCAACATTTGCTTTTTAGTCTTAATTTAAGGTTAGGTTAGGCATTAGGGTTAGCAGTGTGGTTAAGGTTAGGGGTAAGGTTAGGGTTCAGTTTAAAATCTGATTTTCTGACTTTGTGGCTGTGCCAGCTAGTAACCACTGTGCAGAGCTCCCTCCAGAACAAAGTTAATGTCGAAAAACAGAACCTGCACTTTTAAAGATCCAATGCAGCCATTTTTTTCTCAATATCAACTACTTTATGGGTAACAATTAAGTACCTTACTGTAATTGTTATCAGTTAAAAAGGTTAAAAAATATATATATATTTTGCTAGGACGGTCTGGGAGTGGCCTGAGTGGAGACGGGAAAACTGAAAGCTAGCCGTTATTGGCAGTCTTTATTATTGGTCTATTAACTAATTCACCAGGCAGGCCAGAAATCCATCGCATCAAAACAGGCTGACATTTCAGGTAGCCTTTTTAAATAGCTTTTACAACAAAAGGACATTATCATAATTTTCACAATTTCACAGTATTATTTCAAACTCATTGTGTGGAAGTATATATAAAACACAGGAATATCTCATTTTTGACTGCACTGGACCTTTAAGGGGAAAGTAATCCAAATGTAACTGAAAGTAAACAGATTGAATTACTGAGTTTGTGTAATCCAAAAGTTATGTTACAGATTACAATTTTGGACAGGTAACTA
Organism: Oncorhynchus masou masou; assembly: GCF_036934945.1. NCBI lineage: Eukaryota > Metazoa > Chordata > Actinopteri > Salmoniformes > Salmonidae > Oncorhynchus > Oncorhynchus masou. Next base: position 34,686,017 of record NC_088229.1, read on the forward strand.
GTAACTGTAATGGATTACATTTAGAAAGTAACATACCCAACCCTAAAAATCTGAAAACACAATGATCGCAGTGCAGATTATAAGGAGTTTTACAGTATTGTTTTAAACCAATCAGGGCCTGTATTCACAAAGCGTCTCAGAGTAGAAGTGCTGGATAACCTGATCCTAGATCAGCACTCCTACTCTGAGACGCTTGATACATATGCTCTTTTGCATGTCCAAAATGTTAGCTCCGTGTTCACTGAAGGTTGCTATCCCCATGCCAAACATAAGTACCAGTGGAGAATCTCAGGAATTATGAATGCACTTTGACTACCAGATATTCCAGATCTGAACCTGTTTCTTTGGTTTTCAGGTGTACTATGCCAGTGAGGAGTATGGCTTGGATAACATTGTCACTTGTGGTGGCTACTTTCTGATGGCCAATGTCTTTATCAAGCAAGAAAAGATGGATATTGCCAGTTCCTTATACACTGAGGTAAAATTTAAATACGTGCCTGACAGTAAAACTGAAGATAAAATACTGTGTTATCATGATTATATTACTGGTCTAGTAGCATTAAAACAGCAAATGCGTCCATGAAAACATAGTGTTTTGGTGTGTTAGTTTGCCTGACTACTTTTTTGTGTCTGACTTTACAGGTAGCAAGTACATGGCACTCTCACCTCACCAAACTTTTGGAGACACATACTCCAGGATCCATGACGCTGGAGCACTCTTTTGGTGGGTACAGCTTCATATCAAATAGATACCGAGGACTGCTGAGAAATATGTATACATTCTTTGGCGGTGCGTATATGTGTAGTGCATCTACAACAGGTTTATGTATTGACAAAACATTCAAACCAAGACTAAATTAAAATGGAAACTTGATAAGATAATGGCTCCCGAGTGGCGCAGCGGTGTAAAGCACTGCATCTAAGTGCTAGAGGTGTCACTACAGGCCCTTGTTCGATTCCAGGCTGTATCACAACCGGCCGTGATTGAGAGTCCCATAGGGCGGCACACAATTGGCCCAGCATCGTCCGGTTTAGGGTTTGGCTGGGGTAGGCCGTCATTGTAAATAAGCATTTGTTCTTAACTGACTTGCCTAGTTAAATTAAGGTAAATAAAAAATAAATGAAGATTATGACGCTGTTGAATTAGCATCAGCTCCTTCAGTCAAAGTCAATACCCAGAACCATTGTGAACAGATTGATGGTAGATGATAATAAATTGTTGACACACAGAGATAAATTAAATTGGTCTATTTAATTCTGTGGGCTCACTAACAGCCACATGCTGCAGCCAATCACACACTTAATAAACAACACCACTGCCAGCTCTAAGTGGCTTGATGACATCAGTAGGCATCATCATCTCCACCAGCCCAACAGCATTTGGCTTCATTCGTGGATCACTGAAAATAAGGTCAGTGGTGCTAAATTTAGCATCTTACCCTGACGTGCTATCCTAGAGCTAAACCCCAGCTTTAAATCGACAGTGCTGGGGGCTGACTAAGACCATTCATGACACATCTCTGGCTGTTGCAGCATCCGACACCGCCTCTCTGCTGCTGCCCTGCCCTAGTCACGATGCTAAGCTTGTTAGCGGCAATGCAATTCCCCAGGATTTTCAGGCGAGCCACCACTGCAGAGCATGAGCTTGCTGTTAGCTCACACCGGTCAGTTTCTGCTGGGATGTGTCTTCATCTCCTCTATTATGTGTGTTCTGGCACAGGATGGCTATTATGCGCGCCCCAGGTTGGGTGCTACTGTTGGTTACATCTACTCATTGGTGGTGGATGAAGTAGGTTCACCCTGTCACGGCCACCCCAAACACATAAACAATGTAAAGCACTTTGTAACCTGGTGACAAACGTTATATAAAACCAATCCATGAACATAAATGTGTGTGTGTGTTTGTGTGATTTGTAATGATTCCCATGCACATAAAGCCCCTGCCTAATGGGACAACCACATAGCAGGCTTAACTTGCCCAGCCATAAATTGTCCATCTTTCACTTAAACAATGGGAATGAACCAGGAAGATCTGTTTTAGGCTATGCCTACTGGAATTCCTAACAGTTTGGTTGTTGTCAGTGAAATATAAAGTCCCCCCACCACCCCAAATCTTGCATTTACATACATGATTTGTGTGAGAGTCTATTGGAAATGATTTAGATTCTTCTATAGTCTGGCTAGGCATGACAGATAATGAAAAAGCAGGAAACCTATATTTAAGTTAGTATTCAGTGGTCACAGTCAATAATTCTGCCCTGAAGACTCATGAAGTTGAGACCCTTACCTTTGATCTGTAGGCCCATAGTTCTGTGCGGTTTAGGTTTAGTTTTGACCTCTAATGAATTCATTAGCATAAATGTGTGTGTGTTTTATATTGATCTCCATGCAGATGAAGCTCAGCAGGCGGAAGCGGACCAGATGCTAAGGGCCATGCTGAAGGTTCAGGAGAATAGCCCCAAGCAGGCTACGGTCCAGAACACCCTAGTGGCCCACTCTCTGGCCATGCTGTGGTTTCTGGGAGGATCCCCAGACAAGGTGAGGTGTTACGATGACCAGTGATCTGGTGGTTACTGGTGACATCCTGACACATTTTCCTCCACCATGTGCTTCCCATGGAGCGCTGTCTAGAGACAGGATTAGTTTCTAATTGGTAAAGCTTTAAAGATTATCACTCTGGGGGGATTTAGTGGGACTCGATGCGACTGGCTTGATACTCTAACTGCCCTCCCCGGGCTTCTGGCCAGGCAACTTCTCTCTGATCTCGCAAGTATGCTAGTGCTTAGTGGGGGATTTTGGGAGTGTTATCCAGGGATGTAGCTAGTATGCATATCTATGAGAAAGGAGAAAGGTCATGCAAATGGAGAGAAGGATTTGCCAGAAGTTTAATAGTTGACATTGTGAAGGTCACTCAATCCCACTGACCAATGAATTACCCAAGGAGTTTAATGTATCAGAAAGGGAGTCAGGGGGGATAAGGTATTTATAATTATGGCAGTGTTTCCCAAACTTGGTCCTGGGGACCCCAAGGAGTGCACGTTTTGGTTGATTATTTGAATCTGCTGAGTAGTCCCAGCTGATTCAAATGATCAAAGCTTGATGATTAGTTTATTATTTGAATCAGCTGAGTAGTGCCAGCTGATTAAAATGATCAAAGCTTGATGATTAGTTTATTATTTGAATCTGCTGAGTAGTGCCAGCTGATTCAAATGATCAAAGCTTGATGATGAGTTGATTATTTGAATCCGCTGAGTAATGCTAGTGCAAAAACCTAAACGTGCACCACTTGGGGTCCTGAGGATTGAGTTGGGAAAAACCCTGAGTTATGATCTTTAGTTCAATAGGACACCATGTCTTGGCGAGAGTAAATAACACACAAACCCCGAACGTCTCCCACGTCTGCTTCGATCTCTCCAGTCCCTCCCTCGCTGTTGTTGCAGGGATCAGGAGCAGCAGCTCTCGTCACATGACAACAAAGATAGTAAGAGGAGTTGGCTAAAGGACATGCAGTAGAGATCTGGAGCAGGCTATGATTGATCAACCTTCAATGGGGGTTGAATGAAGCTCAGCTTGGCTAGCCATTACAGTGCATGTTAATGACAGTTGCTTGTCACCTATACCTCATCTGCACGGATCTGAAAAGGAAAGTGGGAGAAGCCAAAGAGAGGAGACTTGGTTTTAAATGCTCTGCTCTTTCAGATCAGTGTGGTTGAAGGAGAAATATGAGGACAGGAAGCCACCATTAGAGATGACTGAAATTCACCTATAGTCTGACTAGGCATGACAAACAATGAAAAAAGCAGGAAAACCAAGGACACATTTTTCATTCAATACCATATTTCAGTAGTGGTGTATAAACATATCTATTTTCCCCATTGTCCGTAATAACTGGAAAAAGTTAGATTCCCTTTACAGTAGGATGCTTCCAGAATTAGGCACGTGTGTAAACTGGCTGCATTGGTATGGATGAAGATACTGAATAAGCTTTACTGTGGCAGGTTTTATTGAATCTATCCAAAATACTGACTGCACTTAATTTCCATTGCTTACATTTGTCAATAAACAAAACATTTTTAGATATTGCCTGAATCATTTCAGTTCAATACCTTTCATCGTGGTGCATTAATAACATCAGAAGATTTGTATTTATTTTGTCTGGTTTGTAAAACGTCCCAGGCAGTGTCTCGGTAGTTCCAAATACTTTTCTTTCCTCGTCTTCATTCCTTCATAGCCGCTGATAGATCAAAGGACTGGATATATTTTCAACTGTCCTTTCAGATCAGTGAGCATGGTGCTAAGGAAGCTTTTATAGACTGTTGGGGCAAAGCCCAGTTTTACAGTGATACATATTACATACATAAATTAATATACATATATTATATACACAACAGGCAGTGGGTACAATGGCTTTACTGTGTGTGTGTGTGTGTGTGTGTGTGTGTGTGTGTGTGGTCAGGCACTGGAGTTTGGCAGGAAGGCCCTGCAGTCCAGCCAGCTGGTTCCAGACCATAGCCTAACAGAGCCCATCCAGGGCCTGCTGCAGCTGGCAGCAGAGAGAGGCCCACACCTTACCATCGCAAGCTGATTGCCCGCCGGTCTTCTTGACTCCCTGTCCATCCACCAGCCGGCTACCTCCTCAGCACAACACAAAAGAAGCACGCTCTATACATGAAAAAATGGGCCATAGTAGAATCATTACAGAATAAAAGATGCTGTGACTTTCGATGGTGACTTCTGATAGGCTGTGACTGAACAGTAAGGATGTGTCATACCGGTATGTGTGTTTTTGAGTTGAGAATAGAAAAGACCCATGATGCAGACATGTTGGGAGAGGTACATTTCAGATGTGATGTTCAGGCTCATATATGTCCACACTTGAGACATATTCTATTCCCATTTGTGGGTATTAAGTATGCAATTACACTGTTGCCATGTAGTTTCATAAATACCAGGTGACTAGCGGTCTGTCAAAATTAGCGTCACCCCGTTTTCATTAATAAGATAATGTTGACATCTCATTGTACGTGAGTGAAACTTTATTTGAATAGTGACAGAACACATGTCTTTTTTGAATAATGACTCAATTTTATTTGAATAAAAAAAAAGAGGTGTCTTTACATAATTTTTGCATGAGTAAATATATCAGCTAGAACCAAATTTAGGATCCATTTTTGCCATGCTGTCAGAATGGTTCACATAATAATGATAAGAGTAATGATTGACCCTATTTCTTCACACAAAATTCTTGCATGACTCGAGCCTACAGATGCATGGCATTAGCGGTCCAAAACGTCATCATTTATATAAGTTTTTAGTATTTCATCATACACAGATGGTTTGAAGGAGACATTTCTTGTGTTATGGAGTATATTGAATTTGTATTTGAACCCACAAAGTTTAATCAAATCATGAAAAGAAAATGGGCGTAGCAGTTTATTGATCAACTAAATATATCAATCAATATTGTAAACCTTAGAGCAAATTCAGGTTATTTTCTGAAAACAATGGATGGATGAAAGCACCCTAAGGAACTCTTTCAAGTCCTACATATGTACAGGTCATTTCTGACATGTCTTTATTATTATTTATATCAAAACACAAAGAATAAATGTTAAAATCATTTCACTACTAGTATTATTAGTATTGAATTTTTACAACAATGCTTGTTTTTGGCATTCAGATTAATTTCCTATGTGTTGAGAGGCAGAGAAACTCAGAGACACATTGGATTCCTCAATTCCCTTTCAAATATATGAGCCAAATATACATTAGCAGCAATTCAGAAATAAATAGTAACTTTTAAGTTGTGTTGTGTACACAGTCACCAATGAGGATAGTCACAAACCCTTCACACAGCAGAGGTCAGTACAGAACAGGCTGGAGTGTTACATCATCAAACCAGCACCAATTTGATAGCTTTAGCCATGTCATAAATAGAACAGCCAGTGTAACCTGTTCTCGTCAATTGGTTCCTTGTCTCCTTCCTATGGTGGGCACTGACCGGAAAAGACGGGATGGATGAAATCAATGACTAGTTGGGGGTGCTGCCAGGCCAGTTTGAACCGTGATTTCCTATCAGTGTCCACAAAGGAATTGGGATGATAAGGCATTTTAAGTGTTTTTGGACACATACTGAACCATACTGAGTAAATTAACCTAGATACGCTGTCGGTTATATGAATGTAGTGAGCAGGGATATTATTCCAACAATGCATAAGTTAGAGAAAACGGTTGTCCTTTCTTTCCTATGGCTAGTCTTAAGGTCTAGAGGATGTGTTCTCTTTACATTAATCTAAAAAAAAATTAATGTGGAATGACACAGGCTTCATATAAAACACAATAAACGGAACCTTTAAAAAAAAAAAGGGACAACAACAATTGTAGACCAGTCACCCAAAAGCTGTGGAAGGAAGCAGGGTGACTAAGACTTATTGATGAACAGACCCCGTGGCCCTATGTCAAGTACAGGGGAATCACAGTTCTCAGAGGGATATTTCATAATGCTGGACAAATCACAGTACTGTAAATGGTGTTAAATCCCAGGGGAGCCGCTCAGATACTTAACAGCTTTTTCCCAAAAAGTCACAAATTCTTTGCTGCGTTCACATTTGGCACGCTTGTGATTACTGCCTCAGACCCCTGTTAGATTCCAGACCGTTAGTAAATCGCCCCCACAAAAATCAAGCTTCACAGCGGCCTCACTTTATTTGAGACAAGATTAGTGCACACAAACCACTTTTTTCCTTAAAAAATACCATAGATTAGCGGAAAAAACACTGAACATCATAAAACAAGCAAGGGGAAAAAGTGCACGTTAACCTTCATGGTACACCACATTTTTTAATAGTTTAACATTTATTTTTTTGTTTGTCATCAATACACATTTTAGGCAGATCTGTAGCTAGGATGGATATGTCACATGCCTTAGGAGTGGGGATGAGATCAAGGCTGCTTCCCTGAGTTATGTTTGAGAGTCAACTGTTTGACATAGAAGCCTTCTACATATGGGTTATGGACCTCAACAATAATGGCTAGTCACTAAGTGGCACAAAGTAGGGTGGCTTGTGCTTTGGATGATTGCTGCGAATGCTTTTTGGTTGATGGCGGATGCCCCAGAGTTGATACGTAGTGGATAGGTATTTTTTTAAGGCTGAGTGGTAGAGGATTTACCGCAATTAACCAACAGCTCAAGAGAGAAGCTCTAGGCCACAGGTATCCCTGGAGAAGTGTTCCTTTTGAGGAATGAAACGGTAACATTCTATCAAACACACTGTAAAAAAAGATAGTATTGTTTTGCATTTTATTTGTACAACAAGTTTATGAAGTTTAGCTCACTTGAGAAGAATAAACAGTAATTTGTCATCGGCCAAAACATTAGGCTGATTAACCGCATTTAGCCAAATCCACAGAAATGTTAGCACGCATGTTCTTTGTTAAAACTTTATTTTTGACATTGCATGTTCCGTACAAACCAATCTGTTGTACACAATAGCTTACCAAAATGTTTAAGTTTAGAAAGTTTACAGTTATTTCAGCCCCTAGGATTTTCATTTCAGCCCGATACTAGTAAGCATAAACGCTTCTAAAATTATTATTTACAAACAATTTACTTGACTATATTTACATCCTATGGATGGATCAAAGCTTGCAAAGTCAAGGCTCACTTGAAACCACAAGGATGTGATATGTATGACTCAAAGTAGTTTATTCTATGGCAGTGAGAAGTTCTGTTTTGAGGTATATTATTCTTGTAGGTGTAGTGACAGCTTCCGCACTGTAACTCACTGTTCCTAGACGGATCCAACTTTCTTCCCGAGAACTATAAAATGAAGAAAAATAAACCGTGTCTTCGTTTGACTATTGTTCCTGTAAAAAGCGTTTTTATTTTATTTTTTTAAAGTGAATAAAAACAAGCCCCTAAAAACATGACATTGAAAACAGAGAGACTGCAGGCTCGATTTTGGGTCAATTGTGCTTGACCTATGCTTATGTGTTTCTAGATGCATTCTCTTGACAGGAAATAGTGTAGTGTTGTCACTCTACAAGGTGCCCCTAAGCAATGGCCCTAGGTCAGTTTTGTTATTCTAATGAGCTTTAAGATGTTCTGACATCTTCAATTAAGAGTTAGGGGAAGGGAAGTCAGACCATAGATCCAGTGTTTAGGAGCTCCTTGTCAGCGTTAGGGGGGGAAGTTCCATTTTGATTCCAGACAATTCATGAATTTAATGCAAATGAACTGTGATGTTAATTTGTATTTTATGATTTTCAATCATCCCATTTCCAGAATTAACTGAGGTAGAAGATGGAATTGGCCCCAATCTGCATTTAACAGTCCCCGTGACAGTGTAACCTGTCTGTCCTCTGCTACATGGAGCTGGTGGGCAGTCTATCTAGTCCTCTGTGTGTACCCCTCTCCCAGTCATGGAGAAAATCCCATGCAAAACAATTCATTTCACCAACAGTAAATCAAGCCTGGCTACGTCCTCAGTGGTTAATCTACAACGACGACCACGCATCAATCTCATTCTCCAACATACAGTTTTGTAGTGTGTGCTCGCTCAATAGGATGGACAGATTTCTGTTGACTATGTGCTGGTGTATGTAACGCTCTTTAGGGTTCTCCCAAAAAAAAAAAAAACTCTTGCTCAACTCACCCTCACAAAGCAATTGAAAAGAAAAAGATTCCGTAATTCAGCTAACCTTCTGGATCCCACTTCTGCCACCAACTGCAGTTGTAAACTAACTGGGTTGTTTGCAGTGGGGGAGAAGAGGAGAAGAGTCAGGGGAGCAGCCTTAGATCTCAATGTGTTTATGGGGGGAGTTAGTATGAGAAGGCGCGTGCGTCTACATCTGTTCGTCATGTCAGTTTATGTGGTCATAGCATTTTTCATTACATTTTTGTTTGTTCAGCTCATGCTTTTGCATGTAACATCCTGCCTGTGTAACGTGTATTGGAGTTTGTGTTTGTGCTCTGCAACAGGAACGTCCACCGCCAAATGTTCAGGTGTGTGTTTGTAAGTGTGTGTGTGTGTGTGTGTGTGTGTGTGTGTCTTTGAGTGTGTGTGTGTGTGTGTGTGTCTTTGAGTATGTGTGAGTGTGCGTGCATGCCTTGGCTGTGTCCAGCTCACTCAGTCAATAATTTGATCTCGTTGGCAAGGAGGGTGTTGAAGTTGTAGGCCGGGTCGGGGAGGTTGGGTAGCACGGGGCTGGGGCCAGCTTGACGGCTTGGGGGCTGAGGGGTGGTATCGGCCAGCTCGGGGTCGCTCTCGCTAGAAGTAGAGCCCACGCTCATGTTGCACACGGCCTCGGGCAGCACGCTGCTGACTGCCGGGCACACCTCGGGCTCGCTGCTCGTCTCGCTGGCGCTGGACACCACCGAGAGCAGTGACATCTTGCGCGTGAGGCGGCTGGGCAGCAGCGAGAGGGCATGGTCGGCCACAATGCCCGCCACGTCCATGCCACACGCCTGGTCGAAGGCGATGAAGCCCACGTTGGCGTTGGCCTCGCACACCACGAATGAGCCGTCGTTGAGCTGCAGCAGGTCGATGCCGCACACGTCCATGCCCAGGATGTTGGACACCTGCACCGCCAGCTGCTTGCCCTGCTCGCTCAGCGGGCACATCATCCCCACGCCGCCTGCGGGAAAGAAGGGGACAACGGAAAGATAGGGACGTCAGTCACCACACTCACACACTCGCCAGTTATCACTATCTGTGGACTGTAGACTGTTCACTGTGTGCCATACATGGACATTATTCACATTCTCTGAGGCCTCTATAGCGAGGAATCATAGAAGGACAGAGAAAACAGTGACCAACTCTCAGGACCACTATTTCTTGATGTCTTGTGAAATGTGGAATTATTAGTATTTCTTTTGGCGAAATAAATAGAAATAGGATGGACAAACACATACATCATATACTATATGACCCAGCCAGAGCAACTGAGAATCTATGCTTGCATAAGACAAAACCAAATCTTGTTATAACATCATGTGACACTTGTCATATAACTGTGGAACAATTGATGACCGATGACCCCAAAATGTCACAAGACATGAGTGTGTCGGCTAGTCTAAAACTGCAGATGTTATGACAAGCATAATCATGTCTGTCATCAACCACAAAGTCACGTTCAAGACAACTAACTACATTGCCCTTCTGTGGTCCAATTCAATTGAACTGCTCCTCTTACTGTTCCCTATGATATGGTGTGGTTTCCTAACATAGACAAACTATCGGAAACCGTTTATCAAACACACATAGGCTTAAAAATCTCTGCACCAATTTAACTTCATTGGGATAGGGGGCAGCATTTTCACTTTTGGATGAAAAGCGTGCCCAGAGTAAATGGCCTCCTACTCAGTCCCAGATGCAAATATATGCATATTAGTAGTAGTATTGGATAGAAAACACTCTGAAGTTTCTAAAACTGTTTAAATGATGTCTGTGAGTATAACAGAACTCATATGGCTGGCAAAAATCAAAACAGGAAGTGGGAAATCTGAGGTTTGTAGTTTTTCAACTCAGCCCCTATTGAAGATACAGTGGGATATGGGTTATTTTGCACTTCCTAAGTTGCACGCGCGTTTTGATTTGTTTACCAAACGCCCTAACAAAAGGAGGTATATGGACATAAATGATTAACTTTATCGAACAAATCAAACATTTATTGTGGAACTGGGATTCCTGGGAGTGCATTCTGATGAAGATCATCAAAGGTAAGTGAATATTTATAATGCTATTTCTGACTAATGTTGACTTGCGCAACATGGCGGATATTTATTTTGGCTGGTTTGGGCTCTGAGCTCCGTACTCAGATTATTGCATGGTATGCTTTTTCCGTAAAGTTTTCTTGAAATCTGACACAGCGGTTGCATTAGGAGAAGTGTATCTATAATTCCATGCATAACACTTGTATTTTCATCAACATTTATAATGAGTATTTCTGTAAATCACTGCATGTTTTGGAACTACTGAACATAACACGCCAATGTAAAATGAGATTTTTGGGATATAAATATGCACTTTATCAAACAAAACATGTGTTGTGTAACATGAAGTCCTATGAGTGTCATCTGATGAAGATCATCAAAGGTTAGTGATTAATTTGATCTCTATTTGTTCTTTTTGTGACTCCTCTCTTTGGCTGGAAAAATGGCTGGGTTTTTCCTGTGACTTGGTGGTGACCTAACATAATCGTTTGTGGAGCTTTCACTGTAAAGCATTTTTGAAATCAGACACTGTGGCTGGATTAACAAGAATGTTATCTTTAAAATGGTGCCTAATACTTGTATGTTTGAGAAATTTGATTTATGAGATTTCTGTTGATTTGTATTTGGCGCCCTGCAATTTCATTGGCTGTAGGCGAGGGGTCCCGCCAGCGGAATGAGATGTGGAACCCCGTTCCCAGACAGGTTAAGCACCGTCTTCGCCCTATCCTGATTCATCCAAATAATCAACACTCCTGCTCGTAATCACATAATTCTACGTGAGCCTTGACAGATTATTGCCGTTTTATCTGTCCACAAGAATCTGTCCACGAGAGATTAGAACTCCATAAAAAAACAGATTTGACTCTGACCTTGGTTTTCTCTAGCAATAACCAGTCTATAGACACTGTGGTGACAGCATCACATAAACAGCATCACATAAACCTAATTTATATTCTGTCTGTAAAACTCTGATGAAGGCTACATGCTGAAACGTGTCGGTTGTAAAAAAAAGAAGCATAAAAAACAAACGTCCATTGTCCAAGAATAATATCCTTCTCCTTCTCTGGCCAGCATCACTCACCCAGGGAGCAGTTGCTCTGCATGCGTCCGTCGGTGGAGCAGCGCAGCATGGAGCCGATGACACGGCCGCCCACCAGCACCACCCGGACGTCGCGACCGTGCGACTCTTTTACGTACTCCTGGAAGAGGTAGGGAGCGTCGTGGCGAATCAGGTGGCTCAGGTCAGCCAGGTGGTGCTTGTCCCTGGCCAGGAACACTGCCTTTCCTGTGAGACAGGGGTGGGGTGGGGGGTTGTTGAGGAGTGTAGGGTAGGGAGAAATGTAGAACTTTTCATTACATCTCAAGAATCTCAAAGATGCTTTAAAGGACAATGATCGAGTTAAACAGAAAGTGAGCAAGGGTTTTCAGTCACAAAAGTCATCATTCATTTATCTGACCATTGCCCTCCTGACCATGTAATACTCTGCAAACAATGCCTTCAGAAAGTACTCACACCCCTTGACCTTTTCCACATTCTGTTGTGTTACAAAGTGGGATTAAAATGGATTTAAGTCTCTTTTTTGTGTTTCAACGATCTACACAAAATACTCCGTAAAAGAAACATGTTACCTTTATTTAACTAGGCAAGTCAGTTAAGAACAAATTCTTATTTACAATGACGGGACACCCCGGCCAAACCCTAACCCGGACGATCCTGGGCCAATTGTGCGCCGCCCAATGGGACTCCCAATCACGGCCGGTTATGATACAGCCTGGAATCAAACCAGGGTCTGTAGTGACACCTCTAACACTGAGATGCAGTGCCTTAGACCGCTGCGCCACTCGGGAGCCCTAAATAAAACACTAATATATGTTGATTAGATAAATATTGAAACCCTGAGTCAATACATGTTAGAATCAACTTGGGCAGCGATTACAGTTGTGAGTCTTTCGGGATTGTCCCCTGGATTGCACAACATTTGCTCATTATTCTTTAAAGAATTCTTCAAGCTGTCAAATTGGCTCTTGATCATTGCTAGACAGACATTTTCAGGTCTTGCCATAGATTTTCAAGCAGATTTAAGTCAAAACTGTAATTCAGCAACTCAGGAATATTCACTGTACTCTTAGTAACAACTCCACCGTAGATTTGGTCTTGTGTTTTAGGTCATTGTCCTGCTGAAAGATGAATTCAATTCCAGTCTGTGTATATATCTGGTGGCGGTCTGTGTATATTTGTAAACAGCTGGTGCACAACATGTCATATTTTACATTAACTCTGTACCGGTATCCCCTGTATATAGCCTCACTGTTACTTTACAGCTGCTCTTTAATTATTTGCTATTTTTATTTCTTATCTATTCTTTACCTAACATTTATGAATCATAAAACTGCATTTGTTGGTTAAGGCCTTTTCAGTAAGCATTTCACTGCAAGGTCTACACCTATTCGTCGCATGTGACAAATACAATTTGATATCCCAGTGTCTGGTAGAAAGCAGACTGAACCAGGTTTTAGCTCCCCAGTCCTTAAGAATTACAAGCATACCCATAACATGATGCAACCACCACTATGCTTGACAATACGGAGAGTGGTACTCAATAATGTGCTGTATTCCATTCCATTAAGGGCTTGTAAGGGAAAGGGGGATACCTAGTCAGTTGTACATATTTATTATGTGACTTGTTAAGCACATTTTTACTCCTGAACTTATTTAGGCGTGCCATAACAATGGGGCTGAATAGTTATTGACTCAAGACATTTCAGATTTTAATTTTTAATTAATTTGTAAAAATGTAGTGAAAACATAATTCCACTTTGACATTGTGAGGAATTGTGTGTAGGCCAATGACACAAAAGCTCAAATTAATCAAATAAAAAAATTCAGGCTGTCAAGGGGTGTGAATACTTTCTGAAGACACTGTGCGTACTTTCAGTATTTATCTGAAGCTGACAGTGATATTGTGAACGCTGACACCTCTCACATGAAAGGCCATGTAACAATTTAAATGTAGTCATCTTTCAAGACACTCGGGACACTGACTGAGAAGCCATGGTGGGGAGAGAACAGAATGCCTCTAGCACTAGCTAGCAAAAATGCCAGGGCCCATTTTAATTAGTGCAGACTCTGTCCTCGTGCTCAGTGGCATGTCCTCTAACCCCAACACAGGTCAGTGTTGACTACGGGACCAGGGAGGGAGACCCGTGAGAGGAGCATGCGAGTGTGGTGGGGTGTGTGTAGAGATATTTGAATAGGTTGCGTTGCTTACACCACACAGACAGGACAAAATGGTAGCCATGACACCTCATAGCTGAGATCAAACAACAGGACAAGGCCCCATGGGATAGAGAGCAGCTAACCGATCGCTGCAGCTGTACATAGTTTATCAGTAAATAGCCCACCCAATTTTACCTACCTCTTCCCCATACTGTTTATATTTATTTACTTTTCTGCTCTTTTGCACACCAATATCTCTACCTGGACATGACCATCTGATCATTTATCACTCCAGTGTTAATCTGCAAAATTGTAATTATTCGCCTACCTCCTCATGCCTTTTGCACACAATGTATATAGACTTTTTTTTCTTCTTTTTTTTCTACTGTGTTATTGACTTGTTTATTGTTTACTCCATGTGTAACTCTGTGTTGTTGGCTGTTCACACTGCTATGCTTTATCTTGGCCAGGTCGCAGTTGCAAATGAGAACTTGTTCTCAACTCGCCTACCTGGTTAAATAAAGGTGAAATAAAATAAAGATAAAAAGAGGGGGCACACTCACTAAAACCCAGTGTCAACCAGCCAACCAGACTACACATTCAACAAAGAGGACCACTTAGCTTTACATGTGAGAAAAGAAGGAACGGCTCTGCCCATTGGCATTGCTATTGGCGAGGTATTTGGATCTTAAGTCCTGTTAAATGCTCAAGAAATGGCTCATTGGCTGATATCCACCAATGGTCATTTTCCTTAACAATGCCTTATCTTGATAGTCTATGCCCTGTCTCTACCCAAAGTCTATTATCCATACAGACAATGGATGACCAACTAGGAGACCAACTAAAGTGTCAATGACTATGAATAGATAGGTTGATGGGCCGGCAGGCTGCTGTGGAATAGCCCGTGGTCAATCTCTTCCCAAAATGGCAGGGTTCTAAAAAAGGTCTCTGGAAATCCTTAAAATAAATATAGTAATAAAATATAAAAAGAAAGGGACCGTGATTATTATATGGGTTTAAATAAGCTGTCAAAGATTCATACTTCATACTTTCCTCAAACAATTAGCACTCATTTGTCAAATTATGTTAGGTGCCATTGGCCACAATGCATATTTGACCTTGATTTAACTATGCAAGTCGGTTAAGAACACATTCTTATTTACAATGACAGCCTACCCCGGCCAAACCTAGTCGAATTGTGCGCTGCCCTATGGGACTCCCAATCACAGCCAGATGTGTTACAGCCTGGATTTGAACCAGGTAATATAGCGACACCTCTTACACTGAGATGCAGTGCCTTAAATGGTGGAAGAGGAGTAGAGAGAGACGGGTTTGCATAAACCCAGAAGACTGGGCTGTAAAGAGACAGCAATGAGAGAGGGGAGGGATGGTTGCAGTCAGACTGACCTCTGTGGCCACGAGTGTTCTTCACCACCACGGGGTAGCCCAGCGGTTCCGCCTCGTCGATCATCTTGCGGAAGTTCTCGTGTCCTCCTACGAAACACACAAGACAGACACACATACACGTTACAATTTGTCCAATGATCATACCCCCTCTATTAACCCTCTGTGTACCTCAGTCATTAGACCGTGCGGAATGGGGTTTGTTGCTATAGGATCCATGTTGTGACTTGTGAAGCAAGAAGTAGAGTAGTTTAGTCTTTATTATCCCAGGGTGGCAATTGATTTTGAGGCATGTGGTAAAAACACATTGAACACATGACAATAATATACACCAAAACAATAAATAGAGCAATATGCACAATTAACAGTATTTCAGACCTATTCGTTTTAAACTTGGGGAGCCTGTATCTGCCCTCTGAGGGAAGAAAGAGAAATTCATCAAACAAGGGATGCTGGGAGCCCTTCAGAATGGATTGCGCCTTACGGATGACTCGTGGCTAATAAGAAATTATTGCCATTGGATGAGGATTGCTGTGGGTATGTCATTCTGTATTTATACTTGGCTGTTTTATCGTCTCTGACTTTTCATGTGACTATATCTGATAATACTTCTAATACAATTGACCATTAAGAACACTATTGACATTTAAACGTCATTTGGAGAGAGAGAGAGAGAGAGCTCTGCTTCAGTTTGCTCTGTCTGGGACTGAACTGTTTGGAATATTGAGCACTGAAATTTGAGCGAGAAGGAAACACAGGATCATTTCAATTTTTTCTGTGCTCTCAGTCTCTGGTCTGGCGTTTTAACAGAGAACCAGATGTGAGCTGCCCTGCACATGCCTTTTTCAAAAAGCACACGTCCACACTGCTGTGAGAATGAGAGAGAGACAGAAAAAGAGGGAGACACACAGAGACAGCAGCACATACAATTTAAAGCTCAGTTCGACCATGTCACTGGCTGCTGTGGCGGGGTTAGAGCCAGAGGAGGGGAGGGGGGGAGGGAGGGATCTTTTATTTTCAAAGTCATGAGGGTGGAGGGGCACATTACATAAGCACTCCAGCTTCCCTGCACCGCCTGGTCTGCCTGGCCTCGTTTTTCTGAATGCTATTCGGGAAAGATTATCCCTGCTGCCCTTGCCAAAACACACGGCATTTGATTTTTGCAGTGGCAAAAAATAAATAATGTAAATACACAGTCGCTGTCAGATTTGATGTAGTCTTACAACAAAACAAAAACACAGCGAGTGTGTGGTTTTGGCTTAGGACGTACAGGCCCTGTTGCTTGCCTGTGTTCTTACACATCCTGCTTTGTCCAAAGTAAAGAAGGAAGAAATTCCATGGAAAATGTGACAAATACCCCAAAATGACACAGATTATTTGTGTCGGAGAAAGGGATGATGATAGAGGAGGGGATTGGATGTGAGATGCTCTTTCTGTTTTGATTCTTAAGATTATACTATCGGGTGACTTTTTATGTTAATCCTGGTTGTAGAACCATTTGTCATGACTATGTCTACACTCAGACCAACTCAAGCGCATTTAAAAGCATACTTGGCGAATCATTCCCTGCGAGGCAGGTAGCCTAGTGGTTAGAGCGTTGGGCCAGTAACCAAAAGGTTGCTGGATCGAATCCCTGAGCTGACAAGGTAAAAATATGTCATTCTACCCCTGAACAAGGCAGTTAACCCAGTGTGCCCCGGTAGGTCATCATTGTAAATAAGAAATTGTTTTTAACTGACATGCCTAGTAAAATAAATAACAAATATTTAAGATGGCATATCTCTGATACAAGGATGCACCCAATTCATTATCATTGCCCTCACTTCAAGAACAAAGAGAGCAGCTGTGCTTTGATTTCCACTTCCGCTTTATGTACAATCTGCGGTAGTGTAAGGACTTTTATTTCGTGATAATGTTGTCGATTTTAAGCAGTATATCCTTAGTTATTAGTCCAATATATATCCATATAAGATCTCAAGTAGTGTGTGTGTGTGTGTGTATATATATGTGTGTTTTAACCCTTCACTTGTGGTCAGATGTCTGTGCTATAAAGGGCCACTCTGCTGAGAAATTCATCTGGAAGAGCTCTGCCTATTCTGGGCAGTAAGGTTGCTGAGCAAGACACATTCTCCTGGAGGGGATAAGTTGAGTTGTTGACCAGTTTGAACCATTTATTTTTAAGTACCATGTCAGTCAGCTCTCTGTTAACCTCATGTTAATGCCATATTTGAAGTATGAGTAGTTCTGTACCGACCAATAAGAAGTGCATCCTGTGACAGTATATAAGCCATGTAAAGAAAAACTCAAGCTTCCATGGTATTGATTGAAGCGCAACCCTTCATTCGCGATGAATTAAAGAATTGAACCTGGACAAACTGTCCGAGATTCCTTGAGTCGACTCTTTACAAGCTGTCTTAAGTGTGAGTTTGGAACCACCAAGACTCTTCCTAGAGCTGGCCGCCTGGCCAAACTGAGCAATCGGGGGAGAAGGGCCTTGGTCAGGGAGGTGACCAAGAACCTGATGGTCACTCTGACAGAGCTCCAGAGTTCTACTGTGGAGATGGGAAAACCTTCCAGAAGGACAACCATCTCTGTAGCACTCCACCAATCAGGCATGTATAGTAGAGTGGCCAGACGGGAGCCACTCCTCAGATAAAGGTACAACAGCCCGTTTGGAGTTTGCCAAAAGGCACCTAAAGGACTCTACAGACCGTAAGCAACAACATTCTCTGGTCTGATGAAACCAAGACTGAACTCTTTGGCCTGAATGCCAAGTGTAACTTCTGGAGGAAACCAGGCACCATCCCTACGGTGCAGCATGGTGGTGGCAGCATCATGCTGTGGGGATGATTTTTAGTAGCAGGGACTAGGAGACTAGTCAGGATCGAGGGAAAGATGAATGGAGCAAAGTACAGAGAGATCCTTGATGAAGTCCTGAGTGCTCTGGAGCAGGTTCTCAGACTGGGGCAAAGGTTCATCTTCCAACAGGACAACAACTCTAAGCACACAGCCAAGACAATGCAGGAGTGGCTTCGAGACAAGTCTCAATGTCCTTGAGTCGCCCAGCCAAAGCCCGGACTTGAACCCGATTGAACATCTCTGGATAGACCTGAAAACAGCTGTGCAGCGACACTCCCCATATAACCTGACAGAGCTTGAGTGGATCTGCAGAGAAGAATGGGAGAAACTCCCCAAATTACAGGTGTACCAATCTTGTAGTGCCATACCCAAGAAGAGTCGAGGCTATAATCGCTGCCAAAAGGTGCATCAATAAAGTACTGAGTAAAGGGTCTGAAAACTATGTAAATGTGACATTTCAGTAAAATAAATTATACATTTCCAAACATTAAGAAAAAACTGTTTTTGCCTTGTCATTATAGGGTGTTGTGTGTACAGTCGTGGCCAAAAGTTTTAAGAATGACACAAATATTAATTTTCACAAAGTTTGCTGCTTCAGTGTCTTTAGATATTTTTGTCAGATGTTATGGAATACTGAAGTATAATTACAAGCATTTCACAAGTGTCAAAGAATTTTATTGACAATTACATGAAGTTGATGCAAAGACTCAATATTTGCAGTGTCGACCCTTCTTTTTCAAGACCTCTGCAATCCACCCTGGCATGCTGCCAATTAACTTCTGGGCCACATCCTGACTGATGGCAGCCCATTCTTGCATAATCAATGCTTGGAGTTTGTCAGAATTTGTGTTTTTTTGTTTGTCCACCCGCCTCTTGAGGATCGACCACAAGTTCTCAATGGGATTAAGGTCTGGGGAGTTTCCAGGCCATGGACCCAAAATATCAATGTTTTGTTCCCCAAGCCACATAGTTATCAACTTTGCCTTATGGCAAGGTGCTCCATCATGCTGGAAAAGGCACTGTTCGTCACCAAACTGTTCCAGGATGGTTGGGAGAAGTTGCTCTCGGAGGATGTGTTGGTACCATTCTTTATTCATGGCTGTGTTCTTAGGCAAAATTGTGAGTGAGCCCACTTTGCTGCTCTTCTTGACACCAGGCCATCCTCCAAAAGTATTTGCCTCACTGTACGTGCAGATGCACTCACACCTGCCTGCTGCCATTCCTGAGCAAGCTTTGTAATGGTGGTGCCCCGATCTGACAGCTGAATCAAATTTAGGAGACAGTCCTGGCGCTTGCTGGACTTTTCTGGGCGCCCTGAAGCCTTCTTCACAACAATTGAACCGCTCTCCTTGAAGTTCTTGATGATCCAGTAAATAGTTGATTTAGGTGCAATCTTACTGGCAGCAAAATCATTGCCTATGAAGCCCTTTTTGAGCAAAGCAATGATGACGGCACGTGTTTCCTTCCAGGTAACCATGGTTGACAAAGGAAGAACAATGATACCAAGCACCACCTTACATTTGAAGCTTTTAGTCTGTTTTTCAAACTCAATCAGCATGACAGAGTGATCTCCAGCCGTGTCCTCGTCAACACTCACACCTGTGAGTAGCTTGGATGAAAAGGTGCCCATTGTAAATGGCCAGCTCCTCAGTCTCAGTTGTTAATATATGCATATTATTAGTAGTATTGGATAGAAAACACTCTGAAGTTTCTAAAACTGTTTGAATTATGTCTGTGAGTATAACAGAACTCATATTGCAGGCAAAAACCTGAGACATTCCACGTCCTGTTTGTATTTTTTCTGGGGGTGGCAGATTTTCAACCAAGCTCTCATTGAAATTACAGCAAGATATGGATGAGTTTTCACTTCCTACACCTTCCACTAGATGTCAACAGTCAATAGAACTTTGTCTGATGACT
Organism: Oncorhynchus masou masou; assembly: GCF_036934945.1. Taxonomy (NCBI): domain Eukaryota; kingdom Metazoa; phylum Chordata; class Actinopteri; order Salmoniformes; family Salmonidae; genus Oncorhynchus; species Oncorhynchus masou. The sequence continues at coordinate 34,706,131 of NC_088229.1, forward strand.
CTAATGTGAAGGGGGGTCGAATGAGACAGGAAATAGTCACCACTGCCACGAGTTGACCATGCTTTCACCATGCGTGTTCACAGGGGAGGGACCTGTGTTCCACCGGTCATCTGAAGTCATTCTAATTCTCCGGTTTCAAGATATATGTAAACAACATTCTAAAGATTGATTCAGTACATCGTTTGACATGTTTCTACTGACTGTTACGGAACTTTTGGACATTTTGTCAGGTTATAGTGGACACGCTTTGTGACTTTGGAATTGTTTACCAAACGCGCTAACCAAAGTAGCGAATTGGACATAAATAACGGACATTTTCGAACAAATCAAGCATTTATTGTGGACCTGGGATTCCTAGGACTGCATTCTGATGAAGTTCATCAAAGGTAAGGAATCATTTATCATGTTGGTTTCTGTTGACTCCAACATGGCGGCTAATTTGGCTACTGTTCTGAGCTCCATCTCAGATTATTGCATGGGTTGCTTTTTCCGTAAACATTTTTGGAAATCTGACACAGCGGTTGCATTAAGGAGAGGTATATCTATAATTCCATGTGTATAATTTGTAATATCATCTACATTTATGATGAGTATTTCTGTTGAAACGATGTGGCTATGCAAAATCACTTGATGTTTTTGGAACTAGTGAATCTAATACGCCAATGTAAACTCAGATTTTTTTATATAAATATGAACTTTATCAAACAAAACATGCATGTATTGTGTAACATGAAGTCCTATGAGTATCATCTGATGAAGATAATTCAAGGTTAGTGATTCATTTTATCTCTATTTCTGCTTTTTGTGAATGCTATATTTTGCTGGAAAATGGCTGTGCTTATTGTGGTTTGGTGGAGACCTAACATAATCGTTTGTAGTGCTTTTGCTGAAAAGCATATTTGAAATCAGACACTTTGGTGGGATCAACAACAAGATGAACTTATATAAAATTATATAAGACACGTATGTTTTAGGAATTGTAATTATGAGATTTTTGTGGTTTGAATTTGGCGCCCTCTATTTTCACTGGTAGTTGTCATATCGATCCTGTTAGCGGGATTGCAGCCATAACAAGTTAACGAGAGTATCACTGACATGATGTCAGATGGTCCTTTTGTGGCAGGGCTGAAATGCAGTGGAAATGTTTTTGGGGGGATTCAGTTAATTTGCATGGCAAAGAGGGACTTAGCAATTAATTGTAATTTATCTGATCACTCTTCATAACATTCTGGAGTATATGCAAATTGCCATCATACAAACTGAGGCAGCAGACTTAGTGAAAATTAATATTTGTGTCATTCTCAAAACTCTTGGCCACGACTGTAGATTTATGGAGGGAAAAAAACTATTTGATCCGTTTTAGAATAAGACTGTAACCTAACAAAATATGGAAAAAGTAAAGGGGTCTGAATACTTTCCGAATGCACTGTATCTGGTGAGTATGCAGTCCATGGAAAAACTGGGACATTTTCAGCTTCCAGGAATTATGTACAGATCCTTGCGACACGGGGCCGTGCATTATCATGCTGAAACATGAGGTGATGGAGGTGGAGGAACGGTACAACAATGGGCCTCAGGATCTCATCACGGTATCTGTGTGCATTCAAATTGCCATTGAGTTTGTTGTGTGTAGCTTATGCCTGCCCATACCATAACACCACCGCCACCATGGGGCACTCTGTTCACAATGTTGACATCAGCAAACCACTCGCCCACACAACACCATACACTTAGTCTGCTGTCTGAGGCCGGTTGAATGTACAGCCAAATTCGCCAAAACGATGTTCAAGGCGGCTTATGGTAGAGAAATTAACATTAAATTATCTGGCAACAGCTCTGATGGACATTCCTGCAGCCAGCATGCGAATTGCACGCTCCCTCAAAACTTGAGACATCTCTGGCATTGTGTTGTGTGACAAAACTGTACATTTTATAGTGACCTTTTTTTGTCCAGCGCACAAAGTGCGCCTGTGTAATGATCAAGCTGTTTAATCAGCTTATTGATATGCCACACCAGTCAGGTGGATGGATTATCTTGGCAATGGAGAAACATTTTTGAGAAATAAGCTTTTTGTGCTTATGGAACATGTCTGGGATCTCCAATTTCAACTCTTGAAACATGTGACCAACACTTTACATATATATTTTTGTTCAGTGTAGTTATCCAATTTCAGTTACAGAAATACATTTCAGAAAATCATTATAATCAAGGATGTAATCTACACAACATGAAGAGTCAAGAGATTATGGGTTTTCTAAGCTCAGGAATCAGAAACAATATGGACCAAGCTTTGGAGCTCACCGTAAGAGAAGGTGTCTGGGAGGGGGACCCCGTGGCCGGCCAGCTCCTGGAAGGTCCAGAACTTGTTGACGCAGTTGAGGATAGCCTGGGGCCGGTTGACCAGCCTGCAGCCCATCTTCTCCAGGTGGCGCAGAACCGTGATGTCGCTGTCCGACTGCACCCAGGGGGTGGGCACCCGCACCACCGCCACCTGAGGGTAGGACGTCACCACCTCCTGCTCCACCCGCAGACCTGGGGATGAAAGGAGGGGGGGGGAGAAAATAGAGGCCTCTATCTTAAAATATTCCCAATGTCACGTCACATAGCTTCATATAGACAGCTTTGGCAATTATTTATTGATCACATAGACAGGTTTCGCAATCTTATACCGATATGGAAATGCAGGCTACACTTTCACACAAGAACGCCAACGGAAACATGAACATTTTTCTGAGCAACTCAGGTAGCGACAGTGGCTTGGCTTTGTCTGTCTCACACAACAGAAGCCCAGACAACCTAGGAGTAGCTAGTGCCCATTTGGAACATTCAGGCCACGCCCATACATCTGTTCCCACTGCACCAAAAACGTAGGGCCTAGTCTAGCTGCGATCGGATACTACTGTGTTTGTGTACGCAGCTCGTCATTATGGAGCTGCTCTGGATGTGCGAGTTCTGGGCAGGCTGTGAGTAGCAGAGGCATGGGTCCAGGTAGGGTACTGTAACCTAGTGGTGTAAGTGCTTCATTTGGACTGGGTCCTGCCTGCACCGCTCACTCACATCACACCCTGCCCACATCCTCATGCTCCCCCGTGGCACTGCCAACTTCTCTGGCCTCAGGGCCAAGATTTGTCGCCCCTGGAGGAGCACCGATACCCAGCAGTGTACTTAATACAGCTTACATTTCATTGCATGCTCCCAATATAAGAAGGTATCAGCACAAATAGGGGAGATTGAACCTAAATACACATAAGAGATTTCTACGATCATGTACACAAGATGTACCACCAGCACCTATTCTCTGAATGATCTTGCACCACATGTTTGAGAAGGTATACAAGAGATAGCTATGTATATAGCCCATCTATAGATTGTATACAAACACATGTGTATTTATATTGACATAGTTTGCGTGTTTGAACGTTTTATTGTGCATGAGGTTACTCACTGTGCGATTTGAACTGGCAACTAACAGTCCATTTTGGCCTACTACCAGCCATTTTAATTCGGGAAGAAAGAACAATAAGGAGAGGCAGATGGGGTGATGATGGTACGAGAGGTGGAGCGGGGGAAGGAGGGAGGGAGGAGAGAGGCTCGTCACTGACGCAGCACTCTTCAATCCACCGTGACCTGCTTTTCAGCCATCTTAAGATCTCCACTCACCAAAGCGACAGCATCAACGCTGGATCGACAGAGGTCGCAGTGACTGAGGCACACAAACAAAGGATAGGTGACAGGCTTCTCAAATACTGGCTCCTGATGCTAAAAGGAGCGCACAGAAAAAGGGAAGGACATAGGTCATTTTTGGTTCAAACGATGGTCAGAGAAATTAAAAATGGAAAAGGCTGGAGATGTATGCATAAAGAACTGCAGGGGCGGCGGAGAAAAAGTGTGTGGCGGGGGATGACTCTGAGAAGTGGAAAGCGTTTGTTTAGGAATAGCACAGTCTGTCAGCCCTCCCCTCACTCTCAGTATTCAAATCGGGGGATGATTCATACACACCCTTTTCTCCCCAATCACACTTTTGATTGTGTAGCCGTTGAGCGAGCCATGCTACAATTAAGTGTTAGAGGACACACTGGCCAAGACGATGTCCACATCACTTGTCTCGGTTTCCAAGGGAACTACACAGAGCACATTGAAAACCTCAATGAATCTGTTCATTCATTTGGGGCGAGTGGGTGCACTTATAGTACCATGTGAACATTCAGAAAACGTTCATATAACCTTCCTCTTCCTCTTGTCAGAACAATAAATCTTATAAGGAAATCAGTCAATGTAAATGGATTTCTCTAAAACGATGTTGGAGGCAGTTTATGGTAGAGAAATTAACATTAAATTCTCAGGCAACAGCTCTGGTGGACATTCCTGCAGTCAGCATGCCAATTGCATGCTCCCTCAAAACTTGAGACATCTGTGGCATTGTGTTGTGTGACAAAACTGCACATTTTAGAGTGGCCTTTTATTGTGCCCAGCACAAGGTTCACCAGCTTCTAGATATGCCACACCCGTCAGGTGGATGGAAAATCTTGGCAAAGGAGAAATGCTCACCAAAAGGGAGGTAAACAAATGTGTGCACAAAATTTAAGAGAAATAAGCTTTTTGTGCATATGGAAAATATCTGATCTTTTACTTCAGCTCAAGAAACATGGGACCAACACTTTACATGTTGTGTTTATAATTTTGTTCAGTACACATATATATCTCCCCTGCTGTTCCGGAGGACTGAGTGATCTCGCTCTCTCTGAAGCCGACGCGAGTAGGCCTAAGTCTTTTAAACGGGTTAACACACGCCTGGCCCCGCGGCCTTACGGTGTTCTAGGGAGCGTCATCACGAAATGTGCAGACCATCTGGCAGGCGTCTTCACAGGCATTTTCAACCTCTCCTTGTCCATTCTGTAATCCCCACATGTTTCAACCGGACTACCACCGATCCGGTACTCAAAAACGAAGGAAAACTGCCACAATGACTACCGCCCTGTAGCGCTCACATCTTTAATGATGAAGTGCTTTTGAAAGGCTGGTCACAGCACATAAACTCCATCATCCAAGACACCTTACCTTGGACCCACTCCAAATTGCAAATTAGTTGTTGTGAGACTGCTTTCTATGGCGGCTCTTTTTCCAATGGTCAACTTGATACACAGATAGGTCTTGGGTACAATATACAACCTACTATCTACTGTACTACCAGGGTGACTCCTCTTACAGGTATGCTTTCACTTTTAAAAATTAGAAGTGTGTGGGCACGGGTAGAATATTGTAAATATAAATATTTGAAGAAGAAAAAAATACATACAGTACCAGTCAAAAGTTTGGACACACCTACTTATTTTAAGGGTTTTCTTTATTTTGACAAATTTTCTACATTGTAGACTAATAGTGAAGACACCAAACTATGAAATAACGCATATGGAATCATGTAGTAACCAACAAAGTGTTAAACAAATCAAAATATATATGATATTCTTCAAAGTAGCCACCCTTTGCCTTGATGACAGTTTTGCACAAGTAACAGGTGTATGTCTTAAAAAGTTAATTTATTGAATTTCTTTCCTTCTTAATGCGTTTGAGCCAATCAGTTGTGTTGTGACAAGGTAGGGGTGGTATACAGAAGACAGCCCTATTTGGTAAAAGACCAAGTCCATATTAGGGCAAGAACAGCTCAAATAAGCAAAGAGAAATGACAGTCCATCATTACTTTAAAACACGAAGGTCAAAATTTAAAGAACTTTGAAAGTTTCTTCAGTTTCAGTCGCTAAAACCATCAAGTGCTGTGATGAAACTAGCTCTCATGGGGACCGACCCAGGAATGGAAGACCCAGAGTTACCTCTGCTGCAGAGGATAAGTTCATTGGAGTAAGTTCACGCCAGCACAGGACGTACTGCCAAATTCTCTAAAACAACGTTGGAGGTGGCTTTTGGTAGAGAAATAAACATTGAATTATCTGGAAACAGCTCTGGTGGACATTCTTGCAGTCAACACGCCAAATTGTCAACCTCTCCCTGTCTGAGTGTAACACCAACATGTTTCAAGCAGACCACCATAGTCCCTGTGCCCAAGAACACTAAGGTAACCTGCCTAAATGACTACTGACCCGTAGCACTCACATCTGTAGCCATGAAGTGCTTTGAAAGGCTGGTCATGGCTCACATCAACACCATTATCTCAGAAACCCTAGACCAACTCCAATTTGCATACCGCCCCAACAGATCCAAAAATGATGCACTCTCTATTGTACTCCACACTGCCCTTTCCCACCTGGACAAAAGGAACACCTATGTGAGAATGCTATTCATTGACTACAGCTCAGCATTCAACACCATAGTACTCTCAAAGCTCATCACTAAGCTAAGGACCCTGGGACTAAACACCTCCCTCTGCAACTGGATCCTGGACTTTCTGACGGGCCGCCCCCAGGTGCTAAAGGTGGGTAACAACACATCCGCCACGCTGATCCTCAACACGGGGCCCCCTCAGGTGTGCGTGCTCATTCCCCTCCTGTACTCCTTATTCACTCATGACTGCTCGACCAGGCACGACTCCAACGCCATCATTATGTTTGACGATGACACAACGGTTGTAGGCCTGATCACTGACAAGACAGCCTATAGGGAGGAGGTCAGAGACCTGGCCGTGTGGTGCAGGACAACAACCTCTCCCTCAACGAGATCAAGACAAAGGAGATGATTGTAGACTACGGGAAAAGGAGGACCGAGCACGTCCCCATTCTCATCGACCGGGCTGTAGTGGAGCAGGACTCTGTACCTGTACCCCCTATATATAGCCTAGCTATTGTCATTTTACTGCTGCTCTTTAATTATTTGTTACTTTTATTTCTTATCATAACATGTTGTATTATTTTAAAAAATAAAACTGCATTCTTCTTGATATGCCACACCTGTCAGCTGGATGGATTACTCTGGCAAAGGAGAAATGCTCACTAACAGGGATGTAAACAAATTTGTGAAGAACATTTGAGAGAAATAACCTTTCTGTGTATTCAACATTTCGGGGATATTTTATTTGAGCTCATGAAACATGGGACCAACACTTTACATATTGCGTTTAGTATATACTATTGGCACACTCCACTTACCAAGACCATTGCCAAGTAAAGCAAGCTGTCACCTGTTTTAATAGTAAGCCTTGTGGTGGTACCACCCAGCAGATCTAGAAGGGAGTGTATATCATACCGAACCCCTCCCTTGAGATGACATAGACTAGAGGAACTTTCTCAAGGTGCCTCTACATCACTTTTTAAAATGTAGAGTCAAACCGCTAGGGGCAAAACAAGCTAGATTTACAACTTAAAGTACAAAAAATATCACTTCTGCAAATAACTGTCAAATTGAAAACCAGAAATGACGTGATTCACTATAACTAAGCCGAAAACATCTGTACTGTATGTCCCTAAAGAAATAATCCATTATAGTTACTCTTTAATAAGGGCCACAGGCCCAGTGGAAGCTAAATAGCTCCATAACATCGATGATGCACCACAATATTTTACCGTAGGTATGAGGTACTTTTCTGCATATGCTTCAAACCCACCACTGGTGTGCATGGCCAAAGTTCTCTATTTTCATGTCATCTGACCATAGCTCCGCCTGGAGGCATTGGCACTTGGATCGGAACCGGTGCTATAGTCAACATCGTTGATGTTATGGCCTATTTTGCTTCCACTGGTCCTGGGGCCCTTGTTAAGGTCAGTGGCATCTAAGCCAGGACATTTAGCCAAAAAAAACGGTAGCCTCTGCCAGGCGTCTGCCACTTGGCCGCAAGTGTATCTTCCAGCAAGACAATAACCCTAATCACTAATCAAAATCAACAATGAAATGGTTAATTGACCACAAAATCAACATTTTGCAATGGCCTTTTCAGTCTCAAGACAAGAACCCCATTGAAAACTTATGAAGAATTGAAGAGGGCAGGTGAAGGATATCAAGGATCTGGAACGATTCTGTATGGAGGAATGGTCTAAGATCCCTACCAATGTGTTCTCCAATATCATAAAATATTTTTGAAAAAGGCTCAGTGTCATAATGAAAACATGGGGTAATTTTGCCCCCCCATCTTTGAGATTTTTTTGTATTACTTGTCAAACAAAATATCTTTCTCTGACCAATTCTATTAATACAAAATACAATTTCCCCTTTTTTTAAAACAAACAACATAGTTCAGTATTCAGTATTTATCAAGGATGCCAGTAATTATAGACCCCACTGTATATACCTAACTGAATCACTCCATTATCCCTGCACATTGTAATAATAGTACTGGCTCTGACCTGTATATAACTTACATTCTTGTGTTTATTTTTACTTATCTTGTATTTATTTTTTCTTAACTATATTATTACTTTTATTCTGCATTGTTGGAAAGAGCTCGCAAGTAAGCATTTCACTGTACTGATTTACACCTGCTGTATCCTGTGCACGTGACAATAAAACTTGAAACAGATGGATCAGCATGGTTCGTCAATGGGGAGTCTTTCCTCAGTGTTCCAGTGCTAAGATTATGATTAAGGAAAGATAGGGAACTGTGCTCTTGGTCTATTACTGATGCGTCTCACATCATATTACTGACGGTGGTGGAAAATCACAATGTGTTCAATTGGCCCTGGCTCAAGAGATCTTGTGTCCTGTTGCCTTCGATAATATTATGGACGTGTTATATTTGTTATCTAGCGGTGAAAAGTGTGTGTGTCGCCTCTACGTGGAAGGCCAAAGAATCCGGTGTCGATTCGTAACCTGTGTAACCTCTTGCACAACTCTATATCACTGAATCATGGGATGTGAGATTCCTTTGGCTGATCACTGGGTTTTGCCTCTTACGTGAAGGTCCATCTTTGGTATTCCAGACAAGCTAGTGAGCACATAGCCTGTTCAGAGGACATGGAGGATCCATTAAACACTTTTACGTGGAACAGGCTATGACAATGGACTTTGCTACTAAAGTTATTTACACAATACAGGGCGGACACATACTGAACCATTTCAAGCCTGCTGTCATTTCATACTGTTAGATAGATAGCACTGCAGGTATGGGCCTAATGCATTATGTGGTTACAATGCATTGTAAGGCCTGTCATGTCACGAGAATGTATGACTGACTCCCTTTGAGAAAAAAGAAGGCAGGCCACACAAAACACAGCTGTGATCCAGTTATGGCTTTGGCCAATAGTCCTACCCTCTCTTCCTCCTGGGTGTGTCACAGATTATTCAGCATTGAAGACTATGCAATCTACCAAGTAGGCCATTGTTAAAGTGGGTGTCTGACTGGCTTTGACTTTACCACCATTTTGTAAGGCAAGTCATTTCGAAAGCTACGTTTTTTCCCAACTGCTGTAGAGAAACAGATTCAACATGTAGCCTACGTGAAGGATGAGGAGAATGTACACTGGTTTCTAGATCGTACGTGCTCCATCCCACGTGAGGAAGCGGCTTCTGGATTCGGAAGCCGTTCCCAATCTCACTGCCACATGTCAAAGAGACAGCTCCATCCCCACCTCCTGGTCTGAGTCAGCTTGCCCCCTCCCTTCAGTCAATGCCATCATGTAAGATGTGCTATAAGACAGCCTGCCACCTCATTGAGCTAAATGCGCCCCCCACCCCTTACCCAAGCTCACGTCTGACTATCAAATTCCACACAACAAGGGTCCTCACGTTCTTCAAATCAAGCAACCAAGGATATTAATATGTGATAAACTTATAGTAGCCATTGTTGGACTTCTCCCACCAGGCCATCAGTGCTAAAGTCTGTGTTCTGAAGCCTGTGTCTGTTGTCCCTGCATGCAAGTGCCTCGTGAGAATTCCAATATCTCCTATGTATTTGCAATTGTTGTAATTGTGTTGACTCTCAAGTAAAAAAAAAAAAAATAGAAGACAGCTAAAAGTGAATCAATATAGCTAGCCAAACCCACTTCACTTAGCTAATTACAAGTCAAATCAATGAAAATTGCACGACATCTTCTACTGCTTAACGTTATTATATACTTCTATTGAATTAATGTTAGCTAGCATAGCTGTGCTGGCCCATGAAGAATACCCCATAACCTACTAACGTTAGCTACTAGCTAGCCACTCTCTTTGTATTACGATACGGGTGTAGCGCAATAACATCTGCTAAATATGTGTATGTGACCAATAAAATGTGACTTGTTCACAAAAGCTATCCAGCATAACGTTAGCTAGCTAGTTTTATACGTTTCCATAATGTAGACGATAGTTTCCACCTACGCATATAATAAAGTAGCTATTCGATTTAGCAAATTTGGCTTGGCATCATGGAGTATCTCTGTCTGACTATTCGAGGGTGTCTGGAAACTGGGTTGGTGATATACCTAAGTAAAATTAGTTTTATATTGGATATTCGGTTTTATTCGGTTCACTCGTCCAATAGCTATTGAATCAAGCATGCCATGAATATGAAAAAGGTCATGGGAGGATGGAGAACCATCAAAACATTTTATTTTGTATAAAACATGGGTAAGGTTTCAGATGTAAATCTTAATTAAGTAGCTCTTAAACCCCAATTCACACATTATTAAACGATTGCAATCTTTCAATAGCTCTTAAACTAAGTGTACCATCACTATGACAACCATATATTCTGAATCAGGCTTTTCCCCCAAAATAAAATGTGTGGATTGTTCTCCATCCTTCCCTGATACAGAATATATAATTTTCATAGTCACAGTATGCTTTGTTTACGAGCTATTGAAGATTTAAATCTGAAACGTACTTTTTATTATTATTCAAAAAATGTCATTGTTTTCCATCCTTCCCTGGTTCATAATATACAATTCTAATAGTCATTGCATGCTTGGTTAAATAACTATTGACGAAAGAAAACCACAAATCCAATGTAAACTAATTTTTACCTAGGTTTAGGCGGTCACGTCACAGAGTTAGCTAGCTAGCCAGCAGCTCGCGCTAGCAAGTTGTGTGTGTGTTTCGGTGCGGAACAATACCTGCTACTGCTAGGCTCGCTAGTGGCTATATAATACTACAACTGAAATACACCCCACTATAGACAACAAGAATACACGATTAAACCCAAATTCAAAACAGTTGAAAAATGACATGACTATTATTACGGTGTGCCACTTCAAATCTAGTGATACTTGCCTAATTGTCCCTCACTGATGGTGAGCACGATTTGGTCCATGAGAAGTGAGCGGAATTCAACATCCTCCTCGGCGCATCGCTGTTTCAGAGCCCGAAGGATCTGGACTTGCGGATACTCCTGGTGGATACGCCGGTCGGTCACAAACCAAACCCGAGAACACATATTTGTATCTAACTGTCGTGCCGATTGAAAATAGTACAGAATACACACAGCTGTGGCCGAGAGGGAGGCGGGCGGGCGAACGAGAGCGCGGGATCCTAGTCAGAGATTGACGCGAATAATACAAAGATGCTCATACAATAGAGTGCAGCTACACGAACAAGCAATGTGGCTAAAAAAATCTAACACCACGATTATATCTGTTCTTTTAATGGTCGATTAATTACTCGATTTCCACTTGCTTCCCTTCATTTGCAGGCCGTTATTCCTGGTCCCTTTCGATCCAAGAACCCGTTGAATCACAATGAGCACCACAGTTTCTTCCCTTCTAAAAACAATACTGGTAGCTGTACTAGCTATGGCTCCTTGCACTTGCAGCCCTTAGGGCAAACAAAGCTTGTGCCGTTTTGCTTCGAATCCACCGCTCATGGAACTCAACAGCTACTACCCAGTGAACACGGCAGCCGCTTGGCTGAATAACACAATTGTGGTAGCTCTATGATTATCGAAGAAACCGATGCTGCTCGTATCCCCACGCTTGTCTGGTCTGATTAATTGGTGGAATGGCCCTGTACCGCTATCCACGAGGATCGGTGCTGAAAAGGTGCACGCTTGTTTTCAGTCCTGCGTTGTCCTTCAAGCACGCGCCTCGTTTACAACTCAATTTTCCTCGTTCCCGGACAATATATGGCCAATGATAATCGAGTTTATGCCATAATATCGACCAATCGCAGTTTATAATCCAACGGTCGCTGAAGTATGTGCTTTCGTTTTAGCTCTATGGGCGGAGTTTGCGTATTTTATACAATTTCATTGGTTCTAAAGTGAAATCCGAAGCACCGGACGAGAACGAGTGCAATCGGTTTTATTGCCCAATCAGGATGCTGACGCTGTGGAGGCTCGCAAGGCACGTGAGCCAATGACAATGCGTGAAATAACACAGGGGTGTAGCTAACGTGGGCGCGCTAATGCTGTGATTTAGTGCGTGTCATACAAACTACAGCACAGAGGGGGGGGATCCAGTATCACGAGTTTGCGCATCACCCGAACCGGTTCAGACCGGGTGCTGGGAGGTTTGGTGAATACTAAGGCCTCTTGTCTCCATGTTGTGATGCTGAAATGTAAGGAATTATAACATAGCTTCAACAATCGGATGGTCAGACTTGTTTTCTTAGCTAGCTGTAGCCTAATCGAAACGTTGATCGACAGCAAATCTCTGCTGGACAGACTAGCATTTGACCAATTATGCGATACTTAATTGTTAGTTCTGGTCGACAGTTTATAAACAAAAATAGAAAGAAGCCAGATGTCTCACAGGATGTATACATCTGAAGCATCCGTTTAGAGCTTCCACTCACCACCAAATATGGTGATGAAAGGAAGTCCAGTGGCGGGAAACAAATTTTCTCATCGATTAAACATTCGATCTCAATAGAATTTTCGGTTCCAAAAACTATATTCTGTTACGAACAGATTGTACTACGTTCTGTAGACTCGACCATTTGCCAAAGTTTCAAGATATTTCGTTGTTCAGAAGGCTTTCAAGGGCGAATCGAGAGAACGCCTTCTCTTCACGGAGAAGGCGTTCCCTAACAAAAATATGCAATTACATGCTAAATTACGCCAATGGGATCTCTCTAGCTCGTGCTTAACTCTGTCCACATCCTTGCCTGTTCTCCCCACTATGCTTGCTTGCCTTCGTTTGCTCTCATTGGAAGCGACCCTGATTAAGTATCTTTGGTTAGTTACAGGTAGTCTTTGCTGTAACGGTCCGAAGCTTATTTATCCTCTCAAAAGCAATAGTGTATATGATTTCAAGAAACAAGATCTCGCATAGTTTTGCTGGTAGAGGACGTCACAGTCGTTCTTTTGTAGTCTTTTTCTAACCATTTCAACGATACTATTTATTTGTAGGCTATTGTCGACGCTTAAAAAACAAACATATCTAATATTCTCTGTTATGAGATTTATTTTACAGAGTACGAATGGTCTATCAATCGACTGGTCGTATAGGTTTGTGTGTGACAGGCTGCTGTGCAAAACACATGTGATCATCAAGGGCGAAATTATGCCTTGGCAATGAGCTATTTCCGAGAAAGGGAGGGAGTGGAGAGCTATTACAGGCCGTGTTCAATGAATTTGGATAGGTATTGTTTTTCAGACAATCGCCTTATTCAGACTTTATAAGGAAAACACTATTGATTGTTCACAACCAATATGACACCCTTAGCACCTCCGACCCCCCCCCCATTTTGAAGTACTTTAGGATGTGTCTAAATGTTACTTCTAGGGCATTTCTGGGTGTCTTAAAATGTGAGATTTGTTCTTGTAGAATTCTGAAAATGGATGATTAAGTTCTAGACTGGACAGGCACACAAGTGGAACAGCAGAATGAATAGGCCAGTGTAAGAACCAAGCCAGGTCAGTTGTACCAAAACCAATCACAAGACAGACAAGTACATCTTTCTCCCCTTCGTTCAATAGCACTACCCTTCTCCAGCTGAATCACGTCCATCATGGACAAAATAGCCTGGCCAGCTTTATCCTTCAATGTGAGCCCAGCAAGACACTGCTGAATGGAATGATGATATTTCTTACATTCAAGTTCTGCAAAATAGACTTACAACTGTGAATCACTGCGATGCCCAGATTAGACTTTTGTTGTAAATGTTGTAAGATACACAAGACACCTTTTAAAAGTGTGTGTGCCCTTTGAAGTGAATTTGATTGTAAGACATGAAATGAAAGGTCATACCCCTTTAATTGTGCTTCATAAAGCCATAAAGCTCATGGCTGCAATCAATGTTAGATGTTACTTTATCCCTAGGGGTACCCTAAGGTACTACTATGGTTTTATCCTAGACTAGTCAATAAACCGTTTTAGTCAACATGTAGTTTATAATAACCGATTAATAGTTTTAACTCAAACATAAGTCATAACAATTGTGGAATGATCATTTTGGTGCATGTCGAACAGTAGATTTGACTGTTTTTCTTTTGTCATTCATAGAAAACAATCATGGGCGGGTTCCACCAGATGTCATATCTTACTATCTTCATTATTTTGGTGAAACGGGTGATGAACTAATAATGACTAAACAGGTCTTGGAAAAGTGTCTGTAACAATGTCTTATATAGAAATATTAATTATTAGTTTAGAGCGCCATCTAGTGACATAATATGGTGTGCTGTACAACAAAGGCAGCCTTGTCTGAATGTTATTCTGTACCCACTAGGGTTGGGGTCCATTTCTAACTGTATTTGAATGACTGTAAACCAGTGGCCCTAAATGTGGCTGTTATGAAACATATTTAAAGACGTTGCGGTTTAAATGAAGGAGGGTTAGTCCTTACAACTGTACCTGGCAACAAAGTCTACTCAAAATTAAACACTTTTGGCTAAAGACAATCTAGAATCATGGAAAGCTCTGCGTTAAGGTATAATATAGATAAACACATGTTTTTTTCCCAGTCTTCTGCCATTTTTATGTGTTCCGTGTTCAAACAATGCCAAGGTGTGTTTCATTCAAGAAATTCAATTGACTTTCAATGATTTTTCCCTCCCTCCCTTTCTTTATGTTTATTTAATATATTTGTTTATGTGTATGAGGTTGAGATATGACCTGTGGGCTTATGGTGTATGTCAGTAGGTATATACAGAGAATTTAAAATACCATTATACAGATTCCCAGATCCCAGTCTATAGCTTTAAAGAGATGATAAACTATATACACCTAAAATCATTCGGAGATGAGAACGGCGCAGAAGACACATTTCTATTGTTCGCTGTAACACATGGAAAACAAAGTTGTATTCTATTCTTGGAGACATGCCCTTTATGTCATAATCAGACAGCAGTACATGTTTTGTGAACTCCAGCCCGAGAGGCTTGTAGGAAGTCAAAACGAAAAGTCAGTGACTGTCAACTGCTACAGAGTCACACAGTGTTCACAGAATGTCATCAATGCAATATAACTGTGAATAATCAGTGTGTCCTTGGCCCTTGTACCTCCAGTCTGGCCTCATTCACTATCAACAGAAATTAGAATTATTCACAACATTCAGTGTCAAATCTACACTCTTAGAAAAAAAGGTGCTTCAGTTTGTCCCTATATGGGAACCCTTTTTGATGCTGGTAGAACCTTTTGCAGAGGATTCTACCTAGACCTAGAACCCTCTATGAAGGATTCTTCATAGACCCCTCCATGAAAGGTTCTTCATAGAAGGTTTTTTTCTCGGACCCCTTGATGAAGGGTGTAAAGCCTTATTTGTATATTTCCCAGTGTGCATTTTGAGTGAATTGTAGAGTTACTGTACCACCCATGACTGTGTTTGTTAGTGACAGAGACTTGGTTGTTGCATTCAGTGGCTTTCAATCCTGTAGCCTTCATCAAAGTGAGGGTCTAAGTGAATATGTTATCATTAAATTTAAACTCTTTATAACACTACAGGCTAAGTCACACCTGATGTAGCCTGAATATAGAGTGAGGATATCCAACAATTGGAACTTTGAGTCACCTGCCACCCACATTCAGAATAACATTCATGTTAGGGAAGATTGATAAATGACACTACCTAAACCAGGGATGGGTAACTTTGATGGGGATGGGAGCCACAAAAAAATCTAACTCATCATGAGGGGGTGCAGTGGTTTGCAGGTCTGCGTAACAACATCCCACATCATGAGGGGGCGGCAGTGTAGCCTAGTGGTTAGAGCGTTGGACTAGTAACCGGAAGGTTGTGAGTTCAAACTCCCGAGCTGACAAGGTACAAATCTGTCGTTCTGCACCTGAACAGGACAGTTAACCCACTGTTCCCAGGCCGTCATTGAAAATAAGAATTTGTTCTTAACTGACTTGCCTGGTTAAATAAAGGTAAAAATAAAAATCCATACCCACACATGCAGTCAACTGATTTGTGCAATCAATCCATTTGTGCAGTTAAAATACTTAACTCTATTAAGGAAATGCTTTATACCAGTAGCCAAGGCTGAGCCTACTCTTTTGCAGGCAAATCATTTTGATGCCCCCAGTGGAAAGAAAAATGTACGTTATAAAGTCAAAGACATGCTCTGGATATGTGGCAACTACTAATTATTTTTTAAACCTCCGCTTTGGGCTGGATGTGTCAATGTGAAGTTCATACATGCATAATCTATTAGCTGAATTACTGTTTTACTTCAATTAGCCACGAAATCTCTAGATTGAAAGTGACTGTTTTTCTGGAAGCTGTGTTGCTCAATTTTCCCAAAATGTTCCCTCATCTGGGCCAGCCCCCTAGCAATTTGAGTTCTAGCCAATGAGCTACAGCTTATGGCCCCCCCCCCCCCCCCATTGGGGTGACAGCTAGCAAGATGCACACACAGCAGAACGAGAGAGAGAGCACAATGACGTGGTGCACATATGTGACATAGTATGTAATGCTCTACATGCCTGGTCGGTATTCGGCCATGATTACTACAAGTTTAGACAGCTGGCTAGACTAATAAAAAATTGTTGACATAGCTAATTGGGCTCCCAGGTGGCACAGCAGTCTAAGGCAGTGCTAGAGGGATCACTACAGTCCCTGGTTCGACTCCAGGCTGTATAACAACCGGCTGTGATTGGCAGTCCCATAGTGCGGCGCACAATTGGCCCAGCATTGTCTGGTTTGGCCGGGGTAGGTTGTCATTGTAAATAAGAATTTGTTCTTAAGTGACTTGCCTAGTTAAATAAACATTACATTTAAAAAAATATAACATTTTTGGGGGGGTGACTGTCAGTGACTGAAATTACAAAAGAAAACTGCAGATCCACAACCAACTGTACCTTGTGTATTCTACTATTCTAACTCTCAAAAGTAAATTGAGTCCCAAACCATCAAAACAGGAACAACCATCTCAGTAATGGGTGCAATAAATCCAACTGCTAACAGAATGGATTAGATTATACTTTTTTTACAATTAATTTGTGTGTAGCATAAGATCAATCAATCAAATTAAAATCTAATTTTATTTGTCACATGCTGCGAATACAGCAGGTGACCTTACCGTGAAATGCTTACTTACAAGCCCTTAACCAACAATGCAGTTCAAGAAAGAGTTAACAAAAAATGTACTAAATAAACTAAAGTAAAAATAGTATAATTTAAATAAAAAGTAACACAATAAAAATAACAAGGCTATATACAGGGGGTACCGGTACTGAGTCAATGTGCGGGGGTATAGGATAGTTGAGTTATTTTGTACATGTAGGTAGGGGTAAAGTGACTATGCATAGATAATAAACAGCGAGTAGCAGCAGTGTAAAAACAAAGGTCCCAGATCAGTTTTTAAGTAGAGTGTAAAAGAAACCCAATGTTGGTGTCCATAATCAGAGTTGAGTGTGACTGTGTAATTTTTCAATCAATCAATCAATATACATTTGAAGTCGGAAGTTTACATACACCTTAGCCAAATAAATTTAAACTCAGTTTTTTACAATTCCTAAAAATTCCCTGTCTTAGGTCAGTTAGGATCACCACTTTATTTTAAGAATGTGAAATGTCAGAATAATAGTAGAGATAATTATTTATTTCAGCTTTTATTTCTTTCATCACATTCCCAGTGGGAAGTTTACATACACTCAATTAGTATTTGGTAGCATTGCCTTTAAATTGTTTAACTTGGGTCAAACGTTTTGGGTAGCCTTCCACAAGCTTTCCACAATAAGTTGGGTGAATTCTGGCCCATTCCACCTGACAGAGCTCGTGTAACTGAGTCAGGTTTGTAGTCCTCCTTGCTCGCACATGCTTTTTAAGTTCTGCCCACAAATTGTCTATAGGATTGAGGTCAGGGCTTTGTGATGGCCACTCCAATACCTTGACTTTGTTGTTTTTAAGCCATTTTGCCACAACTTTGGAAGTATGCTTGGGTCATTGTCCATTTGGAAGACCCATTTGCGACCAAGCTTTAACTTCCTGACTGATGTCTTGAAATGTTGCTTCAATATATCCACATAATTTTCCTGACTCATGATGCCATCTATTTTGTGAAGTGCACCAGTCCCTCCTGCAGCAAAGCACCCCCACAACATGATGCTGCCAACCCATGCTTCATGGTTCGGATGGTATTTTTCGACTTGCAAGCCTCCCCCTTTTCCTCCAAACAAACCGATGGTCATTATGGCCAAACAGTAATATTTTTGTTTCATCAGACCAGAGCACATTTCTCCAAAAAATAATCAGCCCTTGTGCACGTTAGCTGTGGACCCCTCTTCCCTGCATAAGCGTTCGTCTTCACCTTCTGGTAGTTCTCAACATTACATTGGGTTGATGAACTTGGCTTCAGTCATACACTGAACAAAAATATAAACGTAACATGCAACAATTTCAAAGATTTTACAAAGTTACAGTTCATATAAGGAAACCATTCAATGGAAATTGTTAAGGCTCTCGTTTGTGGAATGACCGGACCAAGGCGCAGCGTGGTAGGCGTACATCGTTATTTTTATTGATGACACCAAAAGCAAAATAACAACGGCAAAAACGAGCACGCACAGTTCTGTAAGGCAAAATAAACTACACAGAAAACAAGATCCCACAAACCCAAAAGGAAAATGAGACAACGAGACAACGATTGGGAACCATACTGATTGGGAACCATACCATACAAAAACACAAAGAAATAGAAAACATACATTTTCCCACCCGAGTCACACCCTGACCTAACCTAACATAGAGAATAATAAGGATCTCTAAGGTCAGAGCTTGACAGAAATATATTCATTACGGCCTAATCTATGGATTTCACATGACTGGGAATACTGATATGCATCTGTTGGTCACAGTTACTGTTACGGATACAGTTATCCTGTGTGTGTGTGTATCCTGTGTGTGTGTTTCTTTTCTCTCCTTCTCCCCTCACAGGTGAAAATCATCACTCCCCAATCAGTCAACAACCAATCATCAATCAGAAGACACACCTCCTCCAATTTCCTGACCTATCACAGTTCCTTCCCCATGGTTTAAAAACCCCATTTGTTTGTTCTAGAGCCCAGCTCAGCCCAGCTCAGCTCAGCCCAGCTCAGCCTCTCTGTAAATGCCATGTCTGTAGGTCTCTGTGTTTCACTCTCGCTTTGTGTCTTAACCTCTCTTTTGTTTAAGCACCTCATAGCACTTTGTCATCACCTGTGAGTATTGTTTTTGGTTATGGTGTTTGTTTGATTGCTGGTGGAAAAGGGGGAAACCAAGACAAGTCGCCCATGGGCATACACTACCCGTAGGTGAACTTTGTTAAATACACTAGTTAGAACTGGGCGGACCACCCACTGTATTTTTGGTTAGTTAGTTAGCTGTTGTTAAAGTAGGCTAGTCTAGCTTAGGGGTGTTTTTGAATACTTATTGTTTCTTTCCTTGGGTCCAGCTCAGCCCCTTTTCCTGCTCCCCCCATTACCGTGTGTTTATAAATAAACCTAGAGTTTGACGGTAGATTTCAGTTGTCGTGCTTATTTCGTTCACACTTTTCCTTTGTCACAATAATAATTTGCATGAGTTATGTTACGAGTCTCATTACCATCCCCCTAGACTGTCGGGCCAAAAGGGATTCGTAACATAAGTGGGGGCTCATCCGGGATCTGTCATAACTGACACCCATGCCGCTCATGTAGATTGTTGTAGTGGTATAGTTCAGTGTTGAGCGTCATAGCTGAAGTAGCATTAGTGTTTGCTATTTCCTTTGGCACTTGTGAAGTAGTGTAAAAATGACTACTTTTGATTTGAAATCTTTTTTGGATAACCCTTCGTGGGAGGTTTTTGACAAATGTCGTAGAGTTGATTTAATGACCTTGGCTGACCATTATTCAGTATCGATTCCGCAGAGTTTAGTTAAAGCGGAGGTGAAACGGATAGTATTAAATGTATTGTTGGAAGAGCAGGTGCTTGTGTTACCGCTGCCTGAGCCTACTACCCCTGTAGCGGATGTTGCTGCTCCTGTAAGACCATTGGTGTCTGATAATGAGGAGAGGCTAAAACACCAGCCACATTGTCCCATTTTGATCCACTCTCCCCACTGTCAAATGGTGATGCCAGGAGGGATGTCTGTTTAGCACAGTTCCAACTGGAGGTGGAAGAGAGCCCAAATTAGGCGAGAGACTCTCCAGTTGGAGATGTGTAAAATAGAGGCAGAAAAAGAACGAGAACAACGGCATTTGGAGATGTGTAAAATTGAGGCAGACAGAGAACAAAGGCAGTTGGAGTTCAAAATGCGCCAGATGGAACTTGAGGCAGAGACAGCGAGGCTAGCCTCCGGTCCTACTGTGCCTGTTTGTGAGCCGTCCTCACCTGCTGTGTCCTCAAACACGTTTGACATTAGTAGGCAGATTGCCTTAGTACCTTTGTTCAGAGAGTCAGAGGTTGACTCCTATTTTTGTGTATTTGAGCGTATAGCCGTAGCATTGAAATGGCCTGAAGAGGTTTGGTGCCTATTACTTCAGTGTAAATTAACTGGTAAAGCCCAAGCGGTTTTGTCAGCGCTACCTCTGGAGGACAGTTTGAATTATGAAGTGGTCAAAGCTACTGTTCTTCGTGCCTATGAGCTTGTGCCTGAGGCATACCGACAGAGATTTAGGTCTCATAGAAAGTCTTCTAGTAAGACTTATGTGGAATTTGCTAGAGACAAGGGAAATCTGTTTGATAAATGGCATGCTGCTAGTAAGGTAACTGATTTCAACTCTCTCCGGGAGTTAATCTTGTTGGAAGAGTTTAAAAATTGCTTACCCGAACGCATTGTAGTTTACCTAAACGAACAGAAAGTATCCTCCCTAGCTGAAGCGTCTGTGTTGGCAGACGAGTTTGTGTTGACGCACAAGAGTGTGTTTTCGGCTCAAACTGAGAGTAGAGCCACTGAGTTTCCTACCTTTAGTCCTAGTCGGCCAGCAGTAGTATGTCAAGCACGCCAGAAGAATGAGCGTCCATGTTTCTATTGTCATAAAGTAGGACATATGATTAATGATTGCTTCCTGCTTAAACGCAAACAAGGGATGCCTCTTCGTGCCAAGCCACCAACAGGTGTTGCTATAATTCGTACGGTTGTGAGGTCTGCAACAAAACAGGTGCCTCAGGGTAACTGTAGTTTGAAAGTCTCAGTCCCCGACCGCAGTTATGAACCATTCATTTTCGAGGGGTTTGTGTCCCTAACGAATGACGAAGCGTCTCAACGACCGGTTAAAATCCTTAGATACTGGTGCGGCGCAGTCGTTTATATTGTCTGATGTGTTGCCCTTGTCTGACGATACATACTGTGGTTCCAGTGTGTTAGTGCAGGGTATTGAAATGGGTTTTGTCCCAGTGCCATTGCACTTTGTGAAAGTACACTCTGAGTTAATCAGTGGAATATTCAGAGTGGGGTACGCCCTATGTTGCCAGTGAAAGGTGTGACCTTCATAATGGGTAACGATATTGCCGGAGGAAATGTAGTACCCGTATTGGAAGTATTGGATAAAAGTGACCACTCTCTCTCGAATGAGCTGGCACAGAATTATCCACATGTGTTCCCCGCTTGTGCTGTCACTCGTGCTCAGGCACGACAAGAGGGTGATGAGAGAGATTTGTCGAACACTGTTCTGTTCAAAGAGGTTGATCAAGAGGATGGATTGTGTGATACCTCTGAAAAGCATGGACAGGTGCGCCCTGTTAATGCCAAGGTCTTGGCTATAACTGCATTCCCTGCACCTACCACCAAGAGCTACGCCGCTTTTTAGGGATGGTTGGCTACTACCGTAGCTTCTGTAAAAATTTCTCTGCGGTAGTTGCTCCATTGACCGATTTGCTTAGTCCGGCTAGATCATTTGAGTGGTCCCCTGATTGTAAGAGAGCTTTTGAATCAGCGAAAGCACTCTTATGTAGTACACCTGTACTTGCTGCTCCTGATTTTGAACAACCGTTCAAACTTGAGGTAGATGCTAGTGCCAGAGGTGCTGGTGCTGTTCTACTGCAGCAGGACAAGAGTGGAGTGGATCATCCCGTTTGTTATTTTTCACGTAAATTTAATAAATGTCAAACAAACTATGCGACAATAGAACAAGAAGCTCTTGCTTTGTTGTTGGCTCTGCAATACTTTGAAGTATATATTGGTTCCAGTGCCCTACCCGTGATTGTATATACTGACCATAACCCCTTAGTTTTTCTCCACCGAATGTACAACCAGAACCAGCGCCTTATGCGTTGGGCGCTGATTGTACAAAATTATAATTTGGAGATCCGCCACAAAAAGGGTTCTGATAATGTGTTGGCAGATGCTTTGTCTCGTGTGTGAAAATGATTTCTGCATGTTTTGCAAGGTTGTTGCTTTGTTGGGAGTATTAATTGAAATACTGTAGTCGCAACCCCTAGGGTTGCTCTTTTAAGGGTGGGAGTGTTACGGATACAGTTATCCTGTGTGTGTGTGTATCCTGTGTGTGTGTTTCTTTTCTCTCCTTCTCCCCTCACAGGTGAAAATCATCACTCCCCAATCAGTCAACAACCAATCATCAATCAGAAGACACACCTCCTCCAATTTCCTGACCTATCACAGTTCCTTCCCCATGGTTTAAAAACCCCATTTGTTTGTTCTAGAGCCCAGCTCAGCTCAGCTCAAGCCTCTCTGTAAATGCCATGTCTGTAGGTCTCTGTGTTTCACTCTCGCTTTGTGTCTTAACCTCTCTTTTGTTTAAGCACCTCATAGCACTTTGTCATCACCTGTGAGTATTGTTTTGGTTATGGTGTTTGTGTTTGATTGCTGGTGGAAAAGGGGGAAACCAAGACAAGTCGCCCATGGGCATACACTACCCGTAGGTGAACTTTGTTAAATACACTAGTTAGAACTGGGCGGACCACCCACTGTATTTTTGGTTAGTTAGTTAGCTGTTGTTAAAGTAGGCTAGTCTAGCTTAGGGGTGTTTTTGAATACTTATTGTTTCTTTCCTTGGGTCCAGCTCAGCCCCTTTTCCTGCTCCCCCCATTACCGTGTGTTTATAAATAAACCTAGAGTTTGACGGTAGATTTCAGTTGTCGTGCTTATTTCGTTCACACTTTTCCTTTGTCACAATAATAATTTGCATGAGTTATGTTACGAGTCTCATTACCATCCCCCTAGACTGTCGGGCCAAAAGGGATTCGTAACAGTTACCATAAAAAAAGGTAAGGGTGTGATCAGAAAACCAGTCAGTATCTGGTGTGACCACCATTTGCCTCTTGCAGCGCAACAAATCTCCTTCGCATAGAGTTGATCAGGATGTTGATTGTGGCCTGTGGAATGTTGTCCCACTCCTCTTCAATGGCTGTGCGAAGTTGCTGGATATTGGCAGGAACTAGAACACGCTGTCGTACACGTCGATTCAGAGCATCCCAAACTCTGTCCATTCAAATTGCCACCGAGAACATGCAATTGTGTTCGTTGTCCGTAGTTTATGCCTGCCCATACCATAACCCCACCACCACCATGGGGCAACTATGATCACGCAAAACGCTCATCCACACGACGCCATACACATGGTCTGCACTTGTGAGGCCGGTTGGACGTACTGCAAAATTCTCTAAAACAACATTGGAGGTGGCTTATGGTTGAGAAATTAACATTAAATTCTCTGACAACAGCTCTGGTGGACATTGCTCCTTACACATTGTGTGACAAAACTGCAATGTTTCAAGTGGCCTTGTATTGTCCCTTAACACAAGGTGCACGTGTGTAATGATCATGCTGTTTAATCAGTTTCTTCTTATGCCACAACTGTCAGGTGGATGGATTATCTTGGCAAAGGAGAAATGCTCAATTACAGAGATGTAAACTAATTTATGCACAGAATTTGAGCTCAATAAGCTTATTTTTTTCAGCTCATGAAACAAGTTGTGTTGATATTTTTGTTCAGTATACCTGCCACAGTGGCTGGTGGACCAAAACATTTGTTTCAGGCTGTCACGTTCTGACCATAGTTCTGTTATTTTATTCTTTGTTTTAGTATGGTCAGGGCGTGAGTTGGAGTGGGCAGTCTATGTTGGTTTTTCTATGTTGGTTTTTGTGTTCGGCCTCGTATGGTTCTCAATCAGAGGCAGGTGTCGTTAGTTGTCTCTGATTGAGAATCATACTTAGGTAGCCTGGGTTTCACTTTTGGTTGGTGGGTGTTTGTTTCCGTGTGAGTGTTTGGGCCACACGGTACTGTTTTTGGGTTGTTCACATTGTTTATTGTTTTGTTTTTCAGTGTTCAGTTCATTTCAATTAAATATCATCATGAACACTTACCACGCTGCGCTTTGGTCCTCCTCTCTATCTCCAGATGACATCCGTTACACAGGCCCTGTCCAATGCAGTAGGTGGTGGTGTCTGCACTTTTTCCAGTTACTTTTCTCAGCCCTATCTTCCCTTAATCTATGTTCCCTCAACCCTATATTCCCTCAATACACACTGAACCCATTTCAATCTAATTTGGCACAAAGGCTTATTATAAAGTATTTCAGCGTCTTCCTAAATATGTTCATTCACTATGGCCTTGACATTTTGTATATTACAGCAGCCCGAAATGTATTTTCTTTTATAATGATTGGTTAAAATATGTAACATTAGACTATATGTCCTCAGACCCACTGAAATATTGAATCATTATTGAATAGTGAATCACCGGAAACACATTTCTCAGTTGAATTGTTATTTATCTCAGAATTTGCAGAAGTGCACGTTCTAATTCAATCTAAGGCAATAACAAACATATTGTTAAATTAATATAGTACAATGTTATTGTTTGTACACCTATTTCTATTGAGAGGTGGCTTCACCGAACCCTGACTCCGAAACTTCATGTTTGAAAATAAAGTAATTAATGATAAAATTAAAATAAGTTTTAGGCATCCTGGGTGGCGTAGTGGTCTATGGAGTGCCACCAGAGACTCTGGGTTCGAGCCCAGGGTCTGTCGAAGCAGGCCGCAACCGGGAGGTCCATGGGGCGACGCACAATTAGCCTAGCGTCGTCCGGGTTAGGGAGGGTTTGGCTGGTAGGGATATCCTTGTCTCATTGCGCGCTAGCAACTCCTGTGGCGGGCCGGGTGCAGTGCGCGCTGACCAGGTCGCTAGGTGCACGGTGTTTCCTCTGACACATTGGTGCGGCTGGCTTCCGGGTTGGATGCGCACTGTGTTAAGAAGCAGTGCGGCTTGGTTGGGTTGTGTTTCGGAGGACGCATGGCTCTCGACCTTCGTCTCTCCTGAACCCGTACGGGTGTTGTAGCGATGAGACAAGACCGTAACTACTAACAATTGGATACTACAAAATTGGGGAGAAAAAGGGGGTATAAAAATTATATTTAATAAAAAGGTTTTAACATCTTGCTCATCTTACCAAAACACACACACAGTAGAAGACTGTAGAAGACTGCGCCTTAACATCACAATTTAAATGGTGAAAAAAAGTGTGGGGAGGCAAAGACATATAAACTTAATCAATATCTTTGTCAGATAACACTACAAAAATAAGAATTGATGCCATTGCTTGCAATCAAGAAAAAACTCTGACCGAACTACTCACAAACTCCCCAGCTTTTGCTCTCCAAATGGATGTTAGCTGTGAGGGCCGAGATGCCCATGTGTCGCACCAATGTGTTGGAGGACTTTTGTTCGCTATACATGTCGGGAGATGCTATTTACGATGACTTATTGTTCTGTCTCACGATTCCCGAGGATGAAACCGCACATGATTCCTGAACATTCCGTTACACAGATGGGGCTCCATCTATGGTGGAACGGCAGGCAGGCTTCCTCCCACTACGTAGTTATGAATATGTCTTCCTTCCTCTGCCACATGGACACATTCTATGATACATGGAGAGCAACTGGTGGCAAAACAGCTGAGCACAGAACTTGGAAATATAGGCCTACTGCAGAAGGCAAACTACAGTGCCTTGCGAAAGTATTCGGCCCCCTTGAACTTTGCAAACTTTTGCCACATTTCAGGCTTCAAACATAAAGATATAAAACTGTATTTTTTTGTGAAGAATCAACAACAAGTGGGACACAATCATGAAGTGGAACGACATTTATTGGATATTTCAAACTTTTTTCACAAATCAAAAACTGAAAAATTGGGCGTGCAAAATTATTCAGCCCCTTTACTTTCGGTGCAGCAAACTCTCTCCAGAAGTTCAGTGAGGATCTCTGAATGATCCAATGTTGACCTAAATGACTAATGATGATAAATACAATCCACCTGTGTGTAATCAAGTCTCCGTATAAATGCACCTGCACTGTGGTAGTCTCAGAGGTCCGTTAAAAGCGCAGAGAGCATAATGAAGAACAAGGAACACACCAGGCAGGTCCGAGATACTGTTGTGAAGAAGTTTTAAGCCGGATTTGGATACGAAAAGATTTCCCAAGCTTTAAACATCCCAAGGAGCACTGTGCAAGCGATAATATTCAAATGGAAGGAGTATCAGACCACTGCAAATCTACCAAGACCTGGCCGTCCCTCTAAACCTTCAGCTCATACAAGGAGAAGACTGATCAGAGATGCAGCCAAGAGGCCCATGATCACTCGATGAACTGCAGAGATCTACAGCTGAGGTGGGAGACTCTGTCCATAGGACAACAATCAGTCGTATATTGCACAAATCTGGCCTTTATGGAAGAGTGGCAAGAAGAAAGCCATTTCTTAAAGATATCCATAAAAAGTGTTGTTTAAAGTTTGCCACAAGCCACCTGGGAGACACACCAAACATGTGGAAGAAGGTGCTCTGGTCAGATGAAACCAAAATTGAACTTTTTGGCAACAATGCAAAACGTTATGTTTGGCGTAAAAGCAACACAGCTCATCACCCTGAACACACCATCCCCACTGTCAAACATGGTGGTGGCAGCATCATGGTTTGGGCCTGCTTTTCTTCAGCAGGGACAGGGAAGATTGTTAAAATTGATGGGAAGATCGATGGAGCCAAATACAGGAACATTCTGGAAGAAAACCTGATGGAGTCTGCAAAAGACCTGAGACTGGGACTGAGATTTGTCTTCCAACAAGACAATGATCCAAAACATAAAGCAAAATCTACAATGGAATGGTTCAAAAATAAACATATCCAGGTGTTAGAATGGCCAAGTTAAAGTCCAGACCTGAATCCAATCGAGAATCTGTGGAAAGAACTGAAAACTGCTGTTCACAAATGCTCTCCATCCAACCTCACTGAGCTCGAGCTGTTTTGCAAGGAAGAATGGGAAGATAATTTCAGTCTCTCGGTGTGCAAAACTGATAGAGACATACCCCAAGCACTTACAGCTGTAATCGCAGCAAAAGGTGGCGCTACAAAGTATTAACTTAAGGGGGCTGAATAATTTTGCACACCCAATTTTTCAGTTTTTGATTTGTGAAAAAAGTTTGAAATATCCAATAAATGTCGCTCCACTTCATGATTGTGTCCCACTTGTTGTTGATTCTTCACAAAAAAATACAGTTTTATATCTATATGTTTGAAGCCTGAAATGTGGCAAAAGGTCGCAAAGTTCAAGGGGGCCGAATACTTTTGCAAAGCACTGTACCTGTTTGCAAAACTGTGTGGAGATATGGGATCTGAGCATGATCATTTGCTAGAGTGTTTCAAAGATCTTTCGAATTGAGTGAGGAACTGTTGTCATTCGCAACGGATGTGATAAAAAACACTGACTTTGTTGACTTTCTGTGTGATGAAAATAAAATGTGTCTCCTGCCTATGTAGCAGACCTTCAGAAGGTATTCACAACTGTATACTTATTCATAATTTTGTTGTGTTACAAAATTGTCTTCAAAATCTATGACAAGACTTGAAAATGGCTGTCTAGCAATGATCAACAACCAATGGGATAATAATGTACAATCCAGATGTGCAAAGCTTTTTAAGACTTTGTGCAAAGCCCAGAAAGACTCAGATGTAATCGCTGCCAAAGGTGATTCTAACATTGTTTGACTCAGGATATAATCAAGATATTATACTGTTTTATTTTCCATACATAATTTAAAAAATGTTTGAATTTTTCTTCCACTTTGACATTACAAAATATTTTCATTTTAAAGTTACAATTAAATCCATTATATTCCCATTTGGTAAACAACAACATTTGGAAAATGTCAAGGTGTATGAATACTTTCTGAAGACTCTGTAAATATAGGTATTTCTAAAATGTCAATTTTTTTCTCATATATATTTGCGCTAATATTGAGTGCCTCTAAATGTTAAGAGAATGAAAGAGAGATATTGGCTATGTGGATTGAGACAGGAGTAGCCATCTCTATGTACTGTATATAGGATGCCGGTCAGTATTTCTGCTCAGCTCAGCTCGAGAGACTGTCAGAAGAAGAGATACATAACAGCAGCAGCATAAACATTAGAGCTGATCACACACACACACACTCATATTCTCTCTCCTTATACATGTTCTCTGAGTTTCTCTCAGCAGAGACCATAGAGAGGAGTGTTTGTCTGCTGACTGCAGCAGGGTTCTCTAGTCTCTCTCTTCATGCCTTCTTAGCTGTGCACTCACTCTGAAGCAGCGGCTCATAGAGGTACAAATCGAGGAAGGAGTACAGGACGACAGAGATCTCAGACCAGATGAAGAAAAGCGGTACTTCACACAGCAGCAGGTGCACAGCGAAACAGCACTGATTTCAGACCAGTCCGAAGCAGCTGTAAACCAGATGGGAGCCCGTGTCTCTCAGACCCCAGTGTGAAAGCAGTGAAGGAAAGGAGTTCTGTCGTGACCCACTTTCAACCTGCATCTCAGGCTCACCTACGGCACACCCTCCCTGGGAACAGCGGGAGGACCATCCTCTGAAGACCTGAGCCATGGAGGACATACTCAACCTCAGCAGCACCACGTTCTCCCAGGTGTTTGGTCGCCAGGGGCAACTTATGCAAGCCAGTGAGTATCAAACTCCACATGAAAACATGAAAGTCGTACTCTGATTCTTTATTGCGGTGTGATTTATTTCATTGTTACATTACATCAATGTTTATTATAAAAGCTAAACATTTTATACAAACACCTGTCATTAAAATAACAAAGTAATTTGTGGAATATATTGGTTTCTACATTATGTAAAAAGCACCGTTTCCTATGGAGAAGAGTTAAAAAGAAAATGGTATACTGTCTCTTTAAGAATGTCAGCGAAGTTCTGAGTGATGAAATGCGAATCTGTCATTCATTAATTGCTGTGATCATTGATCTCCTGAAGAAGCAATCCTTTCTCCATTCTTTCTTTGACCCCAAATGTTTGTCAGCTAGCTAAGTAATGAGGTAACGTCACCCCCCCCCCCCCACACACACACACACACATTTTCTCAGCTTTACTCAGGTCTGACTCAGACTAGGGTTTTTTTTCGCTCACATTTTTTGCCTAGTTTGAAGGTATTAAAAATGACTTCTAGAAGTGTTTCTTGATGGGAGTTGATTGGATTATCTGTAATGACAAGCAATGAAGACTATAGTCATTTTTGTATAAATTAGGTTTAATGCATAATTTGGCATGGAATAGCTGTTGAGAAATCGTTGGCGATGCTAATGAGTGTGCTGTTTTTTTGTTATGAGTTTTTGTATATTGTATATTGTTGTTGTGAGGTTACGCATCTCTGAAGCTTTATTTAGGGAAGTGGATGCAGATACAGTGCCTTGCGAAAGTATTCGGCCCCCTTGAACTTTGTGACCTTTTGCCACATTTCAGGCTTCAAACATAAAGATATAAAACTGTATTTTTTTGTGAAGAATCAACAACAAGTGGGACACAATCATGAAGTGGAACGACATTTATTGGATATTTCAAACTTTTTTAACAAATCAAAAACTGAAAAATTGGGCGTGCAAAATTATTCAGTGTAATCTATGTTTACACTAAAATATATAAATGTGGCAATTTTCAAAACTGTTATGCTATCATTCACAACAATGTGCTATAAACCCGGCAAATTGTCTCGGTTTTGTTTCATCCTTTTAATGGGTGTCGTTTTTAACAAGGACACCAGAATATGACAAGATACAGAAGGTAATCAGACACCGGAACAGTGTTAATTAATTAACCTTAGAGAAAATTAAAAGCCTGAGGAAAAGTTATACAAATTAGTCAGTGAAACAGATTTCAGATTGTGTTCTATAGAATGTGCCCCTTCGAATCAGTCTCCATTATTTTTTATTCACATAGAGAAAAACCTGTCCTCTCAAAACGGGATTTTTTTCCTCAACATGTATGTGCCATGTACCATGCCTTCAGAAAGTATTCACGCCCCTTTACTTTTCCCACATTTTAGTGTGTTACAGCCTGAATTTAAAATCGATTCAATTGAGATTTTGTGTCACTGGCTTACACAATACCCCATAATGTAAAAGTGGAATTATGTTTTTAGAAATGTTTCCAAATTAATAAAAAATGAAAAGCTGAAATGTCTTGAGTCAATAAGTATTCTAACCCTTTGTTTTGGCAAGCCTAAATAAGTTCAGGAGTAAAAATGTGCTTAACAATTTGCATAATACGCAACATGGACTCCTTCCACGTTCAATAATAGTGGTTAATATGATTTTTGAATTATTGCCTCATCTCCATACTCCACACATACAATTATCTGTATGGTCCCTCAATCGAGTAGTGAATTTCAAGCACAGATTCAACCACAAAGACCAGGGAGGTTTTTCAATGCCTCGCAAATAAGATTGGTAGATGTGTAAAAAGAATAATATCCCCTTGAGCATAGGGAAGTTATTAATTAGTCATTGGATGGTGTATCAATACACCCAGTCATTACAAAGATACAGGGGTCCTTCCTAACTGAGTTGCCAGAGAAGACGGAAACTGCTCAGGGATTTCACCATGAGGCCATTAAAGATGTTAAAACATTTACAGAGTTGAATGGTTGTGATATGAGAACTGAGGATGGATCAACATAATTGTATTGTAGTTACTTCACAATACGAATCTAGAAGGAAGCCTGTGGAGAATACAATTATTCAAAAACATGCATTCTGTTTGCAACAAGGCACTTAAGAAATCCTGGATGGTAAAGAAATCAAGTTATTGTCCTCAATACAAAGAGTTATGTTTGGGGCAAATCCAACACAACACATCACTGAGTACCACTCTTCATATTTTCAAGCATGGTGGTGGCTGCATCAAGTTATGGGTATGCTTGTCATCGGCAAGGACTAGAGTTTTTTTTAGGATTAAAAGAAACAGAGTACAGCTATAAGCACAGGCAAAATCCCAGAGGAAAACCTGGTTCAGTCTGCTTTCCAACAGACACTGGGAGACCAATTCACATTTCAGCAGGACCTAAAACACACAGCGAAATCCACACTGGAGTTGCTTACCAAGACAGCATTGAATGTTCCTGTCACGACTTCTGCCGAAGTCGATGCCTCTGTTTGTTCAGGCAGTGCTCGGTCGACGTCACCGGTCTTCTAGCCATCATTGATCCATTTTTAATTTTCCATTGGTTTTGTCTTGTCTTCCTACACATCTGATTCCAATCCCATTCATTACCTGTTGTGTATTTAACCCTCTGTTTCGGCTCATGTCCTTGTCAGAGATTGTTTGTTGTTCATTTATCATGTTTGTATTGGTGCGCGACGGGTCCTCGTACCCACTTTGTTTTGATTATTGTCATGGTTTTGGAGCTGTTTTTACTCCATTTCACCAAGTTCGATTCTCCTGCGCCTGACTTCCCTGCCACCTATACACACGTTTATGACAGTTCTTGTGTGGCCTAGTTACAGTTGTGACTTAAATTGGCTTAAATCTATGGCAAGACTTAAATGGCTGTCTAGCAATGATCAACAATGAACTTGACAGAACTTGAAGAATTCTTTAAATAATAATGTGCAAACCTTGTACAATCCAGGTGTGCAAAGCTCTTAGAGACTTACCCAGAAATATTCACAGCTGTAATCGTTCCCAAATGTGACTCTAACATGTATTGACTCAGGGGTTTGAATATTTATATGAATGAGATATTTCTGTATTAAAAAAAATATGTATTTCAATTTTCACCTAAAATGACATACCCAAATCTAACTGCCTGTAGCTCAGGACCTGATGCAAGCATATGCATATTATTGATACCATTTAAAAGGAAACCCCTTTTGAAGTTTGTGGAAATGTGAAAGTAATGTAGAATACAATGGAGAATATATCATTAAGAATATAACACATTAGATCTGGTAAAATATCATTTATTTTCATTTTCTTTTCATCTTTTTATATGCAAGAGAAATGTCACAATGTAGTATTGCAGGTTAGGTGCAATTTAGATTTTGGCCACTTGATGGCAGCAGTGTATGTTCAAAGTTTTAGACTGATCCAATGAACCATTGCATTTATGTTGAATGGGTAAGTCTGTCCACAGAACTTTGTCATACAGTGTCACAACCCTCTAACCTGCCTGTGACTATGGTGGCATGTGAGTTTTCACAGGTACATTTTTTTATTCTGATGTTTTCTTGTCCTCAGGACAGCATCCCCCTCTTTTGTCTTATTTTATTTGTTCTTAGTTATTTGTATATAGTGTTGTCACGCATTGTCTCTCGACCCATATTACCGGCTCAACGTTTTTTTCCTTCCATTGCACATTGGTGCTGCAGCTGGATGCATATCCATTGGCGGGCCACTTGGATAGCTGAATCAGCTATTAGAGACAACAGTGAGGGCTGTTGCCTTCAAGTAGGCTTTGGTTTTGCTAAGGTTCCAAAGGTTTCATATTCAAATCCATCAATAAAAACTTATTTTTGTTCTAAGCCTATCCCAAACCTTAACCCTTACCTTAACTACTCAGAGTTAATGCATAACCTTAAGAAGAAGAAGTTAAGAAATAATAAGAAACTTAACCTTGAACGATACAGAGAAGTAACCAACCAACTTTGAAATTTGATGTTTGGAACAATTTTGAAATTTGACGTTTGAGAAAATGGATGAACGTCTAATTCTGATGTGAAACTGTGAGAGCTTGTTGTTCTAAAACTACTCTTGGGCCATTAACACCGTTAGTGATTGGGGACACTGCCCTGTGTAGGGTGCCATCTTTTGGATGGGATGTTAAATTGGTGTTCTGACTCTCTGAGGTCATTAAAGATCCCATGGCACTTATCGTAAGAGTAGGGGTGTAAACCCCGGTGTCTTGGCTAAATTCCCAATCTGGCCCTTGAACCATCACGGTCACCTAATAATCCCCAGTTTACAATTGGCTCATTCATCCCCCTCCTCTCCCCTGTAACTATTCCCCAGGTCGTTGCTGCAAATGAGAACGTGTTCTCAGTCAATTTACCTGGTAAAATAACGGATAAAAAAATACCTTGTTCAGTGACGTTACATCATTACTTAGCTAGCTAACAAACATTTGGGGGCAAAGAAAGAATGGAGAAAGGATTGCTTCTTCAGGAGATCAATGATCACAGCAATGAATGAATGACAGATTCGCATTTCATCACTCAGAACTTCGCTGACATTCTTAAAGAGACAGTATACCATTTTCTTTTTAACTCTTCTCCATAGGAAACAGTGCTTTTTACATAATGTAGAAACCAAATATTCCACAAATGACTTTGTTATTTCAATGACAGGTGTTTGTATAAAATGTTTAGCTTTTATAATAAACAAATGCATTTAGAGGGTTCATTTCCAATGCCTCTCTCCCATCACTCAGTGGGCGTTGCTAACGCATGCCAGATCTTACAACGCCTGGATAAGTATTTTACCTATGAGCTAACCACATCATATTATAACAATCTGGTGCCAGACGGCACAGTCAATGACATATCACGTAACCATTGGATGATGCATGCAATGTCTGAGCAGGGGAACTCGACCAGTGTTTGGTGCAGTAAGCCTGAGTGTCTGTCTGTGTTAGGCTGCATTTACACAGGCAGCCCACAGGCAGCCCATTCTGGTCTTTTAAACGATTACATTAGATCTTTTCACATCAGATCCTTTTGGGAACTGATCTGATTCGTCAAAAGACCAATTAGTGAATAAAAAGATCAGAATTGGGCTGCCTGTGTAAAAGCAGCCAAAGAGAGTGTGACATCATTCTCTATGTAGTTTCCCATTACTGTGATTGAATGAGTCTCAGTGGCTGCGTTTACACAAGTGTTGGCAAAAAAGCTGATCTGATTGGTCAGAACACCAATTTGTGGAAAAATATCAGAATTGGGCTGCCTTTGTAAACACAGCATCTCTGCTCTATCCATGTTCTTTGAAGACTTTGCTACACGTCTGTGTCGGAGCTTAGAGAGAGAGAGAGAGAGAGAGAGAGAGAAAGAGAGACTGGGATAAAGGCAAACTCTTTTAATAAGAGATTATTTTTTCTATTTTTAGCATCCCCCTCACATGCGTCGACATGCATAATCCACAGTAGCGCTGCCTCGTAATGTCTGAACAGTAATTCACGTTTTCATCTTTAGCTATCACCCATCATGGGATCAGAAGTTCCTGTGCACCAGGTCTGCTGCTGCTACAGCAGAAATGAGAAAGTGTATAATGTAGGTGTTACGCACAATGACTTGAACATTAATGCTGAAAGTGACACAGGGAAGATAATATAATCTCTGGCCCCCTTCCGTGCTATAGAAGACGTTCCGTTACAGCTCTTCACTGCCTTAAACAAGTTCCTGATTATTATTTTTTTGCAAAGACAGGAATGTCTCCTTTTGTGACCATTTTGACCTGCTGCGAGAGCAACCAATACTCTTTTCTTGACTCTGTACCGGTACCCCCTATAAATAGCCTCGCAATTGTTATTTTACTGCTGCTATTGAATTATTTGTTACTTTTATTTTCTATTTTTTACTTAACACTTTTTTTTATCTTAAAATTTTCTTAAAGCTTTGTTGGTTAAGGGCTTGTAAGTAAGCATTTCACTGTAAGGTCTAAATCTGTTGTATTCGGTGCATGTGAAAAATAACATTTGATTTAGATTTGATTTGTTTTGATTTGATTATCTCCATCAACATTGCGAACTGTCAACAAAGAGACTGATGGTCTGGGTTTGGTAGCGCTCCAGTCTTCCCTGTCATAATAAGCAACAGAGAAATAGAAATGCAGTTAATGTAAGTAACCTCATCTATGTTCCTTTAACTGTTAGCTCCGAGGGTATTGTCAGCAATAATCATGTGCCTGTATAATTGAATTCCACTGTTTGCACTGAAACTGTCTGTCTAAGGAAGAGGCCTACTGTAGGCAGCCCACTCAGTACCATTGGCTCAAATATAAATGTCACTGACATTTACAAATGTCACTACCTTGGATCAGCCTCGCAGAATAGTATCTAAAACAAACAAGCAACCCAGAAAAGAACAATAAATAGCCCATATTAAAATATGTAGCCTGAGAAACAAGGTCCATGAAATTGACAACCTACTAACATCAGAAAACATTAATATCCTGGGCATCTCTGAAACACACTTAGATAATTTATTTGATTATGCACTAAAAAGAAGCTTCAATCTGTAACCTGAACCAGATTTCAGGCATTGGTTATCAATTTATCAGGGTATTAACTAACAGAACAGGAACTAAATCATCCACGTGTATTAACATGAAATCAAATTTTATTGGTCACATACACATGATTAGCAGATGTTATTGCGAGTGTAGTGAAATGCTTATGCTTCTAGATCCGACAGAGCAGCAGTATCTAACAGGTAAAATCTAACAATTCCACAACAAAACCTAATACACACAATCTAGTAAAGGAATGGGATAAGAGATCAGACATGTAAACATTATTAAAGTGGTATTATTAAAGTGAGTAGTGTTCCATTTATTAAAGTGGCCAATAATATAAATTCTGTAGGTAGACAGCCGCCTCTCTGTGCTACTGGTGACTGTTTAACAATCTGATGACCTTGAGATGGAAGCTGTTGTTCAATCTCTCTGTCCCAGCTTTGATGCATCTGTACTGACCTCACCTTTTGGATGGAAGCGGGGTGAACAGGTCGTGGCTCGGGTGGTTATTGTCCTTGATGATCTTTTTGCCTTCCTGTTACATCGGGTGTTGTAGGTGTCCTGGAGGGCAGTAGTTTGCCCCTGGTGATGCGTTGTGCAGACCACACCACCCTCTGGAGAGCCCTGCGGTTGTAGGGGCGGTGCAGTTGCCGTACCAGGCGGTGATACAGCCCAACAGGAGGCTCTCAATTGTGCACCTGTAAAAGTTAGTGAGGGTTTTCGGTGACAAGTAAAGAAAATTCAGCCTCCTTCACCACACTGTCTGTGTGCGTGGACCATTTGTTTGTTGGTGATATGTACACAGAGGAACTTAAAACTTTCCACCTTCTCCACCGCTGTCTTGTCGATGTTGATAGGGGGGTGCTCCCTCTGCTGTTTCCTGAAGTCCACGATCATCTCTTTTGTTTTGCTGACATTGAGTGAGAGGTTATTTCCCTGACACCACACTCCTAGGGCCCTCACCTCCTCCCTGTAGGCCGTCTCATTGCTGTTGATAATCAAGCCCACCACTGTAGTGTCGTCTGCAAACTTGATGATTGAGTTAGAGGGGTGCATGGCCACGCAGTCATGGGTGAACAGGAAGTATAGGAGAGGGCTGAGAACGCACCCTTTTGGGGCCCCAGTGTTGTGGATCAGCGGAGTGAAGATGTTGTTTCCTACCTTCACCACCTGGGGGTGGACCGTCAGGAAGTCCAGGACCCAGTTGTACAGGGCGGGGTCGAAACCCAGGGTCTCAAGCTTAATAATGAGTTTGGAGGGTAGTATGGTGTTGAATGCTGAGCTGTAGTCAATGAACAGCATTCTTACAAAGGTATTCCTCTTGTCCAGATGGGATAGGGCAGTGCACAGTGTGATGGTGGCTGCATCATCTGTGAACCTATTGGGGCGGTAAGCAAATTGGAGTGGGTCTAGGGTAACAGGTAGGGTGGAAGTGATATGATCATTCACTAGTCCCTCAAAACACTTCATGATGACAGAAGTGAGTGCAACGGGGCAATGGTCAGTTAGTTCAGTTATCTTAGCTTTTTTGGGAACAGGAACATGGGTGGCCATCTTGAAGCATGTGGGGACAGCAGACTGGGATAGGGATTGATTGAATATGTCGGTAAACACACCAGCCAGCAGGTCTGCGCATGCTCTGAGGACACGGCTAGGGATCCCGTCTGGGCCGGCATCCTTGCGAGTTAACACGTTTAAATGTTTTACTCACGTCGGCCATGATGAAGGAGAACCCACAGTCTTTGGTAACGGGCTGTATCGGTGGTACTGTATTGTCCTCAAAGAGCACAAATAAGTTGTTTAATTTGTCTGGGAGTAAGACGTCGATGTCCGTGACGGAGCTGGTTTTCTTTTTGTAATCCGTGATTGTCTGTAGACCCTGCCACATACGTCTTGTTTGTGCCGTTGAATTGCGACTCCATTTTGTCTCTACTGATGCTTTGCTTGTTTGATTGCCTTACGGAGGGAATAACTATACTGTTTGTATTCGGTCATGTTTCCAGTCGCCTTGCCATGATTAAATGCGGTGGTATGTGCTTTCAGTTTTGCTCGAATGCTGCCATCAATCCACTGTTTCTGGTTAGGGAAGGTTTTAATAGTCACAGTGGGTACAACATCTCCTATACACTTCGTTATATACTCGCTCACCGAGTCAGCGTATACGCTGAGGCTTGTTACGCTGAGGCTTATTGTCTGAGGCTACCCGGAACATATCCCAGTGCACGTGATCGTGTCAGCAGGCCTACCTGCTTTTGTGCGGGCTTGTTTTCTGTTCGTCTAGGTTGGTTGCGTGTTGTGTTCCCTGTCTGTTTGTGCTAAGTTTTGGGTTGGACACTTTTGTCTTCGCCTATTGTTTTTGGCGTTAATTGTGGATACCGCAATAAAGTTCAGTTTCCCCCATTTTCCTCTGCTCTCTGCGCTTGACTCTGCACCCACCACACCTGGCTGTGTGACATAGAAAGGCCAAAACCTAGGAAGAAACCTAGACAGGAACCAGGCTATGAGGGGTGGCCAGTCCTCTTCTGGCTGTGCTGGATTATAACAGAACATGGCCAAATTTTCATAAATGACCAGCATGGTCAAATAATAATAATCACAGTAGTTATCGAGGGTGCAACAGGTCAGCACCTCAGGAGTAAATGTCAGTTGGCTTATAGCCGATCATTGAGAATATCTGTACCGCTCCTGCTGTCTCTAGAGAGTTGAAAACAGCAGGTCTGGGACAGGTGGCACGTCTGGTAAACAGGTCAGGGTTCCATAACCGCAGGCAGAAGAGTTGAAACTGGAGCAGCATAACGGCCAGGTGGACTGGGGACAGCAAGGAGTCATCAGGCCAGGTAGTCCTGAGGCATGGTCCTAGGGCCCAGGTCCTCCGAGAGAGAGAGAAAGAAAGAGAAAGAGAGAATTAGAGAGCATACTTAAATTCACACAGGACACCGGATAAGACAGGAGAAATACTCCAGATATAACAGACTGACCCTAGCTAACTTCCGCTAACTTCTGCTAGAATAGCAGTGGTCGAGTGTGTTACTCGCTCGTGTACTGCAATCCATATGCTGATAGATTTTAGGTAGCCTTGTTCTCATATTAGCTTTGTTAAAATCTCCAGCCACAATAAATGCAGCCTCAGGATATATGATTTCCAGTTTACATAAAGTCCAGTGAAGTTCCTTGATGGCCGTCTTGGTATCCGCTTGCGGGGGATATACACGGTCGTGACGATAACCGATGAGAGTTCCCTTGGGAGATAATATGGTTGGCATTTGATTGTGAGGAATTCTAGGTCAGGTGAACAAAATGACTTGAGTTCTGTTGTTATAATTATACCATGAGTCATTAATCATGAAACATACACCCTCTCCCCTTCTTCATATCAGAGAGATGTTTGTTTCTGTCGGCACGATGCACTGAAAATCCCGTTGGCTGTATGGACTCCGACAGCATGTCCCCAGCTAGCCATGTCTCCGTGAAACAGAGTATGTTACAATCTCGGATATCTCTTTGGAAAGCAACTCTTGCCCTGATTTCGTCGACTTTGTTAAAACCTCTTGATACTACCCATCCCGTATCCGGGATCGTGAATACAGCCTCAGGCTCATTAGCATAACGCAACCTTAACGATTTCTGAAAATCGCAAATGAAATGAAAATAATATGCCTGCTCTCAAGCTTAGCCTTTTCTTAACAACACTGTCATCTCAGAGTTTCAAAATATGCTTTTGAACCATAGCAAATCAAGCATTTGTGTAAGAGTATTGCAAGCTAGCTTAGCATTTTGCGTAGCATTTAGCACGCAACATTTTCACAAAAACCAGATAACCAAATAAATAAAATCATTTACCTTTGAAGAGCTTCGGATGTTTTCAATGAGGAGACTCTCAGTTACATAGCAAATGTTCAGTTTTTCCTGAAAGAATCTTTGTGTAGGAGAAATCGCTCCGTTTTGTACATCACATTTGGCTACCGAAACGAACCGAAAATTCAGTCACCAAAATGTCAAACTTTTTCCGAATTAACTCCATAATATCGACCGAAACATGGTAAACGTTGTTTAGAATCAATCCTCAAGGTGTTTTTTCACATATCTCTTCATTGATATGCAGTTCGTGGAAGCCTGCTTTCCCCTCAGAATCGCATGGAAAAATACCAGCAGCTGAAAATGACGCACCAATTTCGACGGAGGACACCGGGCGGAAACCTGGAAAATGTAGTCTCTTATGGTCAATCTTCCAATGATATGCCTACAAATACATCACAATGCTGCAGACACCTTGGGGAAACGATAAATAGGGCAGGCTCATTCCTCTCGCATTCACAGCCATATAAGGAGACAAAGGAAAACAGAGCCTCAAAAATCCTGCTCATTTCCTGGTTGCCGTTTCATCTTGGTTTTGCCTGTAGCTCCCGTTCTAGGGCACCCACAGACAATATCTTTGCAGTTCTGGAAAATTCAGAGTGTTTTATTTCCAAAGCTATCAATTATATGCATAGTCGATCATCTTTTTGTGACAAAATATCTTGTTTAAAAC
Organism: Oncorhynchus masou masou; assembly: GCF_036934945.1. Lineage (NCBI taxonomy): Eukaryota > Metazoa > Chordata > Actinopteri > Salmoniformes > Salmonidae > Oncorhynchus > Oncorhynchus masou. The sequence goes on from NC_088229.1 coordinate 34,746,365, forward strand.
GGGAACTTTTTTCATCCAAAAATGAAATAGCGCCCCCAGAGTTTCAAGAGGTTAACTAGGGATTGGACATTAGCGAGTAATATACTCGGAAGCGGTGGGTGGTGTGCACGCATATGAAGCCTCACTAGAAGACCGCTCCGGCAACTTGACGGCGTTGTTTTGGGTCGGCCTCTGGAATCAGTTCAAATGCCCTGGGAGGTGCAGACAAAGGATGTGCTTTGGGAAAGTCGTATTCCTGGTCGTAGCACTGGTTGTGCTGGTAAGTTGACGTCTCTCTGATATCCAATAGTTCTTCCCGGCTGTATGTAATAACACTGAAGGTTTTCTGGGCTAACAATGTAAGAAATAATACATTAAAAAAACAAAATACTGCACAGTTTCCTAAGGACTTGAAGCGAAGCTGCAAATCTCTATCGGCGCCATTTTGCAACTAGTATGTTCCTTGATGGCCATCTTTACTAATGTGGCAGAAATCTGCTCTAAAGCAGTATCCACACCCATCGGATGTATTGTTCCTAATATAGTAGCCATATCTAGTTCCAAAGACTGGACCTAAAATTGTGTATAAACTATCATACAAGAGGTTTAACAATGATTCCTATGTCAAAGATGTGAAAAATATTTGGTGGTCTGATATGTGTAATGAGGAACAACAAAGGCCACACTTGGCACACAGTTCAGACACCCATCAGTACCACACAAGAAATGCAGCCAGAGGTCTATTCACAGTTTCCAGGTCCAGATCAGAGGTTGAGAAACACACAGTATTAAATGGAGCCATGACTGCATGGATCTCTCTGCCACCCAGGGTAACTCAAGCTAGCAACAAAACCAGATTCAAAAACCAGATAAAAGAACACATTACGGCACGACAGGGACTGTGAATAGACACTGACATTTGAATGTATTTTGTATTATATTTTGCATTGTATTATGTATTTTATGTATTTTGTTTGTTTTTTTGTTTCTTGTTTGGACCCCCGGAAGAGTAGCCGATGCTTCGGCAGCAGTTACTTGGGAATCCTAATTAAATGCTTATATTTTTACATTCAGGTGTTCTCCCTGGTATATCAGATTCATTATGCTATATGGGCTCTCTCTTTCTCTGTTCTTTGTTCTCTTGCGAGTGTATTACCTTTTGCTGTGTCCTTATAATTTCAAGTCCCTAGATCATACAATACCTGGCAGGGAAATACGACATCTTTCTCAAGCTATGAAAAAGCTATCAAAATCCTTTTTTTTAACAGAAAATGATGACGTCTGTTAGGCTTCCCTCTTTCTCCATCTTTTAAGTAAAATCTAGAGCACAGCTTGATTTTAATCCTCCCACCCATCGCTTCTAACTCTAGTATTCCCTGTTAGTCAATATTACATTGAATAATTTCCCCCTGAAAATTATTAACAAAACTCACAATTTCACGTGAAGATCAAACCATATTATCAATTTGCAGTGAATCTGCGTTATTGTCAGCTTTGAAGGTCTTGTTAAGGTCCAAACTTTAGTTCCATCTACTGATACAAAAGTAAGGCTCAATTCCAATGCCCCCCCTTAGCCTCTCCCCTCCATTTTGCACAATCCTGTGAGCCTTCTGAAGTGTCTGAAGTGGGAGTGATGTCTCGATTCAACTTTAAACAAGGTATAGTGCATTTTCAGCCCTCTAGTTGGACCTCCAAATGAAGCAAATTGAGTTGCAGACTTCCTAGCGAGTTGTAATCAAACTATCCATGAAGCTCTGCGACCCAGGCTGGAAAGTTTCTGCAGGAAAGATGGCTGCCAAAAATAATAGGATGGAACCAAATGTAAGTAATTAGAACTTCCTATCAAATCATGCAAACATTTTACAGTTAAGAGGAACATGTTAGTTAATGCAGAGAAACACAATTATGCATATTCATTTGATGAAAATGGCTATTTAGCATGCTGGATGAATAGTTAACATTCGCTAACAGGCTAGCTAGCTAACGAGCGATATATTTACAGTTGAAGTCAGAAGTTTACATACACTTAGGTTGGAGTAATTAAAACTCTTTTTTTCAACCACTCCACAAATTTTGGCAAGTCGGTCAGGACATCTACTTTGTGCATGACAAAAGTAATTTTTCCAACAATTGTTTACAGATTATTTCACTTATAATTCACTGTATCACAACTCCAGAAGATTACAAACACTAAATTGACTGTGCCTTTAAACAGCTTGGAAAAATCCAGAAAATTATGTCATGGCTTTAGAAGCTTCTGATAGGCTAATTGACATCCTTTGAGTCAATTGGAGTACATACATGTGGATGTATTTCAAGGCCTACCTGCAAACTCAGTGCCTCTTTGCTTGACATCATGGGAAAATCAAAAGAAATCAGAAAAAAATTGTAGACCTCCACAAGTCTGGTTCAACCTTGGGAGCAATTGCTAAATGCCTGAAGGTACCACGTTCATCTGTACAACCAATAGTCCGCAAGTATAAACACCATGGGACCACGCAGCCGTCATACCGCTCAGGAAGGAGACGCATTCTGTCTCTTAGAGATTAATGTACTTTGGTGCGAAAAGTACAAATCAATCTCAGAACAACAGCAAAAGACCTTGTGAAGATTCTGGAGGAAACAGGTACAAACGTATCTATATCCACAGTAAAATGATTCCTATATCGACATAACCTGAAAGGCCGCTCAGCGAGGAAGAAGCCACTGCTCCAAAACCGCCATAAAAAGCCAGACTACGGTTTGCAACTGCACATGGGGACAAAGATACTTTTTGGAGAAATGTCCTCTGGTCAGATGAAACAATAATAGAACTGTTTGTCATAATGACCATTGTTATGTTTGGAGGAAAAGCATCATGTTGTGGTGGTGCTTTGCTGCAGGAGGGACTAGTGCATTTCACAAAATAGATGGCATCATGAGTCAGGAAAATTATGTGGATATATTGAAGCAACATCTCAAGACATCAGTCAGGAAGTTAAAGCTTGGTCGCAAATGGGTCTTCCAAATGGACAATGACCCCAAGCATACTTCCAAAGTTTTGGCAAAGTGGCTTAGTCAAGATTTTGGAGTGGTCATCACAAAGCTCTGACCTCAATCTTATAGAACATTTGAAGTCAGAACTGAAAAAACATGTACGAGCAAGGAGGTCTACAAACCTGGCTCAGTTACACCAGCTCTGTCAGGAGGAATGGGCCAAAATTCACCCAACTTATTGTGGGAAGCTTGTGGAAGGCTACCCAAAACATTTGACCCAAGTTAAACAATTTAAAGGCAATGCTACCAAATACTAATTGTGTATGTAAACTTCTAACCACTGGAATGTGGTGAAAGAAATAAAAGCTGAAATAAATCATTCTCTCTACTATTATTCTGACATTTCACATTTTTAAAATAAAGTGGTGATCCTAACTGACCTAAGACGGAATTTTTTCTAGGATTAAATATCAGGAATTGCGAAAAACTGAGTTTAAAGTTATTTGGCTAAGGTGTATGTAAACTTCCAAAAAAGACAAGGTTAGCCTATGGCTGTGTAGCTTCAGTGCATTCAGAAAGTATTCAGACCCCTTCACTTTTTAAAAACATTTTCGAGTCACAGCCTTATTCTAAAATGGATTAAAATATATTTTTTCCTCATAAATCTACAAACAATAACCCATCATGACAAAGCAAAAACAGGTTTTTAGACATTTTTCCAAATGTATTGAACATTAAAAACATATTTTTTTCCTGAAGTATTCAGACCCTTTGCTATGAGACTCGAAATTGAGGTCAGGTGCATCCTGTTTCCATTGATACTCATTGAAATGTTTCTAGTAATGATGAGTCCACCTGTGGTAAATTTATTGGACATGATTTGAAAAGGCACACAGCTGTCTATATAAGGTCCCACATTTGACAGTGCATGTTTGAGCAAAAACCAAGCCATTAAGGTGGAAGGGTAACAAAACATTTCTGCAGCATTGAAGGTCCCCAAGAACATAGTGGCTTCTATCATTCTTAAATTGAAGAAGTTTGGAACCACCAAAACTTTTCCTAGAGCTGGCCACCCTGTCAAACTGAGCAATCATGGGAGAAGGGTCAGAAAGGTGAACAAGAACCAGATGGTCACTCTGATAGAGCTCCAAAGATCCTCTGTGGAGATGGGAGAAATTTCCAGAAGGCCAATCATCTCTGCAATCAGGCCTTTATGGTAGAGTGGCCAGACGGAAGCCACTCCACAGTAAAATACACATGACAGCCTGTTTGGAGTTTGCCAAAAGGCATCTAAATGACTCTTAGACCATGTGAAACAAGATTCTCTGGTCTGATGAAATCAAGATTGAACTTTGGCCTGAATGGCAAGCTTCACGTCTGGAGGAAACCAGGCACCATCCCTATGGTGAAGCATGGTGGTGGCATTGCAGGAGTGTTTTCGGGACAAGTCTCTGAGTGGCCCAGCCATAAGCCGGACTTAAAACTGATCGACCATCAGAGGAGAGAATAGATGTGCAGCGATGCTCCCCATCCAACCTGACAGAGCTTGAGAGGCTCTACAGGTGTGCCAAGCTTGTAGTGTCATACCCAAGAAGACTCCAGGCTGCCAAATGTGCTTCAACAAAGTACTGAGTAAACGGTCTGAATGTAATATTTAAATGTTTATTTTTATACGTTTTTGCTTTGTCATTATGGGGTATTGTATGTAGATTGATGAGGATTTTTTTTAAATCTATTTTTTAACAAGGCTGTAATGTTACAAAATCTTGAGAAAGTGAAAGGGTCTGAATACGTTCCGAATGCACTGTATGTAGCCGATTTGTGTATGGACCAAACAGTAGTTTCAGAACAGTAGTTTGAGTTGTTCTATTATGCTTCCACTAGTTAATAATTCATCCCCAAGAAATTACAGAAAATGACTGAAGTGAATGTGACTCTTACATGTGAAACTGCTATTATGGAATGAAAGTCCTGCTTCAGTTCCAACTCCACATTGAACCACAGCCAGAGAATGGGTTCATTATGGGTACATTGTTGTTCTGCTGTTCTCATTTGTTGCTCATATGGCAAGTACGTATTTGTTGCATGAAATATAAGGAAAGCTATTACTGCCGCCAGTACAGGCATTGTGGAAAAACACAAAGCTCATCATCAATGAATTGCGTGGTATCTGTTTTTGTGGTTTCTGATGTTCGCGAGTGAGGGCCATTTTTCTCTCCCTACCGCTTTTGCTCTGTTTTCGAGTGCGACTCCCCCACTGAAGGGCACGTAAAAATGAGGCGAAGGGACAACGGACAGTATTGGGACCTAGCCTTTGTATAACAAAAGGTTAGATTATCTATCCCTAAACTAAAGTACCTTTGACCTGTAACTTTTGTATGAATCTCATTTGACCTTATCCCATAAATCATTTGAGCCCTCAGTGAATCCCTGTTTACGAGAAGTGAATAGAAGCTTGAAGCTAGTGGACGCTGCAGGTATAAACCATGTTTTCGACTTTTTCACGTGTCCTCCGTAATTAGCTTAATTCCCCTCTGCGTTAGTGCGTCTTGTTTGGTCCTAGCACACTTGACATCCCCAGTGGGCTTTCCTGAGATTGTAGAAGATTAGCTTCATGTTTTTTGTGTCGCTATTCAAGAAGAATGGTTAACGCTCATCTGTACTGGTTGTCTGCAGTGTGTGCTGCAGCGTAACATAATTTGCACCAGGTGAGTCAGAGCCTCTGAAGAGGGTAATGGAATACATAAATAAACACCTCTAAACAAATAAACACCTCTAACAGTTTGTCAGGTGAGGGAGGATGTCATTAGCACACCATGCCATGTTGTTGGCAATCTGTTAGTCGGACAGAAATTGGTTCAGAATGGAACAATGTCTATGAAATTCCCTAAAAACAGTTGAAGATCTCTTTGAAGAGCCCTGAGAGAAAATACAAGAGCAACTCCGGTACCAATCAAAAGTTTAGACACACCTTCTCATTCAGGGGTTTTTCTTTATTTTTACTATTTTCTACATTGTGAATAACAGTGAAGACATCAAAACTATGAAATAACACATATGGAATCATGTAGTAACCAAAAAAGTGTTAAACAAATATATTTTATATTTGAGATTCTTAAAATAGCCACCCTTTGCCTTGATGACAGCTTGCACACTCTTGGCATTCTCTCAACCAGCTTCACCTGGAATGCTTTTCCAACAGTCTTGAAGGAGTTCCCACATATGCCGGGCACTTGTTGGCTGCTTCTCCTTCACTCTGCGGTCCGACTCATCCCAAACCATCTCAATTGGGTTGAGGTCAGGTGATTGTGGAGGCCAGGTCATCTGATGCAGCACTCCATCACTCTGCTTCTTAGTCAAATAGCCCTTACACAGCCTGGTCATTGTCCTGTGAAAAACAAACAGTGTCACCAGCAAAGCACCCCCACACCATAACACCTCCTCCTCCATGCTTTATGGTGGGAAATATACATAGATCATCCATTTACCCACACCGCGTCTCACAAAGACACCAAAAATCTCAAATTTAACCTCCAGACCAAAGGACACATTTGCACCCTAATGCCCATTGCTCGTGTTTCTTGGCCCAAGCAAGTCTCTTCTTCGTGTCCTTTAGTAGAGGTTTCTTTGCAGCAATTCGACCATGAAGGCCTGATTCACACCGTCTCCTCTGAAACCCCCCCTCCCCCACCTTGTCACAACACAACTGATTGTCTCAAACGCATTAGGAGGGAAAGAAATTCCACAAATTAACTTTTAAGAAGGTTCACCTGTTAATTGAAATGCATTCCAGGTGACTATATCATGAAGCTGGTTGAGAGAATGCCAAGAGTGTGCAAAGCTGTCATCAAGGCAAAGGTTGGCTATTTGAAGAATCTCATATAATATATTTGTTTTGAGATATATATTGTTTTGGTTACTACATGATTCCATGTGTTATTTAATAGTTTTGATGTCTTCACTATTATTCTACAATGAAAGAATAAAGAAAAACCCTTGAATGAGTAGGTGTTCTTAAACTTTTGACAAGTAGTTTATGTTATGACCCCGTAAGTAGATAAAAAAAGTAAGCAATTTTCAAACTGCAGGTTTGCAAGTATCATCCTCCTCTATATCCTCCACTGAGGCCAAACTCTAATAGAAACACCAATACCAGATGAGCTGATTCCCTCTCTTATCACCCAGACAGAGGGGTCATTGTGAATACCGTTTTCAGTGTTCTCTCTTTCCAAAGGGATTTTCGAGGGATATAGATTTAGGTCATCATTAACAATGGAGATAAAACTATAGTAGACAAACATGGTTATTGTGATCAGTGAGTTGATTGCACAGGTTGAGTGAGGATATCCTTGATCGGACTTTGGATAAGCAAGGAGAGCTGCATGCTGTAGAGGTTAATGCTAATAAGAATCAGAATTAAAGCCAACTTGATGGATGCATTCCAGAACCCATCTGTTTTTACCCGCTTTAATTACAAATCAAGCCGCATGAACCTAACTTTTACATTGAGAGCTGCAGCATTTACTTATAAACTTGATCATCATCTTTATGCTGTAGTTCACAATGCTTCATAGGAAGCGTTTTTTTTTTTAAATGAGAAACCGACTTGGTCTTCTGACGGATCTTGTCCTCCTTAATCGAGGTTGTAGCGATTGTCTTCCAGTCTGTGTGAACTCTCAAGTGTATGACGTTCTTTCTCTTCGCTGGGCTGCTGTTGTTTTTCATGTCTATATTTGGCGCGGGTGTTGGCTGTTTGTTGTCATCTGTGGAGGAAGGTGGAAGAAGCCCTGAGAGCATGTGATTGCAGGGCTCACTCTGTCAGTGTCAATCCCAGGCCTAATCCTCCACTTCCCTGCCTCTAAATCCTCCCCTCAGGCATCCAAACTCTCCCATCTAGACAAATCATCATCACGTATGCTTTTCTCCACGATGAAGCAGATAGATTATATGCAATAAAATGTAGGCTCTGTGCCCTAACACAGATGGTGGATTAGAATAACCAGTATGGGTAGAGGGACAGCAAATGTCACAGTATAACACAGAGGACAATGAAGTTAGGGGCTTTTGCACAACTGAGGTTAAGTCTGGAAATGCATGGGTAGGAGTGGCAATGACACCATGTATACCATAAAGAATGGATTCTTATCAACTGTGTTGAAATTGTGTCTCAAATAAACATATATGAACAGAATAATATTTTCTCTTCCATGCCGAAACGTGAGGTTATCATCCTAATTGGTTGGCTAGTTGGGTTGCCACAGGGCGTTATCTCTCACGCTGGGAGAGGTGATGGCACTGCTGAGCGCCTGCTTCAGCAAGGGCACACAGATTCAGATGTAGGAGGTGCATGGACTCTAGTAACTTCAAAGTGATGGTGGAACTTTGTTTCCCATTCAGAGAGCTTTTTGTGTGTAGAAAGGACAAAAACAGTATTTTAGCATATCAGATATCTACTGCTGTTATTGACCAGGGGCAATGTTGCAATGGACTCAGGCAAGTCACAATAGCGCTCCATTGGATTTAGTATACACTGTAGCAACATTGGTCTCTCAGGGAGATGGGAATTCATCAGAAGACATGACAGTCTTCTGATGAAATGGTACATTTTATTTAATCTTAACACCCAACCCTGACAGAGCAGGCTCATTATGCATTCACCCCTTTAAGCATTCTCTCTTGTTTTTGTTTTGATGGTATGCAGCAGCGTCTGGCGCCTGAGGCTGCATCATTGTGAATGACAGGGAGAGGAAATGGTCCTGTCAAGCGCGATTCATGTCCTCTCCCACTCACCGGGGTGATCATCAGACTTCACAATTCTAGACTGAGAGGCTGGGGGTGCTGATTACTGCTGTGTCGGCACACATTATGGACGGCCATGTTTCCGATTCAACCCTGGCCACCAACTAATCTCCTGAATGCCATATTTTCTATTAGGGTTCAGATGTGAAGAGACGGTATGTGGTGTATGTAACAGACCTGGGTGCAAATATTTGTTTCTTTGTTACTTTAGCTGCCCTTGATTGAACTTGCCTAGTGTAATAAAACCAGTCAAATATTCAGTAAAAATGTATATCACTGTTGTTAGCCAGTTTGCTACAGCAGGAAAATAATCCTGCAGTAACAGGAAATGTGAATTGTTACGTGGATTATAATTAATACCTGTTTCGTTAGGGCGAATCAAGTCTGAAGTTTCAGAGTAGAAATGTCAAACTTTAGAAGCTTATTAAAAACTCAAGTACACCACAAGTTTGCAGGAACATTTTCGGGAACAAACGAGTGATCCAATTTAGATCATACATCTGTATTATGTTATTGGCATTTGGGAATCTTTAGGGAAGTAGGAGATTTACTCTTCAATCAACAGATAAAGTGTAAGTGCATTTTCACACCAAACAGGATGATTTGAGAGATGTTTTACATTTGTCACACTTGAGCCTCTTGGCTCTGGAAAGTACAGAAAGAAAAAAAATTGACGCCTGTGTCTCAGAGGTGGTTCTAACATGTTAATAACAATAATAATAAAAGAACATGGTCATTTAGCTGACACTTTTATACAAAGTGATCCAAAGTGAGTATTTAAAATTCATAATGAAACATTATCTGTGGTGTACATGTACTATAGACAGTTAAGAACAAATTCTTACTTACAATGATGGCCGACCCCGGCCAAACCCTAACCTGGACAATGCTGGGCCAATTGTGCACTGCCCTACGGGACTTCCAATCACGGCTGGTTGTGATACAGCCTTGAATTAAACCAGGGTCTGTAGTGAAGCCTCTAGCACTGAGATGCAGTGCCTTAGACCGCTGCGCCACTCGGGAGCCCTGTATGTGGCCCATGTGGGAATCAAACCTCACGTTCAACCCCTAGACCATCCAGCATCCAAAGAATGTGTCAAATGTCCAAGATGGAAAAAGATATTGCAATCTTATCTGCAGATTGGCAGAGAGATGTGTCTTTAAAATCTTGCCTGTCTGGGCTTTTCTTTTCAAATCACGTCGGAACCGAAGCACCAGAATACAAAGTAAACAACAGGAAGCGCGGGAATTCACAATTCATCCAGCTACTGTCCTGAGTGTCCTCTATCCTCAACACTGCATTTTTTTTGTGGTTTGACTGTGCAGAGACACATTTTGTTTTCACTTGATGGAAAAACAATCTCGATAACACCTAACTTCAAGACCCAATTTGAGCTCACAAACGCCATCTTTCCAAAACAGGTCAACAGGTTGCACCTCTTCAAACACCATCTCCATTCCATTTTCAAATCACGCCGGAACCGAAGCACCAGAATACAAAGTAAACAATAGGAAGCGCGGGAATTCACAATTCATCCAGCTACTGTCCTGAGTGTCCTCTATCCTCAACACTGCATTTTTTTTGTGGTTTGACTGTGCAGAGACACATTTTGTTTTCACTTGATGGAAAAACAATCTCGATAACACCTAACTTCAAGACCCAATTTGAGCTCACAAACGCCATCTTTCCAAAACAGGTCAACAGGTTGCACCTCTTCAAACACCATCTCCATTCCATTATTCTTTAAGAATTGCTGCACAGAGGACATGGACCAAGGTGGCAGTATTCTGCACTGCAGCAGTTGAGAAGGATATGAATGAAGTGCGAAAAGAGAGAATTTACAACTTGTACACTTTAGCAGAAACAGAGAGCTGCTTGACGGGATGCTTTTTCAGGCGGAGAGGTTGTGAGACGGATACGGGAAGCTGTTCGATTTCTCTGCTGCCTTGCTATTGAGACTCTGTTCCTCAACCTTACACAATATGTGCACACACAAACTGACATCCATGCGCACACCCACTCTCTCTTTCGCTCCCTCTCTCTCCCTCATTCACACACACACACATCTCTTTCTTGTCCACACACACGCACAGCACACAGACAGTGAGAGGCATGAATCATATGTGAGACCTACCCTTGGGGTTGTCTGAAGGCTACAGAGCAGGGAGAGGTACAGAACTCTCAGCCCTGCGAAGCTCATCAGTAGCGGGCGTGTGTAACATCACAGGGGAAGCCAAGCTAGGATAGTAAAGGCATATTACAACCTATATAGTTGCGTTGTTTGCTCTATAACCTGTTAGTTCATATGTTTGCCGCCGTGATATAGAGGCCTAAGGCCGAGACAATAAGAAGACACAATGGTAGAAAACATTTTGTTTCATCACCAAACCGGACAGCAACATCTGTCCAGTGAAGTCCACAAAACATATTGCATGTAACAAACAAATACATGACCTACAGCATGCTGAAGCAAGTTAATGCTTCTGACATTTTCTGACTACTAAACAACTATTGATTTAGAACTACAGAGAGTTAACTCAAGTTGGAAAGAAAACAGGTGTTGCCTTCACTATTCCGGCACCATTTCAACATCATCTAATCACCTATGCGTAGTCTAATACAATGACATCTAAAATATACCAAAAACTATTTAGTCCAATCAACGTAAGCTAAGTATGATGTCGCTGTCCATGGTACTGATTTCTCAACAGCACTAATCATCTAAGTTACTGCTGTAATTGGAAGACTGGCAAAATGAGAGACATGTAGTGGGGGCTGGGAGTTTGAAAGACTGTCATGTACTCTTTGCGTGAGAGTGTGTTAATGGTTTTGATGTGTTGTGCTATATGCTTGACAATTTGTGTTGGTGGAAAGTAATGTGCTGTGCTGTGTGCACAAACGTGTGTTTTCATGGTGTGTGCACACGTGCCTGTATCAGGCCTTGGATCCTATGATGCCGATCATTCCACCTAACTATTTGCTCTTACACGAGTCATCCTTGACTACTGCACCGGGGAGCATACCACCACGGTTGGCCTGAACCTTCAAACAACAATCCGACCAATTAACCAACAAATACACCCAACCACAGCATGGTTATTCATTGATATGCACATGGATTTCTCTAATACAGTTAGTCAAGGTGTTGAAGACTATGATGTGTTACAAAATGCTACAGGCAGATAACGATAAAACTGGGTGGGAGCCCATTTGGTGTCACATTTCCATCTGGAAAGATTCAAACCTCGGCACAAGGTTAGAGATTGTCACGCTCTTCCTTATCAAATTATGCCATGATGCCTACAGTGGTTTCGCCTCATTGATTTGATTGATTTCTTGGCACTTATGATGTAATTCAGATAAATCAGCCTGGTCTCAGACTAGACTTAACAGAGTAAATGTAAATCTGGGACACTGAAGTTAGTATGATATGGTTGGTCATGGTGGATGGGCACATGTATAATGCGAACGTTACACATGTATAACAACTTTAGCATTTTAGCTAATAGGCAACCTTTCAACTACTTACTACTTTTAATCTACTTTGCGACTACTTAGCATGTTAGCTAACCCTTCACATAACCTTAACCTCTTTAGCTAACCCTAACCTTAACCCTTTAACCTAATTCCTAAACTTAACCTTAACAATAACCCCTAACCACTAGCCTAGCTAACGTTAGCCACCTAGCTAGAATTTGTCATATCTTATAGGTTTATCAAATTCTTAACATATTGTATGCTTTGCAAATTTTTAACATATTGTACGTTTTGCAAATTCATAACATATATAATGCAAATTGTAATTTGTAACATATCTCACGAAATGGCTAATGGGCATTCACAAATTAATACATATCATATGTAATGTAACATACTGTATCATACTATATAGAATGTCTCGGATTAACATACAGAATAATATAAAATGCGCTGAGAACAGGTTGGATAAATGGTTATGTTCTAAACATTAGGCTCCCGAGTGGCGCAGTGGTGTAAGGCACTGCATCTCAGTGCAAAAGGCATCACTAACGATAAAACTGGGTGGGAGCCCATTTAGTGTTAACATGCCGGGCATGTTCAAATCCAGGCTGTATCACATCTGGCCATGATTGGGAGTCCCAATTGGACCAGCTTCGTTTTTCCGGGGTAGGCCGTCATTGTCAATAAGAATTTGTTCTTAACTGACTTGCTCAGTTAAATAAAACATGACTCACTCAAGATGGGATGTCAACACAGTCACAACCTTTCTGTATGCTGTCATTAAGTCAGAGATATTCTGTCCTGTACTCCTATCCACAACTTGCAATTACAACACTACAGTAGGCCTTACAATGTGGCTGATATGGATCTGAATGATGTCATGGTGGCCAAATTATGTTCTTCAACCTTTTTGTCAGAAGAGGGCAGTGTTGTATGGTAAATATATTTCTCACAACATTGGCTGTTGCTCCGCTTGGCATTATTTGCATGATAACCTTTATGTATAGCTGATACACTGCATGTAGTTTTGACCAAGTGCTGTATTCTGCAATTGATCATTATTGTAGTATTGTTTTACATGATTAAAATAACAATTGAAGAGGAAATATATAGGCCCTTGAAATACAAAATGTTGTGCGTTTGGAGGTCAGCTGCTGGTTGTGCAACGCTTTGTGTGACTGAATAGGCTAATCCTTGAATGGCAATCTTTGCCACACCAAATTGCTAATTAAGTTTGTGGCAGATGCAGAGGTGCCTGTTCCGCTTTTCCCTGTCTGCCAGGTCATGTGTCGTTTTTCCTGGGTTTTCCTGAGGCCTATCCTCACTGCTTGCTGCCAGCTGAGGCTGTCATCGGCTGTTTGCTCCAAGTTCCCTGGGCTGATGTCGCAAGCCTTCAAGTCCTGTTTGCAGGCATCTTTGAAGTGCAGTACTGGGCGTCCGGTGGGTCTTGTGCCTGTTGATCACCGTATAAGATGTTTCCGTGTAACACACATGTCCAACCCATCTAATGTGCCATTGGCTAAGAAGAGCGTACATGCTTGGGATGTTGGCTGTTGAGGACTGTGGTGTTGGGAATGTGTTCTTGTCATCTGATTCCGAGGATGCGCCTGAGGCAGGGAAGATGCAATGTGTTTAATCAATGTTCCTGACTGGTGTATGTTGTTCATGCCTTGCTGCTGTAGAGGAAATATATAGTATTCAAATGTGAACAGAAGATGAAACTCTGCTCTTTCTTGTTCACTTCTTTCTCCATTTCTCTCCATCATATCCACAAGAATAAAAATAATAATTCTCCATTTGAACATTGAAGTTCTATTATGTCACCATGTGGAGTAAAATATTTGCCTCAGTAGTGTTACAGCAGGGCTCCAGACTAACATTTTCCCCTTGTGGCACAGCATTCTGCAGCGATACGCCATGCCATCTGTTTTGCGCTTAGTGGGACTATCATTTGTTTGTTAACAGGACAATGACCCAACACACCTACAGGCTGTGTAAGGGCTACTATTTGACCAAGAAGGAGAGTGATGGACTGCTGCATCAGATGACCTGGCCTCCACAATCATCCAACCTCAACCTAATTGAGATGGTTTGGGAGGAGTTGGACCAAGTGAAGGAAAAGCAGCCAACAAGTGCTCAGCATTTGTGGGAACTCCTTCAAGACTGTTGGAAAAGCATTCCAGGTGGCGCTAGTTAAGAGAATGCCAGGCGTGTTCAAAGCTGTCATCAAGGCAATAGGTGGCTACTTTGAAGAATATAAAATATGTTTTTTATTTGTTTAACACTTGGTTACTACATGATTCCATATGTGTTATTTCCTATTTTTGATGTCTATTATTCTACAATGTAGAAAAACCCTTGAATGAGTAGGTGTGTCCAAACTTTTGACTGGTACTGTATATAAAGTCAATTGGGTTTATTCGTTATTTCAAGTTATTAAAGGACCAGTGGCAGTTTTAGCTTGTTCCCTGCCCATATTTTCATTGTTATATGCCAATTTATTATGTCTATTGACAAAGAAAAACTTACACCCTAACACACATGTCAAGTGATACCATGTTTAGTGACCTGTAAAACAGGTTTTTGTTAACTCCATTGTGCTAAAAGTAATTGTATTGTAAGGATACTTTGAAGGCCAATTTATTGAGGCCAGAACCTGCAAGTGAGATGGGGAAATTGACCTCACAGTTATTTGTGACACAATGGGAGTTCCTGATACATACAATTCTGAACGTGAATTATTGACAGTTGATATAGTATGGGTTATATGCCAAATTATTATTGTTTTGTGTAGAAAAACGTCCAACGTCCATTCTGACCCACAAGTATAATGTGATACCTTGTTAATAATTTGTAATAGATTTTAATGCTCATGGTGTCACACCCTGATCTGTTTCACCTGTCCTTGTGATTGTCTCCACCCACCTCCAGGTGTCACCCATCTTCCCCATTATCCCCTGGGTATTTATACCTATGTTCTCTGTTTGTCTGTTGCCAGTTTATCTTGTTTGTCAAGTCAACAAGCATTTTTGTATCAGCTCCTGCTTTTCCTCAGTCTCGCTTTGACCCTTGCCTGTCCTGACCCTGAGCCCGCCCGCCTGACCACTCTGCCACGCCGTCCTGTACCTTTGCCCCGTCTCTGGATTACCGTCCCCTGTCTGACCTGAGCCTGCCTGCCGTCCTGTACCTTTGCCCATGTTGCTGCAATAAACATTGTTAATTCGACACGGTCTGCATCGGGGTCTTACCTTATCCTGATACATGGCTACTATCGACAGTGAAGGTGGGGTTACAAATACACAATACACCAGACTACATGCAACCAAATAGGACTACCCCAGGAGGTTCCTGAGGCCATGTATTTCACGCAAGGCTATACAGTTGTTAAAAGCATGAAATGTTTCTTGCAGCTAGGGACTGAACAGCCAGGGACCAAAAAAAAGAAGAGAAAAAAAACACTGAAAACACAGCTGTTCTTTCTGTATTCCCATGGACTGGATCTGGTGCCATGCCAAAATACAGAGGCGCTTTTGAGAAAACTATGAACGTGCAGAGGTATGTAGTCTAATTAGCAGTTTGAGTGCATCTTATTGTGTTGTAACCATTGCACCATATCATGTAGACATAGGCTAGGCACTCTACCAGTTAGCATACAGTATGTGCCCTGTCTTTATGACAAGGGGGTTGAGGATATAGTCAGTAATTGTGTCACCTAACATTGTAAGAAACAGTAATTGTATCATACGCTGCAGAATAGACAGAATAAAAATGAATGGTGGTGTTTGCATTTTCATTTCTTAGGATCCTGTCTACTCGCTTCAAAAACAATTATATCATTGATGGTCAGTCCTTGCATCCATAGGTCTGTCTATGCATTTGAGAGTGGTTACATTTCTCCTGGACAATTCCTCAACTTTTATACCAAAACAGAGGTGTGGTGACCACTTAGTTATTGTTTCAATTAAGGATTCTATCTTTTAAGGGGAACTGGGGCAACTCTGTGACATATGCCTTTACTTGGAGCTTGATGTCACAGATGCTAGTTTAATGGCAGGGAGAAAGAGCTGGCGCAAAAGATGAAAGACAGGTTGCCTAAGGTTAGTTCTGAAAAGTGGAAACTCGAAGAGATGGCAGCAAGAGCAAGCTGGTGTCCAGTACGTGGCTGCAAGAAATCTAGGGGAGAAGGCACAAAATGTCACTGTTTTCCATTGAAAGATACAGACAGATGCAAAATATGGCTATTAGAAGGCCAGCATCCCGGAGTCGCCTCTTCACTGTTGACGTTGAGACTGGTGTTTTGCAGGTACTATTTAATGAAGCCTCCAGTTGAGGACTTGTGAGGTGTCTGTTTCTCAAACTAGACACTCTAATGTACTTGTCCTCTTGCTCAGTTGTGCACCGGGGTCTCCCACTCCTCTTTCTATTCTGGTTAGAGCCAGTTTGCGCTGTTCTGTGAAGGGAGTAGTACACAGCGTTCTACGAGAACTTCAGTTTCTTGGCAATTTCTCGCATGGAATAGCCTTCATTTCTGATAACATGAATAGACTGACGAGTTTCAGAAGAAAGGTCTTTGTTTCTGGCTATTTTGAGCCCGTAATCGAACCCACAATGCTGATGCTCCAGATACTCAACTAATCTAAAGAAGGACAGTTTTATTGCTTCTTTAACCAGAACAACAGTTTTCAGCTGTGCTAACATTATTGCAAAAAGGTTTTCTAATGATCAATTAGCCTTTTAAAATGATAAACTTGGATTAGCTAACACAACGTGCCATTGGAAAACAGGAGTGATGGTTGCTGATAATGGGCCTCTGTACGCCTATGTAGATATTCCATAAAAAATCTGAAGTGGAGAGCAGATCTCAAGTGGAGAGCCATACCCTCTGCTCGAGACAATACCGGGGAGCCAGGGCCCAGTGGCGGTCCGCTTGTCACCTTTACCTGGAGGTAGTCTTGAGAAATGCCATCCAGGTACGGCGACAGCGGCTGACAAACATGTGGGCCGAGGTTATGCCGACCTCTTACTCCGGGAAGAGCGGGGGCGAGAGCCCGGTGGCAGAGCAGAGGAGGGTGTTGCAGGCGTATTTAACCCACATGAATTGCTGGCTCCAGGAGGTGGGGTTGGCGGAGACAAGGCAGTGAAGAGTTGTCTCCAGGTCTTGATTGGCTTGCTTCATCTGGCTGGTGGACTGAGGGTGGAACCCCGAGGACAGGCTTGCCATGGACCCAATGAGGGTGCAGAATGCCTTCCAGAGCTGGGACGAGAACTGAGGAATGCAATCGGAGACCATGTCCAAAGGAAGTCCATGGATCCGGAAGACGTTCTGCACCATGGACTGGGCCATCTCCTTGGCTGAGGGTACCTTGTGAAGTGGAATGAAATGGGCGGCTTTGGAAAACCTATTCACCACCGTAAGGATAGTGGTGTAGCCACCTGATGGAGGGAGACCAGTAATGAAGTCCAGGGATATATGGGATCAGGGGCGGTGAGGAACAGGGAGTGGTTGAAGGAGGCCAGCCAGAGCTTGCCGGGGAGTGTTATTCTGAGGACACACAGTGCAAGTGACAATGAACATGGAGACGTCAGGGACCCTGGTGGGCCACCAAAAACTTTGTCGTGCAAAGGCCAGAGTCCGACGGGAGCCAGGATGGCAGGCAAGTCTGGAGGAATGAGCCCATTCCAGGAACGGGGAATAGGCAGAGTCTGGGACAAACAACCGGTTAGCCCCGGGCCTATAGAGGCGTGAGAGCGCATCAGGCTTCACATTCCGGGCAGTAGGAGATGGTTAAGCTGAATTGAGTGAATAGCAGGGCCTATAGAGCTTGCCTAGAGTTGAGGCACATGGCGGTGCGGGGATATTCCAGGTTCTTGTGATCAGTCCACACTATGAATGGATGTTCCGCCCACTCTAACCAGTGACTCCATTCCTACAATGCTATCTTCACTGTGAGTAGTTCTCGATTTCCCATGTCATAATTCCTCTGTGGTGTTAAGACGATGGGAAAGGAAAGAGCAGGGATGCAGCTTTTGGTCCTAGGCAAAATGCTGGGACAAGACAGACTCCACTCTGATGTTCGAGGCGTCGAACTCCACCACAAACTGACGGGACAGATCCGAATGGATTAAGATGGGAGCTATAGTGAACCGATGCTTAAGGTCCCGAGAATGCCGGTCAGGCAGCTGGAGACCATGTGAATGAGACCTTGTAAGAGGTGAGTGCTGAAAGGGGGGAAGCCAGGATGCTGTAACTCCGGCTGAAACAGAGGTAGAAATTAGCAAACCCCAGGAAGCGTTGCAGCTGTACTCTGGATGTGGGTTGAGGCCAATCCACCACCTCTCTCACCTTGCCAGGATCACCTGCATATTTCCTGCAGCGAGGATGTATCCTATGAAGGAGATCGTGGAACAATGAAATCTGCATTAATCAACTTTAACAAAAAGCTGGTTCTCCAGGAGACTCATGATAAGACCCAGAATCAGACAGTTCGAATCTCAGATGTTTATTACAAAACAGGGGGCAGGCAAACAGCAAGTCAAGGGCAGACAGAGATCAGTAATCCAAGGCAGCGTAAATCAGGGACAGAAAGGCAGGCAGGCTCAGGGTCAGGGCAGGCAGAATGGTAAAATCTGGGAGGACTCCAAAACAGAAACTGGAAAAGGGTCAAACACGCTGGTAAGACTTGACAAGACAAACTGGCAACAGACCAACAGAAAATGCAGGTATAAGTACACAGGGGATAATGGGGGGAAAATGGGAGACACCTGGTGGGGGGTGGAAACAAGCACAAGACAAACGGACCAGGTTGTGACAGAACTAATATCATAGGCTGATTTTTTTTTTTGAGACTAATTCACTACATGAGTAAGAGGAACCGCAAAACACATTAGCTAGATTGCTAACTCTAAACATAATAGGCCCAGCCACTTCTGGTGGCCATGTATTAATCTAACAGTATGTACAATGTCCTATAAAGGATTTGCAGGTGTTGCCTAGGCTACTAACCAATGAGGTCTGCACTCGCTATACTGATAAAAATTTTGCTCACACTGTATCACAAAGCCAGATCAAATATTTTGGTTGTAAAACAGTTGCTATAGAGCTCAATATTAAGAAATAACAATTATACCTAAATTAGGCTTAGAATCTCCTCAAAAGTGACAACAGTAGTTGCTTCCAAAGCTGTGTTTTTGTTGTTGTTGAAATGTTACAGCCTACAATCAGATTTTTTTGTTGTTATCCTGGAGTGCAGGGAGAGAGGGAGTGAGTGGCTAGCTCATCACAGTAGCAGGTCCCAGCAAAACAGGTATAGGGGCAGGCCTGATACTTTTATTACAGGAATCATGAGAATAGTGCACATTACTGTTTGACCAAATCATGGCTTTAGTAGTATGAAAAAAATAGGACGTTGGGAGTGAGGCAGCATGTAGAATGTGCAGCTCGCATTGATGCGACTATTTACACTTTTTACTCGCACAGCCAAGTCAAAGGGTCACAAAATGTGAGTAAATGGTCGCAGTCTGGAGCCCTGTTACACCAATGATAGGTGCTTCATGCCATCTGGCTATTAGGCCCATTCTGTAAATACTTCTGTCTGTGCTGTCAGCATGGTATGGTATCACAGAAGGATACTGTACAAAGGCGGTGCCTCACTAAATCTGGTTAGACACCAATGTTGGTCAGTGTATCCCTCGTTTCCTTCCAAACTCCTGACCTGTCTTTTCTCCATTTCCTGGACTGGCTGTCCTCATGGCTTCCTGTCTTGGTAAAATGTGACAGGAAGTCCAGTCAAGTGGTCATTGGCTGAATGCCAAACCAGTCCCTTTCCCTCGTCCCTCAAATTGCGTGTTCATGCGCGCCTCTGCCATATGCACAAGTGAATGTTTCAAAGCTGAGGATATGAAAATTATTGAGGGTGTAGGTGCCAATTAGACCCTCTGACAGCCACTTTGGCCCAGCCAGGCTTAGGTTGCAGGCTTCAGAGTGAAGTGGTATCCCAACACAACACTGCAACATATTTGGAATTTGCTAATTTCGTTACAATAATTATGCAGAGGCGTGCCACGTGCATTTGTTTGTGTCTGATTTTGGGACTCATGTAGCAAATGATACCTACCCTATTAAATGTCCAGTTATTATTAAAGGTCACATCTTGTAAAACAACAGTGGGGAGTTGTTAATAAAACACATTCAAGTCATGAGTGTGTCCTGAAGTTGATGGGTTTAGTCACTGCTCTGTGTGACAAGGACCTCTGAGGACCTCTGAGCGAGTTGATAAGGACAAGGGGCTGGTTCAGGATTGGGCCCAAATCCTTTTCAAGGCCTTGCATCCTCCTATATGGTCTGAGGTTGAAACCAGTTCATGAATGTGGTAATGGACTGGGATGACACTGGCCTGATAATCAAAATGCAGTCAAATGTGTCAAGTGTAAATTGGTGCTTTATCTATTCTGCAAGTGTCCTCGCCCTTTTCTAAAACTGGATTAAGAGATCTATAAGGCTTGGAGAGTGCAATGGTTTTCCAATCCAAAGATGGATTTTCAAATTCTAGTTAGATAGATGGATACTTTTCAATGGAAATTTATAATTTTGTATCATTTTGGCTGTCATTATGCCGGGAGCAACACAGTATCAGCCGCTGAGCAGCGGCCATCTACTTCCATCATATCAATAAACTGAAATGTAATAATCCTTCAAAAAACTCAAAGATTCATGTCTAACAAAACACCTGTCAAAACACAGACTTAAGCGAGCCCTTTGGTAGTGTTTGGACTTCCTGTCCAAATCTTTGAAGCATGATTCATTTTCTATTTAAATTTAAAAAAGGAAATATTTGCAATGACAGGTGCACTGTCTCTTCAATCTACATGGACCTGGTGACAGTACAGCATCATGAACTAATCAAATACAAATACCTACCCTACACTCTTATTTAGTGCCATTAGAACGGGCGTTAATTATGCAGTTATTTGCTTCATAGAAAATTACGGAGCTGTCTAAGTAATCAGGTGTTGCCACAGAGATGTTCTAACGGTTTCATAATAGTCTTGAACAACTTCATATTCTGGTCACCTCTACTCCAACAATGCTAAAATGGAAGGACTTGGCATGCTAACATGATTTGGTCTTGTCTGTCATCACTATTCTCTGCCTTCTTCATCTCTTCAACATTGGTCCTTCTCTATGTTTTTCTTGGCCGGCCCTGATAATAACACTTCAACAATTACCGTTTGGGTCATGCAAAATCAATCATTTGTCTTCATCATTGTTAATTGACTTAATTGTATGAGAAATGAAACTGAAATTATTTAGGCGATCTCGTAACAAAAAAACCTTTGATGCATTCCCATTTATTGAAATCAGCCTATTTTTGTAAATCACTGTGGTGTTGAATATCCTGACAGACTGCAGATATTTCATTTGTTTGTGTTTCCTGCTTGTCGACTATACAGACATTCACACCAAATGAGCTCAATTTGCCAGATGTCTGTTATGCCTAATTTTCATATTGTGGTTAATGGTGCATTCAATGAACCAGATGACAGATTTTCAACGGAATGGCCTGAGGAGAAAGGAACGACTACCAACAGAACAGGGCTGTGGCAGGTAACCTAGTGAGGCAAGCCAGGAACTGGAAGTTCAAATCTAAGGTCAGGTGAGCAAATGTGGTGGGGAGTAAGCCGGCCATCGGAGAGTTGCTGTCATCAGTATCCTAGTTAGAGGCCATATCATACCATTGTGCCCTTGAGAACGGTACTTAATCTGGGGGTAGGGATGAAAGCAAAATGATACATGCAAATATTTATATTTATCATTTACGTTCTACCTTGCTTATATTCCCGAGGGACGGAGATAGGTAAACTATTCGCTATGGCTACTGAACTGAATGGGCTGATGCCATGTCAATTTTCAACTTGTCCCAAAAGCTCACGAAAAGTAGGCCTTGAATGTATCTCAAGCCTTTAACACCTTTCTTTGTTTTCATCCTCAGGTTTGCTGTTAAAGTCATGACATTTTTCACATGCACAGTTCCGATTCAACCTGAGAAAGTCATTGGTATTCTCAAATGGTGTGTGGAAATGTGGCACTGGTGTTTCTTTGAAGTGTTATCACTGGCAGCTGCTGGTGGAGTTGGAATAGAATCATTATGCTAATTTGGTCCTGTCCCTATCTGGGGGAAATGGAAGAAAGTATCACTGTGGATGGAATAATGATTTTTTTGTTGCTGTGAGAATAAGCACTATTTGTGTAATGATTAAACAATGTATACTGTCGAAAATATGATCATAATAAACAACTGCATACTAAATGTTTAAGCATCCCCTCGTGCAGAAAACTTTTCATCTTGAGGCTCTTTTTACATTGAGACACTTTTCATATTGAGAGCATCTACTAGCCCTATATACCATCTCTCCCATTAGAATCCGTGCATATATTTTCTCAGCCATTTCTCATGTGTGTTGCTTCCTATACTCTCAGAAAAAAATGCTTTCTAACATTGGAAGCTAAAAGGGTTCTTCGTCTGTCCCAATGGGAGAACTCTTTGAATAATTATTTTTGGTTTTTAGGAAGAACCCGTTTGGTTCCAGGAAGGACCCTTTAGGGTTCCATTTAGGACCCTGTCCACAGAGGGTTCTACGTGGAACCAAAAAGGGTTATATATGGGGAACAAAAAAAGGTTATCCTATGAGGACAGCCGAAAAACCCTGTTGGAACCCTTTTTTCTAAGAATGTATTTCCCCTGATAATTTTGCTCTGAGCAGAACAGATAAAGGGCTGATGCTGTGCTACTTCCTCCATTTTTTTTACTAATTCGTCATCTCTTCTCCATAGGCCCTGTGAGAACGAGCAAGGCAGTGCGAGATTTGCTTACGAGCGAAAAAAAGAGAAAAAGGGAAGGAAAAATATTGCATTTCATTTGCTTCTCACTTTAATAATACCTCACAGACCACTGCTGTAACATAAGTCATTTACTCTCTTCCTCCATACCGCTCTCTCTCTCTACCTTGCTCTTGTCCACTCTGCTCAGTGGTTTTGCGGCTGTCTCACAGGGTTGTGATGTGCATCCGTTTTGGAATACACATCTAGGCTACCCCATCATCATTCTCCCTGGGAACTATCATTTCAAGCTTGGAGTCCCAATACATTTGACCTACACCAACCATACATTTTCAGGGACTTGCATGAAATGCTGCTCACTCCTACGATGCTTCAGTGCCCCCCCCCCCCCCCTCGACCATATAGAAAGTAAAGTATAAGAGTAGACAAATGGGCAAATTTGGTCCTATCTTTAAGGTCCTGTGCTATTCTCTGGGTTAGCAGGTTCAAGGATTGCCCAGTGGAGGGCACTCAAGCAGTGAGGAAAGCTCACTGTACACAACCTGAGTTTGAGCCATTTAGAGCTATAGTGTCTACAACTTGTTCTCATCCTTATCATTTCAGCAGGAACCGATTTAGATATAGCCTGGTCCCAGATCTAGGCTATTGGTGCTGTCTTGCAAACTTCTATCGTCATTGCCATACAAACAACCATAAGTGTTGGCTATACAGCACAAAACAGATCTGGAACCAGGCTAATATAGATCCACACAGCTACTGTACTACTCACCTTCAAAGACCCCATGGTCATGCCTGTAACATTCTCTGGCCTTCAGTTGTCTCAGTTGTCTGTCAAGATGATTTCTCCAGCCCCCTCACTTCTTATCGGTGGTGCCTCTGGTGCAGACTTGTCAAATTTCCAGACTGCCTGTATGCTGGAAAATGTCAGGCGCTGTGAAATAATCCTGATTACGTAACACATTAATCTATGCTCCTGTTATGCGTGGGCTCGATGTGCAAGAGGCTTTCAATTTGCATCCTGAAAAAATGCCCTCTCCGGATTTTCAGCCACACAGTCACCATGGTTTTCACAGACTTCGCAGTTTATGTTTTTAAACCCGATGGTCACAGAGACATGGCGCATGTGTCTCAAGGAAGTCACATCAGTACTGACTATGTCACATCATCAAGTCACGTCAGGTGATCTCGGTGACAGCCCTATGATCACTGCTCAACTATGAATTATGAGAGTCCATGACTCGTTATTGAAAATAGAGAGCTGGTCCTATTGACCAATAGGTAACTGTCAATCTAAAGGAAACACTTGAGTTAAGGAGGGATACTGCGTATATTGAAAGCAGGCGCTTCCACACAGGTGCGTTTCCTGACTTAATTAAGCAATTAACATCTCATCATGATTAAGGCCATGCATAAAAATGCCCTGGTGCCCATTATTTTGGCTACCATGGCTAGAAAAAGAGGTGTCTCAAACTAGCATAGGGCTTCATAGGGTGTGTGTCTGTATGTGTGTGTGTCTCAGTCACCAGATCTCAACCCTATTGAACACATATGAAGATTCTGGAGCGGCACCTGAGAATATCCAACAAATAAAAAGATCATGAAAGTTGTGCGTGTCGGCCTGTGTAGCAGCTTAAATGCGAAGGCACAAGAACAAGCAAATAGCTGTTATCAAAGAATTCCACCATGTGGGCGGCCTCCGGAAAAGTTGTGGCGACCTTTCGCAGACTAAGGAAGGATTAATGGTAAATGGAAGTGGGCTGAGGAAGCCCTGTTGTTGAGCGGACACACACACGCTCTCTCTCTCTTCCCCCCCCCCCCCACACACACTCTCATAGAAACTACACAAACACTTGGTTACTCAGACTCCAGTCTTTCTGACTGCTGATGTAAAATATTATCCAGAGGAAAGCTAAGGGAGAGTCTGCCAGGGTCCCACAGAGCAAGAGCAGGGAAACAAAAACAGGATGGGTCTCAGACGGACACACATAACATTCTGGGCCAGAAATGGAGAAGTCGATGAGAGTGACAGTTTGGAAACAGTGTTCTTTCACTGTGTTGTACATAAACAGAGAGTCCACCTCCCTCCGCCCTGAACGAGGAAGAACAATATTTGGGCAATCTCTAGGGGTGTAGTTATGTAACTGGGGTTTCATTTACAAACACTTTGAATCATCTGACCATCAGTGTTTTAGATCAGTATTTATGTTACAATAATGTAACTCGTTTTCTCCATTGTACTTACATAATAACTAGCAGGTGCAAAATACTGGCCAGTTTAATCACAGTGAAAAGGTGAAAGACCAAATCCAATGGATATTTACATAGATCTACAAAAAAATATTTACAAAATAGACAGATTCTCAAATACGAAGCCTCAATCACAGGTCTACCCTGCCAAACCAATGGACTCTCAGTGCGGCAGGTAGCCAAGTGGTTAGAGCCCTGGACTAGTAACTGAAATGGTTGCAAGATCAAATCCCTGAGCTGACAAGGTACAAATCTGTCGTTCTGCCCCTGAACAACAAGGCAGTTAACCCACTGTTTCTAGGCCGTCATTGAAAATAAGAATTTGTTCTTAACTGACTTGCCTAGTTAAATAAAGGTCAAACAAAATACATTTGGGGTATAGTCTGGTGACAGTCTCCCCACAGCTCACCTAACTGAGCTCGAACATAACTGAAGCACACCTGAAAAACAGGTACCTTTATATGAATTGCTCCTCCCTATGGAGCACGGATAAGTTTAACCAAAAACTGGAATCAACACAATGACAGGCATTTTCATTATACCCAAAATGTGCATATCCCTCCCTAATATACTGTATATTGTGAACATATGATTATGACACATGGTGAATTATCCTCATGTTGGCCAGTGGCTGTGTTTAGTTTCCTTCAATAACTTTGACTTAAGTCAAATCATTTTGGGCTGCAATCAATACATATTATTTTCATAGACACAATTCCTCTTTGTCTGTCGACTAATATGCACGCAATGCCTCTCTCACGTAGGCTAGACCTACTCTCCAAGAAACAACCCCCTGTTCGATGTTTTGAATAGAAGACATTGTTCATCCAAGTTCCTGAAAAAGCTGGGAGTAAACGTGTTACATCATTTGGATGTGTAACATAACAAGCTTTGGTACTTCATTGCCACTCTACAGACAAAAAACACGATGCTTTAGTCATAGCAATAAATGGATTCCCAGCAACTATGTACTATGTTTGCCTACAACATGCTAACAGTTCATCCAGTTTTTGATCAAGTCAGACTGTTCATGACAAGGTTTATGTGTGTCCTCCTGCAGCGGTGGAATCTCTGAACATTCTGAATGACCAGATTGCCCTTTTCATGGTGAACGGGCCCAAGGCGATGGCGGAGGAGGACCGTGCCTTTCTGCCCAGCGAGATGGAGACCCTGAAAACCTCCATGGCCCTGATGAGACGACTGATCATGGATTCCCAGGTAAAATAGGAACTCATGTACACACACACACGTGTTGTTTTTCTATCTTCGTGGGGACCTACAATTGATTTCCATTCAAAATCCTTTTTTCCCTAACCCTAAGCCTAACTTTAACCTGTAACCCTAACCCAAACCCCTAAGCCTACACCTAACTCCTAACCCTAACCCCTAACCCTTACCCTTATCCTAATTCAAAACCTAGGCTCACCTTCAAATATTGGCTGTAGTCCATCAGAAAGTAGGCCTAGGCTACATTATAGCATAGCCTAATGCTAAAATGATATTGCTTATCATATTCATTGACAAGGACATTTTGAAGGGGGAGAGAGAGACAGATATTGTATTAGGCTACTAGAAACGTTGGTTATGTAATTATTATCCCAGCATGTGCCTTATTCCAGAGGAAGATTTGCACGGGATTCATTTTCCAAAACTGGCTCCTGTAATTATATATATATTTTTTAAATGTTATTGAATTGAAGCTATGACGGAATGCTGGTGGTTTTATTCGGAATGCTGGTGGTTCTATTCCTAGACAATAAAAGACTACAATGATCACTTGTGCTTGGCTGACAAATGTGTAGTGGTCCCAATAGGTCTAATATTTATATTGAGGGAATGATCATAATCATTATTTTAGCGATCCATGTTAGATGTCCTTCCTAATGAAAAGGTCCCCCATCCTGCTGATGTGAGCTGCTGGACAGCACACTTGCACTTGATATGGATTTATGGATGACAAATTGACCTTGCCATTTCCAAAAATGAGCTCAGTGGGGAATGGGGATTCACTGCTTTGCGATCTGATGTGTTGCCTACATCCAGGGTTTCATTAAATAGGCCTAGGCACTACACTTTTTAATAGCACATTTAATTAAACTGACGCCTTTGGCGATGTTCAACCTCAATTGATTGGCACAAAACGTTGCTTAAATTTACTGTGATAGGTTAGGCCTAATATATAGGCTAGCATATGAATGGTAGATTAATATCCCAGCCTATGAATTTACTTCAAATTTACACATCTTTGTCTTCACTGTTCCATTATTTCGCAAGAATGGAACATCTCCGCTGCATCACTCTCTTCAATCCTCTCTTCCATCCACAAAGTCGGAAGCAAAAAATAGTCTAGAATGTCATTGTAACCTGTAGCATCAAGATTTCCCGTCACTGAAACTAAGGGGCCTAGCACATGAAAAACATCTGCCAGACCCAGTTTGTCCGTTTGACTGCCAGATGGTGAAGCACCAGAGTCCAATGGAGGTGAGCTTTGCACCACTTCAGACGACGCTTGGCATTGCGTATGGTGATCTTAGGCTTGTGTGCGGCTGCTCGGCCAGGGAAACCCGTTTCATGAAGCTCCCGATAAACATTTATTGTGCTGACGTTGCTTCCAGAGGCAGTTTGGAACTCTGTAGTGAGTGTTGGAACCGAGGACAGATGCTTTTTACGCGCTACGCATTTCAGCACTCGGCGGTCCCGTTCTGTGAGCTTGTGTGGCAAACCACCACTTTGCCTCTGAGAAGTTGTTGCTCCTAGATGTTTCCACTTCACAATAACAGCCCTTACAGTTGACCGGGGCAGCTCTAGAAGGGTTAGAAATTTGACAAATTGACTTGGTGGAATCCATAACACAAAACCACTGATGTCTCAAGAATTGATGGAGAGTGTAATTGGCATGCTGATTGCAGGAATGTCCACCAGAGCTGTTGCCGGAGAATGAAATGTTAATTTCTCTACCATAAGCCACCACACAAAATTGTTTTAGAGAGCTTGGCAGTACGTCCAACCGGCCTCACAATCGCAGAGTGTATGGTGTTGTGTTGGCGAGTGGCTTTCTAATGTTAACATTATGAACACAGTGCCCCATGGTGGCGGTGGGGTTATGGTATGGGCAGGCATAAGTTACGGATACCGAACATAGTTGCATTTTATCGATGTCAATTTGAATGCACAGAGATACCGTGACGAGATCCTGTGTCCCATTGTCGTGCCATTCATTCGCCTCCATCACCCCATGTTTCAAGATGAAAATGCTCGGCCCCATGTCGCAAGGATCTGTACACAATTCCTGAAAGCAAATGTCACAGTTCCTTCATGGCCTACATATTCACCAGACATGCTTGGTGGTGGTGGTCACATCAGATTCTGGCAGTTTTTTCTGATCAATACCCCTACATTATTTTTAAGGTGTTTGTGACCAACAGATGCATATCTGTATGCTCAGTCATGTGACATCCATAGATTAGGGCTTAATGACTTCATTTCAGTAGACTGATTTCCTTATATGATCTGTAACTCAGTGAAATCGTACAAATTGTTGCGTTCATATTTTTGTTCCAACTTGTTCCAAGTACCTTGCTCTTGCTTGCTGGATATAAAATAGGCTACAGCATTCACAATGAACTGGCGGAGAAGTTTGAATGGCGAGAGTTTCTCTGGTGTGATGTTATCACATTGGCTGGTGTTCAAAATAGTCCTCTGTTCTCCCTGTGCCCAATGTCTATGTTTACAATGAAATCTATTATGTCAGAATGCCCAATGTTATGTTTCTAATCAAATTCATGAATTAAGTTAGAACGTTATCCTATCAGTTTAATTTGCATAAACATTGTGATACGATGAAAGCTGCGAGGGTCATCGAATCAGGATCAAATCCTCTGATCTCCTTGAGCTCATTAATGATAGAACGTTCATAATTATAGATTGCTGAAATGACAGTCTCTTTGGCAATGACAAGGAGTGGCAAGGAGAGGAAAGTTAGCTAAAGTTTGTGTCCAGTGGGTAGAGACTTTAGGGTTCACCATAGATTCACTAAGATTTAGGAGGAATTCAGACACACTCCTTCTTTGTAAACAAACAACCTGCCTTGTCATCTTTTTGCAGTGACATATGCACCCTCATACTTCAAGAGGGCCTTAACGTTTACACTTTTACCAACAAAACCTCTTAACGGAAATCTAAGCAATCACTGTTTTCAATCACATTTCGTCCTGCACCTGTGCAAATTGTTAAGAGAACATAGATTGCCATTGCAGAGTGGCCTTAATATGCGCTTCAGGGGAATTGTAAATATTGATGGGATGGTAAACTATACGGGCGCGAGGACAAGGTTACATTTCATCCGTCAGTGTGTCGTCAATGTGTATTGGCCGTCATCATAGCTCACAGCTCGCGAGGCTAAGATGGATCTCTCTTGTTATGTACAAGATCATTTGGGGGTTCAAAGGTCATTATAAGACTGGTTGGCTCGAAGCATTAACACATATGCTAATTTCTTTCTCTCTCCTCCCTGGTCTTCTCTGACAACGTGAATCATTATTATCCGAGATTGGCTGAGGTGTCATGGCCAAGTGATTTTGCAGGGCATCAATCACTCCAGGGGAGGAAGGGA
Source organism: Oncorhynchus masou masou (assembly GCF_036934945.1). NCBI lineage: Eukaryota > Metazoa > Chordata > Actinopteri > Salmoniformes > Salmonidae > Oncorhynchus > Oncorhynchus masou. Next base: position 34,776,296 of record NC_088229.1, read on the forward strand.
GAAATATGACTGTGAGAGTATTTGGGGGCCGGCCATAGAGGTTTGTCGATTGCCGGCACGGCGGCTTTGTTAAAATCTAATGAATTTGCCCAAACACATTTACCCCGCCTTAACGGGCGTGTCAGATAAAGACGATGGAGACATGAGAGGAGAGCGCCGTTATCGCCCCTCTCCTGTCCTGCACTGTATCTCTCTCTCTTTCTCTCTTTCTCTCTCCTCTCTCTCCTCTCTCTCTCTCTCTCTCTGTCATTCATGCACATAATTTTCTGTGACCTTGAGGACACTGTCATTCAGATGAGAGGAGGAGTGAGAGGAGGATTAGATAAAAGAGGGGTGAGGAAGAGGAGGCGTAGGAGGAGGAGATCTTACTGATGAGTGACTGGTGAGATGAGAAGGAGGAGGAGCAAATTACAGACAGGGGTGAGATGAGGAGATGGAGGAACAGGAGGAGGAGGTTGAGATGAAAAACAGGGGTTAGATGAGCTGAAGTGAAGCGGCGATGTCAGGAGGCTGATGGAGCTAAATGTGCAGTTGAACTCTCACTATTAATGAAACCGTCTCTACCTGCGAGAGTGATTTGACGAAGACTGAGGGATAGGTGGAGTGACTGATATTATCAGCATTTCACCATGCTATATAGGGGTAATGTCGTAGGTAACTACGTGTGTGTACTGTATGTGTGGTTCTGGATAACTCAGTTCAGGTCTATATACATGCTGTTTTAGTTGTTGTTTGCCATTGAGAACCTTATTTGATAGTATGAGCTCCTGGATAGCATAGCATTGCAGCATATAGCAGACCACACTGTGCCATAGTGTACCACACCACACTTGCCCCAGCCCATGATTCTCTTTCCTTCTTCTCCTCACCCCCCTGGGAGTATGAGCATGTCAAGACAAGCCAACCCCAACGGTATGAAAGCATGCTGTTTGCAATAGATCACCAAAACTCTAAGTGAGAGCATCTGCTTTCACCTCTTCCTTGCTCCCCCATCTCTCTCTCTTTCTTCTTCCGTCTCTTCCTCTTTCTCTCTCTCTCTGACTCTCTCTCGCTCTCTGAGGCTAAAAAGCGCATTTAATGTTCAAAGCCAGGAGAAAATCCACTTACACGCCAGCGGAGACGTGGGGTGACTATTGAGTGGCTGCTGGCTGATGCTGGAAGCTCTTTCTCTCTATCTCTGTCCCTTTCTCTCATCTGTCTCGCACGACTGAGACAGGTGGTCATTTCTCTCCCAGGGACTCCACCCTGGCTCCGGCTTCTTTCATTCCGTGTCAGACATAAGGGCCCTTCACTTCCTCTTTTTTCTCCTTCTTTTCATCCCACCGTCTCCTGGTATTTGGTCATGGCTGAGGTTCAACTGAATCGGTCAGGGATTGCTTTTACAACTAAACTTCTAGCGTGATTTTTGTGTGGATACAATTCCATAAATGTTTAAAATTACCTGCCCAGGAGCAGATGGAATTGCGCCTTTGGCAAAATACTTCCAGAAATGTTCCAGAAATGTTGAGTAATGTGCATTATCCCTGTAAAACTAAGTAGTTGCTGTACTGTTGATACTGTAGCTAGAGTAGTGTTTGGTTTCAATACAGTAGATGCCTCGGTATATAGTGGGTATCATCAGTATTCACCCCCCGTGAATTTTTTCACATTTTGTTTAATGACAAAGTGGAATTTCAATTAATTTAATTGTGATTTATTTGTCATTGATCTACACAAAATACTTCATAATTGTCATTCCCTGATCTTAGAGAGCCTGTTTATTTCTCTATTTTGTTAGGTCAGGGTTTGATTTGGGTGGGCATTCTAGTTTTCTATTTCTTTGTTGGCCGGGTATGGTTCCCAATCAGAGGCAGCTGTCTATCGTTGTCTCTGATTGGGAATCATACTTCGGCAGCCTGTTTTCCACCTGAGTTTGTGGAATCTTGTTTTTGCACAGTTACTAGGTAGCCTGCAGAATGTTACATTTGTGTATTCGTTTGTTGTTTTGTTGGTGTTTCCAATTTGTAAGTCGCTCTGGATAAGAGCGTCTGCTAAATGACTTAAATGTAAATGTGTTCATCTAAAAATAAAGAAAGATGTACACTTTCCACGCTGCGCTTTGGTCTCATTCCGACGACGGACGTTACAATAATGTCAAGGTGAAAAGAAAATTCTACAAATGTTAACATATTAATAAAAATGAAATAACTGAAATGTACTGTAGTTGTTGCAAAAGTATTGACAAATTTTGGTTAGACAAGCCTACATTAGTTCAGGTGTAAATGTGGCTTAACAAATCACATAATAATTCACTTGGACTCACTCTGTGTGAAACGAGGGGTGACATGATTTTTGACTACCTGTTCCCCATACCTACAACATCTGTAAGGTCCCTCAGTCAAGTATTGTATTTCAAGCACAGATTCAACTACAAAGACCAAAGAGCTTTTGAAAGCCTCAAAGAAGTTCAGTGATTGGTAGATGGGTAACAATAGCAAATCAGACATTGATCATCTCTTCAGGCATGGTCAAGTTAATAATTAATCTGTGGCTGATGTATTAAACCACCCAGGCACAACGAAGATACAGTTATCCTTCTGAACTGAGCTGCAGGACGGAAATGACATTTCTCAGGGATGTCACCATGAAGCCATTGGTGATTTTAAAACAGCTACAGAGTCCAATGGCTGTGAAGGGAGAAAACTGAGGATGGATCAACAACATTGTAGTTACTCCAAAACAATGATCTAAATGACAGAGTGAAAAGTAGAATCAAAATATATGGAATCAAAATATTCCAAAACATGCATCCTTTATGCAGCAAGTCACTACAGTAATACTGAAAAAAAACATGGCAAAATAATGAACTTTTTGGCCTAAATGCAAAGCCTTATGTTTGGGTAAAATCCAACACAACACATCATTGTTTAACTGCCTCCTTATTTTCAAGCATGGTGGTGGCTGCATCATGGTTTGGGCATTCTTGACATTGTCAAAGACTCTGGAGTTTTTCAGGGAAAAAAAAATGGGATGGAGCTAAACACAGGCAAAATTCACCTTTAAGCAGGACAATAAAATCCTAGAGGAAAACCTGCTTCAGTCTACTTTACACCAGACACTGTGAGAGGAATTCACCTTTAAGCAGGACAATAACCTCCAACACAAGGCCAAATCTACATTGGAGTTACTTACCAAGAAGACAATGAATGTTCCTCAGTGGCCAAGTGACAGTTTTGACATATATCTCCTTGAAAATCTATGGCAAGCCTTGTTGAAAATTGCTGTGTGCCTTAATCCCCAAAACATTGACAGAGATTGAAGAATTTTGCAAAGAATAATGGGCAAATGTTGCACAATCTAGGTGTTCAAGTGCTTAGAGACTTACCCAAGAAGACTCACAGCTGTAATCGCTGCCGAAGGTGTTTCTAACATGTATTGACTCAGGGGTTGAATACTTATCCAATCAAGCTATATTATTTCTCATTAATAATAACATGTATCGATTTTGTCTTCCTCTTCCAAATTACAGATTATTTTGTGTATACAAAACCAAATGATACGACTACATACTAGTGTATGTAGTCAATGACAACATGGTAATGCGACAAAATGGTAATGCAACAAAATGTTTTCAAAAATCCAAGGGGAGTGAATACTTATGATACCCACTGTGGGTATCATTTGCCGGTATCATTAAGTATTATTACCTTCCTCTAGATACTGCACGTCCATTCAGCTTATAGTAAACAATTTCATTTCACTTTGATACTTCTAATGTATCTTAATTCACTAGTATGTAGTCGTATCATTTGGTTTTGTATACTGTTCTTCTGTTCTTGCTAACATACCTGCACCAACTTGTAATGACACTAGCATGCAAAAACATCACATCTGTGACTAGAGCCAAGCCTGAGGTCTCACACTAAATGATTTGGCTGCTCAGTCGTTCGTTACATACGTAAGTCTGAGACTGCCAGCATAGAAACGTTTGTATTAACGAGGGGCACGAAAGGCATTGTACAAAACAAAGTCATCAGTGATTGGATCGTCTCTAACCAATCAAAGTATCAAAGCCAATGACGAATTTTCAAACCACCACTTTACCCACGTGTGTTCCGGCTTTTGCCCAACCCATCAGTCAGACGGCCCTGAATGTGTTCACATTCGGTGAAGGGTCAGGGAGGTGCTCAGATCCAGACTCACTGCGAAGAAGAAACTAACGTCCGTGGGCGTGGCTTAACGTTTGGCTGGAGCAAGAAATCTGGGTAGTCAGGCAAACTAGAGCCTGCTTCCCCCTGAACTGATCCTGTTCTTCCAAAGGTCCATCTGGCGAGCATCCTCCCATCAAGCTGGAAAGACATGGGAAGTTGAGTCTTCGCCACCTCCCCTACGTCCCTTACCCTATTCCTTTTCCATGACTGACTGTGACTGCATTGGCTGAGCTGTCACTCAGCGAGAGGGGGAACGACAGGGGAGGTGGGGAGAGATGGAGAGAGGGAGGGACGGGGAAGGGGGGATAGGTGAGAGAGAGGAGAGGGGGAGAGCAGGAGTGAGGGTGACTTTGATACTCACAGCAGAGAGACACTGATGAAGGAGACTGTCCATCGCTCTGACCTCCATTCTGCTTTAATTATCAGAGCAACATTAGACACACCACCACAGAGGACTACACACACACACACACACACACACACACACACACACACACACACACACACACACACACACACACACACACACACACACACACACACACACACACACACACACACACACACACACACACACACACACACAGAGAGAGTGTCTACTCTAGAGTCCACCAACGCTTCTATTTCCTACGTAGACTGTCCTTGCGGTTATTGAGTATCCGGAGATATGGCATCACAGTCTTGTTTGGCAATTTATCAATCCCACTGAAATCTCAAATTGCCCGCCTGATGGTCATGGCAGTTTGAAAGTCATGGCAGTTTGTATCACTGTGAGGCAGCATCCCTTCCTGCAGAGCCCTCCAAATGTACTTCACTCTGAGTATCAACTCCTCCCCTCAGGCAGACTCTACATGGCCCCTCCTCCCCTCAGGCAGACACAATAGGATCCCTCCTCCCCTCAGGCAGACACTATAGGGTCCCTCCTCCCCTCAGACAGACACTATAGGGTCCCTCCTCCCCTCAGGCAGACTCTACATGGCCCCTCATCCCCTCAGGCAGACTCTATAGGGTCCCTCCTCCCCTCAGGCAGACTCTATAGGGTCCCTCCTCCTCTCAGACAGACGCTGTAGGGTCCCTCCTCCCCTCAGGCAGACACTATAGGGTCTCTCCTCCCCTCAGGCAGACACTATAGGGTCCCTGTTCCCCTGAGACAGATGCTGTAGAGTCCCTCCTCCCCTCAGGCAGATGCTGTAGGGTCCCTCCTCCCCTCAGGCAGACACTGTAGGGTCCCTCCTCCCCTCAGGCAGACACTATAGGGTCTCTCCTCCCCTCAGGTAGACACTAAAGGGTCCCTGTTCCCCTGAGACAGATGCTGTAGAGTCCCTCCTCCCCTCAGGCAGATGCTATAGGGTCTCTCCTCCCCTCAGACAGATGCTATAGGGTCCCTGTTCCCCTGAGACAGATGCTGTAGAGTCCCTCCTCCCCTCAGGCAGATGCTATAGGGTCTCTATGTATAAGCTGAACAGGTATAAGCACTCCTTCATTCCCATGTCCATCAAATACCTAAACTGCTGTAAGTAAAGCAGAGCTGTGTTAGAACGCCACTGACAGAATTAGGGAATATGCTAAGTATTATATACAGTGGGGAGAACAAGTATTTGATACACTGCCGATTTTGCAGGTTTTCCTACTTACAAAGCATGTTGAGGTCTGTAATTTTTATCATAGGTACACTTCAACTGTGAGAGACGGAATCTAAAACAAAAATCCAGAAAATCACATTGTCTGATTTTTAAGTATTTCATTTGCATTTTATTGCATGACATAAGTATTTGATCACCTACCAACCAGTAAGAATTCCGGCTCTCACAGACCTGTTAGTTTTTATTTAAGAATCCCTCCTGTTCTCCACTCATTACCTGTATTAACTGCACCTGTTTGAACTCGTTACCTGTATAAAAGACACCTGTCCACACACTCAATCAAACAGACTCCAACTCTCCACAATGGCCAAGACCAGACAGCTGTGTAAGGACATCAGGGATAAAATTGTAGACCTGCACAAGGCTGGGATGGGCTACAGGACAATAGACAAGCAGCTTGGTGAGAAGGCAACAATTGTTGGCGCAATTATTAGAAAATGGAAGAAGTTCAAGATGACGGTCAATCACCCTCGGTCTGGGGCTCCATGCAAGATCTCACCTCGTGGGGCATCAATGATCATGAGGAAGGTGAGGGATCAGCCCAGAACTACACGGCAGGACCTGGTCAATGACCTGAAGAGAGCTGGGACCACAGTCTCAAAGAAAACCATTTGTAACACACTACGCCGCCATGGATTAAAATCCTCAAGCCAGCGCATGTCCAGGCCCGTCTGAAGTTTGCCAATGACCATCTGGATGGTCCAGAGGAGGAATGGGAGAAGGTTATGTGGTCTGATGAGACAAAAATAGAGCTTTTTGGTCTAGACTCCACTCGCCGTGTTTGGAGGAAGAAGAAGGATGAGTACAATCCCAAGAACACCATCCCAACCGTGAAGCATGGAGGTGGAAACATAATTCTTTGGGGATGCTTTTCTGCATAGGGGACAGGATGACTGCACCGTATTGAGGGGAGGATGGATGGGGCCATGTATCTTGGCCAACAACCTCCTTCCCTCAGTAAGAGCATTGAAGATGGGTCATGGCTGGGTCTTCCAGCATGACAACGACCCGAAACACACAGCCAGGGCAACTAAGGAGTGGCTCCGTAAAGAGCATCTCAAGGTCCTGGAGTGGCCTTGCCAGTCTCCAGACCTGAACCCAATAGAAAACCCAACCCAATAGAAAATCCGTATTGCCCAGCGACAGCCCCGAAACCTGAAGGATCTGGAGAAGGTCTGTATGGAGGAGTGGGCCAAAATCCCTGCTGCAGTGTGTGCAAACCTGGTCAAGAACTACAGGAAACTTATGATCTCTAATTGCAAACAAAGGTTTCTGTACCAAATATTAAGTTCTGCTTTTCTGATGTATCAAATAATTATGTCATGCAATAAAATGCAAATTAATTACTTAAAAATCATACAATGTGATTTTCTGGATTTTTGTTTTGGATTCCGTCTCTCACAGTTGAAGTGTACCTATGATAAAAATGACAAGGCTTCTACATGCTTTGTAAGTAGGAAAACCTGCAAAATCGGCAGTGTATCAAATACTTGTTCTCCCCACTGTATGTAGCTATAGGGCTTTAGCAGTCATTCAATTTTGTCAGACGGTTATTGTCATGCAAAGACTGCTGGTCTCACGGTAATTGACCATAAATGAACAGAAACACGTTTTGCATCTCCAGGTCTCCATGCATACAAGCCGCTGATGGGACATCTACATTTAAAAAAGTAGAATAAAGAAATGTAAGATATATCATCACAATAAATTATTATTTACTTTAGGCAGGTCTAAAGAAATTATGATATTAAGAACATATATTTCAGAAGAAGAGAATATGAGTTGGCCTATGTTATCTGGCAATGCTACTTGCCATAGGCTGTTGCCTTCATCTAGCATACAAGATATTCTCATAAGTCATGTGCCAATATTTTATATTATATGATTTTATAGTCAAAAGGATATTTTTTCCATTCCAGATGGAGTGTGCATATGAAGTGGCTATGTTGAGCGTAAAAGTGATCATTTGAAACTGGTCCTGTATGCTAGATTTAGAGTTATTTGGCAACATTAGTTGTGAATGACACAAACCTCAGAATGTCTTAGAAATCAAAACATATATGGGCTGCATGTTGCGACTAAAAAAGGTGCTATCTAGAGTCAAAAAGGGTTCTTCAGCTGTCCCCATAGGAGAACCCTTTGAAGAAACGTTGTGTTAGGCTTTGAGACAACATCCACAACAACCATGTTTTCCACTCAGTTTCAACCTGTTGTTGAACTTATTTCTTCAAATGTATCAATCACAGTGAGGTGAGTTTTAAAAGCACACACTGTTTTGATGATAACTGTTTGCATTGATGTCAGAGTAGTTAGAGGGTAATGTTTTGAGGACTTACTCCTGCAAAATGACCTGCAAATGTCCATCCTGAGTACTCCAATGAATATTTAATCACAATAGATAGACCAACTCCCCCATATATATTAGGTCGTTTGGAGCCATGCCCAGGGTCACAGAGCCAGCGAGGCCCGTCCAGGTCCCCTGAGGCCTGAGTGAGGGCTGGTGTGGTGGCGGGGTGCCCCAGGGTGTCCTTGGATCAATCTGTCTCCCTTTCTCTCTCCTCAGCTGGCCCTCCTGAGGTCTCTTGTCATCCATGCATAATACATCAACCTGGTCCCATCTGCCCCTGCTGCCACCCCTCCCCCTATGGCCTATCAAAGCCCATCTCAAATCTGGCAATGTACTAATAGGGGTTGAATGGGGAAAAATTTGCCAGTTTGGCGCCGAGAAGAGAGTTGTGTTATTTTTTTTCAGGGAATTGGATGTTGGCTGGGTCAGGCTCTCCAGACCAAATATTTTGGAATGTTTCCAAAACATATAAGTTGGTTTACCTTGAGTTATTGGTTTTGGAGTATAGTTTTCTGTTTGAAAACGCTAGCTCCTGTTAGGTGATGGTGAACGTGATTATGCCAGTGTCTGAGGATGTCCTAAAATTTTCACTGTACATGCGTCTCTGTCAGTTGCTGGGCTCATACATAACATGAACAAAAGTATGTGGACACCTGCTCGCCGAACATCTCATTCTAAAATCATGGGCATTAATATGGAATTGTTCCCCCCTTTGCTGCCATAACAGCTCTTCTGGGAAGGCTTTCCACTAGATATTGGAACATTTCTGCAGGGACTTCCATTCAGCCACAAGAGCATTAGTGAGTTTGGGCACGGATGTTAGGCGATTAGGCATGGCTCGCAGTCAGCATTTCAATTTATCACAAAGGTGTTTGATGGGGTTGAGGTCAGGGCTCTGTGCAGGCCAGTCAAGTTATTCCACACTAATCTCAACAAACTATTTCTGTATGGACCTCGCTTTGTGCACAGGGGCATTGTCAAGCTGAAACAAGAAAGGGCCTTCTCCAAACTGTTGCTACAAAGTTGGAAGCACAGAATCGTTTTCAATGTCATTTTATGCTGTAATGTTACGATTTCCCTTCACTGGAACTAAGGGCCCATGAAAAACAGCCCCAGACCATTATTCCTCTTACAGCAAACCTTACAGTTGGCACTTGCATTCGGAAATGTAGCGTTCTCCTGGTATCCACCATACACAGATTTGTCTGTCGGACTGCCAGATGGTGAAGCGTGATTCATCAATCCAGAGAATGCGTTTCCACTGCTCCAGAGTCCAATGGCGGCGAGCTTTACACCACTCCAGCCGACGCTTGGCATTGCGCACAGTGATCTTAGGCAGCTCGGCTATGGAAACCCATTTCATTTAGCTCCTGACTAACATTTATTGTGCTGATGTTGCTTTCAGAGGCAGTTTGGAACTCGGTTGTGAGTGTTGCAACTGAGGACAGACGATTTATTACACGTTATGCACTTCAGTACTCGGCGCGTACTCGGCCCGTTCTTTGAGCTTGTGTGGCCTTTCACTTCCAGCCTGAGCTGTTGTTGCTCCTAGATGTTTCCACTTTACAATAGCAGCACTTACGGTTGACCGGGGCAGCTATAGAAGGGCAGAAATTTGATGCGGACTTGTTGGAAAGGTGGCATCCTATAACGGTGTCACTTTGAAAGTCATTGAGCTCTTCAGTAAGGCTGTTCTTCTGCCAGAGTTTGTCTATTGAGATTGCACGGTTGTGTGCTCGATTTTATACACCTGTCAGCAACAAGTGTGGCCGAAAGAGCCGAATACACTCAGGGGTGAAGGGGTGTCCACATACTTTTGTATGTATTGTGTATGTAATCATCTCATCTCCTTGACTCCTTCAGCACATAAACTCAGCAAAAAAAGAAACATCCTCTCACTGTCAACTGTGTTAATTTTCAGCAAACTTAACATATGTCAAATTTGTATGAACATAACAAGATTCAACAACTGAGACATAAACTGAACAAGTTCCACAGACATGTGACTAACATAAATGGAATAATGTGTCCCTGAACAAAGGGGGGTCAAAAGTAACAGTCAGTATCTGGTGTGGCCACCAGCTGCATTAAGTACTGCATGGACTGTTCCAGATTTGCCAGTTCTTACTGTGAGATGTTACCCCACTCTTCCAACAAGGCACCTGCAAGTTCCCGGACATTTCTGGGGGGAATGGACCTAGCCCTCACCCTCAGGTCCAACAGGTCCCAGACGTGATCAATTGGATTGAGATCCGGGCTCTTCGCTGGCAATGGCAGAGCACTGACAATCTGGTCTTTCAGGATATCACGCACAGAATGAGCAGTATGGCTGGTGGCATTTTCATGCTGGAGGGTCATGTCAGGATGATCCTGCAGGAAGGGGACCACATGAGGGAGGAGGATGTCTTCCCTGTAAATGCACAGCGTTGAGATTGTCTGCAATGACAAGCTGTGTCCGATGATGCTGTGACACACCACACCAGACCATGACGGACCCTCCACCTCCAAAGCGATCCCGCTACAGAGTACAGGCCTCGGTGTAACGCTAATTTCTTAGACAATAAACGCAAATCCGACCATCACCCCTGGTGAGACAAAACTGCGACTCGTCAGTGAAGAGCACTTTTTGCCAGTTCTATCTGGTCCAGCGACAGTGGGTTTGTGCCCATAGGCGACATTGTTGCCAGTGATGTCTGGTGAGGACCTGCCTTACAACAGGCCTACAAGCCCTCAGTCCAGCCTCTCTCAGCCTATTGCGGACAATCTGAGCACTGATGGAGGGATTGTGCGTTCCTGGTGTAACTCGGGCAGTTGTTGTTGCCATCCTGTACCTGTCCCGCAGGTGAGATTTTCGGATGTACCGATCCTGTGCAGGTGTTGTTACACGTGGTCTGCCACTACTATGAGGACGATCAGCTGTCTGTCCTGTCTCCCTGTAGCGCTGTCTTAGGAATCTCACAGTACGGACATTGCACTTTATTGCCCTGGCCACATCTGCAGTCCTCATGCCTCCTTGCAGCATGCCTAAGGCATGTTCACACAGATGAGCAGGGACCCTGGGCATCTTTCTTTTGGTGTTTTTCAGAGTCAGTAGAAAGGCCTCTTCAGTGTCCTAAGTTTTCATAACTGTGACCTTAATTGCCTACCGTCTGTAAGCTGTTAGTGTCTTAAAACAACCGTTCCACAGGTGCATGTTCATTAATCGTTTATGGTTCATTGAACAAGCATGGGAAACAGTGTTTAAACCCTTTACAATTATTTGTATTTTTACGAATTATCTTTGAAGGACCGTTTCCTGAAAAGGGCCCTTTCTTTTTTTGCCGAGTTTATGATAGAGAGCTTCTCTCAAATCTACTTCTGTCTATCAAGTGTCTAACTCATTGTAGATTTAGCTCCCAGTAAGCACATCCATGAGTCCCTTAACTTTTAGTACGAAGGTCATACCTTGTCTTTAGTTATTCAGCTGAGGTCACTAGTCAATAATAAATCGCCCCCCCCCCAGGAGAGCCTATGCATTGAGTGTATAGTATTCCTACTCTTTTTCTGCGGTTTCCATAAATGTTTTGGGTCACACAGAAATTGAATTGTCCCCTGAAATACTGTACATCATATTATTTCTTGGAGCTGTCAGACTTGTCTGTTGGGAAGATTGAAGATGACGGCGTATCTTGTAAGGAATACATTGAAAAAAAACTTCATTAATTGGATACGGTGGGGCTGGATCCTGCCTGCTGAGAAAAGAGCAGCTTTTGGAAAATCTCAGTTCCCCTGCCACGACCAATTGAGACACAATAATGTTCTGGAAATGGTTGTGTTCTGGTGGGAAATTGACTGTTGACATACTGTCATGTTCTATTCCACTTTAGAGACGCACGCAAAATAAAAAATATACGGATGGGTATTATATTTATATAAAAGAATAATAATCTACGTCATTATGTAAGCCTACTGCTAATTTTAGTATAGAGATTTAATTTAAAAAACTAAAGGTCTGATTAAATCCTCATCACATTGTAAATATGTAAAAGGATAAGAGTTTAGCATCCATTTTGCTTATTTTCATTGGTTTATTGCTTTAACGCAAGCCACTACTCTTTTCTAACATTTATAAAATACTATCTTTTCCTATGATCTGCATCACAGATCCAAATGAGTGCATGATCCCCAAACAATCTCCCCATGTTTCCTCTGTTGTCTCTCTGCTGCAGCATTGATTGACCCATTTGTCTTTAGCACACTGATTAATCAACGGGGGGGGGATTAGTCCTACTGTAGCCATCTGTTTCATTACATGCATGAATTATGTTTTTCAATGCCTTGAATGGAGCCATTGGAGTAGTTTTTTGTGCGGTCATAGTCTTGTGCATTATGTGTGGATACATACAGTATGTATCCATAGGGGCAGTGTGGGGGCAATGTGTGTGTGTGTCCGCGTGTGCATGCATGTATGCGTGTGTGTGTGTTTGGGCATGTGTGCGTGCCTGCGTCCGTGTGTATGTTTGTGTGCGTGTGTGCAAGTCCATGTGTGTGTGTATAAGAGGCTAATGTGCGGCTCATCAACACCAGTAAAGATCTCTGGCCGCGCTGGATCAATAAGCACTCCCAGCCTGTACAGGGGAAATACAGGGGACCTAGAACAGCCGAACACTCCCCCTATCCAAAGGGCCATCGCCACGAGGAATAACTGACAACGCATCTCCAACTAGCTCTTTGCTAGGAAAACTGAAAATGATTGGGCTATTGATTGGAAAGGGTGCAGGGGCGGGGGGCAGGTAGATGGGGGAGAGGTGTGGGGGAAAGTGATTGTGCAACCCTTGCACATCCACTCCCATTCCCCCACCCCTTTTTGACGCAGGCTGCAGCTGGCTGTGAGATGTGGATCCAGCCAACATGGCCTCAACACTAGCGTTTAATAGTGTCATCATGGATCCACAGTGGGAGAGCGATAGTGCCTAAGTGACCCTGTGACCACTAGCGCCCACACTGATCCCAGAGGAGCGGTGGCGGAGGAGTAATAACTGAACACCCTCGTCTGATCCCCTTTCTGTTCCCCCAGGGGGCGGCCAAGATAAATGTGTGCCCTTCAAGGTGAAACACTGGACTGAGGTCAATTTCCAGCGATCACAGGAGTAAAGCCATTTAACCAGGGGACAAACAGTTCCTGATTCTAGATCAGTAGGTTTCTCCAACCTGAAAACAGGTCTGGTCCCCTTAGGAGCATTTGGTTTGATTAGGTTTGATCTCTGAATCAGTCCTGTTTGATTTGGCTGTGAGTTGTGAGTTAAGCTGTTTTAGATGAAAAGGGATTATAATGAATAAGCTAATTACCAGATTCTTCATTCACTGGGGAAATTGGATATATGGGTTGTTAATGACCTTCTATGCAGGCTAAATATCTGTGGAGCCACAAACCCACACAACAACTATGCCAATGAAAAGCCTTTCAGAATGTCCTTGACTGCAGTAAAATGTTGAAGGACTGTACATTGCAGTACAGTATCTGTGATTCACCTGTGCTAGTTGATAAAAAAAGGTATCATGCAGTATTGCACACATAATGTGTAAACACACACACACACACACACACACACACACACACACACACACACACACACACACACACACACACACACACACACACACACACACACACACACACACACACAGGGTGAGGGTTGTAAGACCCCTAATGACGATCAGTATGGAACACTCAGGATAGAATAGGCTGACCTTACTGAGGGCATTGGAGATAAGCGTTGCTAGGCAACCATCATTTGACAGGCCCGTCACACACACCAAAGGTTTGTGTGTGTGATGGAATCAGTGTTTTTCAGTTTACCTGGATTGTGTGGTCTTCCATTGGTTAAATAAGAGGAATTGTGACGCAACGGCTGCGTTTACACAGGTAGCCCAATTCTGACCGTTTGACACTAATTGGTCTTTTGACCAATCAGATCAGATCTTTTGCCAATAATTGGACAAAAGATCAGATTTGGGCTGCCTGTGTAAACGCTGCCTCTTTGAGTGAAATCTTCCCACAGCTCCCAACAGAGTTGTAGACATGGAGTACTGTAAAGCACTTTTCTTAGCAAATACAGTACAATTGCAGTTGATTCTATGCTGTCCTATTTGAAATAAGTTAGTGCCCATTCTGTAGTCGCAACATCCCCTCATCCCTTATCTTGATTTTGTCAAAACACACTTCACTATCTCTATCCTTGGATCTGCCTCAAACAGTAAGAAATAACATTATCTGCAGTTACATTATACGTTTGCTACAAACTACTGTGTGTAGTCAATGGAGGAGGTTCCCGAAATGTTTCCTCAACTCTTAAGGTTCTTTGGAGAACTCTTGACCGATATAGAACATTAGAGCTAATGTCGCGCTCATGTGCTAGTCGGAACTCGTAAACTGACATTTCCGATTTTGCAAACTGGTTGAACGCAGCATGTGTGTAACTACAAGCAAGACGGACATTTCCGATTTTCCTACTATCCGAGTTCTGTTTTTACATCCACATTGATTGATGAATTAATCTTATGCTACTAAAAATATTATTGGAATATTTACATATAATAAAAAAATCATTTTGAATGCAGGTTGTAATGGTGAGCCTATGGAATACTAAATACTGGGGATATCCACTCTGGCTGGATTCCAATAGGAATTATACATCACTTTGCAAACCAGCATAATGTGAGTTGCAGGCCTGATGTCACCTGTAAACTACAAATTTCAGGCCACTGTACATGTATTGTATTGTCTTCAATCACTGACGTCCACAGGACTGAAAATGAATGCAACAATCATCTCTCTGTCACAAGTAAATGGGTTGTACTGGTGACTCTGAAATTCACTCGAAAGGCACCCTGGGAAATATGCAAATACTGCTTAAAACCCTACAGCAGGGCTATTCATTTCAGGTCCTGGAGGGCCGAATCAGTTCTGGTTTAGGATTTTTGAATAGCTCTTCAAAGAACCATACGTTTCTTTTAGAGACCCTAAAATGGTACCCCCATGGCATCGCTCTCAAGAACCCTATTTGGTTCCAATTTGCACCTTTATTTTTAAGAGTGTACCAATCCCAGTTCATAGGCCCTCATGCTAGTTCACCTGTCTTCTTGGTCTTGATCACAGTCCAATCAATGCTTGGTCACAGTCCAATCAATGCTTGGGATCAGAGGCAATGCTTTGTTCTCCTGGAGACAGTCACAGCAGCTAAGTGATCTCCTGATGCAGGAAGGGATAGTGTGTGGCAGGGTTGGGATCAATTCCAATTTAATTTGAAATTCCAATCCAGCAAAATTAAACTAGGCAATCAGTTAAGAACAAATTCTTATTTACAATGACGGCCTAGGAACAATGGGTTAACTGCCTTGTTCAGGGGCAGACGGTTTTTACCTTGTCAGCTTGGGGATTCGATTTAGCAACCTTTCGGTTACTGGCCCATCACTCTAACCACTAGGCTACCAGCCGCCCCACTCTTGAATTCAATCATGAATTGGAAAATGCACATTGAATTCAATTCAAATTTCATCAATCTCTAAATTATTGAATTGGACCATGTTGACTGTTTGAATTGAATTGTGAGTGTAAATGTACATGTATTTGGAATTTAATTGGAATTCAATATTTGTTCATTACTCAATGAATTAAATGAACTCACTTAGTAAAAAAAATGCACTGCAGTATTTGTTTAATCTTATATATATATATATTTCGGAGTATAGCTAGGCTATCTGAACAGTGACATGATCAGCCTGAAAGCCTGAGGGAATTTCATTCGAATTGGAATTTGGGGAATTGTTGGGGATAATATTAAATTGGGAATTTTATTCTTGGAATTTACCTAACATTGGAATTGAGAAGAATTTAACCATCTCTAAATTCAAAGACCGACCTGGAATTTGTATTGAATTAATTGGAATTTACAGGGAGAGGGAATTTAACCACAACCCTGGTGTGTAGCCGCTGATGTAGGCATTCACAGCATTGCCTGATCACACATCAGTTCGATAAAATGGCTTCATAATCTCACATGTTTATGTATTGATAAGGTCCAAGGGAAAAACATCAGTCGAGGGGGACGTACACCTTGGGGCGTTGTGTGTGTGTGTGTGTGAGTCCGTGTGTGTGTGTGTGTGTGTTACTATGGAAACAGAGCATCAGAAGACGGTCCAGATAGCACTGTGTGCAGATACAGTACATATGTACACACAGCATGGTGATAGCCGCAGGACTCCTACTTACTCTACTCTACTCCTACCTCATCTACATTTCTGTTTCCTTTCTCTCTCCTCTTGATTTGGCTTTGATTTCTCCCCATATTACCTGGCTGAGCCAGTTCTCTCTTCAGATCAAAGATTCTGCTCTCAATTTTGGGACAGGTGTCATAGATGTGAGAAGGGGGGTGTCTGTGACTCCTACTCAGATGTATGCTTTGCCAGTTTGAAGTCAACATTGTTTACTGGAGATGAATCATGTGGCCCTAAGCTGTGGCTCTGTGAAGAAAATAAAACGTTTTTGTTTAAAAAAAATTTTTTTCACTTTATTTAACCAGGTAAGCTAGTTGAGAACAAGTTCTCATTTGCAACTGCGACCTGGCCAAGATAAAGCATAGCAGTTCGACACATACAACAACACAGAGTTACACATGGAAGAACAAAACATACAGTCAATAATACAGTAGGAAAAAAGAAAACAAAGTCTGTCACGTTCTGACCTTTATTTCCTTTGTTTTGTCATTATTTAGTATGGTCAGGGCGTGAGTTGGGGTGGGCAGTCTATGTTTGTTTTTCTATGATTTGGGTATTTCTATGTTTCGGTCTAGTATGGTTCTCAATCAGAGGCAGGTGTCATTAGTTGTCTCTGATTGAGAATCATACTTAGGTAGCCTGGGTTTCACTGTGTGTTTGGGGGGGGGGTGATGATGATGATGATGATGATGATGATGATGATGATGATGATGATGGTGGTGGTGGTGGTGGTGGTGGTGATTGTTCCTGTCTCTGTGTTTGCACCAGATAGGGCTGTTTAGGTTTTCTCACGTTTATTGTTTTTGTTAGTCTATTCATGTATAGTTTTTTCTTTATTAAAAAACAGATAGAAATAGAAACCACGCTGCATTTTGGTCCGCCTCTCCTTCTCCTCAAGAAAACTGTTACAAAGTCTATATACAGTGAGTGCATATAAGGTCAAATAGTAATGATAGAAGTGAAGTAATTAGAAGTAATAGAAGTGAAGTAATTACAATATGGCAATTAAACACTGGAATGGTAGATGTGCAAAAGATGGATGTGCAAGTAGAGATACTGTGGTGCAAAAGGAGCAAAATAAATAAATACAGTATGGGAATGAGGTAGATAGATGGGCTGTATACAGATGGGCTATGAACAGGTGCAGTGATCTGTGAGCTGCTCTGACAGCTGGTTCTTAAAGCTAGTGAGGAAGATGGGAATCTCCAGCTTCAGTGATTTTTGCAGTTTGTTCCAGTCAGTGGCAGCAGAGAACTGGAAGGAAAGGTGACCAAAGGAGGAATTGGCTTTTGGGGTGACCAGTGAGATAGACCTGCTGGAGCGTGTGCTACGAGTGGGTGCTGCTATGGTGACCAGCGAGCTGAGATAGGGTGGGACTTTACCTAGCAGAGACTTGAAGACAACCTGTAGCCAGTGGGTTTGGCGATGAGTATGAAGCGAGAGCCAGCCAACAAGAGCGTACAGGTCGCAGTGGTGGGTAGTATATGGGGCTTTGGTGACAAAACGGATGGCACTGTGATAGACTGCATCCAGTTTGCTGAGTAGAGTGTTGGAGGCTATTTTATAGATGACATCGAGGGTATGTTTGGCAGCATGAGTGAAGGAATCTTTGTTGCAAAATAGGAAGCTGATTCTAGATTTAATTATTGATTGGAGATGCTTAATGTGAGTCTGGAAGGAGAGTTTACAGACTCGCCAGACACCTAGGTATTTGTAGTTATCCACGTATTCTAAGTCAGAGCCGTCCAGAGTAGTGATGCTGGATGGGCGGGCAGGTGCGGGCAATGATCGGTTGAATAGCATGCATTTAGTTTTATTTGCGTTTAAGAGCAGTTGGAGGCCACGGAAGGAGAGTTGTACGGCATTGAAGCTCGTCTGGAGGTTAGTTAACACAGTGTACAAAGAAGGGCCAGAAGTATACAGAATGGTGTCGTCTGCGTAGAGGTGGAGAATCACCAGCAGAGTCAGCCCGAGAATTGAACCCTGTGGCACCCGCATAGAGACTGCCAGAGGTCCGGACAACAGGCCCTCCGATTTGACACACTGAGCTCTATCAGAGAAGTAGTTGGTGAACCAGGCGAGGCAATCATTTGAGAAACCAAGGCTGTTGAGTCTGCCAATAAGAATGTGGTGATTGACAGAGTCGAAAGCCTTGGCCAGGTCGATTAATACAGCTGCAGAGTAATGTCTCTTATCGATGGCGGTTATGATATCGTTAAGGACCTTGAGCGTGGCTGAGGTGCACCCATGACCAGCTTGGGAACCAGATTGCATATCGGAGAAGTTACGAATTGATTCAAAATGGTCAGTAATCTGTTTGTTAACTTCGAAGACCTTAGAGATGCAGGGTAGGATAGATATAGGTCTGTAGCAGTTTTGGTCTAGAGTGTCTCCCCTTTGAAAAGTGGGATGACCGCGGCAGCTTTTCAATCTTTGGGAATCTCAGACGATACAAAAGAGAGGTTGAACAGGCTTGTAATAGGGGTTGCAACAATTTCGGCAGATAATTTAAGAAAGAGAGGGTCCAGATTGTCTAGCCCGGATGATTTGTAGGGGTCCTTATTTTGCAGCTCTTTCAGAACACCAGCTATCTGGATATGGGTGAAGGAGAAATAGTGGGGGCTTGGGCAGGTTGCTGGGCAGTTGACCAGGGTAGGGGTAGCCAGGTGGAAAGCATGGCCAGCCGTAGAGAAATGCTTATTGAAATTCTCAATTATAGTGGATTTGTCTGTTGTAGCAGTGTTTCCCAGCCTCAGAGCAGTGGGTAGCTGGGATGAGGTGCTCTTATTCTCCATGGACTTTACAGTGTCCCAGAACTTTTTTGAGTTTATACTGCAGGATGCAAATTTCTGTTTAAAAAAATCTAGCCTTAGCTTCTAGTCCCAATGGAAAAATAAGGTGTGTGTATGTGTGTGTGGTACAACCCTCTGTGGAAAGGGTTCTACATGGAACCCCAAAGCGTTCTACCTGGAACCAAAAAGGGTTCTTCAAAGAGTTATTTTATGTGAGCAGTCGAAGAACCCTTTTAGGTTCTAGATATCACCTTTTACAGTTGCCAGTCGGAGGCAAGACATTTTTTCCCTGTCAAACCAGCAGCCTGCCTGTTCCCTGTCTGTAACGGCCCTCGTCGGTGGAATAAGATGAGGACTAAGGTGCAGTGTGGTAAGTGTTCATGATTTTTAATATAATCAAAACACTAAACAAAATAACAACTAGGAAGAACGAACAAACGAAACAGGTGGAAAAAGGTGGAAAAAGGCTACCTCAATCAGAGACAACTAAAGACACCTGCCTCTGATTGAGAACCATACCAGGCCAAACTCAAAAACCAAAAGAAAAACAAACAGACTGCCCACCCCAACTCACGCCCTTACCATACTAAAACAAAGACAAAACAAAGGAACTAAGGTCAGAACGTGACTCTCGCTACCTATTTGATATATATTCATTGATTTTCTTAATTTTAGATACATTGGATGACATGTTAATTTGAAAAATGGTTTGTGAAAAATTATGTGTAATTATGTGTATAGGAGTGAGGTATAGCACAGCAAATATACTGTGTGTTCCAATTGTCCCAATGATCTCTTATCCATCCCAAAGTGTGCACTTCCCTTCACTGACTTAAAAGAAAAGGACTGGTATAAAACAAAATATGGTGGAAACTCCCACTAGCCACTAGCCCATGCTTCCACCAATCCAATTATTTAAGATCTTTGGGATGTAGAAAGGACTTCATAAGAAATCAAATATTACTGGGATGGAACCATGGGTCCTGTACAAATATGGAATACCTGCATCCTCCCTTACTTATTTCATTGAGATTATCACAGATCTGTAAGAGATTAGATAATTGAAAACAAGGCTACCAGCCTATTATTTTCACCAATTCAACCCATCTATGATAACTTCATGGAGGTAAGCCTAGGAAGGATGCATTTCTTCAGGGTTCTGCTGTCTCCCTCTCTGCCCCCTCGCTGTGTTCCCTAAGTATCTGCACAGCGGGCGTCAAGTCCTCTTCCTCCAGGGGAGTGTGTGAACCACCGTGAGTTTTGGCAGTTGCAGATTCTGGCTGGAGGAGGGAAGTTATATGATTTGGAATTTCCATGTTTTGTTATTTCCGCCTTCTGAACTGATCACTTGGTTTTCAGTGTCATTAATGGTGCAGAGGCAAAATGACTTTTTCCACTTATCTGATGTTCTAGAAGAGACTAACCACTTTCAAAAAAATACACAATAGACCCTGTTTCGCCGGCAGCTGCTCATTTCATAGGCAGCTTGCTTCACGGCGGGGGGATAATAATGCAGGGGATTGCTTCAGACTTTCTGTTCATCAAATGTTGATACAATTTTAATTTGACTCTGTTTGTAACTGGGCGATTGAACGAGGTGAGGGCACTTGCTCTCGACACGTGCCATCTCTGTCAACAGAGCAAGATGGTATGGCGGGAAACTGCAAATAACCCGACCCCTCTTATAATCCATTCTTTGACTGGCTGCAGGGCTTCTCTCCTGAATGAGGTTAAAAATAATCAATAGGACCGACGAGAAGTTAACAGTCCTTTAATTACTAAGCCTGGGAATTTTAATGGAAAAAATTATAATTAGACCTTGAATTATCTTCAGAATCATTAGCATTTCAGCTGAATGAGAATCGAGGCCACTTCTTGATTTGAAGAGTTGTCAGGGGTTTATCCATCCTCTGCCATTGTGAAGAGGCTAATTGGGTACTGTAAAAGGCCTGAGATAAGAGAATCAACATCTAGTAGTTGTTGGCTTTTGTTGTTAGATTATTATGCATTATATTACTTTTAATTATCCCATGTATAGTGGGTTAAATATTTTCGGGTTTTTTGCATTCTTAACACGGAACAATAAAAGTATAATAATAATGTTCTCTGAGCCACATTTGATGTTCTTAAGCCAGATATTTCCATATTAGTGTTCACTATAAATAAAGAATGGTCTATTTGAAGGATCAGTACAGTACATATTTATGGAATGTGTTCCTTTTATTTCCAGGCTTCAAAAGCATTCTCTAAATCCATTCACAACTGCCTTTATTGTGGTATAATCCAACATGGGGAACACTGTGTGCCTTCAAACACCTGTGTTAGCACCATTTCTGCACACTCTGAGCATTTTGAGTTGACTAAATCTTGGGGAATATACTCAATTACTGTTTCATTCCTCTCAAAGCCCTGAATGCACACTTGACACACTCAAAGTATTTCTACTACAGATTGACGAAGTTAATTGAATCTGTGTGGCTCTTTTCCTTGATTCATCGAATCATCGACGAGAAAAGCTACCACTTCACACTGAGGTGCATTCCTCTTAGGGAACCCTCCCCTGTTTATAGTTTATATCTTTGCATGCACACACACACACACTAGGGCACATACACACAAACACACACGTATGGTTGGTATTAAGACACTTTAATGCTATGGTGTTTTTATTAAGGTTTTATGTCAGGGGGTTACAGCCAGTACAGTCAGTTATCACTAGAAACCTGCTAGATCTTAAAGATTGTTCAGTCATTGGGTGTTTCTCAAAATGCATATTACTTTGTTCTGAGCAAATTGGAGGGTCGGAGTATGATTCCAAATCAAATGCTCAACGGAGCACGGAGGACACTTCTTGAACGCGTACTCCGTTTGTACATATGTTGAAGCGTGCATCGATGCAGGCTTCAACGGAAAGTATGCACAGAAATATGACGCAACCACGTAAAAAACTACGCACAAATTCTTGAAAACAATGGCGGACATTATCTGAGCTGAAGCGAGAGAAAAAACACTCTGACTTCGGAATGAAATGTTGCCTATTCACATCTCATATGCTGCCTGACTACAGTATTTTATCTTGATACGTAATAAATATGTGCTGTGTTAATTTGGGCATGTTTATGTTTATCATTGATGTGGTCCATCTCACTCGATTTGGGGCAAGTTCTTTTCAGATCGCACCAGGTCATACCAGGTTGACTGGTGAGGCAGACAGCTAATTCTACTGTGTTGCTTAGCCTCAAATGCACAATGACATTCACAGCTACAAGGCTACATAGGCAGCAAAGCCCATTTCTTAATATCAAAATAGATAAGTAAACACCCTCACAAACACCTTATCCTGTCTTTTTTGAACAAGGTCTTATACTTTTTCACGTTTAGCTCCTCTTTTCTCCCTCCCTGTTTTTTTGTGGGGAGACATTATGCCAAACGTAGAGTGACATTAGACACATCTTTGATCTCCATCATTGATTACTGATGGTTGGATGAGACGAGGGTTAGATATCCTTCTGGTTAAATATCCAAGTAAATGGGATTAGGGTGCCGGTCGTACGTGAGGCCTACGTAGCCCCCGCTGTGAGAAAATGCACACAGGGGAGGAAGCAGCTGAAACGCTAAAAGATAACATTGCTTTGGCTCCCTTCACAACCCTCATCAACCAAGAGCAGATCAGATTGTATTCCATTCCATACACCCACTAATTCTTTTTGAAATGGCTTATAAATGGCTTATACCTGGGCGGAGGAGCTGATTGACTTAGAGGCGTTCTGTTCTGTCAAGAGTTCAAATTGATTTCCGAGACCCCGGGTTAAACAATTAGTGCATGGACTATCTTTAGACTTAGGCCGGAAGCATTACACCAGAAACAGATATTACCAAAATCTAGATCAAGAGATGCTGAGCAAAATGTGTTGGCAAGAATGAATATTGGCTCGAATAGTTCAATTGGATGAGCAGTGTTATTATGGCATCATTTTGTTGTAACTGGTCCTGCCTTATTCCTCCTTTTTCATCCTCCCTATTCTAACATTTGAAACATTTGACTCTGTACATGACCATGTTTGGACAGTCATATGTCCATTGAAGGTGTGTCAAAGTTACTTGGAATTGGTGTCAGACACTATACTATATTTGTCACGTCCTAACCTTTTTTATGTCTCTGTTTTAGTTTGGTCAGGGCGTGAGTTGGGGTGGGCATTCTATGTTTTGTTCTGTGTGTTTATATTTCTATGTGTTGGGCCTGGTATGGTTCCCAATCAGAGGCAGCTGTCAATCGTTGTCTCTGATTGAAAACCATACTTAGGCAGCCTGTTTTCCCACTATGATTTGTGGGTAGTTATTTTCTGTTTTTTTCTGTTTCTGTTTTGTTGCACCTTTACAGAACTGTTTCGTTTTTGTCGTGTTTTCTCCTTTGTTATTTTTGTGTTCGGTTTAATAAATCTAACATGAACACTTACCACGCTGCGCATTGGTCCGATCCATCCTATTCCTCATCAGAAGAGAAAGACAATTGTTACAATACTGGTGAATAGTGCCAGAAGTAAAAAACAAAACGTCATAGGATTTAGACTCTTAAGACTACAGTGTCCAATTGCTGGCACTAGATTTACTGATCATATGTTTACATTATTTAATTTATTCATTTCCCACCATTTTTAAGTCAGAACACAAAAAACTAGACAGTACAATCCATTTTGTCAGCTCTTTGCCACGCCACGTCAAAGGGGCGGTCCTTAGAAAAGCAGCTGTTTAAGTTGACTCGCTTACAATACAGACATGCCACATACATCATTGGGTTCCTACCGAACGAACAGGCAGTTCTAAATATCTAACTTTCATATCTGTACGAGACAGATTGCAAACTACACACTACCTTAAACCTAAAATAAGTAAAGAAGTAATTTTGTGTGGAAAGTCCCAACATTTTATTTTACTGAGACAAAAAAACGCCCTTTTAAAAAGTGCACATCCCCTTGTCGATAGGGTGGAGATACACTGTTTAAATGACCAAAATGTTGATTAAGACATTCACAAATGTCACAAATTTTGACCATCACTAATATGATATGTTGGGTAAAGTAATAAAGAAGATGACATATTTGGGGTATTCCTAAAATGGATTATAAAGTATGAAAATGGTTGTTGATTCACACGGATACAATTTGAATGTCTCTGTGTCCAGTATGAAGGAAGTTATCATATTTCTATATGTTTTATTACACTTTTATTGTGTACTAGATCATAATGGGTTAAAGTTTTTTTTTCTCTCAGACATAGGCCATAGCTTTCATAGATTTCTGGGCCATAGCAGGTCATATCTTTCTGGGCCCATAGCCTTCTTGCTAGATTGATGAATACAGCCAAAGCAAAGCTGTCAAGCGCACACTTATTAGGTGAAGCAGCCACTTATGAGGGGAAGCCATCAGTCTGATTAAGGCACTCAGGATTTTAGCGTAGCGGCGGCTACAAAGAGGATGGCCTACTCATGTGTATGGTCCTCGATAGCAGTGCCACTACTGTGGAGAAGTGTAATGTTATTGAAGAGGACTGCTTTAAAATCTTGATAGGGTTCAAGTCATTTTGATTTGTTCTGCCATAACTATCTGTTGAATAAAAAGTAATCATATATTTGAGCCTTTTCAGAATGATAAACAAAATTCTGAAGTTCTGACACACTATGAAAGCAAGATCTGAAGTTGCAATATTTCTAAGTGATTGTGTAATAAATGAACACAAATGTTGCCATTTTATATTGCTTGTCCCTTGTGTTGTTGTACTGTGTGTAAGTTGCTAGCCAATGACCCGGGCTTTTTTCTTTGTCACACGTGTATGAATATTCATTATCGTTATCATCATTATCATTGTCATTATCATATACACTTCCGGCACCACCATGTGACATTAAACCAGAGCCATATATAATCTCTATCCATGGCTCTGCGTTATACAGTATAATACATGTACAGCTGTGAATTATGCTTTACTAGGAGGGTTGGTGGAGAGGAGGAATGTGCTAAGGGGTTATTCACCCTCTTTTCCTAGCCGGGTCCAGCTGTGAGCCTTCTCTCTGATGGCAGCTCAGCTTAATGATGGCCATTTCCTTGCCTTCTGTGCATAATTATCCAGCACCATCATGTCCAGACCTAACCCTGCTTCTTGTCCCTGGTTTCTGGAATACAGTTAGTTCTTACGTGGAAGAAGTTGGATGTAGATTTAGAATGAAAAATGTGAACGCATGCATAGGCATGCACGGACGTGCACACACGCAAACACACACTGGTGCATGTGCACATCCACGCCGATAATTGTGCACGTGCACATACACACAGGTAATTTGAGGTAAGATTTTTATGAACGTGTGTGTACAGTACTCCATGTCAAGGCCTATTGACAACAACCACTCTTCCTACACCCCCCCACCCCCCACCATTATTACCCCAGTCTGTCTTGGTTAACCTCTCACACTCAATTTAAGGCATCTTACTTTACCAACCACTCACAAAAATTATGAAGTTTGTGTGCCTTTCACCTTTAATTTGAAACACATTAACGTATCCCTATATCCTTCATAAGTTGCATGAAAGGATACTTTGGGATTTTGGCAGTGAGGCTCTTTGTCTACTTCCCCAGTGTCAGATGAACTCGTTGATACCATTTTTCTGACTTTGTTCATGCTAGCATATACCCATAGATTTTCAGTCATTGCTCTAACACTAGTTAGCAGTGGCTCGCGAAACTACCTCTAACTTCCTTCATACTAGACACAGAGACATACAAATGGTATCCACAAGTTCATCATTTTGGCCTCATTGCCAAAATGTTGAATTATCCCTTCAACAGTAAAAGCCCCCTGCCTGTTTGGTTGCAGTGGCCATTTGGACTGTATCAGAGTGTAGAATGACCATGCCCTCCCCTGAAGTCACCAATGCATTCGCCCACACATCTTTCAAGTCACCGTAGTTGTAATTTGGGATGTTAAAATATTTAATAACCCTGCTAAAGAACATCAGTTGCTATAATCATTAAACGCATTTAAAGAAAAAGCCCTTTAACTCAGACGCTACCATGCATATCAAAGCCATTTTGCCCATCAGCATTTTAGACTTAATGGGTCTTGGCTTTTTCAATAATGGCATAAGCATTATATTCTCTGACTCAGTGAATTCAGACTGTCCTTACATACATTTTTACAAAATGGAAAATGTGTTCAATCTCTCCGTCACTCTTTTTCACTTTCTCTTCGAGGGTCATCAGAGCTTGTTTTTTTCTGCTGACTCGCTTGGCTGTCTTTCAATTTAGCGTCTTCTGATAACTCAGCCTCCTCCAATAGATAAATATTAAATTATAATAAATTACTCTCACTTTCTCGGCAGGCAATTCTATCCTTTCCCCCAGAGGCATTTAGTGTCAGCTAAACAAGGACTGCCACTATCTGTAATGAGGACCGGAAAACGCCACCCACTTCCTGTGAACTCTTTAAATGAATGTCCTTCGCATTATCAATATTAAACAACCAGCTGCCTCTTTAGGATAACTGGCCATTATTCAGATTTGTTCCTCATTCCGCAAGTGGCCTCACAGCTAACGGCACCACATTTTTCCTATCTGCGTTAATCAATATTATCCACCAATAACCTGCAGAATGGAATACGAGCTTGACATTTTTTCAATGCAGAGTGACTCATAAGATGTTTGACTCTGACTTTTTTTTTGAAAAGGACAAAAAGTCCTTTTCGTGTTTGTTTTTAGCACGGAGACAGATCCAAGGTTCCGGGGAAGGTTGTAATCTCATAAGCCTGTTTCACTTTGAAACGTTATTAGCGTAACATGATTTGGATGGCATAGCTAGTGGGTGGGTTTGATTGCTGTTTTCAGCTCTCCCTGTAACAGTGTGTATTCAGGTAATGGACTCAGGGGTAGGCTAATATCTGTGAATTGGGAAATGTGATAGCTCGCTAGGTTGTTAGCTAGTTAGCTTATATCTAGCTCCACATCAATAGCTCTTGGCTTGGTGTACACAACAGTGGGAGGAAGTCAATTTTTATCAATCTACTTCATTGCCATGTATTGATTTAGTCGTTTTCCCTATAATTTCCCCACATATTCCATCACCATTTTGAAATTAACTGTTGACCATCATATCATAGCGACCTTAGTTTAACACCTACCGACCCAGAGGTTTGGTGTAACAGACAGTTACAGGGACCCAGGTTTGTGTCCTGGTCTGGCTACCCCAATGACTGTATATGAATGGACAAAGCCATCGATCATGTGACGCCATTCATTCCTATGTGAAGACTCAATAGCGCATTTGAAGCCAAGGAAATCGGTTAAGATGGCTTCTCATGGAGACATAACATGTGCAGTTTGAGCTTCTCCAGGAAGTGACATTGCAGGCTAGCTCAGTGCTGCGCCCTCTCATTGAGTATCTCAAGTTGAAGGCCGACCAGGGTACAGCAGGCTGCCATTACCAACTAAATTATCCCCATACAGTGAGCTCTAAAAGTATTGGGACAGTGCATTTTGTTGTTGTTGTTTTGGCTCTGGTCTCCAGCACTTTAGATTTGAAATGATACAAAGACTATGATATTAAAGTGCAGACTGTCAGCTTTAATTTGAGGGTATTTTCATCGGGTGAACCATTTAGAAATTACAGCATTTTTTTGTACAATTTTGTACCATTTTAGGGGACCAAAAGTATTGGGAAAAAATAACTTATGATTATTAAAATAGTCAAAAGTTTTGTATTTGATCCCATATTCTTAGCACGCAATGATTACATCAAGCTTGCTGTATGCATTTGCTGTTTGTTTTGGTTGTGATAAAGCATTGTTTGGCAGCTTACTCAGTCTAATTGTTTATATCATTTTCCTTTTAAGATCTCGAATATACAGTTCATGCAGTGTCAGTATATCATGTCATTCTACGTGACATTATCATCCATTGACCAACAAAAATGACACTTCCACAAGTTGCTCAAGCAATACTGTCAGTGCTCTTAACTTGCTCTGTCAAACCTCTGAGCTCATAAAATGTCAGTGACCGCACCGCTGCTCCAGTCTGTGTGGAAACTGCAGGCTTAGATTGGAAGAAGCAGGTTGTTGTGAGGGTGTGTGGATTTTCCCCCAGGGGTCTCTTTATTTGTCCTGCTGCTGAATGTAAGACTATCTACTTGGTAAGCATGACAGGTTCACACTAAGAACGAGGTCTCCAAAGGACACCGTGTGCGACAATCTATCTAGTCCTCTTGGCACGAGCTGGAAGCAGCCAGCCCTCACCTAGCGAGGACAGACTGATTTAGCCGAGGGCAATGATTCTGTCCTCGACTGTTAAGCTGCAATGTGACTGGTTAGACAACACCAGTTGTTATTGAATAATAGGTTAATTCCTGTAATTCAGGAAATCATGAATATACTGTACATTCAAATGAAGGGTTTGTGAAGAGACCTTAATTGGTATGTTTTCTATCAAATAAATTAAGATAAATATATGAGCATGAGTATACAACAGTGGCATCAGCAGAGGTTGACTTTGACTTTGCCTAAATATATTGTAAATGGTGAACAAAACAGGTTCTAAAATGGAGACTTGTGGAACTTATTTTGTGATGTCCAGGAAACTAGAATTTTGTCTCCACATTGATACACTAAGTTCTGTCTGGTAGACAGTTGATAAACCAAACACAGGCTTCCTTTCCAACTATTTATTTTGGTTGGTAAAAATTTAGCATTGATTTTGATGAACGGGATTTCAGAATTTCATAATTATAGTCTGAGGACAGGCTTCTGCCAAGTTATAATACGATTGAACAGTTTTAAATGAAATTTCCTCTCCCTGGATGGCATGCTGTGGAGCCGTTTTGCAGAAGGTCAGGCTATCTGGCACACCAACCAACAACTCCCTAATGGAAGAATCAATCTTTCTGTGACAAATATTATTTTATCTCTCACAGTGGTGTTTTATGTTGTTGTTAACTATCCTCATTGCTGTCGGAGTGGCGAAGATGAGACATTAGGTGAAAATATAGACTTTTCTAGGCACTTCTCTGTGCATTTTATGGCCCTTTTTTTCCGGATGAATAACTACAAATGGAGTAAATACAAAAAATCCATAAGGTTTACTGCCAGAAGTAGGTTAACTGTATGTCTACTGTAACATGCCTATTCGCCCAACATCAGTGCCCAACCTCACTAATGCTCTTGTGGCTGAATGGAAGCAAGTCCCCACAGCAATGTGACAACATCTAGTGGAAAGTCTTCCCAGAAGAGTGGAGACTGTTATAACAGCAAAGGGGGACCAACTACATACAATTGCCCATGATTTTGGAATGAGAACCAGGTTATGTAGTGTATCTCAGTGGTAGTTAATGGATATTGATGTTGTCACTTTATGCCTGTGATATAGCTATCAAGTGCACTACTTAACTAGGTCATTTTACATTAAGTCAATTGTGGGACTTGCCTTAGCTCTTTAAAAGTATTTTTGTGGTTGTGGAAGAAGTGTTCTGATTTGAGATTTGAAAAGCAGAGAATTAGACTAAGATTTCTTACACTCTGTTTTTGACTAAATTGTTGGGAAAGTGTGAAATCTAGTTGATGTGGTTACTAAAACAGCTGCAACGTTTGATTGGTAGAAGATAATTATGTTCTGATAAGATTTGAATAGCAGAGAAGTAGACGATGTCATATGCTCTACATTTTCATCTAGTGCTTGGAAAGTGGTTAAAATGTGTTATATGTGACTCATTATCAGTCGCATTAACCCCAACATACATTTTTAGCTCTATACATTTCTGGAAAGAGGAGGCTATAAGCTACAAAACAATGTATAACTTGTGTATCAGCTCTCCAAATTGAGCTTATTATAACGGAGGTATCCCTGATCAGCTGTTCATAGAAAATCTTCCCCAAAGTTTGCCAGTGTTCAGCACGGCGCTGTTTGCATTCTGCACAGCACAACTTAAGTGCTACTGTAGACTTGTAGTTTGCTTGCTATCAATGTAACAGTTTAACAGGATACTGTGCTAGCAAGCTGGTTAATATGTCTAAAAACAAGTTTGTGGGTGTCCTAGGAAGCTAAACAGCTAGCTAGGATCCCTTTAAGTCGATCACTCGGTATAACATACTATGGTGAGTCAACAACTAATCATATTCACCTGACAACTCAAATCACGTCCAGTGGGCCAATAGATGCCTTGCTTGCCCTCGGAAGCCCCACCTTCCTGGCTATAATACCAGGGCTCACATTCATTCCCTCAATTCTTCACTCTTCAGCTCACCTGAAGGAAGAACATATCATGCAATTTACTAACTTTTCAAGCACACGAAGACTACGAGATTCAGCTCCAACTTAAGTGTCTGTTAATGGGAAGGAGGGAGAGCTCGATTTGTTGTTTTGGAAAGTTTTGAAAGTCCCTGAGAAAGTCTTCTATTGAAAAAGTTTGCTTACTGGCGAGCTACCTTTTGAGTTGGATCCCGTGACGCGCTTGGCATCAGTTGCTGGAACCGCTGCTATCTGTCCAGGGATCCTGCCAACCAAGGGTCTAATGAGCTGCTTGGTATAGCAGCTAGCCTAGCTGCCTATCAAGCTAGCTGGGTTTCCTTGAGGGCTTGAACACAGCCTGCATTCAAGCCGTAAAGGTTAGCCCTTGTGGCTGGGACCATGGATTGTCCCGGGCTTGTGGGGCCAGCTAGATAAGTTTAAACAGGAGAACGGCAAGACGACAGTAATCTGTATGTCATTGAGAGAGGACATCAGTTTTGTATGTGAATCCATGATGACAATGATGGCGAAATCTGATTATGTTGAAGGATAATCAAGGCGGAACAACATTGTTGTGGATGTAATTGCAGAATCTCCACATGAGACCTGGATGGAGTCTGAGGACAAAGTGAGGGAAATGATCTCGGAGAAACTGAAGATGGACCACAGGAATATTGAGGTGGAGCCGCACCCACAGGACTGGAAAACACACCACTGGCCCAGGAAATGCCAACAACGAACAGTGAGACAATGTATTAATGCATAAAAAAGAAATAATGGAGGAAAAGCAAGTTTGAATTTTGGAAAGTTGATGGGAGAGAGATGCAAAAATGTAAATCAATAATGATAAACCTCCTGGCATTGACAACTTGGAAAGCTACTGAGGATAATAGCTAACTCTACAGGCACTCCTATCTGTCATATATTTTATCTGAGCCTAGAGGAAAGTGTTTGTCCTCAGGCCTGGAAGCCAAAGTCATTCCTCTGTCCAAGAGTGGTAAAGGCCTAATGGACACATGCTCAAACTTTTACACTTTTGATAGGCTTCAAGAGGCAATCTGTAGTTTCTACATACATTTTTGGACTTATAAATGACAAACAATGTTCCAGTCAAAAGTTTGGACACCTACTCATTCCAGGGTTTTTCTATATTTGTATTATTTTCTACATTGTTGAATACTAGTGAAGACATTAAAACTATGAAAGAACACATACAGTATGGAATCATCTATTGATTTTTTTTAAACAAATCAAAATTGATTTTATATTTTATATTCTTCAAAGTCCAACCCTTTGCTTTGATGACAGCTTTGCACACTCTTGGCATTCTCTCAACCAGCTTCATGAGGTAGTCACCTGGAATGCATTTCAATTAACAGGTGTGCCTTGTTAAAAGTTAATTTGTGGAATTTTTTCCTTCTTAATGCATTTGAGCCAATCAGTTGTGTTGTGACAAGGTTGGGGTGGTATACAGCAGATTTGGTAAAAGACCAAGTCCAATTTATGGCAATAACAGCTCAAATAAACAAAGAAATGACAGTCCATCATTAATTTAAGACATGAAGGTCAGTCAATGCGGAGAATTTCAAGAAGTTTCTTCAAGTGCAGTTGCAAAAACCATTAAGCTCTTTAATGAAAATGGCTCTCATGAGGACCGCTACAGGAAAGGAAGACCCAGAGTTACCTCTGCTACAGAGGATAAGTTCATTAAAGTTACCAGCCTCAGAAATTAGCAATTAACTGCACCTCAGATTGGATCCCAGATAAATGCTTCACAGAGTTCAAGTAACAGACACATCTGAAAGTCAACTGTTCAGAGAAGACTGCGTAAATCAGGCCTTCATGGTCAAATTGCTGCAAAGAAACCACTACGAAAAGACACCAAGAAGAAGAAGAGACTTGCTTGGGTCAAGAAACACGAGCAATGGACATTATACAGGTAGAAATCTGTCTTTCGGTCTGATGAGAGATTTTTGGTTCCAACCGCCGTGTCTTCGTGAGACGCAGAGTAGGTGAATGGATGATCAACACATGTGTATTTCCCACTGTGAAGCATAGAGGAGGAGGTGTGATGGTGTGTCGGTGCTTTGCTGATAACACTGTCAGCCATTTATTTAGAATAAATACTTAACCAGCATGGCTACCACAGCATTCTGCAGCGATCCGCCATCCCATCTGGTTTGCACTTAGTGGGACTATCATTTGTTTTTCAACAGGACAATGACCCAACACCCCTCTAGGCTGTTTAAGGGCTATTTGGCCAAGAAGGAGAGTGATGGAGTGCTGCATCAGATGACCTGGCCTCAACGATCATCCAACCTCAACCCAATTGAAATGGTTTGGGATGAATTGGACCACAGAGGGAAGGAAAAGCAGCCAACAAGTGCTCAGCATATGTGGGAACTCCTTCAAGACTGTTGGAAAAGCATTCCAGGTGAAGCAGGTTGAGAGAATGCTACGAGTGTGAAAAGCTCTCACCAAGGCAAAGGGTGGCTACTTTGAAGAATCTAAAATCTATTTTTGGTTACTACATGATTCCCTATGTGTTAGTTGTGATGTCTTCACTAAGAAGACATTAAGAAAAACCCTTGAGTAGGTGTGTCCAAACTTTTGACTGGTACAATTACGTTTTTTCTTTATTTTTACTATTTTCCAGATTGTAGAATAATAGTGAAGACATCAACACTATAAAATAAGACATATGGAATCATTTAGTAACCAAAACAGTGGCCAATAAGATCATTAAGGACCTTAGCCACGTGAGCCACAGACATTTCACTTGGCTATACAGACATTAAACCACTTGTCTCTTCCCGTTTCACACTGTGCATTTAGTAGTATTTACTAGTATTTACAAGGATCCCCAATTAGCTGCTGCGAGGCCGTAGACTGCATTCTTCTCTACAGATCCTCTCAAGCTCTGGTAGGTTCTATGGGGAGAGTCGCAGCACAGCTATTTTCAGGTCTCTCCAGAGACGTTTGATCGCGTTCAAGTCCGGGCTATGGCTGGTTCCACTCAAGGACATTCAGAGACTTGTCCCAAAGCCACTCATGTGTTGTCTTGGTGGTGTGCTTAGGGTCGTTGTCCTGTTGGAAGGTCAGTCGGAGGTCCTGAGCACTCTAAAACAGTTTTTTTATCAAGGATCTCCATTCATCTTTTCCTCGATCCCGACTAGTCTCCCAGTCCCTGCCGCTGAAAAACATCCGTACAGCATGATGCTGCCACCACCATGCCTCACCTTAGGGATGAGTATTGGCCAGGTGATGAGCGGTGCCTGGTTTCCTCCAGATGTGACGCTTGGCATTCAGGCCAAGAGTTCAATATGGGTTTCATCAGACCAGAGAATCTTGCTTCTCATGGTCTGAGAGTCTTTTAGGTGCCTTTTGGCAAACTCCAAGCGGGCTGTCCCGTGTTCCTCGATGTGCCTTTTACTGAGGAGTGGCTTCCATTTTGGCCACTCTAACATAAAGGCCCGATTGGTGGAGTCTGCAGAGATGGTTGTCCTTCTGGAAGGTTCTCCCATCTCCACAGAGGAACTCTGGAGCTTTGTCAGAGTGATCATCTGGTTTTTGGTCAACTTCCTGACCAAGGCCTTTCTCCTCCGACTTCTCAGTTTGGCCGGGCGGCCAGCTCTACGAAGAGTCTTGGTGGTTCCAAACCTCTTCCATTTAAGAATGATGGAGGACCTTCAAGAATACAGTGTGTTTCGACACAATCCTGTCTCGAAGCTCTACGGACAATTCCTTCGATCTCATAGCTTTGTTTTTGTTCTGACATACAATGTAAATTGTGGGATATTTTATAGACAGGTGTGTGCCTTTTCAAATCATGTTCAACCAATTGAATTTACCACAGGTGGACTCCAATCAAGTTGTAGAAACATCTCAAAGATGATCAATGGAAACAGGATGCACCTGAGCTCAATTTTGAGTCTCATAGCAAAGGGTCTAAATACTTGTGTAAACCTGTTTTTTACTTTGTCACTATGGGGTATTGTGTGTAGATTGATGAGGGAAAAAAATGTATTTAATACATTTTAGAATAAGGCTGTACAAAATGTAGAAAAAGTGAAGGGGTCTGAATACTTTCCTAATCCACTGTATTTCCCTGAAATGCATTGTCAAATCCTAACACTGTAAGATCATATTTTATAACATATCCAGTCATGTTGGCAATTGAACAGGCTTTCAAATGATGTGCACCTGACCCAGATTGTGATTTATAATGGACCGTTTTTGGATTGTTTAAACAACAACAGTAATTGTGTGATGGTGGGGATGCAGGGTTGTGCTCTAGTTCCTCAATGGCACAGCTAGGAGAACTAAAAAAAACACCTTATATTAAAAAAAATACTTTACACTCATTTTACCAGGTAAGTTAACTGAGAACACATTTTCATTTACAGCAACGACCTGGGGAATAGTTACAGGGGAGAGGAGCTGAAGACTCTTCTTTGAATCATAGAAATGAATTGAAATGACTTCGGAACTGTGCACACTTTGGAAAGGTGTCTGTTCATTTGGAGATACCAATTAGCCCTCTCACTCAAAGCCTTGTAATTTGTTTGTCTTATCTTGCGCCTATCCCACATTTTCCAAGAATATTTGTATTGTGTTACTGAATGTATCCAGAGTATTTTCAGATTTTGTTATCAACAAATGTGGCAAAAAGTACAGTGAATGTAAAATGTACATAACATCAATGGTGCAATATTTGGATTCAGTATTGTGTCAGCTGAATTGTTGTGTCCTCACTTTTGGTTGAATAATTTCCCCATAATCTCCAAACTGTTTCCTTTCCATTGTTACCATGGTTATGCATTTTCACATATCTTCTGCAAGAAAACATTTCAATTCATCCTTATCTGTTTAGAACAATTCCCACGAGTATATAGGATTAACCCCTGTGTATGTCTTTCCTTACCATGTGTAAGACTCAATTATTTCTGTTATATGTTTTGGTGCAGATAAAGTATGTATTTAATTTACTATGCGGATAAGAAAGTGGCTGATCACAGAGATGTTCATACAATTTTTTGAAAACTACCATCAGTCACTAAAACAGCTAAAACTTGTTCACAGTCAAATGTATTTCTATTCTGATCCTCACAAAATAAAGACCTCAATTTGGTCTGTTGTTCTCGATCTTCTTTAGAAAGTTGTGTAAATGACAGATGTTTTGTAAAAACATTTTTAAAAAACAGATGTTCATATAAGATACACATTTCTCATGTATCTTTAATTAAACGATTTTGATTGATGCAATGATATTGTATATCATAGCATTTGAAAGGGTGTCTCGGGCTTCCAAAATGTGCATCATGCTTTCATCAAGGTTTGACACCAGCAAATGAAGCTCATTATTGCACACAGAAGTCACCATCCAGTAAAATATAACATTCTGCTCAAGCGGGTAAGGGTCCGAACCGATACGATTGGTATAAGGGGGGTATGCTCTAGAGTAGACAATCCTATCCGCCAATCAGGGCTGTGTATGTAAATATATTTTTATTTGTATCGATACACCCAGAAGATCCAACTGAGCATTGCAATAGCAAAAGGAGGCTCAAGGAAAATAAATAAATAAATAAATATATATATATATGGAATTATTTTCATGAAATACACACACAGTGATTTATTTGACATACAGTGACATTAAAAAAATGTATAATTAATACACTGCATGGGGGCTTTAAGACTGGTGGGGCATAGCTGACCTCCTAGTGTTTCCACCTCCTATTGTGTAATCTATTAAACCTTCATGTTTCTCAACACACGACACATATTTATTGACTCAAAGACGGACTATCATTATTGACTCTCTCATTACTACATCTCAGTCACCATATTTAATCTTTGCCTCTCCTGGCATCCACGACTCACGTATTACTATTTTACTATCATTAACTGTGAGCAGGATCACAGAAAATACACTATACATAAAAAAAGCATGTGGACAACCCTTCAAATCAGAGGATTCGGCTCTTTCAGCCACACCCGCTGCTGACGGGTGTATAAAATCGAACACACCGCCATGCAATCTCCATAGACAAACATTGGCAGTAGAATGGCCTTACTGAAGAGCTCAGTGACTTTCAATGTGGCACCATCACAGGATGCCACCTTTTCAACAGGTCAATTTTTCAAAATTGACCGGGGCAGCTCGAGCCCCACCACCCCTCCCCCCCACACACACACAGACATTGTACATGTTGGATAACTGTGACAAGCTGTTACTTACCTTTCTCTCCGTGCTGATGCCCATTACATTTTTTCATCCGTCCACATTTCCCATTACAATCGACTTCGGGGGCGAAGTGTACTCACTGAGTCAGAAAATCACATTTGAATACACAACCAGCAAACTAATTTAGCCCAGTAACTGTAGCCTATGTTGATAACAGCTGCAGGTGTCCTAAACACTGGTGCCTCACTCTGCCTGCATCCTCACATCCATCTCTGCCAGCCTTGTGTTTTTTTTAAATAGCCTTCCCTCTTCCACTTTTTTTTGTACCACCACTCCATCAATGCAGCCCTTTCTTCACTATCGCTCACCCATCTGAGAGGCCTTGGAAGACAGCACACCTCCCTGACAGCTCCCCCTCAACTAGAGCTGACCTTTTTTTGGGTTCAGCAAAGAGCACATTGTAATGAAATACACTTATTGCTCATAGATAAAGAATTCCTTTTTTTGTATTTAACATGATTCTCGGATCTCAGAAAAGCTAGATAGCTACATTAACAGCCTGTTAAGTACAAGTTGACATTGACTTGTCAAATGTAATACAATAATTCTCTGAAGAGTTGACTATTTGATTTCCATACACCGTTTTCGCTAAATCTGTAATACATTTTTAAAAATCCATTCCATACCTCTTAATTATGCTTTACAATGATACATGACACTTATC
Source organism: Oncorhynchus masou masou (assembly GCF_036934945.1). Lineage (NCBI taxonomy): Eukaryota > Metazoa > Chordata > Actinopteri > Salmoniformes > Salmonidae > Oncorhynchus > Oncorhynchus masou. The sequence continues at coordinate 34,813,700 of NC_088229.1, forward strand.
CACATGGGGCAGGTGTTGTTTATGGCATGTTACTAAATATTTGGGTATTGTATCCTTATGTTCCACATCCAATTGTTATCCATGATCAGCTTTCAGGCTGACTGCATGCACTTTGTGCTAATGTTTTTTATTTTTATTTTATTTTTTTCACCTTTATTTAACCAGGTAGGCTAGTTGAGAACAAGTTCTCATTTACAACTGCGACCTGGCCAAGATAAAGCATAGCAGTGTGAACAGACAACAACACAGAGTTACACATGGAGTAAACAATAAACAAGTCAATAACACAGTAGAAAAAAGAGTCTATATACATTGTGTGCAAAAGGTATGAGGAGGTAGACAAATAATTACAATTTAGCAGATTAACACTGGAGTGATAAATGATCAGATGGTCATGTGCAGGTAGAGATACTGGTGTGCAAAAGAGCAGAAAAGTAAATAAATAAAAACAGTATGGAGATGAGGTAGGTCAATTGGGTGGGTTATTTACCGATGGACTATGTACAGCTGCAGCGATCCGTTAGCTGCTCAGATAGCAGATGTTTAAAGTTGGTGATGGAGATAAAAGTCTCCAACTTCAGCAATTTTTGCAATTCGTTCCCGCCACAGGCAGCAGAGAACTTGAAGGCATCGCCGAAGTAGAGGATCGGTAGGATAGTCAGTTGTACTAGGGTAAGTTTGGCGGCGTGAGTGAAGGAGACTTTGTTGCGAAATAGAAAGCCGACTCTAGATTTGATTTTAGATTGGAGATGTTTGATATGAGTTTACAGTCTAGCCAGACACCTAGGTACTTATAGATGTTCATGTATTCTAGGTCAGAACCATCCAGGGTGGTGATGCTAGTCGGGCGTGTGGGTGCAGGCAGCGAACGGTTGAAAAGCATGCATTTGGTTTTACTAGAGTTTAAGAGCAGTTGGAGGCCACGGAAGGAGTGTTGTATGGCATTGAAGCTCGTTTGGAGGTTAGATAGCACAGTGTCCAAAGAAGGGCCAGAAGTATACAGAATGGTGTTGTCTGCGTAGAGGTGGATCAGGGAATCGCCCGCAGCAAGAGCAACATCATTGATATATACAGAGAAAAGAGTCGGCCCGAGAATTGAACCCTGTGGCACCCCCATAGAGACTGCCAGAAGACTGGACAACATGCCCTCCGATTTGACACACTGAACTCTGTCTGCAAAGTAGTTGGTGAACCAGGCAAGGCAGTCATTAGAAAAACCGAGGCTACGGAGTCTGCCGATAAGAATATGATGATTGACAGAGTCAAAAGCTTTGGCCAGGTCGATGAAGACGGCTGCACAGTACTGTCTTTTATCAATGGTGGTTATGGGTTGTTGTGGAGAGACAGTCCGATACTGGTAGACTGGCGAGTATTATCCAGACTAAAAATCAAAATCAAATCAAATGTATTTGGTCACATACACATGGTTAGCAGATGTTAATGCAGGTGTAGCGAAATGCTTGTGCTTCTAGTTCCAACAATGCAGTAATAACCAACGAGTAATCTAACTAACAATTCCAAAACTACTACCTTATACACACAAGTGTAAAGGGATAAAGAATATGTACATAAAGATATATGAATGAATGATGGTACAGAGCGGCATAGGCAAGATGCAGTAGATGGTATCAAGTACAGTATATACATATGAGATGAGTATGTAAACAAAGTGGCATAATTTAAAGTGGCTAGTGATACATGTATTACATAAAGATGCAGTAGATGATATAGAGTACAGTATATATGTATACATATGAGATGAATAATGTAGGGTATGTAAACATTATATTAAGTAGCATTGTTTAAAACCTCTTGATACTCCCCATCCCGGATCCGGGATCGTGAATAAAGCCTCAGGCTCATTAGCATAACGCAACATTAACGATTTCTGAAAATCGCAAATAAAATGAAAATAATGCGCCTGCTCTCAAGCTTAGCCTTTTCTTAACAACACTGTCATCTCAGATTTTCAAAATATGCTTTTGAACCATAGCAAATCAATCATTTGTGTAAGAGTATTGCAAGCTAGCTTAGCATTTTGAGTAGCATTTAGCACGCAACATTTTCACAAAAACCAGATAACCAAATAAATAAAATAATTTACCTTTGAAGAGCTTTGGATGTTTTCAATGAGGAGACTCTCAGTTACATAGCAAATGTTCAGTTTTTCCTGAAAGAATCTTTGTGTAGGAGAAATCGCTCCGTTTTGTACATCACATTTGGCTACATAAACAAACCGAAAATTCAGTCACCAAAACGTCAAACTTTTTCCGAATTAACTCCATAATATCTACCGAAACATGGCAAACGTTGTTTAGAATCAATCCTCAAGGTGTTTTTTCACATATCTCTTCATTGATATGCAGTTCGTGGAAGCCTGCTTTCCCCTCAGAATCGCATGGAAAAATACCAGCAGCTGAAAATGACGCACCAATTTCGACGGAGGACACCGGGCGGACACCTGGAAAATGTAGTCTCTTATGGTCAATCTTCCAATGATATGCCTACAAATACGTCACAATGCTGCAGACACCTTGGGGAAACGACAGAAAGGGCAGGCTCATTCCTCTCGCATTCACAGCCATATCATATAAGGAGACAATGGAAAACGGAGCCTCAAAAATCCTGCTGATTTCCTGGTTGCCGTTTCATCTTGGTTTTGCCTGTAGCTCCCGTTCTAGGGCACCCACAGACAATATCTTTGCAGTTCTGGAAAATTCAGAGTGTTTTCTTTCCAAAGCTATCAATTATATGCATAGTCGAGCATCTTTTCGTGACAAAATATCTTGTTTAAAACGGGAACGTTTTTCATCCAAAAATGAAATTGCGCCCCCAGAGTTTCAAGAGGTTTTAAAGTGGCTAGTGATATATTTGACATCTATTCCCATTATTAAAGTGGCTGGAGTTGAGTCAGTGTGTTGGCAGCAGCCACTCAATGTTAGTGGTGGCTGTTTAACAGTCAGATGGCCTTGAGATAGAAGCTGTTTTTCAGTCTCTCGGTCCCAGCTTTGATGCACCTGCACTGACCTCGCCTACTGGATGATAGCGGGGTGAACAGGCAGTGGCTCGGGTGGTTGTTGTCCTTGATGATCTTTATGGCCTTCCTGTGACATCGGGTGGTGTAGGTGTCCTGGAGGGCAGGTAGTTTGCCCCCGGTGATACGTTGTGCAGACCTCACTACCCTCTGGAGAGCCTTACGGTTGTGGGCGGAACAGTTGCCGTACCAGGAGGTGATACAGCCCAACAGTATGCTCTCGATTGTGCATCTATAGAAGTTTGTGAGTGCTTTTGGTGACAAGCCAAATTTCTTCAGCCTCCTGAGTTTGAAGAGGAGCTGCTGCGCCTTCTTCATGATGCTGTCTGTGTGGGTGGACCAATTCAGTTGTGATTCAGTTCTGTGATGTGTACGCCGAGGAACCTAAAACTTACTACCCTCTCCACTACTGTTCCATCGATGTGGATAGGGGGGTGTTCACTCTGCTGTTTCCTGAAGTCCACAATCATCTCCTTAGTTTTGTTGACATTGAGTGTGAGGTTATTTTCCTGACACCACACTCCGAGGGCCCTCACCTCCTCCTTGTAGGCCGTCTCGTCTTTGTTGGTAATCAAGCCTTCCACTATTGTGTCGTCCACAAACTTGATGATTGAGTTGGAGGAGTGCGTGGCCACGCAGTCGTGGGTGAACAGGGAGTACAGGAGAGGGCTCAGAACGCACCCTTGTGGGTCCCCAGTGTTGAGGATCAGTGGGGTGGAGATGTTGTTACCTACCCTCACCACCTGGGGGCGGCCCGTCAGGAAGTCCAGTACCCAGTTGCACAGGGCGGGGTCGAGACCCAGGGTCTCGAGCTTGATGACGAGTTTGGAGGGTACTCTGGTGTTAAATGCTGAGCTGTAGTCGATGAACAGCATTCTCACATAGGTAGTCCTCTTGTCCAGATGGGTTAGGGCAGTGTGCAGTGTGGTTGAGATTGCATCGTCTGTAGGCCTATTTGGGTGGTAAGCAAATTGGAGTGGGTCTAGGGTGTCAGGGAGGGTGGAGATGATATGGTCCTTGACTAGTCTCTCAAAGCACTTCATGATGACGGAAGTGAGTGCTACGGGGCGGTAGTCGTTTAGCTCAGTTACCTTAGCTTTCTTGGGAACAGGAACAATGGTGGCCCTCTTGAAGCATGTGGGAACAGCAGACTGGGATAAGGATTGATTGAATATGTCCGTAAACACACCAGCCAGCTGGTCTGCGCATGCTCTGAGGGCACGGCTGGGGATGCTGTCTGGGCCTGCAGCCTTGCGAGGGTTAACATGTTTAAATGTTTTACTCACCTCGGCTGCAGTGAAGGAGAGTCCGCATGTTTTGGTTGCAGGCCGTGTCAGTGGCACTGTATTGTCCTCAAAGCGGGCAAAAAAAGTGATTTAGTCTGCCTGGGAACAAGACATCCTGGTCCGTGACTGGGCTGGTTTTCTTTTTGTAATCCGTGATTGAATGTAGACCCTGCCACATACCTCTTGTGTCTGAGCCATTGAATTGCGATTCTACTTGGTCTCTATACTGACGCTTTGCTTGTTTGATTGCCTTGCGGAGGGAATAGCTACACTGTTTGTATTTGGTCATGATTCCGGTCACCTTTCCCTGATTAAAAGCAGTGGTTCGCGCTTTCAGTTTCACGCGAATGCTGCCATCAATCCACGGTTTCTGGTTTGGGAATGTTTTAATCGTTACTATGGGAACGACATCTTCAACGCACGTTCTAATGAATCTGCTCACCGAATCAGCGTATTCATCAATGTTGTTGTTTGACGCAATACGAAACATATCCCAGTCCACGTGATGGAAGCAGTCTTGGAGCGTGGAATCAGATTGGTCGGACCAGCGTTGAACAGACCTCAGCGCGGGAGCTTCTTGTTTTAGCTTCTGTCTGTAGGCAGGGAGCAACAAAATGGAGTCGTGGTCAGCTTTTCCGAAAGGAGGGCGGGGGAGGGCCTTATATGTGTCACGGAAGTTAGAATAGCAATGATCCAAGGTTTTACCAGCCTGGTTGCGCAATCGATATGCTGATACAATTTAGGGAGTCTTGTTTTCAAATTAGCCTTGTTAAAATCCCCAGCTACAATGAATGCAGTATCAGGATATAGGATATGTGGATTCCAGTTTGCAAAGAGTCAAATAAAGACCGTTCAGAGCCATCGATGTGTCTGCTTGGGGGGGAGTATATACGGCTGTGATTATAATCGAAGATAATTCCCTTGGTAGATAATGCGGTCGACATTTGATTGTGACGAATTCTAAATCAGGTGAACAGAAGGACTTGAGTTCCTGTATGTTGTTGTGACCACACCACGTCTCATTAACCATAAAGCATACGCCCCCTCCCCTCTTCTTACCAGAAAGATGTTTGTTTCTGTCGGCGCGATGCGTGGAGAAACCAGCTGGCTGCACCGACTCCGATAGCATCTCTCGAGTGAGCCATGTTTCCGTGAAGCAAAGAACGTTACAGTCTCTGATGTCCCTCTGGAATGCTACCCTTGCTCGGATTTCATCAACCTTGTTGTCAAGAGACTGGACATTGGCGAGAAGTATGCTAGGGAGTGGTGCGTGATGTGCCCGTCTCCGGAGTCTGACCAGAAGACCGCTTCGTTTCCCTCTTTTACGAAGTCGTTGTTTTGGGTCGCCGGCTGGGATCCATTCCGTTGTCCTGGGTGAAAGGCAGAACACAGGATCCGCTTCGCGAAAGTCATATTCTTGGTCGTACTGATGGTGAGTTGACGCTGCTCTTATATTCAGTAGTTCTTCTCGACTGTATGTAATGAAACCTAAGATGACCTGGGGTACCAATGTAAGAAATAACACGTAAAAAAAAACAAAAAACTGCATAGTTTCCTAGGAACGCGAAGCGAGACGGCCATCTCTGTCGGCGCCGGAAGTCACTAGTCGCTGGTATGTGTGCAGAAGTTAAAATCCGCTAGCAATGGCTAACAATGCTGGTTAGCTTCTGGAGGTTCTTGAATGTGTTCTAAAATTAAAAATAATATTCCGTATCACATTGGGTGAGGCAGGTTACCGGAAGGTATAATCGAATTAAAAATCGAAAAGAGATTTAAAATAAAATTGAAATATATATATATACAAAAAATATGAAAAATACAAAGCACTGCTACGCTATCTTGGATATGTGATAGTCGAGGTAATGAAATAAGGCTTAGTTTGCAGCCATCTGCATATTTTTGAGAGAAAGCAATAGAATACAGTCAAGAGTGATATGATAGCTGATTTCCAGTATTTAGGGGGCTTCTTTTCCTCAACTCCTTCCCTATCTCTGGTCATAGGAAGCCAGTTAGGACTATTGGGACTGGGACACCAGTAACGATTGATTATGATTGGACTCTTCTAGCTGTTACTATGGCATTCCCTGACATGTGCTGATGAAGGATATCTGGGCTTGATTTACGAGTTAGCCACAGTATAATATACAGTATAGCTTTCCAGTCCTATTGCAAAATCTAGTTAACCTTTTACTGCAGTGGGCTAAATCAGGGTCACACAGAGTGTTTCGTGGTAGTCTTAAACAAATCTACTTTGAAACAAAAGTACACGCCCCAATCATGGTTATGGGCTTAAAAAAAGAAGACACATGTACCATGTCAGATACAGAGTTGTAATGTATTACATTTTGAGTTTGGATCCCAATATTGCACTATATATACATCTCAGAAGACTGAAATATAACAAAACTGTTTGGAATTTCAGCTGCTTTTCTTTACCCATGAGGCCACTAGGTCATTTGACTGCAGGAAATGATTTTAAGGACCTGGGCTCTTATTTAGAAAGCATCTCATAGTAAGAGTGCTGGTCTAGGATCAGTTTTACCTTTTAAATCATTATGAATAGAGGGGGAGGGACCTGATCATATCCTGAGATGCTTAATGAATACAAGCCCTGGATATTAGAGAAGCAGCCAGCTGCAGATTATACACGCTGATGCCTCATGGTCTGCGAAACGCAAAGCGCTTGCGCTTGAGTCTCAAATTGTATTTTTGCACGTCAGTTGGTATGTGCATGTGCAACCTGAACTCTTGATGTGTTCCAGGGCGTCAGTGTGCTATGCACATACCAGTCGGTGCAATAACTCTGGTCCAGGGCGTTATGTTAGTGTGGATATTTGGTATTTGGTATTGGTATTTTATTAGGATCCCCATGAGCTGTTGCAAAAGCCGCAGCTACTCTTCCTGGGGTCCACACAAACCATGAAACATGACATAATACAGAACATAATACAGAACATTAACAGCTCAGCTTTAGGAGTGTGGTGTCAAAAAATCAGAGCATCTCTTTATTACGGACAGACCTCTCCCCATCGTTACAACCACTGAATCTATATGTTTTAACCAAAGCAGTTTATAATCTAAGGTAACAGCAAGTAATTTAGTCTCCTCAAGTTGTTCAACAGCCACACCATTCATTACCAGATTCAGCTGAGGTCTAGAAAGGGAATGATTTGTACCAGATACAATGCTCTTAGTTTTAGAGATGTTCAGGACCAGTTTATTACTGGCCACCTATTCCAAAACTTTGTTAGGGTTTCAGTGACGGCCTTAGCTATGGTTGCTGATGCGTATATGGTTGAATCATCAGCATAAATGGACACGCATGCTTTGTTTAATGCCAGTGGCAGGTCATTGGTAATAATAGAAACAAGTAGGGCCTAGAGAGCTGCCCTGCAGTACACCACATTTGACATGTTTGACATTAGAGAAACTTCCATAAAAGGAAATCCTTTGAGTTCTATTAGATAGATAGCTAACATCAAATGCTGCACTGAAATCTAACAGTACAGCTCCCATAATCTTCTTATTTTCACTTTCTTTTAACCGATCATTAGTAATTTGTGTCAGTGCTGTTGCGTGCCCTTCTCTATAAGCATGCCGGAAGTCTGTTTGCTTACAGAGAAATAGCAATGTAATTGGTCAAACACAATTTTTTTCCAACAGTTTGCTAAGAGCTGGCAGCAAGCTTATAGGTCTGCTGTTAGAACCATTGAAGGCTGCTTTACCACTCTTGGGTAGCGGAATTACTTTGGCTTCTCTACAGGCTTGAGGACAAAGACTTTCTTCTAGGCTCAGATGAAAGATATGACAGATATGAGTGGCTATAGAGTCAGCTACCATCCTTAGTAGCTTTCCATCTAAGTTGTCAATGCCAGGAGGTTTGTCATTATTGATCGATAACAATCATTTTCCCACCTCTCCCACATTAACTTCACAAAATTCAAACTTGCAGTGCTTTTCTTTAATCATTCGTTTTTTTATGCATGAATATAATGGCTCAAAGTTCGTTGTTGGCATTTTATGCCTAAGTTTGCCCACTTTGCCAATTAAGTAATCATTAAAATAATTGGCAACATCAAATGGTTTTGTGTTGAAAAAGCCATCTGATTCGATGAAAGATGGAGTTGAAGTAGTCTTTCTGCCCATAATTTAATTTAATGCACTCCAAAGTTTTTTACCATCATTCTTTACATCATTGATCTTGGCTTCAAAATACAGTTTCTTCTTCTTTTTGTTGAGTTTAGTCACACAATTTCTCAGTTTGTAGAAAGACAACCAGTCAGATGTGCTGCCAGACTTATTAGCCACTCCTTTTGCCCCATCTCTTTCAACCATAAAGTGTTTCAATTCCTCATCAATCCATGGAGCCTTAACAGTTCTAAGAGTCAGTTTCTTAACAAGTGCATGTTAATCAATAATAAATCATTAATCATAAATGCATCAAGTGCAGTGTCTGGATACTCCTCTTCAATCACATCCGACCAACAAATATTTTTAACATCATCCACATGAGAGTCATACTAAAATATTTTGTATGATCTCTAATACACTATTTCAGGCCCAGCTGTTGGAATTTTTGCTTTCCTGGATATAGCCACTACATTGGGATCACTGCATCCAATGGGTACGGATACAGCTTTAGAATAAAGTTCTACTACAGTATTAGTAAATGATGATTGATACATGTGGATGATCTTGTTCATGTAGTGTTTGAAAAGACCCTGGTAGGTAGATTAATAATCTGAACTAGATTACAGGCACTCGTTAAAGAAGAAGCTTCCTCTTGAGTCGACAGCTTGATAAAAACCAGTCAATATTTAGGTCCCCAAGAAAGTAGACCTGCTGTATCATCAAATTAATTATCTAAGTGAGTCTCAGAAATGGCTAATATATGAATGTTATTTGATGTTAGCAAGTTACTGATTTCATTAACCTTATTTCTAAGGCTACATATATAGCTATCTTATCAGAGATAGACATAATACAGAAAAGAGCAAACAAAGCAAGATACAAAAAAATACATTCAGCAGTTCATTAATCAATTGGTGTATGTGCATGCTGCAGGGTTGAAGCTACGCACGCATAGGCTTAGCTCTCTCATCCCCTCCAGGCTTCTGGGAGGGAGGGTGGACAATGAGCCTGTCGTATCGGATGTAAGCAATGTCCCCACGCACTCAGGCAACTTTCATGGCTGGGATCAGTTCTTTCCTCTTCTGGCTCACAGCTTCAGGATAGTCCTTATTGATGAAGAAAACTTTCCTCTCAAGTTCTTGGCTCTTTACAGAACAGCTACCTTGTCCTTGAACCTCAGGAACTTGACCACTAATGGCCTGGGCCTGTCACCTGGGCCGGTGATGGGTTTTCCAGTCCAGTGGGTGCGCTTCACTTCAATCTTCCTGTGGTCCATCTTCAATTTCTCAGAGATCATTCCCCTCACTTAGTCCACAGACTCCGTCCAGGTCTCGTGGAGAATCTGCAATTCCGTCCACAACCATATTACCTTGATTGTCCCTCAATATTTATCTGTCATTGTTGTCATGGATTCACACACAGAACTGATGTCTTCTCTCATTGACTTACAGATTGCCGTCATCTTGCTGTTCTCCTGTTTCAACTCATCGAGCTGACCCTGGGAGAACTGCAAACTGTTCTTCAGGTCCTGGACCTCTCTGGTCAGGTCGTCCATTAGTTTATTAGTTGAATTCACCAGTATTTAGACAAAACACTTGAAGCTATTTTCTTGTTGTTGTAACAACTACTTTGTCTCTTTTTGTTAGTTTTAAAGATCCTTCACTTGTGATAGGGATGGTACTCCTGCCGGCTTTGGTCTTTGTCAAGGTAGCTAGCAACGTAGGTTAGTTACGCTGTTACTCCTCGCAGTTCCAGACAGAGATTGAAGATTGAAAACAACAAACAGCAGGTATCTAGACGGCCACAAACCTGAGACAATCTGCAGTTTCAGCCACAATGGCTAACCACATAGCGGGCTGCGTTCAAGCCCTCAAGTTAACCCTGCTAGCTTGATATGCAGCTAGCTAGCAGCTAGGCTAGCTGCAAGCCCAAATAGCTCATCAGACCCGTCCTTGGTTGGCAGTATAACTGGACAGAGGCTAGCAGTCCCAGCAACTGATGCCAACTGCATCGCGAGATCCAAACTAAAAAGTTAGCTAGCTACTAAGAACCTTCCGATACACTTTCAAAACAGCAAACAACAAACTTGTTCAAAACAACAAAACCAAGCTCTTCCTCGTTCCGCGTTCAACCAACGTTACAATGTTAATAATGTCAAAAATCATTACAACCACTGTTGCTTGTCCTTTAGCTGTCACTAGCTAGTAGCCTAGTGGCAAAATAGCGTCTACCTTGTAGCGCTAGCTAGGTAGCGGTTAGCTAGAGGCTAGCTAGTAAGTAGCGTCTATTTATTCTATATGCAATTTCACCAACATTGCTGTTGGTGGCGGTAACACTCCATCCTCTCTGGTACCATTCCACATCCTGTCTCAACTCGTATGACTCACATCGTCGGTGGAGTGAGAAGGCAGACGCTATTGGGATATTACACTACTACATGTAACTAGTAGCTACTGTATGTCACATGTCATTATCACCTCTACTGTACATCATCATAATAACAGTGGTTTGGTGCTTCAACTGAATGTGAAGAAATGTATGATTGTATGATTCAATTGTATGAATTGTATTGATTCTCCAATACAACATAGCAATATAATTTGAAATGCACCACAAACTCTTCAGGACACTGTCAAAACCTTGCAAGATCTAATTTAACAGATATAACTCTTGTGACTCTATTGAAAACCTCATTAGTTGCCTGAGCAAATTGGCATGTAATGGTGTATATAGAATATTCTATCCTTATGACACTGTTAGTCTTGTTAGTATTATCGGATGCATAAAACTTGCCAACCAGGCAGCATCAGCCCAAGCACAAACTGAGGGCCTTTCAATCGTTACGTGCTACGGCCTCTGAATACTGAGCAGAGAAAACAGCCTCTCGGGCCAGAGAAGACACAAACACACATGCACACAAACACACACATGCACGCACGCACACACACACACACACACACACACACACACACACACACACACACACACACACACACACACACACACACACACACACACACACACACACACACACACACACACACACACACACACACACACACACACACACACTCACACAGTGAGGGAAAAAAGTATTTGATCCCCTGCTGATTTTGTATGTTTGCCCACTGACAAAGATATTATCTGTCTATAATTTTAATGGTAGGTTTATTTGAACAGTGAGAGACAGAATAACAACAAAATAATCCAGAAAAACGCATGTCAAAAATGTTATAAATTGATTTGCATTTTAATGAGGGAAATAAGTATTTGACCCTTCTGCAAAACATGACTTAGTACTTGATGGCAAAACCTTTGTTGGCAATCACAGAGGTCAGACGTTTCTTGTAGTTGGCCACCAGGTTTGCACACATCTCAGGAGGGATTTTGTCCCACTCCTCTTTGCAGATCTTCTCCAAGTCATTAAGGTTTCAAGGCTGATGTTTGGCAACTCGAACCTTCAGCTCCCTTCACAGATGTTCTATGGGATTAAGGTCTGGAGACTGGCTAGGCCACTCCAGGACGTTAATGGGCTTCTTCTTGAGCCACTCCTTTGTTGCCTTGGCCGTGTGTTTTGGGTCATTGTCATGCTGGAATACCCATCCACGACCCATTTTCAATGCCCTGGCTGAGGGAAGGAGGTTCTCACCCAAGATTTGACGGTACATGGCCCCGTCCATCGTCCCTTTGATGCGGTGAAGTTGTTCTGTCCCCTTAGCAGAAAAACACCCCCAAAGCATAATGTTTCCACCTCCATGTTTGACGGTGGGGATGGTGTTCTTGGGGTCATAGGCAGCATTTCTCCTCCTCCAAACACAACAAGTCGAGTTGATGCCAAAGAGCTCGATTTTGGTCTCATTTGACCACAATACTTTAACCCAGTTGTCCTCTGAATCATTCAGATTTTCATTGGCAAACTTCAGATGGGCATGTATATGTCCTTTCTTGAGCAGGGGGACCTTGTGGGCGCTGCAGGATTTCAGTCCTTCATGGCATAGTGTGTTACCAATTGTTTTCTTGGTGACTATGTTCCCAGCTACCTTGAGATCATTGACAAGATCCTCCCGTGTAGTTCTGGGCTGATTCCTCACCGTTGTCATGATCATTGCAACTCCACGAGGTGAGATCTTGCATGGAGCCCCAGGCCGAGGGAGATTGACAGTTCTTTTGTGTTTCTTCCATTTGCGAATAATCGCACCAACTGTTGTCACCTTCTCACCAAGCTGCTGGTCGATGGTCTTGTAAACCATTCCAGCCTTGAGTAGGTCTACAATCTTGTCCCTGACATCCTTGGGGAGCTCTTTGTTCTTGGCCATGGTGGAGAATTTGGAATCTGATTGATTGATTGCTTCTGTGGACAGGTATCTTTTATACAGGTAACAAGCTGAGATTAGGAGCACTCCCTTTAAGAGTGTGTTCCTAATCTCAGCTCATTACCTGTATAAAAGACACCTGGGAGCCAGAAATCTTTCTGATTGAGAGGGGGTCAAATACTTATTTCCCTCATTAAAATGCAAATCAATTTATAACATTTTTGACATGCGTTTTTCTGGATTTTGTTGTTGTTATTCTGTCTCTCTTCAAATAAACCTACCATTAGAATTATAGACAGATAATTTCTTTTCAGTGGGCAAACGTACAAAATCAGCAGGGGATCAAATACTTTTTTCCCTCACTGTAAATATAACCGGCAACCATGAAATCCACTCTGAGGGTGTCATTTGGGTTTAATAGTCTCAGGCAAGGCTACCTCATTAATTGAGTGATTGCCAATAACCACACACACATACATCACACACAAATGTACAGTGCATTCAGAAAGTATTCAGACCCCTTGACTTTTTCCACATTTTGTTACATTACAACCTTAATTCTAAAATGGATTAAATAACACTCTACACATACAATAACAAAAATGACAAAGTGAAGCAAATTTATAAAAATGTAAAACTGATATACCGTATTTATATGCGTATTCAAACCCTTTGCTATGATACTAGAAATCGAGCTCAGGTGCATCCTGTTTCCATTGATCATCCTTGAGATGTTTCTACAACTTGATTGGAATACTCCTGTAGTAAATTCAAATGATTGGACATCATTTGGAAAGGCACACACCTATCTATTATAAGGTCCCACTGCTGACAGTGCATGCCAGAGCAACAAAAACAAAAAAGCCATGAGGTCAAAGGAATTGTCCGTAGAGATCTGAGACAGGATTGTGTCAGATCTGGGGAAGGGTACCAAAGAATGTCTGAAGCATTGAAGGTCCCCAAGAACACAGTGGTCTCCGGCATTCTTAAATGGAAGAAGTTTGGAACCACCAAGACTCTACCTAGAGCTGGCTGTCCGGAGTAGTAGGCTAGTTTCAATTATTATTATTATTGTTATTTTAAAATTTTACCCCCTTTCCTCCCCATTTTTGTGGTACTCAATTGTTAGTAATTACTATCTTGTCTCATCGCTACAACTCCCGTACGGGCTCGGGAGAGACGAAGGTCGAAAGCTTCCGAAACACAACCCAACCAAGCCGCACTGCTTCTTAACACAGTGCACATCCAACCCGGAAGTCAGCCACACCAATGTGTCGGAGGAAACACCGTGCACCTGGCGACCTTGGTTAGCGTGCACTGCGCCCGGCCCGCATGCACGATGAGATAAGAATATCCCTACTGGCCAAACCCTCCCTAACCCGGACGACGCTAGGCCAATTATGCGTCACCCCACGGACCTCCCGGTCACGTCAGAGCGTGAACCCAGAGTCTCTGGTGGCACAACTAGCGCTGCGATACAGTGCCCTAGGCCACTGCACCACCCGGGTGGCCCCCGGCTAGTTTCAATTTGACTGATTAGCCACATACCATGGTCTCTCTCTTTTTTTCCCTCAGAGGTCATGTACTATAATGTTGCCCCAGTGAGGAGAGCAACCGGTGTTAACAACAAACAAGTCCCACCGAGTGGGTATTGATGTCTCTGCTGTCCTTGCTTGCTGTCAGCCATTGTACCTTGAGCTCTGCAATAAATACAAATACTGGGCCGAACAAACCAGCATGTGTTGACACACAGACAATCTTCCCATTCTAAGGAATAAGAGGTCTCCCTAGCCTAGTGCAACAAGGACACCTTACTCCACTTGGATAAACCTTCCCTCCGATCCCTTCCTCAAAGCCGAAATGTCCCCACATGTCAGGTATGTCGTCATTAGTCCCAAACGTTCCCATAAGTCACATTCGCAAGACGGCCAACGGGGAGACATCATCTTTAGTACAGCTGTAATGTCCATCCGCCTGTGTGGTATCATATACACTCTAGGCTGCACTAAGAGGGGTTCCAAAGAAGCATTGATGGGAATTAAGATACAATGATGCTAACTCTGTTGGGTTGACTGGGTAAATAAAATTTGATTTGATTTAGTCCTACTCTTTACCTTTGATTCTTGGTTAAGATGGCGACGTGAATCCAACAATGAATTAATAATTTGTAGACAAACTAGAATTGAAGCCAGACTAAGTCAGTGGCACAAAATATACATTTCCTTCACACTTTTATATTTGGTTGCATTGAGAACCAAACAAAATGCAATATTACTTTTGTAATACAGTTAATATCCTAAAGTTAAAGCTATCCTACAGACTAGGCCTAACAGCATTTATTCAACTTTAAGTTGAGTAACACATCCATGGCCACATTTTGAGCTTAGCCTATAGCAGCCTAACTATAAATGTCTTCTAATGTCTTCTAAAGTGGTGCATGTTCAAGATAGCATGCAAAGGCCGCAGGTCTGTGGAGATATTCAGAACTGCTATAATAATCTGTGCCGAGTCTCGAACAGCAACGATCACTTTCAAATCAAGTCAAATGTTATTTGTCACATATGGTGAATACAAGAGGTGTGGGACTTTACTGTGACATGCTTACTTATGAGCCATTTCCCAACAATGCAGAGTTAAAAAGTAAGAAAATGTGCAAATACATTTGAAAATGGTAACACAATAAATAACAGTAATGACGCTACAGTATATTCAAGGAGTAACGGTACTGAGTCAATGTGCAGGGTTGATGCAATATGTACATGTCAGTTGGGGTAAAAGTGACTCGGCAATCAGGATAGATAACAGTGTTGTAGCAGCAGCCTGCGTGGATAGTGTGTGTATGTGTGTGTATGGCGTCAATAAGCATGTATGTTTTGTGTGTGTGTATATGTGGGAAGCCATTTTATGAACTGTTCAGCAGTCTTATGGCTTGGGGGTTGTGCTGTTCAGGTGCCTTTTGGTCCCAGACTTGGCGCTCTTGTACTGCTTGACGTGTGGTAGCAGAGTGAATAGTTTATGACTTGGGTGGTTGGGATCTTTGACCATTTTCTGGACCTTCCTCTGTAGTGCCTTGCGTTCGAGGGCGGTGCAGTTGCCATACCAAGCTGTGATGCAGCCAGTCAAGATGCTTTCAATGGTGCAGCTGTAAAACTATGTACAGTGCCTTCAGAAAGTATTCATACCCCTTGACGTATTCCATATTTTGCTGTGTTACAGCCTGAATTCAAAATGGATTACATACTTTTTTCACCCATCTACACACAAAAGCCCATAATGACAAAGTGAAAACATGTTTTTAGACATTTTTGCAAATTAATTTGAAATACAGAAATATCTAATTTACACAAGTATTCACACCACCAAGTCAATATATGTTAGAATCACCTTTGGCACCTATTAAAACTGTGAGTCTTTCTGGGTAAGTCTCTAAGAGCTTTGCACGCGTGGATTGTACAATATTTGCTTTTTAAAATTCTTCAAGCTCTGTGAAGTTGGTTGTTAATCATTACTATTCAGTCATTTTCAAGTCTTGCCATAGATTTTCAACCCGATTTAAGTCAAAACTGTAACTCTGCCACTCAGGAACATACAATGTCATCTTGGGAGGCAACTCCCCTGTATATTTGGCCTTGTGTTTCAGGTTATTGTCCTGCTGAAAGGTGAATTTTTTCTCCCAGTGTCTGTTGGAAAGCAGACTGAACCAGGGTTTCCTCTAGGATTTTGCATGTGCTTAGCTCCATTCCGTTTTATCCCCCAAAAACTCTCTAGTTCTTGTCGATGAGAAGCATACCCATAACATGATGCTTGAAAATATGAAGAGTGGTACTCAATGATGTGTTGTATTGGATTTGTCCCAAACATTACGCTTTGTATTTATGACTTCAAGTTAATTTCTTTGCCATATTTTTTGCAGTTATACTTTACTTTATTGCAAACAGGATGCATGTTTTGGAATATTTTTTATTCTGTACAGGTTTCCTTATTTTCACTTTGTGATTTAGGTTAGTATTGTGGGTTAACTACAATGACATTGATCCAGCCGCAGTTTTCTCCTATCACAGCCATTAAACTCTGCAACTGATTAAAAGTCACCATTAGCCTCATGGTGACATCCCTGAGCAGTTTCCTTCCCCTCCAGCAACGGAGTTAGGAAGGACACCTGTAGCTTTGTAGTGACTGGGTGTATTGATACACCATCAAAACTGTAATTAATATTTTCACCATGCTCAAAGGGATATGCCAATAGGTGCCCTTCTTTGCAAGGCTTTGGAAAACCTTCCTGATCTTTGTGGATGAATCTGCGTTTGAAATTCACTGCTCGACTGGGGGATCTTACAGATAATTGTATGTGTGGGGTACAGCGATGAGTCATTCAAAAATCATGTTAAACCCTATTATTGCACACAGAGTCCATGCAACTTATTATGTGACTTGTTAAGCACATTTATACTCCTGAACTTATTTAGGCTTGCAATAACAAAAGGGTGGAATACTTTTTGACTGAAGACATTTCAGCTTTTCATTTTTAATTTAAAAAAATGTAACGTAGAAAAACATAATTGCACTTTGACAATATGGGGTATTGTGTGTAGATCAGTGACAATATGGGGTATTGTGTGTAGATCAGTGACATTATGGGGTATTGTGTGTAGATCAGTGACAATATGGGGTATTGTGTGTAGATCAGTGACAATATGGGGTATTGTGTGTAGATCAGTGACATTATGGGGTATTGTGTGTAGATCAGTGACAATATGGGGTATTATGTGTAGATCAGTGACAATATGGGGTATTGTGTGTAGATCAGTAACAATATGGGGTATTGTGTGTATATCAGTGACACAAAATCTCAATGTAATACATTCAGGATGTCACACGACAAAATGTGGAAAAAGTCAAGGGGTGTGAATACTTTCTGGCACTGTACTATGTACTTTTAATGTAGCCTAATCTCAACTGCAATCAAGGTAATTTGGTTGTGCTATTAGCACAGTGATAACATAAATGTTGTATAAATACAAAATGTCTCAACGTATTCCCATTTTAACTTTGTTGTGCTTTTAAGTGCAGTGATAACACACTAGTATTTCAACAAACTTCTGGCTGTGTTTTTGAGTGAGTGAATATAGGTTGAAACCTCATTGATTAATGTCTCAACCAAATATTACCCAGATTTCCACATTGAAAATCAGTGGGATCTCACATTTTGCAACACACATTAAGAAAAAGCATGTGGTCAAACAAAGCTTCAGATGTCATTGATCAGGTGGTAATTGGAATTTGATACACGCATTTGTACTTTTGTATCTGATCAGACTGCTTTGAACATTTTAGGCAAGCCTCGAAGCATCGGTGCTTCATCGGTGCTTCATCGGTGCTTCATCGGTGCTTCATCGGTGCTTCATCGGTGCTTCATCGGTGCTTCATCAGTGCTTCATCGGTGCTTCATCAGTGCTTCATCAGTGCTTCATCGGTGCTTCACTACTAACCAGTTTTGGGAAGTTACTCTGAAAATATAGTTTACCATGCTACCAATTACTTCACACTGGAAGAAGAAGCTACACTAAAGCTACGCTTAAGAAAAATATAGTTTACTTCAGTAAAGTTACTTTGAAAAAAGCGGTTACCTACATCGAAACTACTTCGTGATAAAGTATCATACCTAAATCTGAAATGTCATAGACTACAAGTTGCAAGACAGAACACTTTGGAGTCAGATGTCAACAGAATGTGTTATTTAGCCTGTTATTCATAAGAACTATGTTTTAAGTGAGAATTAAGCAGGTCCTATGCTGAAAAATAAAGGAAATTACTGCCTACTTCACCCATATTTCATTTAATTTTAGCCCAAAAATAGTCGTTTGTAGTTCCAGCTACACCGCTACATGGCAAAAAAAAGTAATTAACTACTGAAAACACGACCAAGATTTAAATGTAGTTCAACCGCCACCAAACTACGACAATATGTAGTTAAATTACTAGTTGAACTACATGTAGTACACTACTCCCCAACACTGCTACTAACAGCCAATTGAAATGACCAAAATTGGCTGAAATTAGCTACATTTAGGCCCCACATTTAACGGTGCAAACCAGTGAATGTGAAAGTTGTTAATTTCCATTGACAGATTTGAGAGAATTAGCCCTTGCTTATTATAACTTTGAAGATTAGATCATTTATTTTTATCATCTGTTTCATTCTTTATTCCAAAACAATTAACATTTTCCATTTCAATAAGACTTATGAGGGATTTACTAATACTGCCTATTTATCTATGGCCCTCAATGCTACCTATTTATTTCAACAGTATTGAAACATAATTGCTTACTCACACCATTTTGTTAATTTTTCATATTCGTAAATATAGAGCCATGAACAACTGAGCATGCTGTTGTTGATTTTTCTATATCATTAGTAATTAAATGCAGAATATGTAGATTAAATGCCAGGAAGCAAAACCAGCGGAACGTTAAATAATAATGAAATGAAAATAACACACCATTTTCATGGTAATTCTGTATTTAAGTCAATTTTATTTTATATAATCAACATGGCAGAGGACGAGCATGATGAATACATACAGTGCATTCGGGAAAGTACTCAAACCCCTTGACTTTTTCCACATTTTGTTACGTTACAGCCTTATTCTAAAACCTATTAAATGTTTTTTTTTTCCTGAATCAAATTACACACATAATGACACAGCAAAAACTGATATATTTGATACATTTTTGCAAAAGTAAATAAAATAAAAACAGAAATATCACATTTACATAAGTATTCAGACCCTTTGCTCAATACTTTGTTGAAGCACCTTTGGCAGAGATTACAGACTCAAGTCTTCTTGGGTATGACGCTACAAGCTTGGCACACCTGTAATTGGGGAGTTTCTCCCATTCTTCTCTGCATATCCTCTCAAGCTCTGTGGGGGGGATATGGGGAGCGTCGCTGCACATCTATTTTCAGACCTCTTTCAGGTCTCTCAGAGATGTTCGAACGGGTTCAAGTCTGGGCCCTGGCTGGGCCACTCAAGGACATTCAGAGACTTGTCCCGAAGCCACTCCTGCGTTGTCTTTGCTGTGTGCTAAGGATTGCTGTCTTATTGGAAGGTGAACCTTCGCTCTAGTCTGAGGTCCTGAGCTCTCTGAAGCAGGTTTTCATCAAGGATCTCTCTGTACTTTGCTCCGTTCATCTTTTCCTTAATCCTGAGAAGTCTCCCAGTCTATGCCACTGAAAAACATCCCTACAGCATGATGCTGCCACCACCATGCTTCATCGTGGGGATGGTGCCAGGTTTCCTCCAGATGTGACGCTTGGCATTCAGGCCAAAGAGTTCAATCTTGGTTTCATCAGACCAGAGAATCTTGTTGCTCATGGTCTGAGAGTCATTTAGGTGTCTTTTGACAAACTCCAAGCAGGCAGTCATGTGTCTTTTACTGAGGAGTGGCTTCCGTCTGGCCATCCTGATTCATGGAGTGCTGCAGAGATGGTTGTCCTTCTGGAAGGTTCTCCCATCTCCACAGAGGAACTCTGGAGCTCTGTCAGAGTGACCATCGGGTTCTTGGTCACCTCAGTGACCAAGGCCCTTCTCCCAGATTGTTCAGTTTGGCCAGACGGCCAGCTCTAGGAAGAGTCTTAGTGGTTCCAAACTTCTTCCATTCAAGAATGATGGAGGCCACTGTGTTTTGGGGGACCTTCAATGCTGCAGGAACCCTTTTGGTACCCTTCCCCAGATCTGTGCCTCAACACAATACTGTCTCGGAGCTCTACGAACAATTCCTTCGACCTCGTGGCTTGGTTTTTGCACTGACATGCAGTGTCAACTGTGGGACCTTATATAGACAGGCGTGTGCCTTTCTGAATCGTGTCCAATCAATTGAATTTACCACAGGTGGACTCCAATCAAGTTGTAGAAACATCTCAAGGATGTCAGCTCAATTTCGATGTCTCATAGCAAAGGGTCTGAATAAGTTTTCACTTTGTCATTATGGGGTTTTATGTGTAGATCGGGATTGTTTTTTATATAATCCATTTTAGGATAAGGCTGTAACGTAACAAAATGTGGAAAAAGTCAAGGGGTCTGAATAATTTCTGAATGCACTGTACATTAAAAAAGACTGTAGAAAACCTCTTTCCTGTTCTTAAGGTCTTTCTCCCTCTCTCCCGCTCTCTCTCTCATTCTCTTTTTTTGTGTGTCGCTATTTTTGCTAAGGTAAGATGACAGCAGAGAAGACAACATCCAGTGACCAAAAAAAATGTAAATAGTGCAAACTGCAGTTTGTCCACAATTTCCTCCTCTGGAGTCCGATGGCAATTGCTCAGCTATGAATATAGATATATTTCCTGTCACAAGCAATGGCTGTGTGGTATTTTTTTTCAAAAGCAGTAAATTGAATTTTCAGATAAGATTAAAGTGCAGGTGATTTTTTTGCAGTTCAGGAAGAGGCTGCATTGCAGAGGTGTTGAACATGTACGTGTGAGAAATCAGTGGCCTGTGCATATCTTTACATTCAGGTTCAATTCCCTCCTCAGCCTCGACCTTGACTGTAAATGCCCAGACTACCCAGTCTTGAGTAGAAACACATTTTCACCATTACAGCTTGCGGGACGGCTTAGTTTTCTTCCTTCTAAAGGTAGACTCTAAATGAGGCATTGCCGCAGTCCACCCACTGTATGTGCTTGGAAGCATGTCCACTGCGAAACAAGCATTGCCGAGGCTTGTCCTAAAAGTAAACATGGCAAGTGTTTGTTTTTTAATCAAAACCACATTTCCACATGTGAATGCCCAACCGTAACTCGGGATAGCTTTGCCACTGTAAGTTGGGCTATCTGATGTTGGACCAGGCTGGACCTTGGCTCTCCATGCTTCATTTTAAACCCCATAACAGTTTTGCAGGACACAGAAACATCTGTACATGTCTTCCATATAATGATAATTAAATGGAGCCAGTGTCTCAGCTATAAGGTTATAGGTGTCCTCTGAACAATGTGCATGTTTGGTGAGTCAGAGCTGTGGTCCACTGCCGACATTGAGCCCCTGTCTGTACGGCTGACAAGACTAGTAGGGCAGGACAGAGGCAGCCTTCGTTCCAACCTCCACTCCACTGCACTGCACTTATACCTCCTTAGCTCTATTCATGTGCTAATGACAACCCCCGCACGCCGCCCAGTTACTGATCCTATTCAGCCGCTGTGTCCAGCTCTGCTCCAGTGTCCCCAATCAGACCACTTCGGATCCCCCCAGGGGGATGTCTGTTCTGCATTGGGTTCAGGGGTCGAGTGCATTTCCCCACTTTCTACCCCCTCTCTCACGTTGATTACCCAGAAGGGTCCAAGGCTCCATGACACCAACCGGACGTGAGATGAATTTCAGCCTAATTAATGAGGACGGACTCATCTGGGTCGGGTTATTGTTTATAAACCTCTCAGTATATCCCTCTCCCTCTCCCTCCCCCTCTCTCTTTCTCTATCAAATGTTTTCTCTCTCTCTCTCTACTCCCTCTCCCTCCCCTCTCTCTTTCTCTCTCAAATGTTCCCTCTCTCTACTCTCTCTCCCTCTCCGCTATCTCCTTCTCTCTCAAATGTTCTCTCTCTCTCCCTCTCTAATCTCTCTCCCTCCCCCCTCTCTCAAATGTTTTTTTTCTCTCTCTACTCTCTCTCTCCCCCGTCTCTCTTTCTTTCTCGGTCTCTCTCAATAATGAGTAATGTGTCATATGTGGCTGAGGGGGTCATCTATAAATAACACCCAGCGGTATGTTAATTTACAGAGCAAGGAGGGTGTCTGGTGTGTCTTACTGGACAGATGGATGAGCAGTCTGACTGTGACTGTAACTGTCCGTGTCTGTCGTTGTAGTTTGTATGGGGCCGATCTGTGGGGTGTAATGTTGTCACTCAAGTTTTGTGAATACACACACACATTCTATAATAACATACTGGTTCACACATGCCATGAGGCAGATGTTCACAGGGTATACAGTTGAAGTCGGAAGGTTACATACACCATAGCCAAATATATTTAAACTCAGTTTTTCACAATTCCTGACATTTAATCCTCGTAAAAAAAAATCCCTGTCTTAGGTCAGTTAGGATGACCACTTTATTTTAAGAATGTGAAACATCAGAATAATAGTAGAGAGAATTATTTATTTCAGCTTTTATTTATTTAATCACATTCCCAGTGGGTCAGAAGTTTACATACACTCAATTAGTATTTGGTAGCATTGCCTTTAAATTGTTTAACTTGGGTCAAATGTTTCTGGTAGCCTTTCACAAGCTTCCCACAATAAGTCTCTGGCCCATTCCTCCTGACAGAGCTGGTGTAACTGAGTCACGTTTGTAGGCCTCCTTGCTTTAACTTCCTGACTGATAGATAGTGGATATAGATACTTTTGTACCTGTTTCCTCCAGCATCTTCACAAGTTCCTTTGCTGTTGATCTGGGAATGATTTGCACTTTTCGCACCAAAGTACGTTCATCTCTAGGAGACGCATCTCCTTCCTGAGCGATATGACGGCTGCATGGTCCCATGGTGATTATACTTGCGTGCTATTGTTTGTACAGACGAACGTGGTACCTTCAGGTCTTTTGGAAATTGCTCCCAAGGATGAACCAGACATTTTTTTCTGAGGTCTTGGCTGATTTCTTTTCCCATGATGTCAAGCAAAGATGCACTGAGTTTGAAGGTAGACCTTGAAATACATCCACAGGTACACCTCCAATTGACTCAAATTATGTCAATTAGCAAATGATGTCAATCAGAAGCTTCTAAAGCCATTACATATTTTTCTGGAATTTTCCAAGCTGTTTAAAAGCACAGTCAACTTAGTGTATGTAAACTTCTGACCAACAGGAATTGTGATACATTGAATTATAAGTGAAATAATCTGTCTGTAAACAATTGTTGGAAAAATTACTAGGGTCTAGGACTAACCCTAACCCTAACCCTAATGACTTGTCCTAACCGACTTGCCAAAACTATAGTCTGTTAACAAGAAATTTGTGGAGTGGTTGAAAAATGAGGTTTAATGACTCGAACCAAAGTGTATGTCAATTTCCGACTTCAACTGTATGATATTGATACCACAGCTGTTGTACTTCTACACATTGGATGAGTTCCACGTATGACACAGCCGGAAAAGGGTCAGAGTTGACATTATGAACCCCAGTAGACAGTAACCAATGGACGTTATTGCGGTGCCACTGTGTTTCATTTGACAGCTGTATGAATACTGTAGCTTGTTGTGAGAAATTGGCTACTATGACAGCCCATTCAAGCAATTTACTACCTATGTGTGGATTGGAAGCAGATAATCTCTTATTTGTCAAATGACATATAATTCCCCACTCAACATTCCAGAACATCCAAGGAACCAAATATGCTAGCTGGGATGCCTTTATATCCATGACGTGGAGTGTGCAATTGCAAACTTGGGGAAAATGTGACAAATGTTGTGCTGTTGGTAATGAGGTGGCCTGCTGTGGTAACACTCTGCAGTGGACACACACACACACACACACACACACACACACACACACACACACACACACACACACACACACACACACACACACACACACACACAGTGTGTAGTGTGTTCAGGTGGCCCTGGTACTACTCAAACAGAGAGGAAATGGAGCGTTGATGAAAAAAGAAGGAAACCATTTAAATTGACCATGACCTTGAATGCGTGTGTGTGTTCAATGTGTTTGTAAGAACGTGTGTTTATGTAAGTCTGTGTGTGTGTGTGTGTGTGTGTGTGTGTGTGTGTGTGTGTGTGTGTGTGTGTGTGTGTGTGTGTGTGTGTGTGTGTGTGTGTGTGTGTGTGTGTGTGTGTGTCTGTGTGCGTGTGCGTGTGTGTGCCTGACATGTTTGTACCGTATAAAGGAAACCACTTTGCCACTGTATGTGCTGGGGATTTTCATTACACAGCCAGCCTGACAGCTTTAACCTGCCAGTCAAGCTTGGTCATTTAACATCTTCCAAAATTCAGTGAAAGTAAACATGTAACCATTTTTAGCATTTTTTTCCGGTTTGAGTTGATCTCTACTGTTTACTGTCCCTTCACTCTTTTTAATCCTCAATTTCATTTCAAAACCATTGAGAATGAGCTTTCTCAACAACAAGTCTGTTAAAAACTTGAAATTGAACCACTTTATATCTGTCTGCTTGTCTCTCAAAATGCTTTAGATGTATGTGAAACATTTATCATTTAAAAGCAAATCAATCAAAATATCTTAAGTTACAGTTGTGACTGAAATTGAACGTTTGAAGCTGCAATATGCAAAACACAACTTCTTTTGACACATTTGCTGCAAATATGATGATCAAATGTGTGATGCACTGTACTGTATGTACGAACTCTGTTGTATTGGAAGGGAAAAAATGCTGATGTGTGTTCTTTTCAACATGATCAAGTACCCTCAGACCTCAAAGCAGGTGTTTAGTCATTGCAGCTGTTTCCTGTATTTGTAATATTTTATTCCTCGCTTAAATGAACGGAAGAAATTAGGGGTAGAGTGTGGCGAGGCGAAGAATATAAGGAAGTGGGGGAAAGCGAGAGAGCAGAGGCTTCTCCAGGAAAACATTCCTATGGATCTTTCTTATAAAAATGTATCGTAACATACAGTACATGTTTCTCTGTCCTTTAGAGATCAATATTTCATGTAACTTCATTTTTTTAAGTTATTATTTATTAGAAAATAATCATGTCAGATTTACACAGTACATTTCTATGGAACACATTCTATATTTTGCCCCAATTAATACGCTTCTAGTCATGCTCACTCAGCCACTAACACATGAGATCCAGAGGACTGTGACACTGACACATTAACACTGCAGGACAAAAGCCAGCTGCAAGCTACACCAGACAAAGCCTCAGCCTGAGTAAGGAGAATTCATTTGGGAAGTGGTGACTATGCAACGCTCTTTGTTGTCCACCCTATATTTATTTGTCCTTCTTCAAGAAATTATTCTCTCACCAGATTCACTCACAAGGATTTAGGCCGTAGCAGATGTGAATTCTGCTTTTCTATACTGTCAAAGACAGCGAGCTAAAACCTCGTAAGGGAAAAGTCCATGCGGCTGACACCAAAAGTCCATGCAGCAGCACTACCCCCCCCCCCATGGTTTCCCTGGACTTGGTACAGTCCATTTAAAAAGGTGCTTGTCATCTCCCTGTGCTCTGTGTCCTTTCAGCAGTCAGCTGCAGGGAGCACATTTCACAGAGGGAGTGCCTGCTCTCTCTCTCTCTCTCTCTCTCTCATAGACACACTCTTTCTATTCCTCTCTCTGTTCCTCTCTCTCTCTCTCACACACACACACACACACACACTCTCTATCTCATTCTGTTAAAGAACTCTCTCTCTCACTCACTCACACACACACACACAGTCACACTCGCACATGCACCACAGAGGATAACAGTTACACAGAACATTTGAGGAAAAGGACACACTGCTTCTGAAGGATTTTACTCACAGTTTTTAATAGTCTAGTAAAGCAGTGCGGAGGAATACAACCGAAAACACGATACAGTTTCATTTTGTTCCTGGACATGGTCAACTTGACAACAGCATGACACCCTCCTGTTTGGATTCCCTCCTCAGGCCAAAATCCTGAAAATGATGGATGACGACAAGCAGCTGGCCCAGAGGATCGAAGGAGCAGTCCAGTCGGCCAGCCAGGAGGTGACCAACCTGCGCTCTGAGCTGACGGCCACCAGCCGCAGGCTGGCCGAGCTGGGGGCCGCAGACCGGGAGCGTGACCCCCCAATAGAGAATCACCACCAACAACACATCCGCCACCACCACCACCACCACCACCATGGTAACAGAGACGGACCGAGAGAGAGTGTGTGAGAGAAGGAAGAGAATGAGTGTGTGTGTGTAATTGTCTCATGTGTATGCTGCTTCACGTGTGTGTGTTTGTGTGTGTGTGTGTGTGCTTATGTGCTTATATGGGTGAAAAAGCCTTGACTCGCAGTTTAAGAGAGAGTGTCTGTGCCTTTGAGGATTTATAGTATGTGTGTGTAATGTTGGTGTTTGAGGGGGAGAAGGAAGGGGTGACAGTTGGCTACAAATGGGATGGACCAGAGAGAGGAGCGGGGGTCCATCCACTGTTTGATGTCCACTCACATCTCCCTCTGTGCTTCAGTAGGTCCCCTCAGTGTTAAATAATTAACCCCTCCATTTGAACCCTGGAGAGCAGGAGTGGTGCACTTTGGAGGGGTAGTGGTGGCACTCTAACTGGTTCAATACATTCCCCAAGCTTGGCAATGGATCTCTCACTCTGGTGCAAGGGGGGGGAGGGTTGCTGAGGGTTATTGTTTCCAAGTACTGTTTGAATGGCTGCCCATGCTGCAGAATGTGTGTATGTTTGCCCTATCTTGGCTTTGTTTACGGTGTGGCTGTGTTGAGAGCATGTGGGTGCGTTGCTATGTCCCATCCACCCCTCGAACACACACGCTCCTGCTGTTTCCTTGCCTGGAAGCTACAGTAGCAATGAACTCTCCCTGAAGGAATATGTTCTGTAGGTCAGACTTTCCACTCGCAGTCACAGCCAGTTCCCAAAATCTCAGTGAACTGAAAGACAAAGTCTGTTACATGGTGAAAAATTTGTCTTCATTGTCCTGCATTAATATTTTGGCTATTCAATGGAACAAGTCTTTATTTTTCATTGCCTGAAGTTTTGATCAAAGTTTACTCACCGTGTGTGTGTGTGTGTGTGTGTGTGTGTGTGTTTGTGAGTGTGTGTGTGTGTGTGTGTGTGTGTGTGTGTGTGTGTGTGTGTGTGTGTGTGTGTGTGTGTGTGTGTGTGTGTGTGTGTGTGTGTGTGTGTGTGTGTGTGTGTGTGTGTGTGTGTGTGTGTGTATGTGTGTGTGTGTACACTCTGGCAGTGGCGAGGCACACACCCGTTGACACAGACTCCTCTGCGCCAGCCTGGAATGCTTTAGTCGTGTGTCAGCATTGTTTTGAATGGACTCTGCTGTCACTTTGTTATTCAGTTATTTCTGCCAGCTCGTGTGTGAGGTGGATCTGTGTGTGTGGGAGGGAGAGGATTACATGCGTGTGTGTCTGTGAGTGTGTGTGTGTGTTTGTGAGTGTGTGTGTGTGTGTGTGTGTGTGTGTGTGTGTGTGTGTGTGTGTGTGTGTGTGTGTGTGTGTGTGTGTGTGTGTGTGTGTGTGTGTGTGTGTGTGTGTGTGTGTGTGTGTGTTAGTGGGAGAAAGGTGCCTCTGAAAGTGACAACAAGCATTCCGCCAGGCGAGTTTAAATGGTGATGTCACCCTCCCTCATAGAGGCCTCGCCATAGAAATGGACTCCAATTGACTTGAATGGGAATGTCTCTTCACTGCTCAGCTGAGAGACCACAAGCATGCTCATTTATTAAACAGAAATATGATTACTGGGGATTTTACTCACAATTAAACAATACATTTCGGAATTCCTGTTAAAATCTTGTATAGTAGTTTAAAACGTCTCCATGTGCAGGACAATTAAATGGTTTTAGTTAATTTGATTGAGTATTACTGTTGAAGGGGGTGATAGTATTGTGTACATGGACTGGTGTCTCTGTATCTTAACTCTTCCCTCTCTTGTTCTCCTCCATTCTTCCTATAATCCTCTCTTCCCAGCCTGAGTTATGAACATTGGTTGGTGAGTTGTGTAAAAAGAACAATGCCAGGGGGTTTAATTCATCACTAGTTATCGCAGTGGGGAAGGAAGTGTGTCGGGGAGACTGTTGGTTCACTGTGACAGCCCTGCTAGCCGGCTAGCGCCTGGGGATTCACTACTGCACACTGCCACCTTTGCATGGGTCCTCCAATTCCATACACATACAGTATCATACAAATGTGGATATTCTATGCCGAACAACGGTGAGTGTAGTGATACATATAATGAACCTGGAATCATAAGGACCTAATCAAATCAAATGTATTTATATAGCCCTTCTTACATCAGCTGATATATCAAAGTGCTGTACAGAAACTCAGCCTAAAACCCCAAACAGCAAGCAATGCAGGTGTAGAAGCATGGTTGCTCTGAAAAACTCCCTAGAAAGGCCAAAACCAGGCTATGAGGGGTGGCCAGTCCTCTTCTGGCTGTGCCGGGTGGAGATTATAACAGAACATGGCCAAGATGTTCAAATGTTCATAAATGACCAGCATGGTCAAATAATAATAATCAAAGTAGTTGTCGAGGGTGCAACAAGTCAGCACCTCAGGAGTAAATGTCAGTTGGCTTTTCATAGCCGATCATTGAGAGAATCTCTACCGCTCCTGCTCTCCTGAGTGTTGAAAACACCAGGTCTGGGACAGGTAGCACATCCGGTGAACAGGTCAGGGTTCTATAGCCGCAGGCAGAACAGTTGAAACTGGAGCAGCAGCACAGCCAGGTGGACTGGGGACAGCAAGGAGTCATCATGCCAGGTAGTCCTGGGGCATGGTCCGAGGACTCAGGTCCACTGAGAGAGAGAATGAAAGAAAGAGAGAAAGAGAGAATTAGAGAGAGCATACTTAAATTCACACAGGACACCGGATAAGACAGGAGAAATACTCCAGATATAAAAGACTGACCCTAGCCCCCCGACACATAAACTACTGCAGCATAAATACTGGAGGCTGAGACAGGAGGGGTCAGGAGACATTGTGGCCCCATCCGATGATACCCCGGACAGGGCCAAACGGGCAGGATATAACCCCACCTACTTTGCCAGATCACAGCCCCCACACCACTAGAGGGATAACTTCAACCACCAACTTACCATCCTGAGACAAGGCCGAGTATAGCCCACAAAGTTCTCCGCCACGGTACAACCCAAGGGGGAGCGCCAACCCAACCTAATATATGTTAAGATCTGTATGTATATTTGCACAAACAAGCACGCACGCACACACACACACACACACACACACACACACACACACACACACACACACACACACACACACACACACACACACACACTCACTCACTCACTCACTCACTCACTCACTCACTCACTCACTCACTCACTCACTCACTCACTCACTCACTCACTCACTCACTCACTCACACACCCTGGGGGGGGGGGGTTGCCTCCCTCAAGACGTCATTGGACTAATTTGGGTCGGCTGCCTGGCTGCTTAGTAGCTGGAAGAGCATTCACGGGCACCTTGCCCTGGTTCACTATACTCTGCCTCGCCTGCTCTCTGAAATACCTGCTGGAGGTTCTCTGGGGTGCTATAAAATAAAAATATATAGAACTCCTGCACACATGATTGTACCTAAACTTCTTGTCAAAGTTTCTTTCAGAAACGTTTCTCAGAACTTCGGTGTATGTCTGCCTTGATTGTAGCTTTTCAAGCGTTTTCAAGCATGGCATTTTTGACTAAACCCCCCGAATAAATGCGGACTGAATAAATATTCACTCGACCGTATGACACCATCTCAGTGTTGTTCGAGCCTTTGCTCTGATAGGCTGTGACGATGGACTTCCTTGTGATTCATAGCCAGCCTGCTTTGAAAAAATATCTTGCCAACTATTTCTTAATGTGAATCGGAACTCATTAAATACTTGTACATGTTGCCACGGCAATTAGTCATCTTGAGGAACGGAGTAGAGCATATCTTGAAGATAAATAAAGAAACAGTGCAAAGACATTTTCATCTTCCTAGAAGGTGATCAAAGCAGAATCAGGCCTATTAAATCATTTAGTGTAGAGCAGTGGGTGTCTCTGTAGAGGATCAATGGTGGATGCTAATGCTAATACTATAGAGCTGCTATTCTGCTCACGAAAAGGCTTTCTTTTCATTGTTCATTGGTTATTTAACATGATTCTAATGATAGCTGGCCCCGCTGTGCTTAGTGAAACATGAAGCGTAGGCAGCAACAGGCTATAGGAAATTTAGTGAATAAAGTCATTGTAATTGCTAACGGTGTTAGCATTAGATGCTATAATGTAATTAACCTGACAGATACATCAGAGGGAGAAGGGTGATTGGTTGAAAGAGGTTTTAATTGGTTGTTGCTTGACTGACTGTGCAGCTTGTTTGACGTCTTCTTACCTTTCATACTCTAAAGCACACATACGCATGCACACACACACACACACACGCACGCACACGCACACACACACACATGTACACACACGCACACACCAATATTGGTGTCCAGTAGCGTTGGCTAACATGCTGTTTCACTGAGATTATGTTGCTCTCTGAGTAAGTGTGATTTCTATGCGAGTACAGAGCACCGCTATTCACAGCAGGGCTTCATTCTGTGAAAAGCAACACATCCTGGAGAGAGTCCACAGCATAAACATTGAGGAGTGGAGATGTCTATTTTGTTCTTTTGTGCACCTGTGTACACATTTATAAGTAATAGAATCTGCCATCCCTCTATAGGTGTATAATTAAGCAATAAGACACGAGGGGGTGTTGTATATGGCCAATATATAGGACGATGCAACGTGGAGTGCCTGGATACAGCCGTTAGTTGGCCATATACCACAAACCCCAGAGGAGCCGTATTGCTATTATAAACTGGTTATAATTAAAACAGTAAAAATACATTTACTCATGGTACAGTATACGGTCTGATATACCATGGCTTTCAGCCAATCAGTATTCAGGGCTTGAACTACCCAGTTTATAATAAACAGTATATACTCAATGGAATACATAGTAACTACATGTCTTTATACGCTGGCGCTCGTTATCTTGAAAAATATTTTAACACATTCCAGACAAGGATGCATCCCCATCGAAAAAAGTCATTTGGAATGAGGCTTTTAAATCCTGCCTCTTTCAAAACGTCAGATAGTTTTTCTCCACCACTCTGGAATCCTCTTCAATTGCAAATGCAATTTTTGAAATGTCTTTTGTCACAGCTGGTTTAAATGTCAGCAGTATTTCCTATTGAGGGGACTATGTTTGCATCGAATGAGTTAGAGACACACATTAACTGGCAACAGTGATGTCTGGAAAGTATTTTTAAAACATTATTACAACCGTAAACTCAGATTCTCTAATGTACTTGATGATTTTACTCATTCAGTACTTAATACAGAATATGCTACGGTTTTGTAACTGTACAGTTCACATCCGTATCCATGTCTTTTACACTGGTAAATTATAGACATTGTATTTAAAATCAGGAAACATGTTATTTTTACACATTTTTAGGACCTCATCATTAGTTGACCTTTAATGTTTAACTGGCGCTGTGAAAACAGGTGCTCGTCAGTTCAGCACTGTAGTACGCACAGCATTTTCCTCATAGGTATTGACTGCAGCAGAGAGAATGAGGCCGGGATGAACTGGGACCAGAAATTGGCCAAGGCATTTCGAACACACTGGCCCATTCCTTCCCTTGAGACCCCAACACTGGCCCATTCCTTCCCTTGAGACCCCAACACTGGCCCATTCCTTCCCTTGAGACCCCAACACTGGCCCATTCCTTCCCTTGAGACCCCAACACTGGCCCATTCCTTCCCTTGAGACCCCAACACTGGCCCATTCCTTCCCTTGATACCCCAACACTGGCCCGTTCCTTCCCTTGAGACCCCAACTCTGGCCCATTCCTTCCCTTGAGACCCCAACACTGGCCCATTCCTTCCCTTGAGACCCCAACACTGGCCCATTCCTTCCCTTGAGACCCCAACACTGGCCCGTTCCTTCCCTTGATACCCCAACACTGGCCCATTCCTTCTCTTGATACCCCAACACTGGCCCGTTCCTTCCCTTGAGACCCCAACACTGGCCCATTCCTTCCCTTGAGACCCCAACACTGGCCCATTCCTTCCCTTGAGACCCCAACACTGGCCTGTTCCTTCCCTTGAGGCCCCAACACTGGCCCATTCCTTCCCTTGAGGCCCCAACACTGGCCCATTCCTTCCCTTGAGACCCCAACACTGGCCCATTCCTTCCCTTGAGGCCCCAACACTGGCCCATTCCTTCCCTTGAGGCCCCAACACTGGCCCATTCCTTCCCTTGAGGCCCCAACAATGGCCCATTTGTTTTCTAGAGGCCACTATTATTAGCCAAATAATAATACTTTCTTGAGCCTCCCGGTTGGCGCAGTGGTTAAGGGCGCTGGGGTGACGCACAATTGGCCTAGCGTCGTCCGGGTTAGGGAGGGCTTGGTCGGTAGGGATGTCCTTGTCTCATCGCGCACCAGCGACTCCTGTGGCGGGATGGGAGCAGTGTGCGCTAACCAAGGTTGCCAGGTACACGGTGTTCCCTCCGGCACATTGGTGCGGCTGGCTTCCGGGTTGGATGTGCGCTGTGTTAAGAAGCAGTGCGGCTGGTTGGGTTGTGTACCGGAGGACGCATGACTTTCAACCTTCGTCTCTCCCGAGCCCATACGGGAGTTGTAGCGATGAGACAAGATAGTAGCTACTATCAAAAACCCCAATTTAGACCGGCCCACTGGACTAAAATTTGGCCAGCCTATCTGGCATTTAACTAAACTGCCCTATGGCCTTTGGAACGAGCGTGGCTTTATCACAGTCTTATCAGAGTTAGGTGCAGAATGCCACAGTTGATACCAGGCACAGGTTTGGCCATGACGCCCATCTGAACTTTGAGAGTATGATAAAGCACTATATATATTTGATTATTTATTGTTAATAGTCCAGCACTGTCAATATGTAAGAGGATGTTCAACTACACTACTCTAGGGGAGCTGTTGTCTGCTGGCAATCTTTGTGCTTGATTGGCTCCAACGTTTCCGGAGCTGCATGAAAGCAATGATGTAGCTGGCGTTTGTATATTTTATTGTACTACCTACTGTATATTGAAGAAGCTCCTGTTCAAAAAGCACAGACTCAAATTAGTTCCGGTATTGATGAAGTTTGGATGTTTTTGGCTAAATAGTTGCTGATGAATTTAATGACTGTGACTTGTGACTTGCACAGGACATTTATATTGTCCTCTTTAGGTTTCAACATTTTATGGTGCGTTTTATAGCCATTTACTTTAAACTGGTATAAACCAGATGGAGGCTCACAAAAAATAGTCCTCAACAGCTCTATTGAAAATGCAAGAACTGTAAATGTCTGATAGCTACTGCGTTATAACTCTCCTGATGCTGACTGCATTATAACTCTCCTGATGCTGACTGCATTATAACTCTCCTGATGCTGACTGCATTATAACTCCTGATGCTGACTGCATTATAACTCTCCTGATGCTGACTGTATTATAACTCCTGATGCTGACTGCATTATAACTCTCCTGATGCTGACTGCATTATAACTCTCCTGATGCTGACTGCATTATAACTCTCCTGATGCTGACTGCATTATAACTCTCCTGATGCTGACTGCGTTATAACTCCCCTGATGCTGACTGCATTATAACTCCTGATGCTGACTGCATTATAACTCTCCTGATGCTGACTGCATTATAACTCTCCTGATGCTGATTACATTATAACTCTCCTGATGCTGACTGCATTATAACTCCCGATGCTGACTGCATTATAACTCTCCTGATGCTGACTGCATTATAACTCTCCTGATGCTGACTGCATTATAACTCTCCTGATGCTGACTGCATTATAACTCTCCTGATGCTGACTGCATTATAACTCTCCTGATGCTGACTGCATTATAACTCCTGATGCTGACTGCATTATAACTCTCCTGATGCTGACTGCATTATAACTCTCCTGATGCTGACTGCATTATAACTCCTGATGCTGACTGCATTATAACTCTCCTGATGCTGACTGTATTATAACTCCTGATGCTGACTGCATTATAACTCTCCTGATGCTGACTGCATTATAACTCTCCTGATGCTGACTGCATTATAACTCTCCTGATGCTGACTGCATTATAACTCTCCTGATGCTGACTGCGTTATAACTCCCCTGATGCTGACTGCATTATAACTCCTGATGCTGACTGCATTATAACTCTCCTGATGCTGACTGCATTATAACTCTCCTGATGCTGATTACATTATAACTCTCTTGATGCTGACTGCATTATAACTCCCGATGCTGACTGCATTATAACTCTCCTGATGCTGACTGCATTATAACTCTCCTGATGCTGACTGCATTATAACTCTCCTGATGCTGACTGCATTTATGCTCTCCTGATGCTGACTGCATTATAACTCTCCTGATGCTGACTGCATTATAACTCCTGATGCTGACTGCATTATAACTCTCCTGATGTTGACTGCATTATAACTCTCCTGATGCTGACTGCATTATAACTCTCCTGATGCTGACTGCGTTACAACTCTCCTGATGCTGACTGCATTATAACTCTCTTGATGTTGACTGCATTATAACTCTCCTTATGCTGACTGCATTATAACTCCTGATGCTGACTGCATTATAACTCTCCTGATGCTGACTGCATTATAACTCTCCTGATGCTGACTGCATTATAACTCTCCTGATGCTGACTGCATTAGAACTCCTGATGCTGACTGCATTATAACTCCTGATGCTGACTGCATTATAACTCTCTTGATGTTGACTGCATTATAACTCTCCTGATGCTGACTGCATTATAGCTCTCCTGATGCTGATTGCATTATAACTCTCCTGATGCTGACTGCATTATAACTCCCGATGCTGACTGCATTATAACTCCTGATGCTGACTGCATTATAACTCTCCTGATGCTGACTGCATTATAACTCTCCTGATGCTGACTGCATTATAACTCTCCTGATGCTGACTGCATTATAACTCCTGATGCTGACTGCATTATAACTCTCTTGATGTTGACTGCATTATAACTCTCCTGATGCTGACTGCATTATAACTCTCCTGATGTTGACTGCATTATAACTCTCCTGATGCTGACTGCATTATAACTCTCCTGATGCTGACTGCATTATAACTCTCCTGATGCTGACTGCATTATAACTCTCCTGATGCTGACTGCATTATAACTCCTGATGCTGACTGCATTATAACTCTCTTGATGTTGACTGCATTATAACTCTCCTGATGCTGACTGCATTATAACTCTCCTGATGTTGACTGCATTATAACTCTCCTGATGCTGACTGCATTATAACTCTCCTGATGCTGACTGTATTATAACTCGCCTGATGCTGACTGTATTATAACTCCTGATGCTGACTGCATTATAACTCTCCTGATGCTGACTGCATTATAACTCTCCTGATGCTGACTGCATTATAACTCTCCTGATGCTGACTGCATTATAACTCTCCTGATGCTGACTGCATTATAACTCTCCTGATGCTGACTGCATTATAACTCTCCTGATGCTGACTGTATTATAACTCGCCTGATGCTGACTGTATTATAACTCTCCTGATGCTGACTGTATTATAACTCTCCTGATGTTGACTGCATTATAACTCTCCTGATGCTGACTGCATTATAACTCTCCTGATGCTGACTGCATTATAACTCTCCTGATGCTGACTGCATTATAACTCCTGATGCTGACTGCATTATAACTCTCCTGATGCTGACTGCATTATAACTCTCCTGATGCTGACTGTATTATAACTCTCCTGATGCTGACTGCATTATAACTCCTGATGCTGACTGCATTATAACTCTCTTGATGTTGACTGCATTATAACTCTCCTGATGCTGACTGCATTATAACTCTCCTGATGTTGACTGCATTATAACTCTCCTGATGCTGACTGCATTATAACTCTCCTGATGCTGACTGCATTATAACTCTCCTGATGCTGACTGCATTATAACTCTCCTGATGCTGACTGCATTATAACTCCTGATGCTGACTGCATTATAACTCTCCTGATGCTGACTGCATTATAACTCTCCTGATGCTGACTGCATTATAACTCTCCTGATGCTGACTGCATTATAACTCTCCTGATGCTGACTGTATTAACATACATTACATAATCAACCTAAAGAGGAAATGATTACCTATCGGAAATTGTGTTTCAATGGAACGGTCCAAAATAGTAGGATTAAAAGCATTAGAAAATATATGTTGATTATGTTTTTACTTGCATGAGAATCTTCATTTACATTTTAAGGTAAGCTTGTGTATGGGTGTATGCGAAGCAAATGCTTGGTTATTGAGTGTGTACATTGCTCTGTGTGACACATCCAGTAATTCTCCGCATACCCAATCCATGGATTATTGAGTAGGACTGGAGAAAGTGCCCAATCACCAGAAGGCCATGCCACACCTGCAGTGGGTTCATTAGACAACCAATCACAGCGGGGTGATCACACGCATGTGGGTAACACACACACACACACACACACACACACACACACACACACACACACACACACACACACACACACACACACACACACACACACACACACACACACACACACACACACACACACACACATCTGCCCACCCTTCTCTGACATGTGTTGTGGTTTTGTTACAGTGTATTCAGAGACGGTATTTGAGGGGCTTCAGTGAGTAAAGGTCCTCCAGGTCTCAGATGTTTTGAGTTGGTTATATTAACATATTATTTACGTTAATGAGGCCCAGAGGTCTCCAGTGTGTCGATTGGCCCTCTGTCCTTCAGCTGTCGGATGTAACAGCTGATCACTGATGGCTTTCTCCTAGTCCGGGACAGATGGCCTTTGCGCAGTCCGCCTGTGCTCGGTAATCAGTGATATTGTTGCACATATTCCGCTGCCATTAACTGCAACTGCCTAGCGGGGGGGAGAGAGGAGAGGAACGCCCTGTTCTAAAACAATTCTATGGCAAGAAATGTGAGTGCAAATTCCCTCACTAAGTGAAAAGTCCCTTTATTTCCTGGAGAAAGTAGCTTGAAGGAGGATGGCACTGTTAGGCTATGCTATCACTCAACGGACCATGTTTTTCCCAACTGTATCCTCGGCTAAACGACTGGCAACAAATCATTAAAACCCTCATTCATTTGATGAAAGGATTAATTCATTGTAAATAATTGCTCTGATTAAAACAATAAGCTTCTACATTAATTCTTAGATAGCAAACATCTTTAAATGGAGGCTAATGGCCTGGCCAAAAATCTTCAATTACCCTCCTAGTCTTTATTAACTTCATGATCACCAATCTAAAAGGGCTTGAAACAGCTTTAAGAGACAAGGAAAGGGGACAAGGAAAGAGGACAGGATGTTATTTAGGGCTATATCAGGACAGCACCAATTGAATGCTATTGCTTCTGCACCATAAGACTCTCCTAAAGAAGCTACTCATAGCAAGAGAATGGGCATTACTGAAATAATGGGCTGAGATGGGAGATATAGAGAAGCGTGTGGCAGCCAACCCCCCAGTGTTTTGGGAATGATGTGAGCTGATGGTGTGTGTGTCTGCTGCAGGGCTGGGGATATTGTCACCACAGCAATTATTCAAGATGAGGTGCAGGGAGAAGATCTCCTGTGGCAGCGGGCCGATGATGAAATGGCATTTTCCTCTGTTCCATTCTCATTTCTGGGGCAGTTGCTTAACGGATGTGATTTCTGTCTATGTCCTTCTGCTCACTGAGGTCTCTGGGTGGAACAGGACATTTGCTAGCCTGAGCTGTACAGTCTAGAGGGCATCAGTGTGTGTGTGTGTGTGTGTGTGTGTGTGTGTGTGTGTGTGTGTGTGTGTGTGTGTGTGTGTGTGTGTGTGTGTGTGTGTGTGTGTGTGTGTGTGTGTGTGTGTGTGTGTGTGTGTGTGTGTGTTTAGTGATCAATTTTGATGACTTTAATGTCACTGTATGCATGTATGGGATTTCCTATGGGATTTGTAAAAAATGTATTGTCCTTGCACAATAAGTAAACCTTGTCTGAGTTATAATGGCCCATGGGGCAGGAGCATATCTTCTGTTTCTGTTGCGTGAGGCAGCTTGATGTACACACCCTGGACAGGGCACTAGTCCTGCACTGTCATTGGTTATAATTACATGAGAAGCAATGCAATGCTGTGCGGTAGGAGTCAGCAGTACCCCTGCTTTTTTCCACTATAGTCACATTGCAACATTTCCTGGGTAATGTTCATTAGGGGCACACAACAGAAGGTGTTTGCAACAGATAACTAACATTTGCATATTTTATTAGACAATTACAGGTAGTCTCCAAGTTTTTTTTTTTTTTTTTACCAGTTTGGTGCCAAATGAACATGAGCTAAGAATGAAACCAGTGTGTTTTTCCCACATTCTGTCCAGTTTATTATGAAGTATACCGGGGTTGAAATTATTGACACCCTTGATAAAGATGATTAATAATGACTGTACAAAATAAAATATTGATCTACAGTTGAAGTCAGAGGTTTACATACACTTAGGTTGGAGTCATTAAAACTCGTTTTTCAACCTTTTACAAACTATAGCTTTGGCAAGTTGGTTAGGACATCTACTTTGTGCATGACACAAGTCATTTTTCCAACAAATGTTTACAGACAGATTATTTCACTTATAATTCACTGTATCACAATTCCAGTGGGTCAGAAGTTTACATACACTAAGTTGACTGTGCCTTTAAATAGCTTGGAAAATTCAGAAAATTATGTCATGGCTTTAGAAGCTTCTGATAGGCTAATTGACATAATTTGAGTCAATTGGAGGTGTACCTGTGGATGTATTTCAATGCCTACCTTGAAACTCAGTGCCTCTTTGCTTGACATCATGGGAAAATCAAAAGAAATCAGCCAAGGCTTCAGAAAAAAAATGTAGACCTCCACAAGTCTGGTTCATCCTTGGGAGCAATTTCCAAATGCCTGAATGTACCACATTCATCTCTACAAACAATAGTATGCAAGTATAAACACCAATGAACCATGCAGCAGTCATACCACTCAGGAAGGAGACACATTCTGAGATGAACATACTTTGGTGTGAAAAGTACAAATCAACCCCAGAACAACAGCAAAGGACCTTGTGAAGATGCTGGAGGAAATAGGTACAAAAGTATCTATATCTATATCCACAGTAAAAAGAGTCCTATATCGATATAACCTGAAAGACTGCTTAGCAAGGAAGAAGATGTTTGGCCATTAATGACCATCGTTGTGTTTGGAGGAAAAGGGGGGGCTTGCAAGCCGAAGAACACCATCCCAACCATGAAGCAAGGGGTGGCAGCATCATGTTGTGGGGGTGCTTTGCTGCAGGAGGGACTGGTGCACTTCCCAAAATAGATGGCTTCATGAGGAAGGAAAATTTTGTGAATATATTCAAGCAACATTTCAGACATCAGTCCGGAAGTTAAAGCTTGGTCGCAAATGGGTCTTCCAAATGGACAATGATCCCAAGCATACTTCCAAAGTTGTGGCAAAATGGCTTAAGGACAACAATGTCAAGGTATTGGAGTGGCCATCACAAAGCCCTGACCTCAATCCTTATTCTTAAAATAAAGTGGTGATCCTAACTGACCTAAGACAGGGAATGTTTACTAGGGTTAAATGGCAGGAATTGTGAAAAACTGAGTTTAAATGTATTTGGCTAAGGTGTATGTAAACTTCTGACTTCAACTGTATATTGTATTCTTCAAAAATGTGGTTATATTATTTTATACTAATACAATTGCTCAGAGAAAGAGATTTTGTTTCGAGATTTTTGTTTAGTAATATTTTTCTCTCTCAAAAAGGCAAGGGTCAAAATTATTGACACCCCTGGAGATTCTTATAAATAAAGTACTCATAAAGTTTAGCATTAGCACTTTTATTATATATAAGACATGAATGTGGCTGTTACTATGATTACGGATAATGCTGAGAAAGTTACAGAGGGTCAAATATCATCCGCCTAAGACATGCTAACCTCTCACCATTACCAATAACAGGGGAAGATAGAAGGTACACAAACTTAAGCAGAAATCACACACACACACACACACACACACACACATGCTAGACTCAACACCATCGGAACAGTGACGTAAGGGCAACATTCCAGACAAGGCATTAGGCACAGAGAGAGGAGAGGTGGAGATTTGGAATGAAAAAAAGTGTGGGAGATGGTTTCATGAACAAGATTCACTGTCATACATACATATTCAAATTTAAACCGTATTGCTGTATTTTACAAATGTTTGAATTGGCTAGATAGAAAAGGAAAAATATAACAAATTGTCTAACTGAAACAGTAAGCTGAACTATAACTGGAGAAATTTCATGTGGCGATTGTATCGTCTTGATTGCGGTGCAGTAATTCCATTCGCCTTCCTCGGCCCAAAATAGCCCAACCTCTTGGGTTACACATGTACCCCCTGACTAGGATCCTAAATTAAACTCTGTCTAAGGAGCACGGCTCATGAACAAGACAGGGGTCAAACCAAAAATGCCATTAGGGACCAGTACATGAAATGAGTGACACCATTGATAAAGATGAGCAATTATGAATGTAAAAAATAAATCATTCAAATTCTGAGCTACATTGTATGCTCACATTTTGGGAATTGCATTATTTATACCAATACAATTTCTCAGAGAAAGAGAATTTGTTTAACAAGTAATATATTTTATTATTGTCAAAATTATTGACACCACTAAAGATTCTTATAAATAAAATAGTCAAGTTTTTGGTAGTATTTGGTCCCATATTCCTAGCACACAATGACTACGTCAAGCTTGTGACAAACTTGTTGGATTCTTTTCCAGTTGGTTTTGATTGTGTTTCAGATATATTTTTTGCCCAATAGAAATGAATAGTAAATAATGTCTTGTGTTTCTTTGATTGTAAATAAGAATAGAATATATTAATGTGGATGCTACCATGATTACAGATCATCCTGAATGAATCGTGAATAATGGTAAGTGAGAAGGTTACAGAGGGTCCAAGATCATACCACAAAGAAATTCTAAACTCTCACCTTTACCAATAACAAGGGAGGACAGCATGTCTTTCTGTTTTTGTTTGTGGAGCTTCTACATTCTAATTCGGTTCCTCTGTAGATACTGTAGGCTTCAGCAGTGAGATAATGGATGTGCAGACAATAGAAAAGCGAGATTTTGAGGGTGTTTGTCTGATCAGGTAAGAAGACTGTCGGACTGGTGCTCTGTTATACCAATGTGGATGGGTCTATGTCAGTTACCATCTGCCGCTTGGTCGGACCTGACGCTTTGGTTGTCTTCCAAGACATACACACACATACATAGATATCCTGTTGCTCTTTCTGCTGTACCAAATATGCACACTTCCTCCATGTGTTACGTTTAAACTGTCCGCTCCGGCTGTGAATGTGTGTGTGGATCACGGTTGCCTATCCATCAGTGACATGGGCAGGCTGGTGGGCCAGCTGGCGGCGGGTGGTACAGAGATGCAGATTGGGCAGGGCTGGGTGGCAGCAGGGCACTGCAATCAGGTGCCACGGCAGCCCGCTGGCACAGACTGGCCCTGCTCAGAGCCATGTGACAGGGTAAGACGGGTGGGATGGGCACGGGGCACCACAAGAGGAGGAGAGGGAGGCCTCAAAGCGGTGGGCATGAGCCCGACCCTCTGAAGCAGGAGACAAATTGGATAACGCCTCCAGCAGCTTGGATGGACGTGTGGAATGACATATTGTATGAAGAGTATGGGTTGAGAAGAGAGAGAGCGGGAGAGGGAAGAGGGGGTGGCGAGAGGGGACATGGGGGGAAAGGGCGAGGTTAGAGAGATGATGTGTGTGTGTGTTATCAAAGCTCCGGTGTCACACTGACAGAGACGGGAGTCATACACACAAGGATGCAGATACACACATCCAAATATATTACATACAGGACGCCCACATGCACACATTGATACACACACAAACATGACTGCTCTCATCTCAGCCAACGTAGAGCTGTGCTACCATCTGTGGGGTGGTATGCCCTGTATGAAGAAGTGTCTATCTCCAACCAGACATGACAGACAGAATATAGAACACAGGAAATGATGTAAAAACAATCAACAACAAAAAAGGTCTAGTTCTTCTTTGACAATTTAATGATATACCTCATCCACACGGAACCAAAATATAAACACAACATGCAGTGTTGGTCCCATGTTTCATGAGCTGAAATAAAAGATCCCAGAAATGTTCCAGAAGAAAAAGCTCAAACTTTTGTGCACAAATTTGTTTATAATCCTTGTCAGTGAGCATTTCTCCTTTGCCAAGATAATCCACCAACCTGACTGGTGTGGCATATCAAGAAGCTGATTAAACGGCATGATCATTACACAGGTGCACCTTGTGCTAGGGTTCAATAAAAGGCCACTCTAAAATGTGCAGTTTTTTTACACAAGATTGAAACAGTTCGTCCAACTGGCCTCACAACCGCAGACCACATGTATGGCGTTGTGTGAGTGAGCAGTTTGCTGATGTCAACGTTGTGAAGAGAGTGCAGCATTGTGGCGGTGGGGTTATGGTATGGGTAGGCATAAGCTACATACAATGAACACTATTGCATTTTATCTATGGTAATTTGAATGCACAGAGAAACTGCGACGAGATCCTGAGGCCCATTGTCGTGCCATTCATCCACCGCCATCACCTCAAGTTTCAGCATGATAATGCACGGCCCAATGTTGCAAGGATCTGTATACATTTCCTGGAAGCTGAAAATGTCTCAGCATGTTTGGAATGCTCTGGATTGACGTG
This sequence comes from Oncorhynchus masou masou, assembly GCF_036934945.1. Taxonomy (NCBI): domain Eukaryota; kingdom Metazoa; phylum Chordata; class Actinopteri; order Salmoniformes; family Salmonidae; genus Oncorhynchus; species Oncorhynchus masou. The sequence continues at coordinate 34,856,983 of NC_088229.1, forward strand.
TATATCCAGCAATATCCAGAACTTCGCACAGCCATTGAAAATGACAGCCATTCAACACGCAACAATCAACAGCCTGATGAACTCTATGCGAAGGAGATGTGTCGTGTTGCATGAGGTAAATGGTGATCACACCAGATACTGGCTGGTTTTCTGATCCACATCCCTACCTTTTTTAAAGGTATCTGTGACCAACAGATGCATATATGTGTTCCCAGTCAAGTGAAATCCATAGATTATGGCTTAATGAATTAATTTCAATTGACTGATTCCCTTATATGATTCCCTGTAACTTAGTAAAAGCTTAGAAATTGTTGCATGTTGCACTTATATTTTTGTTCAGTATATCTCTCAGGTGAAATATTTTGAATTGTAGTTTGTAGTTTAAAAGCTACAGTGTGGTTTAGAAAGTTGTAAATAGGACTTATCTCTGCTTTAAAATGCAATCGACTCTTGGTTCATGAGGTAGTTAGAGACTGCTGTTAAGAGAGGCTGTACTCAACCCTCATTTTATTCTATGTGTCCTAGGAAGTCAAGTATTTAATTGGGGAATTGCCATTTGGGGCCATTTACCAGATGCTTTTATCCATGCATACATGTATGCATACATTTTTACGTACATGTATAGGTTGCCTTGGGAGTCGAACCCACAATCCTGGTGTTCATTTCTTTTTGAGATCTGGGATAAACTGTTTTACCAATGGTGACAATCTCACTTAGTATTAACTTAGTAGCCCAAAGTAACAGAGAAACACTTCCCCTCAAAATTAAATCAAACCAAAATAGCTGTGCCGAACATGATGCCGTCAAAGAGCTGAAGTTGAATATTTACAGGAGGTGACTAATCTTTTCATTTCGTCTTTCCACTTTGTATTCTCTCCCTGAATGTCTTCACTGGAGATTGGCGGTTGCTCGGACAAAGCTGACGCAAGTCAAAATATGGGAACACAAGTGCCAACCTGAGGTGTCAACTGTCTTGTATAACTAATAGAAGCTTGTTCTTGGCTTCAGAACGTGTCTTCTCATCGTCTTTCGTGTTATTGATTGGGAGATAAACAACGCTGCACAGACAAGGCCCCATGTAGGAACAAGCCTAGACTTCCACTTCCACACCATTCTGCTTTAGCCTTTGTATTAGATTCATTTGTAGTATTTTTTATTAAGACGTATGGTATTTTGATTCTGATATGCAGTGTGATCTTTGTGTGTATGCATCTTTAATTGGATTGATTATTTGACAGCATTTAACCATTTAAAGTGGGGTTATACACGTTTTGTCAAGGTTTAGCTGACAGAGAAGTATGTTACTCTGGGGTCGATGCATCTGTGGGGAAACCAACAGACGTCTGTTGAGCCCACTTGACCCCAAGCCACGTGACCTTTCTCCCCTGGGGTCAGTTCCTGGACCTTGCCATGGGAAACTGCTGAATTTGTCACCGCCATGCTTGTTTAAATACCCTTAGACTATGATAGCCTAGAACAAATTACACATCAATATGGAGTCATTAATACAGAGGCTCCCAAAATGACCCACATTAAGATTTGGGTTTCCCTGTGAAGACCAAAAACATTGTTGGTTCTTAGAAGCAACTCAAACAAACTAAGCAGAATAACTCTCAAATGATCCCTCAAATGAGGAGTAAGAGATGCAACATGTGTTTCCCACTCTATAAGCCAGAATAACGTGATTTGCAAGCCTGATGTGGAGAGAGTAGAGAGTTATCATAGAGAGTTCTAGAAATAACCTTTAGTTTATAAAAGGGATCTTGGTATAACCTTTGTAGAGGGTTATAGGAAGAACCCTTGATAGAGGGTTCTAACTAGAACTATTTACAGGGGGTTCTATGAAGAACTGCAAAGGGTTCTACCAAGCCCCAAAAAGGTTCCCCTATAGGGACAAACCGAAGAACCCTATATGGTTCTACTTAGAACCCAAATGTACTTGTTGTATATCTGCTGCATGTTATACTAGATCAGCTGTCAGTCGAGAGGAGATAACTACAGTTCTTATGAGTGGAAAGGCTCTGACTTCTCCAAAACAAGGAAAGTTCAGTCAGAGTTTAAAGGGAGACGGGCCAGTGTCAGTCACTCTCAATTACTCTGCCTTTTTTCTACCAGATAAGATAAGAGAGGTTTTGACAGCCTGCTGTTATTAGAGATGTCGAGTTATAAATCCAAACAAGACCTGGGTGTGGAAGTTGGAACAAGTGTGCTTTGAAGGCTGGAATATGCACAGCAGTTTGGTACATCACCTAAGTGTTCTGCTGAGGTGAGGAGGGAAAATATAACAAAGAGTAGAACAAGTAGAATATAAGAATAGAAGTGCACATAATGGGGAGACATCAATTCAGTTCTTGCTATGTATAGAACTATACCATGATATTACAAGGTCATAGAGGACCTGGAGGCTTGAGGAGTCAGATGCGCGCCCACACACATGATGTTCTTCTATCCATGTGGGAACCTAAAATGTTTCCATTTCCGTTCAAAATCCTAAGCCTTACCCTTACCCTAACCCTAACCTTAACCTGTAACCCAAACCCTAAACCTAACTCCTAAAATAGCTTTTGTCCTCATGGGGATGTGGGAAATGTCCCCACGGGGGAGAATCTTCCTTGTTTTACTATCCTTGTGGGGACTTTTGGGGATTTGAGGTCCCCACAAGGGTAGAAGAACCAACCAACACACACACACACACACACACACACACACACACACACACACACACACACACACACACACACACACACACACACACACACACACACACACACACACACACACACACACACACACACACACACACACACACACCAGGGAGAAGGCCATTGGTCATTTACTGGGCTTGATGGTGCACTGCAACACCCATTAGTAAACAGCTGGGAAAAGGAATCATCCTCCCCTGTTAATTGATGTTGCTGGCTGTGGTTGAAATTGATTCCTGGTGCAACTCCATAAAGAACAATGCCATGTTTTCCACCAAATCCACAGAGTTATTCTGGGAAGTACTATAGGCTGATTAAATGGATTATTAAACCTTCATGTATGCATGCATGTTTGTATTAGTGTCCACATCAAATCAAATTGTATTGGTTACATACACGTGTTAAGCATGTATTTGTATTTGTGCGTGCACAAATGCACTTGCTTAGGCTATGTTGATCTCTAAAGCAATAGACTCCTCTTATAACGAGATTCAAATCCTCAAGATCGGCCAACACAATCTCTGGCTTTAGCTTCACGATCCATAATCATCCCTCTCATACAACTCTTACACTGATGCCGGTGCAGCGTTCAATGACAGACAGACCCCTCTTCTTTCAACCCCGTATTACTACATAATTCCTCAGCTTGTAATTCAATCAATTTCTCTTTGCAAATGGGGTCTGGATAGACAGCCTCAGTGCTCCTCAGAGAGACAGGCAAGCAAGCTGAAGATGAACAAAGTCTCTCTCTTCACAGACAATCCATCTCTGTCACGAGTAATAGGAAAACCAAAGCAGTGGCTGTCTCCACCATGTTGGTTTATATTTAAGCAACAAGGCCAGAGGTGTGGTAAATTGGCCAATATACCACGCTTAAAGTGGAACTGACAGCATTTTAACTACTTTGCAGTTTATTCTACAAAACCTACTTTATAAAGAGGCTTTTAAAATAGATTATAGTAAAGCATTGCTCGTATAATAGATGGATGCATTTCAATGCATGATTAATATAATTTGCCAATACATTTCTTGGTAGTCAAATAGAATAAAATAACATGTATTTATAAATCCCTTTTTACATCAGCAGATGTCACAAAGTGCTACACAGAAACCCTGCCTAAATTCCCAAACAGCAAGCAATGCAGATATATAAGCACAGAAGCCCAACAAATATAAGCACAGTAGTCCAACAAATATTGCTACCAGGTTGTAAATCACAGCTGGCCTGGTACATTGTTTTCTTCCTTCAGCCATTTGGGATGTATTGTTGCAGTTTCAATGACTCAATATTTTGGACAAAAACTGACAAATGTAACCAAGGCTGAGAATGTCAATACAATCAAACTAGCAAGGACAATGATCACAAGTCAGTCATAACGTGGCTAGCTAGCTGCTTGGAAGATGTTGTCATTGGACTAGTGGGTGAGTGGCCGACTTTATCCCCCCGATATCATTTTTCTGTGGCTACAGCTAGAGATGCAGGAAATGTGACTCATTTGGCTAGCTGGCTATTCTGAACTTGAATGACTGTTACAGTTAGTATATCTCTTAGTTGTCAATCAAATGTATTTGACATCGATCAAATGGGCGGGCAGGCAGGCAAATTCCCATTCAGTTGTCAAAACGTGGGTTGGGACAAGCATGCATTGGCAGGCAAGCTGCAGAAGGGCGAGCAGGCTACTATTCCCCATCGTTTATCAGTGCGATTTTGACAGCCAACTAACTTACAAGCTGAAAAAGTTTGAGAGGGTTTATCTATTGTTCCCTCGTTAGATTTTAGGGTATCTTGCTCGGGCTAACATTAGTTGTTGATCTTGTTGTTGTTGATGTGCATAGGCAACTGAGGGGGAGAGAGCCTACATTTTCATGGTTGTTTGATCAATAGGACTGTAAAGTTACCAAATGTAAGAGGACTCCCGTGGTATTTACATATTTGCAGAAATCCATTCAGGTGTACTTTGTGGCTTTTGGTGAATACTTTTTGGTGATCTAAAGTCACACTGTTGCTACTGCCTGTAAACACAGAGTGCAGTACAAAGTGAATGATGGCAGGCCCGTGTAGCTGAATTTGTCGCTAGAATCTTTTACCAATAAAAGTCACTGGAGGGGTCTGAAAACTCACTAAATATTGTTGGCAACACTGCACATGTGGCAAATGGCTTTTTGTATATAGGCCTACATATAGGCACCGGTCTTTGTAGACTTCACTCCTGGACAAGGCATATGTTTTTATTAGGTTTTATCTACTGCAGTGTAAATTAATTGTCCAAACGCATGGCCCGCTTTCCCATTAAATATTTATATAAAATGTTCACAAATGCCTTACTCTACAGTACGCCATTCACAAACATTCAATGAATGTACGCAACTGTGAAAATAACCATATCTAAGTTTTCGCTTGTCAGAAAATGTAAAAAAAAAAGGCTTCATAGTCTTCCTGGGGGTGTATATGAACAGATTTGAATAAGATCTCATGTTGCTAAAACGCTGCGAGTTCCACTTTAAAGGCTATTCTTAGGCACAACGCAAATAGGAGTGCCTGGATACAGCCCTTAGCAGTGTTACTGTATTGGCCAAACACCACAAACCCCCAAGGTGCCTTATTGCTATTATAAACCGGTTACCAACATACACAGTCCCATCAGAAAGTATTCATTCATACCCCTTGACTTTTTCCAATTGTTTCTGTTTTATAGTCTGAATCAAAAATGGATTCAATTGAGAATTTGCGAAACAAGTCACATAATAAGTTGCATGAACTCACTTTGTGTGCAATAATAGTGTTTAACATCCTTTTTGAATGACTACCAAATCTCTTTTCCCCACACATACAGACAATTGTAAGGTCTCTCAGTCGAGCAATGGATTTCAAACACAGATTAAACCATGATAGACCAGTAAGGCTTTCTAATGCCTATCAAAGAAGGGTACCTATTGGTACATAGGTATATAAAAAAAAAGCAGACATTGAATATCCCCTTTGAGCATGGTGAAGTTATTAATTACACTGTGGATGGTGTATCAATACACCCAGTCACTACAAAGATACAGGCGTCCTTCCTAACTCCTAGGAGTCCTTCCTAGGAAGTACAAAGGTGACTTTCAAGCAGTTACAGGGTTTAATAATGACTGTGATAAGAGAAGACTGAGGATGGATCAACAACATTGTAGTTACTCTACTTTACTAACCTAATTGACAGAGTGAAAAGAAGGAAGACTGTACAGATTAAAAATATTTAAAAACATGCATCCTCTTTGCAACAAGGTACTAAAGTAAAACTGCAAACAAATGTGGCAAAGCAATTCACTTTTTGTCCTGAATACAAAGTGTTATGTTTGGGGCAAATCGAATACAACAGATTACTGAGTACCACTCTCCATTATTTTCAAGCATAGTGGTGGCTTGTAATCATTAAGAACTGGGGAATTGTTTAGGATAAAATAAATAAACGGAACGGAATATGCGAAATCCTAGAGTTTAACCTGGTTCAGTCTGTTTTCCACCAGACACTGGGAGATTAATTCACCTTTCAGCAGGACAATAACCAAAAACAAAAGCCCAAATCTAGCCTGGAGTTGCTTACCAAGAAGAAAGTGAATGTTTTATATATATATATATATACCCATTGTATATGGTACATTGTCTGGTATAAACACACCTGGAATTCTGTTTCAGCCAATAAATATCCAGGACCCAAACTTCCCGTTTAAAATAGACTAGCCCTGATATTGCTATTGGATTAGTGAGCTCGAGAGCTAGGGATAAGGTTCTATCTGCATTTGTCAAAATTGAGTTATTGACATAGCCTTTTTCTGTTCAATGTTCACTAGCTATATAGTATTCTAAATAGCCCAATTCATATTGGTAAGTAAAAAAAAATACAAGATCAAAATTACTAGCACCATTCAAACCAATGAGGGTTCGGGAACTTTAAAGCCAATTATCTCAGAATCATCTTTTTGCAGTTACACTGAGCAGTTACACTAGGGTGGGTCACAGTGAACTGTCGATATGTTTCCTGTATATATGTTATTTGACACGTGCCTTTGTAAGTTTAGCATTTTCAAAGGTTTCGAGTTGTGCCTGAATTTGTCATTGGCCTTTCTTACATTAAGGGCATTTTTTGTTGTGTGCAAAGTTTGAGGAGACCAATTCTCAATGACAGTTGTGTAAAAGGAAGTGAATGTAGTCTTCTTACTTAGCAGATGCTATTTAACAAAGTGACTTATACAGGACTCAAACCCACAACTCTGGTGTTGGAAGCCCGGTGCTCCAGCCAACTAATCGGAGCCATTGGAAATGTGTCTTGAAGAACACCCACATGCTGCAAACCACATCAGAAACAACACACTTTTCTTGAATTCGCCAACAAAAAAATAAATTATTTCCCCCATCGGTGAAATGATATTCTTGAAATAGAATAAATGTTATGACTTCATGGTCTACTAAAGTATAAATAGTGGTGGAAACCAGACCTGGGTTCAAATACTATTTGAATAATTGAAAATACTTAATGTGATGCTAAAATTGTTTTGTATAATTTCAGCCAGTAGTTTTGAAAGTAGCGCTCAGGTGCCAAAATTGGTTCCTGAAAACTGTGCACAATGTAAATCGTCATCCATTTCGTATATGTTACTTCTTGCTAAAAAATATATATATAAATACAATTCCTGCTATTTGTGTGACATGTTAAAAATTCTAATTCATACAATAAATTACGAATTTGTAAGTGCTTAAGATCCTGTTCGATCTCTTTAAGCTGTGCTTGATTAGGCTTGCAGTTACAATGGAACCAATAGAAAAGTGCAAACCCTGCCCACCTGGCACTCCAGGCAGGCTAAAACAAATGCTCCAAGCATTTGAAAGTTTTCAAATACTATTTGAACCTAGGTCTGGTGGAGAAGGGGTCTGCTTGTATTTGTACCATAGTCACTGTCATCGTTCCAACAGGTCGCCGTGGTCTACAGTTTCCCTTGGAGACTCCCGTTTTTAGACTGGGCCATAGCTGACCTGCCCACAGAGCAATGTTCCCCTCACACAATAGAGGAACCGCAGGAGCTGCCGGAAAGCTAGCTAGCCAAAGTCTCTGAGTAAATTCCCTGAGGGAAATGTTTTTTTCTTCTTTTTCTCAGAGGTTGACATGGTCAAATGGGCAGCTGTGTGAGGTCATCATTGTGCTGCCAGCTTTGTGAAAAGCCAAAGGTGCACATTAGTACTACTGGTGCTGCTTTGAAGGGGCTAGCCTTGGCTTTAGCTCAGCAAGTTAAAACTGCCCTGTTAGGAGTGTAGTCTGGGCGGCACAGCACAGTTACAGACCAATTACAGACCTAAGAACCCAGTTACAGATCTAAGAACCCATGTCTCTGCCCCTCTCCAATGCCTCGGAGACCTAGGACACACACTCTGTGAGTGTATGTCAAGACCTTCCTCATAAGTGAAACACCAAAACAGGAAAGCTGGGATTCCTCTGTTTAAGCTGCTTCACTGCATAGCACCAAAGTTTTACTGTATCTTTTTCACCGCTAGTTTATTCAGCATCACAGCTTTGTGGTCCCCCAACGGATATACAACTGAAAATGTATGACTGACTATATTCCATACCATCTCTGCCATGGGTACAGTTTTAATCATAGCCCTAGAGCTTACTTACCCATATGATACAGGGAAGCGTATAATGTTTCAGAAACAGGGACATCAATACCCCATCGTTTTCTGCTTTGAAAGACTATAATCATATTACAGTGATTTCAATGAGGGTTTAAAAGACCTTAATCTAGATTTGAACTGAATTGCAATTTTAGGGATATTAAGCAAACAGGATATCTTATCAACCAAGCAAAAACCTTACTGTAAAGCCAGTGAACACACATTTTAGGGCGCTGACTTGCAGCACCAGATCAGAACAATCTTTTGTAGATTAATGACAGATTTCCACGCTTTAGCTTCCAAACCAGGCGATGCAATTATCACAGCCGCACGATAAAGGCATCAAAGCCTCCTACCCCCGCTTCAGGACTTTACCGCACGAGAGCTTAAAATATGTGAACAGTACAACAAGACGTGAGCGGCTGCCGTTGGAGAGCACTCCTTCACGGTGACACATCTTTTCTTCCATAACCGCTAACGCTAATGCTATGCTAATGCTACACTAACCTCTCAGAGAGCAAGAGAAAGAGAAAGAGAGAGATTTTTTTTCTAATTAAGATTCTGTGGAAGTCACCGAGTCGGGAGGAGATGAGAAGAGCTGATGAGAGGAGAGGCAGCAGAGGAACAGAAATAGACCCGAGCGGAGCGTGGAGTCCAAAGTACCACTGGGCAGGCGGGAAGGAATGTAGGCCTCATGAGGATGGATATGCTAAATGGCGCTGCCTCAGCTCCAGATAGAGTAGTAGGAAGATGATACTAGCTAGCTTTAATAGCTTGATGACAAGGTTTCAAATAGTTAAACATTTTATTAGGTGCTTAACAATGCTAATAAAGGCAGAAAGGATTAACATGGTGGGGGTACGGGTAGGTTTGGTAGGGTAATGGGGTGGTAGGAGGGTGAGGTTTATTTATCCAGGGGAACCCATTGAGACCAGGGTCTCTTTTCCAATGGTGCCCTGAGAACAGCAATTCAAGCATGATAATTCCAATAAAAATAATACAAAATTACAATTACAACATTACAAATAAATGACATTACATTCAAAAGGGAGCAGTAGATACAAATGATACTTTAATGAAAACAAGTGCAGATCTCATTGATCACATTCCTTATTAGAGTCTTAAACTGACCTTTTCAGACCAGAGAATCAAGTTTTAAAGCGACTTGAAGGTCATTCCAGGAGTGAGGGGCACAGTAACTAAATGCAGTCTTCCTCGACTCAGAGGAGACCCGTGGAACCTCTAGAACCAGCCAATTAAGAAGTGAGGTGAGGTAGTATGGGAGTTTCTGGAGAATGTTGGGCCCTTCTGGTAGTCAGAGACTCCCAGCCAACAGAATTACAGTCAGGTCCAAAATTATTAGCTTGATAAAGATGAGCAAAACAGACCATATAAAATAAATTATATTAATACTGAGCTGTATTGTATGCTCAAATAAATTGGGAAATTATATTATTTTATACTAATACAATTGCTAAGAGAAAGAGATGTTGTTTACCAATACAAAAAAAATCTACACAAGATAGGGGTCAACATTTTTGGCACTACTGTTTTCATTACTCTAGAACCCTCCCCTTGCAAGGATAATGACGCTGAGCCAGATCCTTGATATCCTTCGGCTGCTCTTATAGTCTGCCCTTTTCGATTCAAACCGCAGGTTTGCAATGGGGTTCAAGTCCGGGGACTGAGTTGCCATTGCAAAATGTTGATTTTGTGGTAAATTACCAATTTATTTGTGGATTTTGATTAAGGCTTTGGTTTATTGTCTTGCTGGAAGATCCACTTGTGGCCAAGTGTCAACCTCCTGGCAGAGGCAACCAGGTTTTTGCTAAAATGTCCTGGTACTTAGTAGAGTGCATGATGCCGTTGACCTTAACAAGGGCCCCAGGACAAGTGGAAGCAAAATAGTCCCATAACATCAAAGATCAACCACCAAATTCTACTCTAGTATGAGGTACATATGCTTCTGTTTTTCAATTTCAACTTTACCACTGCTGTGCATTGCCCATTTTTTTCATGTCATCTGACCATAGCGCCGCCTGGACTTTGATAAACTGCATTGCCACTTGGATTGGAACCGGTGCTGTGGTCTGTACTGAGGTGACACAAATGATGTATTGTCACATACACTGGATAGGTGCAGTGAAATGTGTTGTTTTGCAGAGGCAGCCATAGTAGTACAGTCATAGTAGTATGATGCCTCTGGAGCAAATTAGAGTTAAGTGCCTTGCTCATGGGCAAATGGAGAGATTTCTTACCTTGTCGGCTTAGGTTTTCGAACCAGCAACTTTTCCGTTACTGGCCAAAAGCTCTAAACGCTAGGCTGCCTACTGCCCTAAATTACTCTAGCATCCGCATAGAGATGCAACCCACAATTATTATTATTCAGGGACAAAGCAACAATATGAATGTAAATATTGAACAGTAAGTGGCCTAGGTGCCACTCATTTGGTGATGTTAAAGGTCCAGTGAAGGAAAAACCTTTTTTTACTGTGTTTTATACATATTTCCACACTAGGAGGTTGGCATTATACTGTGACATTGTGAAGAAGATAATGCCCTTTTAGTGTAAAAGCTGTTTGAAAAGACTGCCAGAAATGTCAGCCTGTTTTGGTGGGATGGAGTTCTGGCTTGCCTGGTGACATCACTAGGCAGTAAATTAGTCAATAGACCAATAAGCAAGATAGTTCCAAACCTCTCCGACAATAACAGCTAGTTTTCAGTTTCCCCCTCCCCAATCAGACCACTCCCAGACAGTCCTAGCAATTTCTCAAGCAAGAATTTTGCTATTTGCTAAGAAGCTATTTCTTTAAAAAAAATGGACTCCTCTAATTGAAAACAATCACGGTAAGGTACTTAATTGTTACTCAGAAGTGATTTGATTTGGAGAACAAATGGCTGCATTGGACCTTTAAAAACATTTGAGGAGTTGTTTCTTTTTGACCATTTTAATTGAAAACAATCACAGTAAGGTCATTAATTGTTAACCAGGAGTGATTTGATATAGAGAAAAAACGGCTGCATTGGACCATTGACTGAACTCCATCAACAGATGTGCATTGAGTTATATCATGCAGGTAGTTCTTGAACCAACTGCAGGATACTTGGTCTAAACCAATGTCGGATAACCTCTGTAGCAGAAGTGCATGATCGACAGTATCAAATGCTTTAGATCAATATAGAGGGCAGCACAATGCTGCTTCCTAACCAGTGAGTTCACTATATCATTTATAACCAGGAAAGCAGCTGAGACGGTGCTGTGTCCTGGCATAAAGCCTGGACTGGTGAGCATTCAGTTGAGCATTGGAGGTCTTGGAGGCAGGCCGTCCCGGGAGAAAGAGCAGAGATGTACCATCCAGACTGAGATTAGGGGAAATAGAAAGGCTCTTTCATGTGACTCCTCTATTTTCTGCTCCATTACCCACACTGAATGCCACTGGCTGCTTTGCATCACATCAGTAGCATAAAGCTAGCTATCTATCCTCTTACCTTTCTACTCTCCATTCCACCTCATCTCTCTTTACCCCATCCTCTACTTATCATACTCTTCTTCTTACCACGCTCCTTTATCCGCTTGGGGCTGATCTCAAATGTCTAAATTAATCTTCTTTGTCTCAATACTGTAAATTAGCTTCCTCTTCTTGTCTCGTTTCTCTTTAAAATGGTGTTTTAGTTAACCATTATTTGTATTTGTATTTATTATGGATCCCCATTGCAGCAGCTACTCTTCCTGGGGTCCAGCAAAATTAAGGCAGTTTATACCATTTTAAAACATTACAATACATTCACAGATTTCACAACTCCAGCATATAGGGAGAAGGGCTGCAAAAGGCATGGATTTTTTTGGAGGGGGGTACATTATACCCCCACAAAGGGGATGCAGCCGGGAGTTTCGAGGCATTATGAAGTGCTTGTCAAATTGTGAATGAGAGACTGATGACGTGTACAATCTGCGCAAAAAAAACAAACAAAGCAGAGGTCATGCCTTTCATGCAACTTTTTCAAATCATCATTAGAGTCGCATCATGCAGCCTTAGATGGTATTACAAATCAAATCATATAGTGCAACATTTGTATTACAACTAAAGTTACATAAATAACTCTAAATTAAACATATACTATATGAGCACCTGCTTCTTTGTTAACCGCTCAACACAGAATAGCCGTACTCCCTCAAATTGTTTAGAGAAAATGTCCTTTTGATTTTATTCAGCTATGTTCAATTGTATCCTTCATACTATAAAAGAATGGTAATGTAGATGCTGAGGTGATATCCATGGACGGTACGCGTAGCTGCCCATTGATCCATATAGTCAAGGCAATGAGAGAGTCGAGATCCATGGGCAGTTCCCGGGCCATGAGCTCATCTTTAACCTCCTCCGATGATCCATAAAGGAATGTGTCGAACAGGAATTTTGGGTTCCAGGCACTCTGCGGCCAACTTGCGGAAATCAACCGCATAGTCTGCCACACTACGGAAGTCTTGATGTAGTAGGAGCAGCTTCCGAGTAGTCTCTCTCCCAGACAACGGAGAAACAAGAACCTTTTTTACCTCTGCCATGAACTCCTCCAGACTGAAGCACACGGTGGATTGTTGCTCCACACGGCCATGGCCCAGGCAAGAGCGCTCCCGGACATCAGTGTTATAAGGTACGCTACCTTCGAGCAGTCTGAGGGAAAAGAAGAAGGCTGTAGCTCAAAGATGAAAGGAGCACTTGGAGAGAAACGCCCGACAGGTTCCAGAATCTCCAGCGTAGCACTCTGGAGGAGGTAAGCTGGGTTCTCGGGGAGCCAGGGTGGGCTGGGGAGAAGCGCTGCTGACAGCGGGGTTACTGATAGGCTGGGAGGCTACTGTTGTGGCTGGCTTCCTAATAGATCATCCGCAGAATTGCTCCAGCAATGTATTGTAATGTTCCGCCAAGATTTTGAAGTAACTCCTTGTGTCTTCCAATTGATGCTCCTTGGGAGGAGACGGAGTTGCACAGATGGTACGAGTCTGCTGGGTCAGTCATGGCCAGTTCGTAATGACAAGACTCAGGAAAATACCCAGATGCAGACAGTTCAAATCTCAGAGGTTTATTAGAAGACAGGGTGCAGGCAAACAGCAGGTCAAGTGCAGGCTAAGGTTAGTAATCCAAGGCAGAGTCAAACAGGGACAGAACAACAGGCAGGGTCAGGGCAGGCAGAATAGTCAGAACCGGGAGGACTAGAAAACAGAAACTGGAAAAGCAGGAAACCACACTGGTAAGACCTGACAAGACAAACTGGCAACAGACAAACAGAAAACACAGGTATAAGTACACAGGTGATGGAGGAAAATAGGAGACACCTGGTGGGGGGGGGTGGAGAGAAGCACACGACAGGTGAAACAGATCAGTGTGTGACACTTTCCTATCTCTTGTAGAAGAGATGGACTCAGCTAATTTCACAACTCCATAAACCAACCCAAATTTGAATTTGTATCACTATTTTTACTCTTTAATTTATCACTCAACTTCTATATCGTGTCTGGTTCTGGGGTGGGGCTTTGTTAGAAATAAAAATAAAATAAAATCAAATTTGATTGGTCACATACAGATGGTTAGCAGATGTTAATGCAAGTGTAGTGAAATGATTGTGCTTCTAGTTCTGACAGTGCGGTAATATCTAATAAGTAATCTAACAATTCCCCAACAACTACCTAATAAACACAAATCTAAAGGGGTGAATGAGAATATGTACATAGAAGTATATGGATGAACAATGGCCGAGCGGCATAGGCAAGGTGCAGTAAATGGTATAAACAGTATATACATGTGATATGAGTAATGTAAAGTATTTAAACATTATTAAAGTGGCCTTATTTAAAGTGCCATTGTTTAAAGTGTCCAGTGATTGGGTCTCAGTGTAGGCAGCAGCCTCTCTAAGTTAGTGACTGCTGTTTAGCAGTCTGATGACCTTGAGATTGAAGCTGTTTTTCAATCTCTCGGTCCCAGCTTTGATGCACCTATACTGACCTCACCTTCTGGATGATAGCGGTGTGAACAGGCAGTGGCTTCTGGTGGTTGTTGTCCTTGATATTTTTGTTGGCCTTCCTGTGACCTTGGGTGCTGTAGGTGTCCTGGAGGGCAGGTCGTTTGCCCCCGGTGATGCGTTGTGCAGACCACACCACCCTCTGGAGAGCCTTGCGGTTGAGGGTGGTGCAGTTGCCGTACCAGGCTTTGATACAGCCCAACAGGATGCTCTCGATTGTGCATTTGTAAAAGCTTATCAGGGTTTTGGGTGACAAGCCAAATTTCTTCAGCCTCCTGAGGTTGAAGAGGCGCTGTTGCACCTTCTTCACCACACTGTCTGTGTGGGTGGACCATTTCAGTTTGTCTGTGATGTGTACATCTAGGAACTTAAAACTTTCCACCTTCTCCAGAGCTTGGGGGTTGGGATGGGTTTGATCTGGTAGGGGATCCGTGTGTGTTTTTCCTTCTATGTGTTCTGTCAATATTCAAATCAAATCTAAATTATTTATATAGCCCTTCGTACATCAGCTGATATCTCAAAGTGCTGTACAGAAACCCAGCATAAAACCCCAAACAGCAAGCAATGCAGGTGTAGAAGCACAGTGGCTAGGAAAAACTCCATAGAAAGGCCAAAACCTAGGAAGAAACCTAGAGAGGAACCAGGCTATGTGGGGTGGCCAGTCCTCTTCTGGCTGTGCCGGGTGGAGATTATAACAGAACATGGCCAAGATGTTCAAATGTTCATAAATGACCAGCATGGTCGAATAATAATAAGGCAGAACAGTTGAAACTGGAGCAGCAGCACAGTCAGGTGGACTGGGGACAGCAAGGAGTCATCATGTCAGGTAGTCCTGGGGTATGGTCCTAGGGCTCAGGTAGTTGAAACTGGAGCAGCAGCACAGTCAGGTGGACTGGGGACAGCAAGGAGTCATCATGTCAGGTAGTCCTGGGTCATGGTCCTAGGGCTCAGGTAGTTGAAACTGGAGCAGCAGCACGGCCAGGTGGACTGGGGACAGCAAGGAGTCATCATGTCAGGTAGTCCTGGGGCATGGTCCTTGGGCTCAGGTCCTCCAAGAGAGTGAAAGAAAGAGAGAAGGAGAGAATTAGAGAACGCACACTTAGATTCACACAGGCCACCGAATAGGACAGGAGAAGTACTCCAGATGTAACAAACTGACCCTAGCCCCACGACACATAAACTACTGCAGCATAAATACTGGAGGATGAGACAGGAGGCGTCAGGAGACACTGTGGCAGCATCCGAGGACACCCCCGGACAGGGCCAAACAGGAAGAATATAACCCCACCCACTTTGCCAAAGCACAGCCCCCACACCACTAGAGGGATATCTTCAACCACCAACTTACCATCCTGAGACAAGGCTGAGTATAGCCCACAAAAATCTCGCCATTGCACAACCCAAGGGGTTATTTGTATATATTATTTGTATAGTCATAAAAAATACCAAACAAAACAAACTTGGAGAAAAAAAAGATAGCAGGTCAATTGATTATTAACAAGTTTTCCAACGCTTTTGTCACACCCTGATCTGTAACCCATAAAAACGCATTGAATAACAGATTCACTACATGGAACAGATAGTCCCCCCCAAAAACATCAAAAGGAATTTTTTTCTGAAGTGTCATATCTGAGAGATATAAGAAAGATCAGGAACATTTTATTACATTTTTTGCACTAAACAGTCTCCACATATACTTCCATTCATTTTCTTAACTGTTACCGGGGAACAGTCTGGACATGCTAGAGATAAACAATCTGCAGGTGTTTGTTAGAGTCTCATCTTTCCATAGAGGATAATAATAATTAATAATAATATTATAATAATAATAATAATTAGAATAATAATTTGTAGGCCGAACCGTTTGAACGCTACAGCCAATTTTGTGAGAAGACCGATTTTCAGGATGTCTCATGGTCTGGAAAACACTGCTCTACTTCTGTCACCTTTCACCGCAGATGTGAAAGTGTGAGATCAGTGAATATTGTGGATTGTGACACATTCAAATGCAAAAAACAGATATCTCTAGCTTAAACTTACAGATTTTTATGTGATATTCTTTATTATGCTGATTATATTTCCATGGGGGCGTGGACTTTGACTCTAGGGAGTTAACTTACAGAAAACCAAGGCTTTTACGAGAGTAGAAATCAGGGAAGCAGAAATCATCAGAGCACAAGTCAGAATTGGGGCTAGCAACAGCAGACAGGCCAGGATGTACATGCACATTTCCAGATATCATCAGCAGTAATACAATCAGGGCATATCAGAGGACAATGAAAGCTTACAGTGTTGATTTTTGATGACATTTGAATATGCATCAGATGGCAATAAGATCATTTTCTACAGCAATTTCATCAGGTAACATGAAGCCAGCAAGAGGGGGTTAGAATAGGATGGGAGGCCAAGAGTCCGTGTAACCGATAGAGAGTCAGAGTCACGAGTGGGAAACAAACATTGTCTGTCCTATGGTCGGGTTAAACAAGCAAGTTATTAGTCAACAAAGCATGGAGCAAATAGCACAAAGCACATTAAAAAAGTAAAATGGCTTGGAGCTAGCCAATGCAAGTTCAAAGAGTCTCTCATCCCAGCAAAATAACGTGAGTCCAGTAGGCTATAAAAGTATGAGATAAAATGAATAAATTGTCGGGCCTATGTTAGTTAGAAACACTTTAATTGAGTAAAGCTCACATAATAATAATCCTTACATTCAATTCTTAAAATATTTAGTGCACGTATCCATGCGTGTTCATACATTTAGAGGCGCATGCTATACATGGAAACAGCAGCAATAGACACAAGCGGACACAAGCCTATGCAACAACCAGCTAATGGACTGCAAGAATAAATCTAATACAAACTATAAAGTGGTAGCAGTTGCGTCACAAATCACCTAGCAACCACACCAGTCGCCAAATTGTAAGATCAGAGTCAGTCTGCTGAAAGGTTGTAGCACTATGTTACCTCCAATCGGCCATATGGTTGGCTGTGTTTCGCTCCCACTGAAAATTGAGAAGATTGACTATTAATTCATTTTTCTAAAGACCCAGAAAACGGAGGCAGTAGGAGAACCTCAATTAAGTAAACATATTTAGAACAATTGAGAAAAACAAATGTATTGTTACCTAGCTACCGTGCAAGCTAACATTAACTCAACTGAGCTTCTAATGTAATTCTAGCAAACTAAGTGAATTATACAGTGCCTTGCGAAAGTATTCGGCCCCCTTGAACTTTGCGACCTTTTGCCGCATTTCAGGCTTCAAACATAAAGATATAAAACTGTATTTTTTTGTGAAGAATCAACAACAAGTGGGACACATTCATGAAGTGGAACACCATTTATTGGATATTTCAAACTTTTTTAACAAATCAAAAACTGAAAAATTGGGCGTGCAAAATTATTCAGCCCCTTTACTTTCAGTGTAGCAAACTCTCTCCAGAAGTTCAGTGAGGATCTCTGAATGATCCAATGTTGACCTAAATGACTAATGATGATAAATACAATCCACCTGTGTGTAATCAAGTCTCCCTATAAATTGATGGTGATAGTCTCAGAGGTCCGTTAAAAGCGCAGAGAGCATCATGAAGAACAAGGAACACACCAGGCAGGTCCGAGATACTGTTGTGAAGAAGTTTAAAGCCGGATTTGGATACAAAAAGATTTCCCAAGCTTTAAACATCCCAAGGAGCACTGTGCAAGCGATAATATTGAAATGGAAGGAGTATCAGACCACTGCAAATCTACCAAGACCTGGCCGTCCCTCTAAACTTTCAGCTCATACAAGGAGAAGACTGATCAGAGATGCAGCCAAGAGGCCCATGATCACTCTGGATGAACTGCAGAGATCTACAGCTGAGGTGGGAGACTCTGTCCATAGGACAACAATCAGTCGTATATTGCACAAATCTGGCCTTTATGGAAGAGTGGCAAGAAGAAAGCCATTTCTTAAAGATATCCATAAAAAGTGTAGTTTAAAGTTTGCCACAAGCCACCTGGGAGACACACCAAATATGTGGAAGAAGGTGCTCTGGTCAGATGAAACCAAAATTGAACTTTTTGGCAACAATGCAAAACATTATGTTTGGCGTAAAAGCAACACAGCTCATCACCATGAACACACCATCCCCACTGTCAAACACGGTGGTGGCAGCATCATGGTTTGGGCCTGCTTTTCTTCAGCAGGGACAGGGAAGATGGTTCAAATTGATGGGAAGATGGATAGAGCCAAATACAGGACCATTCTGGATGAAAACCTGATGGAGTCTGAAAAAGACCTGAGACTGGGACGGGGATTTGTCTTCCAACAAGACAATGATCATAAAGCAAAATCTTCAACACAAAGCAAAATCTACAATGGAATGGTTCAAAAATAAACATATCCAGGTGTTAGAATGGCCAAGTCAAAGTCCAGACCTGAATCCAATCGAGAATTTGTGTAAAGAACTGAAAACTGCTGTTCACAAATGCTCTCCATCCAACCTCACTGAGCTCGAGCTGTTTTGCAAGGAGGAATGGGAAAAAATTTCAGTCTCTTGATGTGCAAAACTGATAGAGACATACCCCAAACGACTTACAGCTGTAATCGCAGCAAAAGGTGGCGCTACAAAGTATTAACTTAAGAGGGCTGAATAATTTTGCACGCCCAATTTTTCAGTTTTTGATTTGTTAAAAAAGTTTGAAATATTCAATAAATGTTGTTCCACTTCATGATTGTGTCCCACTTGTTGTTGATTCTTCACAAAAAAATACAGTTTTATATCTTTATGTTTGAAGCCTGAAATGTGGCAAAAGGTCGCAAAGTTCAAGGGGGCAGAATACTTTCGCAAGGCACTGTATATCACCATCTAGCTAACTTAATTTTAACTAGCTAGCTATCTTGATGTATGTATCATTGTAAATTAAAAAACACAAACTCGAAATGGATTTGTAGCTAGGTAGCTAGGTAGCTAGCTAGCGTAAACTCAGCCCATTCCGTACAAATGTGCGTAACCGTGACATTCAAACGTGGCTACAAAGAAAACGAATGGGTCTGTAGCGACCGTGTTGACTTCAAATTCGGGGGTGTGAACTAGGTTTCTATTCAAGCGGTGATCGACATGGTAATGGCTCTATAGTATTGGAGAAAAGTTGAAAAAAAACAGACCCTCCGTTACATAGGGACGTACCAGCACGCATAAAGCAACTGTTTCTGTCATACAATCTCTCTCCACCAGGTGTAGCACTTCTCTCATCCTTTAAAAACAAGAAATGGACAGTGACGGGGGTAAGGGGGGATACCTAGTCATTTTTTGCATCATCATTGCATGCGATCATCATTCTCAATGCCGCTGTTTACTTCTAAGATCACTCTAGCACCGCCCTAAAAACCTGATTCAAATTCAACACAAACCTTCAAATAGGTATGTACTCACACATTATATAAACTCTTTATAGTGTTTTATTTACATTTTAAAGGCGATAAGGTGATAAGTTGGACAGATCGAGTGAAAAAAAGCCATTTTCCCACACAACATCTCTCCTTCTCACTATCACGCATTAGTTTCGCTTCCCCACACGCCATTTTTAAAAAGACCTGACAGGGCTCATTGCCGTCTTGAATCATGCAGAAATTGGCAACGTTTAGGTCATGTCATTTATTTTGTTGGCAAGTGTGCTTTACAATGGTATTGACATTACAGTTGATCTGGAAGTATTACGGTTTTGGGGCGCTAAAATACGGTCAATTGTACGGACCAAGTCGATGCACAAAAGTGAGTGAGTTTACGTTAGATAGCTACCAGCCATGGAAAAGGGTGAAAGGATTAGCAGCTCCAGCTTTCAGAGAAGGGAGAGAGTAGGCTACTCTGGAAAGGGCAAGTACATTTTGTGGGAGGATATTATTGAAACAGTCTCCAGTTCTACTCCCTAGCGAGGAAAACTATGAGGACAGAGAGATATAGCAACATAATATTCAGTGCTGTACAATTTGAGTATGATGAAGCCAGTTTCCTTGTGATGTTTTATGTCCTCAGATGCAGAGAGAAGTCCCAAAAGTATAAGGGTACATATATTGTATGCTATGAGTTATATGTGTACTTAATGTAGCATATGTAACAGAAATACAGTTTAAAAGTCACACACATTGTATAAACCTATCACAACTGGAACAGTCCAACCCTGCTGGGTGTGCAGGTTTCTGTTCCAGCCCAGCACTAACACCTGATTCAACTTATAACATCGAATTAGTTATTCATCAAGTGTGTTATTGCTGGGCTGGAATAGAAGTCTGCTCACCAAGTAGATCAGGGATCAGTGGAGCGAGGTTGGTCACCTCAGGTATGAACTTTTTTTTTTCACCTGAAATTAAAATGTATAACCTTTACATATGAGTACAATTTGAAATGATATGAAATAAAGTGTTGATTCTTGTTCTAAAATGGATTAAATTGTTGTTTTTTTCTCATCAACCTACACACAATACCCTGTAATGACAGAGCAAAAACAGATTTATATAAATGTTTGCTAGTTTATAAAAAATATATACATATCACATTTACATAAATATTCAGTACTTAGCACTTTCTTCAACAAGTACTTACTCAGTACTTGTTGAAGAACCTTTGGTAGCGATTACAGCATTGAGTCTTCTTGGGTAGGACGCTACAAGCTTGGCACACCTGTATTTGGGGAGTTTCTCCCATTCTTCTCTGAAGATCTTTTCAAGCTCTATCAGGTTGGATGGGGAGCGTTGCTGCACAGCTATTTTCAGGTCTCTCCAGAGATGTTTGCTCTCGTTCAAGTCCGGGCTCTAGCTGGGGCCACTCAAGGACATTCAGAATATTGTCCTGATCCACTCCTGCGTTGTCTTGGCTGTGTGCTTAGGGTCATTGTCCTGTTGGAAGGTGAACCTTCGCCCGAGTCTGAGGTCCTGAGTGCTCTGGAGCAGGTTTTCATCAAGGATCTCTCTTTACTTTGCTCTGTTCATCTTTGCCTCGATATTGACTAGTCTCCCAGTCCCTGCCTCTGAAAAACATCCCCACAGCATAATGCAGCCACCACCATGCTTCACCGTAAGGATGGTGCCAGGTTTCCTCCCGATGTGACGCTTGGCATTCAGGCCAAAGAGTTCAGTCTTGGTTTCTTCATACCAGAGAATCTTGTTTCTCATGATCTGAGAGTCTTTAGGTGCCTTTTGGCAAACCCCAAGTGGGCTGTCATGTGCCTTTAACTGAGAAGTGGCTTCCTTCTGGCCACTCTACCATAAAGGTCTGATTGTTGTTGTACTGCAGAGATGTTTTTTCTTCTGGAAGGATCTCAGTTTGGCCGTGAGGCCAGCTCTAGGAAGAGTCTTGGTGGTTCCAAACTTCTTTCATGGAGGCCACTGTGTTCTTGGGGACAATCAATGCTGCAGAAATGTTTTGTTACCCTTGTCCATATCTATGCTGAGACACACTCTTGTCTCAGAGCTCTGACATGCATGCTCTGACATGCACTGTCAACTGTGGGACCTTATATAGACAGGTGTGTGCCTTTCCAAATCATGTCCAATCAATTGAATGTACCACAGGTGGACTCCAATGAAGTTATAGGAACACCTAAAGGATGATCAATGGAAACAGGATACACCTGAGCTCAATTTTGAGTCTCATAGCAAAGGGTCTGAATGCTTGTGTAAATAAGGTATTTCTGTTTTTACATTTTATACATTTCCAGACATTTGTAAAAAACTGCTTTTGCTTCGTCATTATGGGGATTTGTGTGTAGATTGCTGAAGATTTTATTTATCTTTTCATCCATTTTAGAATAAGGCTGTAACGTAACAATATGTGGAAAACGGTCAAGGGGTTCTGAATACTTTCCGAAGGCGCTGTATAAAAACACATTTCTCAGCACTGGGGTCAGTGCCACTGGAAAGCTTTTTTGGGACAATAATGTCCTCCTCCAGGCTAGATAGACATCATATTGAACAATGTGTATCTCACCTTTTCGTAGGCCTAGATTAGATGGTTGCATTCAAGACAAGGTCGTTTTTAATAATCTGTTTATCAGCATCAGCAGAGAAAGACTACCCCGAGACGTGTATTATCACAAAATATTCTCCTAATGTCTCCAGTCATATAAAGTGTTGTAGAATTGCATGAAATGTGTTTATCAACGGTCACATTTTTCCCGTGCAAAGAAAAGAGTAGAAACACTAATCTACTCATCACATTAGTAATAGGTGGCTTACGTTAGTCTGCAAATGCGATGATAGATGCATGCAATGCTTTATGATAAAGATGCATTTTTATAGTGAAAGAAATTGCTTTCCCAAAACTTGAAACTCATGCGGCGCTAATGTTGGCTACTTATTATAGTTGTTAACTCTTGGCTAGCTAACAGCTAAACTATACTCGAAACCACTTACCAGTAATGAAACGATTGGAGCAAACCCCGCACTGACAGTTGTCTGGGTTCAGGTCTTGACGGTCAAAAAAGGATTCTTCACTTTTCTGACAGTTCTTGAGTCTGGCCTCTGTGGTGTTTGATGATTGTCAGTAATCAGAAAAAAATATGTTGTCTTTCCTGGCTTGTTAGAGCAGCCAAATACGGCACAGAAATTGACTACGGTGATGAATCAGGTAGTTTTAATCACTGTTATCATGCAGTTTGGGGTAACCACTCAGCTGTTGTTGCGGCTCAGTTTGTAGAGCATGGCCAGGGTTGTGGGTTCGATTTCCACAGGGGACCAGTACAACAAAGTATGCACTCACTACTGTAAGTCTCTCTGGATAAGAGCGTCTACTAAATTATGTAAATAATTCAGTGGCCAACATGGCCGCCATGAGACGTTGTTTGTCATCCGTCAACCCTCTAATATATGAATGCATCAGAAGTTAGAAGCATCACAATATTTTTTATTTCTCTCTTTCAATGCAATTCATCGAAAACAAGTAATATAGTACTTCTACTGCTAGCTGGACCAGAACTAAAAAATCTAACTGAAAAGCATGGCCTACAGATGACATTTAAGCTGAAAATAAAGGACTAGATAGTTCTGATCAGGTTGAACACTATCTTGGTCACAATCTTAGTTCCTAAATGATGTCACAATTGAGCTATCTGATTGAATTTGAGGACGATATGTCACGATAAGGATTCCAGCATACCTCCATAGATCCCATTCCTGTACGCACAACTTTTTATTTTCTCAATATATGTATTCTACAGCGGCAAACTGTTTTCAACCCCATATAGATCAGAACTGTGCGGCCTAAATGACTGTAATGTCAACCATCTAACTGAACAATTACACAGTGTCTTTTGCCCTTTTTTTAATTGATAAACTCAGAACAGGTATTCCAATGCTGAAATGATTTTGAGGAGGATTTTTCTTGTTCGTGGTCAAAAATGATTTGACGGTTGTGACACCTAGCCTAATAAATATGAGAGTTGCCCTAAAACATTCTTTGAATGAATAAGAAACCCCTCTCCTGCCAAAAAGGACCATCAGAACACCCCACCCCATGCCCCACCTCATGTCCAGTGCATCAGTTACGTCATCGGGCGAAAGTGGGGAGAGAGGAGCACCCTTCTCAAATGGAACAGTAATTTGTGTTGCTTGGTCATCTGGTCAACAAGGCAGCATGGTGCATCATCAAGAAACATAAATGAGTTTTCCTTAAAATCAATGTTCAAATTTGCGAACTCATTTGCATTGGGAAGGCAGATAAAGCTCAAAAGCAATCACTTTTGCATGTGAAACTCCGATTCCAAAATAAATGCAATTAACTTTCACCGATGCAAAACATGCCTACATGTTCAAGATTAATCAAACACCCTCAATGTTTATTGGCAGGTAGAATCATGTTCAATGAGGTTGCATGGTTAAAGTGTTGGGCGCAATCAGGTCGGCACATTATTGTCCAATCAGGTTTGCGGGGTGGTCCAGGGACATACACACGCACAGCACAGTATCTTTACCTCTTTTTTGAACACCCTGCAGGGCTCGAGAACAACGACGTAATACACATATGTGCACTATTTTTAGGGACCCTTATTGGCTCTAGAGCACGACTTTGAAAACTACTGGTTTAAAAGTATACAAAACCTCTGCCGTATCACTTTAACTCTCTTACCTTAGTTGTCAATCTGATAGCCATAGCTGAGAGTCAACATGTCAGTGTGGCAACCTACTACAAACGTTGAATCTGATACTTCAGCAAGGAATACACAAGTCCACTTTCCCTCCCTACTCTCCCTTCTATCTTCTCCTTTAAAAATGAGCCATTAGTATGGTGGTTGGCTGACTGCCCTTGTGAAACACTCTCGGTGGGTGACATTAAGAAACATAGCCTCCAGTTATTCTCTCTCACCCTATCTCTCCCCTTCCTCCCTCTGTCTGCCTCCTCTCTCTATGGCATTTTGTCCTGTGTGCTGTATGGATGGGGGGAGCAAACGGAGAGCGAGGCAGTGAGGTAGAACCTTTTACTCATCCGGTAATGAGCCTAGAAAGTTTCTTGCCAAAAGTGCCCTGTCGCTATGGCGACGGAGTAAATCTGTTGGCTCTCCCCATTCCTAGTCTTCTTTGAAGGCCGTATCCAGAGTAAACACAGTCAAGGTTAACATGTCTGTCATCTGACTTTATACCCATTTCAGACAGAAGATGTGGTATGTTACCTGTAAAAAATATAAGGCAATGTTTATATGACCACCTTTCAAACAGCCCATTATCTAGCAGTTATTTGCAGGTATAATCTTTTTATATACTTTTTATATACTGATCCCATGTTTCATGAACTGAAATAAAATATCCCAGAAATGATCCATATGCACAAAAATCTTATTTCTCTCAAATATTGTGTACAAATGTGTTTACATCTGTGTCAGTGAGCATTTATCCTTTGCCAAGATAATACATTCACCTGAAAGGTGTGGCATATCAAGAATCTGATTAAACAGCATGATCATTACACAGGTGCGTCTTGTGCTGGGGAAAATAGAAGGCCACTTACATGTGCAGTTTTGTCACACAACACAATGCTACAGATATCTCAATTTAGAGGGACCATGCAATTGGCATGCTCACTGCAGGAATGTCCACCAAAGGTGTTGCCAGATAATTTAATGTTCATTTCTCTTCCATAAGCCGACTCCAATGTTTTAAGTTTTTTTTCTTAGGGATACCAAATCAAATCAAAGTTTATTTTTCACGTGCGCCAAATACGACAGACCTTACAGTGAAATGCTTACTTACAGGCTCTAACCAATAGTGCAGGTATTCAGTGAACAATAGGTAGGCAAATAAATAAAACAACAGTAAAAAGACAGGCTATATACACTAGCGGGGCTATAAAAGTAGCGAGGCTACATACAGACACCGGTTAGTCAGGCTGATTGAGGTAGTATGTACATGTAGATATGGTTAAAGTGACTATGCATATATGATGAACAGAGAGTAGAAGCGTAAAAGAGGGGTTGGCAGGTGGTGGGTGGGACACAATGCAGATAGTCGGTTAGTCAATGTGAGGGAGCACTGGTTGGTCGGCCCAAATGAGGTAGTATGTACATGAATGTATAGTTAAAGTGACTATGCATATATGATAAACAGAGAGTAGCAGCAGCGTAAAAAGAGGGGTTGGGGGGCCACACAATACAAATATTCCGGGTAGCCATTTGATTACCTGTTCAGGAGTCTTATGGCTTGGGGGTAGAAGCTGTTGAGAAGCCTTTTTGTCCTAGACTTGGCACTCCGGTACCACTTGCCATGCGGTAGCAGAGAGAACAGTCTATGACTGGGGTGGCTGGGGTCTTTGACAATGTTTAGGGCCTTCCTCTGACACCGCCTGGTGTAGAGGTCCTGGATGGCAGGTAGCTTAGCCCCAGTGATGTACTGGGCCGTACGCACTACACTCTGTAGTACCTTGCGGTCAGAGGCAGAGTAATTGCCGTATCAGGCAGTGATGCAACCAGTCAGGTGCTCTTGATGTTGCAGCTGTACAACCTTTTGAGGATCTCAGGACCCATGCCGAATCTTTTTAGTTTCCTGAGGGGAATAGGCTTTGTCGTGCCCTCTTCGCGACTGTCTTGGTGTGTTTGGACCATTCTAGTTTGTTGGTGATGTGGACACCAAGGAACTTGAAGCTCTCAACCTGCTCCACTACAGCCCTGTTGATGAGAATGGGGGCGTGCTCGGTCCTCCTTTTCCTGTAGTCCACAATCATCTCCTTAGTCTTGGTTACGTTGGGGGATAGGTTGTTATTCTGGCACCCCCAGTCCAGGTCTCTGACCTCCTCCCTATGGGCTGTCTCGTCATTGTCTGTGATCAGGCCTACCACTGTTATGTCGTCTGCAAACTTAATGATGGTGTTGGAGTCGTGCCTGACCATGCAGTTGTGGGTGAACAGGGAGTACAGGAGGAGACTGAGCATACACCCAGTGTTGAGGATCAGTGTGGCAGATGTGTTGCTATCTACCCTCACCACCTGGGGGCTGCCCGTCAGGAAGTCCAGTATCCAGTTGCAGAGGGAGGTGTTTAGTCCCAGGATCCTTAGCTTAGTGATGAGCTTTGAGGGTACTATGGTGTTGAACGCAGAGCTGTAGTCAATGAATAGCATTCTCACATAAGTGTTACTTTTGTCCAGGTGGGAAAGGGCAATGTGGAGTGCAATAGAGATTGCATCATCTGTGGATCTGTTTGGGCGATATGTAAATTGGATTGGGTTTACTAAGGTTTCTGGGATAGTGGTGTTGATGTCAGCCATTACCAGCCTTTCAAAGCACTTCATGGCTACGGACGTGAGTGCTATGGGTCTGTAGTCATTTAGGCAGGTTGCCTTTGTGTTCTTGGGCACAGGGACTATGGTGGTCTGCTTGAAACATGTTGGTATTACAGACTCAATCAGGGACATGTTGAAAATGTCATTGAAGACACCTGCCAGTTGGTCAGCACATGCCTGGAGCACACGTCCTGGTAATCCGTCTGGCCACGCAGCCTGTGTATGTTGACCTGTTTAAAGGTCTTACTTACGCCGGCTACGGAGAGCATGATCACATGATCACATGATCTCAGTCGTCCGGAACAGCTGATGCTCTCATGCATGCCTCAGTGTTGCTTGCCTCGATGCGAGCATAGAGGTGATTTTGCTCGTCTGGTAGGCTCTCTCACTGGGCAGCTCGCTGCTGTGCTTCCCTTTGTAGTCTGTAATAGTTTGCAAGCCCTGCCACATAAGACGAGAGTCGTAACCGGTGTAATATGATTCAATCTTAGCCCTGTATTGACGCTTTGTCTGTTTGATGGTTCATCGCAGGGCATAGCAGGATTTCTTGTAAGCTTCCGGGCTAGAGTCCCGCACCTTGAAAGCGGCAGCTCTACCCTTTAGTGTGAATGTTGCCTGTAATCCATGGCTTCTGGTTGGGGTATGTACGTACAGTCACTGTGGGGACGACGTCCTCGATGCACTTATTGATAAAGCCAGTGACTGATGTGGTGTCCTCCTCAATGCCATAGGAAGAATCCCGGAACATGTTACAGTCTGTGATAGCAAACAGTCCTGTAGTTTAGCATCTGCTTCATCTGACCACTTTTTTATAGACAGAGTAACTGGTGCTTCCTGCTTTAATTTTTGCTTGTAAGCAGGATTCAGGAGGATAGAGATGTGGTCGGATTTACCAAATGGAGGGCGAGGGAGAGCTTTGTACGTGTCTCTGTGTGTGGAGTACAGGTGATCTAGAAATGTTTTCCCTCTACATATTGATGGAAATTTGGTAGAACTGATTTAAGTTTCCCAGCATTAAAGTCTCCGGCCACTAGGAGCGCCGCATCTTGGTGGGTGGTTTCCTGTTATCTTATTTCCTTTTACAGCTGACTGAGTGCGGTCTTAGTGCCACAAAAAATATAGCTGAGAACTCTCTAGGCAAGTAGTGTGGCCTGCAATTTATCACAATATTCTCTACTTCAGGCGAGCAAAATCTAGAGACTTCCTTAGATTTCGTGGACCAGCTGTTGTTTACAAATATGCACAGACTGCCCCCCCTCATCTTACCGGAGTTTGCTTTTCTATCTTGATCTTCAAGACTTTTAGTGTGAAGTCCCCATGTACATTTGGGCAAATCGTGAGAGACATTCACATTCATATTCCATTTTTCTGTAAGAGTATCATCAAATCTGTATACTTGGATTTTGATTTAGCTTTCCAAGTATTAGTAGCCCTATTATAAATTCAACATTTGCAAAACAACCAGTTTTCATAACTCTGAATATCCTTTAAATTGTTGTCCAGAATGAAAAGGCATGCTGTCATACAGGATTAGAAGCTACATTTTACAACATATACATGATTTCATGTACTCCCGTAAAGCCCAGGTCATTGGCTATCTAGCTAGCTTTGTTTGACCCTGATCGGTGCTTATTTGACAAAGATACAGTCGTTCAAGAGATGGCCGCCCGTGCCATCGGCGTGCCATGAAGTCTTCACTCTCTGACCAAATATGTATGTAGTATGTCCTATAGGATATACTACACCCCTAATGAAATAGTGAAGTCTTGTTACCCTCTAGGATCTCTGAGGAATAGATGGGAACGTGATTTGACTCATTCAAACAACATTTCGGGTGAGATTTTCACAGATTCCTTTGTTTGCAAATTGAACGAGTGGAAATACAAAATCGATCAGGCGTGCTATATGGACCTTTTTAGGATATGAAAAAGGATTTTATCTAACAAAACGACACTTCATGTTATCTCTGGGACCCTTTGGATGATAAATCAGCGCAAACAATAGCATTGAATTTTTCCGCAATAATAGCTACTGTAAATTGGACAGTGCAGTTATATTAACAGGAATTGAAGCCTTCAGCCGAAAGAAGACACTTCTATGTACTGACATTTGTTGTTACTCTAAAATCTGCGATCTTGACAGGACGCCGATTCTTAATTAAAAAATTTGTCAGTATGTCCAACTGGCCTCACAACCACAGACCATGTGTAACCATGCCAGCCCAGGACCTCCACATCCAGCTTCTTCACCTGTGGGATCATCTGAGACCAGTCACCTGGACAGCTGATGAAACGGAGGAGTATTTCTGTATGTAATAAAGCCCTTTAGTGGGGAAAAACTCATTCTGATTAGCTGGGCCTGGCTCACAAGTGGGTGGGCCTATACCACCTCCCTTTTTCAACTCTCTTTACCTTTCTCTCTCTTCCTCTCACCCTTTCCCCCCATACATGTACTTTTTTTCCTCATCTTGAAATGAACTCCAGTAACAACACTAGCTCTTCTGTTGCCAAAGCAAGCTTTTAGACGGCCACCATTTTTGGTGCTCTAACTTTTTGTGTACATGTTCACTTAACTTCACTAAAGAGGTTTTTCTATGTCTGCTGTGGAATTAAATGCCCTCTTTGTCCTCCTGCAGCTGCTTGTTCTTTGTGTGTGCACTTCTCAAACTGCTCCCCAGTTTCTTCCCAAGGCTGCTTCCCTTTATTGTTCACTTTAATTATTAATAATTTAATGCTAGACAGGGGGAACAAAGCTGCTATGTCCACTAATTTTCTGCCTTTGGACTCGATGTCGGACAGATACAAAATTCACAGAATCCTTTCTCCTAATGGTACTACAGTAGTGTTTATGGTCCTACTCAAATTATGTTATCACTGTGCTAACATACTGTAGCTACCTACTGGTTTCCTAAATTACTTTTCGATCTAGTCATAGGCATGTCACTGCATGTAATAACTATGAGGTCATCAGAGGTCATCTTTGTATGTCATTCGCCTTTTAATTTTTTAATTTAACCTGTATTTAACTAGGTAAGTCAGTTAAGAACAAATTATTATTTACAATGACGGCCTACCAAAAGGCAAAAGGCCTCCTGCGAGGATGGGGATAAATAAGAAATAAATAAAAACATATAAATATAAATATTATATATAAATATAGGACAAAACACCCATTACGACAAGAGAGACAACACTACATAAAGAGAGACCCAAGACAAGAACATAGCAAGGCAGCAACACATGACAACACAGCATGTTAGCAACACGACATGACAACAACATGGTAGCAGCACAAAACGAGGTACAAACATTATTGGGCACAGACAACAGCACAAAGGGCAAGAAGGTAGAGACAACAATACATCATGCAAAGCAGCCACAACCGTCAGTGAGTGTCCATGATTGAGTCTTTGAATGAAAAGATTAAGATAAATCTTTCCCTAATCGTTTTCATCACTGCATCGATGGCCAAAGCATTGTTGCTATGTTTTGGGTTCTGCAAGTTTGGTTGTGGAAGTTTGATATCTGTTTTCGTCCAAAGCATGCCCGTGGTGGCCCTTGTGGTTAGTGATAAGAGAGGTGCTAATGCTTCCACCTGGACCACTCTTGTCCGGTCGATACTCCCTCTCAACCTGAGATTTACCCTTAGGCTCTTTGCTCATTAACCTGCTCAGAAGAATTAACCCTACATGAACCCATTTGATTTCAATGACAACACAGCACAGTGGTCCAGCAACATCCCACAGAACTAAATTGTATGTTGTATTTTCCCTCCATGAGAGTGTCTTAGGCTGTCCTAGATAACAACATACAGTATTGTAACTGTTGATGGAGGTTTGGGGGGATTGAGGTCTAACCCGCCACAGATCGTATTTGCTCTGGGTGATGAGGAGGATTTCCAGGGTTTACTAACATCTGCACTGCAGCAAGGGCAGAGGAGGAGAGGAAGGGGGAGCCGGAAACAGATACAGAGAAAAGAGAGGGAGAGAAAGAGGGAGAGGGAGCAGAGAGAAAGTGAGGAGATGGCGCCAAGAGAGACGGAGACATACAGTGCCTTCCGAAAGTATTCACACTCCTTGACTTTTTCCACATTTAGTTGTGTTACAGCCTGAATTTAAAATTGATTCAACTGAGATTTTGTGTCACTGACCTAAGCACAATACCCCATGTCAGAGTGTAATTATGTTTTTGACATTATTTTAATTAAATTAGTAAAAAATGTAAAGCTGAAATGTCTTGACTTGAGTTAATAATTATTCAACCCCTTTGTTATGACAAACCTAAATAAGTTTAGGAGTAAAAATGTGCTTATCAAGTCACATCTTAAGTTGCATGACCTCACTACAGAGAGGCAGGTAGCCGAGTGGTTAGAGTATTGGACTCGTTCCTGGAAGGTTGCAAGATTGAATCACCGAGCTGACAAGGTAAAAATATGTCGTTCTGCCCTTGAACAAGGCAGTTAACCCACTGTTTCTAGGCCATCATTGAAAATAAGAATTTGTTCTTAACTGACTTGCCTAGTGAAATAAATAAAAACTCTGTGCGCAATAATATTGTTAAACATGATTTTTTAATTATTACCTCATCTCTGTAGCCCACACATACAATTATCTGCAAGGTCCCTCAGTCGAGCAGTGAATTTCAAACACAGATTCAACCACAAAGACCAGGGAGGTTTTCCAATGCATTGCAAAGAAGGGCATCTATTGTTAGATGGGTAAAAAAAGTGACATTGAATATCCCTTAGAGCATGGTGAAGTTATTAATTACACTTTGGATGATGTTTCAATCCACTCAGTCACTACAACCATACAGGCGTCCATTCTTACTCGGGTGCCGGAGAGGAAGGAAACAGCTCAGGGATTTTGCCATGAGGCCAATTGTGACTTTAAAACAGTTAGAGTTTAACGGCTGTAACAGGAGAACTGAGGAAGGATCAACAACATTGTATCAACAACACTCTCCAATACTAAACTAATTGACAGAGTGAAAAGAAGGAAACCTTTACGTAATAAAAATATTCCAATATTTGCAAAAAGGCACTAAAGTAATATTGCAAACAATGTAGCAAAGCAATTCACTTGTTGTCCAGAATACAAAGTGTTATGTTTGGGGCAAATCCAATACAACACATTACTGAGTACCTCTCTCCATATTTTCAAGCGTAGTGGTGGCTGCATCATGTTATGGGTACGCTTGTAATCATTAAGGACTGGGGAGTTTTTCATGATAAAAAATGAAAAGGAGCTAAACATAGGCAAAGTCCTAGAGGAAAAAATGGTTCAGTCTGCTTCCCACCAGACACCGGGAGGTTATTTCACCTTTCAGCAGGACAATAACCTAAACACAAGGCCAAATCTACACTGGAGTTTCTTACCAAGAAGACAGTGAATGTTTGTGAATGTTCCTGAGTGGCCGAGTTACATTCTTGACTTAAATGTACTTGAAAATCTATGGCAAGACCCGAATAGGGTTGTCTAGCAATGATCAACAACAAATTTGACAGAGCTTGAAGAATTTAGATTTTTTTTTACAAATGTTGCACAATCCACGTGTGTAAAGAGACTTACCCAGAAGGACTCACAGTTGTAATAACTGCCACAGGTGCTTCTACAAAGTATTGACTCAAGGGTGCGAATACTTGTGCAAATTAGATATTTCTGTATTTCATATTCAATACATTTTCAAAAAATTCCTAAAACAAATTTTATCTTTGTCATTATGGAGTATTGTAGATGGGTGACAAAAACAACAACAGTTGAGGTCGGAAGTTTACATACACCTTAGCCAAATACATTTAAACTCAGTTTTTCACAATTCCTGTCCCTGTCTTAGGTCAGTTAGGATCACCACTTTATAGTACTAGTAATAGAGATAATAGTAGAGAGAATTATTTATTTCAGCTTGTATTTCTTTCATCACATTCCCAGTGGGTCAGAAGTTTACATACACGCAATTAGTATTTGGTAGCATTGCCTTTAAATTGATTAACTTGGGTCAAACGTTTCGGGTAGCCTTCCACAAGCTTTCCACAATAACTTGGGTGAATTTTCACCCATTCCTCCTGACAGAGCTGGTGTAACTGAGTCAGCTTTGTAGGCCTCCTTGATCGCACACGCTTTTTCAGTTCTGCCCAAACATTTTCTATAGGATGGAGGTCAGGGCTTTGTGATGGCCATTCCAATACCTTGACTTTGTTGTCCATAAGCCATTTTGCCACAATTTTGGAAGTATGCTTGGGGTCATTGTCCGTTTGGAAGACCCATTTGCGACCACGCTTTAACTTCCTGACTGATGTCTTGAGATGTTGCTTCAATATATCCACATACTTGTCCTGTGTCATCATGCCATCTATTTTGTGAAGTTCCCCAGTCCGTCCTGCAGCAAAGCACCCCCACAACATGATGCTGCCACCCCCATGCTTCACGGATGGGATGGTGTTCTTCGGCTTGCAAGCCTCCAAACATAATGATGGTCATTATGGCCAAACAGTTTTATTTTTGTTTCATCAAATCAGAGGACAGTTCTCCAAATACGATCTTTGTCCCCATGTGCAGTTATAAACCATAGTCTGGCTTTTTTATGGCGGTTTTGGAGCAGTGGCTTCTTCCTTGCTGAGCGGCCTTTCAGGTTATGTCGATATAGGACTCGTTTTACTGTGGATATAGATACTTTTGTACCTGTTTCCTCCAGCATCTTCACAAGGTCCTTTGCTGTTGTTCTGGGATTGATTTGCACTTTTCGCACCAAAGTAAGTTCATCTCTAGGAGATAGAACGCGTCTCCTTCCTGAGCGGTATGACGGCTGCGTGGTCCCATGGTGTTAATACTTGCGTACTATTGTTTGTACAGATGAACGTGGTACCTTCAGGCATTTGGAAATTGCTCCCAAGGATGAACCAGATTTGCGGAGGTCTCTAATTTGTTTTCTGAGGTCTTGGCTGATTTCTTTTGATTTTCCCATGATGTCAAGCAAAGAGGCACTGAGTTCGAAGGTAGACCTTGAAATGCATCAACAGGTACACCTCCAATTGACTCAAATGAAGTAAATTAGCCTATCAGAAGCTTCTAAAGCCATGACATTTTCTGGAATTTTCCAAGCGGTTTAATGACACAGTCAACTTAGTGTATGTAAACTTCTGACCCACTGGAGTTGTGATACAGTGAATTATAAGTGGAATAATCTGTCAGTAAACAATTACTTGTGTCATACACAAAGTATACTGTATGTCCTAACCGACTTGCCAAAACTGTAGTTTGTTTTAACAAGAAATTTGTGGAGTGGTTTAAAAACGAGTTTTAATGACTCCAACCTAAGTGTATGTAAACTTCTGACTTCAACTGTATGTAATCAATTTTGAATTCAGACTGTAACACAACAAAATGTGGAATAAGTCAAGAGGTTGTTTTGTCAATATTTTCTCACAATGCTTGACATGACTCTGAAAATGTTTATGTGTTTGTTCATGTATGCATGCAGGAGTGTATTTTTTCAGTGGACATTTAGATTGGTAACATGCGCAAAACATCAAAAACACATTTGATTGACTGACATTTCCCTTCTTTATAGGGCTTCCGAGAGAGTGCTACTCTTTTGAAAGCATTTTCTTTAATCCTAATTGCCACGCTGATAGAATCTTCAGGAAACTCCTTCAACTCCTAATGCGGAAAGTTAACTTGGTGAACAGAGGGTAATACTATTCCCTCTATCAGTCTCAATTAAAAGTGGGGAGAGGCCAGTGCATCGTAATACGCCATCATTTAAGGCAGTGGTGGTCTTCCAGAAAAGATTGAGTGTCAAATTCTTGTCACACCACTAACCGGGCTGACTCGCTGAACTTTTCAATTATCAAGTTAAAACCTGTTCTGATTGGCCAAGTGGTTGGGATGTACATTTAAAGGAGTTGTTCACCAAAAATACAAATGCACACAGTTCTCCAGTTACCTAGTCTCTTCTCACAGGTCACGAAGTACACAGTTTGGCTTATTTAGTTAGTTTCAGCAGTCTTTGGCTAGCTTGAGCTTCTGATCTTCTGAATTTTTATCCTTGAAGCAAATCGATCCAATGTTCAAGTGAGCCTGTAAGGCTGTTTCCTAGTAACACAGAATCTTGCTCTACACTACATTGTGGGCCAGAGACACACACCACCCTCCACCTTCCTTCCAAGCAAGGAATCGGCAGGAGAGCCTGTCCTATCATACCTCTCATTGGCAGCCATGATGGATAACTCTAAAACATTCACCGCCAAGAAAAACAAACCTAACACTTAGGCTCAAAGATACCTGCCGTCCATTTTCTTCCCTCCGTGGTATAAATGTTAGTAGTGCCTTCAAAGTGTTTTCTTTAAAGGGGGTGAGATGAGTCATTTGTTTCACTTTGTTGGGTGTCTAGGGGATGGTAGTGCTGGACCTGGAGCTCATTGACCCTGCCTTGGGGATTGGCTCCAGGGCTGGTAGCTGGTGGGAGTGCTCCGGTGGGATAATTTGATTTGGACTTTCACTGTTTGCCTGTGCTTCATTTGCTCTGTTCTCATATCGATAGGTAGATAAATTGTCTGTGGATGTCCATGTGATACCCAGCAGGTCACAAATCCATTTTGTAGCTAGGCCTAGTGAGTTATATGCATTAGAGACCTTGGCCCTGAGTGACCCCTGTTTGACCTGATGGATGGGACTAGAGGGAGGGTTCCTCCCCACTCCCTCACTCCCATGGGACTACCACCACAATAAACCAGCTGCCAGCCCAATGGAAAATGCCTCCTGATGCTTCCCTAACGTCCCCCATCCCCAAATGATCCCCCACCTTCAGTTACTGGTTTATTATTGGAGCCCTGCTGGTTGCTCTCTGGTGAGGTTATGCAGTATGTCTACTCACAGTTTTACATTGTTCCCATGAGTGTTCATTAGGCTGTTATGACACCTACATAAGAGTTATATGACCCTTCAATCAGGGTTACTGACACTCACTGTGTCTTTGACCTTCCTGACTCTAATCTCATAGTGTGTGTGTGTGTGTGTGTGTGTGTGTGTGTGTGTGTGTGTGTGTCTGTGAGTGTGCTGCTCCGATCAGAGTGTTTCTGGTAAAGGAACAGAAGCATAGTGGGGGGCCATTCAGAGTAGAGGATGCTGAGGATGCACACACACAGACACACACACACAGATTAACAGTGTTAAGCTGCACAACTCGCCCGGGATAAATGCGGTCAGAGAGGGGAACAGCTGAGCAAACAACATCCGCAGGAGGGAGAGAGTAGAGGAGAGAGGGACAGAGAGAGGAAGAAAAAGAAGAAGGATGGAGTTCTCGTCCCGGCACAGTGCCGGTGATCGGTTGCCACTTTGGATATGTATCACATCGGAGCCCGGAGCAGCAGGGACACATGGAGGTAACGGTTAACAAACTATAATGTAGCCAAGAGCCAACAGTTTCCCATTCATTTTCTGGGAGAGTGGTTTGGATTACATTCTGTTAATTTTATTTCAGACAGCAAGTGTGGTTAATCGCTAATTATAAACTGGGTGGTTCGAGCCCTGAATGCTGTCTGATTGGCTGACAGCCTTGGTATTTCAGACTATATACCACGGGTATGACATTTCTTTTTACTGCTCAATTACGTTGGTAACCAGTTTATAATAGCAATAAGGCACCTCGGGGGTTTGTGGTATAAGACCAATATACCACGGCTAAGGGCTGTGTCCTTGCACTCCTCGATGCGTCGTGCATAGGAACAGCCCTTAGCCGTGGTATATTGGCCATATACCACACCCCCTCGTGCCTTATTGCTTAATTGTCTTGTGTCGTCCTGTATGTAGAAATAGTGTTCTATTAAAGTTTCTTCAATAGAACAACAATCTTGTGCAGTCACTATTTCTTGTTGAAATAGTGTTCCAAGAACATTTTTAGAGCATTTGTATGTTGTCATGAAAGCGTACAGTACAGTACAGTAGATAGGAACAGATGTGTAGATCCTGAAGCAAATTAGAGCGCGTCACATGTTGTAATGCTGTCCAGAGGTATTACGATAGAAAGTCTAATCTTGATACAGTCAGTTATGAACAAACAGAACAGGTCATTATGGCTGGGGATGTGTTATCTGAATGTTTGTTGTGGCAGTGCTTGCTTGAAGCCACATTTTTTATGACTTATTTATATTTTGTACTTTTTCTCTCTCTGAAAAAAAAGTTGATGTCGAATTTAGCAGGGATGCTTGTAACAGTTTAGGTTTGTGCTGTTTGTTGAATTATATAATTTTAAATCCACTTTAGTTTTATTATCTGTGGGATTTTGGCTTAAGGCTCTGTTTTGAACACTCAGTACGCTAATTTGCTGTTTCATTTAAATCTTTTGAGTGTTGTGCAAGATTCTTGAACGATCAACCGTAAACATTTTCACAAGCCTCCTGTTTCATTTTGTCAGGTTGACATTTCTGGGTCAGAAATGTTGTTGTGGAACACGGCTCTGTTAAAAGTTGGCCAGAGGAATATCAACAAGCACTTCAAAGAGCCGTCATGTTTACAGCGGTAGTTTTTACTTCAAATATACAACTAAAAGCTTTCCTCTATCTACCGCCTTCCAGTCAGTGAGTATCAGGACTTTGTTGACATCAAAACAGTCCTTGTAGTTGGAATGGTACTTTTTGCCTAATGTGTATGTTTTCTGCTGCTAAAAACAGGCTTTTAGTGGACAACATTAAGGTACTGGACTGTGACTGGGCGGGTAGAACAGTATATACTGTCTTCTGCTCTGAAGGTAGTGGAAACATGTTCGGGTCTCTTCGATGTCACTTCATGTCACTCTCCTCGTCCAAGTCTGTAATCCCAACCTGTTTCAAGCTGACCACCAAATTGCCCCTGTTCCCAAGAACTCCAAGGTAACCTGCCAAAATTATTATCGTCCCATAGCATTCACATCTGTAATCATGAAGTGCTTTGAAAGGCTGGTCATATCACATATCAACACCATCATCCCAGACACTCTGGACCCACTCCAAGTTGCAGATCCACAGATAACGCAATCTTAATTGCACTTCCCACTGCTCTCTACCACCTGGTCAAGAAAAAAACCTCTGAGAGAATGCTGTTGATTGACTACAGCTCAGCATTCAACACCATAGTACCCTCCAAACTCAACACCAAGCTCAGGATCCTGGGACTGAACACCTTCCTCTGCAACTGGATCCTGAACTTCCTGACAAGCCGTCCCCAGTTGCTGAGGGTAGGCAACAACACTGCCACGCTGACCCTCGACACGGGGTTCAAATGAAATCCCAAATTCAAGAACATTGGGAAATGACAACACTCCAAAAGGACGTCACCTCTTTTCCCCTTTTTATTTGTGGCTGGGCAGGCTAGCACGTTTCAGCAGTTATGTCTTCATCAGAGCATCCTCAACCCAGGGGCCCCTGATCTCCGACTATGATGAGACAGTCTATAGGGAGGAGGTCAGAGACCTGGCAGTGTGGTGCCAGGACAACAGCTTCTCCCTCAATATCATTAAGACCAAGGAGCTGATTGTGGACTACAAGAATCAGGCAGGCGAGTATGCCCCATCTACATCAACGGGGCTGTGGTGGAGTGGGTTCGAGAGCTTCAAGTTCCTTGGTGTCCACATCCCTAAGGACATGGTCCACACATACACACAGAGTCATGAAAATGGCATGACAGTGCCTCTTCCCCCTCAAGAGGCTGAACAGATTTGGCAATGCCCTCAGATCTTAAAAAGGTTCTACAGCTGCACCAATGAGAGTATCTTGACTGGCTGCATTACTACTTGGTATGGCAACTGTAACATGCGCTGGGAGTCGGGAAGCAAGTTCAGGGAGTGAATCATTTAATAAATAAAAGAAATTGAACAAAACAAGAAACACGAACAACTCACAGACAGGAAAATGAAACGGAAACACTGACGACTGGGAAATGAACCAAAGGGAGTGGCATATATAGGGCAGGTAATCAAGGAGGTGATGGACGACAGGGGAGCGTCATAATGCGCTGATGCACGTAACGATGGTGACAGATCTGCGCCATAACGAGCAGCCTGGTGATCTAGAGGCCGGAGAGGGAGCACATGTGACAGTACCCCCTCCCTGATGCGTGGCTCCAGCTGCAGGACGCAGACCAAGATGACGATCCCGGAGATCAGGAGTAGACCGGTCACCTAAGGTGCGGGAACCTGTCGATCTGTCTGAGGTGTGGGAGCATGGCGACCTGGAGCGCCGGAGAGAGAGCATACGTGACAGCAACTGCACCGCCCTCGACCTCAAAATGCTACAGAGGGTGGTGCGGATGGTCCAACACATTCCTGGCAGTGTCAGAGGAAGGGCTGAAAAATTGCCAAAGACATCAGCCACCCTAGCCATAGGCTGTTCTCCCTGCTACCGTTTGGCAATCGGTACCGGAGCCTCCGCCGGGTCTTTGCTATAGAGGCTTTTATTCTCTATTTTGGTTAGGCCAGGGTGTGACTAGGGTGGGCATTCTATGTTCCTTTTTCTATGTTTTTGTAGTTCTTTGTTTTTGGCCGGGTATTGTTCTCAATCAGTGACAGCTGTCTATCGTTGTCTCTGATTGAGAACCATACTTAGGTAGCTCTTGCCCACATGGGTTTTGTGGGTAGTTGCTTTCTGTTTTTGTGTCTGCACCAGACAGAACTGTTTCGGTTGGTCTCTGTGTTTTGTTAATCAGTGTTCAGTTCCATTAATAAAAGTATGAACACGTACCACGCTGCACCTTGGTCCTCACCTTCTTCCACATCAAATAGATGCTCTGAAGTTAGTTTTCAAGTTTATGCTGTATAATCAGATGCTCTTAGACTCTTGGGTCAGACAAAATATGTCTATTGATTGCCTGTGTAAATATGGGGGTAGAGTTTTTTTCACATCCATAGAGACCCCTTCCAATTTAGCTGGGAATTTTCATTGTCAAACAATGGTTTGTTTGTCATTAAAAAGTTATTTTGTTATTGCAGTGGATCACAATCTTTTCACTCAGGCATTCTTGGTTATAGGTATGAATAGCATCCAGTATCTTTCCTGATACAATACCTGTTCATTAAAGAGCTCAATCAAAACACACTATGATGAAAGAGCCTGTAAGCACACAGGCATGTGTGTGAGTGTGTTAAATGAATTACTAACTTAAGTCTTAACTAATTACTAAACTGAATTCATAATTATCTGTACCAGATCTATACCAATTCCTTACACTTCTCTCCCTATTGCCATTGTTGAGGGGGCACACTGACCGGACCAGGCAAAGAGTCCTCATATTTTCTCTAGTAAGTGGTTCCTACATGGAGCAAAGATATGCTAGGCAAGATGCTAGACATTGAGTAGAGGGCATGTTGAGTGACACACACAGTGTTTCATTTCATTTTAGTTGCTGGGAATGGGCAGGACACACAGGAGGGATTTTTGTAAATTAATTTGATCAAGCTATGTAGTCTTTTGATTCCTTCTTGATGAATTAAACAAACATGTTTTGTTGTTTCTCTGTAATACTACACACATCAATCAAGTTAGAGTAGCTCGTCTTAGCCGGCACGCCTGCTGGCAAGGTTGCTCGACTTTAGAAAAGCAAGCAGTTACCAAATGTACTGAATAAGACTGACATTCCTTTCAATCGTTTACCCAGATTTTAGCAGAGATGCAGAGAAGCATATTTAGAACCACCAGTCAAGAGGATACAGACAGCTCAAGAGGTATGCTTAGATATCAGTGGAGCCTGGTGGGAGGAGCTATAGGAGGACAGGCTCATTGTAATGGCTGGAATGGAAGAGATGGTTGGGATGAATGCAGAAGACACATTTCGGTTGAATGCATTCTGTTGAATGCACGATCAAATTATAAAAGTGTACTTTGTGTGAAAGTATCTAAAATGGGAAATAGTGAAACCTAGTATTGCCAAGGTTTGCGCCTTTACAGAGTCCGATGTGAGAAATGGAAACGCCAATCTTTTTCCCCTCCAGATGCCGACCCTGGTGCTGATGACATTCAACTGACTAGGTTTTCCTTTCCCAGCTCAGTGCCAAAACATGATTATTTACCAATATAACTTAAGCACACCCGTTGTAACTGCCAACGTTAATGCAGTAAAGGTCCGATGATGTTTTGGACACTTTCGGTACAGATGTGGCTTGTCGCAAAGCTAAAATCGGCATTCAAACAAGCCCTATTCATTGGCAAAGTCTACCAGCAGCAATGGAATATTCATGACCCTCCCCACTTCACCTGGCGGGTGGAGATAGCAGGCCAGATTTCTCAGAGTATGAATATCAGCTGTCGCAACATGAATGGAGACAATTCCAGACTCAAAAAAGAGCCTTCAGAAAAAGCCTGAACACTAAACTGCTCCAGGAGAAAACAAACTTTATCTTCTCTGGAGATCCAGGGAAATTGAATAGATTGGCGGTTATTCTGAATGGAGCTTTCTACAAGAACGGCATCTTTTATGCAAAAATTGGGACTGCAGACCCTTCGGTGCTCCCCTCCTAAAATATTAAGGAGGAAGAAGGCCACTGAGGACAACTTCCTGGGCTTCCGGAGGAGGGCCAATGGAAAACAGGACACTCGTGCTGTGGGCTTTGGAGTCTGGTCAGACTGGCCGGATCTCAACAACCTGTGCAAGAAGACTGGAATGCAGCTCAGATTAACACAAACCGAGCCAGTGACTGCCTCTGATGCAATTGTGGCAGACCCCTGTGTTGTTGTGGAGGCTTCTGTCACCCATGATGGAACATCTCATCCTACATCCAGGACAACACTCCTCGGTATCAGACAGATGCAGCTACTGCAGCACTGGACTGGCCTGAGGCTTCAGGGGAAATTCGCTGCTCTGGACTGTGATGACCACTCTCCCATTCCATGTTCCAGAATGCTGCCATTGGCAAGGACATACTCACCTTTACTGTTAAGGCGAGTTTGAAGGTTCTAGAGGCGAAAGAAACTCACACCTATTTAGGCGAGGTGCTGGCTAGCGGAGTAGAACACTTAAAAGATAAAGGAGAGCCGCACACTCTAGGAGCTCAGATGCAAAAATATTTATGTCCAACGTTTCGACAGACAATCTGTCTTCATCAGGGTATAATGACAAACACTGCGAGATGACTCATTTATATAATGTCAAAAGACCAGGTGTGGCCTGATATCACTGGTTAATTCTCATATAATAAAATAGCATACAAAAAACATAAATGGATAGCGTACGATCATAGATACAATTTGGATACATAGGCCTACAAACATTTACAATATCAAAAATCACAATAATCACAAGAATGGCTTCAGATCAAAGTCTACGTGGAGACCAAAGGGAGCAAGGGTCTTTAAATTAAAGATCCAGGCAGCCTCTCGTTTTAACAATAAATAGTCAAAGTCACCCCCTCTCCTAGGGAGGGTGACATGTTCGATGTCAATATAAAATAGAAACTAAATTTAATGATTTTCTTCCAAAAAGTGGGCGTTTTTGCACCTAATGATGCTACGATGCTCCGAGATACGGACTATTAATTCGCGCTTTGTTTTACCCACATGATACACGTGATAACACCTTTTGATTTGGATCTGTTTCCCTGTTTGTGGGTGTTTGAATGATCTACATATATAAGTGCCATTGCATTGAGCACAGCCGTTACACTTGTAGTTTCCATCCAGTAGGGGCACGAATAGACGTTGTTTAGGGTTATCTTGGGGTGGTAAATCAGAGTTTACCAATTGATCTCTGAGGTTTCTGCTCCGCGAGAATACGGCCAAGGGAGGGTCCGAAAACATATTTACCGATACTATCATCGGATCTTAGAATGTGCCAATGTTTGTGAACGATTTCCTTAATTTGTTCAGAGCACTTTGAATAGCGGGTAGTTAGAACGCAAGAGTGCTTATTTTTGTGAGACTGACCTCGAAAAAGGTCATGTCTCCTTTTGTTTTGAATTTTCTCAATGGCAGTATTAATCTGACTATTTTTGTACCCCCTCTCCATGAATTTTCTTTACGTCTTAGCCATATTTCTGTCAAAATCTGATTGTTTTTTACAAATGATTTTGATTCGTCAGAATTGGCTGTAGGGCAAACTGTTTTTCAAGGGAAGTGGTTGACAACTATCAGCCCTCAACAAACTGTTACGATCAGTAGACTTCCTGTACAGATCAGTGTATAGAACATTCTCTTCACACAAGATCAAATGATCAAGAAAACTGATTTGACGTGTATCAGATTACATAGTAAATCTCAGATGCTCAGAACAGGAGTTAAGAAAAGCATGGAACGCCTGGAGCTGTTTTGCATCACCCCTCCATAGAACAAACATATCATCAATATACCGTTTCCAAATAATGATCTTAGGCAAGAAAACATTTTTGAGAGGCTGAAAGTTCTACCAACAACATAATACCTTGCACTCTGGTACCCTGCAAACCATGATCCATTTTGTTTTCTACATGAGTCAAATGTAATGGAGTCTGTTGCCGATGTTGTGATTGGTTGCTGTTCATACAATGATTTGTTAATTGCTTGACATGACTGCCTTAATG
Organism: Oncorhynchus masou masou; assembly: GCF_036934945.1. Lineage (NCBI taxonomy): Eukaryota > Metazoa > Chordata > Actinopteri > Salmoniformes > Salmonidae > Oncorhynchus > Oncorhynchus masou. Next base: position 34,900,599 of record NC_088229.1, read on the forward strand.
ACCTGATAGTCAGTAAGGTGAGACAGGCAGTCTCACCAACAGCACACATCCATAAACATTATTGTGTAAGATGAAGCTGGTTTGATGTTGATTATGTGTTGTGTTTTCCTGTGTGCCAAACGTTGTGGGTGGAGGCCAGTGGTAGGTGCTCATTGTGGAAGTGGGCTGCTCATTTGACGGCTACGTGGAGCAGGCCTTTGCAGACAAGTTTTTTTTAAAATACAAGCCCCTTGTGGCACGCTTGGACAGCCTCGCGTGTAGGTGCAAGCTGATGGCGCTGATATTTGGCAGTCTCGGCCACGTATGCAGGCTTGCAGTGTGTGGTCTCTCCAGATTGCGGGCCTGAGAAAGACTAGGGCAAAGCAGTTGGCTAGGTACTGCTCTGTTTCAGCTGTCGTTGGCAGCCTAGCTGTTTGGAGAAGGATGCGTTTTCTGTATCCTTGAGTGTCCATGCATACAGGGACCTTTGAAATGTTTGAATCCTTTTTTAATGTTATTTTTATTGGTGGATTTAAATATTTAAAATGTGTGTGTTTTGTGTGTGTACATTCACACAGTGAAAGTGCCCTTATGCCAACTATAATTGGGTCCACTCTGATTTCTTCCTCCTAAAGATGTCATGCCAATCTGATGTTGGCCCTGAACCAATCATCAACAGACTACATGTCCAGAGCCCTATACTACGAATCAGGTTGGAGGAGTTACCAAGGTAACTTTGGTCAACTCTGAGTTCAACTCGGGATAACTGGTAACCAGTGCTTAATTTGTAAATTGGGAGGTGTCGGAACAAACAGTGAGCATGAGAGGGGGTGACCTGGGGAGTTCCATAGTGGCATAGAGCAGTAGAGTAGAGGCACAAACCAAAGTTGCACACATGGGCTCATTTTCTGTGAAGAACATGTAAAATAACACATTCTCATTGATTGCACACTGTGCACCCTCCTACACATTTATATTACATGCAGTTTGTGGTGTCCGGGTCCACTGGACCCAAGGGTAATAAAAGTGTGGAAAAGTGTGTGTGTAGGTGAAAAAATTAAACGAAACTGTTTGCTGTGTGCCTGCACTCTGTCATCCTCCTCCCTGGGCCTGCTGTTTCAACATAGCACCAATGACCTGTCTGTCTCCCTGCCTGTCTGCCTGTCTCCTGCTTTTATCGCACTCTTTACCCTTTGTAGTGTGTGAAACTACACAATGTCTTGCGCCAACCTGCACAATGTTACAGTACATTACTATTACCATACATTATTTTTTTTAAATCAGTATTTTCCCACACCCAGCCAGGTGCAAATTGGGGGAGGAACACAACAAATAAATAGCTTTGCATGTGTGGCTCCTTACTACAATCAATCAGTATGGCAGAAATCATCTCTGCACAGTGGGCCTTAGAAATACTTTTTGCAGAGAGAGAAGCTAATTTTCAGAATATGAGGATCATGTCTCTGTCAACTCGGAGTCTGACAGTGAGTTGGAAGAAGAGGATGAGATTGACCCTCAGCCAGCCCCAGGACCAGCCCGTCAGCAGCCAGCCTCCATGTTCCTCGCCAAACTCTTGAAAAACTCACTCTGACGAAGGACTGTCACTGGGTCTTCCACCATTCAGACTCCGTGCAAAGAGTTCTCCTGAATCCCTCTCTGGCTGAGTTACTGCTCTGCAATTGGGGCGGCAGGGTAGCCTAGTAACCGAAAGTTTGCAAGTTCAAATCCACGAGCTGACAAAGTGCAACATCTGTCGTTCTGCCCCTGAACAGGCAGTTAACCCACTGTTCCTAGGCCGTCATTGAAAATAAGAATTTGTTCTTAACTGACTTGCCTAGTTAAATAAATAACAAATTGCATTGAACACCCTTGCTTCCCTGGTGACTGTCTTGTGTGCAGTCTCTATTTTGGAGCTCGAGTGAGAGTTCAGATAGTTCTCGAAGTGCATCACACATAAGGCCTAGATTGTTAACAAACCTTATGCGAGGATATGCGCATGGCAAGGCCACTATACCTCTGATGGGATACACCGTCGCGGGAGGCTTCCTCAGCTGCTGTGATGAAATACTTGTGAAGACCCGGGTCATTTTTCCACACAGACTCTCCAGTTCTAAAACTGGATGCCACCCATCTAGTGTCCAACATCCTGCCGATTTTGCACAGCTGAACGTCTAAACTTTCTGTGCACTTCCTCAGCTTCATTTTTGTTGGATACTCTATAAAGCGCATATAGCTTGTCCATAATTATTTTTAAATGATTAATAGCTCCCATCTTTTTTACCACATCTCCTACTGTGAGCTCAAGCCTGTGTGCCGAGCAGTGCCAAACAGTTATATGAAGGAAGAGGGCCTGGAGTCTTGTTGCTACTCCGCTCTTGCGTCCCAGCATGACAGACGCACAATCACACGTAATTCCAATTAGGGTTTTTGGAGAGAAAGTCCTGTGAACTTTACACTATATAATGCAGATAACAGATTATGGACAATTCCCCCAACAGATACATCCTCCAGTTCCACAAGATCAACAGAAATGTTTTCTGGTATGTCCATATATGGCTGTTCAAGTCTGATGTATACAACCAAAGCACTCTTTTTATTCAAACTAGTGGCCTCATTGAGCATTAGGCTGATTTTGGGAGAGCACTGTACTATTCTTTCAAATAGTTACATTTTTGCTGTATGTTGGAGCAGGCAACATTGGAATGGAGAATTCTCCCCATCAAGTCCATTTAACTCCTGACAGTCAAGTTCTTGCTCAAAACCGTGAGTGGGTATGTGGGGTTGAGCCTCCTTGTAAGCTGTTCTGAAGACTCTGGCTGTAGTGTCTGTGCTTTTATTTTGAGCTTTAACTACAACCTGTGTTAAGGTGTCCTCTTTAGCCTTGTCTACAATGCTTGCTGCCACTAAATGGGCCTCGGTTTGGGCATGTTCAAAAACCTTTTTTCTGGGGGTTCTTTGTTGCTTTTTTACATGGAGGCAGAGGATGTTACTGTACATTCCACCTACTTTTTGCTAGTTTCATCCCTCCAGTCTTTGAATTTTGCTTGACAAGCCAGGGGTTATAAGTTTGCTTGGTCTCCAGCCTCCATCCAAACTGCAAGTCCCGCCTCTCCCTTCTCCTCATTGGTTTTTAGGAGCATATACCCATGCGTGTGATTGAAAGCTGAACTACACTCCAGTCCAGTTGTTGGTGGTAATGCACCTTAAAGTTGGTTGCCAACCACCACATAAAGCCCACAGAAGACTGAAGGAGTAGAGATTACTCGAAACTAACTAGGTTTCCCTGTTTATCTGTGGATTCATTGTCAGAGAAGATATAATACCCTGTTAAAACACGTATTTGGAACTATGGTTAAATAATAATAATAATATGTGCTTGTATATTTTGTATACTTTGTATACATTTAATCAGATTTGTTTTTATTTCATAAACTCTGTGTTTTACTACAGCCTGCCCTGTTGAGCCTATGTTGGTTAAATTATTATGCACTGTTACTTGAAATATGTCAGGACAGTTTTCGGATGCATACAGGGCACTTTCTGCTAATTATATTCCAAGTAGGCAACGGCCTTGGAACTGTTGGTTTCAAGGAGTTTCTAAGAAACCGTGTGTTAGTCTAATGTTTTTTGGCACTCCAACAGCGCCAACAAACATTTGTAGTTTAGCACCCGGGTTTAGGCTGTCTTGAAATTGTATTGTGTCATGTGTATTGCAGATTGTATGCAAGTGTATCATTGATCATTCATTATTAATAATTTTCTATATAAACATTCTGTAGGTAAGAACTCTGTGTTCTCTGGTTTTTCCAAAGCAAGTTAAGTCACACCAGGTTTAACATATACTGAGAGTGTCCTTTTCACCATACTTAGTGTATTGATTTATCTGAGCCTGTGGTGAGAGGGTTACATAGAGTAACACAAGATTTTGTGTGACTCAAAATTGGTCCAAATTCTACGAAGATCCTTGAAAGGAAAAGGATATTTTGCATTTCAGGTAAAATAACAACCTAATATTTATATCCTAGGACAAATTAACTAGCAACAGCAAACTAGCTATCAATATTTCGATGAATGTTTCATGTGTTTCAAACTGACCCCGAGTTCAGAGTTCGTTTGGATATTTCAACCTGCGTGTCCTGATCGTATCTTGTGTGGATGTGGACAAAATCAACAGTGTCGTCAGCATGTTATTTGCCAGTAATGACTGCAGGGCCTGAGTGACAGACAGTCCACACAAACTCCATGCATTATTGAGATAATGGGAGGGCATCAGCCGGTAAAATGCTGGTAAGGATTGTTCATCGACTCGTCCCAACTCCCCCTGGTCAGTTCTGGGGTAGTGAACAGAGATTGGGCATGGTGTAAACCACCTGGGGGCTGGCTAGGGGTTTCACAGCCAGATTCAAAGAAATCATTGCTAATGCTCCAGCTGAGCCTCGACTTTGTGTCTAACCGCCATCGTTAGCCTTGTTTAAGTTCAGATGAACCAGCTTGCAAGTGTTGTTTGCAAAGGCTCTCTTATGTTCTATAGAGTGGTATTATCCAAGGCACAGCACAGTGCTAGGCTAGCTCCCTCGTCTACTCTGGACGTGTTAAGTAGCCAATTGAACAGAGCTTGTGATTTGCCAGGGGCTCCTCTGTGTGCTCCCCTTTTCCTGTCTACAAAGCCTGTGTGTGTGTGTGTGTGTGTGTGTGTGTGTGTGCTTGCGTGCGTGTCACGGTCCCACTCTGGGGGCCTCACTAATGAGCCGGTCATTTGTTAGCCCTTTTGTTTGTGTAGCGCTCGCTTCCTCTGGCACAGGTTCAAGCTCCCGCTCCTATCAAATCCGATGTTAGGATCCCATTAGCCTGGCACCCCCTCACCACACCAGTGTACATTAGAGGGACATCAATACCCCGCTTCCAACCATGCTAGCCAGCCAGGCATTAATTAAATAATTAGCGATGGACATCAGGGCTAATCTTTCTCTGACTGCTGTACCGGTACCACCAAGCATGGGTACAAAAGCAAATTGAAGTTGCACTTTCAAACACTTCCATAAGCATGGTTGCAGATGTAATGCAGACATTATCATAAGCTGTTGTAAAGCATAAACCCAAGGTGGCCATGTGTGGCTCCATTGGGAATAGCATGGTGCTAACAACGGCAGGGTCATGGGTTTCGATACCAGCTTGGACCACTAATGTGAACATTTCGACTCTGGATAAAAGCGTCTTTGGAATGGCATGTGCAATGAGAGCGCAAAACATGAGGAGCACCTTCCTATTATTGAGTTGCACCCCCTTTTGCCCTCAGGACAGTCTCAGTTTGTCGGGACATGGACTCTGCAAGGTGTCGAAAACGTTCCACAGGGATGCTGGCTCATGTTGACTTCAATGCTTCCCACAGTTGTGTCAAGTTGGCTGGATGTCCTTCGTGTTGTGAACCATTCTTGATACACACTGGAAACTGTTGAACATGAAAAACACACCATCGCTGAAGTTCTTGACACTCAAACCGGTGCGCCTGGCACCTACAGTACTACCATACTCTGTTCAAAGAGTGTACGTCTTGCCCATTCACCCTCTGAATGGCACACATACACAATCCATGTCTCAATTGTCTCAATGCTTAAAAATCCTTCTTTAACCTTTCTCCTCCCCTTCATCTACACTGATTGAAGAGGATTTAACAAGTGACATGAATAAGGGATCATATATTTTTCCTGGATTCACCTGGTTACACTGGTACACTAATGTTTTGTACACTCAGTGTGTATATGCAAGGAAATTGTTTTCCTAAAAGTCATTGTCTCCAGGTGTATGAGATAGTGAGACAATTGCAAACCTGGATTAAAGCAAACGCCTATTTATCCAGTGTGATCTTGTTTTGTCTGTTGTTACTGCCTTCCAATTACCTTTGTTACAAAATTACTATGTGGGTATACACAACCAGTTTTTATGTTTTTGTTGCTTCTGAGAAGTTGACAAAGAGTGGTTTATTGTACCTTGTCATATATATCAACCTCAGTTTTAGCTTCCAGTGTTAAACATGACACATTATGTGATTTGGTCAAAAATAAGAAATCTGTATTTTCAACGAGAAACATTACACAGCTACAGACAGTCAACTCTATTTTTCTTTCAGATCAGGTGACCGTGTGGCTGCTGTGATCAGCATACTGATTTGGCTTCAGATATTTTTGTCTTCCAGCGAGAGCACTCTCTGTTACTCTGGCAACAGCCCACTGCTTCTGCTTGTCTTTACCCTATCTAACCCACAGCAATAGAAAAATAATGAAAAATGTTACCTCATTGTCAATCATATTTATTATTTAACCTTCATTTAAATAGGTAGATCGCTTGAGTTGAAACCTCTTTTGTGATGGAGACCTGGTAAGGAGTCAGCAAGAATAATGCACACAAAAGTGGTGAAACACAATTTCAAATGCCCTGACAATAACATAACAAAATGTATCACCAGCAGTATTAGCTGTACACGCAAAATCTCCCGATAACACATTCAGTGTTGTTGATTGGCTATCAGTCAAAAAGTCTGATAACTAGTCAGGAAACAGATTGTCTGATAATCAGTTTGAAAACAGACAGGTCTATCAGATCCTCTTACCCCCACTGCCTGTCCAATACAAGATAACAGAGATTGACTGATAAAGCACTGAGAACAAACTGCATTATAAGCAGGCTCGTCCTCAGTCCTCCCTGTATGTGACAACCCTGTCTGTCTGTCTGTCTGTCTGTCTGTCTGTCTGTCTGTCTGTCTGTCTGTCTCTCTCACTTTCTCTGTCTGTCTGTCTGTCTCTCTCGCTTTCTCTGTCTGTCTCTCTCTCGCTTTCTCTGTCTGTCTCTCTCGCTTTCTCTGTCTGTCTGTCTGTCTGTCTGTCTGTCTGCCTGTCTCTCTCGCTTTGTCTGTCTGCCTGTCTCTCTCGCTTTGTCTGTCTGCCTGTCTCTCTCGCTTTCTCTGTCTGTCTGTCTCTCTCGCTTTCTCTGTCTGTCTGTCTCTCTCTCGCTTTCTCTGTCTGTCTGTCTCTCTCGCTTTCTCTGTCTGTCTGTCTCTCTCACTTTCTCTGTTTGTCTGTCTCTCTCGCTTTCTCTGTCTGTCTGTCTGTCTGTCTGTCTGTCTGTCTGTCTGTCTCGCTTTCTCTGTCTGTCTGTCTCTCTCGCTTTCTCTGTCTGTCTGTCTCGCTTTCTCTGTCTGTCTGTCTCATTTTGTTTGTCTGTCTGTCTGTCTCATTTTGTTTGTCTGTCTGTCTGTCTCGCTTTCTCTGTCTGTCTGTCTGTCTGTCTGTCTGTCTGTCTGTCTGTCTGTCTGTCTGTCTGTCTCGCTTTCTCTGTCTGTCTGTCTCTCTCGCTTTCTCTGTCTGTCTCTCTCGCTTTCTCTGTCTGTCTGTCTGTCTGTCTGTCTGTCTGTCTGTCTGTCTGTCTGTCTCTCTCGCTTTCTCTGTCTGTCTGTCTCGCTTTCTCTGTCTGTCTGTCTGTCTCATTTTGTTTGTCTGTCTGTCTGTCTCGCTTTCTCTGTCTGTCTGTCTGTCTGTCTGTCTGTCTCGCTTTCTCTGTCTGTCTGTCTGTCTGTCTGTCTCTCTCGCTTTCTCTGTCTGTCTCTCTCGCTTTCTCTGTCTGTCTGTCTGTCTGTCTGTCTGTCTGTCTGTCTGTCTCTCTCGCTTTCTCTGTCTGTCTGTCTCGCTTTCTCTGTCTGTCTGTCTGTCTCATTTTGTTTGTCTGTCTGTCTGTCTGTCTCGCTTTCTCTGTCTGTCTGTCTCTCTCGCTTTCTCTGTCTGTCTCTCTCTCGCTTTCTCTGTCTGTCTGTCTGTCTGTCTGTCTGTCTCTCTCGCTTTGTCTGTCTGTCTGTCTGTCTGTCTGTCTGTCTGTCTGTCTGTCTGTCTGTCTCTCTCGCTTACTCTGTCTGTCTGTCTCTCTCGCTTTCTCTGTCTGTCTGTCTCTCTCGCTTTCTCTGTCTGTGATTAACATCATCACTGATGACGCAAAGATGTCAACAGCACTGATACGCTCCCATAGAACATCTTTTGAAATGCCAGACAGATCTGCTTGGCGAACGTCAAGCAGATGCTAGCACATTTTTGATCTCCTCCCACACAGAATCATCCAACGTTTCAGTTGGAAAATGGTTTTTGACTTCAATTCGAGTGTCTTCTTTCTTGAGTGCAAATATTATGTATTCAATGTAAAATGGTAACTTGTTGTCAAAAATCCCAATTTAATCAATATTAGATTTTGAATTAGAACCCCTTTTAGGTATCAAAATTGTTTAATAAAATATTTAATTTGACCTTTACTACTATAGCCTACAGAAACGCATTGAATAACACATTCATAAATGGCAAAAAAGACAGTAAAATGTTTAATCTAAGATAATTATATTTAATAAATCAATTGTTTAAAGATGGTCATACCATGCATACCATGGATTTTGGATTTTAAGGCCCCTTTAGGTATCAAAGTTATAGCCCATTCATAAATGTAAAAAAATAATCATAAGGAATATGTTTTTGAACCGTCTGTCCTATATCTAGGAGATGTAAGAAACTTCATGAAATAATAATATATTTGACACATATTTAACCCCTTATTTTTGTTGGCACAAAACTACCTCCATGCTTCCATTCATTTGTATGGATTACCTTCAGACAAGTCCCATGTGGGTGTCGTAGAGCAAAATGGATAATCGTGTTCGTCAGAGTCTCCCCTTTCCACAGTGGGGTCATATTAGTGTGTAGCCCAAACGGTTCGGACACTACAGACAGCGTTACCGACTTCAGACGAGCCCTGCGGGGCTTGTGGGGGTCGTAGAGCAAAACAGAGAACACCATCGTGTTCGTGACAGTCTCCTCTTTCCAGAGAGGGGTCATGTTATGGTTTGCTAAACAGTACAGACGTTTTCATTTTTCGGGTTGTCTCATGGTCTGACAAACAACGCTGTAACTCGGCCACCTTCCACCGCAGATTGCGAAAAGGCCGACATAGGCGGATGCAGTGGATTGAGATGCAGCTCATGCAAAAAAGGATATCTCTAGTTTAAACTGACAGATTTTTATGGAGATTTTTTTATTATGTTACTTAGATTGACGCACGGTCAGTAGACTCTGTTCTTAAATATAATTATCTTAGATCCTGCTCTCATCTGACTGCTTTTTCGAAAGATAGACCATGTTTCTTCCTGGTCGCTGACAAGATAAGTGATTTTCCTTTTAGGAATTAATTACTATTGGACTTGTATTGGACTTGAAATGTGGTTAATATTAGGCTAGTTATCTTAGCTAGCCAGCAGGGTTGGATTCATTAGGATATGCAATGAATAAAACATTTTGCAGCATGATTTGCAACAGGCAACGAAAATAACCGTTCGAAAGGCAACTTCAAAAGTCACTCCCTGTTTTGTTTGGTGCCAAATGAACACGAACCAGGAGTTTTATCAGTGAGGTCAGAGGTCACAAAGAATCAGGAGGGTACCCTAATGACCAAAGGAGCCTGGACATTTTTGGATCTCATTTGAATGATTATTAATGTTCTGGTTATTAAGGCCAGCTTAGTGCTGGGCTGCCTTTGCGCTGTCCCCTCTGGGGTCTAGTTAAATATCAAGTATTCTTATTTAGGCTGCAGATGTGCCTTGCCTGTCCACATTATCTCTCTCCCCACAGGAGATCACACTCGCTTTATTAAAATAAATGACTGTTCATACGAACAGCTGGAAGGAGCACAGGGGGAAAGTTGTGCATCTCAATAGGAAATATTCTCTTGGATACTCACAATGTGTTGTATGTGATATACAGTGGAGGCTGCAGAGGGAGGACGTCTCATAATAATTGCTAGAACGGAGCAAATGGAATGGCATCAAACACATGGAAACCATCTAGTTGATACCATTCCACTAATTCCAGCCATTACCACGAGCCCTTCCTCCCCAATTAAAGTACCACCAACCTCCTGTGGTGATAAAGCCTAATTTACCTACCTCTCTCCCTCACACACATTTACTCCCTCTCTCTATCTTCCTCACTTATCTGCCCTCTTACTCATGTCGACAAACGACAAAAAAATTGAAAGTCTGTGTCATGTATTGTAGTGTTTACCAAATGTTAGAGCAAGAAGAATCCCAGCTAGCATATTTGGTTCCTTTGAAGTTGTGGGAACGTAAATTCTTGGTTTCTCATTGGTTCTGGGAATGAAGCCATGAGTTTCCTGACCGGTAATTTCTTAGGCATTAATCATGCAAACCTTGTTCTCTATCCATGAAATTAGTCCACTGTGTACAAGGATAGAGCTAGCATGCAATATTATTTTATCTCATATTAATAAATCCTCTTAAGGATCCGCCCCTTTTTTTTTAATTGCCAGAAATGACCTACCCAAATCTAACTGCCTGTAGCTCAGGCCCTGAAGCAAGGTTATGCATATTCTTGGACCATTTGAAAGGAAACACTTTTCAGTTTGTGGAAATGTGAGAGGGATGTGGGAGAATATAACACAATAGATCTGGTTGAAGATAATATAAAGACAAAACCAACCGTTCTTTTGTATTTTGTTTGTACCATCATCTTTGAAATGCAAGAGAAAGACCATAATGTATTATTCCAGCCCAGGTGCAATTTAGATTGTGTCCACTAGATGGCAGCAGTATATGTGCAAAGTTTTAGACTGATCCAAGGAACCATTGCATTTCTGTTCAAAATGTTGTATCAAGACTGTGCAATTGTGCCTAATTTGTTTATTAATTACTTTTAATGTTCAAAATTGTGCACTCTCCACAAACAATAGTATGGTATTCTGTCACTTTAATAGCTACTGTAAATTGGACAGGGCAGTTAGATTAACAATAATCTAAGCTTTCTGCCAATATCAGATATGTCTATGTCCTGGGAAATGTTCTTGTTACTTGCAAATATTATTAGCCAACATTAGCTCAACCGTCCCGTGGAAGGGACACCGATCCCGTTCTCTATTCAAACAGACCTCATTTCAAATGAAACAAGCACACATTAAGATCAGGTGTGGCCAATTAGTGGGTGTGGCCAGCACACCTGAACACACTCAACAAGCTAGTGGGTAGAGAGAGTTTTGTTGATGCTGACAACTGATGCTTGACTTATTCAACATTTTGATGCTTGACTTATTCAACATTTTGTTGTGTTACAGACTGAATTCCAAATGGATTAAGTGGATGTTTTTTTCTCTCACACATCTACACACAATACCCCATATTGACATGGCGAAAATATGTTTTTATACATTTTAGGTATTAACACCCCTGAGCCAATACAGGTTAGAATAATCTTTGGCAGCGATTACAGCTGTGAGTCTTTCTGGGTAAGTATCTAAGAGCTTTCCACACCTGGATTGTACAATATTTGCACATTATTAGTACAGAAATGTAAGCTCTGTCAAGTTGGTTGTTGATCATTGCTGGACAGACATTTTCAAGTCTTGCCATAGATTTTAATTGCATTTTATCGATGGCAATTTGAATGCAAAGAGATACCATGACAAGATCCTGAGGCCCATTGTCGTGCCATTCATCCTCCGCCTTCACATGTTTTTAGCATGGCAATACAATGGCCCCATGTCGCAAGGATCTGTACACAATTCCTGGAAGCTGAAAAATGTCCCAGTTATTCCATGTCCTTCATACTCACCAGACATGTCACCCATTGAGCATGTTTTGGATGCTCGTGTAGGACAGTGTGTTCCAGTTCCCGCCAATATCCAACAACTTCGCCCAGCCATTGAAGAGGAGTGGGACAACATTCCACAGGCCATAATCAACAGCCTTATCAAATCTATGCGAAAGAGATGTTGCGCTGCATGAGGCAAATAGTGGTCACAACAGATACTGACTGGTTTTCTGATCCACGCCCCTAACTTTTTTTTTAAAGGTATCTGTGACCAACAGATGCATATCAGTATTTCTAGTCTGGGGACATCCATAGATTAGGACCTAATTTATTTATTTCAATTGACTGATTTCCATACACATGAACTTTAACTCAGTAAAATCTTTGACATTTTTGCCTGTTGTGTTTATATTTTTGTTCAGTGTATTTGAGAACATTCCCAATGTCAAACCAGTCCTAGAACATTTCCAAAATCAAAATTAAATGTAACCATGCTTGAACCTTTAGGAGACGTTCTGTTAAAAGTAATGAAAATGTTTTTTTTGTTCCTTAAATGTGCTGAGAATGTTCCAAAGCCAAGCATCTATTCTTCACCATTCCCAGAAAGTTGGGGAAAGGTTGTATGCAAAATAACCATAGGACAACCTCGCTCTCACCAAGTTCTAAGAAACATGGTTCTCAGAATGTTGTGTGCTCGATGGTTTCAAAAGAGAGTGAGGGAGTTGACATGTACATTTCTATATTTTTGCCATGTGGATGATGCCCGTGTGAATACTGGAACTAGAGGTGAGGCCTCTTAAATACAAGCCTAAATGAGATGGGTGACTTTTTCTGTGCCAAGGGCATTCATCTTCTGTGACATTTTTTGTTTTGTTTAAGGCTTGGCTAAGGCTGATAATGGCCTATTGAATTTGTTTTCGTTTCGACTGACTACGCCACATTCAGACCTATGGCCTTCTCTCTGCCTGTCCCATCACTCTAATAGCACTCCTCAAACAATCAATGCAGTATCTAATAGTTGGCTCTGATGGAGAGATTGCCACATTTTTCACAGGTACTGAATAGCGAGCCAAAGCCCACCATCACACTCCATCAGGCATTATAGCGGCGGCCATATTGTCATCGATCATCTCCTGCGATATATCACCCCCTCCATATAACGTTAGCCCTCTCTGTCCGGAGTAATGGCCGCCACTAGGATATACTCAGTAAATAGAGTTGATATATTTTTTTTGCACTTGGCCAACCCCAAGGTATCGATCCTTGTAATGTGGTACATTGCTTAACCTCAGTGGCAGTGCTGGAAAAAAATGCATCGACCTCTCCGAGCACTCAATTAAAGGGAATGGTATTGCCAGGTAGCTCCCGTACCCTCTGCTAGACGGACTGACCGCATCATCACACATCCATTGACGAGAGGACAACAGTCATCCAAAGCCATTCTGGTCTCTCCTGATCTGGCTGAGTTGTAGTTCTCTTGCACAAGAGTTTGAAGTTCTTGTAAATTTAAGGGTCCTGATAGAAAGTAAATAGCTTTTTGTTGATAATGAAGATACTTTTTAGAATCTCAGGCTTTGTCGATGGCGCCAAAAGCAATTTGTTAAACATATTTGCCATGTAATAAATTGGAAACACGAGTACAAACAGTTGGAACAATTTTGGAAATATTATGCAGAACATTTTCAAATTGCAGCAAACATTGTCTCAAGCAAAAGTGCCCGCTTACTGAAAGAAACTATCAAACATACTTGCAGAAAGCAATGTGATGATATTGACTCTGGGCCATTATCAATCAAAAATGGTTACCTAGGTTATTGGGGTGAGTAAAAGCAATATTTGCCTTGTGATGCAAAAGTACAAGTTAGGATCCATATACTGTAATCAACAGCACTTTATTTACAATTTGAATCAGAAAGAAACTAGCAGCATATTAATCCAGCTCTCTGATGCCCATGGAAGAAAGTTGTTTTGCCTTCACCCTTAGAACTCTCAGACCCTGGCTGTCTGTAGTAGCTTGGATATGTTCCTCTCATATTGTCCTTTCCAGCACTGTTCAAGCAACTATGGTGGATCCGTAGACAGATCAACACAGTTCAGCTTGGCTCGGCTCAGTAATGTGAAAAGGGTACGTGTAAAGGAGTTAAGAACGTACTGTAAGCTCAGTCCACAGCTATCTCTAAATGGCGCCGATGGTATTATCCAATTGGATCTTTTTGTATAGCTCAATCGGTTGGTACGTTGTCAAGGAGGGCAGTCACGTGTTTGTGAGCAGAGGATCACTAGATTGAGCTCGGTATGGGACAGGGACAGTGGAGAAAGCTACACTGTCAGCAGCACACTGACATTAGTTTCATATGCAGGTGTTTGTTATCTAGGGACCTCACAAGTCTGTCACTCACAAGGTTTACTCACTATCTTTTCCATCCACACCAGCAATCTGTTGCATCTGTGGAATTCAAAAGTTGTTCAAAGTTCAAAGTTGATGAGTAACACTCTCTTTCGGAGATTCTCTCAGGATCAGAGAAGGATCAGAGAAGTATGTTTAATTGTTGATAGTGTTGTGTTTGAACTCTTCCTTTCTTCTTGTTGCCTGTGGAGCTTTCTCCGCTTTCTGTGAATTCCCCTTTTACCAGCGTGGCGGCTCTGTCGGCTCCCATGAAAAGAACTGTGAAAGCAAAAGGGAAAAGAGGTTTGGAGCATTCTCCCTCTCCCCTGAGACCCCATGGAGTCTGATAGGCTTGGCAGTTGATTCTCAAACACTCATGTCTTCCCTTCAACTTCATTACACCTTTTTCTTCTTCTAACCCCTCTCTCATTTGATCTGTTTGTTGGACTGTTCTCTCAGTCACTCTCTTTTCAGTTTCTTCCTTATCTGCTTTTGTCAAGATGTTTAGAATATACGATTGTAGGAGTATTGTGATGTTGGTTTGTATCATGTGGTAGGTCAGTATGGTGAATGTATGCAGTATAGGATATATTTTTGTTTTTTTTAAGGCGGGGGGGGTGAGTTTTAAATGAAATGAGATTGTTTAAGTAAAGAAAGACAAAAAGTCCTCTCTCTCTCTCTCTCTCTCTCTCATATATTCAATTCAAGGGCTTTATTGGCATGGGAAACATGTGTTAACATTGCCAAAGCAAGTGAGGTAGATAATATATAAAGTGAAAAACAAAAATTAACAGTAAACATTACACATACAGAAGTTTCAAAACAATAAAGACATTACAAATGTCATATTATATATATATATATATATATATATACATTGTTTTTACAATGTACAAATGGTTAAAGGACACAAGATAAAATAGCATGAATATGGGTTGTATTTACAATGGTGTTTGTTCTTCACTGGTTGCCCTTTTCTCGTGGCAACAGATCACAAATCTTGCTGCTGTGATGGCACACTGTGGAATTTCACCCAGGACCAGCTTGCTTAGGGGACTCTTCTCCAGGTTCATCTCTCTGTAGGTGATGGCTTTGTTATGGAAGGTTTGGGAATCGCTTCCCTTTAGGTGGTTATAGAATTTAACGTCTCTTTTCTGGATTTTGATAATTAGTGGGTATCGGCCTAATTCTGCTCTGCATGCATTATTTGGTGTTCTACGTTGTACACAGAGGATATTTTTGCAGAATTCTGCGTGCAGAGTCTCAATTTGGTGTTTGTCCCATTTTGTGAAGTCTTGGTTGGTGAGCGGACCCCAGACCTCACAACCATAAAGGGCAATGGGCTCTATGACCGATTCAAGTATTTTTAGCCAAATCCTAATTTGTATGTTGAAATTTATGTTCCTTTTGATGGCATAGAATGCCCTTCTTGCCTTGTCTCTCAGATCGTTCACAGTTTGTGGAAGTTACCTGTGGCGCTGATGTTTAGGCCAAGGTATGTATAGTTTTTTGTGTGCTCTAGGGCAGCAGTGTCTAGATGGAATTTGTATTTGTGGTCCTGGTGACTGGACCTTTTTTGGAACACCATTATTTTGGTCTTACTGAGATTTACTGTCAGGGCCCAGGTCTGACAGAATCTGTGCATAAGATCTAGATGCTGCTGTAGGCCCTCCTTGGTTGGTGACAGAAGCACCAGATCATCAGCAAACAGCAGACATTTGACTTCGGATTCTAGCAGGGGGAGGCCGGGTGCTGCAGACTTTTCTAGTGCCCGCGCCAATTCGTTGATATATATGTTGAAGAGGGAGGGGCTTAAGCTGCATCCCTGTCTAACCCCACGACCCTGTGTGAAGAAATGTGTGTTTTTTGCCAATTTTAACCGCACACTTGTTGTTTGTGTACATGGATTTTATAATGTCGTATGTTTTACCCCCAACACCACTTTCCATCAGTTTGTATAGCAGACCCTCATGCCAAATTGAGTCAAAGGCTTTTTTGAAATCAACAAAGCATGAGAAGACTTTGCCTTTGTTTTGGTTTGTTTGGTTGTCAATTAGGGTGTGCAGGGTGAATACATGGTCTGTTGTACGGTAGTTTGGTAAAAAGACAATTTGACATTTGCTCAGTACATTGTTTTCGTTGAGGAAATGTACGAGTCTGCTGTTAATGATAATGCAGAGGATTTTCCCAAGGTCTCTCTCTCTCTCTCTCTCTCTCTCTCTCCCCCTCATTATTTTCTCTCTGAGTTGATAACTGGATTGATCTGATCTATAGTATGTGTGTGAGTGTGAGCGTGTGTGTGTGTGTGTGACTGCGAGTGTGTGAGTGTGTGCGCCTTTGTGCTTGTGAGTGTGTGTGTCTCTGGGAGGTTGGTCAGGGGGGTATAACGCAAAGGTCTAGCAAACCAAACATTGCATTTTCAAATTATGATGGACAACTTTAGCATTTTAGATAATTAGCAACTTAGCAAATGCTTACTACTTTTAAAATACTTAGCTAGCATGTTAGCTAACCCTAACCTTAACCATTTAACTACTTAGCTATCATGTTACCTAACATTAACCCCTACCAATTACCCTAAACTTAACCCTAACCTTAACCCCTAACCCCTAGCTTAGCTATCTAGCTAAAGTTAGTACTGACAAATTGCAATTCTTTATGAAGGATGTAGGCCTTAGTAGAGATGAAACTCCAACATGTCTTGTCAAGGTGCATTCTGTTCTTTGCTATGTAACCTACTGGCCTGGTGAGTTAGAAACTGAGATAGAGTATCCAGGCCTGATTATGTCTGCCTTTGCTTGTGGGGAGAAGGAGGATGAACAATATACAGTGGGGCAAAAAAGTATTTAGTCAAGCCACCAATTGTGCAAGTTCTCCCACTTAAAAAGATGAGGCCTGTAATTTTCATCATAGGTACACTTCAACTATGACAGACAAAATGAGGGAAGGAAATCCAGAAAATCACATTGTAGGATTTTTTATGAATTTATGTGCAAATTATGGTGGAAAATAAGTATTTGGTCACCTACAAACAAGCAAGATTTCTGGCTCTCACAGACCTGTAACTTCTTCTTTAAGAGGCTCCTCTGTTCTCCACGCGTTACCTGTATTAATGGCACCCGTTTGAACTTGTTATCAGTATAAAATACACCTGTCCACAACCTCAAACAGTCATACTCCAAACTCCACTATGGCCAAGACCAAAGAGCTGTCAAAGGACACCAGAAACAAAATTGTAGACCTGCACCAGGCTGGGAAGACTGAATATGCAATAGGTAAGCAGCTTGTTTTGAAGAAATCAACTGTGGGAGCAATTATTAGGAAATGGAAGACATACAAGACTACTGATAATCTCTCTCGATCTGGGGCTCCACGCAAGATTTCACCCCATGGGGTCAAAATGATCACAAGAACAGTGAACAAAAATCCCAGAACCACACGGGGGGACCTAGTGAATGACCTGCAGAGAGCTTGGACCAAAGTAACAAAGCCTACCATCAGTAACACACTACGCCGCCAGGGACTCAAATCCTGCAGTGCCAGACGTGTCACCCTGCTTAAGCCAGTACATGTCCAGGCCCGTCTGAAGTTTGCTAGAGAGCATTTGGATGATCCAGAAGAAGATTGGGAGAATGTCATATGGTCAGATGAAACCAAAATAGAACTTTTTGATAAAAACTCAACTCATCGTGTTTGGAGGACAAAAAATGCTGAGTTGCATCCAAAGAACACCATACCTACTGTGAAGCATGGGGGTGAAAACATCATGCTTTGGGGCTGTTTTTCTGCAAAGGGATCAGGACAACTGATCCTTGTAAAGGAAATAATGAATGGGGCCATGTATCGTGAGATTTTGAGTGAAAACCTCCTTCCATCAAACGTGGCTGGGTCTTTCAGCATGACAATGATCCCAAACACACCGCCCAGGCAACGAAGGAGTGGCTTCGTAAGAAGCATTTTCAAGGTTCTGGAGTGGCCTATTCAGTCTCCAGATCTCAACCCCATAGAAAATCTTTGGAGGGAGTTGAAAGTCCGTGTTGCCCAGCAACAGCCCCAAAACATCACTACTCTAGAGGAGATCTGCATGGAGGAATGGGCCAAAATACCAGCAACGGTGTGTGAAAACCTTGTGAAGACTTACAGAAAACATTTGACCTTTGTCATTGCCAACAAAGGGTATATAACAAAGTATTGAGATAAACTTTTGTTATTGACCAAATACTTATTTTCCACCATAATTTGCAAATAAATTCATTAAAAATCCTACAATGTGATTTTCTGGATTTTTTTTCTCATTTTGTCTGTCATAGTTGAAGTGTACCGATGATGACAATTACAGGCCTCTCATCTTTTTAAGTGGGAGAACTTGCACAATTGGTGGCTGACTAAATACTTTTTTGCCCCACTGTATATGCAAACGTATGGAGACCACCCTTGAAATGAATGGATTTAGCTATTTCAGCCACATCCATTGCCGACAGGTGTATACAATTGAGCACACAGCCATGTAATCTCCATAGACAAACATTGGCAGTAGAATGGCCTTACAGAAGCGCTCAGTGACTTTCAACATGACACCGTCATAGGATTCCACCTTTCCAACAAGTTGTTTCATCACATTTCTGCCCTGCTAGAGCTGAAGTGGAAACATCTAGGAACAACAACGGCATCTGGGTTAGGCAGATGCCAGGAGAACGCTACCTGCCCGAATGCATAGTGCCAACTGTAAGGTTTGGTGGACGAGGAAAAATAGTCTGGGGCTGTTTTTCATGGTTCGGGCTAGGCCCCTTAGATGAAGTGAAGGGAAATCTTAATGCTACAGCAGACAATAACATTCTAGACGATTCTATGTTTACAACTTTGTAGCAACAGTTTGGGAAAGGCCCTTTCCTATTTCAGCATGACAAAACCCCCGTGCACAAAGCGAGGTCCATACCAAAATAGTTTGTTTAGATTGGTGTGGAAGAACTTGACTGGCCTGTATAGTGGCCTGACTTCAACCCCATCGAACACCTTTGGGATGAATTGGAACGCAGACTATGAGCCAGGCCTAATTGCCCAACTTCAGTGCCCGACCTCACTAATGTTCTTGTGGCTGAATGGAACTCCCGGCAGCAATGTTCCAACATCAATTTTTTATTTATTTAACTTTTATTTAACTAGGCAAATCAGTTAAGAACAAATTCTTCTTTACAATGACAGCCTACATTGGCCAAACCCGGACGTGCGCTGCCCTATGGGACTCCCAATCATGGCCGGTTGTGATACAGCCTGGATTTGAATCAGGGTGTCTGTAGTGATGCCTCTAGCACTGAGATGCAGTGCCTTCGACCACTGCGCCACTCGGGAAAATGAAAAGCCTTCTCAGAAGAGTAGAGGCTGTATAGCTGCAAAGGGGGGGACCAACTCCATATTAATGCCCATGATTTTGGAATGAGATGTTCGACGAGCATTTTCATAATGCATAATATGCCAATAAAGCACCTCAAAGTTTAATTGACAGAGTGCGAGGGAGAGAGAGAGATAGACACAAAGAGACCGAGAGACAGGTAAAGAGAGATACAGCGAGAGAGTTGAGAAAGCTACCGAGCAATAGAAAGAGAGAAAGAGAGGGCGGCATGGAGGCATGGGGCGATACTGCGGAGGGATTAATGATGTGAGGTCAGATCCCGGGCTTGTTTACACAGCACACACAGCTGGTTCCAGAGCAGTAATGAAGCCGGCCGGCTCGCCTGCTAGACAGAGAGGTAGCCAGGGCCCCCGACCAGGACCCACCCCTATAGGCTGGGAGGGGGAGGAGGGGAGAGGGAGCCAGGGTCCCACCAACTGCACTCACCACATATTGCATTGAGAGAGGGAGTGGAGATGAAGAGGAAGGAGGGGGGGGGGCAGAGAGGAGAGGAAGGGAGAGAGTGGTTAAAAAGAGTAAATAGGGGGAGGGAGAGCAAAGGGGGTGCTATAGCGCGATGCCCCTTTCCACAGACACACTGACTACCCCCTCACTGGGCAGGGTTAAAACCACTAGTTCGTAGGTGAATTCACCAATTTGTAAGTCGCTCTGGATAAGAGCATCTGCTAAATGACTTAAATGTAAATGTAGGTTAGGATGGAGGAGCTTCTGTATATTCATGTTTCTGGCTAAGCCGGCTGTGTGTCTATTATCAATGGCACAAATTGTTACACTATGATGATGTACAGTGTACACCAGGGGTAAGCAATAAGATTCAGCCGAGGAACAATTTTGGTGGGAGCGGATAATCGGGGGTCTGGAACATAACTTTAATAATGTGTACACGTCAATATACTGTTACAGTATCTGTTTCAGAAAGCTTTTTTTAGCATCCCCGCTAGGTGACCTGTGACTGCTCACTGGCTGCTCTATAGTACTATTTAAAATATTGGCCAGTATGAAATCTGAGGGGGGGAGCAGTCTGACAGGGTCAAAGTTCAAAGAGCGCAAAGCGTCACCTGTCTGTCTGTCTGTCTGTCTGTCTGTCTGTCTGTCTGATGTTTACCCAACAGGGCAGGCACGTCTTGTCCCACAGAGGCGGCCAGATAGACATGTCAGCCCCCGGCAACAGTAACCCGTAGAAACTCCCTCGTCCCCTTCCCTTGGCGACACATTGAACTGACAGCTTACATCACAAGCCCAATTACAGACAGCAACACTGTCTCCTCAGCAACAAGCTGTTTGTGGCTATCTGACAGAAATGGAAGGAAAATAAAAGCCTGGGAAATACAAAGAAGTGACAAGCTATCGAAAACAGCCTCCTGCGGCCAACAATTAGGCCCATTTAGTGAATTGTATTGCCAGTGGGACTCCAAATGTTACATCTCTACTGATCATTTGTCTGAATTCATGCCGCACAACATCCTTTCTGCTGTTGTCTACCATTTGTTGATATTTTGTGTCTGTGTGTGTGTCTGTGTTATGGATATAATCAAATTACTTTAATCCACAAGGGTATAGTTTATTTCAGGAGTCATCGGAAATGACATCTCCTGTTATTTCCTACATCAGTAACTCAACATCTCGGAGACATTTATTAGATAAACACCTAGGGAACACATCTTTCATTAGCTCTAATTGAACCATGTCTTGCTGTGGACCTCCATTGCATCTACTTCCCTCCTCAACAGGTAAACCATTTAATTTGCCAACATACTTTCTCATCCCCTCATTATGCTGTTATATGAGTATTAGAAGGTCAATGTGCAGTGGAACATTCATCCAGTCATGGCTATACTTGATGCTTATGCAATGTGAGGCTCATGTAATATGAAGCTCATCGTGTATGAGGCCCATGCTATATAAAAATCTCAGTGAGACATATCTGCTATGCAAGTGTGACTGTAACCCTAATTGAAAGGACAGGACAGTAAATGTCACCACTGTCTGATATGGTATGGGGTGCTGTGGTTTAACCTATTCATAATGCAACCTAATGTCAGCATTTCCCGATGGTTTGTACATAGAAATAAAATCTCTAGATTGGGATTTCCCATTCAAGTGCCATAATGGATGGACTGGCTATGCCCGTTCTAGTCATTATATTTCTCTGGGCTTGTATGTCCTCATACGAAAGTGTAGATAAAGCTGAGTATGACAGGGGTGACCTTTTGCCTTTTCAAAACGCATTCATTTTGTGGATTCTTGACTAGAGACATTGTCTTATGTAGCAATTTTATCTGGTAATAATGTAAGTTGTTACTCGTTTGATCCAGCAATCCAAGAGTGTTTTCATCCACTTTATAACACACTATGTGTCTTGGTCATCATCTTGTTGTCAGTACTGAGATCAGGGGTTAATGAGAAAAATATCCCCACTGTAAAAATTCATTTCAGCTCAAAAACATACATTTCAAAATAAGGTGTGGAAATTGGTCCCGGCATGTTGCCCCTCAATGTTACCCCTGGCTGAGATAGGAGTGTTGTGATCACTGTGATGCATGGGATGTGGTGCATCATGCTGTGGGGCCATTTCAACATTTGGGTTCAAGTCTCTACACATGGGTCTTTGTGGAAAGCGAGAGCTGGGTTTTTTGAACCACAGCAATTTTCCATATTAGTCTTTTCTCTGTTATAACATCGACTGACACGTTTGGCCATTCTCCATCCACTCTCCACCAATGTGTCCCACATGAGCTTTCATCCCTGAATTGACCCAATAGATCTTTAATTTTCCCTGGGTGCTCAAACCCGATTGGGACATTTTTAGCAGCTATTTTTAATGCCTTGTAGGATCAGCTTGAAGCTCTGAGCAAAGCTTTTACAGACACTCTGACCTTTTCTTGTTGTGCATTGTTTTTCTGTTTCTGAATTAGGCTTTACAGTGTAGGGTTAATGAGGGTTTATGTTGAGCTTTGTTACGTTTGAGTGCACCAGTCTTCAATCATAACTCTTTATGCATCTTTCAACATGGGTCATATTTTCCTGGTCTGATATGTTTTTGTGAGTCCATTGTCCTTATTTTAATGTACATTGGAAATAAACAGTGTACAAGTTGTTAGTTAGATAAGTAACTGTTAGTTTACTGCGGTGCTTTAATCCGCTGATATGGATTGATCCATAATGGCTGAGAGCTCGGCTGAAGCTCTGATGCTGATTGGTGTTGACCGCTATCTGTACCGCCTCAGTACCCCCCTGCTGATCTCTCTACAAGCCCCAGACCATAGAAGCCCCTACCCACCCCTCCACAGCAGCCAATCGATAGACATCCATGGCACACATGAGTGGTTGTGTCCCAGGCTGCTTTGGCAGGTGATGGAGAGACTCTGTCAAGCTTTATGGAACAATAACGGCCATCTTACAAGCACCTGGAGATTGCCTCTGCTCTTAAACGATCACTGCAGAGCACGCCAATGCTCTTCTTCGGGTGTACCTTATTTGGTATGTGTGAGAGAATTTAAAACATCCTTTGTTGGCACAATTCTACATATTTACCTAGTGAATCCAAGGCCAATTGAAAACATGAGTGAGAGAGAGAAGGGGGAGAAGGAACACTCAGAGGCTTGTAGAGTTGGAGAATTTAGCATTTTGAAAAAGCTTTTTCCTACAATCTAGAGCCATAATTCTATGTCCTATTTAGTAAAGTCTAGCAACCTGGACAGCTAAGATAGCTAGACAAGCTTCTATAACTTTATTGATAACCTGAAATGGCTATTACAGAGAAACAACAAAAACATTTGTTTTATTTATTCATCAAGATGGAATCAATAGTAATACTAGCCACCTAGCAATTTTATGAAGTTAGCTTTAGCTAGCCAGCTAGATAGGTTCCCAGTCTCCCCACACTCATAACTAGCTACTAAGTTATCAGTCAAGTTATAGAAGCTTGTCTAGAATATCTAGCATCCTGCCTAGGCATTTATTTTCTCCGTGCACCCTGGAAGGAACCACTTACTAAGGAGAATAGAGGGGACACTCTTTGCCTGGTCTAGTCAGTTTGGCCCCTCTTCAAAATACCACTGACAGATCTTATAAATAATTATGATAAAACGTAGGCTTAAAAATTACGTTTTGTAATTAATTCAACATCATATTTTTTTTTTTACTGAGAGGGCACGTCCCTTTGTGCCCCCTATGGGCATGATGCCACTGCCTGTATTTCATCCAAACCAACCCCAGTTCAACTTTATGGAAGAGAAAATACAAATTTGCCAATTTTGATCTTGTTACACGAGCTGGTGCCAACCCTGACTCATTGCCTTGTAAAGTAGACTTACAGTAAATGTAGCCTTTTCTGAACGCGTGAGGCTGTCATCACATGGATACTGTTACAGATAACATTTTGGTCAGTGAGAGAAAATGTACTTTTTCTAATCATCATTTCAAGCCAGTCATCACATAGCAACCCAAGAATGGCAAAACCCCTCTCTTCCTCTACTAAGATATTTTTCATTTCGGATGCATGACGCTGAATATTCTTGGTCGAACGAAAAATGCTGAGTTTATGAAAACACGCTTTGGATGTTTCATGCCTTAAGCTGGCATCGTTTTAAACCCACACAGCTGGTTGGCCTTGAAGGAGGCTGCGTAAGCGATGCTTAACTGCCAAATTGGTTTTCAGGCTAAAATATTGTAGAAGTACTCGTGCGTAAGACATCTTCCTGCTCTCTCAGCTTAAGAGGCTAGACCTTGGTGAATTCAGAGCGCTGTTGTACTGTCTGGACTTCTCTAGAGTACACTATACTCAGCCCCAAACTACACTAACACAATACGGTCTCTGACTATCATTCTATAAACCACACAACACTGTATTATGATAACAACACAACATCCCTCTGTCCTGGTACACTATAGTCACGATTACTGATCAAATTACTCTACATTTTATTACATAGTTGCACATATGCTTGAATGTCACTCAGTTTAAAGTGGTCCTTTTAAGCTGCAGCTGCTAGACATTGCGTTTTCATCACGCAGCGCATACACACACACACACACACACACACACACAAAGACACCTTCCTTTCTCTGCCTCTCTCTTTTGCATCTCTACCTAGTCAGTTTTCTCATGTTGTGCTATTTAAATGGTAACATTTGCAACTGCTTCTAGGTGCTGTTGTCACACTTCTCATACACCACACGCGCAGTCAGGCATAATCATTACAGCATGGCCAGACTCCCCTAGCTGCCTTAAACAGCCTATAATTGAGGAGAAAAAATCCAATATATTAAAGCAGACAGAAAATTACTATCACTAACAGCTAAGATGAAAATTCCCTTCTGCTATTTGTCTTCATATTCTGATGTACATATGCTTCTGAGTTCTTTCCCTGTAATGTATTACTAGACAGTTGGAGCTCTAATCAATCCTAACCGGTGATAAGTAGAATTTTCGTAAAAGTAAGTACGTACCATACTTTTTTCTAAGTACCACACATACAGTACAAACCTCAGATCTGAGCAGGATAGTGCCTGGTCTGGTCTGGTCAATCTGCTGCAAAGAGGCTGTAAATATAGTGAGCTCTTTAACCTCCTCTCAGTCCTGTTGGGTTCAGACATTCTGTTTTAGATCAAACTGACCCAGACATAGACACAGAAGGCAACTTGCTGCAGCCGAGTAAAGCTCAAAGCTGCATTGTTCTCAGTTGCCCTCTCCAGGTGGATTTAAAGAGCCGTGTGGCCAGGGCACTCTGCTGAAAAGGCAGAGGTTTTCGGTGACCAGCACCGCAGTGCAGTGGACCAGGTTCTGAGCCTCTGATGTCAGAGAGGGTGACTGATGGACTTCCTACAGGGAGACTGTTGGAAGCTTCCTCAACATGTCTTAGCCTGGTCACATATCTTTTAAATAGGATAATTTACAGTAAACAGACAAACACAGATCAATGGCCAAATGACAAGACATGCCTGTGAGCCCCCCCCCCCCCCCCCCACACACACACATTATGCTCATGTTAAACTGTAGAGGGAGAGGGGCAGGGAGAATGAGAGGGAGAGAAGAAAGTTGTACAGCACATGTAATTGGCAGGCTTGGGAGAAGAGGGACTTTTTTTAATGAAAAATAATTATGGTGCTCTTGCGTTTGTGTCTGAATGCATTGGTGACAGAAAGGTGATGCTGCATCAGCTGTATAATTGCAGGCATAAATCATTGCCGTACCATACCATGCACATCATCTTTTGAGGTTAGTATGCTTCAGGCATCCCGCTGGTCACAGACGTCAGTTCAACGTCTAGTTTTGATTTATACTTGGTTGAGTTGTCAAATAATCTGAATTCAACGTGAAACCAACAAAATGTTTCAACATGTCATTGTATTAAGGTTAAAACGTAGATGATAAAAAGACAGATCCAAAGTCAAAATCCAATCAGTTTTCCATGTTGATTCAATGTCATCACGGAATTATTTATGTTGAAATGACGTGGAAAAAACATTGGTTCAACCAGTTTTTGCACAGTGGGATTAGTCTGTTTCTTCACTTTCTTCACTTTTTATAAGCAAAAAAAAGAATGTGCTGTTCACCAGACAAGGTGGCTTCATAAATGTTACATTACACACTATGTGACTTAATGTGTGCCCTTCAACAGACTCACTGTATGTGATCCCTGAAGCAGTCCAATATCTTACAGTAATAGCATGCCCAATCTCACCCAAGGTCAATGCTTATAATGTTACACATAGGATTAGCGTAGGCCTGAACAGAATGTTTAGAGTCCTAATAAACTGCTCAAGGGACCTGCCGCAGTAGGAGTATGTAGGGATGTCAGTGGTTGGTGCAATGTGGGACTGAAAGTGGAGTCACTCATGCTTGCACACACACACACACACACACATACACACACAGATATTAGAAGTGATGGTGAAATTCTCACTCCTTTCTTTATCATTCCTCTATTTCTCTCTCCATTTCTCTTTCTCCCCCATTTTCTCTCCGTCTCTCTCTCTCTCTCCCTCTCTCTCTATCCATCCACTTCCCATTTGCCAGCATTCCCAAAAGCCCTGGAGCAGTGCTCCTTTCTTCCCACTTGCTCTTCATCATTCCGAGAAGTGAGACGGGAGATGGGAAGATCATGTTATCGAGCAGAGAGTATTAATGATGACGAGGGCTGTTTCTGAGATGTACTACTCTGGGTGATGAAGGTCTGGCCGGGAGGCATTTCACATTAACCTTCTATCTCAGACAGGCTGGGGAATTAAGACATGATGTTATTAAAGCCAGAACCAATCAAACCTGACAACATTAAAGTGTGGGGCGCCAGAGCACTGGCTCTTAGCCAATCATGTGTTGAATGAAGAGTGTTGCCTCATATCTTTAAGGTTTCCAATAATTTTTTACATATAGCCTACCATTCTCCTGTGTTATAAAGGTAATTTGTATATTATAGTGGACACATTAAACTACTTCGATTTATACCCTTATCTCTTGCAATAGTTTATTGCACAACAGCATTGAATCTTTTTCTATGACAAATAGTCATGACTAGGGTTGCACATTTTGGAGAGTATTCAGAGGTGGAAACTCTCCGTGGGAATTAACGGGAATATATGGGAATATACGGGAATTAATGGAAATATATGCAAATGATTATTAACACCATTTAAATGTGGATGTTTTTGCATTGGACATATTTACCATATCATATGGAGACAAACATAAACCTTTTACCTCATCATAAGTAGACATAATTGCAAATGATTAAATCTTTCCAATAGAAAAAAACAAACAATTTAGTTACAAATTGAACTTTAATTAAATGAGTTGACTCTTCACATGGGATGATTTCACTGAACAACAAAAGGAAGGGAATATTGAATGATCCCCAATGAGCCATCGCATCTCCCAAAAACGTTTTTGACATACATCTGTAAAATTATAGTCTAGAAACTAAAGCTTTGGTTGTCTTCCTCTCAGGCTTCCATGTCTTCTCCCTGGACCTCCTCAATGTCCACCTCTTGAACGTCAGACTCAGAGGCCTCATCTTCACTGTCACTTTCCAACCTTGTTGAGGATGGCTCGTTGTCAGGCTCAAAAAGCCTCAAATTTTGCCCGGATGGCCACCAACTGTTCAACCCTTGTATTAGTCAGTCTGTTGCGTGCTTTGGTGTGTTTGTTCTCAAACAAGGACCAGTTGCGTTCTGGGGTGGCTGATGTTGGTGGGATTTGGAGGATGATGGAGGCAACAGGGGAAAGAGCCTCAGATCCACAAAGTCCCTTCCACCAGGTGGCTGATGAGATATGTTGGCACGACTGCCATATTGCATCTCCATCCCAAAGCCCTTGCTTGGAAGTGTACTTCACCAGACTGCCAAGAACCTTTCCCTCATCCAGGCCAAGGTGGCGAGACATGTTAGTGATGACACCATAGGCTTTCTTGACCTCTGCACCAGACAGGATGTTCTTGCCAACATACTTGGGGTCCAACATGTATGCTGTATGGGCTTCAGGCAGAAGTCTTCACACTTTTTGATGTATTTCAGAACTGCAGTTTCCTCTGCTTGGAGGAACAGTGAAGTGGTCAGGGCAGTATGGATTTCTTCTCTTACATATGCAAGCAGAGTCTGAACATCAGACAGGATGGCATTGTCTCCCTCAATCTGTGCAATGGCTACTGCTATAGGTTTCAGGAGATTCAAGCTGCTTTACCACTCTCTCCCAAAATACATAATCCAGGAGGATAATCTTGATGGGGCTGTCCATATCAGCAGACTGTGATATGGCCATTTCTTGGAGAGACTCCTTCCCCTCCATGAGACTGTCAAACATCATGACAACAACCACCCCAACGGGTGTTGCAGGGCAGCTACAATGTGGTGCTCTTATTCTTCTCACTTTGCTTGCTGAGGTAGATGCTGCTACAACTTGATGACCCTTCACATACCTAACCCTTTCCTTGGCTCTCTTGTAGAGTGTATCCATTGTTTTCAGTGCCATGATGTCCTTGAGGAGCAGATTCAATGCATGAGCAGCACAGCCAATGGGTGTGATGTGAGGGTAGGACTCCTCCACTTTATGTTCGCAGCATTGTCTGCCACCCATGCAAATCCCTTCTGTGGTCCAAGGTTATTGATGACTGCCTTCAGCTCATCTGCAATGTAGAGACCGGTGTGTCTGTTGTCCCTTGTGTCTGTGCTCTTGTAGAATACTGGCTGATTGGTGGAGATGATGTAGTTAATTATTCCTTGCCCACGAACATTCAACCACCCATCAGATATGATTGCAATACAGTCTGCTTTCTTTATGATTTGCTTGACCTTCACGTGAACTCTGTTGAACTCTGCATCCAGCAAATGAGTAGATAAAGCATGTCTGGTTGGAGGGGTGTATTCTGGGTGAAGAACATTCAGAAATCTCTTCCAATACACATTGCCTGTGAGCATCAGTGGTGAACCAGTTGCATTCACAACTCGAGCAAGACATTCATCAGCATTCCTCTGACTATGTCCATTGAGTCAAAAAACCTTCTGATTCTAGGAGGACCATGAGCTGTTGCTATCGATAAGGTGTCTGACTCATCATTTTCAGAAGTAGAGGGACTTTTGTCAGAGGTTGCTTGTTGTGAGCGCTGAGGGGAAAAAAACAAGTAAAAAAAATACAATTCCATTTACAGATAAATAGCTAATCGGTTAGATTAAACAACTCCTTTTTAAGATAAATGTTTTAAAATTAAACATGTATGGAAACAGGTGAATTAACACTCCTCAGCTAGCAGACACAAGCAAGCTAAACCCCACATGGTAGCAAAAACTAACTAGCAGAAGTTGCTAACATGTTAGAAATTATTTGAACACACTTTGCTGTAGGCTACTATTTACTAGTTAACAAAAAATCATGTCATATAAAATATATTCACCCCACCCAGTATTGTAATCAGAATTTGCGCTAACATTACGCAGGCTTCATGACTTATGGTTCTAAGTGAAGTGTGAGTGTCATCAACCTGCACCCAGTACATAACTGAGCTGTCTCTGTACCAGCCACCAAGAGGCAAGCCAAACCCTCTCCCTTATTTTTCACAGAGGCAATTTCATCTAAATAAATATTACCTCTGCACTCTCTGTCATGTGTATGCATCGGATGTGAATTTGAGCACATACAGTCCCCTGGAAATTAGCTCACCAAAAGCTTAGCTCACCAAAGGATAGTAGCGAACCACAGACTTGTCTTGAGCATTACAATCTCATACAATAACACTGCTGGGGAGCTTGATGAGGAAGCAGGGAAGTGAATCAGGGAACCAGGGAAGCGGATTCAATTGCATAGCATTATTCTGGCTAGGTGGTGTTTGTTTCTGCCATGTTTCGCTAGTCTAGTGATAGTCTGTGGAGGACAAAGCTGTCGGACACTGAAGCTAATCACTAACGCTAACCCCTCTAAAATTACAGTACATGAATGATACCTGCTTCAGTCAGTCCTCATGTGGCCTGGCTATGAATCTCCCAGGCCAATGAGATTAGGAGTGAGATGAGATTACACAGCAAAATCAATAGTGTGCATTTAACTCTGAAAGTGTCAAATGTATACTACTGTCAATGAATTTATGAGTCCCACTGAACTTGTGTTAAAATAACACTTTTTAAAGTGTTAAATATTTAACTCTGTTGCAGTGTTCCCCAGTCAAGTCTTAAAGTGTTCAAATGAACTTGATTGTGGTGTTTGCATAGATCTACTGTAGAGTAATTCGTAACATCTTCAGTACAGTGTAAAGCATAACACTTGATTTAAAGTAAACTGGACTCTCTTTGCTAAGTGCTGATGCTGTTACACTTTGTCAGTTCAAGACATTAACACCTGTAGTGTTACAGTAAAAAAAATGGTGTTTTAACACAGTATGGTGTAAAGCCTAATTAGCATATTCCCCAGGGTGCATTTTCTTTTCAAGTGAGGAGTTACCACCCCATGACTATTTGTTAGTGACATGGTTATTGAATTATTTCATTTTAAAGGCCAGTGGCTTTCATCAAGTAAGTGCCTAGGTGAATGCTATCATTAAAATTAAGCTCTATGACAATACATACATCCTAAGGCCTTAGTTTTATGACCTAGGTTTTCCCTAACACAGTAGTGCTAGGAAACTCCTGGTTTACATGCCTGCAAATCATGTTATGCTGGCTTGCAAAGTGATGTGTAATTCATGTTGGAATCCAGCTAGAGTTAAGATATTCAACAGTTGGAATTTTTATTCACCTGCAACCTGCATTCAGAGTGACTGTCAGGATGAGGAAAGTTGATAAGAAGACTACCGAAACCATTTAAACTGGAACAACCATTTCAGTAACGAGTGCAATAAATCTAACTAACTGATTGGATTCGTTTAGAAAAAGGTATGTTATTTATTTTTGTATAAGATTAATCAATCAATGTACATGCAAAAACACATATTAAAAACAATCCTAAAAAATCTACAATCTACCTAAAAAATCTCCAAAGTGTAAAACAGTAACTATGGTTATTTACACCACTGAGTATTAATTTCACTTTTACAGAGTTAATTTAACTCCTGAATCAACACTAGAAAAATCAACACTGGCCAATTTGCTGTGTGGATACATGATGAGATGCTGATACATAGAGGCTGATCTGTCTCTCTCTTACCATGGTCAGTGATATCACTGCCTATATAAAACATATATTTAGTATATTCAGTGTGGAAATAAAACCCACAACCATGGTGTTGTCAATACCATGCCCAATTCCAGTGATTTCACTTAACAATACTCAACATATATATCATTGATTTACGAGCTGTACATGCACATTAGTCACAGACTAATATACTCTTGAGTTTATAAAGGTAAATACACATTATTGTTGCCTTTTGTTGGATATTTCCCTCAAAAGCTTTGAGGACAGGAATTCTCAGGGACATTTTTGCTTTGAGTCCAGAGTTGTTAAAAGCCTCTTATGAAATACAATGGGGGATGATAAGTAGGTTAATAGTAATCATTTGTTTCAACAAAGCTCAAAAGAAGTTATTATCCATTTTGTTTTCCTCCCAGGATTATTCACATTTCCACATAATTATTTATTCTCAAGGCAAATGTAGAATGTCTTAATTTAGCATTGATGTATTCCCTGCTGTTCAGGCTTCGTTAGGAGGTTAATTGAATGAAAGCAACTCTAATTCACTGTCAATTAATTAATTCATTGATTAAAGAAACACAGGACCAAGACAGTGTTCAGTCGGAGCCGGAAGCAGTCTGTTATTTTGACAGTTTGAGCAAACTATTGCTGTAGTAACCTATGAGAAAACAATAGTTGTTGTGACACGTTTATTTTTTGCCCATCAAAATCAGTCATTTTCTCTCAATATTAATATTTGATGTTTATATTTTTTTATATAGATAACCATCATATATAGTAGTATCTCTTACTGTTTTACTTGATAAACAGAATGGATACTGTTTTCTCTTGATTTGACCCTTTGTGAATGACACAACACTTGTGAATATGGTGGCTCTCGTGTCTGGTGGTTATGGTGTGTTTATTAGGCAGATTATCATCCTCCAAATGGCACGAATACTGTATTTAATCTCTTAATAGTATAATCAGAACATCACATTAATCATGCCTTAATGATAGCCATCATGTCAACAACAGTGAGAGATATCTGAGCTATAGACTGTATAGACTATAGACTGAAGTGATTACGCTCCATGTCATCACAGTATTCCTTTCTTAATCTGCTACCATAATCTCTGCTGTCAACATAAACACTCAAGGTCAACAGCTATACAGTGCTGCAGTGTGGCGATAAGACTTGTAGCTACTGTACTTTGAAATACTGCTCAGTACGGTACTGCTCGTTGTAGTCTACCTGGAGTCAGGTGGGGGGGGTTTGCACTTTTTAGACTATTCTATTTGTTCCATTGCATCAGGCGAGCTCAGTTAAGCACAGGTACAGTATATATATATACATAAATATATAAAAATAGTATTTTGAACCCACGTACTAATCCAAGGCTTTGGAGAAGGAATTAAGTGCAGCCTGTTTGTCAAACGAAAACACAATATTTCCCAGATATTTCATAACTTGAGCCATCTTATTGTTACTAACTCGCCCCTATTGTTACAGACCCCCTCCCCCCCCAGTACTGCTGCTCATTATGTTCACCAGTTCCCGGAGGTCGATGTCACAATCCTTTTAGGCTGCACTGAACTGTGTTGTTAAGCGCATCTGGTTCCAATTCCTCACTGATTGTGTTTGTATAAATGTGCCCTTTGTGTCCCCATTGGGCTGTCGATTATTGTTCCCATGTCTGTTGGTTGTGTGAGTACCTATGCGTTGTCGCAGCCTGTGCTGCGCGGGTCTCATCCCGTATCGTGCTACGAGGTTTACCCTCGCTCTTTTGTTTGGGTACCTCCCAGTGTTTTGTATACGTGTTTGTTTTGAGTGTATTAAAAACCCAGATGATGTATTCCTGTGCCTGTCTCCAAATCCTTTACACCAGCGTGAGACCTATATTTTCCACAGTGCCTTGGTTTTAAGTGCTACCCCTTACTTGGCAAACAGCTCAATATTGGCGGTGTGTTTATTAATGGGTCACTGCACAAATCAATTTTCCAAGAATTCATTCAAGGTTACATTACTTACTGGCAGCTCAGTTCTTTGTCAATGTATAAGGTTTTTTAAAAGCTAGTAATACTTAACATACAGGGTTGACCATGTGCTCATCCCTCGCCAGGCAACTGTGAAATTACATTTGTGTGTCAACAAAAGAGTGCCTTAGATTGACTCATTCAGACTCACAGGCCTATTTTCCAATGATTCCCCCTCACAGAATGGTTGCTTATACAGTATTATCTCTACCTATGTACACCATCCCTTTAAATACCTTCTCTAATACTACTCTCTGATGTGCTGTTGACAACCTTTTATTAGTATTTGAATTGACAACCAGTTGTAAGGCTGGACGGACATGGTTAGCGTGGGTGGCTAGCTGTAGCTGCTCACAAGCGGGTCCATTAGCCTATTTACGAGCAGGATATTTATAGGGCACCTTGAATGTGGTCATGCGGCAGGTGATTCTCGTTGCTGTCCCGCTAGCAGTGATTAATACCCTTAATCCAGTGGGGTTTATCAGGAGTCCGGCAGCTTCGGGACCAGTGTCAATGCAATTAAAGCCATGGCAGAGGGAAGAAAAAGAGGCAATGACTATCTGCAGATTACAGACAGGGTTGGGAATGTGTCTTGGAGAAGACTCTGCTCAATTCAATTAGTTAATCACCTCCACTTCTCATTAGAAGCTGCTTTTGTTCCACTTCTCATGTCTTCATGTTTTTTTTTGCCTGTGCGGGCGGATAAAATATGGCAGCTCGAAAAAGCAGAAGACAGAAGCCGAGCTGCTTGGGCTTTGGTGGTTGGCGGTTTTGAGAAACCTCATTAAATTGTGGGAGAGGAACGACAAGAGGAGGAGATGGGAGGAGGGGGCATGGGAAAGTCAGTCAGCTGAGGAAGATGCAATGTCTCGTGGGAGAAGAGGGGAGAGAGGTGACGGGCACGGAGGAGAGCGAGAAGAAAGGAATTATTATTAGGGGGCTTTATAGAAGTGGTTTAATGGTTCTACTGTCCGTGGGCCTTGATACTTATAACAGGACCCATCGGCCATCACAACCTCTTAACTCCAACCCAACTTACTACAACTCTCTGACTAACTGTTTTAGTGGGTCTATCTGACTCCAGTCTTACTGCCTGACCAGTCTGGAGTGAGCTTTGTTAAAGTTTTGTAGCTAACGTCATGGTACTTCTGTTCATAGGCATCATACCCATAAGGGGCACACGGGCGCGTGCCCCCTCAGATTTATCTTGTTAAAAAAGAAAACAACAAATTCTAGCCTCCCTTTGGCCATCCTCAGACTTTGTGTCCCCTCAGATATTTGGGGTGCATGATGCCCCTGCTTCTGTTTGTTCATACACAGAAAAACATCACACACAGACAAACACTGACATGTGTCATTTTGTATTTCGCTTCGACAACTCAGACCCACGCCCCCCATAGAACATAACAACCAGTGATTTTACAACTGTCACTCTCTCGCAACTATTTGGCTGGGATGTTGAGAGAAATTAAGTGACAAGTTTGTTAGGGATATTTTCTGGAAACACCCCTGACTAGTCTACAAGTCACACAACTTTACTCCTTTGTCCAAGGGTGTTCCTTTTAGACGTTAGCAGTCAGACGCTAGCTCTACTACCTCTACTAGTCTACAGCTTTAGAATGGGACTACTGGTGTGGCTCTGTGTTGACTGTCTAACTAAGGTCTCTTCACTGTGTGCTATTTGGCTCCTGTAGAGGGGACACAGAGATGACAGGGGCTTGAAGTATATATATGTGGTAACAGTCGGGCCCCGCTGGCAGCTGGTAACAAAGATGGAAAGAGATAGAGAGTGGGACACAGAGCGTGAGAGGCAGGTAGGCAGGGAGGGAGAGAGGTAGGGAGAGAGAGAGGAGGTAGATATAGAGAAATGTTGGGGTGTAATCAGAAAGAGAAAGAGAGTGAAAGGACAGAGAGAGAGCACAAGAGGGGGACATTGAAGTCAGGGCACCTACAAGGAAGTTTATCCGTCTGTTTGCCAATGGTCAGCGTGTATCATTGTCATGTCTTCAGGAGGGTTAGACAGAAGCCTATTTTGACATAGCCACATGTACCATGTTGCCTGGTTCTGTGTGCATACTCAAACAGAACCATATGCTTCTATTTAAATGGGATACATAAGAAGATAGCCCTCCAATCATTGAATACCATTTAGAGCAGTGGTCACCAACCTATTTTTTTTGAGTCGAGATCACTTTCGAGTCAAAATGCAAACCCAGATCTACCCCCCAATTTTTGGGGGACGTGACGTAAATCCAGGCAACATTAACATATTAAAAACAGTACTGTGGTAATGAGGTTTGTGCAGTAGGCTATATATATCAGACCATATTTGTAAAATTATATTTAAACATTTGAGGTAGGCTATATGATCACACAGCTGGGTGAGCATACGTTTAAATAATTACCTGTTTTGGGGGGGCTGATGGAGCCTGCTGGTCAGTGTGCTGATGGAGCCTGATGGTCAGTCTCAGTGGAGGGAGAGAGCAGCGGACTGAGGGTCCGCCTCTCAAAGTCTCTCTCCTCTCCTTTTCTTCCACTGACTCTGACCAAAAAGGGAAACCGTCTTCCAGATGATGGCGAAATTCGAGTCGCACCGCATTACCTCTGCCCCATGCACAAATTCGTGTTGTTACTCCTGTGGCCAGAGAAAGTGAAATATTCCTCGATTTTAAACGCAAACCTATCGATACACCTTCCTACTCATTCATTGCAGCTGCAGTGCTGGTTGTAGCGTGAGCGTAAGTTGGGAGAAAGTGCATTTTATGGTTTATAAAAGTGTTCAATAGAAAGTGTTGACAGTGCTGGGTAAAAACTTAAACATGAACTCACTCATAAAAACAGCAGCTCTTTGCTGTATTCGTGGAGACTCTGTCTAGTCGTGGTTTAAAAATCTCACAGTATCAACCTTTGTGTAGATTTGTTTTACGCCTGCTACGATACTGAAGACTGGTAATGCAGCCACGGTAATCAGACGCCTCATTTACACCGACAGCATCATTGCATTTTAGTACACCAGACATGCATTAGTTTCCAATAGAACACTGCATTTGCCTTGCAGCATTGCGTTGCAGAGGCACTTGCAGTGCGTTCTGTGTGGTGCATAACGTTTGATTTATCGACCATATGCATCGCATTGTATGCGTGGAAGGCTTGACAGAAATGGTAGCAGAAGGTGAATATTTAACTTTTGTTGCACATAAATCCAGATGATGCTGCGTACCATTTTGCGCAATGACGTTGTAGGTGTGATCGAGGCATGAGCCATCTAATTGGCCAGTGGTAGGCCGATAGTGCACATATGACATGGTTCAAAATGTATATGTTGGATTCACTTCTCCATCTCGACCAAACATTTCAAGAATAGGACTAAATCAAATCAAAAATGTATATACACTTTAATCTTAGTCCTATTCTTAGCTTTGAATTTTGGTTGAGATGGATACGTGATTCCAAAATGTCAAATATTAACTTGTAGACCAACTGGAATTAAAGCCATACTAAGTCAGATTAGTACGTATGGAACTATCCAAGCAGAAGATACAGCTCCTTCAAATGTTGATATGTGGTTACCTTGACAACCGAACACAATTCAACATGACTAAATATCATTACATTTGAAATTAACCAGAGGTTGAAACCCTAGGTCTATTGTATTGTCTGTTTTAGTTGAATTCTGGGCTGAATTGAAACAATAGCTGTTGATTACTTTGCAAATGCCATATAGGCCTAAATAGCATCATTGATGATATGAGTGATAAAGTATGGTCTCATTACATTGTCTCTGTTAACCTACCCTTTGGAATGACTTTGATAGCAACAGTGAATCTATTTAGTTTTTAAGTGGCGATTAAGTATCTTCTCATGATAGCACATTGGTAATAGTCAGGGACAAATATCATAGCAGGGCTTGGTTAAAACCCTGAATGCAAAACCAAAGGGTAGCTGCAGATAGATCAATACTCCAGTAGGAGGTGCTGAGCAGCCTATACATTTTTTCGGTTAGTGAATATAACGTTGAAAAACTGATGCTGTTTTAAAGTTATAAATTAAACATATTTTGAAACAATATTTTGGTTACCATGATGACATAATCCTGTGACCCTCAAAACAACAGTTTATGTTGATTACTTTTTTCGAATCTAATGTATTTTCCACTAAGATTCCATGTCACAATACGTTGACAAGTTGCATTGAAACATCATTAATTCAACCAAACACAATTCAATATTAATTCAATAACAGTGAATAGCCTAAAGTTCTTACAAACTAATGTAACATTCAACTTTAGGGATGTGTAACACATCGATAGCCACATTTTGAGGTTACTATAAAAACAGTATACATTTCCTCTTATGTAGGTCTAATCATGTAAAGCGGGCATGTTCGAGATAGCATGCATAGGTCGTTGCAGGTCTTTGGAGATTGTCACAATTGCTGAAATAATCTTGAATGGCGTTGATCACTTACACAATGTAATGTAATCTCAACTGCAATCCAGGTAATTTGGTTCTGCTATTAGATGAAGCAAAGTGATTATTCTGTATTATTATTATTATTCTGTATTCTGTATAAATAAACACAATATCTGACATTATATTCCATTTGAACTTTGCTGTGCTTTTAAATGGTTGAAAGTGCAGTGATAGACATTTGTGATCCACCACCTTGATTTGGTCTTATGTAGCAAAATGTTGTATTTTACATTGGATAAAAGAAAAGACACAGAACTACACAATTGTGTATCATACACTGCATTTGAGGAACAATGAGAAAGTAATTCTGCTTTGAAAGTTGAAAAACTTGTAACCACGCTTTTGAGAAACAATTTAATTAAACTTGTTTGCCAACGTTTACTGACACTGAGCGTTTGTAAATTCATCCATTGTTCTGTGCTCTGGCACACTCAGACGAGAGTGCTCTGAAATTGGAGTGGATAGCCAGACAGAATTTACTAACGCACCTTAAATGATTATTTGAGTCTTTTGGAGTCTTTTGTTAAGACATGTAGCTAGCTAGGTACGTAGCTAAAAAATGAAATATAATGGCATTACTACCCTGCATGAATCTGCAGGTAGCTAACCAATCAGGTTCAATGTTAGTTAGCTAACATTAGGCTATAACTCGCCAAGCAAATGGCTCTGAGATACGAATAATAAGATCATACACGTAATGTTAGCTAGCGAACCAGCCAG
This sequence comes from Oncorhynchus masou masou, assembly GCF_036934945.1. Taxonomy (NCBI): domain Eukaryota; kingdom Metazoa; phylum Chordata; class Actinopteri; order Salmoniformes; family Salmonidae; genus Oncorhynchus; species Oncorhynchus masou. The sequence continues at coordinate 34,938,823 of NC_088229.1, forward strand.
CTAATTTTAGCTAGCTAGCTAACAGTACACTAACTTGAAATGAAAAATCTTTATGTCAAAATTAGAAACGTGATATGATAGTCTAGCTAGCTACATTATCTTACACATGATCTGAAATCGGAGTAGATAGCTCGAGCGAATTTACCATCTACGTCTATTAACAGTGGTTGCAGTGACATTCTATTGAAATGGATACTTGCATAGTGGAGTCCATTGTTAAGACATGTAGCTCGCTATCTAGCGAGACAACAAACCATAATCCCAACTAATGATGTTACTACCCTGCATGAATCTGCTGGTAGCTAACCAACCAGGTTCAATGTTAGCTATCTAGCCAGCCAGCTAGTATTAGCTAGCTAACAGTACACTTGATTTTCTTTAGTACACTTAACTTGAAATGAAACCACTTTCTGTCAAAATAAGAAACGTGTAATATCTGAAAATGTAGATAGCTAGACTATCTTACCCATATACATCATGGCTGGATGTGTCTCCTGTCACGGATGCCATGGTTGCCCTTATTTTGAAGATGTAATCCGGCGACTCAAATTCCACTGATTTCAAAACTTGGTCCTCCAGAAAGTGGAGACCAACCCTTACGCAGTTTTACTATGAGATACAATTTTTTTTAAAGCCGCGTTAGACAGGATTACCCACACACACCGACCAGCTCCTATAGACAGAAGTGTGCTATATGGCAGACCAATCCAAACTCATCTCTCGGCATGTCCAGACCACTCATTATCTTAGCCTATCATGGCTAGCGGGAAGGTTGCTTCCTTTTTCAGTGGCTAAACCAACTAGGCTTGTAATTTAACAATTCTATTCGGATTTACAGGTGGCATGCACGTTTATTATTAAGGCACATGAAAGTTCACAAGTTCGAGAAGGCATTTCTGCCAAAAAACGCATTTAGATTTTTTGTAACGTTTACGTTCAAACGGCTCTCCTGCGAAGTAGTGGCCCGCGGCATATGCCTAGTTTCCTGAAGCGGGTCACATTTGCGTGACAACCAAACCAAAAAAACAGGCATTGTTTTCCCATTAGAATTTGCTTTTAGATGGTTGAAAGCATATAACACATTATAAATTACACTAACTTTTGTCTGGTGTGTTGAGTGGGTGAATATACTGTAAATTATAATCTAATTTATCAACGTCTCAACCAAATATTACCTAATTATCCACGTTGAAATGAAGTGGTGTGCCCAGTGGGTCATTTGGCCTGCGTAAACTGCATTAAAGCGAGATCTTAGTATCTGTTACAGTGATCTGTTGGTGTCCAAGCCCCAACAACGGCAAATCCAAACATGGAAGCCTGTAGTAAATGCAACTGACGGAACTGGTTCCCCTCTCTTTCTCCAACCCTACCATATAGTTTATTGTGAGAGGAAAAGGAGGCACAGATTGCCTGTTTCTGGAAAATTGTTGAATTCTTTCTCTGTGACTGTTTGTCGCTTTTTAATCTTCCTCCGGCCGTGACGTGGCTCAGTGAAACTGAGGCAGCAAGGGCCCTTGTGGCTAAGAGCTGAATCTTTAACTGCAGGATTATTTTCCTGCTGTAGCAAACTGGCTGCTGTAGCAAATTAAGATCCTACATCTGTACTTTCTACCTTTGCAACATGATGTGAAAATGGATATGTCATGTCATTTCAAATGATTGTTTCTGTGGCTAGCATAGTCTCGACAGAATAGAGAGAATAGGAATATTCTCTGACACACTGTTCGGCAATGATCCAGCAATTTACATAATTGCATTACGAAGTTTATCTCACTGTAAGGACATCATTATGTATTTCATTAGAGAGAAATTACCTTTTTCTCTTAGTCGTGTGCTTGACTTGTTAAATAGCCCATTATTAATAAAGAAATATATGGGTTGCCGTTGAAGTGATGCAGCCTGTTTTGTAGAGCATAGATAATTCTCTCTTGTTTTAATCAGTATCACGCAATCACAGTTAGCTACAATTATTTTATGTCTCTGCAGACACATATTTGTATCTAGAATATATAGTCTGCTGGCCTGGAAGAAAATCTTCATTCCGTCACCATGTTGCAGGAGAACTAAGTTTTAGACTTGTCGTGTCTTTTGAGGTTTAAAAAGGCTTCCAAAGATTATAATTTCCACTTTGAAATCAGACTTGATTTTCCCTTACAAAAAATTTATCAACCCCTACAAAAATGGTAATTAATTTTGTGTTGCTCCAGGAGTATTTTCCTGCTGTAGCAAACTGGCTCAAATTAAGATCCTACATCTGTATGGCGTTTTCCAAGCATACATTTATAGCTTCTGGTGAAATTACATTATCATAAAAATATGTTGAGGACAAAAATGGGTAGTGAAATGTTGAAAAATATTTGAAATATTGTTGTTCTATGCATTTGAAGATACATTATCCCTTTATCAGCTTTTCTTTGTGACATAACAGCCTTTGGAGTCAGAACCATTCAGATGTGACTGTTTGAAGTCAGTTGATTGAATTTCTGGGAAACCAATATTATTTTTGATTTGGAAGCCTTTCAATCAGTTGAATAAAAGTGAAGAGACAGATGAGCTGTTTTCATTTGCTTTGCACCTTCCACACAAAAAACAGACAAACACAAACAAGAACTAAAAGAGTGCATAATTCTCTTTTTCTTTTGTCTTGAATTACCATATGTGTAATGTATGCATTGTTAGTGATCTGAAAGCACGCAGATACGGGTGTGTTTGTCGTTTGCTGCCAAAATTGACTTATCTGCTTTAACTCCCTGTGGCAGATATCCACACTCGACGGAGATAGTAGGCGAGCAGCGTCTTTGCAGGTTAATATTGCAGCGGCAGCTGAGAGAGCGAGAGCGAGAGAGAGCGAGAGAGCGAGAGCGAGAGAGAGAGAGAGAGAGAGAGAGAGAGAGAGCGAGAGAGAGAGAGAGAGAGAGGGAGCGAGAGAGAGAGAGAGAGAGAGGGAGCGAGAGAGAGAGGGAGCGAGAGAGAAGAGAGAGAGAGAGAGAGAAAGAGAGAGAGAGAACGAGAGAGAGAGAGAGAGAAAGAGAGAGAGAGAGCGAGAGAGAGAGCGAGAGAGAGAGCGAGAGAGAGAGCGAGAGGGAGAACGAGAGAGCGAGAGGGAGAACGAGAGAGCGAGAGGGAGAACGAGAGAGAACGAGAGAGAGAGCGAGCAAGAGAGAGCGAGAGAGAGCGAGCAAGGACTTTTTGTCTTTCTTTACTTAAACAATCTCATTTCATTTAAAACTCACCCCCCCGCCTTAAAAATAAAAAAACAAAAATATATCCTATACTGCATATATTTACCTTTCTATCTACCACATGATACAAACCAACATCACAATACTCCTACAACCGTATATCCTAAACATCTTCCCCAGCTATACAGACAGCCCCCCCAACACACCATATCTCCTCAAACGTCTCTACACATTTTATAATTTTATAGAACTCAACCTCAACCCTAAGGCGCACAGAGACCATCCGATTAAAGAATAGTTTAGAGTCTGTTATCCCCCTCCTTTGACCCTGTTCCTTCTTCTTAGCCAAATAATGCCTGAGCAAACAGAAAATTCAACAAAATACATTTGGCTTTCTCCATATTGGAATACCTGTATCCCATTATAAACATCCCAACAGTAAAAAACATCCCCAACCTCTCACACAGACATTCCAACAGAGACATTAAAGGCATTAACCTGGTGCACACAAAAAACACATCAATCTCCCGGTTGGCACAGTGGTTAAGGGCGCTGTACTGCAGCCCCAGCTGTGCCACCAGAGACACTGGGTTTGTGCCCAACATCTGTCGTAACCGGCCGTGACCGGGAGGTCCGTGGGGCGACACACAATTGGCCTAGCGTCGTCCGGGTTAGGGAGGGCTTGGCCGGTAGGGATGTCCTTGTCTCATCACGCACCAGCGACTCTTGTGGCGGGCCGGGCGCAGGTCACGCTAACCAAGGTTGCCAGGTGCACGGTGTTTCCTCCGACACATTGGCACGGCTGGCTTCCGGGTTGGATGCGCGCTGTGTTAAGAAGCAGTTGGTTGGGTTGTGTATTGGAGGACGCATGACTTTCAACCTTCGTCTCTCCCGAGCCCGTACGGGAGTTGTAGCAATGAGACAAGATAGTAGCTACTAAAAACAATTGGATATTACAAAAAAGGGGTAAAATTCACAATTTCATTTTACAGAAAAGACACCCCTGCCCGATTCCCGGTTCAACCCGTGCCAACCAACTGTTAGTGGCCAGGGCTCCATGAAGAACCCTTCACTGGAGGTCCCCTGACCTCTTTGGTACTGGGGTTTGTAGAGCCCCCTCCACCGTAAACCCACCATACTCTCCGCCCCACATACCCCCTGCCACTGATGTGCCTTCACTCCTGTTAGGCTTCTAAATGTTCCTAACCTTAACGCAGAGGTTGTATAGGGCTTTACCTCCCACATCCTCAAACTCCCCCAGGCTCGGAGTGTTAAAATCTAACAAGTCCTCCAGACCCCCTTGCCAGTCTCAAGTCTCTGCCGTCACCTGCAGTGGCGGAAACATTGGTGGCCCCTCTCCCTTTGACCGCTCAAACATCCCCCTTACCGACTCAGACAGTGCCACCTGGACCTCCTCCAGGAATCTCTCCAGCAGCCTAAGAGACGTTATTCCTGTTTGTTGTGCCAAGACTTCTGGAGTTTTCCACCCCTCCTCTCCCAGCAGTCTCAGGTCACCCAGCCTTTGTAAACCCCCTGCCATCAGTTGCCTCTGCAGGGTGGCCGACTGAACCGATCTCAAAGGAATGGCTGGGTTGTGGAAGATAGGCTCCTCCCACACCCATAGCCCAGGCTCCACACCCCCTTCTCGTATGGGCCTTAGCAGCTGCTAGGCCCTCAGCATTGCAGAGTAAAAATCTGAGAGACCTGCTGTACTCAGCCTCTCCAGCTTCATGAGGAACAGATGCCGGTCCAACACTAATCCGCCAGCTCTCCTCAGCAGCACGCATGCTGGCTCCCTCCAGCCAACATCAGCATGGTACTGCAGTCTCTGCACCTCCTCCTTTAGCCTGAAAGCAGACATCCTGCTCTCCAGTTCCACCAGGCCCTGTCCTCCTTCATGAAAGGTCATGTACAACACTGCTGCCTTCAGCCAGTGATGGTCCGACCAGAAGAAGTCCACCAGCTTGCGTTGCAGGTCAGCAGCCAGTTTATGCCACAGGGAAGATGCCACCAGGCTGTTAATTATCAGCACCCTCCCTCTATATGACACTTGGGACAGGAGCCACCTCCACCTGGCCAGTCTTGACACCACTGCCTGTGACAGCCCTTCCCAGTTCTTCCTTACCCACTTCTCCGAGCTCAGGTACACCCCAACACTTTAAGCTCTTCAGAACCCCACTGCAAACCCCTGGAAGCGGAGGAGGAGCCCTATCCCCCCATGCCCCACATAACAGAGCTTTCTTCTTACCCCAGTTTACCTTAGCTGATGAAGCTCCCTCATACACCTTCAGACTGGTCTCTAGTGCCTGCATATCCTGATAATCCCTGACCATCACAGAAACATCATCTGCATATGCTGACACTGCTATGCCTGTCACCACATCCATTCCTGTCCAGCACACTCCCTGCAGTCTCCTGCGTAGCAGTCCTAAAAAAGGCTCAATGGCTAGTGTGTATAACTGCCCAGATAGAGGGCATCCTTGTCGAATGCCCCGTCTCACCCAGACTGGCCTACTGAGCCCCCCTCCCACCTTGACCATACATGACACCCCAGCATACAACAGCTTCACACAGGTCAAAAACCTTTCCCCAAACATCACATTAAACAGATACTCATGGTCCACTCTATCAAAAGCCTTCTCTTGATCTAAAGAGACCAGTCCAAAGTTCGCATTAGAACCTCTCGACCAACATGTCTCTAATTAAGAACAAGTTGTCCGTGATTGAGCGTCCCGGTACACAATATGTTTGGTCCTTACTATCGAGTCCAAATGGGACTTCAGTCTGTTAGAGAGGACTTTTGCAAATATCTTGTAGTCCGCATAGAGCAATGCCACAGGCCTCCAGTTCTTAAGTTCACACGAGTCCCCTTTTTTGCGCAGGAGAGTCAGAGCCGCCCGATGGCAGCTCATCGGCAACTTTCCTACCCCGACGCATTCACGCAACACACAAAAGAAGTCCTGTCCAATTATTCCCCAGAATTCTTTACAAAACTCCACTGGGAGTCCATCGATCCCCGGTGCACGACTGAGGGACATCTGGGTTACGGCCTCTGCCAGTTCACGGGACAACAGAGGAATGTCCATTTCATCCCTCTGTGCCAGAGAGAGCTTAGGGAGTCCTGCGAACAAGACTTGAGCACACATGGGATCACACACTTCTGCCCTATACAATTCAGTATAAAACTCCACAGTCCGCTCCCGCATCTCACCCACCACAGAGGTCACCCGCCCATCTGACAGCCGTAGACAATGCATACCCTTGGCTTCACCGCTCTGTCTTTCCAAACCAAAGAAGAAGGAGCTGGGTGCATCCATCTCCTTGAGCATGGAGAACCTAGCTCTTACAAGTGTTCCCTTTGCTTTAACCTGGAAAAAACTGCCCAGGTCCCTGCGTAATTCGGCTAAATTAGCCTGGAGGCCTACATTGCCTTGCCCCACCATCTCTACCTCTATCTAACTAATACAACGCTCTAGTTCCCCCAATACTCTCCTACCCTCTGAGGATGAGAGAGCTGTGTACTGTTGACAGAAAAGCCGAATTTGGAATTTCCCCACATCCCACCATTGACTCAGAGACTCATACTCCTCTCTTCGCTGCCCCCAAAAGGTCTGGAAATCTGAGCAAAAAGTGGCATCTTGTAAGAGCTTTACATTGAACTTTCAATAAGATGCCTGCCAGGGCCCTGGTGAAATAGACAGCCGAGCCATGGTTATGTGATGATCTGAAACCCCCACCGGGAGAATGGTAGCGCCCAGCAGCCTATTGCTCCGATTCCTAGACATGTAAAACCTATCAAGTTGGGCTGCACTCACCCTATCCCCAAAAACCTTCACCCATGTATACTGTCTTGTGTTTGGATGGTTAGTTCTCCAAACATCCATTATTAATGATGTCCCTTAACACTCCCACTGACACTGAGTGAGGCTCTTCCCCGTTTCTGTCTTTGGTAAAAATCCATTGTACAGTTCCAGTCCCCTCCGACCACCAGCGTCTCCTCAGGCGCTACCTGTGAGAGTTCCTGTCTAAGGCTCCAAAATAGAACCCCTCTTTCTCTCCCTGTGTCAGGCGCATACACATTTATAAAGACAAAACCCATGTGGTTAATTTCTGCTTTAACAACAAGCAGCCTATCTTTACACACCTCCTTTGAGGAGCAAAGTTTTACAGACAGCCCCGGTGCAAAAAGGACTGCCACCCCTGCACTAACATTTGTCCAATGGCTCAACACACTTGCCCCTTACCACCAGAGCCCCCAATCGACTTCATTCAACACATCACTATGCGTCTCCTGCAGAAACAACACCTGTACTTTTTTGTTTTACATATTCACCCAACACACTCCTCTTCCCCGCAACTCTGGCACCATTTATATTGAGCGAGCCGACCCAAAGAGTCTCCATAAGAAGTGGGAGAAAAGCCAGCAGAGAAAGTGACCAATAGCAAAGCTCAAAAAGCCCCAGTGGCAGAAAGAAAATATACATCTAAACAGTGTCTGAAGGTAAACCTTTACGCACGGTTGTGACCCACTTCCTCAACCTAAACTGTTTCCTGGGTGAGAGGACACCATGCCCCTCATTTTTCATAGCATGTTGTACTGATCTTACAAACTTTCTAGAATCAGAAAAAAATGCCTCAAGATTAACTTTTTTCCCCTTAGTCTCATTCAGGAACCTTGTCAATTCTCTCAACGTGTACTTAGACCCCTCTGCTTGACTGGCTGTCAGCTCCGGGCCCATTGAAGAGGAGTCTGAAAAAAATAACTCCTCATCCTCTTCCTCAGACTCACTTTCCTCCTCATCTCTATCTCCCACCCTGACCACCTGCCCTTTCTCTCTGGTCAGGGCATCACCCACAGCAACAGGCAAAATTTCCATGGTGCCTTTGTCCACACCCTTTTTCCTTTTCCGCTTGACACACTCATCCTCCCCCCCAAATCTCTTACACTTCCCCACTATACTCTCCTCATCCACTAGAACAACTTGACTAGACCCAGCATCACCTACACCACCCTCCATTGCATGACTAGGCCCAGCCTCAGCTACCCCACCATCTCTAGCCTGACTAGACCCATCCTCCGCTTCCCCACCATCTCTAGCCTGACTAGACCCAGCATCATCTACACCACCCGCCATAGCATGACTAGGCCCAGCCTCAGCTACCCCACCATCTCTAGCCTGACTAGACCCAGCCTCCGCTTCCCCACCATCTCTAGCCTGACTAGACCCAGCCCCCGCTACACCACCATCCATAGCCTGACTAGACCCAGCCTCAGCTACCCTACCAACTCTAGCCTGACTAGACCCAGCCTCCGCTACAACACCATTCATAGCCTGACTCTACCCAGCCTCCACTACACCACTATTCATAGCCTGACTAGACCCAGCCTCAGCTACCCCACCATCTCTAGCCTGACTAGGCCCAGCCCCATCTACACCACCTTCCCTGACATGACTAGGCCCAGCTTCTGCTGTCTGCATCTCCTTACCCCCTGCACGTTGACCTCGATTTCCCCCACTGACACTGTAATAAACTAAGGCAAATTTGCAACTACCACTATTGTCGAAGGGGTAGAGAGAGAGAGAGGTGAAATTGACACCAAAACATCCCTTACAAATATTCCGCTAGCAATTAGCCTACCAACAAAATTAGCCCTTTTCATGAACACAACCACAGCTTTGTTCATTCTAGAAGCAGAATGTATAAATTCAGCTCCTACCTGTTCACCGACCGCGAGCAGAACTTCCTCCACCTTAACTCCGTTCTCAGGAACACACCTGAATCCATGCCGTATCGACAGCATCTCCTCCGCGCTAGGCTGAGAAGCCATCGCGCACACCACACCTTCCAAACCCCAGGAAAGTTACTCTGTCCTCTTCAACCCTAACTTTGAAAAAACTGTAGATACCGCTAAAACAAATATTGCATTAACCTTCCACCATAGAAAAATAAAATTGAAAGAAAAGACCAAGAAAAGAATCAAGAAAGTTAGTCAGGACAGAGCCCTCCACACTAAACACTCAAACTCAAACAGCTCCCAGCATGCACTGCAAGAGAGAGAGAGAGATAAGCAAGCAAGCTGTCAGTTCAATGTGTCGCCAAGGGAAGGGGAGGAGGGAGATTCTACGGGTTACTGTTGCCGGGGGCTGACATGTCTATCTGGCCGCCGCTGTCGGACAAGACGGGCCTGCCCTGTTGGGTAAACATGGGACAGATAGAGAGATCATCCATAACAACATGATTTATGCAAAATAGGCTGCAGCTGGGGTTTAAATAAAATGTAATACTTCTTCCCAGCATTGTGTAGGCGCTCTGAGAAGACAAGGCAACAGGGAGAGACTAACTATCCAATCATCTTCCATACGTGCTCCCACTTTTACGCAGTTAACCTCCCCCCACTCATTCTGAGTTTCTATTCAATAGTTTGATGTACAGCCTACATATTTTGCTGTAAATAAAGGTCTAGTGTTTTGGTTGGGAGTTTGACTTGTCAGAGTAGACACATTTTTGCACACACCGAGCACATTATTAAATCTTGTTTGCACATTTACATACATACACACATCCACAGACAGAAACAGTCCTATATATGCATGCCAGGAGATGCTAAATGTGTTTTTGTTAATTAATGGTCAATGACCATGAGACCGACAGTTATTTGCTTGACAATCACCGGCTGACAAAATGTAGTGACCGCCACAGCCCTACCTGCCCTTACTGTTTCTCACACGCACACACACACACACACACACACACACACACACACACACACACACACACACACACACACACACACACACACACACACACACACACACACACACACACACACACACACACGTGATGCTGCTCACATAATGGCCAATCCTTGACGCAAGTGTGCTCAGCTACGTCGCTTCAGATCAATATGAAGCAGCGAGACCTTAAGAGATTTACACTCACAAAAAAAGCAATTTGCTGGAAAAACATTGATCCAGGAGACATATCCAGGTGACCTGGAAAACAATACAAGAGGGTACACAATGACTCCATCTGCCACAAAATGGGATTCTTTCATAGCCCAGAAGGTCTGTGGATATATTGGACAATAATTTTTAAAAACACTTTATCTAAGCTAGCTCTACTTATATAGGCTAGTGCCCCTAGGCCTCTTGAACCCCACGCCTTTTTATTTTTATTTCTATTTACATCTGTGACTAGGGTGACTAGGGTCTGCTTTCCATGACAGACTCTTTTGGCAACTTCAAAGGTAAAAAATGAAAAAAATATATACAAGGTAACAACATGTGTTCAGAGGTGGGTCCTCTTCAGACAGACAGCTCTCTCAACAAATCACGAGGCAGACATGCCAGAATTTCATGATTCGAAACCAAAGTTTGCTGGCATTAGTGAAGGTAGTTGATGCAAACTAGCCACTTGCGAAAGGCACTGAATAACCTCTGTGATCTCCATCTTGCTAGCTACTATTTTGTATTTTATTCAAGTGGATAAGGTAGTGACATAGGCCGTGACATAGTTTCTCTATGCCAAACTGACATTATATTGGGGAAAGACGTTGTTAAAACCATAGCATTTAAAAATGGTGGGAGGTAACCCAGATGTCTAGAGAGACTACGATCTCAAATAGGGCACCCTCTAGAACACTTTCTAGCCTCATCTAGGGCACTATCCAGTGCATGTTCACATAGGGTCTGCATCTCCAGCCAGGTGGTGCTGTTTTCCTTAGACCACTCACTTCAATACGGCCATACTTAATTAACTTTCACCTCATCCACCTCATGCTCCCTTATGAAGAGCAGTCGCCAAGGGCAAAAACAGGCTGATAGCTCTTTAATATCCACATAGAACGGCAAGACGAGTGATCTCTCCATAGTGACAACATGATGTAGCCTCCAGACCTATCTGTTCATCTCACACATCTGTGTTCAATTATTGCAATTCATTTCAGCCAGATAACGAGGCCTTAATAGGCAGTGGTGGGTAGATAATGAAGGGATGGGGATAGAGGAAGATGAGGAGAAGGGCAGAAAGAGGACACAGATGTTACTGTGGCTATAACTATCATCCTGGGTGATGTAAAATCACAGCAATGGTGTGTCTGTGTGTGCCTGTGTGTGCCTGTGTTTGTGTATGCGTGCATGTGAGCGCGAACATACATATGTTTGTGTGTTCATGTTACATACTTTACATACATATTATACTGTATGTATGACTAACAAGTCAAATGTGCTATTCTGGTCATGAAATGCTAATGTTGCTTATGTCTCACCAGTGGATATAAGTGTTTAGGAGCACTCTGGCAGTAATCCTGATTAATATTGGTGCAGCATTGTGGCTAACACTACTTAGTAGCCTATGAGTATAAATACTGTACATGCATGTTGATTTGAGAGGAGGGAGAGTTATTGGTCATTACATTTGCCTTGAGGAATCGTTCATGATGATGAGTGTTTAGTGTGGCTGCATTCATTACTTCGTTCCTATAACACAGGCACTGTATTTCTTGAACAAATTCTCATGACCTCCCTCACACTATGTACCCATCTACACGCAAACTCTCTTCATCCATCCTTTTTGAAAATCCTTATCTGTTGAAGTCATTTAAAGCAAACCAACACATAATCCTGGATAAAATTGGTAATGCTTGTTAATGCCATTGATCTATCTACCGCTACTGTTACCAAATCAAATGTCATTTGAACAACAGGAGTGGACTAACAGTGGTGTGCTTACAAGCCTTTTCCAACAATGCAGAGAGAAAAAAGTATAAATAATTGAAAAAGTATAAAACAAAGAATAGTCCCCCCGTCGCACGCACTCACGCACGCACACACAATCAAACACACACATAGTCACCCCTCCTATCAGAACCAAAATGTGTTCAAACTAATTCTCCTCTCCTCTCCTACAGATCCCTCTGTACACCAGAGGCAGAAGCAGCCAGCGACCGATCTCTGCTACAAGAGTGACATCAAGAGCCTAATGGACTTCGGCACCCCAGACTCCTCTCTGGACAAAGGTAAGCCCCTAGCCACCCTCCGCCTACACATGGTATTGCATTATAAACTGACAACCCTGGCATAGATACTGACTGCCAAAGCATTGGTTCATTCTATCAAGTAATATATGGGAATATGATAGTGTGCAACTCATCATATTTCCACATCCCCCCACATGTTTTTAGACATGTTTACAAATTAATTAAAAATGTAAAAATGAAATGTCTTGAGTCAATAAGTACTCAACCCCTTTGTTATGACAAGCCTAAATAAGTTCAACTGTAAACATTTTCTTAACAAGTCACATAATAATTTGCATGGACTCACTCTGTGTGAAATAATAGAGTTCAACATGATTTCTGAATTAGTACCTCATCTCTGTACCTGACACATACAATTAATGATCTGTAAGGTCCTTCTGTCGAGCAGGGAATTTCAAACACAGAGGCTTACCAATGCCTTGCAAAGAAGGGCACCTATTGCTAGTTGGGTAATAAAAAAGCAGAAATTGACCTGCCGATAGGGGTGCCGCAGGTAGTGGCAGCTGGGTGGCGGTGTGGGCTAACGTTAATGTGCCGCTAATATTATAATTTTTAATATTGTAAAAAAAAAATTATGCATTATAATAACCTATGGGACTTGTTATACATCTAAGATAGCGTAGCAGTGAAGACATGTTTGTTTTGTCCTCTCGTGTACTTTTGTATTTTTCGTATATATATTTCAATTTATTTTCAATTCGATTATACCTCCCGGTAACCTGCCTCACCCAATGTGATATGGAATCGCTATTATTTTCAATTTTAGAACACATTCAAGAACCTCCAGAAGCTAACCAGCTAATTAGCTACAAGCTATTTAGTCATTGTTAGCCACTGCTTTTACCGGCTTTTACCTTCTGCACAGATACCAGCCCTGTTTTTAGCCAGGATAATACTCGCTAGTCTACCAGTATCGGACTGTCTCTCCACAACAACGCCGGATTCCTGCCGTAATCCCTGGACCACTACTTCTGATCTTCACAGCTAGCTTGCAGCTAGCTAGCTAGCTCACAGCTAACTTGCACTCACCGTGGCACCCAGTACCGAAGCTATCCCTGAGGCCCACCTCCCGGCCTACTCAGCTGTTCACCCGAACCACACTCATACACGGCTAGAGCCCAAAACTCCACCGGATCCTTGCTGTAAACTCTGGACCTTAGCACAGGATCACCGCTGCTACCGATTGGATATAGTGGCTAACGCCACTGCCACAAAGCTAGCACCAGTTAGCCGTGAGTCAGGCACATCTCCCGGCTAGCAAACTTCCGCAATACTTCTTTCACCATCTGGCTTGGATTCTCTGTCGACACGGCGCCCCGCCGCACCACCACGACTGATCTGCCGACGAATACTCCATCCGCTGTGCCTTCAACTGGCCTCCGTCGGAGCAGACGCTCCTACTAGCCCAGGGCTACTAACTTTAAATGCCGTGTCACTAGCGTAGTGGCAGCTATCCTGTTCCATCTACTGCTGCCCCCTGGACACTATGATCACTTGGCTACATAGCTGATGCCTGCTGGACTGTCCATTAATCACGGTACTCCATTCTGTTTTTTTATTTTTTTATTATTTTTTTGTAAATATTTTATCTGTCGGCCCCAGCCGCGAACTCAGGCTCTGTGTGTAGTTAATCCGACCCTCTCTGCCTAGTCATCACCATTTTACCTGCTGCTGTTGTGTTAGCTGATTAGCTGTTGTCGTCTCAGCTGTTGTTTTAGCTAGCTCTCCCAATCAACACCTGTGATTACTTTATGCCTCGCTGTATGTCCCTCCCAAATATCAATATGCCTTGTATACTGTTGTTTGGGTTAGTTATCATTGTTTTAGTTTACAATGAACCCCCTAGTTCCACTCTTCATACCTCTGATACCTCCTTTGTCCCACCTCCCACACATGCGGTGACCTCACCCATTACAACCAGCATGTCCAGAGACACAACCTCTCTTATCATCACCCAGTGCCTGGGCTTACCACCGCTGTACCCGCACCCCACCATACCCCTGTCTGCGCATTATTCCCTGAATATATTCTACCAAGCCCAGAAATCTGCTCATTTTATTCTTTGTCCCCAACGCTCTAGGCGACCAGTTTTGATAGCCTTTAGCCGCAGCCTCATCCTACTCCTCCTCTGTTCCGCGGGTGATGTGGAGGTAAACCCAGTCCCTGCAGGTCCCCAGGCACCCTCATTTGTTGACTTCTGTGATCGAAAAGCCTTGGTTTCATGCATGTCAACATCAGAAGCCTCCTCCCTAAGTTTGTTTTACTCACTGCTTTAGCACACTCTGCCAACCCTGATGTCCTTGCCGTGTCTGAATCCTGGCTTAGGAAGGCCACCAAAACCAAAAGATTTCCATACCCAACTATAACATTTTCCGTCAAGATAGAATTGCCAAAGGGGGAGGAAGCCTGCAAAGTAATGTCATACTTTCAAGGTCCATACCCAAACAGTTAACTTCTAATTTCTTTTAAATGAATCTCTCCAGAAATAAGTCTCTCACTGTTGCCGCCTGCTACCGACCCCCCTCTGCTCCCAGCTGTGCCCTGGACAGCATTTGTGAATTGATCGCCCCCCATCTAGCCTCAGAGTTTGTTCTGTTCGGTGACCTAAACTGGGATATGCTTAACACCCCGGCAGTCCTACAATCTAAGCTAGATGCCCTCAATCTAACACAAATCATCAAGGAACCCACCAGGTACAACCCTAAATCTGTAAACAAGGGCACCCTCATAGACGTTATCCTGACAAACTGGCCCTCCAAATACACCCCCGCTGTCTTCAATCAGTATCTCAGCGATCACAACCTCATTGCCTGTATCCAATATGGATCCACAGTCAAACGACCACCCCTAATCACTGTCAAACGCTCCCTAAATCACTTCTGCGAGCAGGCCTTTCTAATCGACCTGCCCCGGGTATCCTGGAAGAATATTGACCTCATGCTTGGTCATTCTTTAAAAGTAATTTCCTCTCCATCTTAGATAAGCATGCTCCTTTCAAAAAATGCAGAACTAAGAACAGATATAGCCTCTGGTTCACTCCAGTCCTGACTGCCCTCGACCAGCACAAAAACATTCTGTGGTGGACTGCAATAGCATCGAATAGTCCCTGCGATATGCAACTGTTCAGGGAAGTCAGGAACCGATACACTGTCAGGAAAGCAAAGGCCAGCTTTTTCAAGCAGAAATTTGCATCCTGTAGCTCTAACTCCAAAAAGTTCTGGGACACTGTAAAGTCCATGGAGGACAAGAGCACCTCCTCCCAGCTGCCCACTGCACTGAGGTTAGGTAACACGGTCACCACCGATACTGTAAATCCATGATAATCGAAAACTTCAACAAGCATTTCTCAACGGCTGGCCATGCCTTCCTCCTGGCTACTCCAACCTCGGCCAACAGCTCCACCCCACCGCAGCTACTCGCCCAAGCCTCCCCAGCTTCTTCTTTACCCAAATCCAGATAGCAGATGTTCTGAAAGAGCTGCAAAACCAGGACCCGTACAAATCAGCTGGGTTGACAATCTGGACCCTCTATTTCTGAAACTATCCGCCGCCATTGTCGCAACCCCTATTACCAGCCTGTTCAACCTCTTTCATATCGTCTGAGATCCCCAAGGACTGGAAAGCTGCCGCGGTCATCCCCCTCTTCAAAGTGGGTGACACCCTAGACCCAAACTGTTACAGACCTATATCCATCCTGCCCTGCCTATCTAAGGTCTTTGAAAGCCAAGTCAACAAACAGATCACTGACCATCTTGAATCCCACTGTACCTTCTCTGCTGTGCAATCTGGTTTCCGAGCCGGTCACGGGTGCACCTCAGCCACGCTCAAGGTACTAAACAATATCATAACCGCCATCGATAAAAGACAGTACTGTGCAGCCGCCTTCATCGACCTGGCCAAGGCTTTTCGACTCTGTCAATCACCATATTCTTATTGGCAGACTCAGTAGCCTCGGTTTTTCTAATGACTGCCTTGCCTGGTTCACCAACTACTTTGCAGACAGAGTTCAGTGTGTCAAATTGGAGGGCATGTTGTCCGGTCCTCTGGCAGTCTCTATGGGGGTGCCACAGGGTTCAATTCTCGGGCCGACTCTTCTGTCTGTATATATCAATGATGTTGCTCTTGCTGCGGGCGATTCCCTGATCCACCTCTACGCAGATGACACCATTCTGTATACTTCTGGCCCTTCATTGGACACTGTGCTATCTAACCTCCAAACAAGCTTCAATGCCATCCTTCCGTGGCCTCCAACTGCTCTTAAACGCTAGTAAAACCAAATGCGTGCTTTTCAACCGTTCGCTGCCTGCACCCGCACAACCCGACTAGCATCACCACTCTGGATGGTTCCGACCTAGAATATGTGGACATCTATAAGTACCTAGGTGTCTGGCTAGATTGTAAACTCTCCTTCAAGACTCATATCAAACATCTCCAATCTAAAATCAAATCTAGAATCGGCTTTCTATTTTGCAACAAAGCCTCCTTCACTCACGCCGCCAAACTTACCCTAGTAAAACTGACTATCCTACCGATTCTCGACTTCGGCGATGTCATCTACAAAATAGCTTCCAATACTCTACTCAGCAAACTGGATGCAGTTTATTAAAGTGCCATCAGCTTTGTTACTAAAGCACCCTATACCACCCACCACTGCGACCTGTATGCTCTAGTCGGCTGGCCCTCGCTACATATTCGTCGCCAGACCCACTGCCTCCAGGTCATCCACAAGTCCATGCTAGGTAAAGCTCCGCCTTTTCTCAGTTCACTGGTCACGATGGCAACACCCATCCATAGCACGCGCTCCAGCAGGTGTATCTCACTGATCATCCCTAAAGCCAACACTTATTTTGGCCGCCTTTCCTTCCAGTTCTCTGCTGCCTGTGACTGGAACGATTTGCAAAAATCATTGAAGTTGGAGACTTTTATCTCCCTCACCAACTTTAAACATCTGCTATCTGAGCAGCTAACTGATCGCTGCAGCTGTACACAGTCCATCGGTAAATAGCCCACCCAATTTACCTACCTCATCCCCATACTGTTTTTATTTATTTACTTTTCTGCTCTTTTGCACACCAGTATCTCTACCTGCACATGACCATCTGATCATTTATCACTCCAGATGCCTTTTGCACACAATGTATATGACTCTTTTTTTTCTACTGTGTTATTGACTTGTTTATTGTTTACTCCATGTGTAACTCTGTTGTTGTCTGTTCACATTGCTATGCTTTATCTTGGCAAGGTCGCAGTTGTAAATGAGAACTTGTTCTCAACTAGCCTACCTGGTTAAATAAAAAATCCCCTTTAAGCATGGTAAAGATATTAAATATACTTTGAATGGTGTATCAATAGACCTAGTCACTACAAAGGCACACGCGTCCTTCCTAACTAGAGGAAGGAAACCGCCCAGAGATTTCACCATGAGGCCAATGGTGACTTTAAAACAGTTCCACAAGTGGTAGGAAAAAAACAGAAGATGGAGAAATAACATTGTACCACAATACTAACCTAATTGACAGATTGAAAAGAAGTAAGCTTGTACAGAATAGGCACTAAAGTAATACTGCAAAGAATGTGGCAAAGCAATTAACCTTTCGTCATAAATACAAAGTGTTATGTTTGGGACAAATCCAATACAACACATTACTCACAGTACCACTTTCCATATATTCAAGCTTAGTGGCGGCTGCATCATGTTATGGGTATACTTGTAATCGTTATGTTAAATTTAAATAACATTAATTACAATATGAATAAAATAGATGTCCTTCCAAAAAAAGGATAATTAAGGATGTTAAAAAGCAGCTTTTCTCTGTGCCCCTGCTTGGACTGTTAGGAAACAACAGAGTGGTTTGGGCGTGTACTGAAAAAAATATTTGACAGCTCAGCCAATGTGACACGCATACACTCGGATATTCAAATTACCTCCCTTGTGGGGGCACTGGGGCAAGACTGCCCGAGCCAAGCTTCACCATGCCAAATAGTATGGATGGATTTGGAAACTCACGATGGAACTATTTTGGAACTTTACTATAACAGCAATAACTGCAGACTGATTATTTCACCAGTGTGAGTAATTTCTGTCCTTTGCTTTGTAACTATATTCCTAATATTTTTATTGTTATCTACCCAACTAGTCGTTAAGCTAGCTAGCTAGATACTGCTGCTACCTATGTCAGTCAACAACAGCTTACTAGATCTCCTCTTGACATAACTTTTAACTACAAATCACAGGATTTAAAATAGAAGGGAATGGCAAGATTGTTGTTGTTTGGAGGATCGGCTTTGACTTGAGTCATTGTCAGCTAGCCAGCTAGCTAATTTAACCGCTATAGCTAACGTTAATTGCTTCTTAACAGCCAGCATGCCAACTCTTACAAACCACATAATTTGAAATGGAAGTAACTGGCAAGCAGTGGCAGTAGGTGCCGTTTAAGATGACGGAGGATGATTCTTTTTTTTATGAGCATGGCCTAATTTCTATTGCAGCACACTGGTTGACTGTCATTCATATTCCATTCACCCAGCTTAATGTAACATTGATAGGTTTGGGCTAGTACATGATACTTCAATTTTCCCTATACCTATCATGAGGTTGCTACAACCTAGCCTATGAATGAAAGTTTACAACGTAGGTGCACAGGTCAAGAGAAATGGGAGTAATCAAGGTGACAGACATTGACACATTCAATACCGCCTTTATCCCCGTTTCGAGTTTTCTTCTGCTTAAGAAAGATTTAACAGAATTGGCGGAATGAATACACCCCTGATCACACGCAAACACAGTTCACTTTCATAACAGCCACATACAAACAGCATGATCACTTTGATTGTTGTATACTTCCTTCCCGCATCTACGCACTCTCCTCCTCTCACCTTTTCCCTTTGCTTGTGGACTTCAGTGCACAACGCATTAGCTGTCTGTGACCAGGGAAAAAAAACTTTCCAAGCAAACCTTCATATTATAACCGCTACACACAGCCTACATCACTGTCACCATATTAACATCATATTCAACATAGCTACTAAAACTAACGTTAGTAAACCCACTACAATTATGCAGTAAAGTGTACAGTAAGCAACAAGCTGTTTAGCAGTTACAACGTCAGGCCCTAGTGCAAACAGTTCATAAAACCAAAAGCTTACCTTGGCTTGGAAGAGTTCCAGTGTTGGATAGCCATAGACTGCTAGCTAACATAGCATCCCTCTCTGTTTGAGCCGGGTGTTTGAGTAGGCTAAACTAAAGCTAGCAGCAATCGCTAGTAATCGCTAGCAATCTCTAGCTAAGTAGGTGAATGTGGAAAAAAAATACAACAAAATCTCTCTCTCTGCTTTTCCTTCATTTTTGAAGAAATTAACATGTTCAAAACTGTTCAACTATTATCTTTCTCTCTCTTTGAGTCAACTACTCACCACATTTAATGCACTGCAATGCTAGCTAGCTGTGTTTTATGCTTTCAGTACTAGATGCATTCTCTGATACTTTGATTGGGTGGACAACATGTCAGTTCATGCTGCAAGAGCGGTGATAGGTTGGCTGTGATAGGAGGGCTTCAAAATGACTGTGGAAGTCTGGAAGGGGGTGAGAACCACAAGGCTCCTATGTTTTTTATTGAAGTCAATGTACACAGAGGACGGAAACTAGCTGTCCTCCGGCTACACCATGGTGCTACCCTACAGAGTGCTGTTGAGGCTATTGTAGGCCTTCATTGCAAAACTGTGTATTTTAAACCATTATTTGGTGACATGTAAATATATTTAATGTAAATTCAGCAAAAAAAGGAAACGTCCTCTCACTGTCAACTGTGTTTATTTTCAGCAAACTTAACATGTGTAGATATTTGTATGCTCACTGCTAATTTGTTTGTTTTATCTATTTATAGGGGACAATGCCCATTAATCAACATCAATATTACAATAATGCAACATCCATGTAAATGTGCCGGGGTTAGCCAAAAGATCATTTGCACCCGTAGCCCCAGGGCAGCTAAGGACAAATACACAGTCACAATACACATACACACTAAAACAATACAAAATCCAAATACATTACATCTGTGACGAACCTCGTCCTCCTCTTCTGAGGAGGAGAAGCGAGAAGGATCGGAGGACCAATTTGCTGCGTGGTAAGTGTCCATAATGTTTATTTTAATACATAAACTGAACACTACGAAATTCAAAACAATAAACGTGAAATGAACGAAACAGTCCCGTCCCTCAAATTTAAAAGTACAATAATCAGTGCAGCTTCTCAAGTCCATGGGCATTGCATTCCAGTGTATTGTAGCTCTAACAGAGAAGGCCGATTGGCCGATTTTTACTGTGTCGAAAAGGGACAACACAATCCCCTCTAGTTACTGCCCTTGTTATCCTGGAGGGGCTTTCCTTGAGAATGATATGCCGGCATAGGAGTGGAAGGGCAAGACCATGCCGGATCTTAACGATAAGACTGGCGTCTACATACTGCTTAAAGCTATCCAGACTAAATAAATGATGTTTGTAAATGATGTGACAATGGTGGTAACTGTTTGGTTTGTTATCAAACATCTTAAGTGTTTGTTTGTAGAGAGATTCAATTAGTTTCAGAATAGTAGCTCCTGCTTGTGACCAGCATGTGATGCAATATCTCTATTGCCTTCAGAGGAAGGAGAGGTCTTGTAAACCTGTATTATTGTCAGTGCAAGGTTGCATCTACTGCACTGTGAGGGGATCTAGAATGAGTGTACCATACCAAATTGCATATTTTATGAGGTAATGAGTAAAACTGACCTTGGGTCAATGCTTTGGGGCACCTATATACTGTACTGCAAAAGTAGTGTGGTGTACAGGCCTACGTCCTTGTAGAGCATAGGCCATATCAAGCTGGCTATTAGTGCACACACTCATAAGAATGTAAACATAAAAACATATGAAAGAACACACGCGGGAACACATCCCTCTGCAGGGGCAGCAGCAGCTTTACCCAGCTGCTGTATTCATTTTGGGTCCGGGGTGCTGTAAATGTGCAAGCTCAGGGAAACACACACGCACGCACGCACGCACGCACGCACACACACACACACACACAGCGGCAAAGGCATCGTATATCACTGTGAGTTTCCTCGGAATGGGAACAGGGTGCCGTGGTATCAGCAAATCCATCATGGACACGCACTGACACTCTCTCTCTCTCTCTCTCTCACTCTCTCTCCTTTGCTCTCTCCTCTTCCTCTCTCTCTCTCTCTCACTCTCTCCTTCTCTTCCTATCTCTCCCCCTCCACTGTCTCTTGCTCCTTCTTTCTCTCTCCTCGTCTCACCTTTTGCTTTCTCCTTAGAGAGAGGAGGAGGGCCTTAAACTGGCAGTGTTGTAGCACTAGGAGACAGGTGCTGCATCTGCACATTAAAGTGTGTGAGTTCTATGGAAGGCCACTGACCCTTGTATGCTATCTGCATGCTGTAATGGTAAGGTAGAAAGTAAGAAGTAGTGGAGGAACTCTGAGCAAAAGAAAGGGGACAGGTAGAGAGAAAGTGGGGAAAGAGAGAGGGGAGGGGAAGGATAGCTCAGAATATGGTACCTGCCAAAGTACCATACATATACTGTACATACAGAGAGAGAGAGAGAGAGAGAGAGAGAGACGTTGCTGAGTACTAGCATTTTTGACATGGTGACATGTGCCACATAGTCTACCCCTCCCCAGTCCTTTCATATAGCCAGTCAGTGGGGGAATGGCATTTTAATTGCCTTGTGACAGTAATATCTAACTCCAGTGTGATTTAAACTCATTATTAATATCTAGTGAAAAGTGTCCAGTCACAATGCATCGGCCTGTGTGTCCTCAGCCGATCGTAAATAGACACCAGGCGTTACATGGCACTAGATGGTATTAGAACCCAATGAGACTGGAAGACTATAGTCAAAGGTTAAAGGTGAACCCTGGTGTAAGAGGTCATCCTCCCTGTCTGGTCAAGACCAGGTTGAGGTATTACTCTCCATTGGAGGCCGTGAACTCTGACCTTGAGCACTATGTGGTGTGTGTTTGTGTGTGTGCCTGCATCCCAGCATCTGTTTATCTGTCCATTTGTCTGTCCGTCCATTCGCCTGTCCATCCATCCGTTTGCCAGTTCTAAGTTCTCTGTCAGTTTGTCTGTGTGCAACATGGCCATTCGGTCCAGTCAGTGGCTCTGACCTTACTTTACCTCTCCCTCTTTTGTGCAACGCTTTGCCCCCCACACGCTACAGACAGACAGGCCAATTCTACTCTTAATACATCTCTTCTTTCTTTCTTTCCTGCACTTCAAGTGGCTGTTAAAATGGCCCTTGGCAGCTAATCTTGGGTGACGTGTGGTGACGGCAGTGGGGATGGCAGGGGTGGCAGGGGCTGGATTTGCGGCTGGCAGTCTGGCAGCTTGGCTGAGTGGCAGCTGCGATGAGGCGCACGGCTGGATTAGGGCTCCCCTGTGCTGATTACAGAGCAAGAGAAAGAAAGAGATGGAGAGCGAGCTGGATATAGATTGAATGGAAGACAGAAAGAAGGATATATAGAGTGAGAGAGAAAGAGAAGAATAGAGCATATGAGAGAGAGAAGGATGGAGAGCGTGAGGGAGGGAGGGAGGGAGAGAGAACGGCATGGGCTAAGGAGGAGATGAGAAGGAGGAAGGAGAGGGAGGGCGAAGTACAGGAATATAGGAGATGATACGGAGACAGAGAGAAGAAGAGAGTGTGCGACAGACCAGAGAGAAAGAAAGCCAGGGATAACTGATATGGCTCAACAATTATATTTTTGTTTTACTCGCATCTGCTCACAAGACACAGACAAAGATATTATTTTTAACCTTCAGATGTAAACCCTACCCCAACTTCACCAGTTATTTGTCTGGAAACCACCAACTGTGAGGTTACAATAGGTCTGGGGCCTGTGCAGTCCTCTTCACCCCATGCAGTTAGCCCTGGCTGGCCCTAATAGTAATGAAGTATCCTTTGACGTGTTTGTTATAGATGGGTTAGGTGGCAACGCCTCAAACGATGCATGTGCTTCAATGGTGTCTGTTGTGATTCTGAATGGCAAGATAGCTAGCAACAATGACAAGAAGCTGCCATGTGGGGAATCATAGGTGGCTCATTACAGCTAGTTTTGTTGTCCTTGATACCATGTCTTGTTTTGAGGTGTTTATGCTAATATGTCATCCATTTGCTAGCTAGCTAACCAACAACTGTAACAATTTATTTGAGAAACAAGTGCTCATTGTGTAAATGTATTTATGTTTTCAGTAAATATTGGAGACGATATATCGTTTACATGTTGTCAACAATCTAAGCCAACCCATCTGCACATTTCGGTTTTGTTGCTAAACAACCGACCAGTCTATTGACTGTCCGTTTTAAAATGACACAGGTCAGCAGGCAATAGAGCAAAATGCATGCCCCTTTCTTATGAGGGAGTGTTAATGAACATAGAGGTGGAGTGTGTAGAACTGACACATGCTAGAAAAACAATGCCATCTTGGAGGGCTGTTTTGGCATTCTATTTGTAACTTTTCCATTCAGTAGAATACTTTTCACATGGCCATACTGCCTGATGGTCTTTGGACTATAATTCCACTGTGTAGGGTTGCCAGTTTTGCAAGAGACACGTACAAGAGACACTGCAAGAGGATGGAATTACCCCCAGAGCAAATAACCAAGGAAAACAGGCCTGTGTTTATCTCAAAGAAGTTTGTTTGGCCAGGTTGGAGAAACGTTTAGTGGGTAAAGACGGATTTGATGTATGTTTGCCACTGACAGGTGCATTGTACGTGTTGACAAGCCCTTCCTCGGGGACAGTAGTGTCATTTAGCCGGTGCAGGTGACAGGTAGACAAACTTTAAAGAGATGGCCACCGTGTTGTTTTCCGGCCACAGGTTTGAGAGCTGCCGTGATCAAAACACACACAGCAGAGCACATTCAAATCAAATCATATTGATCGCATACACATATTTGGCAGATGTTATTGTGGGTGAAGCGAAATGCTTATGTTCCTGGCACCAATGGTGCAGTAATACCTAAAAATACCTAAAAATACACACAAATTCCAAAAATACAAATAAATAATTTAGAAACATAGAAATATTAGAACGAGCAATGTCAGAGTCCGGAACATATACAGTACCAGACAAATGTTTGGACACACCTAATCATTCCAGGGTTTTTCTTTCTACATTGTAGAATAATAGTGAAGACATCAAAACTATGATATAACACATATGGAATCATGTAGTAACCAAAAAAGTGTTAATCAAAATATATTTTATATTTGAGATTCTTCAAAGTAGCCTCCCATTTCCTTGACAGCTTTGCAGACTCTTGATATTCTCTCAACCAGCTTCTTAAGGTAGTCACCTGGAATGCATTTCAATTAACAGGTGTGCCTTGCTAAAAGTTTATTTGTGGAATTTCTTTCCCTGTTAATGTGTTTGAGCAAATCAGTTGTGTTGTGACAAGGTGGGGGTAGTATACAGAAGAAACCTCATCCATATTATGGCAAGAACAGCTCAAATAAGCAAAGTGAAATGACAGTCCATCATTACTTTATGACAGGAAGGTCAGTCAATACGGAACATTTCAAGAACTTTTAAAGTTTCTTCGAGAACAGTTGCAAAAACCATCAAGCTCTATGATGAACATCATCTTTGCCTCGATCCTGTCTAGTCTCCCTGCAGCTGAACAACATCCCCACAGCGTGATGCTGCCACCACCATGCTTCACCGTAGGGATTGTGCCAGGTTTCCTCCAGATGTGAAACTTGGCTTTGAGGCCAAATGGTTCAATCTTGGTTTCATCAGACCAGAGAATCTTGTTTCTCATGGTCGGAGAGTCTTTAGGTGTCTTTTGGCAAACTCCAAGTGGGTTGTCATGTGCCTTTTACTGAGTGGCTTCCGTCTGGCCACTCAACCATAAAGGCCTGATTGTTGGAGCGCTGCAGAGATGGTTGTCCTTCTGGAAGGATCTCCCATCTCCACAGAGGAGCTCTGTCAGAGTGACCATCGGGTTCTTGGTCACCAACCTGACAAAGGCCCTTCTCCCTTGATTGCTCAGTTTGGCCGGGCGGCCAGCTCAAGGCAGTATTCGTGGTTCTAAACTTCTTCCATTGAATAACGATAGTGGCCACTGTGTGTTTGGGGACCTTCAACGCTGCAGAAATGTATTGGTATCCTTCCCCAGATCTGTGCCTCGACACAATCCTGTCTCGGAGCTTCACGGACAATTCCTTTGACCTCGTAGCTTGGTTTTTGCTCTGACATACAGTGTCAACTGTATGTGGGACCTTATACAGACAGGTGTGCCTTTCCAAATCATGTTCAATAAATGTAACTTACCTCAGATGGACTCCAATCAAGTTGTAGAAACATCTCAAGGATGATCTAGCAAAGGGTCTGAATACTAATGTAAATAAGGTATTTATTTAATTTTTTGGGTGCGGGAAAAATTAAAAACCTCTTTTTGCTTTTTCGTTATGGTGTATTGTGTGTAGATTGCTAAGGATTTTTATTTAGAATAAGGCTGTAACGTAATAAAATGTTGAAAAAGTCGAGGGGTCTGAATACTTTCCGAAGATGCTGCATACATGACCAAAAGTATATGGACACCTGCTCATCGAACATCTTATTCCAAAATAATTGGCGTTAATATGAAGTTGTCCCCCCCTTTGCTGCTATAATGTCCTCCACTCTTCTGTGAAGGCTTTCCAATAGATGTTGGAACATTGCTGTGGGAACTTGTTTCCATTCAGCCACAAAAACATTAGTGATATCGGGCACTGATGTTGGGCGATTAGGCCTGGCTCGCAGTCGGCTTCCCAGTTCATTTCAAACGTGTTCGATTGGGTTGAGGTCAGGGCTCTGTGCAGGCCAGTCAAGTTCTTCCACCATGATCTTGACAAACCATTTCTGTATGGACCTTGCTCTGTGCATGGGGGCATTGTCATGCTGAAACAGGAAAGGGCCTTCCCCAAACTGTTCAAACAAAATTGGAGACGCAGAATTGTCTAGAATGTCATTGTATGCTGTAGATCCAGTGAAGGGATATCTTGATGCTAAGGGTCCTAGCCCAAAACATGGAAAACAGCCCCAGACCATTATTCCTCCTCCATCAAACTTTACAGTTGGCACTATGCATTCGGGCAGGTAGCGTTCTCCTGGCATCCATCAAACACAGATTTATCCATAGGACTGCCAGATGGTGAAGTGTGATACAGTTTATACAGTTGAAGTCGGAAGTTTACATACACTTAGAGGTTGGAGTCATTAAAACTTGTTTTTCAACCACTCCACAAATGTCTTGTTAACAAACTAAAGGCCGCTCAGCAAGCAAGAAGCCACTGATCAAAAACCGCCATAAAAAAGCCAGACTACGGTTTGCAACTGCACATGGGGACAAAGATCGTACTTTTTGGAGAAATGTTCTCTGGTCTGATGAAACAAAAATAGAACTGTTTGGCCATAATGACCATCGTTATGTTTGGAGGAAAAAGGGGGAGGCTTGCAAGCCAAAGAGCACCATCCCGTCCGTGAAGCACGGGGGTGGCAGCATCATGTTGTGGGAGTGCTTTGCTGCAGGAAGGACTGGTGCACTTCACGAAATAGATGGCTTCATGAGGGAGGAAAATTAAGTGGATAAATTGAAGCAACATCTCAAGACATCAGTCAGGAAGTTAAAGCTTGGTCGCAATTGGGTCTTTCATATGAACAATGACCCCAAGCATACTTCCAAAGTTGGCTTAATGACAACAAAATCAAGGTATTGGAGTGGACATCACAAAGCCCTGACCTCAATCCTATATAAAATGTGTGGGTAGAACAGAAAAAGTGTGTGCGAGCAAGGAGGCCTACAAACCTGACTCAGTTACCTGACCTAAATTTACCCAACTTATTGTGGAAAGCTTGTGGAAGGCTACCTGAAACGTTTGACCCAAGTTAAGCAATTTAAATACAATGCTACCAAATGCTGACCCACTGCGAATGTGATGAAAGGAATAAGAGCTGAAATAAATCATTCTCTCTACTATTATTCTGACATTTCACATTCTTAAAATAAAGTGGTGATCCTAACTGACCTAAGACAGCGAATATTTACTAGGATAATTTTTCAGGAATTGTGAAAAACTGAGTTTAAATGTATTTGGCTAAGGTGTATGTAAACTTCCGACTTCAACTGTACAAATGAAGTAGGTATAACAGTATGTAAACATAATTAAAGTGACTAATGTTAAATTACTATGTACATAGGGCATTTACATACACACACAAATGCTTAGAGTCACACAAACACACACACACACACACACTGAGATTCAGTTGACATCTTCTTGGCAGGGCTTGGCAGTGCTACTGTCCTGTAAAGTCATTGTGTAAACAGAGCTTGCAGTAAAAACGATTGTCTGCTTGCATTGATTTTCATTTAAGGGATTGTGCTCTCAGCTCATCACCTCTAGGTCTACAAAAGATTGTGTGCCCGCTTGCAAGTTTGTGTGTGTGTGTGTAATTGTTACGTAGCCTGACCTTACAGATGGGCAAAGACAGGGAAATGCTGTATCATTCTTCTCTCCATCCCAGCCACTGCACCCAAGTGTGCCTCAACAGCACTCAACAGTGTTAGAGCACCCGTTAGTATAGAAACCACGACACAGTTTTCAAATTAATGTAGACATTTACATATATTTACATACTGAGGGGAGAGAGGCTCATTTCATATCTGACCTCTGTAGTCTAGATGTGCTCATTGAGACCAAAATTGTATCTGACATAATTGGAGACACTTCAAAGTGAATACAGAGTGCATAGATTACAGTGAAGACACCGCCTGCACACAAGTAAGCAGTCAAATGTATTTTGTTGGCCTACTACAGTATGACAATATGTTTATTTTATGTCTTGAGCCACCACATCCCATTGTGATTGTACATGTTAGCAGTAGCTAGCATAACCCCACAAGGTTGTATGAAAATGCATGTTGTTAGCAGTATTGGGCACAGCCCCACAAGGTTGTGTATGGAAATGTTATCAGTAGCTAGCATAACCCCACAAGGTTGTGTATGGAAATGTTATCAGTAGCTAGCATAACCCCACAAGGTTGTGTATGGAAATGTTATCAGTAGCTAGCATAACCCCACAAGGTTGTGTATGGAAATGTTATCAGTAGCTAGCATAACCCCACATGGTTGTGTATGGAAATGATAGGAGTGGCTAGCCTAATCCCACAAATTTGTTTACAGTATGAAAACACATTTTGTTAGCAGTAGCTAGTATAAACCCACAATGTTGTGTAGGAAAATGCATGTTGTTAGCAGTAGCTAGCATAGTCCCACATGGTCTATGTATCCAGCCACACTCCAGACACGGGCCTTGGGCATTGTTCACTGGTGCTGAGCCCAGTGATTCCTGAAGAGAAGGCTCACTCTTCTCCCATTGTCGCCGATGCACATTCTGATGCCCTTTTAATGCAGTGTAAATTGCAAGTGCATGCCAACTAAATGCCTTTTAATTAGTATGCCCAGCAGACTTGATTAGCAATCCATCTTCATGAGTGTCCGGGCCTGATCTGAAGCTGAAAGTGTTCCTACTGATGTCACATACTAAGATAACCTCAATACCCTCAATGTAGGATATGCTACATACCTGTTATGTAGCTCTAATAGCTAGCATCTAGGCTACCACAGCCTGTACTCTGTCTATGGTGGTGGAATTAGCCATTTTAGTGCAACATGCTAAAATAAACCTCAATATTCAGATAAACTTCAATAGTCTTATAGGCATGTTATGTAGCTCTTGTAGATCACATTTAGGCTACCACAGTCTATTCTCTGTCTATGGTGGTGCAACTAGCAATAATAGTGCACAATGCTCTTAATGGAGCTGGCGCACACCTAGAATATTAGTTTGTATGGAGGTTCTGACTAATGGTAAATAAACTATCAAAATAAAGAGTGTCGCACACTCCGTGTATAATCTCCCAGCAATTGAATGTGTATTTACCAACATTTCGGCATCACTGTGCCTTCCTCAGGGTAATGTCATGAATACTTGAACTAGGCTATGTAGGCACACAGTGCAATTAGTGTAACCAATGACAGTAATGAGGGGTGTGTCATGATGATTAAGTTAATTAAAATTAATTAGTGAAACTATTAAAAAATAGTATATGGCATATTAAATATATTATGCTATTGTTGTCATAGGGAAACATAATGGAATATTGTACATCATATTAGCATCAACATACATTATTGTTTCATTCAATTTCACATAATAATTTTGTATTTCATTTTTGTTACATGTAATCTTTTGGTTTAACCTTAATATATAATGAACATCATCAACAGTGTGGGGGGGGGGGGGCATATATGGTGTACGGTATTACACCATATATTCATAAGACTTGTTCAGGAAAATGTAGACACTAGAAGACACTAGTCACATGCTCTCATTGATAGAGGGCTTAGGAAGGATGCCAGAGGGCACCCTGCTGGCCACTTTTGATGTGGAGAGCATTACACTAACATCCCACATACTGGAGGCTTGCAGGCGTTGCAGCACTTCCTTCAGCAGAAGCTCCATCCAATGATTGCATCTTACAACTTACTGAACTGGTATTATCCCATAACTACTTTGTCTTTGAGTCAGACTTTTTCCTTCAAATTCGGGGTGTAGCCGTGGCTCCCCTTCTTCCCCCAACTATGCAAACCTGTATGAAGAAGCATGTACAATATTCCATTATGTTTCTAAATGATAACAATAGCATAATATATTTAATATGCCATATACTATTTTTTAACAGTTTCACTAATTAATTTTAATTAACTTAATCATTATGACCTACCCCTCACTACTGTCATTGGTTACACTAATTGCACTGTGTGCCTACATAACCTGGTTCAAGTATTCATGACATTACCCTGAGGAAGACACAGGTGTGCTGAAACGTTGGCAAATACACATTAAATTGCTGGGAGATTATAAATGGAGTGTGCAACTTTCTTTATCTTAATAGTTTTAGCAACATAACATGATGAATAGGTACGGGAGAGTAGGGTAAGTTGAGCCAAAGGGGTAAGTCGAGCCATTGTTGCCATACACAAAATGTATCATTTGACCAAATATTTAGGAAAAGCTCATGATTTCATGGAGTTTGTGAAGGAATAAACCACAAGGAAAAAGTGGTAAGTTGTGTCCAAAGTGTTTTCTTGAGGTAACAACAGGGTCTGGCCTATGTTAAAACTGTAAACAATAGTATAAAGTGTTTGTTAGGTGTTAGGCCCGTGTTAAAAGATGCTTAAAATTATTTAAAAAGTAGTGGTTGGAACTGGTTCAGGGAACAGAACAGAACCGAAAATCTGACATTTTTCGAGGAACCCGAATCAGACCTGGGAACAAAAGTGATATATACTGTGCCGGAACAGAGCCATTATTTTAAAAGTATGGTAACTGGTTAATAACATTATTTTAGTCCCACAGAAAACGATACAAAGTGCCTATGCAAAGCCTTCACTCTATCACTCAGAAAAAGATTCCAATGTCTGCCTTCCAGCTGAAAATCTTTGCCAGTGTGTGTTCGCCTTTAAGGCTGCATGCCCTCCCCCCTCCGACTACTGTAGCCTACTGACTTTACAAGCGGGATTCAGAAATTAGGGAGAGATTTTTTTGGAGAGAGGAGAAGAGAAGAATGGATTAACTTCTTCAATATTAGTTAAAGATACAATAGTTATCATGTTTTTATAATGGATTTATTACCTACAAAAATGAAAGACATGTTTTCATTTTAATTCTGCTGTCGCTCTGCACACACAAGCTTGTTAGCTAGTTACCTTTGATCCAACGTTAAGCCAACTCTCAGAAGTTCAAATACTTTTCAAAGTTCCGTCATAGAAGCAGCTCATTTGTAGGTATAATTCTGTGGGCCTAATTCAGATAATGCATGTCATAACAAGATGCCCAGCAGTTCAAGCCAAGCTCCATCCTCCACCCTCTCACGCTCTTTCCCCAACCGCAAAATTTCAGTCGCATCTCATGCCAACAATGTCTGTCCAATACATGTAAACAACTATAGCTTACTCGCTCCATAGCAAGCTGCTCTATCTGCACTGGTTGGTGAAGTAATTTAGTGTCAAGCAAGGTATATATACAAACAAACAAATCTGAGGTTTAAAAAGGAACAGGAATGAACTATATAAACCATTTTTTTGTTCGAAACCAGTTAAGAACCTTATTTTGCTGGTCAGAACAGTGGAACGGGATGAAAAAAAATAATGGTTATATCAGAACGAAACGATTGGAAAGTAATTTTTGATCCAACCCCTGATTAAAATCTAAAAATATTATTGTGTTGAATTATGTTTGGGAAATAAAGATAGATATGGTTTTAAAAAAAGTTTGAACTCCTTGGTTTAAATGCCAAGCATCACATCTGGTGGAAAGCAGACACTGCTGGCAGCATTGTGCTGTGGGGATGTTTTTCAGCGGCAGGGACTGGGAGACTAGTCAGGATTGAGGGAAAGATGAACGGAGCAAAGTACAGAGAGGTCCTTGATGAAAACCTCCTCCAAAGCGCTCAGGACCTCAGACAGGGGCGAAGGTTCACCTTCCAACAGGACAACAACCCCAAGCACACAGCCAATACAATGCAAGTAGTGGCTTTGGGATAAGTCTCTGAATGTCCTTGAGTGGTCCAGCCAGAGCCTGAACATGAACTCGATCGAACATCTCTGGAGCTCCCCATCCAACCTGACACAGCTTGAGAAGATCTGCAGAGAAGAATGGGAGGAACTCCCCAAATACAGGTGTGCCAAGCTTGTAGAGTCATGTCCAAGAAGGCTTGAGGCTGTAATCACTGCCAAAGGTGCTTCCACAAAGTACTGAGTAAAGGGTCTGAATACTAATGTAAATGTAATATTTCCGTTTAAAAAATGTTCAAAACATGTTTTTGCTTTGTCATTATGGGGTATTATGTGTAGATTGATGAGGAAAAACAACAATTTAATCCATTTTAGAATAAGGCTGTAACGTAACAAAATGTGGAAAAAGTGAAGGTGTCTGAATACTTTCCGAATGCACTGTATGTCCTGTCCACTTTCCAGGATGACCTACTTAGAAATACATTCTCAGTGTTGAGTCCCAGACCCCGTAGCCATAATACAACCGGTTTGTGTTCAGGGCACGCAACTTAAAACGTTTTGCAATGGACAACTGAAATGTGTGTTTCTTATCCAGGTAGTCTCTGCTGGTCTGACATCCTGGGCCTTAGCATTCCTCCTCCATATCTCCTCAGCCCCCTAGGGCATTATCACAGAGTAAAATCAGCACAGAGCATCCCCTCCCAACTCCCCCAGAAAGCAGGTATTTGTTCCAATGAATTCCACTTTAATCAGTAGCATATCAGTTGTGCTTGGCGGGGCGAGGTGTGGGGGATAGCAAGGCTGAACAACCCCCCCTTCAGCCGGCAGTATTCAATTTCCTCACTTTGTCCATTATGCACCGACAACAACACACTACAACAGTTTATTTTGGTTTGGGCCTCCTTTATAGCGGTGCTGAGATGCCTGCATCGAAAGGGTCTCAAATGGCCCACGTTCTGTGGAGGCTGGATGCAGTGTTGCTGACACATTTTGGGGGTATGAAAAAAAAACAATGGATGTCAATTGGTGGGACTGTACAGTGTGTGAATGGGGGACTACACATGTTCAGCTAGTCTGTATAGTATTTCATTACTGTTTGAATAAGCTATCCTGTGTAAATCCTTTAGTGATGTCCTATAATTTCTGTTGTTGAACCACTAATCTACTGTAGATTTGTGAGTGTACATCTCTTAAGGCTCACTGCTTCATATTGATCCAAAGTCACCTAGCTGAGCACACTTGAATCCAATATTGGCCACTATGTGAGCAGCATCGTGTGTGTGTGTGTGTGTGTGTGTGTATTAGAGCTGTATTATTTGTTTATTTAACCTTTTATTTAACCAGGAAAAGCCCATTGACACCCAGAGTCTCTTTTTCAAGGGAGATCTGGCCAAGAAGGCAGCAACAATCAATATATTACAGAATTAAAACATACAACAATACAGTACAAGAATATGATCCAGCATAAAAAAGCATTTACACTCCTCTGTAACAGAGTCTCCCATCGAAATTCTAAACTAATTCAGTGACACTAGCAGTAGCAGCTGGCACACTGGCATCTGGTAGACTTCATAGACTTTAACTACCTTTAGCATCTATACATGAAGGTATCGACGCTCGCTCTGAACATTAACATGCGTACTTTCGGTACGATTTTGGAAAGATAAGGAACGCATGTGTTTAGAAAGTGTTTAGCTTGAGCACTCACCCACATCAACACCATTGTCCCAGAAACCCTAGATCTACTCCAATTTGCATACCGCCCCAACAGATCCACAGATGATGCCATCTTTATTGCACTCCACACTGCCCTTTCACATCTGGACAAAAAGAACACCTATGTGAGAATCTATTCATTGACTACAGCTCAGCGTTCAACACCATAGTGCCCTCATAGCTCATCACTAAGCCAAGGATCCTGGGACTAAACACCTCCCTCTGCAACTGGATCCTGGACTTCCTGACGTGTGGTGGTAAGGGTATGTAACAACACATAACCCACGCTGATCCTCAACACGGGGGCCCCTCATTCTCATCGACGGGGCTGTAGTGGAGCAGGTTGAGAGCTTCAAGTTCCTTGGCGTCCACATCACCAACAAACTAACAGGGTCCAAGCACACCAAGACAGTCGTGAAGAGGGCACGACAAAGCCTATTCCCCCTCAGGAGCCTGAAAAGATTTGGCATGGGTCCACAGATCCTTAAAAGATTCTACAGCTGTACCATCGAGAACATCCTGATGGGTTGCATCACTGCCTGGTATGGCAACTGCTAGATCTCTGACCGCAAGGCACAACAGAGGGTAGTGCGTACGGCCCAGTACGTCACTGGAGCCGAGCTTCCTGCATCCAGAACTCTATACCAGGCGGTGTCAGAGGAAGGCCATAAAAATTGTCAAAGACTCCAGCCACCCTAGTCGTTGACTGTTCTCTCTGCTACCGCATGGTAAGCGATACCGGAGTGCCGGGTCTAGGTCCAAGAGGCTTGTAAACAGCTTCTATCCACAAGCCATAAGACTCCTGAACATCTAATTAAATGGCTACCTCCCCTTTTAAGCTGCTGCTACTCTCTGTTATTATCTATGCGTAGTCACTTTGATAACTCTACCTACATGTACATGTTACCTCAATTACCTCGACTAACCGGTGCCCCCGCACATTGACTCTGTACCGGTACTCCCTGTACAGTGCCTTGCAAAAGTATTCATCCCCCTTGGTGTTTTTCCTATTTTGTTGCATTACAACCTGTTTCATTTAAATGTATTTTTTATTTGGATTTCGTGTTATGGACATACACAAAATAGTCCAAATTGGTGAAGTGAAATGAAAAAAATTACTTGTTTCAGAATATATATTAAAAAAAGTGATGCATGCATATGTATTCACCCCCTTTGCTATGAAGCCCCTAAATAAGATATGGTGCAACCAATTACCTTCAGAAGTCACATAATTAGTTAAAGTCCACCTGTGTGTAATCTAAGTGTCACATGATCTGTCACATGATCTCAGTATATATACACCTGTTCTGAAAGGCCCCAGAGTCTGCAACACCGCAAACAAGGGGCACCACCAAGCAAGCGGCACCATTGAAGACCAAGGATCTCTCCAAACAGGTCAGGGACAAAGTTGTGGACAAGTACAAATAAGGGTTGGATTGTAAAAAAATATCCAAAACTTTGAATGTCCCCCGGAGCACCATTAAATCAATTTTTTTTAAATGGAAAGAATATACACCTGGCAACAAACCTGCAAGAGAGGGCCACCCAGCAAAACTCACAGACCAGGCAAGGAGGGCATTAATAAGAGAGGCAACAAAGAGACCAAAATAACCCTGAAGGAGCTGCAAAGCTCCACAGCGGAGATTGGAGTATCTGTCCATAAGACCACTTTAAGCCATACACTCCACAGAGCTTGGCTTTACGGAAGAGTGGCCAGAAGAAAAAACATTGCTTAAAGAAATAAATAAGCAAACACGTTTGATGTTCGCCACCAGGCATGTGGGAGACACCCCAAACATATGGACGTAGGGACTCTGGTCAAATAAGACCAACATTTAGCTTTTTGGCCATAAAGGAAAATGCTATTTCTGTCACAAATCCAACATGTCTCAAACACCCCGAGAACACCATCCCCACATTGAAATACAGGGAAAATCTTGAGGGAAACCTGTTTCAGTCTTCCAGAGATGTGAGACGGGGACGGAGGTTCACCTTCCAGCAGGACAATGACCCTAAGCATACTGCTAAACCAACACTCTAGTGGTTTAAGGGGAATCGCTTTCTGTTTTGCGCGAATGCTGTCATCTATCCACGGTTTCCATTTTTGGGTAGATTTTAATAGTTACTGTGGGAACAACCTCCGCTATACACTTGGTTTTTAAACAAAGGGAAATGAACGGTGATTGGGTAGGAAACAGGAGGAGGTGTGTCTTCTGATTGATGATTGGTGACTGATTGGGGAGTGATGATTTTCACCTGTGAGGGGAGAAGGGGAGAAAAGAAACACACACACAGGATAATAGTATCTGCAACAGTCATGATTTGATTTGCCAAAGGGGGGGTGGGGGAGGGCCTTGTTGGCATCTCGGAAATTGGAGTAGCAATGGTCGAGTGTTTTAGCAGCACGAGTACTACAATCAATGTGTTGATCAAACTTTAGAAGCGTTTTCCTCAATTTGCTTTGTTAAATCCCCAGCTACAATAAATGCGGCCTCAGGATATGTGGTTTCCAGTTTGCACAAAGTCTAGTGTAGTTCCTTGAGGGCCGTTGTGTTATCGGCTTGAGGGAAATATACACGGCTGTGACTATAACCGAAGAGAATTCTCTTGGGAGGTAATACTGCATTTTATTGTGAGGAATTCTAGATTGGGTGAACAAAAGGCCCTGAGCTTCTGTAGATTATCACACTCACACCATGAGTAGTTAATCATGAAACATACACTCCCGCCTTTCTTCTTCCCGGAGATTTCTTTATTCTTGTCTGCGTGATGCACTGAGAACCCAGTTGGCTGTATGGACGGGGACAATACTCGGAGAGAGCCATGATACCGTGAAACAGAGTATGTTACAGTCCCTGATGTCTCTCTGGAAGGAGATCCTCGCCCTGAGGTCGTCTACTTTATTTTCCAGAGACTGAACACTAGTGGGTAATATACTCGGAAGTGGTGGATGGTGTACAAGCATCCTGAGTCGGACTAAGTCCACTCCGATTACCTCTTCTCTGCCGGCGGTGCCTTGGAGAAGCCTCTAGGATAAGTTCAATTGCCCTGGGGGGTACGGACAAAGGATCCAATTTGGGAAAGTCGTATTCCTGGTTTAATACTGGTGAGTTACCGTCGCTCTGATATCCAAAAGTTATTTCCAGCTGTATGTAATAACACAAACTTTCTGGACTAATAATGTAAGAAATAAAAACACAAACAAAATATTGCAAAGCTTCCTCGGAGCTAGACGCAGATCTGCCATGTCTGACGGAAGACATAGATGACCACCTGTGCTAATTAGCTATCTAGCATGCTCGAAACACTGGCTCGAACTCCGTTAGAGTAACTGGTCAGGAAGTGTAGCGGAGAGGTATTTTGTCGGCTAGAGGCAAACAGCCTTATGGATCTGTAAAAACCTTCTACAGAAGTGTGTATTTTTTATTTGAAAGATTATTTCTTGCTGATATGAAAGATAAGTTCCCTTCCTGACCTAGTGAGATTTACATTACCTTTCAAAAGTTTGGGGTCACTTAGAAGGCCAGCATCCCAGAGTCACCTCTTCACTGTTGACATTGAGACTGGAGCGAGCGGTCGCATCTACACTTCGGTCCGCAGGTAGTATAACTTTTCATTACATTTCATTATAGTACAACGGTTTGATTTGTCTAATCTTAGCAATTTCTTCTTAGCTAGCTACATAGCCCTCTTTGTATCAAAGATAATTGCGTAATTATCGTATTTCGTCGTCCTAACGTAGTCTACACTGCTTTCTGCCCAGCAGCTAGCTAACGTCCACTAGCACAGCAGCTAGCTAACGTCCACTAGCACTGTAGAAACTATTACACTCAACGACTCGATGAGTGTAGTGTTAGCTAGCTACATAGTTGTCTTTGCTGTCTTCGTATCCAAGGTAATTGTGTAGTTTAGAGTGTGTAGACTTAGAGTGATTATCTTAATTTATCGAGGTTAGCTAGCCAGCTATTTGTCGTCCTTAACGTAGGAGTCACTGCTTGCTAGCTAGCCAACAGCTAGCCAACGTCTTCCGAATTGAACTTCAACAACCCGGTCAACATTCCGCCTCGCTCCACAGGTAGTATCACATTTTCATTTCACTTCATTACAGTACAACGGTTTGATTTGTTTGATCGTAGCTAGCTAGCTACATAGCCGTCTTTGTATCTAAGACAATTGTGTAGTCTGGAGCGATTTTCTAGGTTAGCTAGCCAGCTATTGTCGTTCTTTTAACGTAACATTACGTAATCAACACTGCTAGCTAGCCAGCTAGCCCCGAATAGCAGCACTGTAGAAACTATTACACTCGACGGAACGACTTGATTAGTGTAGTGTCAACAACGTAGCCACTGCCAGCTAGCCTACTCCAGCAGTACTGTATCATTTCAATCATTTTAGTCAATAAGATTCTTGCTACGTAAGCTTAACGTTCTGAACATTCGATAAGTGTAGTCCACTTGTCATTCCAATCTCCTTTGCATTAGCGTAGCCTCTTCTGTAGCCTGTCAACTATGTGTCTATCTATCCCTGTTCTCTCCTCTCTGCACAGACCATACAAACGCTCCACACCGCGTGGCCGCGGCCACCCTAATCTGGTGGTCCCAGCGCGCACGACCCACGTGGAGTTCCAGGTCTCCGGTAGCCTCTGGAACTGCCGATCTGCGGCCAACAAGGCAGAGTTCATCTCAGCCTATGCCTCCCTCCAGTCCCTCGACTTCTTGGCACTGACGGAAACATGGATCACCACAGACAACACTGCTACTCCTACTGCTCTCTCTTCGTCCGCCCACGTGTTCTCGCACACCCCGAGAGCTTCTGGTCAGCGGGGTGGTGGCACCGGGATCCTCATCTCTCCCAAGTGGTCATTCTCTCTTTCTCCCCTTACCCATCTGTCTATCGCCTCCTTTGAATTCCATGCTGTCAC
The DNA here is from genome assembly GCF_036934945.1 of Oncorhynchus masou masou. Lineage (NCBI taxonomy): Eukaryota > Metazoa > Chordata > Actinopteri > Salmoniformes > Salmonidae > Oncorhynchus > Oncorhynchus masou. The sequence goes on from NC_088229.1 coordinate 34,977,303, forward strand.
AGTTACCAGCCCTTTCAAGCTTAACATCCTTATCATTTATCGCCCTCCAGGTTCCTCGGAGAGTTCATCAATGAGCTTGATGCCTTGATAAGCTCCTTTCCTGAGGACGGCTCACCTCTCACAGTCCTGGGCGACTTTAACCTCCCCACGTCTACCTTTGACTCATTCCTCTCTGCCTCCTTCTTTCCACTCCTCTCCTCTTTTGACCTCACCCTCTCACCTTCCCCCCTACTCACAAGGCAGGCAATACGCTCGACCTCATCTTTACTAGATGCTGTTCTTCCACTAACCTCATTGCAACTCCCCTCCAAGTCTCCGACCACTACCTTGTATCCTTTTCCCTCTCGCTCTCATCCAACACTTCCCACACTGCCCCTACTCGGATGGTATCGCGCCGTCCCAACCTTCGCTCTCTCTCCCCGCTACTCTCTCCTCTTCCATCCTATCATCTCTTCCCTCTGCTCATACCTTCTCAAACCTATCTCCTGATTCTGCCTCCTCAACCCTCCTCTCTTCCCTTTCTGCATCCTTTGACTCTCTATGTCCCCTATCCTCCAGGCCGGCTCGGTCCTCCCCTCCCGCTCCGTGGCTCGACGACTCATTGCGAGCTCACAGAACAGTGCTCCGGGCAGCCGAGCGGAAATGGAGGAAAACTCGCCTCCCTGCGGACCTGGCATCCTTTCACTCCCTCCTCTCTACATTTTCCTCCTCTGTCTCTGCTGCTAAAGCCACTTTCTTCCACTCTAAATTCCAAGCATCTGCCTCTAACCCTAGGAAGCTCTTTGCCACCTTCTCCTCCCTCCTGAATCCTCCTCCCCCCCCCCCTCCTCCCTCTCTGCAGATGACTTCGTCAACCATTTTGAAAAGAAGGTCGACGACATCCGATCCTCGTTTGCTAAGTCAAACGACACCGCTGGTTCTGCTCACACTGCCCTACCCTGTGCTCTGACCTCTTTCTCCCCTCTCTCTCCAGATGAAATCTCGCTTCTTGTGACGGCCGGCCGCCCAACAACCTGCCCGCTTGACCCTATCCCCTCCTCTCTTCTCCAGACCATTTCCGGAGACCTTCTCCCTTACCTCACCTCGCTCATCAACTCATCCCTGACCGCTGGCTACGTCCCTTCCGTCTTCAAGAGAGCGAGAGTTGCACCCCTTCTGAAAAAACCTACACTCGATCCCTCCGATGTCAACAACTACAGACCAGTATCCCTTCTTTCTTTTCTCTCCAAAACTCTTGAACGTGCCGTCCTTGGCCAGCTCTCCCGCTATCTCTCTCAGGATGACCTTCTTGATCCAAATCAGTCAGGTTTCAAGACTAGTCATTCAACTGAGACTGCTCTTCTCTGTATCACGGAGGCACTCCGCACTGCTAAAGCTAACTCTCTCTCCTCTGCTCTCATCCTTCTAGACCTATCGGCTGCCTTCGACACTGTGAACCATCAGATCCTCCTCTCCACCCTCTCCGAGTTGGGCATCTCCGGTGCGGCCCACGCTTGGATTGCGTCCTACCTGACAGGTCGCTCCTACCAGGTGGCGTGGCGAGAATCTGTCTCCTCGCCACGCGCTCTCACCACTGGTGTCCCCCAGGGCTCTGTTCTAGGCCCTCTCCTATTCTCGCTATACACAAAGTCACTTGGCTCTGTCATAACCTCACATGGTCTCTCCTATCATTGCTATGCAGACGACACACAATTAATCTTCTCCTTTCCCCCTTCTGATGACCAGGTGGCGAATCGCATCTCTGCATGTCTGGCAGACATATCAGTGTGGATGACGGATCACCACCTCAAGCTGAACCTCGGCAAGACGGAGCTGCTCTTCCTCCCGGGGAAGGACTGCCCGTTCCATGATCTCGCCATCACGGTTGACAACTCCATTGTTTCCTCCTCCCAGAGCGCTAAGAACCTTGGCGTGATCCTGGACAACACCCTGTCGTTCTCAACTAACATCAAGGCGGTGGCCCGTTCCTGTAGGTTCATGCTCTACAACATCCGCAGAGTACGCCCCTGCCTCACACAGGAAGCGGCGCAGGTCCTAATCCAGGCACTTGTCATCTCCCGTCTGGATTACTGCAACTCGCTGTTGGCTGGGCTCCCTGCCTGTGCCATTAAACCCCTACAACTCATCCAGAACGCCGCAGCCCGTCTGGTGTTCAACCTTCCCAAGTTCTCTCACGTCACCCCGCTCCTCCGCTCTCTCCACTGGCTTCCAGTTGAAGCTCGCATCCGCTACAAGACCATGGTGCTTGCCTACGGAGCTGTGAGGGGAACGGCACCGCAGTACCTCCAGGCTCTGATCAGGCCCTACACCCAAACAAGGGCACTGCGTTCATCCACCTCTGGCCTGCTCGCCTCCCTACCACTGAGGAAGTACAGTTCCCGCTCAGCCCAGTCAAAACTGTTCGCTGCTCTGGCCCCCCAATGGTGGAACAAACTCCCTCACGACGCCAGGACAGCGGAGTCAATCACCACCTTCCGGAGACACCTGAAACCCCACCTCTTCAAGGAATACCTAGGATAGGATAAAGCAATCCTTCTCACCCCCCCTTAAATGATTTAAATGCACTATTGTAAAGTGGCTGTTCCACTGATGTCAGAAGGTGAATTCACCAATTTGTAAGTCGCTCTGGATAAGAGCGTCTGCTAAATGACTTAAATGTAAATGTAATGTACTATTTAATGAAGCTGCCAGTTGAGGTATCTGTTTCTCAAACTAGACACTCTAATCAAATCAAAGTTTATTTGTCACGTGCGCCGAATACAACAGGTGGAGACCTTACAGTGAAATGCTTACTTACAGGCTCTAACCAATAGTGCAAAAAGGTATGAGGTGAACAATAGGTAAGTAAATTCATTAAAACAACAGTAAAAAGACAGCGAAAAACAGTAGTGAGGCTATAAAAGTAGCAAGGCTACATACAGGCACCAGTTAGTCAGGCTGATTGAGGTAGTACTGTATGTACATGTAGATATGGTTAAAGTGACTATGCATATATGATGAAAAGAGAGTAGCAGCAGCATAAAAGAGGATTTGGGGGGCACACAGTGCAAATAGTCCAGGTAGCCATTTGATAACCTGTTCAGGAGTTTTATGGCTTGGGGGTAAAAACTTGAAGCCTTTTTGTCCTAGACTTGGCACACTGGTACTGCTTGCCATGCGATAGTCTATGACTGGGGTGGCTGGGGTCTTTGACAATTTTTATGGCCTTCCTCTGACACCGCCTGTAGAGGTCCTGGACGGCAGACAGCTTAGCCCCCGTGATGTACTGAGCCGTACACACTACCCTCTGTAGTGCCTTGCGGTAGAAGGCCGAGCAATTGCTGTACCAGGAAGTGATGCAACCCGTCAGGATGCACTCGATGTTGCAGCTGTAGATCCTTTTGAGGATATCAGGACCCATGCCAAATCTTTTTAGTTTCCTGAGGGTGAATAGGCTTTGTCTTGCCCTCTTCACGACTGTCTTGGTGTGTTTGGACCATTCTAGTTTGTTGGTGATGTGGGCACCAAGGAACTTGAAGCTCTCAACCTGCTCCACTACAGCCCCGTCGATGAGAATGGGAGGGTACTCGGTCCTCCTTGTCCTGTAGTCCACAATTATCTCCTTAGTCTGGGTTGTTATTCTGGCACCACCCGGCCAGGTCTCTGACGTCCTCCCTATAGACTGTCTCTTCATTGTTGGTGACAAAGTACCTCTAATGTACTTGTCCTCTTGCTCAGTTGTGCACCGGGGCCTCCATTCCTCTTTTTATTCTGGTTAGAGACAGTTTGCGCTGTTCTGTGAAGGGAGTAGTACATGGCGTTGAACGAGATCTTCAGTTTCTTGGCAATTTCTCGCATGGAATAGCCTTAATTTCTCAGAACAAGAATAGACTGACGAGTTTCGGAAGAAAGTGCTTTGTTTCTGGCCATTTTGAGCCTGTAATCGAACCCACAAATGCCGATGCTCCAGATTATCAGCTAGTCTAAAGAAGGCCAGTTTTATTGCTTCTTTAATCAGAACAACAGTTTTCAGCTGTGCGAACATAATTGCAAAAGGGTCTTCTAATGATCAATTAGCCTTTTAAAATTATAAACTTGGATTAGCTACCACAATGTGCCATTGGAACACAGGAGTGACGGTTGCTGATAATGGGTCTCTGTACGCCTATGTAGAAATTCCATTATAAAAGCTGCAGTTTCCAGCTACAATATGACATCATATGTTATTTTAAATGGACAGAAAATGTGCTTGTCTTTCAAAAACAAAAAAAATTCTAAGTGACTCCAAACTTTTGAAACGGTAGTGTACGTGGCGTGGCTCAATCAAGCTAGGTCGTCTAGATTACTTTCCTATCTCATTCTCTGGCACCAAAAGTTTAAAAAGTGTTGAGAGGGGACAGAATGCGGTCTGACCATCACTTAATTGACATATGTATTACTCTTACAGATTTTCCACGTGGGCGAGGATATTGGAAATGTATTCAAAGCCTGTTGGATGATAAATTGTTTTTAACTAATACAGAAAAATTTACAACTGAGTTTTTCCGACATAACATAGGTACGGGACACTTAAATGTGCCTTTTAGAGTCCATGCAACTAATCTCTAAAACAAAAGCAATTTGGTCAAAAGAGTACATATTAACAAAGGAAATGGAAGGACTAACAGTACAGATAGATAGCAATAAAACTGTACCATAGAGGCTCGGAATAAGTTAGAGGAAAAACTAAAATAAATGAAGGAAATTATTCAAGAAAGATCGAATGTGATATATTATACAAATTAAGCGAACTGGATGGAAAATGCACCAAATTATTTTTCAATCTTCAACATAGAAATGCTACCAAAAAGAATTTACTGAAACTTGTTAAAATGATGGAGTCAGCCATGATTCACCAAATGATATTTTGAAAGAGGATGTAGAGTACTGTAAGCATATGATTTCATTTCAGTCTCCTCCATCTCCAGTAACCGAAGTTAATCGTATGGATTTTTTTTCTATTAAAAATGTAACATTAACAGCTTTATAGAAAGATTCATGTTAAGGCCAAATTACAGAGGAGGAACTTCTTGGTGTAATTAAAGGCGTTAAGTCCGGGAAAACTCCAGGGCTGGATGGCATAACAGTGGAGGTATACCAAACCTTTTTTTATATACTCAGAGGACCGTTATTAGCATGTTTTAACCACTCTTATATACATGGTAGATTGTCAGACACTCAACAAGAAGGCCTGATTTCATTATTACTGAAAAAGGATCACAGTGGTAAATATAAAGATCCAGTCCATTTAATAAATTAGAGGCCTCTTACACTTCAATGTTGTGATGCAAAAAGTCTGGCAAAATGCTTAGCGCATAGAATTCAAAAGATATTGTTAGGCATGTTATTCAACCTAATTAGACAGGTTTTTGACATGGACGATACATTGGAGATAATATAAGACTACGTATAAGTACTGGTAGAACACTATGAAAAATCTGTGAAACCAGACTTGACATTCATAGCTGACTTTGAAAAGGCCTTTGATAAAGTATGACTGGAGTTTATATATATATATATATATATATATATATATATATATATATATATATGAAACTTGTTTAAAAATGACGGAGTCAGCCATGATTCACCAAACTATATTTTGAAAGAGGAATATCTCATGAAATGGGTTAAAGTCATGTGTAAGTGACCTTAGGTCTAAAATAGTAAATAATAGCTACTTCTCAGAAAGTTTCAAACTGTCTAGAGGAGTGACACAAGGCTGTCCACTATCGGCATATCTATTTATTATTGCCATTGAAATGTTAACTGTTAAAATCAGATCCAACAATAATATCAAGGGGTTAGAAATCCAGGGCTAAAAAACAAAGGTGCCATTGTACGCTGATCCACAATTTGGATCCCTCCACAGCCACATAGAGGATCTAGATACTTCTTCTAACCTCTCTGGATTAAAACCACATTATGATAAGAGTGTAAGTGTTGGATCACAAAAAATATATAACTTTTACATTACTGTGTAGTTTACCAATAAAATGTTCTGATAGGGATGTGGGCATACTCGGTATACATATCCCAAAAGAAAGAAATTACCGAACTCCAATACATTTTAATAGAAAGTTAGCAAAAATAGATACGATCTTGATTTGTTTAACACTTTTTTTGGTTACTTCACGATTCCATGTGTGTTATTTCATTTTGATGTTGTCACTATTATTCTACAAATAGTAAAAAATAAAGAAAAACCCTGGAATGAGTAGGTGTGTCCAAACTTTTGACTGGTACTATATGTTAGTATAATATATATATATATATATATAATTGTGTGTATGTATTTACAAAAAAAATATATTGGGGATTGGAAATGATGCACTTCCACTGATGGAAGCTACAATCTACCTGCAATATTAAAGCTGATCTACCCCCTATTTTTATTTATTTAAAATAAACAAAGAAATAAGATAAGTTCCATAGGTTTCAAAAACCACATTGTTTCTAAATGTTAAAACAGAGCATTGGGATTGTAGTTCACATGGTCCCACCGGTAAGCAGTGCTTATAGATGAGAACCTTTGGGATAAGGCAGAATGCCTTATTAATGCCTTGGGTTCTTGAGAGCAACTTCTAGACCCGCTCTGTTTTAATTGAGCTACATTGCCTGGCCAACCTGCGTGAGAGGACACACACATTGACGCTCTCACCTGCCTACTACAAGACCGCACCTTGCCATAACTCCTCCCCTAGCCTGTGTGTGTGTGTGTGTGTGTGTGTGTGTTGGAGTAGTGTGGGAAAATAGTGACAGCTCTAGTTAGCGCCACCCCCCAGTGAAGCATTGGAACAGAGGGGGAGGGGAGAAATGGAATATGTAATTCTAAACCTGTGGGAGTCTCTTAGAACAGGTACAGAAAGAGAGTGAGCAAGAGAAAGAGAGAGGGAGGGACAATCTCTGGAAGTATTTCCTGATTTCCTGGACACGGTGCAGTGGAAGAAGAGTGGTTTTTGCCAGAGGAGTGTTGTTCAGATTCCCCTGTTGTCTATTGTGAGATTCCCAGCCCAGACCTGACAGTGGAATCCTTGGGAAAAGTCTTCTGTGAGGAGGGGATGAAGTCGGACAGGGAGGAGGGGAAACCTGGTGAGTGGAGAAGGAGTGGAGTAGTGGAAGAGCGTGGCTGCTTGTCGTCGCTCTCCCTGACTAGTAGCCTTTAGCAGTTGTGTGCTGACCAAAAGCTTCAAGTGACACTGACACTGGAAGGGAGCTTGTGACTGAAGCTTTTGGTGAGGCCTGGTATTTTAAATATTTTGAATGGGGGGCTGCAGCGGAGACCTGTGGGACTGTTTTTGTAAGCACTGTTTGTGCTTTTGTGTTCGTGTATTATTAAAACTCAGAAAACAGCGAGTTCACATGTGGGTAAAAGTGTCATGTGGGATGTTCAGTCACCTGCCGGCTGCCACTCATTGTCGAACCGTTCAGTTACTTTACCCAACTATGACCTCACGGCTTGTTGTTGTTTGAACATGGGAGTGAACTATGCCACCCTAGAGCCAAAGTCATACACTAAAACAAACTGTAGTTGTCAGGCTGACTGACAACAAGGCGTACCTATACCAACTCGGTAGAATATCTAAACATTTTACATTTATTTATTTATTTATTTATTTCACCTTTATTTAACCAGGTAGGCAACTTGAGAACAAGTTCTCATTTACAATTGCGACCTGGCCAAGATAAAGCAAAACAGTTCGACACATACAACGACACAGAGTTACACATGGAGTAAAACAAACATACAGTAAATAATACCATAGAAACAAGTCTATATACAGTACGATGTGAGCAAATGAGGTGAGATAAGGGAGGTAAAGGCAAAAAAAAGCCATGGTGGCAAAATAAATACAATATAGCAAGTAAAACACTGGAATGGTAGATTTGCAGTGGAAGAATGTGCAAAGTAGAAATAAAAATAATGGGGTGCAAAGGAACAAAAAAAAAAAAAAAAACGTAGTTTGGAAATGATTGAATGAATGAGTTTTGTCTAATTGCAATTCACCAGCAGAATTCATTGTGGGTTGTTTAGTGAAGGCATTTCTTTCAGGCAGTGTTGTTTTTTTGTTTTCTAAAGACCTTTTGTCATGGGTTAGTGAATAGGTGACTCAGTGTTGTCCTTGGTTATTTGTACAGCAATATGTCTGAATTTCTCAGAACAACGGTACATTTGTGTTTGTGCCTGAATCATGAAGGCAGCATTGTTTAAAAAAACATATTTTTAACAGTGCTGCCCATCTAGGGTTATTGAGCTCACATTTCTCTGAGAGTGAATGCGTATTTTACTCTCTGTGTATTTCAGTGTGTGACAGCATTGTCTATAGGTCATGTACATTGATGGTTCATGGGTACTGTAGTCCTCAGTGGATGAGCGCCTCTGTTTCAGGACTGACCTAGTCAGATCTGCTTAAAATCCTCTGATCAATTCCAAACCATGCGGGCCAAAATCAGCTTAGTACCATCCACATAGACCCTATCTGCTAACTGTCAGAGCATAGTAATCATTAGCTACTGTACTTGAATCCTCACTGCTTCCACCTGAGGCTGATACTGTTTAGGGGGGCAGTTATAATGGTTATTGGAGTGTCCCAATAGCGTTGCTAGTAGTTTGAGTGACATACTCAGCTGTGCAGTGACAACACATCTGGTAATTCCCGCTGGCTTAGCCACAGGGTGTGGTCACTGACACCATTCTTGCCACCTAAGCAAAACAAACAAACAGTTTCAACGGTATTCATTGCTTCCGAGAGCCTAACTTCTATCCAAGGTGTGGCTACATATTAGCAGTTGTGTTTAATTATGAGGCATTCATGCTAACATTGTTGTCCCAATAGCATCTCACAAATTTGTGTGTTCAAACCAGAACAGGAATACTCATCACAAATCTTTCAGATAGGCAATGTAGATCGGTTTTCGCTTTTAAACTCATCTATCTCAAATCTAGTCCAATCTACTCCAGCTTAGTCAAGTCTAGTTTTAGTACAGTATATGTGAAGGTTGAAAGTCCAGACTAGTTGTGACCAGTGTTGCGCTCAGTTCCATTTAAATTTAGGAAGTAAACTGAAATTCCAGTTTAATTCCTGAATTGAAATGACATTTTATTTTGGCTGAAACTGTTTTGAACTATGAGTTGACAGCATCTGTGTGAAGAGCTTACAGACATTATGGGGAAATGACAGGTCAAAGTGTCAGGCTCAAGGGCAGGTCACCTCTTCTATGTGTCGTTATTAAAATACCCTCTTTGTGAAAGACAACTCACTGATAAGCTATTCTGTGTCTAGCTTTAGTGGTGGTGTCACTTTCAAGAGTAGACCTAGAAGCAACCGTATCTAGGGCTAAGGCCAGATATTATTGATCTCTGATTGCCTGGGGATATGAGTTCCTATATGGCTAGGTGGTAACTATAAATATAGTTGTACACTACAAAAGCATCATATCGAATGGACTCCTTTTTAACCGAAAATAATAATAATAATAAAAATTGGGTGGGTACTTATATTTGTCCTACTGTAAAACTTCAATTAATAGCCCAGGTGTGTATTTGCTTAAATCACTGGAGATAACAGGCACTTATTAGAGACAGGCTTCTATTTGAGCCAGGCAGCTATTTATTTTTTTACCTTTATTTTACTAGGCAAGTCAGTTAAAAACAAATTCTTATTTTCAATGACGGCCTAGGAACAGTGGGTTAACTGCCTGTTCAGGGGCAGAACGACAGATTTTGTACCTTGTCAGCTCGGGGATTTGAACTTGCAACCTTTCGGTTACTAGTCCAACGCTCTAACCACTAGGCTACACTGCCGCAATGGGTTATCTCCTTAATGCACACAGCTTTTGCTCATTCGCATAGTTAATTGTTTAATTCCAGCATTCACTTCCAGCGTTTTTATCAATTTCTTCATTTCCTGCAGTGTGTTATCATTTACACACTATGTCACGTTTCTTTTCTCTTAGTATGCCTCTATTTCGAGAACTTCCTTGACAGAATAATTATTCATCTCTTTGACTGTGCATTTTCGCCAGAAATTTACTGATTTCTTGGGGTCTGTACTCCCAAAGTTGTTGACTGTTTCTATGCTTTCCAGCTAGCTAGAAGTATTCCACTGTTTGCAGCCAAAGGTTAGCAGTATCTTACTGGCGATAAAAACAGATTGCCATAATTCTTTCAGAGTCATTATTGAATTATGTAACAAAACAAACATTACACCTTACAAACAATTCATGGTAATTCACGGTAACCTTGTAAACAATTCATTTAGACCTGGGTTTATTTGAAACAAGCGTTTATTTGCTGAAATGTGTGGGGTGGCCGGCTATTAAAAGAGACAGGCGGCTATTTGAGACCTGGCTTTTAATTGTTTTACAGTATTTCATACATGTACCGTACAAGTGTGTAATGTCACATACACCAGAATGGTGCAGTGAAATGTATTGTTTATATTGGGTCAGCCATATTAGTACAGCGCACCTGGAGCAAATTAGGGTTAAGTGCCTTGCTTAAGAGCACATCAAACAGATTTTTCACCTTCTTGGCTCAGGTATTAAAACCAGTGACTTTAAAGGTAATTTAAAAAAAAAAGTTTAATAAATATAAACTAAATAAAAGTAAGATTTGAAATTATATCAATCGAATGTTTACAGTGATGAAGACATGGACGTCTCATGGTATGCAAAATCGTTCAACTTTGAGCACCTTTCTGAGCACTTCAACAATGGGCAAATATGGCAGGTTTCGTTCAAATGAAAAGGGGTGCTGTAATTCAAATGTATTTACTCAAAGAGATCATCCCCTACAATGTAAACCATGTCATAGTTGTCAATCACTCAATCTGAAAAGGTGTGGTGGAGAGGGGATTTGCTCTATGGTGCCAGTATCATTATCTCTACCCCCATCCTGAACTTTTAGCCCTTCCATGAGTCGGGACCTGGGTGGGGGACCCTGGTGTCTGTTTTCACTGCCCACCCACCCACGAACCCTCCCTCCCTCCCCCCCCCCCTCTCCTGGCTGCACCCACTGGCTTGTCCATCACACAGAATTAAGTGACAGGGCGTGTGTGTGTAGGAGTGTGGTTGCATATGCATGCGTTTGTGTGTTTCACAGCAGGCTGGCCGTGTCCAGTGTGACTGTGTAATTATGAGAGTGGCCTGATCTTGCCTCTGTAATTACATGACTGTCAGCGGAGTGGGTAGATACAGCAGACCCTCTGTGTGATACTGTGAGGGGCTAAGAGAATGGCCTGCCTTTCATGTGCTTTCATGTGTCCTAATATTTGGTATACTCAGTGTATATGTCACGCTCGCTATCCTCAAACTCCCTGTCATAAATCGACCAAGGCACAGAGTGCATGTAGTTCCACATCTTTTAATGAAAGTGAAACAACCAAAAAACAAACAGGTAAACAGCAAAGACCATGACACAACCGAGGTGCACACAAACACACACAGAAAAAATAATTACCCACAAAACACAGGTGGGAAAAGGCTACCTAAGAATGGTTCCCAATCAGAGACAACAATAGACAGCTGTCCCTGATTGAGAACCATACCCGGCCAAAAACAAAGAAATACAAAAACATAGAAAAAAGAACATAGAATGCCCACCCTAGTGACACCCTGGCCTAACCAAAATAGAGAATTGAAAGCCTCTCTGTGGCCAGGGCGTGACAGTATAATCTACAGCCATTTTATTATTATTAGATAGTTGGACATGTTTTGGTGAAGCAGTGACGGGCAAAATCTAGTCAAAGTATTTTTCATTAGAATGTGTTTATCTGTTTCACATGGCATTCTAGGTTGAACCTTTTCTTCTATTCTTGACTGTAAGACAAAGGATAATATTTTAGTGGATAGTCTAGTATCCAACCACCCTCCAATTCTTCCATGCCCATGGAGGTAGTTTTAAAGCAAAAGGCTTTGCTAAACATTGGTTCAGCACATTTCTATTACACCAACAAGAAGTATTTGGCCATTGTGGCTTTTAACATTCATCCCACCGACATTCGGTATGCCTCCTGCTATTTTCCATTAACTCTACCTCAGTTGACGAAACACAGAGACACAGGGTTTCCCTCCCACAATACACCTCTCTGAAAAGGTGACAAAAAACTGAGCAGTGACAGACTTCCGTACTGTGCGGCTTATGCACTAAATTCATTTGCAGGTGTGCTGTGCGTCTGAACTACCAATGTTTTCATCTTCACTGGAAACAGAAATGGCACTATTCACGTTAAAATAAAGAGTTTTCCAGGGATTTCAAGATGCTACTAAGATTATTTTGCCAAGGCTTGGAAAAAATGTATTTGACAGAATATTTTTTTTCAAGGCTGGACTTTTGAAAGGACTGTGAGTGTGAGCAACTAATCACACGTTTTTCTGCCAAGAAAGGCTGCTTTATCATTCATGTTTGACGGAAGGTCGACTTGTAGGCACAATTTCCTTTGTTTTGTGTGTGTGTGTGTGTGCGTGTATGTGTGCAGACAGAGTTTGCTGCCCTCATGTTTGGCCCAACCTACAAATACACAACTAGCTCTATTAGCCTTTGGCACCAGGAAAAAGGTTGTGTTTGAACAACCCACAAACATACGCACGCATGCATGCATGCTCGCACACACACATTTACATTTTATACAGTGAGAGGTAATTTGTGTGACCGAGCAAATGCTATGCCAAATAGCATGAAGGAAACAGTCTTCGGTCATTCATGAGAAGATGCTGTGCTCTGACTCTTCTGTTTCCTCCTAGTGTTGGCAAATATTGTTTGCTGGTAGCTGTCTGGTAATGGCTTGTTACTTCAAGTCCTACAGCTTAGTGAATAGTTTGTGGGAATTGATGGTATTGAAAGGCGAGCTACAGTCTATGAACAGGATGCGTGAGTAGGTGTTAGGTGTCTCTAGGGATTGCAGTGTGCAGTGGAGTGCCGTGTTGACAGCATCTTCAACAGACCTATTAGCTCTGTAGGCAAATGAGTAGATCCATCAATGGGGATGTGCATGGTTTTAAGTAGGCCAGGACGAGGCTTTCAAATGCTTTCATGGCCACAGATGTCAGGGCGACTGTTCTGAAGTCGTTGAGTTAGGTTGTTTTGGGTGATTTGGGGACATAAAGAAGGAAGGATACTTTAAAACATTGTGGTACTGCACACTGGCATAAGGAAGTGTTGAAAATGCCGGTGAACACTGGAGCCAGTTGTTCTGCACAGTGGTGGAGCACGGCTGGGCAAATTGATCCGGCCCTTCTGCTTTCCTTATGTTTTGCTTTTTGAAAACAGTTCTGACCTCATCCTCCTTTATAGTGAATGCTGGTGGGTGGGGAGATACCTGAAGTGGGGGGTTGAGTGTCTGTGTGCTCGTTTCCTCAAACCGCACATACAACACATTGAGTTTTTCTGGGAGGGGTGCTTATTTGAAGGAGGAGAGTTTTTTGCACTTTGTCATCTCCTGTAAGCTTTTCCAGACTGATCTGGAGTCATTGGCAGTGAATTGTGCTTCTAGTTTTTATGTGGTTTGTTTTGGCCTTCCTAATTGCAGAGCACGGTTCATATTTGTCTGATTTGAAGTTCATATTTTACGGAGTTATTTTCCTTATGTAGTAAAGATAGTTATTTTGAGAACCAGGGCTTGTTGTTGTCATATGACGTTGCAGTTTTTGTGGGAATACACGTCTCTATACGGAACCGGATATATGACATCAGTGTCTATGTAATCATCGAGTGTGGTACATGACGCGCTGAAGGTATCCCTGTGGATGTACTGTGGAGTTGGTACACCAGCGTTGATTAATCATGAAGCAAATACCACCGTCTATTCATTTTAGAGAGAATTTGATTGACCTGCTGGCTCGGTAGATGGTCAAAACCGGGGGGGCTATGGCAGAGTCCTGGGTGATCGGACGTTTGACAATAGCAAGGCAGGCAGAGGGGGCCGGTAGAGTATTCCGGCTCGCTTCCCTTTCCGGGTGTATTCCCAGCTGTAGGCAGTGACTGCCCAGGTATGTTGTTAGTCAGTAATTCCACAGGTAACGAGATATGTTGTGGATGTTGTTGACTCCAAACGATTTCTCCCTGATGTTAAGTAAACTCAGCAAAAAAAGAAACGCCCCTTTTTCAGGACTCTGTCTTTCAAAGATAATTCTTAAATATCCAAATAACTTCACAGATCTTCATTTCAAAGGGTTTAAACACTGTTTCCCATGCATGTTCAATGAACCATAAACAATTAATGAATATGCACCTGTGGAACGGTTGTTAAGACACTAACAGCTTAAGACACTAACAGTAGGCAATCAAGGTCACAGTTATGAAAACTTAGGACACTGAAGAGGCCTTTCTACTGACTCACCAAAATATAGATGCCCAGGGTCCCTGCTCATCTGTGTGAACGTGCCTTAGGCATGCTGCAAGGAGGCATGAGGACTGCAGATGTGGCCAGGGCAATAAATTGCAATGTCCGTACTGTGAGATGCCTAAGACAGCGCTACAGGACGGACAGCTGATCCTCCTCGCAGTGGCAGACCACGTGTACCGATTCTGTGCAGGCGTAGTTACATCTGAACATCACACCTGCGGGACAGGTACAGGATGGCAACAACAACTGCCCGAGTTACACCAGGAACGAAAAATTCCTCCATCAGTGCTCAGACTGTCCGCAATAGGCTGAGAGAGGCTGGACTGAGGGTTGGTAGGCCTGTTGTAAGGCAGGTCCTCACCAGACATCACCGGCAACAACGTCGCCTATTGGCACAAACCCACTGTCGCTGGACCAGACAGGACTGGCGAAAGGTGCTCATCACTGACGAGTCAAGGTTTTGTCTCACCAGGGGTGATGGTCGGATTCGCATTTATCGTTGAAAGAATGAGCGTTACACCGAGGCCTGTACTCTGCAGCGGGATCGATTTGGAGGTGGAGGGTCCGTCATGGTCTGGGGCGGTGTGTCACAGCATCATCGGACTAAGCTTGTCGTTGCAGCTGTGCGTTACAGGGAAGACATCCTCCTCCCTCATGTGGTACCCTTCCTTCAGGCTCATCCTGACATGACCCTCCAGCATGACAATGACACCAGCCACACTGCTCATTCTGTGCTTGATTTCCTGCAAGACAGGAATGTCAGTGTTCTGCCATGGCCAGCGAAGAGATGGATCTTGCAGGTGCCTTGGTGGAAGAGTGGGGTAACATCTCACAGCAAGAACTGGCAAATCTGGTGCAGTTCATGAGAAGGCTACCTAATGCAGCTGGTGGCCACACCAGATACTGACTGTTACTTTTGATTTTGACCCCCCCTTTGTTCTTGGACACATTATTCAATTTCTGTTAGTCACATGTCTGTGGAACTTGTTCAGTTTGTCTGTTGTTGAATCTTATGTTCATACAAATATTTACACATGTTAAGATTGCTGAAAATAAACGCAGTTGACAGTGAGAGGATGTTTCTTTTTTTGCTGATTTTAGTTACAAATGACTATATTTGTGTAAACATGTAGACCTCCATACGAAAAAACACCAACAAAAGTGAGAGACACAGAATCAGAGCTTTTAGAGTGGCAAGACTCAGTACCGCCATCTTAGATTAATTTTTCGCTTTCATAGCATATAGAAAATGATCAAGCAGAGCATCAATTTCCTCTTCAATGACTATTCTACTGCAGCACATTGCCCACTGAAGTAATTATTCCCTGACCCAATACAACCCATTCTCATTCTAGACACTCTGCCTGGAATAATAATATGTCAAGAAGAGGAATGAAAAATAAATAACAGTAATGTCTATCTCCTCTCTCACCATAGCTGTAAAGCAATAACTCATTAGTGCATCCATTTGCCTTCATTGTAAAAACAACAGAAAAAGTTTGGAGTAATTATTTTCTGATTTTTTTATTTTTTTTGTCTCTGTAATTTGACTAGAGCGTTTTCTGGCATTGGTGGTATTTTTAGGAGTATCTATACCTGACTAACTGCTAGTTCACTGTAGCATCAATGCAGTGCATTTGGAAAGTATTCAGCCTCCTTTACTTTTTCCACATTATGTTATGGTACAGCATTATTCTAAAATGGATTAAATAAATACAAATCCTCATCACTCCACACAATACCCCATAATGGCAGACAAAAACTGTTTTTTAGAAATGTTTACAAATGTATAAAAAATTAAATGCCTTGTTTACATAAGTATTCAGACCCTTTGCCCTGAGACTCGAAATTGAACTCAGGTGCATCCTGTTTGCATTGATCAACCTTGAGATCTTTCTACTGTCATGTCTTGTTATGTCTGTTCCTGTCCTTTCTCTTCATTCTCTCTCTCTGCTGGTCTTTTTAGGTTACCTTCTCTGTCTCTCATTCCTCAGCTGTTCTACATCTGCCCTAACTAGCTCTTTCGCTCTTCCCCACCTGTTCTCTCTTCCCCCTCTGATTAGGTCTCTATTTCTCTCTCTGTTCCTGCTACTTTCAGTGTCTGATTCTTGTTTGTGTTTTTTGATGCCAGAAGCAAGCTGTCGTCTCGTTTGCTTCCACCTTGTCCTGTCCTGTCGGAGTCTGCCTGGCAGGTGCCACCTGCACTATACTAACGTTCTTTTGTTCCGCTGACAACGTTGGAAGAGGATTTATGCCATTCCTGTTTTTTCATTAAAGAACTCTGTTTTCTGTTAAAACCGCTTTTGGGTCTTCACTCAAGTTCATAACAGAAGAATCAGACCAAGAATGGACCCAGCGGCTCCGGACCCTTTTCACTCCGCCGTCGAGATCCAGGGAGCGATGCTAGGCAGACACGAGGAGGAATTGTCTGCTGCTCAACATGCCGTTGAGACCCTGGCCGTCCAAGTCTCCGACCTCACAAGACGGGTTCACCAACTCCACCTCGATCCACCGCCCACTTCCAGGGTTTCCGAGTCTCCGGAGCCCAGGATCAACAACCCGCCGTGTTACTCTGGGGAGCCCACTGAGTGCCGCTCATTCCTCACTCAGTGTGATGTGGTGTTCTCTCTCCAGCCCAACACTTACTCCAGGAGCGCAGCCCGCATCGCCTACGTCATTTCTCTCCTTACCGGACGGGCGCGTGAGTGGGGCACGGCAGTCTGGGAGGCGAGGGCTGAGTGTATTAACCAGTATCAGGACTTTAAGGAGGACATGATACGGGTTTTTGACCGTTCTGTTTTTGGCGAGGAGGCTTCCAGGGCCCTGTCTTCCCTATGTCAGGGGAATAGATCCATAACGGATTATTCTATTGAGTTTCGCACTCTCGCTGCCTCTAGTGACTGGAACGAGCCGGCTTTGCTCGCTCGTTTTCTGGAGGGTCTCCACGTCGAGGTTAAGGATGAGATCCTCTCCCGGGAGGTTCCTTCCAGTCTGGACTCCTTAATAGCTCTCGCTATTCGCATAGAGCGACGGTTTGATCTTCGTCGCCGAGCTCGTGGAAAGGAGCTCACGTTCTCCGTTGCTCCCCTCTCCACATCACTGCCACCTGCCGCATCACTGCCACCCTCCTCCGCCGGCTCGGATGCTGAGCCTATGCAGCTGGGGGTATTCGCATCTCGGCCAAGGAGAGGGAACGGAGAATCACCAATCGCCTCTGTCTCTACTGCGGCTCCGCTGGTCATTTTGTCTCCTCATGTCCAGTAAAAGCCAGAGCTCATCAGTAAGAGGAGGGCTACTGGTGAGCGCAACTACTCAGGCCTCTCCTTCTGGATCACGCACTACCTTTCCGGTCCATCTCCGCTGGCCCGGTTCATCTGCTTCCTGCAGTGCCTTGATAGACTCTGGGGCGGAGGGCTGTTTTATGGACGAGACCTGGGCTCGGGAACATGACATTCCTCTCAGACAGTTAGGGAGCCCAGGGCCTTGTTCGCTTTAGATGGTAGTTCTCTCCCCAAGATTCAGCGTGAGACGCTGCCTTTAACCCTCACTGTCTCTGGTAATCATAGCGAAACCATTTCTTTTTTAATTTTTCGTTCACCTTTTACACCTGTTGTTTTGGGTCATCCCTGGCTAGTGCGCCATAACCCTTCTATTAATTGGTCTAGTAATACTATCCTATCCTGGAATGTTTCTTGTCATGTAACCTGTTTAATGTCTGCTATCCCTCCTGTTTCCTCTGTCTCTTCTTCACAGGAGGAGCCTGGCGATTTGACAGGGGTGCCGGAGGAGTATCACGATCTGCGCACGGTGTTCAGTCGTTCCAAGGCCACTTCTCTCCCTCCACACCGGTCGTATGACTGTAGTATTGATCTCCTTCCGGGAACTACTCCCCCGGGGTAGATTATACTCTCTGTCGGCTCCCGAACGTAAGGCTCTCGAGGATTATTTGTCGGTTTCGCTCGACGCCGGTACCATAGTCTCCTCCTCCTCCCCCGCCGGAGCGGGTTTTTTTTTTTTGTTCAGAAGAAGGACGGGTCCCTGCGCCCATGCGTGGATTATCGAGGGCTGAATGACATAACAGTTAAGAATCGTTATCCGCTTCCTCTTATGTCTTCAGCCTTCGAGATCCTGCAGGGAGCCAGGTTTTTCACCAAATTGGACCTTCGTAACGCCTACCATCTCGTGCGCATCAGGGAGGGGGACGAGTGGAAGACGGCGTTTAACACTCCGTTAGGGCACTTTGAATACCGGGTTCTTCCTTTCGGCCTCGTTAACGTTCCAGCTGTCTTTCAGGCACTAGTTAACGACGTCCTGAGAGACATGCTGAACATTTTTGTTTTCGTTTACATGGACGATATCCTGATTTTTTTCTCCGTCTCTCTCGATTCATGTTCAGCACGTGCGACGCGTCCTCCAGCGCCTTTTGGAGAACTGTCTTTATGTGAAGGCTGAGAAGTGCATTTTTCATGCCGCCTCTGTCCCTTTTCTCGGTTCCGTTATTTCCGCTGAGGGCATTAAGATGGATCCCGCTAAGGTCCAGGCTGTCATTGATTGGCCCGTTCCTAAGTCACGCGTCGAGCTGCAGCGCTTTCTGGGCTTCGCTAATTTCTATCGTCGTTTCATCCGTAATTTCGGTCAGGTGGCAGCTCCCCTCACAGCCCTTACTTCTGTTAAGACGTGCTTTAAGTGGTCCGTTTCCGCCCAGGGAGCTTTTGATCTTCTTAAGAATCGTTTTACATCCGCTCCTATTCTTGTTACACCTGACATCTCTAGACAGTTTGTTGTTGAGGTTGACGCGTCAGAGGTGGGCGTGGGAGCCATTCTTTCTCAGCGCTCTCTCTGACGGCAAGGTCCATCCTTGCGCGTTTTTCTCTCATCGCTTATCGCCGTCAGAACGTAACTATGATGTTGGTAATCGCGAACTGCTCGCCATCCGCTTAGCCCTAGGCGAATGGCGACAGTGGTTGGAGGGGGCGACCGTTCCTTTTGTCGTTTGGACTGACCATAGGAACCTTGAGTACATCCGTTCAGCCAAACGACTTAATGCGCGTCAGGCTCGTTGGGCTCTGTTTTTCGCTCGTTTCGAGTTTGTTATTTCTTATCGTCCGGGCTCAAAAACACCAAGCCTGATGCTTTATCTCGTCTCTTCAGTTCTTCTGAGGTCTCCACCGACCCCGAGGGGATTCTCCCTGACGGGCGTGTTGTCGGGTTGACTGTCTGGGGAATTGAGAGGCAGGTAAAGCAAGCACTCGCTCACACTCCGTCGCCGCGAGCTTGTCCTAGGAACCTTCTGTTCGTTCCCGTTCCTACTCGTCCGGCCGTTCTTCAGTGGGCCCACTCTGCCAAGTTAGCCGGCCACCCCGGCGTTCGGGGTACGCTCGCTTCCATTCGCCAGCGTTTCTGGTGGCCCACTCGGGAACGTGACGCGCGTCGATTTGTCGCCGCTTGTTCGGTCTGCGCGCAGACTAAATCTGGGAACTCTCCTCCTGCCGGCCGTCTCAGACCGCTTCCCATTCCCTCTCGACCGTGGTCTCACATCGCTTTAGATTTTATCACCGGACTGCCTTCATCAGCGGGGAAGACAGTTATTCTTACGGTTGTCGATAGATTCTCTAAGGCGGCTCATTTCATTCCTCTCGATAAGCTCCCTTCTGCTAAGGAGACGGCTCAGATCATTATCGAGAATGTTTTCCGAATTCATGGCCTTCCGTCTGACGTCGTTTCCGACAGAGGCCCGCAGTTCACGTCTCAATTTTGGAGGGAGTTTTGCCGTTTGATTGGGGCTTCCGTCAGTCTCTCGTCCGGCTTTCATCCCCAGTCTAACGGTCAAGCCGAACGGGCCAATCAGACTGTTGGTCGCATTTTACGCAGTCTTTCTTTTCGTAACCCTGCGTCTTGGTCAGAACAGCTCCCCTGGGCAGAGTACGCCCACAACTCGCTTCCCTCGTCTGCTACCGGTCTATCCCCTTTTCAGTGTAGCCTCGGGTACCAGCCTCCGCTGTTCTCATCTCAGCTCGCCGAGTCCTGCGTCCCCTCCGCTCAGGCTTTTGTCCAGCGTTGCGAGCGCACCTGGAAGGGGGTCAGGTCGGCACTTTGCCGTAATAGGGCGCAGACTGTGAGGGCCGCTAATAAGCGTAGGACCAAGAGTCCTAGATATTGTTGCGGTCAGAGAGTATGGCTCTCCACTCAGAACCTTCCCCTTAAGACAGCTTCTCGCAAGTTGGCCCCGCGGTTCATTGGTCCGTTCCGTATTTCCCAGGTCATTAATCCTGTCGCAGTGCGACTTCTTCTCCCGCGCTATCTTCGTCGCGTTCACCCGGTCTTCCATGTCTCCTGTGTTAAGCCCGTTCTTCGCGCCCCGCTCGTCCCTCCCCCCATCCTTGTCGAGGGCGCACCCATCTACAGGGTTCGTAAGATTTTGGACATGCGCCCTCGGGGCCGTGGTCATCAGTACCTAGTGGATTGGGAGGGGTACGGTCCTGAGGAGAGGAGTTGGGTTCCCTCTCGGGACGTGCTGGACCGTTCGCTGATCGATGATTTCCTCCGTTGCCGCCAGGTTTCCTCCTCGAGTGCGCCAGGAGGCGCTCGGTGAGTGGGGGGGTACTGTCATGTCTTGTTATGTCTGTTCCTGTCCTTTCTCTTCATTCTCTCTCTCTGCTGGTCTTTTTAGGTTACCTTCTCTGTCTCTCATTCCTCAGCTGTTCTACATCTGCCCTAACTAGCTCTTTCGCTCTTCCCCACCTGTTCTCTCTTCCCCCTCTGATTAGGTCTCTATTTCTCTCTCTGTTCCTGCTACTTTCAGTGTCTGATTCTTGTTTGTGTTTTTTGATGCCAGAAGCAAGCTGTCGTCTCGTTTGCTTCCACCTTGTCCTGTCCTGTCGGAGTCTGCCTGGCAGGTGCCACCTGCACTATACTAACGTTCTTTTGTTCCGCTGACAACGTTGGAAGAGGATTTATGCCATTCCTGTTTTTTCATTAAAGAACTCTGTTTTCTGTTAAAACCGCTTTTGGGTCTTCACTCAAGTTCATAACATCTACAAGTTGATTGCCGTTGCTTGTCCACCTGTGGTAAATTCAATTGATTGGACATTATTTGGAAAGGCACACACCTGTCTATATAAGGTCCCACAGTTGACGGTGCAAAAAAACAAACCTTGAGGTCAAAGGACTTGTCAGTAGAGCTCCGAGACAGGATTGTGTTGAGGCACAGATCTGGGGAAGGGTTCCAAAAAATGTCTACAGCATTGAAGGTCCCCATGAACACAGTGGCCTCCATCATTCTTAAATAGAAGAAGTTTGGAACAACCAAGACTCTTCCTAGACCTGGCCACCCAGCCAAACTGAGCAATCGAGAGAAGGGCCTTGGTCAGGGATGTGACCAAGAACCCGATGGTCACTCTGACAGGGTTCATCTCTGTGGATATGGGAGAACCTTCCAGAAGGCCAACCATCTCTGCAGTACTCCAGCAATCAGGACTTTATGGTAGAGTGGCCAGACGATAGCCACTCCTCAGTAAAAGGCACATGACAGCCCGCTTGGAGTTTTCCAAAAGGCACCTGA
This sequence comes from Oncorhynchus masou masou, assembly GCF_036934945.1. Lineage (NCBI taxonomy): Eukaryota > Metazoa > Chordata > Actinopteri > Salmoniformes > Salmonidae > Oncorhynchus > Oncorhynchus masou. Next base: position 34,999,227 of record NC_088229.1, read on the forward strand.
AGGAGTCTCAGATCACGAGAAACTAGGTTCTCTGGTCTGCTGAAACCAAGATTGAACTCTTTTGCCTGAATGCCAAGCGTCACATCTGGAGGAAACCAGGCACCGTTCATCACCTGGCCAATACCATCCCTAAAGTGAAGCCCAGTGGTGGCATAATCATTATTTGGGGATGTTTTTCAGGGACTGGGAGACTAGTCAGGCTCGAAGGAAACATCAATGGTGCAAAGTACAGAAAAATCCTTGATGAAAACCTGCTCTAGAGCGCTCAGCACCTCAGACAGGGACAACGGCCCTAAGCACACAACCAAGACAAAGCACGTCTCTGAATGTCCTTGAGTGGCCCAGCCAGAGCCCGGACTTGAACCCAATATAACATTTCTGGAGAGACCTGAAATAGCTGTGCAGCAACACTCCCCATCCGCCCTGACAGAGCTTGAGAGGATCTGCAGAGAAGAATCTCCCCAAATACAGGTGTGCCAAGCTTGTAGCGTAATACCCAGAAGACTTAAGACTGTAATCTCTGCCAAAGGTGCTTCAACATACTAGTGAGTAAAGGTTCGGATTTCTTTGCTTTGTCGTTATGGGGTATTGTGTGTAGATAGATGAGGGGAAAATAAACAATGATATATTTTAGAATAAGGCTGTAACGTAAAAAAAATGGAGTCAAGAGGTCTGACTGTTCTTCCAAATGCTCTGTACATTCTTCACATTCATTGTTTTACACAATTTCTTATCACAGCACTGGCAAACCATGGTTGACCAACATGGCTGATTTTGGCCCATCATAAGAAGGTTCATGTCCATTGTGATATGATATGATAGGAGCACAGTCATATTATGGAATCCTCTTTCCCTAATCCCCATGACAACAACATCACTGTGGTTAAAAAGTAGTTCCAACGTATCAGTCCATCTGTAGGCTCAGAATGATTTTAATCCCAGTGTTTGTGTTGTCACGCTTGACACAAATGGGAGCTAACTGTGAACAGTGTGGAGGGATTACAGTCGGGAGTGAGGGAGTGAGGGTCGGGACTAGAGAGAATCGGTGCCGGTTGCGCTATAGACCAGGGGTAAATTTGTTAAACATTGCAGATAGAAATGTAATGAATAGTGCTGACATGATTCCCTATTGTACCTGAAAGACAATCACATCTGTTCTACACAATACATTTCTATATAAAAATTCTGTAATGCTACACTTGCACCCCTCTTAATAGTTCACAACGCAGTCAGCCATGCTCAGTTTATCACAAATAAACCTTCACTATTTGGGAGTATAAATGACTCAGCGTGTACATATCCTTTCTGCATTCAATTTGTCTTTCTTTAACTAGTCCCTGAGAGAGAAAAAAATGAACGTGCGTACACCGCTGATGTGTGCTGGCCATGGCCAGTCTGGCTGATACAATCGACAGACAAGATTTGGCCTCTAGGGTGATGCGAGTAGATTTGGTAGGTATGCGATTGGGGAAAATAGCTAATCTTTCCTACTGGACTGATTTTCAGTCACTGTCTGTCACGCTCTTCTCCTAACACACTCCCAAAAGTGCAACCCTCATTGCTCTGGGGACCTGGAGCATGAAATACTTTTGCCAGTGTGGGGCATGTCACATTCCTTTATGTTAGACTGCAGATTTCTCGGGCAAGATGTAGTATTTGCTAGATGGGGCATTGCCCACTAGTCTGTCCTGCTGTGTGTCTGAACTGTGTGTAGTTGCCTACTGTGAGTGTATTTCAGTTCTAACCCTGACATACATGATGATCATGCCTGATAAATTTCAGAGGCATTTCTCACCATGAATTGGCTTTACAGGTTTAACTCTATACTCAGGTTGTGAATGTTATTAGCATCTTCATCATCTCTATGTTTTGACTGTCATCATATAGTTAAGGTTGTATGTCAGAGTGGGGGTAGTGGTGTAGCCTCTGCAGAAAGCACACTCCAGCTCATCAATGAGTGTTAATGTGAGCAACCCTATCTCTCTTATAAATGAGTCCCGACTCCCCCCTCATCACTGTCTCCATCAATAAGGAATGTTTGCTGGATTTCTGTAATGGAGTGCCCCCGGAGCTGCGTCCCCTGCATTTTTCATTTTCGTCACGCTGCCCGATCCTGTAATGTCCTCAGGCGTCTCCAGCTGATTGTTCTGCTTATGTGAATTGACTAGCTAATCCGCAGAGAGGACTCTCCAGACGCAGCAACACTGCCTTCATCAGTAGTCAGAGCTCAGCCAGCGAGCGCTATGATCCACAGCCACTGATGGATTCACTATCAATGGCCCGTAATGATATGGTTGTGTGTGTGTGTGTGTGTGTGTGGTCAGTAAGGTCATGATTACTGTGTTATTTATATTATACAGAATGCTGTCTATATCAACCCATACAGCATGATGTTATGTTGTCATTCAGGTAACCCCTTGTAAAGTAGCATTAAGCAAATATCAAATACGGTGTATGTGCGGCAGTATGTGACTCTTCCATAAACCTAAACTGAAGTAGACAGACTAGCCTCGTGTATCCCTCCTAGACTGAAAGGGCAGCCTTGGGCTAATGCTTACAGCTGACCTACAAAGGGCAACACTGATCAATATGCCATCCAATGTGTGTGTGTGTCTTTGTGTGCAAGTCATGTGGGGACATGGTCAAGCAATACCTCCCACCACCACACACCTCTCAATAACTTTCCCACCCCAGTTGGTTAAATATGGCATTCACAACAATTCCACTTTAAATAGGTCTATTTACTTTTTTATTATAGAGATGACCATAGTTATACGGCCATATGAGCAATGTGGAGCAGGGCTTTTACTTAGTTCAAAATGCTAGTGACACATCCATTTGTTTCACATCTTAACCCCTAAGGTGAACCTCTTCCGAGAGTCACATCGAGAATCACATTCACTGGAGCAAGGGCGTGCTTAATGTTCCCACAACTGCCAGAGCTAACCAGGCTTTGGTGTGTGTTATCCCTATGCAGTCCCACCTTGGAAATTGCAGACATTTCTGTTTGGTTTATTACCAAGGCAGGTAGAATGTATCACCTTGAAAAGGAGCCATTGCCTTCTGCATATGTAAAAACCACCACGCTTGAACAAGGACTTTGTTTCAATCTCTCTCTCACTGACCGTGGGTTTGAAGACTGTCTTTTTAATGTTCTGTGGAATCAATGATAACATCCATTAAGTATAACTCATTCTCAGGCAGCATATGGGATGGGAGAAATGTGACTGTGTTGTGAGTGTGCAGTATTCTGGTGTGTTCGCTACACATTGGCACAATGGCACAACCAGGAGGACAGACAGAGGCTCAATTCCAAATCAATCTCTTGGCCCTATCTCTAAACCCTTCACTTCTCCTCATATATCTCTTGGATAGGTATCAACAATGTGGTATTGGTCCTTGCCAGGCATTTCAGATCTATTTGAGTCAATAGGGGCCTAGGGATAGGGAGTAAGGGATTGGTTTGGAATTAGGCCGGAGACAGAGCCTGTCATGGCCATCTAAGTTTAATTGACATACCCACAGCACAGTGCAACTGTCTCTTCAAGTCTTCAGGCATCATCAGTGATGAGACAGAGATGAAGTTCACGAGGGAGGCCATGGCTCAGTCTATTGTTGTCTGGGAGCCCTAGGGGGTAAAATATTTGCTAATACTTCACTTGAAGTGTCGTAAAGGTTTCCTAGAAACAAAAATGCTTTATTCATCTTTTGAAATAACTTTTTCTTCTTGTATAATATGGTCATGAATAAGTAAATTATTTAATGATAGAACTCATAAGACTATATTTGGAATATGACATCTTCTTAATTAAAGTGGTGGTTGAGACAGGTTAAGCTTTACTCAGCAAGATGATCTCTTAATGATTTTACCGAGCCCATCTGTTTGAATTTGATATTCAAGCACTGCATTGCCATAGCTCGACTGCTGCCAAGTCCAAAACAAACAGGAGGAAGTAGGCTGTTACCTCCTGTCAAGAATGTACTTGCCGCTCGCCGCATTCCTGACCCGGACTATTCTTTCATTCCCCTTTTGATTCAATACTTTCCTCTTATGGGTAGTTCTATTGTTCTTCCTGGCTCTCATACAATGGTTCTTGTATTGAGCGCCTTGGATAAGGCTTAGATAGCCTTCTCAATCTCAGAGGAGGAATGTTTAGGAGCCCTGTTAGCGAACCCTTCCATAAACACTGCATCTTTTCCTGTTATTCACTGTCACATTCTTTAGAAGACTCATTTGTTTTGAAGGAATGATCTCTTGGCACTGTAGCTGTCATGGTGGCTTTGTCATGCTGGTATAAAGGATTCAGGAGACAGGCACAGGAATGCGTAATAGGGTTTTTATTTCTCCCAAATGATGACGTGCCGGGGAAAGGCACGGGGACGAAGACCAAACAAACACGTACACAGCACACAGGGTTGAAACACAAAACAAAAGAGTGAGGAGTGCCTTGAATAAATAACACACACACAATTATTAACCCACGGGATGAGACCTGTAATCATCTGCGCAATCCACAAGGGAACGAAACCCCAAACACACAGCACAGTTACTCACACACACCAACACACATAGTAACAATAATCAACAAGACCATGGAAACCAAAGGGCACATAGATACAAATACTAATCAGTGGGAATAGGGGACATGTGTGCGTGATGAAAGTTCCGGAGGTATCCGTGACAGGCTTGTCCGTTTATGGTCGTATTGCTGCAAAGAAACTACTAAAGGACACCAATAAGAAGACGAGACTTGCTCTGGCCAAGAAACACAAGCAATGGACATTAGACCGGTGGAAATCTGTCCTTTGCTCTGATGAGTCCAAATTTTAGATTTTTGGTTGGAACCAAAAACCGCTGTGTCTTTGTGAGACGCAGAGTAGGTGACCTCCGCATGTGTGGTTCCCATCGTGAAGCATGGAGAAGGAGGCGTGATGGTGCAGGGGTGCTTTGCTGGTGATATTGTCTGTGATTTATTTAGAATTCAAGACACACTTAACCAGCATGACTACCACAGCATTCTGCAGCGATACGTCATCCCATCTAGTTTGCGCTCAGTGGAACTATCATTGGTTTTTCAACAGGACAATGACCCAACACACTTCCAGGCTGTGTAGGGGCTATTTGACCAAGAAGGAGAGTGATGGAGTGCTGCATCATATGAATTGGCCTCTACAATCACCTGACCTCAACCCAATTGAGATGAGTTGGGTTGGACCGGCATGCGAAGAAAAAGCATCCAACAAGTGCTCAGAATGTGGGATCTCCAAGACTGTTGGAAAAGCATTTTAGGTGAAGCTGGTCAAGAAGGTCAAGAGTGTGCAAAGCTGTCATCAAGGCAAAGGGTGGATACTTTGAAGAATATAAAATATATTTATTATTATTATTTTTTTTTTAAACACATGATTCCATATGTGTTATTTCATAGTTTTGATGTCTTCACTGTTATTCTACAATGTGAAAATATAGAAAAACCCTTGAGTGAGTAGGTGTTTCCAAACTTTTGACTGGTACTGTATACAGTGCATTCGGAAAATATTCGGACCCTTTGACTTTTTCCACATTTTGTTAGAGACTTATCCGAAGCCACACTTGCATTGTCTTGGCTGTGCGCTTAGGGTCATTGACCTGTTGGAAGGTGAACCTTTGCCCCAGTCTGATTTCTGAGCGCTCGGGAGCAGGTCTTTATCAAAGATCTCTCTGTTCTTTTCTCCGTTCATCTTTCCCCCGATTCTGACTAGTTTCCCAGTCCCTGCTGCTGAAAAACCTCCCCACAACATGATGCTGCCACAACCATACTTATTGGCCAGGTGATGAGTGGTGCCTGGTTTCCTTCAGACGTGAAGCTTGGCATGCAGGCTGAGAGTTCAATCTTGGATTCATCAGACCAGAGAAAATAGTTTCTCATGGTCTGAGAGTCCTTTAGGTTGACTGATTGATCAAATTTATGAGACAATTTTTGAAATACATAAGGGCGCTCAAGCCGGTGACACCGCCACATACAATTAAGAAAATCATCAATGATAACACATTAAAGCTGAAAAGCTTATTTCCACTTTGGTCCTTTTGGCAAACTCCAAGCGGGCTGTCATGTGCCTTTTACTATGGAGTGGCTTCCGTCTGGCCACTCTACCATAAAGGCTTGATTTGTAGAGTGCTGCAGAGATGGTTGTCCTTCTGGAATGTTCTCCCATCCCCACAGAGGAACTCTGGAGCTCTGTCAAAGTGACCATCGGGTTCGTGGTCACCTCCCTGACCAATGCTTTTTTCTCTCGATTGCTCAGTTTGGTTGGGCGACCAGCTCTAGGAAGAGTCTTGGTGGTTCCAATCTTCTTCCATTTAAGAATGATTGAGGCCCCTGTGTTCTTGGTGACCTTCGATGCTGCAGAAATATTTTGGTACCCTTCCCCAGATCTGTGACTCAACACAATCCTGTCTCGGAGCTCTACTGAAAATTCCTTCAACCTCATGGCTTGGTTTTTACTCTGACATGCAATGTCATCTGTGGGACCTTATGTAGACAGGTGTGTGCCTTTCCAAATCATGTGTAATCAATTGAATTTACCACAGGTGGACTCCAATCAACTTATAAACATCTCAAGGATGATCAATGGGAACAGAATGTTTGCACCTGAGCTCAATTTCGAGTCTCATAGCAAAGGGTCTGAAAACCTATGTGTTATTTCTGTTTTTATTTCTAAAAACCTGTTTTCACTTTGTCGTTATGGGTTATAGTGTGTAGATTTATGTTTTATTTAATCAATTTTAGAATAAGATTGTAACGTAACAATGTGGTAAAGTGAATGGATCTGAATACTTTCTGAATGCACTGTATATCCTGTATATACATTGCCTACTAATATTGTACAATCTGTGTGTAGCTTCATTGGCCTGGGCTATTGTTTGTTTGAATTCAAGAAGAGATTAATCTCAGTTTGTCAGTGTTAAAGTTGCCACTTATTTCGGTCATTTGTGTAGTATTAAAACAACACAGCCGCGGGGCCTATGATTTCTTAATCTGGGCCTGTCAATATATATAAACTTGCTTTGGTCAAAGGGGACACCATGATAAGAGAAGGGAAGTATTTGTGACCAGACTGAACTACTGGTTGTTAGAACCATATGCATCAATACTAACTGTGCTGATTTATTGGCCTTCTAAGCTCTACTCTGACCTTCTTTCTAAACTATCTGAGCTACTAATACACCTGAGCCCCCTGTGCCCTGCTATGCTAATGCTTGGTGATTTCAACATACATGTCGACTCTCCTGACTGCACTCTCTACTCTCCTGGCTGATGTCCTGGACTCCAACTTTGGACTCCAACAGCATGTGGACTTTTCCTCCCACAACAAAGACCATACTCTGGACCTGATCTGTACTACAGGGGAGGATCTGGCCAAACTGGATGGAAATGAGTCAGGGCTGTCCAACCACAAATTCATCACCTTCCTTCTAGTTATTCCTGTACCCACTCAGCCCCAGAAACACCCCATTCATTTAGGTGTCTCAAAACTATAAACACAACCCAGCTTACTGAATCCATCTCCAACCTGCCTGTTACTGACTCTGTGGCTCAATACAACACTGCCTTGGCCTCCACACTGGATGAAGTTGCTCCTTTAAAAACCTGCCTGGGGTTTTTCTCCAATTTCTTGCTGAGCTACTCTCTTGCAAATCAACTGGCCGTTGTCTAGAACGACACTATAAAAAGACTGAGCAAACAGTACATGTGCAGATGTATGACAAACGTAAGAAAAAAACACAAAGAGCCCTTAAATGCAGCTCGGACATCTTATTACTCCTAACTCATCAGCAATGGCAGTGGTAACTACCGGGTGCTGTTCTCTACTGTGAGCAAGCTCCCTCAACTCATGAACAATTCTGCAACTGTGGGTCCCTCAAGGCTCGGACCTAGGACCACTACTGTTTTGTATCTACATGCTACCACTGGGAAACATCTTGAGTGAACACGGACTGGGCTTTTACCTTAATGCTGACGACACTCAGCTGTATGTCTCCACAAACACTGACACTGCCAATGCACTCCTGGTCAGTTGCCTGCAGGACTTCAAAGTGTGGATGAAGCTGAGTTTCCTGCAGATAAACTACAAAAAGACAGTGGTCTTCCTGATAGGCAATCGCTCCATCATTAACCTCTACAGGATCGGTCCCCCTAACGCGGGACAGTTGAGCTAACATAGGCTAATGTGATTAGCATAAGGTTGTAAGTAACAAGAACATTTCCCAGGACATAGACATTTCTGATATGGGCAGAAAGCTTACATTCTTGTTAATCCAATTGTTGTCCAATTTAGTGTAGCTATTAGAGTGAAATAATATCATGCTATTGTTTGAAGATAGTGCACAGTTATGAACTTGAAAATGTATTAATAAACCAATTAGACACATTTGGGCAATCTTGATACAACATTTAACAGAAATGCAATGGTTCATTGACTCATGCTAAACCTTTGCACATACACTGCTGCCATCTCATCTAGTGGCCAAATCTAAATTGCACCTAACCTGGAATAGTACATTATGGCCTTTCTCTTACATTTCAAAGATAATGAGAGAATTTTTTTTCTTTGTATTATCTTTTACCAGTGTTATATTCTCTAACATTAATTTCACAATTCCACAAACTTCAAAGTGTTTCCTTTCAAATGGTATCAAGAATATGCATATCCTTGCTTCAGGTCCTGAGCTACAGGCAGTTAGATTTTGGTATGTAATTTTAGGCGAAAATTTCATAAAAGGGTCCGATCCTTACTAACAACATCAGCTGCTACAGCCGCAATATTGATGGTGTCAAGGTCCTCCCCTCCAGTGGGGGTCGCAACCCAATGCAAAGGTTTTCTCGGGAACGGGCCCAAATCCCGTCATTTGTGTGAAGAAAAGACAGCGGGAAAAAAGGGAGCAGATCAGGCTCCCATCTGAGAATTTGTTGGCAAGTGAGTAAACCTCCAATACCATCTGTTCTATTGGCCAACGTTCAATCATTGGAATTCAAAATGGCCAACGGGACATTAAAAACTGTAATATCTTATGTTTCACCGAGTCGTCGATAATATAAAGCTGGCGGGATTTTCCATGCATCGACAGGACAGAGAAGCTACATCTGGTAACACGAGGGGCGGGGGTGTGTGTCTATTTGTCAATAACAGCTGGTGCGTGATGTCTAATATTAAAGAAGCATCGAGGTATTGCTGAGGTGGAGTATCTTATGATAAGCTGTAGAACACGCTATCTACCAAGAGAGTTGTCATCTATGTTATTAGTAGCCGTCTATTTACCACCACAAACCGATGGTGGCACTAAGACCTCACTCAAAGAGCTGTATAAGACCATAAGCAAACAAGAAAATGCTCATCCAGAAGAGGCTTAGCGGCCGGGGACTTTAATGCAGGTAAACTTAAATCCATTTGACCTAATTTCTACCAATATGTCACATCTACAACCAGAGGAAAACTATTACGAACTACAAAGGGAAATCCAGCCGCAAGCTGCCCGGTGAAGCGAGCCTACCAGACGAGCTAAATGCCTTTTATGCTCGCTTCAAGGCAAGCAAAACTGAAGCATCCATGAGAGAACCAGCTGTCCCATACAACTGTGTGATAATGCTTTCGGTAGCCAATGTGAGCAAGACCTTCAAAAAGGTTAACATTCACAAAGCCGCGGGCCAGACGGATTACCAATCCCTGACCGAGTCTGTAATACCTACATGTTTCAAGCAGACCGCTATAGTCCCTGTGCCCAAGGAAGCTAAGGTAACCTGCCTAAATGATTAGCACTCCGTAGCACTCATGTCGCTAGCCATGAATTGCATTGAAAAGCTGGTCATGGTTCACATCAACAGCATCATCCCGCGTAGCGCAGACCCAATTCATATTCCGCCCCAACAGATCCACAGATGATGCAATCTCAATCACACTCCACACTGCCCTTTCCCACCTGGACAAAAGGAGCACCTATGTGAGAATGCTGTTCATTGACGACAGCTCAGTGTTCAACACCATGGTACACACAAAGCTCATCACTAAACTAAGGACCCTGGGACTAAACACATCCCTCTGCAACTGGATCCTGGACTTCCTGACGGGTCACCCCCAGGTGGTAAGGATAGGCAACAACAAGTCTGCCACGCAAGCCCCTCACATCAAAACGTATCCCCCCTCAGGAGACAAAGGTTTGGCATGGGTCCACAGATCCTCAAAAAGTTCTACAGCTGCACCATCTTGAGCATACTGACCGGTTGTATCACCTCCTGGTATGGCAACTGCTGACAGTAAGGCGCAACAGAGGGTAGTACGTGCGGCCCAGTACATCACTGGGGTCAAGCTTCCTGCTATCCAGGACAAATATAATAGCCGGTGTCAGAGGAGTCATAGACTGTTCTCTCTGCTAGCGCATGGCAAGCGGTACCGGAGTGCCAAGTCTAGGACCAAAAGGCTCCTTAACAGCTTCTACCCCCAAGCCATAAGGCTATTGAAAAATGTATCAAATGGCCACCCGGACTAATTACATTTGTTTTTACTCTGCTGCTACTCGCTGTTTATTTTATTTTATTTTACCTTTATTTAACTAGGCAAGTCAGGAACAAATTCTTATTTTCAATGACGGCGTGGAACAGTGGGTTAACTGCCTTGTTCATTATCTATGCATAGTCACTTTGCCCGTACCTACATGTACAAATTACCTCGATTAACCTGTACCCCCACACATTGACTTGGTACACCCTGTATATAGCCTCATTAATTTATTTTGTTAGTTTTTATTATTTTTTCTTTAGTTTGTTTGGTAAATATATTATATACAGGTGGACTCCAATATATATAAAACTCTTCTCAGCATTGCTGTTTAAGGGCTTGTAAATAAGCATTTCACTGTTGTGTTTGGCACATGTGACAAATAAAGTTTGATTTGATATTTGACAGTCACTCTCATTTGAAGCCCGCTTCAAAGTGTGACCAAAGTAAAAAATCAATAACCTGGCAATGTTCCATTGATTTTTATGACATATGTTGCCACAGCCTGCAACTGAGGGACTCATCCACTCCTTTATCTCATCCCTTCTGGACTATTGTGATGCCCTGTTTGTTGGTGCATCTGCCAAGTACCTAAGAAGGCTACAATATTCTCAGAACTGTGCTGCACGTGTCCTCAATCACACCGCGAGCACATCACTCCAGTGCTGTTCAACTTTCACTGGCTCACCATATTCTCATGCATTGACTTTAAAATCCTGGTTCACACCTACCAAGCTATCCAGAACTCAGAACACACGTATCTGTCTGACCTCATTCTACCCTGCTGCCCCACACGCAACCTTCGCTCCTCCAGATCCATCTCCTTTCAGCAGCCCTGGGTGACAGGGCTTTCAGTTGTGCCGCTCCTCGGCTTGGGAACACACTTCCAATCGCTGTCAGGGCTGCATCAAATCAAATCAAATGTATTTATAAAGCCTTTTTTACATCAGCAGATGTCACAAAGTGCTTATACAGAAAACCAGCCTAAAACCCCAAACATCAAATAGACAATGTATATAGACTCTCTTTTTTTCTTTTTCTACTGTGTTATTGACTTGTTAATTGTTTACTCCATGTGTAACTCTGTGTTGTTATCTGTTCACACTGCTATGCTTTATCTTGGCCAGGTCGCAGTTGTAAATGAGAACTTGTTCTCAACTAGCCTACCTGGTTAAATAAAGGTGAAATAAAAAAATTAAAAATAAAAATCAAACAATGCTGGCTAGCAACGGTGGCTAGGAAAAACTCCCTACGAAGGCAGGAACCTAGGAAGAAACCTAGAGGGAAAAGGCTTTGAGGGGTGGCCAGTCCTCTTCTAGCTGTGCCAGGTTGAGATTATCAGAGTACATGGCCATTAAACCCAGATCGTTCTTCATGATGTTCAAACATTCATAGGTGACCAGCAGGGTCAAATAATAATCACAGTGGTTGTAGAGCAGGGATGGGCAATTCCAGTCCTCGGGGGCCTGATTGGTGTCACAGTTTTGCCCCAGCCCCAGCTAACACACCTGACTCCAATAATCACTTAGTCATGATCTTCAGCTTAGAATGCAATTTGATTAATCAGCTGTGTTTGCTAGAAATGGGGGAAAAAGTGTGACACCAATCAGGCCCTCGAGGACTGGAGTTGCCCACCCATGTTATAGAGGGTGCAGCGGGCCAGCACCTCAGGAGTAAATGTCAGTTGGCTTTTCATAGCCGAGCATTCAGAGGGAGGGAGGGAAACAGTAGGTCCGGTGAACAGGTTCCATAGCACCAGGCAGAACAGTTGAAACGGGGGAGAGGGAGATGGGAGAATAAGAGGAAGCATACTTAAGTTCACACAGGACACCAGTTAAGACAGGTGAATTTCACCAGATAGGACAGACTGGCCCTAGCCTACATAGACTATTGCAGCATAGATGCTGCCGGGGGTCGGGGGACACTGTGGCCACACAGGACACCAGTTGTCCGACGTTACCCCCGGACAAGTCCAACCAGGCAGGATATAATCTCACCCGCTTTGCCAAAGCACAACCCCCACACCACTAGAGGGATATCAACAGACCACCAACTTACTACCCTGAGACAAGGCTGAGTATAGCCCACGAAGATCTCCTCCACCGTACTAGCCCAAGAGATGACAGGAAGATCACATCAGTGACTCAACCCACTCAAGTTGAGTACAGAGGCTGGCCTCATTTAAGGCACAGCTAAAGACTGAGCTATTCTGAAAACTTTCAAGGACCTACACTGCGTGTACCAAACATTAAGAACACCTTCCTAATATTGAGTTACACTCCCAAACACACAGGAAGAAGGCGTGTGAAAAACCCAGCAGGGTTGCAGTTCCTGGCAACGACTACCATACCCCATTCAAAGTTAACTAGGTATCTGATAGCTATTGTGCAGTGATGTTGAGACCTATAAGTACCATTGCGCCAGAGCCACAAAAGGCTTTTCTGGTCTCAGAGGTATTGACGATGCTTCTTGAGTGGCGTTGTGTTGGTGTGCAAAGGGGTTGTAAGGTTGCACCCAGATTGGGATGGAATTTCCACTCTGCTACACCTTAGCATCCCGTTCCCCACTCAATGAGTCAGCAGAACGAGAACTCTACAGGGACATGTCTCCCCAATTGAACCCCCCTCCCCATCTACCTCTTTCACTCAGTCTGAAGAGGGAAAAACAATCAAAAAATGCACCCCCCTCTAGACAGTTGCTGTCATTCCCTATCAATTTAGACCTCCGTTTCCATTCCAGCCAAGTCCAATTTCAGCAGCCTCGTGGCCGCCAGACATTGACAAATCAAATCAAGTAAGATGTTATTTGTCACATGCTTTGTAAACAACAGGTGTAGACGAACAGTGAAATGCTTACTTACAGGCCCTTCCCAACAATGCAGAGAGAAAAATCAAAAAATTATACAAAACAACTATAACACGAGGAATAAATGCACAATGAGTAACAATAACTTGGCTATATACACAGGGTAGCGGTACCATGAGCAGTTTTATGAGGTAATTTAGGTAGATACAGTGCCTTGAGAAAGTATTCACACCCTTTTTTTCCACATTTTGTTGTGTTAAAGCCTGAACTTTTTGTCACTGACTTACAAACAATACCCGATAATATAAAAGTCCAATTATGTTTTTCAATTTTTTTTTAACAAATTAATTAAAAAGCAAAACCTATAATGTCTTGAGTAACTATGTACGTAACCCAGTACAAATTTGCATAAGTCACATAATAAATTGTATGGACTCTGTGTGAAATAATAGTGTTTAACATGAATTTTTTATGACTACAGTCCCTCATCTCTGTGCCCCACACATACATTTATCTCTAAGGATCCTCAGTCAAGCAGTGAATTTCAAACACAGATTCAACCACAAAGACCAGGGAGGTTTTCCATTGCCTCACAAAAAAAGGCACCTATTGGTAGATGGGTAAAAAAATAAATACAAAAAACGGACATTGAATATCCCTTTGAGCATGGTGAAGTTATTAATTACACTTTGAATACATCCAGTCACTGCAAAGGTACAGGCATCCTTCCTAAATCAGTTTCCAGAGAGGAAGGAAAACCGCTCAGGGATTTCATCATAAAGTAACTATTTTAAACAGTTACTGAGTTGAATGGCTGTGATAGAAGAAAACAGAGGATGGAACAACAACATTGTAGTTACTCCACAATACTAACATAAATAACAGAGTGAAAAGAAGGAAGTTTGTACAAACACATATCCTCCAAAACATGCAATAAGGCACTAAAGTAAAACTGCAAAAAATGGCAAATCCAACACATCTGTGAGTACCACCCTTCATATTTTCAAGCATGGTGGTGGCTGCATCATGTTATGGGTATGCTTGCCATCGGCAAGGGAGTTTTACGATAAAAAGAAACAGAATAGAGCTACGCACAGGCAAAATCCTAGAGGAAAACCTGGTTGTCTGCTTTACAACAGACATTGGGAGACCAATCTACCTGTCAGTAGGACAATAACCTAAACACAAGGCCAAATATACACTGGAATTGCTTACCAAGACAACATTGAATGCTCCTGAGTGGCCTAGTTACAATTTTGACTTAAATCGAATCAAAATTGAATGACTGTTTAGCAATGATCAGCAACCAACCTGAGAGAGCTTGAAGAATTTAAAAAGTAATAATGTGCACATATTGTACAATCCAAGTGTGCAAAGTTCTTAGACTTACCCAGAAAGACACAGGTGTAATCACTGCCAAAAGTGATTCTAACATGTATTGACGCACAGGGTTGAATACTTATCTAATCAACATATATTAGTGTTTTCTTTTTCATATCATTTTTTTTTTTTTACAAATGTGAGATTCTTTCCACTTTGACATGACAGAGTATTTTGTGTAGACCGTTGACTAAAAATTACAATTAAATCAATTTAAATCACATTATGTAACGCAACAATATGTGGAAAAACTAAAGGGTGTGAAGGTACTGTAGGGGTAAAGTAACTAGGCAACAGGATAGGGGGTCCATGCCAAATCTTTTCAGCCTTCTGACAGATTGCCAGACCATTCAGACACACGGGTAAGGTTCGAGAATCTCCACTGTTTCTATTGGAAGAGAGAGGAAGAGGAGAGAGAGGTAAAGGGAGAGAAAGCTAATCACAGAAAACCCAGAGAAAGGAGTGCACAACAGTCTGAGGTGCAGTGGAATGAGATACTCATTGAAGGTTATTTTAAGGTAGTATAAAGGCAAACTGTTCACTCTCTCTCCCAATTGTTTGTTGTTAACCAATGATGGAGACTTAAAGGTGTGGAGGAAAAGTTGAAGAGTGATGCTTATATTTTCATAGAATTAATGTTTGTTTAGCCACACAATGAACTAGAGCCTTGATAGAGACAATGTGGCATTGACGTAAGCTTACTGGTATGTGAAGTTGTGTAGAAGTGTAGTGAACAGTGTTTTCCTGACGACTCAAACTGAATTCTTCCGCTGCTTTATGTTCGCTACATACTTCAGTCTGAGACTGCCATTGTTGAAGTTGTTTGTGGTGATGTCAAAATGAGGGGGTTGTACAAAACAAATTAGTCAGTGATTGGATCATCTCTAACCAATCAGAGTAGCAGTATGTTTTTAAACGCTGCTTTACCTGCTTTAGCCAATAATGAAAGTGGGACAGCATGGTCCAGTGGTCCAGTGGCATGTTCTGGCTCTGGCCCAACCCATCTGTTTCTGGGACTAATCAGAACGGTTCGAATGTGTTTACGTTCTGGAAAACGTTGGGTAGGTACTCAGATCTTCTGCGGAGAATAAACTAGCGTCCGCAGTCGTGGCGTAGCATTTTGTTAGCCAGAGCAAGGAGTTTGGATAGGCAGGCAAGGGAAGTGTAGTTGTGTAGAAGTGATATTTGCATTATTTGCATTATCTTCTTATATCACTATATCCATGTTTTTCCAAACCAGGAAAGGGCTAGCTGATTCAGAATTCCCACAGAGGTGCTGATGTTTTGGTTTTATAGCTGGTGTCTTGTCAGCTCTGACTATCCTCCATCTTCTAACTGACACGTACTTGTTACTACTGTCTGATATAGTGCGAGAGTCATGTTTATCTCTCCATCAGTGCACCAGAGACACTGGGGATAGCAACACCAGTCCCATAATGTACTGATCCCATTGCATAGCAACTGAAGGATGGCTGCCATTATGCAAATATACTCGTTTAAACAGTCATTTACATGGACATATCTTATTTACTGTTTCTATGAATCATGATAAGTAGAGAAGCAGATTTGCTTGGTGAATTGGAGAGGAGTGGCTGGAGGGATGGAGGGGTGTTAATGCATGCACATATTTCACAGTTTCAAGCAAGCAGCCAAATTTCATTGGTCATTAGCCTCAATTGTGTCCCTTTGAAACCTCAGAATGATAAGATGTTGGTAAAAAAAAACATTAACACCCAAATGATTTGAATTTGTATAATGCACTTTAAACTTACCGTGAATGTGCTGTGAGCATTGAATGACACAAAATATCATATAGCACTGCTTTGGTTGTAGACCTAGTAGCTTATATACTGATTGTATAAGAGCAAGTTTCAATCAATCATGGTTGGGTGCTGGCCACAAGTTGATGAATGTGCTAGCTCAAGTATGATATGCCAACTTAATCATTTTGAAAGCGCAAATTTGTAGTTAAGTTATGGTTTGACCGATGAGCGGTCATAGTGTACTAGTTGAAGTGAGGCAGTTGAGTTCGTTCCATTTGGCAAGTGAACTAGGTCCACTTCAGTAGTTCATTTCAAAATGGCTGGAGTCAGGTGCTACCTCAAAGTTTGTGACTATGCTACGCAAGACCCTGTTTGGCTTGTGAGATAGCTGCGAGCTGCCACTTGGCAGGCGTGCTAGCTAGCACAAATTAGTTGGATGTATTAGCCAGTGGGGAACAGGTGGCGGTGAAGGCTCGGCTTGTGGAAGATTCATTACTCCTCAAAACCCTGAGGAGAGAATGTACAGCCCTGACGGATTCCTCTCATTCGTTTACATGTAGCTCACCGTCGCTCACAGTGCTGCTCCACAGCAAACGAACACTGCTACTGCTTTATCTTTAGTATCGTACCAACTTCATCCACTGTCTCACACACCTCTCACATTCTGTGGACTCACAGGTCTGACAGTCAAAAACCTTGTATTGTTGTACATTGACGTCCATGTGAAGAATTGACACTAAAGGGGCTAAGCTAGCTAGGCTACTATTCATCCTGTGAATTTGAAAGAGTTTTTGATGATGCTAATAGTGGTCTCGATCAGTGAGAAAGCCTGTTCGAAGGGATTGTGTGTGATTTGCTTTTCAATGTTGAGTGGGGAGAAGCGTAAACACGTTGCTTCACTCGAGGCATCAAAAGCGAGTCAGTGACACAATGGTGCCCCTATTCTTTTGTGCCACAACCATGTGTGGCTGCCAGAGTGATTGAATACTAATTAGCTGTGCAAACTGAATGACTGCATGGGTTATTATAGATTACATTGTTTATTATGCAGGTTTTTATTTTGCTCACAAGGCCATTTCTGTCTTAGTGATTCAACTGCACTGCACTAGGAGTTGTTTATTGAGCTCACAGGTGTGACTCTGTATTTGTCTCATAAGCTCACATCCATCCTCACATCCATCCACATATAGAGTATGCTTTCATATTTTACTATCATCTCAGTGAAGGCCATATCCATGAGGGTGCCACTATGCTTCAATGAAAAGAGCAGTAGCTACACAGCGCATGCCCAGCCCCTTAGTACACACTACACAGGCAGCCTCAATGATAGTGAATAACCAGATAGTCCTGAGGAGGAAAGGAAGGAGAGCAGGAGAGATTGCACTTATCGGGAGACTCACTCTGGGTGTCATTTGTCATGCAGAGCTGTGGTGCTTGCTCGCCTCATCCCTAGCTCAAAGGAAGCATAAACGCTGACAAATAGGCTGCCATCTTCCTCCCCTGCCACCACCACCTCTCATTCTGGAATGTTTCAGTGCTTCGCTCGCCTGCAGAGAGGCTGCAACTCTCGCTAACTACAATGTAACATATTCACAGACAGAGACATCAGAAATGGCTTGGGTACTTGCCGGAGGTCTCTTTCAATGGGGTGTGTGAACTTAGTTCTCTCATCCCCTCTGACGAAGTTAACATACAACTTTGATGCAATAGTATGTTTTCATAAGGCTAAAGATGCTATTCAATCAACCTGATACCCAGAGTTTTGCAGTGTGAGACGTAACATCTAATCAAAGTGTATCTGGTTCACCAGGTTATTACAGATTCAGTAGTAGACCTTTGTGTTCATTTCTCTGTGAAATAATAAACTTCAAACCCACTACTCTTACAGTGAACGGTTCAGGAACACTTCTTTGCCTTCCACTGGGAACGTGTGTTTATCTGTTTCGATTGGATACGACCCAAGTGAGCGTTGCCTCAGTCAGTCCTGTAATTGTTTTGTATGATTTGTGTGGTGTGTTGACGAGATAAAACCCAATATTATGTGCTCAGCAACGTCCTTATGACTCCTTAATGTGCTGCCCAAGCATGGATCAATAAAGGCCAACTTAATAAGTAATTCAATTCTCAAACATTACTAAATGTTGTGTGAATTTGTGTTTCCAAAATGGCCTGTGGTCTCACTCTCCCAATGAAGTATTACTGCTTGGGATGCTTCGCAAAATGTACGTCTATTATCGGCTCCATTAATTACACCTCAGCATAATGACACGCCGGTGGTTTTATTCAACCACTCCCCTAATAACCCTTTCACATTACATTGTAGTTATTTAGCAGGCACCCTTATCTGGAGCCACTTACAGGTTCATTTCAGTCAGTGAACACACAGAAAGTACAGAAAGTTCTGAATAACAGCATGATGCAGGTATCACAAAAGCATTGAAATTCTCTGAAAGCTTTGTTATAGATTCTGAGAAGACACTCTTCCAAAGTGATGAGTAGCAAGCTGCATTCTGTGAGAGGTGGTAAAGCCAATGCTATGGTATATTTGCAAATGCAGGGTCATGTTCATTAGGGAACGCAACGGAAACATTTTTGCAACTGAAAATTAAAAAAGAGTGTTTCTTATTAGACAAATACAGGTAGTCCCACCGTGTTTTTGTTTTCCTCTGTTTGGCGCTTAATGAACATGACCCAGTTGAAACAGGAAACATACTAGAGCGGTCTCCAGTCAGCCCAGTTAGCTGAGAAGCAAGTTGCTGAGTGGGGATTGCTGGGAAAGCTGCGGGCGACGTGCCCACTGGGCACTAATGAGCAGGGTTGAGATGGACGCTCCAGGAAAAGGTCGCCACCCACCACGGGAAAGAGATCACATGACCGTAGTGCCATTTGAGTGATGGGGGGTGGGAACAATCAAGCCAACAAACACAACCAAAGTGTCTTGATTTGATTGGCCACTGTGGAAGTTAATAAGGACATTAGTTATGGATGTCATCCCGTGTGAATTCTGAGCATATTATGTTGAATTTTTCTGGAACTCATAGAGCAACCCTTTGTAAACTGTAGATGGAATGGATTTTCTAAAGGGAATAATGCCAAATGATTATTACAGAGGATGTGCATCCAGACATTTGTGTTTCTTCATCAAGTAAGGCATAAGGTTATGTTCTTGGAGATGGCCCAACATCTGAATATTATTATCCTATTGTAAGCTCTCTGCAATGAGCCACACAATCATTTTTAGTCCAGCCACATCTTAACCTTGGCACTCCACTGAAAATGGCGTATGTAACTGGACCTATGTTTCTCTGCTCAATTTCCCCATTCATTATTGTGTCGTTTCTGTGTCCTACTGGGATATTGGCGCTGGGACATGAGAATAGTCTGATTTTGATATTTGGCAGTTGAGATGGGGATGCGCTGTTTTCTCCAGCTTCTCCTGAGCCGGATGACTCAACTCATTCCTTTTATAAATTAGTCTCAATTAATCCAAGTAGGACGTTTTTCTTTGTATGAAAATCATTCAATGTTTTAGCTGCATATTGGTCAGAGCACACCTTCTGAAGAACTGTCTTGTTCTCAGTTTGTTTGAATGTAGAAGCATCGATCTAAATACTGTACATAATGACAGTTGAACCTTTGTTCTTCTGTATGCTTTTTTTCAGTCACTTTACCATCTTTGTCCTGTTGATTTCTGTGATGATTTCAGTGGAGGCATTTCTTGCTATGCACTTCATTGGCATGATTTGAATTTCTCTGTGTTGTTCAACAGCTAACAGTCATGCAAAAGGGCAGCAGTTTGCAGTAATATTTACAACAAACAAACTCTTTCTCATTCCGTCCCCCTTTCTACCTCCATCTCTCCGTCCTACCATGTGTTGCTATATAAGAGCAGGGAATAGTCGGAGATACCATGAACAATTAACTGTGATATTAAACTCCCAGTCTCTCTTTCCCTCCTTCCCTTCTGTGTTACAGTACAGTTTAGAGTACCATCAATACCAAATAGAGACCTAACCTATCTATCTCTTGCGCTAGCTCCTTTCCCTGCTCTCTCCTTCCTTCCTATCTGTTTTACAGTACCGTTTAGTACCGTTTTACAGTACCGTGGCCCTACCATAATTTCCATAACCAATTCAGGACTAACTATCTCTGTACCTCTCTCCCTACTTAACAGTACAGTTTAGAGTATCACCCTTTCATAACAAATAGAGCCCTAACCTCTCTCTTTCTCCTTGTCTCCCTCCATAGTTTTGTTGCGGGAGGAGGTGGCCCAGCTCCAGGAGGAGGTGCACCTGCTGAGGCAGATGAAGGACATGTTGAGTAAGGACCTGGAGGAGGGCCACGGCGGCTGCTCCGCCGATGTGCTCTCAGCCACCGAGCTCCGCGTGCAGCTGGCCCAGAAGGAGCAGGAGCTCGACCGCGCCAAGGAGGCACTGCAGGGTGAGTAAGCGGGCTGACGGGGGGCTAAACAGTGAAAAGTGTGTAAGCAAACGCACCGAGAGATCCAGGACCAAGGCAACGGCCCCAACAGGGCAACGGCCCAAACACACATCCCAATATGGAGTGAAGACAGTAACATATCTATTGATCCTTTTATTAGGGAAAAATCAATGTCTTATATTATATTATATTCAAAGAAAAATAATGACCTCATTCGATATCAAAATAAGCACTTCACGGGTTGTCATGGGAATTTGTGTCTACAACTGTTCGTTGGCAGAGGCCAACGCTCGTACACAGAAAGTAATACAATATAGCATAGGATATAATGGTATAAAATACAATAACACAATATTACACTAATGGCCTCTATGTTTAGCTCTGAATAGCTACACACTGGGCACAGAGGTCAATTCAACATCTATTCCAAGTTGGTTCAATGTAATTTTGTTGAAATGACGTGGAAACAACGTTGATTGAACTAGTGTGTGCCCAGTGGGTAGCCTCTGAACTTAAATATTTTATGAGTGGTCTGCAATGAAAGCCAAAGCAAACAGACTCCTGCAGACACTAAGAGTAATCGCAAGTAATGAAAGCTGAATTAAGAGTGGCTTCTGTTATCTTACAGGGTCTAGAGAAGTTAAGCAGGACGGCTTTGCTCTATGATCAAGCTCCCCTGCGTGGGAGAACAAGGGAAATTGCTTGTTGTCATCTCTTAATTAATAGAAGTTTGTTTTCGTTGCTCGGGAATAGCTTTCAGCACTGATAGTCAAAGAACTAATGTGAAGTGACATGCGAGTACTTTGTCATCTACTGTACTATAGGCTGGTGCAGGTACTAGGGTAATCAATTCTGAGGCCAGAGTCTGATATGTCCTCCCTATCTTTTTTGGTTGATATCAAAGGGTAAAAGAGAAGCTAGCTAGCACTTTAGTTGCCATGACACCCATAGTTGAGCTTGTACATTTTTCCCCCGCTACTATGACACTCTGTGAGGCCCCACTGTGACTCGCTAATGTCAAAAACATTACTCAGTGGCGCAGATGTCACTGCATCACAGTGCTAGATGCGTCACTACAGACCCGGGTTCAATCCCAGGCTGTATCACAACTGGCCGTGATCGGAAGTCCCGTAAGACAGCGCACAATTGGCCCAGTGTCATCCGGGTTAGGGGAGGGTTTGGCCGGGGGGGGGGCTTTATTTAGCTCATCGCGCTCTAGTGACTCCTTATGGTGAGCCAGACTTCTGCAGGCTGACCCCAGTTGCCAGTTGAATGGTGCTTTCTCTGAATCATTGGTGCGGCTGGCTTCCGGGTTAAGCAGGCCGGTGAAAAGAAGTGTGGTTTGGCGTGTCATCTTTCGGAGGACGCATGACTCGACCTTTGACTCCCGAGCCTGTTGGGGAGTTACAATGATGAGACAATATGGACATTGGAGAGGGAAAAAAAGGGTAAAATACAGTAAAATATGACTCAGAGACTGATATATCATTACCCCTGATTGCCCCTGGTGATCTTAAGTATGACAAAGTAAACCACATTGAGTGAGGTGGTGTTATGATCGAGCTAAAGGTGGGGGTCCATTACTATAACAACTCGTGGCACCCTTGTTACCATGGACGTCATCTGTAGCTAGCACAAACTGACCACACTGTGTCAAGGTCCTACCACTGGAACTGCGATCTTAGCGTGAGCATCAATAGCGCTCACAGCCTGGTCCCAGATGCAGGAAATGGCATGTTATGTTGAAGATGTCCCTAGTGGTGCCACTTTCAGCCATGGCCAAGCAGAACCTGGAAACATCTGTTCTCCCCATTTTGGCTCATTTAAATGTTTGTGTTGTTGTGCTGTTTGTTTTCCATAAATGCGGGAATGCTTTCTCGCTCTGGTTCGGCATACTTACGAGCAGTAGCACGAATAATTATAGTGTGTGGGTTTGTTTTGATAGATGAGAGCTAAACCCAGGAGAGTGGACCTATGTGGCCAAAGTAGCGCTGTCCTCATGTGTACTTAAACCATGGCAACCGTAGAACACTGGGCCCCGTTAAAGGAACAGTAACCTTTTCACACAAGTCATTAGCAGTGTCATAACGCTAGCCCTTTCAGTGACTTGGCTAGCAGAGATGTGAACAACACCCTCCCCCTTTGCTGTTAGGAGGGGAGGGGGAGCAGTTTTATGACTTTACAACCACGTTGTAAATTCCTCGTCTCCCTGACCATGCAGTATGGGAGAGAGAGTGTCACAGTAGAACAACGGAACTCTCTCGCCAAATTCTACTACATCCCCGAATTTGAGAATTGAACAATATTCCTATTTTGTAGAATGTGTAAACGGTCGGTGGATAAGCCAGCTACGACCCGGTCCATTTTGTTTCATGTTTGTGACCTCATGAAAGACAGTACAGTCACATTACTCTAACTCTGTTTATATAGGTTCCTCAGTTATGAGGCTTGCATCTAATTATTGTATAAAATAAATGAGTAAAGATAACTATTTGTGAAATTATGTAATGTGTTGTTAAGCTTTAAAATTAGAATTGTCTCATGTAAAGTTAAACTACTCAGTAACCACTCCCAAGTGAATAGACATTGGTTGTAAATTATGAACCAACCTCTTTTCTACATTTCTATAAAAGCCCCGTGACAAACTCACCTCAGTTCCAAATAACGGGAGGACTTGTCCTCCACGTTGAAAAGGGCTAATTTCAACTATACAGGCCAGGAAATGAGAGCGCTTGCTTCACACGTGAAACGGTATGAACTCTGAAGTATTGATCGTTCAAGAAGAAGTGAGTCCTAGATTACAGCCTAACAGACTGCAGCTGTAAATCTAGTATGAGAACACTGACCGACGCGGAAGCATCTGCAGAGTGAGATGAACCTCTTAGACCAAGTGAACCTCTCACACAACGACCCGGGAGATGCCACAAAGGATGAGGGCGACATCGAATGGGCAAACCAGAGCCTCACATCACCAGCTCAACTATTGAAGCCAGCTTCCTGTAAATATAATGCATTGCTTTTCCAAATGAGCGATCGTTAGTGGCATATGTATTTATGTGAGAATAATTTCCCAGGTCCAATAGAGACCCCTGTTCCTTAGTCTCCCTTCCATAACCCCCTTCTCTTCTCTCTGAATCTATCGTGTTATAAACAAACTGTTTTTGTTCAGTCCACTAGGGACTTTATTTACTGTATAATGTTATTATGTATTGTATATTCTGTAATTGTTTAATTAGTTAGTAAATAAATAATTGAGAATTTGTGTATGGATGATTCATAAGTAAAGGCTGGGTTTGTGCAGATAACCAAGATTTTACGACGTTCAGATAAGACTTATATTAGGTAAAGAATAATTAATGACTGACTGCTATTGATATAAAAGATCTTTAAGAGTGGATTCGGGAGATAGCCGCTCTATATAAAATAATACTTCCGTGGTTCCCCAGGTTATTAATGAGTTAATTGTTGCATGATTTAATTAAATCATGTAATCAATTAAACGTTAGGTAATCAATTTGATAAAATAGCATGTCATATTAAAGAAGTCAGAGACACAAAAGCAGTTAGCTAGCACTTCTGTTTTCCTTACTGTTACCTGAGTTAGCGAAGTTGCGTAGGCCCACTAGGGGACTCATGAGTTCTTCAAGCTGGCGGACCATTTGGTTTGAAGTACCTTCTGGTGGGAAACAGAAGTGTTCTGGAGAGTATCTTGTCAAATAGAATGATGCTCGACTGCTGCAAATTAAACTGAGGCAGATTGTTGTTTCTGTTTGATTTAACCCAAACTAAATCCTCGCCTGGGGAAAAGAGCCCAAAGTTTTGAGAGCATAAGCTCTTATAGGGACTTTGATTACCTCTCCTAAAGATTGATGTGATACAGGACAACTCTGTGGTTTTGTGTTTATCTGTCGGGATGGAAAAGAAGGCTGGAGGGGTGCAGATGAGTGACAGAGACGTGGATGGCACCTTGTTTCTTCTGCTGTTGCATGCCAGCAGAGAATTGCAGTATATTGTTCCATTGGGTTTTATACAGGGTGTTGTTACTACCTTAGCTCTGAGTGAGTTAGTTCCCGACGTTTGGAGAGTTTTGTATCTGAGTAAATTAATCCAAAAGTGGAACAAGGGCACCTTCAATCCACCCACCCTCCTTTTCTCAATCCCAGATACAATAAGCACTTATCAGCTATCTCCCTCCCTCCTTCCCTCTCTCTCTTTCCCTCTCATTGTGTATCCCTCTAACACAGCCCCATCTCTGTGTGAAGCCCTCTGCTCAGCCCACTCCATGCCGGTCATTGGGCTTTGAACACTGTAATTGTTTTGGTGGATAATTGCCACCCGCTCATAATTGTAGGTTTGTTGTGATGCCCGTGAATGCTCAAGCTAGCAGGAGTGGGCATGAGAAGGACAGGGTAAGAAACATACCCAAGTTAGTTAGGTGCAAGGCATAGAGTGGATAGGGCTATATATAGACAATTGCAGCAGAAGGAAACACGTAAAAGAGGCAGCTTAGACATAGCCTAACCTACCTTGGCAAAAAACAAGGGCCATTTTAGATCTATTAAACTGAAATGTCCAGTCCAGCTACTGCAACTGAACTGTTATCATTTCAATGTGTTTAGCAGTTTATCTGAGCCCCTTTTGGGTTGGACAATTTCTCTGCAAACAAGTTGGATGTTTAATTAGCATCAATTATTCAAAGCGTACTTTGTCCATGCTGCCAGTTTTCAATTAGCTATTTCCACAATGGCCAATGACTATCTCTCTGGGATTCCCAGTCAATGCAGTCAGAAATGAAAGCCTCAGACGCCAATGTATCATGAAAGCACAATCTGCCGAGTGCATTTAGTGCTATTTCACACTACGACATGTTTTGAAAGCTGCACAGCCCCACACTCTGGACCCCTTCCTCAGTAGAATACACACAAACACCACAGAGCAGCCCACAAGAGTCGTCACGCTCTCGTTGGACCACTTCACCCGATCACGTTAAATTAATTACAGTTTTAGAGGCCTTAACAAATGAAGGCTTCTTTCAAAACGACTCCAATTGAATTTGAAAAGTGGAAACATAAATGCAGTCAGGCTAATGTGCTCCAAACTTCCAAGGTTCTTTATGTAATTATTTTTGTTGGCAGCTGTTTTGTCTAAGAGATATTCAAACTGCTTTGTAGTTTAATCTTCAGTCAATTTGTCTCCAGGGAGTTGTAATTTAGGTTCACAGTGCCCCCTAGTGGTTGCCTATGGTACCTTTGTTCACCTATCCCCAATCAAGAGAACAACCAATCACCCGATCAAAATTAATTGAAAAACTCTACAGCGATGGTCCTCTTTAAGGAACTCTTAAAGGTTTCATTAATTGCACCTCAGTATAATGAATTGTGATTGGTGGCTCGCCTCAACAATCAGCTTTGCCCCTCTCCTCATTACCAGGCCTCATATACGCTGCATGGAAAGACAGACCTTACACTAGAGTAATGAGACAGACATAGAGAGGTCTGAAAAGCTAGAATCTGTGAATGGTGGTGTCCATACAGTAGCTGCTGCTAATTGTCTTATTTCGATGAAAAACCACCAGTGCCACATTTGGCTGCTGAATAGATACAGATAGCAAAGTAACTATGTGTCAGAAGTGAATTAAATTGAATTAAAATCTCCTCTACGGTCGATAAATGGTGGGTGCGTTCAAATTAAAAGTAACACTGCAGTGCCAAGTTGTATGTGGCAAATTCACACAGTAACGACTGAATCGAATAATCAAGTTGGTTGGGTTTTGCAAATTCAGCCCAAGCTCAATTAATTTGAATTATTTTCATCTTCATCTTTTATCTTTTTATCTAAGTCTCTGCTGCTTTTCTGCCCAGATTCCCCCACTGAAATGTCTTTGCTACTGGTCTTCACAGTCCCCGGACTAGCAGTTAATGAGGAATGGTTGATCCATTTTTAATGGTAGCTCCACTGGCTGGCTCGTAAACTACAGGATCTCTGCAGCAGTGAGGGTCAAAGGTCAGCCAGGGGAATTATGTTTTACAGTGATCCCCCCTCCCCATTGTAGGGTAATATTTTATGTACAGGTAAAATAAAGGCAACACCATAAAGGGTGTTGTACCACCACGTCACATATAGTGTACATCGTTTTCATGCTCATTAAACCATTCAGAGACCACTCGTGTGCAGTGAATGGGGTCATTGTCATCCTGGAAGAGACCACTCCCAACAGGATAGAAATGATTCACCATAGGTTGAAGGTGATCACTCAGAATGGCTGCATTTATTGGTGTTTACATTGGCCTGTAAGGGGACCTAAACCATGTCAGGAAAATGCACGCCACACCATAACAGAGCCGACAGAACCCTTCACTGTGGGAAACCCAAGCACTCGGGCCTGTAGGTTTCTTTTGGCAACTGTGCCTGCCCAGCATTTTTATACATGACCCTAAGCATGATGGGACTCACTGTGGCTCAGTCACACAGGACAGGACGTAGGAGCCTCTCGAGTAACCGAAAGTTCCCACAGGAACATAATGTTCCAATCCACACACACTAATGAATGAAGCCACTATATAGTGAACTGCTTTTGTCCAGGGCCAATCGGGCTCAATAGTGCACTACGCAGGGAATAGGGTGCCACATTATGAAAGAAAGACCGCTGTAATCAAAAATGAGTGTGCAATGTGTGGTCATAAACCACATATGCCTTTGTCTCATAGACAATGCTGAGATAGGGTAGAGCGAATGGGGTAGGGTTATGGTCTGTGAAGTGTTTTGCAGGAACCGTGGGTAGATGGGCAAGATTGGTCCGTGTCCCGCTGCTAGTAATGCATTTGTGTTTTTCCAGTGTGTTTTGTTCTCTTCTCACTCCCGCTGTTACCTGGAATGCCCTTGAGCTGATGCACACACACGTATGTTCACAGACACACACACACACACACACACACAGACACACACACGCGGTCATCCATAAACACACTCACACACACATACGGCCACATACGGGCACATTCACGCATGCACACACATCGAGGGGAGAGCAGGTGCTGGTTTTATCATAGAGACAGTGTATAAAAAGACATCCGTTCAGTTCGTTTTTTTTCGTCCTCAAACTCTACACACAACATTAGCTCCAGGTCTGTTTGCCCGGTTCCCTGGTGGTTTGCCCTGTCTCATCTGATAATGACTTTTGGAGTGGCTGGAGTCTTGGAGAAGCCATCCGTGTCTCTGAGAATGGAAGTCATTAATATGGTTGTCAGTGAAGGTGGCACTCTGGCGGTTTCCTGTCTCACCTGTCCGGCTTAAAGCAGAACCTCTGGGTCTCTGAAGGAACTGAGACAACGCCACATCCCTCCTAATTCTGTCTATTTATGAACTCACCACACATGAACTGTGACAATGAACAAGGCTCTGCCTCTATGGGTTGTAGAGGGAGTTTTTGTTGCCAAATACTTGCCAATACGAGATTATTATTTTATTTTATTGCTCTGCCACTTTTTCTCTCAGCTCAAAGGGAGCTTTGATAGAATTTCCTGTAGCAGGTGCAGAAAGGAGCGGAGCTTCCTGTTGGCCTGACCAATGAGGGGAATCTCTTTGTTTTTGTGGTCCGGCCAGGTGGCTCAGTCATACATTACATTGGCATGGATTGGTCTCCCGGAGACTGCGGGTGAGCAGAGGGAGTAAAAAGAGGGTGAATCTGTCCTTGTGAAAAGTTGGCGCAGGGTTGATGCGTCCGAGTGTGTGAGCGACCCCCAGATGCAGTCTGTGAACGTCGCTCAATTGCAGTGTCTGCAATGGAACTTAATTAATGAGACCCAGCTGGAGGCTTGGCTATGTGAGAGATGGGGAGAGAGAGAGATTTTGCCATCTCCCAGCTTAAACCAAAGGCATGAGGTAAATGTGGTTAGATTAAATCGATATAATTTAAGGGAGAATCAAAGACAAAAGAGCAGAGAAACAGAGAGGGTATTTATCTATGTTGATCCCCACTCTGCAGTACGGCTGGGTTAAGTGACAGAGTGGAGGTCCACCTGTCTGCATCCCTCTCAGGCTCTGTAAGATTTAAATGGCAGTTGAGATGAAGAGATTGACATAAAGTCCCATCTCTGATTCACTTTTCCATCAACAAGCTCCCACTCAGAATTAGACATGCAAGAGCAGGCTTATCGAAGGATCTCTATACACTGCTCATTTGTCCCCAACTGAATTTAAAAGAAGTGCATTGTGCTTTTGTGTACTTTGCCTTTTCTCACAGTTCAACGAATGTGGTACTGTAGTTAGTGTTCACACGGTGTATTACTAGTAGTATTAGTAGATATTCAACTCTGCTTTGGAATGGAATAGTCCTTCTGAGACAATCCTAATATGGACACCGTACACTTGTGACAATAATGTTAACAACATAGAATTGAACATGTATCCTCTGTATAGAGACTATGCTATCTGACTCTCTTATTGTCTTCATAGCGATGAAGGCCGACCGGAAGCGCTTGAAGGCGGAGAAAGCAGATCTGGTCAACCAGATGCAGCAGCTCTACGCCACACTGGAGAGCCGAGAGGAGCAGCTCCGTGACTTCATCCGCAACTACGAACAGCACAGAAAAGTATGACACATCACAAACACACACACACAAGGCTTTATTAGCTTTTATTAAGATTACAAAATGCACAAATCATAGTAGTATAATGATTGTCATTAACTTGTTATGTCATTGTAAGTAATTGAAAAGATGAATGAATGTGTGCCCCTCCTCTTACTCTCCCCTCTCTCTCCCCTGTATTGCACACTATCCCCCCCTCTCTCTGCCTGTCAGGAGAGTGAGGATGCAGTGAAAGTGCTGGCTAAGGAGAAGGACCTGTTGGAGAGGGAGAAGTGGGACCTACGGCGGCAGACTAAGGAATCTACAGAGCACTCCGGCGCCCTACGCTCCCAACTGGACCTGAAGGAGAACAGGATCAAGGAGCTGGAGGCCGAGCTGGCCATGGTGAGACACACACACTCATACAAGTTGAAGTCGGAAGTTTACATAAACTCAGTTTTTCACAATTACTGACATTTAATCCTGGTGAAAAACCTGTCTTAGGTCAGTTAGGATCACCACTTTATTTTAAGAATGTGAAATGTCAGAATAATAGTAGAGAGTGATTTATTTCAGCTTTTATTTCTTTCATCACATTCCCAGTGGGTCAGAGGTTTACATACACACAATTACTATTTGGTAGCATTGTCTTTAAATTGTTTAACTTGGGTCAAATGTTTCAGGTAGCCTTCCACAAGCTAACTCACAATAAGTTGGGTGAATTTTGGTCAGGTTTGGTCAGGCAACTGAGTCAGGTTTGTTGGCCTCCTTGCTCGCACACACTTTTTCTGTTCTATCCACACATTTTATATAGGATTGATGTCAGGGCTTTGTGATGTCCACTCAAATACCTTGACTTTGTTGTCCTTAAGCCATTCTGCCACAACTTTGGAAGTATGCCTGGGGTCATTCTTTATTTGGAAGACCCATTTGCGACCAAGCTTTAACTTCCTGACTGATGTCTTGAGATGTTGCTTCAATATATCCACTTAATTTTCCTCCCTCATGAAGCCATCTATTTCGTGAAGTGCACCAGTCCCTCCTGCAGCAAAACACCCCCACAACATGATGCTGCCACCCCGTGCTTCACGGATGGGATGGTGTTCTTTGGCTTGCAAGCCACCCCCTTTTTCCTCCAAACATAACGATGGTCATTATGGCCAAACAGTTCTATTTTTTTTTCATCAGACCACAAGACATTTCTCCAAAAAGTACAAACTTTGTCCCAATGTGCAGTTGCAAACCTTTTTTATGGCGGTTTTGGAGCAGTGGCTTCTTCCTTGCTGAGCAGCCTTTGTCCCCATGTGCAGTTGCAAACCTTTTATATGGCGGTTTTGGAGCAGTGGCTTCTTCCTTGCTGAGCAGCCTTTCAGGTTATGTCGATATAGGACTCATTTTACTGTGGATATAGATACTTTTGTACCTGTTTCCTCCAGCATCTTCACAAGGTCCTTTGCTATTGTTCTGGGATTGATTTGCACTTTTCACACCAGAGTACGTTCATCTCTAGGAGACAGAGAGCATCTCCTTCCTGAGCGGTATGACGGCTGCGTGGTCCCATGGTGTTTATACTTGCGTACTATTGTTTGTACAGATGAATGTGGTACCTTCAGGCGTTTGGAAATTGCTCACAAGGATGAACCAGACTGAGGTCTTGGCTGATTTCTTTTGATTTTCCCATGATGTCAAGCAAAGAGGCATTGCGTTTGAAGGTGGGCCTTGAAATACATCCACAGGTACACCTCCAATTGACTCAAATTATGTCAATTCGCCAATCAGAAGCTTCTAAAGCCATGCCATCCTCTTCTGGAAATCTGTTTAAATGCACGGTCAATTTAGTGTATGTAAACTTCTGACCCACTGGAATTGTGATACAGTGAATTATAAGTGAAATAATCTGTCTGTTAACAATTGTTGGAAAAATTACTTGTCATGCACAAAGTAGATGTCCTAACCAACTTGCCAAAACTATAGTTTGTTAAAGACTCCAACCTAAGTGTATGTAAACGTCCGACTTCAACTGTACATACAGCCTGAAACACACAGAAGAATACATACCTGCAAATACACACACGCTCGAGCGCGTTCAGCAAGTCAGGGTAAGAAACCCAGAGTTTTGCTACATCTGTTGCTGGACCATTACACTCCTTCTACACACACACAGAAGAGCAGCCCCTCTCAACGTGTGTATGTGTGTGTGTGTGCCCTTCCTGTCTCCTCCCTCAGATAAGTAACAGTGTGACACAGAAAATGGAATACTGGGTGTTTGATCGCCCCGTCGACAGGGAGCCTTCCCCTAGGGTCATGTCGGTAAGAACGGACCCCCTGCTCGCCTCTCTTTGTGACACCCCCCCACCCCCCACCCACCCCCGCCAAGTCGCTCTATTTCAAAGCGTGCCGCCATTCCCCTGATCTTCTCCCCAGTGTGAAATTCATTTCGGGAGTCCTGGGTTCGAATAGTGTTTGAAATCCACCAAATGCTTTAGTTGTGCTTGATGGAGCTTGCCTGGCGCAACAAAACCATTCGAATAGTCCAGAAAAGAGCCAATCCCATCCTTCTGGCACTCCACATAGGCTTGTGCAATCAAATACTATTTGAACCCAGCTCTGGTATGCACGTGCATCACTAACCCCCTGGTTGATGCCAATGGTCCGATAACCTCTTGATGGAATGATCCCTATTTGAGTCGATTTGTGAATGATTTGAATGTTCTCAATCTGATTGACCCCTTTTCTTGGTTTCATCTAACTCGGAGTGACTAGAAGGATCATCTGGTGTAGTTGTTAGGGAAGTACATTGATGAATTAATGAACTAACATCTAAGTTCCACACATGGGCTCATGGTTTGACCAGGGAAATGCTTAGCACTCTGTCCTAAGGATTGTGAACGGGTCAATTAAGAGGTTGGTGACGTTTTTGGTGGTGATGATGATGATGATGGGTTGATGATTATGATAATTCGGATGAGGGTACTACTGTTGCAAAGGAAGGGTATATTACTGGAAACTTTCGAAGCTTACCAGTAAAGTACCAGCCTTTTGGTAACTTTCAAGGATTTTATGTAATTTATCACAAGTTATCTAGTGGCTGTTTTGGATCATTTAGATTACCACAGGTGTCTACTTATCTCTGGTCCGCTGTGTGCCTTATCACATGTAAAGTACACTGAGCAAAAATATCAACAGAACATGTAAGGTGTTGGTCACATGTTTCATGAGCTGAAATAAAAGTAAGCAGACATTTTTCATACGCACAAAAAAGCTTTTTTCTCTTCAATTTTGTGCACACATTTGTTTACATCCCTGTTGGTGAGCATTTCCCCTTTGCCTAGATAATCCATCCACCTGACAGGTGTGACAAATCAAGAAGCTGATTAAACGGCATGATCATTACACAAGTGCAACTTGTGCTGGGGACAATAAATGGCCGCTCTAAAATGTGCAGTTTTGTCACATGACGCAATGCCACAGATGTCTCAAGTTTTGAGGGAGCGTACAATTGGCATGCTGACTGCAGGAATGTCCACCAGAGCTGTTGCCAGGTAATGCAGTGTTAATTTCTCTACCATAAACCACCTCCTTTGTTGTTTTAGAGAATGTGGCAGTATGTCCAACCAGCCTCACAACTGCAAACCACGTGTAACCACACCAGCCCAGGACCTCCACATCTGACTTCCTCTTGCATTGGGATCGTCTGTGACCAGCCACCCAGACAGCTGATGAAACTGGGGGTTTGCACAACCTAATCATTTCTGCACAAACTGTAAGAAACCATCTCAGGGAAGCACATCTGCGTGCTCATCGTCCTCACTAGAGTCTTGACCTGACTGCAGTTCGGCGATGTAACTGAATTCAGTGGGCAAGTGCTCGCCTTCAATGGCCACTGGCACACTGGAGAAGTGTTATTTTCACGGATACATCCCTGGTTTCATCTATGCCGGGCAGATGGCGAGGAGTTTGCTGATGTCAACGTTATGGACAGAGTGCTCCATGGTGGCGTTGGGGTTATGGTATGGGCAGGCATAAGCTATGGACAACGAACACAATTGCATTTTATCAATGGCAATTTCAATTCACCAAGATACCGTGACGGGATCCTGAGGCCCATTTTCGTGCCATTCATCCACCGCCATCACCTCATGTTTCAGCATGATAATACACGGCCCCATGTCGCAAGGATCTGTAGACAGTTCTTGGAAGCTGAATATGTCCCAGTTCTTCCATGGCCTGCATACTCACCAGACATGTTTGGGATGCTCCCGCCAAAATCCAGCAACTTCGAACAGGCATTGAAGAGGAGTGGGAAAATATTCCACAGGCCACAATCAACAGCCTGATCAACTCTATGCGAAGGAGATGTGTCATGCTGCATTAAGGCAAATGGTGGTCACACCAGATACTGACTGGTTTTCTGATCCACTCCCCAATCTTTTTTTGAAGGTATCTGTGACCGACAGATGCATATCTGTATTCCCACTCATGTGAAATCCATAGATTAGGCCCTAATGAATTTCTTTAAATTGACTGATATCCTTATATGAACTGTATGTCAGGACCCGGTTACGAACCTGGGTCTCCGGAGTGAGAAACAGTCACTTAACCAACTGAGCCACGAATAGTCAGCAGAACCCAGAAGATGAGGCAGACACACCAGTACTTAAGACGGTGTATTTAATAAAGTAAAAAGGAGAAGTCCTTAAATACAAAAATGACAAATCCAAAAGGTGGTAGGAATAGCACAAAAAAGCCTCAAGAGACACTCAAAAACAAAAACAGAATTCCACAAGAGCATCCACCGGAATCGACAGGAAAACACAGAACACTAGGGCTGGGTGCTAACATACAAACACAGAGCACAGAACTGAGGGAAACTAAGGGTTTAAATACAATCAGGGGAAACGAGGTACAGGTGCAAATAATAATGGGGAACAAGGGAAAAAACATAAGGTCAAAAAGCACAATGGGGGCATCTAGTGACCAAAACCCGGAACAACCCTGGCCAAATCCTGACACTGTAACTCAGTAAAATCTTTGAAATTGTTGCATGCTGCACTTGTATTTTTGTTTAGTGTATATAAATAATCAAATAAGATTTCAAAAATAAATTATTATAAAACATCAACTTAGCAAATACCCTTGGTGTTTAATATTTATTTTACTATGTCAATATGTTTTGGCACCAAACTGGTGGAAGTTGTGAAAAAGTTCATTGAAAATAATGCTATTGTTGATTAGATGCTTCTTTCAGTAATTAGGCTATTTCCTCTTGAACCATATGGTCTATCCACCAGGAACTCATAGACAATATAGACACAAATATAACAAATGAATAGTAAATATGAATGATGTTATAAAATTATAAATTACTTAAGTTACCATAGATTACCATAAATAACCTGTCAATTACCAAAAGTACAGAAGATTCCAGTAACTTTGGTAAATTACCATTAGCTTTGCAACCCTAGGGGTGACGATGATGATAATCTATTTCGCTCTCATGCTCTCTTTCTATTTTCCCCCCACATCCCCTCGCTATCTACCCCCCCCCCTTCTTACTCTCTCCCTCTCTCTCGCAATTCAATTTCCGTTTAAGGGGCTTCATTGGCATGGGAAGCATATGTTTACATTGCCGAAGCAAGTGAAATAGATCATAAACAAAAGTGAAATAAGCAATAAAAAATGAACAGTAAACATTACACTTACATAAGTTCCAAAATAATAAAGACATTGCAAATGTCAT
This sequence comes from Oncorhynchus masou masou, assembly GCF_036934945.1. Lineage (NCBI taxonomy): Eukaryota > Metazoa > Chordata > Actinopteri > Salmoniformes > Salmonidae > Oncorhynchus > Oncorhynchus masou. The sequence goes on from NC_088229.1 coordinate 35,034,452, forward strand.
ATTATGTCTATATACAGTGTTGTAATGTTGTACAAATAGTAGAAAAGTGAGAATAAATCAACATAAATGTAGGTTGTATTTACAATGGTGTTTGTTCTTCACTGCTTGCCCTTTTCTTGTGGCAACAGGTCACAAATGTTGCTGCTGTGATGGCACACTGTTGTATTTCACCCTTTTTTTTCTCATGATTTGGTTGGGTCTAATTGTATTGCTGTCCTGGGGCTCTGTGGGGTGTTTGTGTTTGTGAACAGAGCCCCAGAACCAGCTTGCTTAGGGGACTCTTCTCATTGTTAATTTCTCTGTCGGTGATGGCTTTGTTATGGAAAGATTTGGAGTCACTTCCTTTTAGGTGGTTGTAGAATTGAATGGCTCTTTTCTGGATTTTGATAATTAGTGGGTGTCGGCCTAATTCTGCTCTGCATGCATTATTTGGTGTTTTACGTTGTACACAGAGTATATTTTTGCAGAATTCTGCATGCAGTCTCTCAATTTGGTGTTTGTCCCATGTCTTTGTCACTCTCTCACATCCTCTCTCTCTCCCCCCACTTCTCCCCCACCTCTCTCTACCCCACTCCCTCTCTCTCTTTTTCTCTGTCTGTGTGTTGGCTGTAAACACTTCCCCTAGCTATTCTGTCCATCTCTCAGCATCAGTGAGCGATTTCACACATCAAAGGGGAACACGCGTACGGCTGAATTTTTCATGAAACACAGACAGACAAGAAAGCCCAACAGAGACCAAAACCCACACAGCAGTGTCACTATTGTAGTTGGCTGTTTTATATACATGTGCACACTTGATCGCACCAAAACACACACATACATTATGAACGTTCACACTCACTTGTGAAGAGTCGTGAATAGCCATCTTGCTGTAGGAATAGATTGTAAAATTGGCAATGGTAATGCCGCATGGGGCTGATGTGTGTGTGTGTGTGTGTGTCTGTCTGTCTGTGTGTGTGTGTTTGTGTTCCCTCCTAGGCGAAACAGTCCTTAGCGACCCTAACTAAGGATGTGCCCAAGCGCCAGTCTCTAGCCATGCCCACAGAGGCGGTTGTCAATGGCAACAACCAAGAGTGGGTGATGCACGCGGACCTGCCCCTACCGCAGCCATCCGGCAGAGTCAACAGACCCTCTACCACGTCCACACAGGCCACCCCACAGACAGACAAGGTGAGGCACACGCACACACACACAAAGGATGACACTGGTGGGACTGTTAGCCATGTTTAACTGATTTAAGGACGTTAAGAACGTACCATAAGCTCACTCCATGTCGAACATTAAATGTTGGTACCTTTTGGGTGGCTCAAACTGTTGGAGCATTCTCAAGGAGTGTGTTAGCAATGCAGAGGTCCCGAGTTTGAGCCAGGTATGAGCCTAATCGGGGGAAGTGGTACTCGCTAAGCAAGCAACGTGACGACTGATTTCCTCCTGATGTCACGATGCATGGTAACTTTTGAACAACCAAATCTGTATATGCGTCTTACTTTACTATAACCTTTGCCTGATCAAGGTCGGGTAAAAATCAGATGATGCACACCAGTCACTGACTTTATCAATAAATGTATCGAGGACGTCGTCCCCACAGTGACTGTACGTACATACCCCAACCATTACAGGCAACATTCGCACTGAGCTAAAGGGTAGAGCTGCCGCTTTCAAGGTGCGGGGCTCTAACCCGGAAGCTTGTAAGAAATCTGGCTATGCCCTGCGACGAACCATCAAACAGGCAAAGCGTCAATACATGGCTCAGATTGAGTCATACTACACCGGCTCCGACACTCGTCTTATGTGGCAGGATGTGCAAACTATTACAGACTACACAGGGAAGCACAGCCGCGAGCTGCCCAGTGACACCAGCCTACCAGATGAGCTAAATCACTTCTATGCTTGCTTCGAGGCTGTAACAGCTGTCCTCTTCGTCTGAGGAGGAGTAGGAAGGATCGGACCAATATGCAGTGTGGTAATTGTCCATGTTCATATTTATTAAACTCAGAACACTAAGACCAAAATAACTAAAATATACCAACACAAAACAGTTCTGTCTGGTGCAGACACAGAGACAGAAAACAACTACCCACACCCATAGTGGGAAAACAGGCTGCCTAAGTATGGTTCTCAATCACAGACAACGATTTCCAGCTGCCTCTGATTGGGAACCATACCAGGCAAAAACATAGAAATACAAAACCTAGACTACAAAACATAGAATGCCCACCCAAACTCACGCCCTGACCAAACTTAAACAGAGACATAAAAAAGGAACTAAGGTCAGGACGTGACAGAGGCAAGCAACACTGAGGCATGCATGAGAGCATCAGCTGTTCCGGACGACTGTGTGATCACACTCACGTCAGCTACGGAGAGCAAGATCTTTAAACAGGTCAACATTCAAAAGGCTGCGGGGCCAGGTGGATTCCCAGGACGTGTGCTCCGTGCATGTGCTGACAAACTGGCAGGTGTCTTCACTGACATTTTCAACATGTCCCTGATTGAGTCTGTAATACCAACATGTTTCAAGCAGACCACCATAGTCCCTGTGCCCAAGAACACGAAAGCAACCTGCCTAGATGACCACTAAAGGCTGGTAATGGTTCACATCAACACCATTATCCCAGAAACCCTAGACCCACTCCAATTTGCATACCGCCAAAACAGATCCACAGGTGATGTAATCTCTATTGCACTCCACACTGCCCTTTCCCACTTGGACAAAAGGAACACCTATGTGAGAATGCCATTCACTGACTACAGCTCAGCGTTCAACACCATATTATCCTCAAAGCTCATCACTAAGCTAAGGATCCTGGGACTAAACACCTCCCTCTGCAACTGGATAATGGACTTCTTGACGGGCCGCCCCCAGGTGGTGAGGGTAAGTAGAAACACATCTGCCACGCTGCTCCTCAACACTGGAGCCCCCCAGGGGTGCGTGCTCAGTCCCTTCCTGCACTCACTGTTCACCCACGTGTGCATGGCCAGGCACGACTCCAACACCATCATTAAGTTTGCAGACGACACAACAGTGGTAGGCCTGATCACCCATAATGACGAGACAGCCTATAGGGAGGTGGTCAGAGACCTGGCCGGGTGGTGCCAGAATAACAACCTATCCCTCAACGTAACCAGACGAAGGAGATGATTGTGGACTACAGGACAAGGAGGACCGAGCACACCCCCATTCTCATCGACGGGGCTGTAGTGGAGCAGGTTGATAGCTTCAAGTTCCTTGGAGTCCACATCACCAACAAGCTAGAATGAGGCCTCCCGGGTGGCCAGCTGTGCCATCAGAGACTCTGCGTTCGCGCCCAGGCTCTGTCGTAACCGGCCGCGACCGGGAGGTCCGTGGGGCGACGCACAATTGGCCTAGCGTCGTCCGGGTTAGGGAGGGCTTGGCCGGTAGGGATGTCCTTGTCTCATCGCGCACCAGCGACTCCTGTGGCGGGCCGGGCGCAGTGCGCGCTAACCAAGGCTGCCAGGTGCACGGTGTTTCCTCCGACACATTGGTGCGGCTGGCTTCCGGGTTGAGTTGTGTATCGGAGGATGCATGACTTTCAACCTTCGTCTCTCCCGAGCCCGTACGGGAGTTGTAGCGATGAGACGAGATAGTAGCTACTAAAACAATTGGATACCACAAAATTGGGGAGAAAAAGGGGTAAAATTCACACAAAAACCCCCACAAAAAACAAGCTAGAATGGTCCAAACACACCAAGACAGTCGTGAAGAGGGCACGACAAAGCTTATTCCCTCTCAGGAAACTAAAAAGATTACAGCTGCAACATCGAGAGCATCCTGACTGGTTGCATCACTGCCTGGTACGTCAATTGCTCGGCCTCCGACTACTAGGCACTACAGAGGGTAGAGTGTACTGCCCGGTACATCACTGGGGCTAAGCTGTCTGCCATCCAAGACCTCTACACCAGGCGGTGTCAGAGGAAGGCCCTAAAAATGTACCCCAGCCACCCCAGTCATAGACTGTTCTCTCTACTACTGCATGGCAAGCAGTACTGGAGTGCTAAGTCTCGGACAAAAGGCTTCTCAACAGTTTTTACCCCCAAGCCATAAGACTTCTGAACAGGTAATCAAATGGCTACCCGGACTATTTGCATTGTGTGCCCCCTCCCCCAACCCCTCTTTTACGCTGCTGCTACTCTCTGTTTATCATATATGCATAGTCACATTAACTATACACTCATGTACATACTACCTCAATTGGGCCGACCAACCACTGCTGCCGCACATTGGCTAACCGGGCCATCTGCATTGTGTCCTGCCACCCACCACCCGCCAACCCCTCTTTTACACTACTGCTACTCTCTGTTCGTCATATATGCATAGTCACTTGAACCATGTCTACATGTACAGTGGGCAGAACAAGTATTTGATACACTGCTGATTTTGCAGGTTTTCCTACTTACAATGCATGTAGAGGTCTGTATAATTTGTATCATAGGTACACTTCACCTGTGAGAGACGGAATCTAAAACAAAAATCCAGAAAATCACATTGTATGATTTTTAAGTAATAAATTAGCATTTTATTTTTTACTGTTGTTTTTATTCTTTACTTACCTATTGTTCACCTAATACCTTTTTTCAATATTGGTTAGAGCCTGTAAGTAAGCATTTCCCTGTAATACCTGTTGTATTCGGCGCACATGACAAATACACTTTGATTAGACAATGTCAAAAGTGTTTACTTGTGATGTCATCAGAAATACTTATCTGCGATCTTTGTGACCACAAAACATAGAAATCCATGATGTTCCCATGTGGATATTGGGGTGGTACTGAAGATTAATATGGGGTTGACATTATTTTTTTACATTTACCTTTGTCAACCCATTTACTTGTTTCAAACCTTTTTTTAACATTTCTTCTTTTGCCCCACAGTGGCTGCAGTCAGGGTGAGCCCGTGTCACTCCCGCCAGCCCTCCATAATCTCAGATGCCTCGGCCTTGGAGGGCGACCGCTCATCCACCCCCAGTGACATCAACTCCCCCCGCCACCGGACACACTCCCTCTGTAATGTAAGAGCTGCCCACCCCTTCAAGTAATCAACTCCTTCACAACTCTACTCTAATCCTTATCTCTCCCAATATCTCCAGTGGCTGGCGCTAAATTTGGTTCTGAGTTACAAGATTACTCTACTCCTAGCCTGGTCCCAGATTTGTTTGTGCTGGTTTACCAACTCCCAAGTCTGCACGAACAGATCTTGGACCAGGCTACTCTACTCCCCATCTCTGAAAGCATGCCCCTTGTGCTGTAGTTGAGGGAGTTTCACCAGAACAGCCCGTCTTTAAAAAAGTAGGTTTTATTTGGGATAGCTGCCTAATATATGTCTACAAAGAGTTGCGTTACGAATGGGAGAAATTACATTTTGACAGATTAGGTGTTGGTTTCTAGCTTAAGATCAGCTCCTGTGAAACTTATGTTGATGTTATTCCAGCCCCTTCAACTGTGGTTTTGCCACTCTCGCTTCATGTATTCATTTCTTTTAATGTGCTCCCTATCAGATAACAGACACATGCCTGACTAGTTCACTCAGTATCACTTCACCTCTTTCTGTCTCTCTCCCTTTCTCTCAATTGCTTTCCTTCACTCGCTATGTGTTGTATATTTCTGTTCTTCTCATCTCTTTATCTCTGCATCTCATTCTCTCTGATCTCTCATCTGTCTCTCCCTGCAGTCACTAGAGGATCTGGAGGACCAGAAGCGTAAGAAGAAGAAAGAGAAGATGGGCCTGGGCTCTCTGTCACGTGTCTTCGCCCGGGGAAAGCAGCGCAAGTCAATGGACCCGGGTCTGTTTGACGGTACTTCAACTCCTGATTATTACATAGAGGAAGATGCAGACTGGTGAAAAGGTGGCAGAGAGTCCCACCTGTGTCCCTGAGTGGTGATGCATAAGAGGGTTTTCCGTCAGTGTGTGCGCGTGTGTTTGGCCGTACGTGTGGGTGTGTGTGTTTAGCCGTGTGTGTGTGTGCCTGTCCATGGTTGGAGACCATGTGAGAAGCCTGAGGCGCATCTTGCGTCGCTGAAGTTTAAAATATTACAAGCAAATTGCATCTGTATGTACAGTACTGTAAATAGAGTGAACAGTGTAACCACAGCCGGGATCCTTACTACGTGTGGATGTTTACTGTATCTGCAGAGCAAAAAGTGGTTGTATTTGATTCTTTTAATTGTCTTTATATTTTTAACTTTTGTTTTCGATAACTGGAAACTTGAAGGACTGCTGTATGTGTAAATAACAATCATTGTGCACTTTGTGCTTGTAAATGTATTTTTTGCCCTGAATGCCTTTTTTTGGTCATAATTTTTGACCTCCTCCCTGCTTTTTGTTTAACTTATACTCCCTATTCATTGTCCTGCTTGGTCCATTCCCTCCACACGGCCATTTTGAGGAAAGTTTATTCTAACGTTAAGACTCCTCAACTAACCTCTAGTCATCCTGTGATCTGATGTCTAAAACTCCCTAAATACCCACATCTTCATTACCCTCCCGATCACCAAGAAAGTTCAAATACATTTCTTGACTGTTGTTCAAATCAAAATTTTAAACGGGCAATCTGCGATTGCTACATAAATATTTAGACTTTTAAATTAATTATATATATCTCAAAATATACATTTTTTTCTGTAAAGAATGTAACATTAAGTTGACTGTATAGCCTCTAAACAAGGTTAAAACTAAAATGTTGATATTATGAATGGTCAGTCCCTGTATTCATTGCTCTGTCCATGATTTTTAGAGAGGTTACATTTATCCAGCCCCATCCCTCAGCTTTTTACCAAAACAACAGTGGGGTGATTGCTTTGTTATTGTTTAAACTGCAGATTGCTCCTTTGAGATGTCAGAATACAAATCGACTCCAACCTGTAGTCCAAAACATTTGGATTTCTAATATGAGCTCAGGCCCCAAAAAATTCACAAGGCCATCCCCCACATGAAACAAAAGCTGAAAACGGGGGAAATCGACTAACAATTCTATCGTCCCCGATCCAAGCATGTCAAATGTGCATGTGTAGAACAACGTGTTTCCTAAATGCATGGCAACTGTGACGAAGGTGCATAAATATGGAGGAATTCAGATATGATGTCATTGTTTTAGCACTACACACAGAGTTCTTGTGGAGCGCGACATGGTTCAATATGCACGTAAATCAGCACAATCTAAGCTCATTTTTTCAGTTAAAAAACAACAACATTTCTGCAGTCTACTGTTCTAATACCATAACAACAAACAGTAACGGAGAGCAATGTACTGTAGGGCGAACTTAGCAAACAAGGAATTTGTTGTAAGCACATGGGAGCCGTCATCTTTGCACCTTCGCCATTGATAATGAATAAGGCAGACATTTTAGTAGCCTCGCCAATACCTGCTGCTAACATGCGTCCTCTTGTCTCGATCTTGTCCTGATCTTGCACGTTTACACTTATAAGATTAGATCAAAATCCATTCACAATGCGTCTTTTAATTGTCTACACCTGTCTAAAAATGTGGGCACAATGAGAATGAGGACAAGATCAGGACAAATGACGCATATTACAACCAAGTAAAAACGTGGCTAGAGAGTCAAAACGAGTTATGGGAGTCAGCAAGTTCTAAAATATTAGTTTTACAACTTTCATACATAGCTTAAATAGGCATTGATAGCTCATCCCCCCCTGTAATGTATTTGTCAAACTAGTTTAAAAAAAAAATTAAGTATTGGAAATGTGACATCCTCAAATTCATATTCTGGGGGATTCCTAAAAGTTTAACATTTCGACAGCTTCCAGAGAGCAAGTCGTGTCGCACTGCTTTGCTTTATCTTGGCCAGGTCGCAGTTGTAAATGAGAATTTGTTCTCAACTAGCTTACCTGGTTAAATAAAGGTGAAATTAATAAAAATACAAATGTGGCTTTTTTAATCCTATTTTCATTACGATGATTATCACAGTGTTAAGAGGGAAATCAGAAATAATTCAGTCCGCTTTTTCTCTAAATGACCATTGTCTTCCAAACTTTCTGCAGAATAAATGAATGCCATTCTCAAATATATCGTATATAAGTGTAGCTCTAAAATACAATATAACTTCCAAGCTTGTCATGGTTTCACTGTAACAAGTGGCTCTAATTTGAAATTGATTGAAAAATCGTGTTTGAAATTGTATGCGGTAGACAGCGCTGATTCATCCTGACAAGTGCACTACCTTGCAACCTATTTGGAAATGAGGGTCAGTCTGACAGACATTATAGATTCAGGTTTGATTGACAGGTGTGGGGGGGGGGGTGTGGATGGCACAAGAGGTTGGAAGGGTTGAGAGAGGGAAGTATTTCTGATGAGAGGTTGCCCTGCGTGTTAATACCAAATTGAGCCAGGCAAATCAAACTGAAACAAATGCACACCTTAGACACCCCACCCCCCTAGTAACCCCTGTGCTGGACTAAAAAACAGCAGTCAGATTTGGAGGTTCAAGCCATTGCTGAAAAGGCAATTAAATAGGTGCCCAAGGTTAATAGTGTTTTACCCCGGGGAACAAAACACATTAGATTAAATTAGTATCTTTTCCCTTTTTCCCTGAGCAGAAGCTTTATTGGAAACCCCATGTAAGACTGCTGGCTAATGGGTCATCCTACCTGCTAGAAAATGGAAACATTCATTAAAATGAAAGGGCGGCTTTAGCAATTGGAGGTCCCTCAATAAGCATTTAGTGGATTATTATATGTGGGACATAATACACATTTTATCTCATTCATAGGCATCATACTCATAGATGCTTATGTCAACAACCACAGGTTGCATACCATGTGCCATGTGGTAGCTGACATACGCAGTTATAACTTGTTTTGTTGGAGAGTGTATTGACTCACCCTTGACGGTGTAATTAAGGGTCCGTTTATTGAAGTTATTATTCAGGGTCCTTAGATCAAAAGGATTATCTGGAAAACCGGAATAATATTAGGGAAAAAAGGAATAGCTTTACAGAATTTCTATCGGAATATTAAAGTATCCTTTCCTGCTGGGACGCCACATCAGATGACCATTATATCATTTTATGTTGCAACAAAATTCCCTCTCATTTCACGGTCGAATATTTTCATTTTTTTTGTAAATTATGAAACACTATTGAAATTACTATTAAAGAGTTTTATTTAAAGTAAAATCATTGGTCTCAACTGAGGCTCAAGCCATGAGGACTAGAAGATGTTTAGCACTGGAGGGCAAAGTGAAGAACCTTTTAATGGCATGGCAACAAAATATGCGAAAGATCTAAATGAGAAGAATTATTTTAAAATAAAATAAATAACACTGAATTTCCACATGGCCTTCCTCTCTTCCCTGTGTTTGTTTGTTTGTATGTATGTTTGTGGTATGGCTTTAATCCTAATTCCTCTTGTCGTGCTGGGGGCTGACATCTTCTGTCACATGAGTGGCAGAGTCCATCTTCGACAGGGCCCTGTCCCAACTCTCCCAAATGGCTGCTTGTCCTTCTTGACTCCTTCACTTCATGGCCAATTAGACGAGACCTGATTTCAACCTGATCTCATATTTGTTTTTGTTCAAGCAGTTTGAGTGTTTTTCATAAAGGAGATGAGGGAAGAGTGCCATTTGAAATTGTTGGAAAGCAGCCCTTACTATATGTGAGCACACAGTGTCAGTAACATTCTCCCATGACCTCTAACCTCTCTAATACTACTACCACCCTGCCTGACCTCTGACCTCCCCTGGACTTGCAACACAGTCTCGTAACCCAGGAAGCAGCCATGTGTACACTTCACACCCAATACTACAGTACTTTCCATTGGTTCTCGACAGCACATTTAGCCTCCTAAAACTAGGGCTGTGTTCATTGGGCACCAAATGGAAGAAAATGTAATGAAACTGGGAGAGATGCAATTATTTTTTTCTCACAAAAACGCATTCTGTTGTGTGCCCTAATGAACATGATCCAGTGCTGTCAAGCTGGGTTGCAGACTGTGCGGGCGTGCGGACTCCGGATGTTAGGAACATGCTCGTTTTAAATCCAGTACTGCTTCAAGTTGACCAGTTTTTGGAATAGAATTTAACAATTACATTTTTCCATTATTTAAGGAACTTTTTTTCTTCAAGTGGTTCAGTAAGCTACACACACAGTAGACCTACTAGGAATACCTCTGGACAAGGTTACACAAAAAACAAACAGACAGGAGACAGGATGACAACATCGTAGCCATGAGCGATAGCGGAGCAGACAAATGCATGATAAGGGTAGTTCATCAAGAAATGACATTGACCAGCAGCAACATCGAGGAGCTTGAGCTTGCTATGACCCACACGGTAACACTTTACTTAACACCCACTGTCATAACACGTTATGACACGGTCATGACACGTTATGACACGGTCATAACCATGACATAATATGTCAATAGTTGACATAACTCAACCTGTCCTAATGACCGGTCCTAATATGGTCATAACACTGTCATGACACACATATTTAGTATAACTGTTGTGACATATATTGCATTATTTTATGGCTGGTTATGACACCTACATAAGAGTGTCAAACCTCACAACCTGCCACGGTAGTTATTTTATTATGGCTGGTTATGACATCTACATAAGAGTGTCAAACCCACAAAACCTACCACACAATGTTAAACATTCCATTATACCATAGCCATAGTCAACCGTATGTTTATGTTATATAACATTTTCTGAAATTGACCAGATTAAATTATCATTGTAATTGCATACAAATTGATGTCAGACATGCACCTACCCCAATACTCTGATGCTGATGACTGGGATGAATGCAGAAGCAGATTTCAGGAGAAGACACCCTCTTTTTGACTGACGACTGAAATAAGGGCATGTACAGTGGGGCAAAAAAGTATTTAGTCAGCCACCAAAAGTTCTCCCACTTAAAAAGATGAGAGAGGCCTGTAATTGTCATCATAGGTACACTTCAACTATGACAGACAAAATGAGAGAAAAAAATCCAGAAAATCACATTGTAGGATTTTTAATGAATTTATTTGCAAATTATGGTGGAAAATAAGTATTTGGTCAATAACAAAATTTATCTCAATACTTTGTCATTGCCCACAAAGGGTATATAACAGAGGTCAAACGTTTTCTGTAAGTCTTCACAAGGTTTTCACACACTGTTGCTGGTATTTTGGCCCATTCCTCCATGCAGATCTCCTCTAGAGCAGTGATGTTTTGCAGACTGTGCCGCCCGTCTGTCCGCGTTGGCGGCTCTAGCACGGGACGTCGGCCCCACTCCACCATAGTTTTTGCCCGCTTTTTTGCCCGCTTCAGTGGCGCCTTTAGAGCGGCGAACCTCGCCGCCGACCTCAGACTGGAGACCCTTGCAGCGGGTCCCAAATAGATGGGAGGCTCTGGCAGCTCTTGACTGACGGGCGGCTCTGGCAGCTCTTGACTGACGGGCGGCTCTGGCCACTAAGGACAGACGGGCGGCTCTGGCAGCTCAGGACAGACGGGCGGCTCTGGCAGCTCAGGACAGACGGGCGGCTCTGGCAGCTCAGGACAGACGGGCGGCTCTGGCAGCTCGGGACAGACGGGCAGCTCTGGCAGCTCAGGACAGACGGGCGGCTCTGGCAGCTCAGGACAGACGGGCAGCTCTGGCAGCTCCTGATTGACGGGTGGCTTTGGCAGCGCTGGACAGGAGGGAGCACCTGGAGGGAGGAGACTGAGAGACAGCCTGGTGCGTGGGGCTGCCACCGGAGGCCTGGTGCGTGGAGGAGGCACCGGATGGACCGGACCGTGGAGGCGCAGTGGAGGTCTCGAGCACCGAGCCTGCACAACCTGTCCTGGCTGGATACTCCCCATAGCCCGGCCAGTACGGCGGGGTGGAACAGACCGTACTGGGCTGTGCTGGCTTACCGGTGACACCGTATATGGTGCCATATACCCCGAGGCGAGGAGACGCACTGGAGACCAGATGCGCTGAGCCGGCTCCATAGCACCTGGCTCGATGCCCATTCTAGCCCGGCCGATACGAGGCGCTGCAATGTAGCACACCGGGCTATGCCTGCGCACAGGGGACACCGTGTGCCTCATGGCACAACACGGTGCCTGCCCGGTCCACCTCTCTCCACGGTAAGCACGGAGACTTGGCTCAGGTCTCCTACCTGACTTAGCCACACTCCCCGTGTGCCCCCCCCCCCAAGACATTTTTGGGGCTGCCTCTCGTCCCTGTTGCACTGCCATGCTAGCTCCTCATGATGCCGCCTCTCGGCTTTGGCTGCCTCCAGCTCTTCCCGGGGGCGGCGATATTCCCCAGCCTGTGCCCAAGGTCCCTTTCCGTCCAAAATCTCCTCCCATGTCAAGGAGTCCAGAACCCTATGCTCCTGGTTACCACGCTGCTTGGTCCTGTTGTGGTGGGTGATTCTGTAATGAAATTCGTCTTCCTCTGACGAGGAGTATGACAGATCGGACCAATGTGCAACGTGGTAAGTGTTAATCATTTTTAATGAAAAGACACTGAACACAAAAATACAAAATAACAAAGTCAAAGACAGAAACGAAAACGAAACAGTTCTGTATGGTGCAGATACGCAACAGAAAATAATCACCCACAACTAAAATGGGGAAAACAGGCTACCTAAGTATGATTCTCAATCAGAGACAACGAACGACACCGGCCTCTGATTGAGAACAATACCAGGCCAAACACATAAATACTACATATAAAAAAGAACAGACTACCCACCCCCACAGCATGCTGAAGCAAGTTAATGTTTCCGCCAGACTGATTAACAACTATTGATCCAGCACCCTTTCAACGTCAACATTTCACACAAATCAGAGCCACAGCCTCATCATATTTAGCTGACGTTGATTGGACTAAATTGTTTTTGTTATCGTTTAGTTGTCACTGTATTAGATGAAGCATAGGTGATTTGATGTTGAAATTGTGCTGGAATAGTGAAGGCAGCTCCTGTTTAAAACTTTGCGACTTGCAGTAACTCTCTGGGGTTCTAAATCAATAGTTGTTTAGTGGTCCGAAAATGTCGGAAACATCAGCTTTCTTGACCTTGCTGTAGGTCATGTAACTGTTTGTTACATGCAATGTGCTTAGTGAACTTCACAGGACAGATGTTGCTCTCCGGTTTTGTGATGAAACACGGGTGTGGTTGAATTTATTCTGCCACTCTGTCTTCTTATTGTCTCGGCCTGTATATATATATCTATCACGGTGGCAAGGCATATGAACTAACAGGTTATAGAGCAAACAACGCAATTATCACAACACAATATGGCTTTTTTCTGTCTTGGCTTCCTTCCCCAGTGATTGTTACCCACGCACCGCTATTGATGCAGACATATATTTATTATGATGTAGAAGAACAATTTACATGCAGTTGTTGTCAGCAGCAACAAGAGAGATCTTCTGCCTTTTGCTAGTTCTGGGTTACTTCCAGACTAAGCAAAACATAGATAGTGTGTTAAAAGACGTGATGATTAACTAGGCTATTGAATCGCCAAGACGTATTACGCACATTCAAAACAATAACAAGAGCTTGATTGGATTCACTACCATTCTTTAACTTTAATTTAGGTGGAGATGTGAAACCAACATAGTATTTGTAAATCAAACTTGTCGGCAAGTTAATAGGCTATTTATTGTACTTCAGAAGTGATATTGAATTGTGTTTGTTGTTTAAACGCAACCAAATATCAACATTTGAAGGAAATGTGTCTTCTGCTTGGATAGATCCCTCTGTGCCACTGACTTAGTCTGGTTATTATTCCAGGACTAAATACATTTAAATTCAATCAAATCAAACTTTATATGAACTTTTAAGAAAGTTTGATTTGACTTAGTCCTATTCATTAACTTAGTTTTTTGGTGAAGATGGATACGCGAATCCAACATATCGATTATACAGTGCCTTGCGAAAGTATTCGGCCCCCTTGAACTTTGCGACCTATTGACACATTTCAGGCTTCAAACATAAAGATATAAATCTGTATTTTTTTGTGAAGAATCAACAACAAGTGGGACACAATTATGAAGTGGAACGACATTTATTGGATATTTCAAACTTTTTTAACAAATCAAAAACTGAAAAATTGGGCGTGCAAAATTATTCAGCCCTTTTACTTTCAGTGCAGCAAACTCTCTCCAGAAGTTCAGTGAGGATCTCTGAATGATCCAATGTTGACCTAAATGACTAATGATGATAAATACAATCCACCTGTGTGTAATCAAGTCTCCGTATAAATGCACATGCACTGTGATAGTCTCAGAGGTCCGTTAAAAGCGCAGAGAGCATCATGAAGAACAAGGAACACACCAGGCAGGTCCGAGATACTGTTTAAAGGAAGTTTAAAGCCGGATTTGGATACAAAAAGATTTCCCAAGCTTTAAACATCCCAAGGAGCACTGTGCAAGCGATAATATTGAAATGGAAGAAGTATCAGACCACTGCAAATCTACCAAGACCTGGCCGTCCCTCTAAACTTTCAGCTCATACAAGGAGAAGACTGATCAGAAATGCAGCCAAGAGGCCCATGATCACTCTGGATGAACTGCAGAGATCTACAGCTGAGGTGGGAGACTCTGTCCATAGGACAACAATCAGTCGTATATTGCACAAATCTGGCCTTTATGGAAGAGTGGCAAGAAGAAAGCCATTTCTTAAAGATATCCATAAAAAGTGTTGTTTAAAGTTTGCCACAAGCCACCTGGGAGACACACCAAACATGTGGAAGAAGGTGCTCTGGTCAGATGAGACCAAAATTGAACTTTTTGGCAACAATGCAAAACGTTATGTTTGGCGTAAAAGCAACACAGCTCATCACCATGAACACACCATCCCCACTGTCAAACATGGTGGTGGCAGCATCATGGTTTGGGCCTGCTTTTCTTCAGCAGGGACAGGGAAGATGGTTAAAATTGATGGGAAGATGGATGGAGCCAAATACAGGACCATTCTGGAAGAAAACCTGATGGAGTCAGCAAAAGACCTGAGACTGGGACGGAGATTTGTCTTCCAACAAGACAATGATCCAAAACATAAAGCAAAATCTACAATGGAATGGTTCAAAAATAAACATATCCAGGTGTTAGAATGGCCAAGTCAAAGTCCAGACCTGAATCCAATCGAGAATCTGTGGAAAGAACTGAAAACTGCTGTTTACAAATGCTCTCCATCCAACCTCACTGAGCTCGAGCTGTTTTGCAAGGAGGAATGGGAAAAAATTTCAGTCTCTCGATGTGCAAAACTGATAGAGACATACCCCAAGCGACTTACAGCTGTAATCGCAGCAAAAGGTGGTGCTACAAAGTATTAACTTAAGGGGGCTGAATAATTTTGCACGCCCAATTTTTCAGTTTTTGATTTGTTAAAAAAGTTTGAAATATCCAATAAATGTCGTTCCACTTCATGATTGTGTCCCACTTGTTGTTGATTCTTCACAAAAAAATACAGTTTTATATCTTTATGTTTGAAGCCTGAAATGTGGCAAAAGGTCGCAAAGTTCAAGGGGGCCGAATACTTTCGCAAGGCACTGTAGTTGTGTATACCTGCTGGAATTAAAGCCAGACTAAGTCAGGTGAATTGTATGGAACTATCCAAGCAGAAGATACAGCTCCTTCAAATGTTGATATGTGGTTACCTTGACAACCAAACACAATTCAACACAACTAAATATCATTACATTTGAAATTAACCAGAGGTTGAAACACGAGGTCTATTGTATTGTCTGTTTTTGTTGAATTCTGGGTTGAATTGAAACAATAGCTGTTGATTAATTTGATAATGCCATTTAGATCTAAATAGCATCGTTGATGATATGAGTGATAAAGTATGGTCCTATTTCATTGTCTCAGTTAAACCTACCCTTTGGAATGACTTTGATAGCAACAGTGAATCTATTTTGTTTTCAAGTGGAGATCTCTCAATAATCATTCTTTTAATAGCACATTGGTCACAGTCAGTGACAAATATAATAGCTAAGCATGGCTTGGATTGGGGACCAAAAGGTAGCTGAAGATAGATCAATTCTCCAACAGGAGGTGCTGCCCAGCCTATTTTTCTTTTTCTCATAGTGGATATAATGTTGACGTTCTGACGTTGTTTCAAAGGTACAAATTCAAATTCATTATGTCCACGATGAAATGTGATTACCATGATGACATAATCCTGTTATTGAATTTTTACCCTCAAAACAACCGTGTATGTCGAGGACTTTTTCCCACATAGCTTCCACATCACAATACGAGGGCAAATGATTTTGAAACAACGCTGGTTCAACCAGTTTGTGCCCAGTGGGATTGCCTCCAACGCCCCCGTTAATTTGATAAGCTTTATCACAAAAGTCAGAGGGAGCGCATATCTCCATGGAGGGTCAACATGGGGTAATATAATCTGTTTAGAAGTAGCCCTTAGCCCTCATATTTATTAATAGGGGTCGTCGACAGTTGTAGACACTTTCACAAGTGAGAGTCTAGTTTTATTTTTTGGAGGAGAATGTCTGTTTTTCATCTGTTTTATAGTACAGCATATCAAATCAATGTATAAATCCAGGTGCATCGCCTTTGGTATTATTGTTTCAAAACACAGAGTGAGTGTTGAGCAGGGTGTAATGAAACATTCTCACAGTGTCACGCACAAACTGCTCCCAACGCAGGCAGACTGGCCCGTCTCCATGGCAACTGGTTGCTCTTCAAACGTCTGTTGGACAGTGGAGGCTGGTGGTTTTGAATTTGTGGTGCCCGTCTTGGCTCCTTCCCATGCTGGTTAAACTGAAGCAGCCATCTGGACTGGGTGGGAGGGTCCCAGAGATAACCTCACTCAACTGCTCTATTTAAATACTCTTTTCACGCTATCGTGCCGACCCGAACCGTACGTATATATATATATAGAGTAACGCACAAATTAATAATTATTAATATAATATAATACCATATATATAATACCATAATAATATATACCATATATATATATATATATATATATGGTATTATAAGCATGCACCTAAACAGACAGTCTGCTCAAATTTGTGCGTTACTCTAGCTCGTAGCCAATTATTAGGTTGCTTGAGAAACAGTACATGCTATCGTGGAGGGGATACCGAAAGTGTCTACTAGCAATGTCAAATTTGAACTTTTACTGACCAATTAGCAGGCTGTATGTTTGCATGAACCAAACACTATAATGAATGTACCATCTCTGAAAGTTTTTTTTTCTTTGCTACACTTCCTGCCGTGAATCAAGAAAGACTGAAGGAATGGTGAAGGAAATCATTGGGGAGGAAACTGTGCAGAATGAATACCTGTTGTTCTGTTTTGCCAGACACCCACTGAGACTGAAACACCTGTTCTGTGCTGATAGTATAGGCTATGGGGTTGTGCTGCAATGTTTTCACATCTTTATTATGCAACCAAGTGTGAACACAAAGCAGCCATAGAGAGTGGAGGCCCTTTCAAGAAGCTAGCAGGACAATTCCTCCATTCTTCTGTGTCCTTACCTTGGGATATGACTAGGCTCTTAGCCATAATGTAATTATAAGTCATTCTTCATTTGGTGCCCCCCTCCCACCCGCCCACCAAAAAAATGGCAGCAATTTTCCAGAAGGACTGAAGACAGCTTACAACATTGTCGTTGAGTGGGTAATTTAAAAAAGCAATGTGAATCTGCTACAGTATAATCCTGATGACAGAAACCTTGAAATGATCATCTCATTATTCTTGTGTCATTATTATTTCAATGATAAGGACTACATAACCCTGGTATTTCTGATGAGTTGTGTGATTATTGCTACAGGAAAAAATTACCTTTATGTTGTACATATTTTAATGATAATACTTTTTTTCACTGAGGGACGATACCATTCGTTTATACAGTAGAAATTCATGCCAAAGAAGCCTTAGACCGCCACCTGCTGGCGTATTCACTAACAAGGCAAAGGGGATGTCACTTCTGAGGGAGACTGCACTCCTACACATTGATCAGATAGTTAATAAACTCTCCCTATTCAACTAATGACCCTAGCTATGATCTATAGGGACCTCACTTGCTTACACAATTGCGTTCATAACAAAGTACAATACTATATCATTATTATGGTGCGGGTTTGCTCCTCTCTGTTGTCAAGGAGCTGGTCTTGCAGGCTAATATTGACGGATAAGGCATAATGGCTAAGCGGTGTTTAACAGCTTCAACGTAATGGCCCTGTGGTGTTTAACAGCTACTTTTTGCATGGACTTCGTAAATACTTCATAAGTTTGTTTGAAACTTCGAATAGTTTCTTTTTTTTTGAGCCCTGGCAAACTATTGGGTTGGGCTATGCGCTAGAGCTGTCAAGTAGTCAAACTGTGTTATATCATTCCAAAGTTCTGTCTCATAAACAGAAGCCAAACAGCAGAGCAAGGGCTCTCTGTCTCCTTTTGGTTACTATGATCCTTGTCTGTTCTTATAGAAGAGCCACTGCCCCCTTACTACCACTCTCTCATCTTCCAAAATCATCCTGCTCATATCTCTCCTCCCACTCCCCCTCGCCCACCTATCCAGACTCAGACAGTCTCTCAAGCCCCACCCGCCTCAGTCTCAGCCTATCGGACGGGGAGGATCAGCTGGACCGCCTCCAGCAGGTGGAGCTTGCCCGTGGCATGCCCATGTCGCTGTGGAGGGCGGGCACCGTGCAGGCCTGGCTGGAGGTCGTCATGGCGATGCCCATGTACATTCGCGCCTGCTCAGAGAATGTGAAGAGTGGCAAGGTATGATCCGAGATGACATCAAACTGTAGGAAGACTTAAGACAGTATTCAATCAAAACCATGTGGCTTTCTGGATATCCATTTCAGAGGTTGATTCATTTGATTTTCACATCAGCATATCCTGACGGTGGAGAGAGTTGACATTTGATAAAGAAATTGACAGATTGGTTGTGTGTGCTGGAGCCTGGAGACTTTCCGTCAAGAGATTGTCCATTTCTAAATCAATTGTCAACTCCACCCATCCAGTACATGCTGCTGCGTAAATCAAAGGTACTTGTGAAATCACAATCTGGAAATCCACTACAGCTACAATAGAGTGTGGTTTGACCTTTGACCCCTTTGCAGGTGCTGCTGGGCCTGTCAGATGAGGACCTGGAGCTGGGGTTAGGGGTCACCAGCTCTATGCACCGCAGGAAGCTCCGGCTGGCCATCGAGGACTACAGGGAAGCCGAGAGCGGCAGGGGGTGAGATGCTCAGCTCCTCATACTCCCTCTCACACAAAAAACAGCTCTAGCATCAGATTGCCCAACCCCAAATCTTAACCTTAAACATTGGGAGGGTAAAATAATTTCTGACTCTGGATCTGCGGTTAAAGGTTTACTCTACTACTTCACAAATATACAGTAGCTGTTTGCTACATCAAGTGTGAGATGGTAAAACATGAATAACACTATTCTATCAAACTGCATAACACTATATGTGACAGGCACACTAATGTAAGCAAGGTTAAACGTTCATCTGAGCTAGAGATATACAGGGTTTGGCAAACACAGATTTGGAATTCGAGCCGTTGCCACCAAGCGTTCCAAAGCAGTTAACACCAGAATGTAAGTTGTAATGTTATTGCTTTCAAGTAGAGTTTGGGTCAATTCCAGGCTCGCTCCTGTACGTTGAATTGGACATGGATTCAATTCAACCTCTGGAGTGGCTGGAATTGGAATGAACTACCCCAACACCACTGTCTGGGAATACAAGTCCAATATGGAGGTTATACTCTTTACACCGTAGAGAGCAAAACTGATTTCTATCACGTTAGGCTGACGTTTGCACAAAAAGCCCTGTTTCGCAAAATTGTTGTGCACAAATTTTTTACATCCCTGTTAGTGAGCATTTCTTATTTGCCAAGAAAATCCATCCACCTGACAGGTGTGGCATATCAAGCAGTTGATTAAACAGCATGATCATTACACAGGTGCACCTTGTGCTGTGGACAATTAAAGGCCACTCAAAAATGTGCAGTTTGTCACGTAACACTATGCCCCAGATGTCTCAAGTTTGAGAGATTGGGGCCTTCCAAGTGACGCACCAGTCTAAGTCACTGTATCGCAGTGCTTGAGGCGTCACTACAGACCCGGGTTCGATCCCAGGCAGTGTCACAACCGGACGTGTCCTGGAGACCCATGAGGCGGCGCACAAATGGCCGAGCGTCGTGTTAGGGGAGGGTTTGGTCGGGTCGGGATTTCCTTGTCCCATCGCGCTATAGCAACTCCTTGTTGGCCAGGTGCCAGAAAACTGACCTCAGTTGCCAGCTGGACGGTGTGTCCTCCAACACATTGCTGCGGCCGGCTTCTGGGTTAAGCTAGCAGTTTGGCTTGGCACGGTCGTGTTCTGAAAGACGCATGGCTCTCAACCTTGACCTCTCCCGTGTCCATAGGGGAGTTGCAGTGATGGGACAAGACCGCAACTACCAATTGGGGAGAAAAAAGGGGTAAAGGTACAACAACAACAAAAAGTGGCCAATTGGCATGCTGACTGCAAGAATGTCCACCAGAGCTGTTGCTAGAGAATTGAATGTTCATTTCTCTACCATAAGCCGCCTCAAACGTCATTTTAGAGAATTGGACCTCCATCAACGGCTTCCCTTTTGTGGGGAAAAAAAATTATTTTGATTGGCTGGAACCGGCTCCCCAGTGGGTGGGCCTTTGCCTTCCCAGGCTCTCCCATGGCTATGCCCCTTCCCAGCCATTAGGGCCTAATGCATTTATTTAAATTGACTGATTTCTTGAAATGAACTGTAACTCAGTAAACATTTTGAAATTGTTTTATGTCGTGTTTATATTTTTGTTCATTATACTTTTCAACCCGAAAAATACTTTTTATGGCGTACAAAATGATTATAATCTCTTTACCAGACCTGACCTCTTGTCTTCTTTTTATCTCTTCTCATCTTTTCTTCTCTCTTTTCTTCTCTTTTTGCTCCAGGCTGTCCAAGGCTGCAGACATGGACCACCACTGGGTGGCCAAGGCCTGGCTGAGCGACATAGGGCTGCCACAGTACTCTCAGGCCTTCCACACACACCTGGTGGATGGGCGCATGCTCAACTCCCTGACGCGCCGGGACCTTGAGAGGTCCCTCAATGTCACCAAGAAGGCCCACCAGGTCAGCCTGGTGCTGGGCATCGAGCTGCTGCACACGCTCCACTTCGATAAGGAGGTAGGTGTCATGCAAACAGCAAACTGTATATGCGATACATAAACATTACCAATACATGACATGTTCAAAAGTGCACTGAGCTTACATACTGGACATACAGATATACAGTGCATTTGGGAAGTATTCAGATCCCTTCCCTTTTTCCACATTTTGTTACTTTACTGCCTTATTGTAAAATGGATCAAATAAACAAAAATCCTCATCAATCTACACACAATACCCCATAATTACAAAGCGAAAACAGGTTTTTAGAAATATTTGTAAATATGTAAAAACCAGAAGTACTGTATTTACATAAGTATTCAGACCCTTTGCTATGAGATTCGAAATTGATCTCAGATGCATCATGTTTCCAATGATCATCCTTGAGCTGTTTCTACAACTTGATTGGAGTCCGCCTGTAGTAAATTCAATTGATTAGACTTGATTTGGAAAGACACACACCAATCTACAGTATACCAGTCAAAATGTTGGACACACCTTCTCATCCAAGGGTTTTTCTTTATTTTTTTTTACTATTTTCTACATTGTATAATAATAGTTGAGACATCAAAACTATGAAATAACACATATGGAATAATTTAGTAACCAAAAAAAGTGTTAAACAAATCAAAATATATTTTATATTTGAGATTCTTCAAAATAGCCACCCTTTGCCTTGATGACAGCTTTGCACACTCTTGGCATTCTCTCAACCAGCTTCACGAGGAAAGCTTTTCCAACAGTCTCAAAGGACTGTTGGAAAAACACTTGTTGGCTGCTTTTCCTTCACTCTGCAGTCCAACTCATCTCAAACCATCTCAAAGGCCAGGTCATCTGATTCAGCACCATCACTCTCCTTCTTGGTCAAAAAGCCCTTACACAGCCTGGAGGTGTGTTTTGGGTCATTGTCCCATTGAAAAACAAATGGTCGTCCAACTAAGCGCAAACCAGATGGGATAGCGGATCGCAGCAGAATGCTGTGGTAGCCATGCTGATTAAGTGTACCTTGAATTCGAAATAAATCACGACAGTGTCATCAACAAAGCGCCCCCTCACACCATCACACCTCCTTTGTGTTTCACGATGGGAACCACACATGCAGAGATCATCATTTCA
Organism: Oncorhynchus masou masou; assembly: GCF_036934945.1. Classification (NCBI taxonomy): domain Eukaryota; kingdom Metazoa; phylum Chordata; class Actinopteri; order Salmoniformes; family Salmonidae; genus Oncorhynchus; species Oncorhynchus masou. The sequence goes on from NC_088229.1 coordinate 35,056,706, forward strand.
CCTACTCTGAGTCTAACAAAGATACAGCGGTTGGAACAAAAATCTCCCATTTGGACTCCAGACCAAAGGACAGATTTCCACATGTCTATTGCTGGTGTTTCTTGGCCCAAGCAAGTATCTTATTTTATTGGTGTCCTTTAGATGTGATTTCTTTGCAGCAATTCTACCATGAAGGCTTGATTCACGCAGTCTAATCTGAACAGTTGATGTTGAGATGTGTCTGTTACTTGAACTCTGTGAAGCATTTATTTAGGCTGCAATTTGAGGTGCAGTTAACTCTAATGAACTTATCCTCTGCAGCAAAGTTAACTCTAGGTCCTCCTAACTGTGGTGGTCCTCATGAGAGCCAGTTTCATCATAGCACTTGATGGTTTTTGGTACTGCACTTGAAGAAACTTTAAAAGTTCTTGAAATGTTCTGGATTGACTGATCTTCATGTCTGATCGTTTCTCTTTGCTTATTTGAGCTGTTCTTGCCATAATATGAACTTGGTATTTTACCAAATAGGGCTATCTTCTGTATACCACCCCTACCTTGTCACAACACAACTGATTGGCTCAAACGCATTAAGAAAGAAAGAAATTCCACAAATGAACTTTTAACAAGTCACAACTGTTAATTGAAATGCATTCCAGGTGACTACCTCATGAAGCTGGTTGAGAGAATGCCAAGACTATGAAAAGCTGTCATCAAGGCAAAGGATGGCTACTTTAAAGAATCTCAAATATAAAATATATTTTTATAAAATATATAATATATTTTTTACACTTTTTTGGTTACTGCATGATTCCATATGTGTAATTTCATAGTTTTGATGTCGTCACTATTATTCTACAATGTAGAAAATAGTAAAAATAAATGTTAAAAAACCTGGAATGAGTAGGTGTGTCCAAACTTTTGACTGGTATAGTATATAAAGGGCTCCCAAGTGGCGCAGTGGTCTAAGACACTGCATCTCAGTACAAGAGGTGTCACTGCAGTACCTGGCTCAAATCCATGTTGCATCACATCTGGCTGTGATTGGGAGTCCCATAGGGAGGTGCACAATTGGCCCAGCGTCATCCAGGTTTGGCCAGGGTAGGCCTTCATTGTAAATTAGAATTTGTTCTTAACTGACTTGCCTAGTTAAATAAATATTAAATAAAAGTTCCACAGTTGACACTGCATATCAGAGAAAAACCCAAGCCATGAGGTCAAAGGAATTTGAGACAGGATTGTGTTGAGGCACAGATCTGGGGAAGGGTACCAAAACATTTCTGCAGCATTGAAGGGCCCCAAGAACACAGTGGCCTCGATCATTCATTAAATGGAAGAAGTTTGGAACCAACAAGACTCTTCCTAGAGCTGGCTGCCTGGCCAAACGGCACCTAAAGGACTCTCAGACCATGAGAAACAAGATTTTCTGGTCTGATGAAACCAAGAATGAACTCTTGGCCTGAATACCAAGTGTCACGTCTGGAGGAAACCTGGCACCATCCTTATGGTGAAGCATGGTGTTGACATCCTCATGCTGTGAGGGTCAAATCAAATCAAATCAAATTTTATTTGTCACATACACATGGTTAGCAGATGTTAATGCGAGTGTAGCGAAATGCTTGTGCTTCCAGTTCCGACAATGCAGTAATAACCAACAAGTAATCTAACTAACAATTCCAAAACTAATTTCTTATACACAGTGTAAGGGGATAAAGAATATGTACATAAATATATGAAAGAGTGATGGTGCAGAGCAGCATAGGCAAGATACAGTAGATGGTATCGAGTACAGTATATACATATGAGATGAGTATGTAAACAAGGTGGCATAGTTAAAGTGGCTAGTGATACATGTATTACATAAGGATGCAGTAGATGATAGAGTACAGTATATACGTATACATATGAGATGAATAATGTAGGGTATGTAAACATTATATTAGGTAGCATTGTTTAAAGTGGCTAGTGATATATTTTACATCCTTCCCATCAATTCCCATTATTGAAGTGGATGGAGTTGAGTCAGTGTGTTGGCAGCAGCCACTCAATGTTAGTGGTTGCTGTTTAACAGTCTGATGGCCTTGAGATAGAAGCTGTTTTTCAGTCTCTCGGTCCCAGCTTTGATGCACCTGTACTGACCTCGCCTTCTGGATGATAGCGGGGTGAACAGGCAGTGGCTCAGGTGGGTGTTGTCCTTGATGATCTTTATGGCCTTCCTGTAACATCGGGTGGTGTAGGTGTCCTGGAGGGCAGGTAGTTTGCCCCCGGTGATACGTTGTGCAGACCTCACTACCCTCTGGAGAGCCTTACGGTTGTGGGCGGAGCAGTTGCCGTACCAGGCGGTGATACAGCCCGCCAGGATGCTCTCGATTGTGCATCTGTAGAAGTTTGTGAGTGCTTTTGGTGACAAGCCGAATTTCTTCAGCCTCCTGAGGTTGAAGAGGCGCTGCTGCGCCTTCTTCACGATGCTGTCTGTGTGAGTAGACCAATTCAGTTTGTCTGTGATGTGTATGCCGAGGAACTTAAAACTTACTACCCTCTCCACTGCTGTTCCATTGATGTGGATAGGGGGGTGTTCCCTCTGCTGTTTCCTGAAGTCCACAATCATCTCCTTAGTTGACTTTGAGTGCTAAATGACTTAAATGTAATGTAAATGTAAATGAGGTTATTGTCCTGACACCACACTCCGAGGGCCCTCACCTCCTCCCTGTAGGCCGTCTCGTTGTTGTTGGTAATCAAGCCTACCACTGTTGTGTCGTCCGCAAACTTGATGATTGAGTTGGAGGCGTGCGTTGCCACGCAGTCGTGGGTGAACAGGGAGTACAGGAGAGGGCTCAGAACGCACCCTTGTGGGGCCCCAGTGTTGAGGATCAGTGGGGTGGAGATGTTGTTGCCTACCCTCACCACCTGGGGGCAGCCCGTCAGGAAGTCCAGTACCCAGTTGCACAGGGCGGGGTCGAGACCCAGGGTCTCGAGCTTGAAGACGAGCTTGGAGGGTACTATGGTGTTAAATGCCGAGCTGTAGTCGATGAACAGCATTCTCACATAGGTATTCCTCTTGTCCAGATGGGTTAGGGCAGTGTGCAGTGTGGTTGAGATTGCGTCGTCTGTGGACCTATTTGGGCGGTAAGCAAATTGGAGTGGATCTAGGGTGTCAGGTAGGGTGGAGGTGATCTGGTCCTTGACTAGTCTCTCAAAGCACTTCATGATGACGGAAGTGAGTGCTACGGGGCAGTAGTCGTTTAGCTCAGTTACCTTAGCTTTCTTGGGAACAGGAACAATGGGGGCCCTCTTGAAGCATGTGGGAACAGCAGACTGGTATAGGGATTGATTGAATATGTCCGTAAACACACCAGCCAGCTGGTCTGCGCATGCCGAGCTGTAGTCGATGAACAGCATTCTCACATAGAGCCCTCGCAAGGCCTGCAGCCTTGCGAGGGTTAACACGTTTAAATGTTTTACTCACCTCGGCTGCAGTGAAGGAGAGACCGCATGTTTCCGTTGCAGGCCGTGTCAGTGGCACTGTATTGTCCTCAAAGCGGGCAAAAAAGTTATTTAGTCTGCCTGGGAGCAAGACATCCTGGTCCGTGACTGTGCTGGATTTCGTCTTATAGTCCGTGATTGACTGTAGACCCTGCCACATACCTCTTGTGTCTGAGCCGTTGAATTGAGATTCTACTTTGTCTCTATACTGACGCTTAGCTTGTTTGATAGCCTTACGGAGGGAATAGCTGCACTGTTTGTAATCGGTCATATTACCAGTCACCTTGCCCTGATTAAAAGCAGTGGTTCGTGCTTTCAGTTTCACGCGAATGTTGCCATCAATCCACGGTTTCTGGTTAGGGAATGTTTTAATCGTTGCTATGGGAACGACATCTTCAACGCACGTTCTAATGAACTCGCACACGGAATCAGCGTATTCGTCAATGTTGTTGCCTGACGCAATACGAAACATGTCCCAGTCCACGTGATGGAAGCAGTCTTGGAGTGTGGAATCAGCTTGGTCGAACCAGCGTTGGACAGACCTCAGCGTTGGGGCTTCTTGTTTCAGTTTCTGCCTGTAGGCAGGGATCAGCAAAATAGAGTCGTGGTCAGCTTTCCCGAAAGGGTGTTTTTCAGCAGCAGCGACTGGGAGACTAGTTGGGATCGAGGGAAAGATGAACTGAGTATAGAGAGATCCTTGATGAAAACCTGCTCTAGAGCACACAGGACCTCAGACTGAGGTGAAAGTTCACCTTCCAACAGAACAACGACACTAAGCACACAGCCAAGACAACGCAGAAGTGGCTTTGGGACAAGTCTCTGAAAGTCCTTGAGTGGCCCAGCCAGAGCCTGGACTTGAACCCGATTTAACATTTCTGAAGAGACCTGAAAATAGCTGTGCACCAATGCTCCCCATCCAACCTGACAGAGCTTGAGAGGATCTGCAGAGAAGAATGGGAGAAAATCCCTAAAAAGAGGTGTGCCAAGCTTGTAGCGTCATACCCAAGAAAACTCGAGGCTGTTATCACTGCCAAAGGTGCTTTAACAAAGTACCAAGTAAAGGGTCTAAATACTTACGGTATGTAAATGTGATCTTTAAGTTTTTTTTACATTTGCAAACATTTCTGCAAACCAGTTCTTGCTTTGTCGTTATGGGGTATTGTGTGCAGTTTGATGAAGGGAAAAAACAAACAATTTAATCTATTTTAGAATAAGGCTGTAACGTAACAAAATTTGAAAAAAGTCAAGGGTTCTGAATACTTTCCGAATGCACTGTAGACGTTACAGATATGTATGTGTGTATACATGTTGGCTACAATACATGTAATTTCATTCACTCGGACACACATCTGTGATCTATGGGTGGAGGTAAAGTTTATTTGAATGTCAAACTATATGTGGTGTGTGTGTGTGTGTGTGTGTGTGTGTGTGTGTGTGTGTGTGTGTGTGTGTGTGTGTGTGTGTGTGTGTGTGTGTGTGTGTGTGTGTGTGTGTGTGTGTGTGTGTGTGTGTGTGTGTGTGTGTGTGTGTGTGTGTGTGTGTCTCAACTCTCTCCAGGCCCTCCAGGCCAGACGGGCTCAGTGTGAGCATCAGAACCTGGATCCCGTGGTATGGACGTGTCATCGGGTCGTTAAGTGGGTCCGAGACATTGACCTAAAGGTGGGGTCTAGGGTTCATTATCATCCCAACAACACTGGCACAATCAAGTACTGTGAGAACATGGTATCTGACGTTTACACTCAGTCCTCATTGATACATCTTTGACACTTAGGATAAGATCTGACCGGTGTCAGTATTTAACCTGAAAAAGCTTACAAATGGTTACATTTGCTTACAAATGGTTACCAATCATTCTATACATGCATTAAAACAGAATTGTGCATACTGCAAACCAATTCAAATCATGCTAAGAGATCATCGTGTGTTTATTGACAATAGACAGAGAGCTTTAATTTGTTGTTATATGCATGGGGGAGTGTAGGAAATTGCGTCAGGTTTATTGACACTCCCTGTCTGTGCAGAAAGATAAAGGAAAGCAGCTTTGTGATCAATTCTGAACCGCTCGTCATCTCTGTGGTTACTGCACAGTGAGTCACGGCTTCAATAAATGGATAGTAGACAGGATTTTTTTGCTTATGATATCCCTTCTATTGATATTGACTACATGTAGTTCAGAACAACTATGAAAATCAAAGATGTTTTCATCTGAAGAGCCCAACTCAATATTGTCAGTCAAACCCCTATTCAATCAAATGTTGAGGGTTACTGTGGGCAGATAGAACAACATTGCATGCGTGCACATTGAAAATGTTGGGTTCGTATGCTCTTTAAAATCTCCATTACATTTTTATTCAACCTTATTTAACCAGGCAAGTCCATTAAGAACCCATTCCTATTTATAATGACGGCCCTGTTATTTTACATTTTTAGGAACCTTTAAAAAAATGTTTTTGTCCCTCTCCCTCCTCATCCTGTGTAGGAGTTTGCTGACAGTCTCCAGAACAGTGGAGTTCACGGGGCTGTAATGGTGCTAGACCCCTCCTTCAACACAGACTCCATGGCAACGGCATTGGGTATACCCGGCAACAAGCACATGATTCGCCGCCACCTCACCGAGGAGATGAAGGTCCTTATCAGTTCAGCCAGGTGAGGCAATGGAGAGAGAGAGAGAGAGAGGGAGGGAGGGAGGGAGGGAGGGAGGGAGGGAGGGAGGGAGGGAGGGAGGGAGGGAGGGAGGGAGGGAGGGAGGGAGGGAGGGAGGGAGGGAGGGAGGGAGGGAGGGAGGGACAGATACAGCTAAGACCAAAGTCATGAGGGAAATGTGGTTAGATTAAATTAATGTAGTTTAAGGGAGAATCAAAGAGAAAATATCAGAGAAACAGAGAGGGAGAGAGTAAGGGTGAAGATGTATGGTTTATCTACGTTGATCCCCACTCTGCAGTACGGCTGGGTTAAGTGACAGAGTGGAAGTCCACCTGTCTGCATCCCTCTCAGGCGCTGTAAGATTTAAATGGCAGTTGATTAAATGGCAGCCTTATTGTCAGGGAAAGGGATGAAAAATAGGGATGAATAGACAACATCTCTTGCTTAACCTAATTAAAGAGGGGACTTGTGGGATCACATGTGCAGGACACCGATCTGTTTCAGTCAGGACAGATTCAAGTCAGGACAGATTCAGAGTGGAAAATGGAGAGGTTCATCACATGCAAATCACTCTGGCTAAGAACGGCTGCTTAAATAACTACATAATCAGTAAGGAATCTGCTCATCAATAATCTGTACCTAGTCAATCAATAATGTACCCATTCCTCCCCTCCCTCCTGACCCTGACACCCCAGGTCAGGAGGTCTACAGCAAAACCATGACAGGCTGGGGACAATGAGCACCCCGCCAACGCCTCTACGCCACGCCTCCCCACCCACACCCTTGCGGCACGCCTCCCTGGGCCGGCCCACCAGCTCCACCAACCGCCACACACACCCGGACGACGAAGGCTCCCTCAGGAGACGGGCCGTCAAGGTGGGCACTCCCCTAGACTACGGATGAAAATTTGCTCTTTTGTTAACTCTGTCAAACTTGAATGTAAACAATAAAATGTTGATTAAAGGTTCGGTTAAATTCAATGCTAATAATTAGCATTTGTTGGCCGTGGCTAGTTTAACAAACCCAAAGTGTGGATTGCAGTCGCTCCTTGTCCATAGACAGCTTTGATGGCAAGGGAACAAATATCTGTATATGTAATTTCTCTGAACTATCCCTTCAAAGTGCACTGACCCTGTCAAATAAATTCCTGTAACGATGTTTTAGCTTCAAGTCTTTATTGTGTTTAAAAAGGCCTTGAAGCCAGAATGTCACTCTTCGTTCCTCTTGTATTTGCTTTCATATAGTGTAAACCTATAGCCCAAGGGAAATACGTCATTAATGTGTATCCGATATTCTCAGTTTGAAGCCTACAGTAAAGGACCATCTCCCTTGGGCTATAGGCCTACTCTTTAGAAAAGCTAAATGAAGCCTTGTTTGTTTCTTTCCCCTTGGAGTAACCACTGATCTAACATTACTGGATAGGTGAAAACAGGTTCCACTATTTAGTTTTAACCAATCCAAACAGGTCAGATCAGTGATGACTTCAAGAAAGGGAGGAAGTACGGATGCATATTTGAACAGGGCCTGACTTCTTTCTCCTCCCCCAGCCTCCTTTAGGGTTCAGTCCCAAAGCCCACAGTGGGCGGGACTTGAGTTGTCATAGCAGCTACGGCTCGCTGCCGAGAGAGGCTTGTGACGAAGCTCCGCCCAGGACAGAGGGGAGTCCAATCCACAAACACTCGGGCATCGAGGTCACCAATGTGTGAGGTCATTGACGTGTGAGGTCATCGACATGTGACATCTGTGCCTACAGTACGGCACAAGACAACAATGCTTTGTGGGATGCCAGACGAGTGATGTTTACTGTACTTTTTGAATGATGTAGCCTTTGTTGGTCTGAATACACTATTTTCGAGAGAGAAGGAATCTTTTTTCCATTTATAGTCTAAGAACAACTCTTTACATCTCTCACTGGTATTTGTCGAATAATCTGACCTTTGTGAGGACACACGTCTATCCCATGGAAACAAACTTAAACTGAATAGGCTTTTATTTTTGTATTTGCATTATGTGCAAAGGTTTTTTAAACAGGAAATGGCTCAGCAATTAGTTGGTGTTTAGTAGTTCTTATTGAGGACGGGCCTGTTTCTCAAAAGGAAGAGCTGATGAGGAAATATGGTCATGTGTTTGTGTACAGGGTACTTTCCTGATTCATTGCAAATTAACAAAAGAAAACTATTCAAGTGAGATTTATCGCAAATGTCTTTTTGATGTTTAATTCAAACATGGTGTTACAGAAACTGTCTCAGATGCCTTGCGAACTGAGACTATGGACATTGTCTCAGATGCCTTGCGAACTGGGACTATGGACATTGTCTCAGATGCCTTGCGAACTGGGACTATGGACATTGTCTCAGATGCCTTGCGAACTGGGACTATGGACATTGTCTCAGATGCCTTGCGAACTGGGACTATGGACATTGTCTCAGATGCCTTGCGAACTGGGACTATGGACATTGTCTCAGATGCCTTGCGAACTGGGACTATGGACATTGTCTCAGATGCCTTGCGAACTGGGACTATGGACATTGTCTCAGATGCCTTGCGAACTGGGACTATGGACATTGTCTCAGATGCCTTGCGAACTGGGACTATGGACATTGTCTCAGATGCCTTGCGAACTGGGACTATGGACATTGTCTCAGATGCCTTGCGAACTGGGACTATGGACATTGTCTCAGATGCCTTGCGAACTGGGACTATGGACATTGTCTCAGATGCCTTGCGAACTGGGACTATGGACATTGTCTCAGATGCCTTGCGAACTGGGACTATGGACATTGTCTAAGATGAAAACTTAAACTTGAAGTTGTATTAACTGTATGTTTGATAGTCTTTTTTCAGTTTGTTAATATACACTGTTGTGTCTAAACTAAAATGAACACTCCCTCGTGACATTTGATACATTCAATAAAACCATTAACATGGCACGTGGGTTATTAAAATTACTTATTTTCAATGACAGACATGAGTAATTGGTCTTCCAGTAGAAGCACAACAGGTAGAAAACGATGTGTGTGTGTGTGTGTGTGTGTGTGTGTACATTCTGGGAGTAACTGTTGAGGAACAGGCCACAGAGTGCACCAATGAGTCATCTCTCTCATACCCTCCCTCATAGTAGTAATCTGTGGGGAAAATGTGGCTCTTGTCCATGTTTGATGATGCCACTTCCTCCTCTAATTCAGGATAACTGCATCACCATGGTTACACTGGAATGACGCAGCCCAAACAGAGGCATTAAATCAACCTCTGCCTGGCTGCATGCTGTGAATGTGTCTGAATGACTGACTGCAGAAGGGGACAAAGCCCTCATTGGCACCACCCACCCTCTTCCAATAAAAAAGTTCATTATTATGGGATGTCCAGGGACCTGTTCAGGAGGGTTCAATGCTACAGAACGTTCAGAACTTAATGCATTGTGTAGAACAAACCCATTCATCTGCCATGTAAACTAGGGTGATCATATCCTTCCTTTTGCCTCTTACTATAATATCGGCCATCATTTTCTGTTCATTTCCCGACAATTCTACATGTTGAAAAAGCACAAACAGCCACCGTTTGTCGACACCCGGCAGGTGATCGCTAACACACCGCGGCCACCCACCGCTCTTGGCTTTTTGTCGTTGCAGTGTGTCGGATATAAGTATGAGAGGATGTTAACAGTACAAAACATTGGTTATGTTCCAGGTCGTCATATCAGTGGAGTTCCTGAGATGTTACACAGCATTATTAGATCTGATAATCTGCACGCTGTGACTGCAATAAAGGCCATACGAATGGTGCCCAATGTTTTTGGGGAATACACTGGAAATATTAAAAGCAATTTTGAGGCTGAGTATATTTCTCTGATAGACATTGCCAGCTCCAAGAAGTGAGCAATATCAGCCCTCCTCTGCAGTGGCCTTCCACCTTCCTCTGTCTGAGTGGCGCCCCCAGAACAGGAAGGATAGCAACAGGAACCAGAACAGGAAGGATAGCAACAGGAACCAGAACAGGAAGGATAGCAACAGGAACCAGAACAGGTATCATATGAAGGGGAAGAAAATCCTTGAGACCCGTATGCTACATTACTTCCCCAATACTTCAAAGTCACCATGATGAACGGAGCAGCTTCTGTTTTTGTCATTATGGTGTACAGCATTAACAGTGAAGTGTTGACGTGATGTTTATCTTATGGCAGCTCAAACGATTCATGACATCCTTTCCCAGCATGGGTGTCTGTCTTGGCTAGTCTATTCACTCTCCCTACTCAACCTCAATTAAGTGATAATGCCCTTGAAGCCGGTGTTTGGAGGATATGTTGGCACGGGTGTTGTTGGCCAAACCGTGCCAATATATCCTCAAAACACCGGCTTTGAGGGCATTATCACTTTTATACAACGGGTTACCAACATCCTGGTAACAAACTCACATTAAGCATCTCCAATCCAAAGTTAAATCTAGAATTGGCTTCCTATTTCGCAACAAAGCCTCCTTCACTCATGCCAACAAACATACCCTCGTAAAACTGACTCCTACCGATCCTTGACTTTGGTGATGTCATTTACAAAATAGCCCCCGACACTGGATGTAGTCTATCACAGTGCCATTCATTTTATCACCAAAGCTCCATATACTACCCGCCACTTTGACCTGTATGCTCTCGTTGGCTGGCCCTCACTACATATCCGTTGCCAGACCCACTGGCTCCAGGTCATCTATAAGTCTTTGCTAGGTAAAGCCCCACATTATCTCAGCTCACTGGTCACCATAGCAACACCCACCCGTAGGACACGCTCCACAGCAGGTATATTGCACTGGTTATCCCCAAAGCCAACACTTCCTTTGGCCGCCTTTCCTTCCAGTTCTCTGCTGCCAATGACTGAAAAATCTCTGATATCTCCCTCTCTAACTTTAAGCATCAGCTGTCAGAGCAGCTTACCGATCACTGTACCTGTACACAGCCATTCTGTAAATAGCACACCCGACTACCTCATCCCCATATTATTACTTGCTCTTTTGCACCCCAGTATCTCTACTTGCACATCATCTGCACATCGATCACTCCAGTATTAATGCTAAATTGTAATTGTTTTCACATATGGGGCCTATTAATTGCCTACCCCCCTACTCTTCTACATTTGCACACACACTTTTTCTATATTTCTTTTATTTTGTGTTAATGACTGTACGTTTGTTTATGTGTAACTCTGTGCTGTTGTTTTTGTTGCACAGCTTTGCTTTATCTTGGCCAGGTCGCAGTTGTAAGTGAGAACTTGTTCTCAACTGGCCTACCTGGTTAAATAAAGAAATAAAATAAAAACAAATATTCAAATAATGATTAACAGATTTTCATTAAAAACGTTATATTGATGAATTTATTCATACTATTTCATCCTTCCACAAGATATAGTCTCGAAAAACAAATCTAAGGCTGCTACCCAAGCCGGCTGGTCGTTCGTTCTATTGGTTCGGTTGCCAGCGAAGCAACCCAGTTGTTCAGTCTTTTTGTTCTGTATCTATAGACACGACCCAGTCGTTCATTCTAAACGTTCCGTTGCCATTACTGGCTGCAAAGTTCTTATCGCTTGCTTGCCAGCTAGGCAACTATGGATAATTGCCTAGCTGTCACGTCAAACAGTGCAGACAGAATAACAAGAGTAGCTGCATTTGTTTAAGCTGTTTTCTAGTGACATTTATTTGGATACATCCATAACAATGAGCTAATGAGGCACAATTTCGCCTGGCATAGAAAATGTGCTCTCTCATTAGGACACTATTGTTCAGAGGAGCTAGCCAACAACACAGCTAACACAATAACTTCAAACAGAAGCTGGAAAGATTGCAAACTAGCTGCACTTCATTTCATTTGACCTTTTTTCAATTGACATTTCTTTGTATATATATCAATAAAAATGATGCCAGCTGATTCATTATTTCGACTGGATGAGAAACGCTGCCTGCCTCTCTCTCTCGTCCCAACTCCCGATCTCTACATGTTCATTACTATGGGACAGTTGGAGATCGAATTTGAATATTGAAACAATGTTTCAAATGTCAGAGAGACAGACAGCAAGGTTTATACAAATCTCCACTGTTGAAAACTAAATGTTAGTCTAAAAGAAACGTGAGATAATGTCTAGATGCTTTTTAGACTGGAGATAACTTCACTGCCTGGGCTGATGAGACAGTAGATTGCGCAGTGAGATAGAACAGATTAAATAGGCATTTCAAAGTCATAGATTTAACCGGTGGGAACTTGTGGAATATCAATCAAATGTATTTATAAAGCCCTCCTTACATCAGCTAATGTCACAAAGTGCTGTACAGAAACTCAGCCTAAAACCCCAAACAGCAAGCAATGCAAGTGTAGAAGCACGGTGGCTAGGAAAAACTCCATAGAAAGGCCAGAACCTAGGAAGAAACCTAGAGAGAAACCAGGCTATGAGGGGTGGCCAGTCCTCTTCTGGCTGTGCCAGATGGAGATTATAATAGAACATGGCCAAGATGTTAAAATGTTCATAGATGACCAGCAGGGTCAAATAATAATAATCACAGTGGTTGTAGAGGGTGCAACAGGTCAGCACCTCAGGAGTAAATGTCAGTTGGCTTTTCATAGTGGATCATTCAGAGTATCTCTACCGCTCCTGCTGTCTCTAGAGAGTGGAAAATAGCAGGTCTGGGACAGGTAGAGTGTCCGGTGAACAGGTCAGGGTTCCTTTGCCTCAAGCAGAACAGTTGAAACTGGAGCGGCAGCATGACCAGGTGGCCTGGGAACAGCAAGTAGTCATCCGGCATGGTCCCTAGCCCCCCGACACATAAACTATTGCAACATAAATACTGGAGGCTGAGACAGGAGGGGTCGGGAGACACCGGCTGAATGCGCTTTTAACCAATCAGCATTCAGGATTAGACAAACCGGTTGTATAATGTTTGGTACACATTATGTAAATTATATATTACTTCTTTAGAAAAAAAGACATAAGGAAGTATGTAATAAGTGCATTGTTATTGGGTTCCCGCTATTATGGCCAAGCTGTACAGTCAAAACTGGCTAAGTGAAAACGAGTGTTGGAAGCAGGGTGTTTGTGTTTGTCTGGCCAGGGCTGCTTGGATCTTAGCCAGACTCTGTGTTCCCATGAGGAAATGTATGTTAATTGGTAAAGTCAAAGTTTACAGTTTACCCAGCAAGCATATAACGTTCTGAGAACCATATGTTTATTAGAGGTTGGTGAGAGTATGGTTGTCTTAGGGTTATTTTGCATACAACCTTCCCACAGCTTTCTGGGAAGAATGCAGGATAGTTGCTTGGCTTTGGAACATTATCTGCACATTTAAGGTACTTGACAACAACAAAAACATGATTTTCTTGGTATTTCATTACTTTGGCCTCTCTGGGATAGGGGAGACGCTTGCGTCCCACTTGGCCAATAGCCAGGGAAAATATAGAGCGCCAAATTCAAATAAAATACTATAAAATTCAAACATGTAAGATACCAAATTAAAGCTACACTCGTTGTGAATCCAGCCAACATGTCAGATTTCAAAAAACAACACTGACGCGTGCGCAACTACAGTTGAACTCGGAAGTTTACATACACTTAGGTTGGAGTCATTAAAACTTGTTTTTCAACCACTCACAAATTCCTTTTCGGCGAACGCATAAGATGCTATTATCTGATGATAGCACAACAGTAAACAAAGAGAGAAAGCATATTTCAACCCTGCAGGCTCCTCACAAAACGCAGAAATAAAACAAATCATGCCTTACCTTTGACGAGCTTCTTTTGTTGGCACTCCAATATGTCCCATAAACATCACAAATGGTCCTTTTGTTCGATTAATTCCGTAAATATATATCCCAAAATGTCCATTTATTTGGCGCATTTGATCCAGAAAAACGCGGCTTCCAACTTGCGCAACGTCACTACAAAATATCTCAAAAGTTGCCTGTAAACTTTGCCAAAACATTTCAAACTAGTTTTGTAATACAACTTTAGGTATTTTTAAACATTAATTATCGATCAAATTGAATATGGGACAATCTGTGTTCAATACAGGAAGACAACAAACTCACGCTACTTTTCAAGTCATGCTCCTCTCTCAAAAAGTAGACTTCAAATGAAACTCATTCAAGATGGCCGTACTTCTTCATTACACAAAGGAATAACCTCAACCAATTTCTAAAGACCGGTGATATCCGGTGGAAGCGGTAGGAACTGCAAACAAGTCCCTTAGAAATCTAGTTTCAAAAACCTCTAAAGAATTTGTCATTTCCATTCTCATGGCGTAAATAAATCCTCACAGGAAACTCAATCAGTTTTACCGGTCAGAAAACATATGGCTTCGTTCCCACAACCAATTTGAAACTAAAAACATTTGTCGCCAGATTTGACAAGGAACCAAACGGGCTAGCTGGGGAAATACTGACCTATTTAGAAAGAGGAACTGCACTTCTGTGCTATTTGTATTGATATAAACTCTGTAAGCAAACAAGGACATAAATCTACATTCCGTTGCCTCATATCCATCATAAATTAATATAAACTATCTGAACTCAGATCTTTTGGGTAGTTATGGACTGAAAAGCACAAAAATATGAGCGCTGTCAACATTTTAGCTTTTAAAGGCAATTTTACTGTGTTCACAAAAATTGCATTCACCTGTAAACATTACAGATACATTTAAATGTCAAGCGTGCTACACCACCTGATCAGATTAGGTTTGAAGAGGGGGATAGTACAACCATACAGTACTAATACCTTTATATAGTCTAATTTTGTTGCCATTTTGTACATCTTTAGCAAATTCACTTCACTATATAGTAAGTTATTCTTACTCCTGAAAAATACGATTTTCTGATATGGTAGAGGTTATGTTTCCAATTGTGGGATTTTGATGGTTAAAAAACTCCAATAAATGAGAGGTAGCAAATGCATTGTTTGGCAATCCTTGTTTGATAGTGAAAGTTACATTTCTGTTTGACTGAACTTGGCTTAATGTTGCCTACAGCAGCCTAACTATCAAAATGATGATGCATTATGTTGGCCACATGATGAAGTAATTTTCAATAATGTTCTTGAAGATTGTAACATCTCAAAGGGATTTTCTTTCTTTTTGTGTCCCTTTGATATTTTAAGTTGAAATTGTCCACCAATATTGAATTGAAAAATCTGTATTTTGACATGTCTGTCACCCAACTTTGTCTACCCTGTGTCGCTCGTTTTAAGGTCAACACTTTTAAGTGAACTGAAATCCGTTTAGTGAACTGAACGGTTTACTGTGGTGAAACTATTGTTACTGTAAATTGTTCTGGATTAGAGTGTCTTTAAAATAAAAACTGAGTGGGTGGGGCAAAACTCTACACATAGACAGGCTAGAAATATTTCATCAATTATTTATTTTTTCTTGTGACTTTTGCATTTAGTTGGCACTCCCTGTTGCCCACAGCAAGCTTCCATTCCTCCTGTCACAAAGGGGATTAATGGCTGATTTAAGAAGAAATCGTCAACCCTGCTACTTTATTTCAGGGGGGGGGCAGCGCCCCTGTGACAGCAATTTTGGACCCCCTTGTGGCCCCCCTAAATGTGGAGTATGAAATCATTTTTACATAACTAATTTTTGCTAAAGTTCTTTTTTTGCATCCATTATTAGACAGTGGCTGTTGATCTAGAACCACCACTGCTTTATTTGTTACTTAATAGTATTTTTATTTATTTAACAACCTCTTGAGATGGGAAAAAGTGACAGAATGTAAAATGTGTTAAAGTTATCCTCCTCTAAAGGCACCGAATTGGCCCTTGCACCATGCTTATAAATAAATCAATAAGTTCAACATTCCTTCGTTTGTAGCGTACGAAATACATGTCCTATTTAAATATGTTTTATTTATTTAACTTGGCAAGTCCTAGATTCCGATTACGCTGATCACAAAATTTGTGTATGTAAAAGCTAGAATCCTTATCCAGCAAGCAAAATGACATTGAAAAGATGTCGAAAATACATATTTTTGCGACGTTGAAGTTCGGTTCATTTTCGGTTCTGATAGATTGATGAAAATATGTATTTTCTGGACTTTGAAATACGTATTTTCCAGATGGTAAAATTAGGTTCATTTTCGGTTCTGAATGAAAGTTGAAAATATGTCATTTACAGATGTTGAAAATACATATTTTTTGGTCATGTATTCTATGGCCACATGTCAATCGCCCATACATTCTCAAGGAAGTAAACATTATACTGTATCTAGTGATGGGCAGTTCGAGAACGATTAATTATTTTTTAACAACTCTATTTACTGAGATTCATGATTTGTTTTTCTGGATGCAACGAGTCCTACAATGAGTCCTACGGCAGGATTGATACAAGCTCATCTGGCAGAGCGGCTCCAAAGACATACACAGCGTCTGCTCAACAAATTTGAACTCGAGAACAAATCGTTTTGGGGGCTGCAGTTTGCGAACGATGTGCGTCACCTTCAAGGCAGTCAAGCGAGCAAAAGTCTTTCACAATCTCGTCCGGTTGCGGCCACAACTAGAACTTGTTTCAAATGAATAGAAAAAGTTCTTATTTGTATACCTAGCAATCAACAAATGTGCATTGTTCAAAGCACACGTTTACAAGTCTCAATCACAAATGACAGCTCCAATAAGCCCACAATGGTGAACAAAATATCAACAAGAGGCTTGCAAGAAAGGCATTTCACTGTACTTGTGCACATGATGTTAAAACTTGAAACTTTAAAGAGAATCATGACTCTTTCGAGTTTTCAATTGATCATTCACTGGTAAGGGGTCCTGCATGATCTTGGCATTACTGACTCGTTCTTCTTACTGAACTTGTCAAAAAGATCTGAGTCAGTAAAAAGAGCCTTCCCAACTTCCAATCACTAATTATATGACAATAGTATTTTTTTACCCATTTAATATTGGAAAGAAGAGCCAACTGAAGACTGCGACATAAAATATACACAGTGTTATTGCTCCCAACTGTCACATGCTCCTATGTGATGATGTTTAAAGTAGTTCAACCTACACAATAAACCTACAGACAATTTCAACTACAATAACGTTCTCGGCATCGGTTACAGAAACATGTTTTATTTGTACAACTGTGATATGCTGTTGTTTATCTACCTTAGTTGAATGCCCTGACTCTGGTTAAGGGCATCTGCCGAGTGAGCAAAATACAAATACGGTTGGTCTGGACCATACCAAATGTGAACTAATTGTAGACATCTAGGCTACATATTTATATGTATATATTCTTATTCCATCCCTTTACTTAGATGTGTGTGTATTTGGTAGTTGTTGTGGAATTGTTAGATACAGTATTACTGCACTGTCGGAACTAGAAGCACAAGCATTTCACTACACTCACGATAACATTTATTTATTTATTTATTTTACCTTTATTTAACTAGGCAACTCAGTTAAGAACAAATTCTTATTTACAATGACAGCCTACCAGGGAACAGTGGGTTAACTGACTTGTTCAGAATGACAGTTTTTGACCTTGTCAGTTTGGGGATTTTATCCAACAACCTTTTGGTTATTGCTCCAACGCTTTAACCACGAGGCTACCTGTCAACCCAAATAACAACTGCTAACCATGTGTATGTGACTAACACAATTTGATTTGATTTATGTTTCACAAGTTTGAACAGCACAGTACGGCACAGTTCAGTACAGTTGAGCACAGTACAGTAGAGTTTTATTTAGTATAGTACAGTAGAATAGAGTACAGTAGAGTTTAATTCAGTAGAGTAGGCTAGGCTGTGTCGTCTAGGCTATGTTTCACAAGTTTGATCAGAACAGCACAGTAGGGCAAAGTTCAGTACAGTAGAGCACAGTAGAGACAAGACGCTACAGTACAGTAGAGTTTAATTCAGTACAGTAGAGTTTAATTCATTAGAGTACAGTGCAGTTCAGTTCAGTAGAGTATAATGCATTGGAGTAAGGTGGGATCAATACAATACATTATACTGTACTATACTTTACTGTGCTGTACTGTATTTTACTGAACTATACTTACTTGTATTTTCTTTACTGTACTGTATGTGTACTCTGCTATGCTCTACTGTACTGTGCTGTCCAAACTTGTGAAACATAGATGTCTATGATCGGGCCAAATCAAGTCTGGACCAGGCCACACCAATCATAGATGTCTATATTTTTTGCCAAATCAAGGCCGGTCCAGACTGGACCAAATCTGAACCAAATATAGACGTCAATGTTTGGGCCAAACCAAGGAAGGTCCAGACTGGACCACATGAGAACCAATTTTAGAAGTCTTTGTTTGGGCCAAATATAGGTCGGTCCGGACGTCTGTGGACATTGAAATCAAGGCCGGTCAGGACCAGACCAAACCGGAATTAAACAAAGACATCCATGATTGGTCCGGTCCGGACAAAAAAATCATACATTTTTGGATTTATAAATGTATGATATATATCCCCATTGATTCTTGAAGAATATAACTTAAAAATGGCTCATGAGCTAGTTCAAATGTCTATGCCCATAGGGCATGTTGTTGTTTCTCTGTAATACTACTAGCCACCTAACAATTTTATAAGGTTGGCTACCAAGAAGCCCTTTCAATCAAGTTAGAGATCTCATTGATATGTTCTTATAATCAAATAGAATAATTTAAAAAGAAAATGTATTGTTCCTCTATTTTATTGGAGCCCATGTATCTACAAACGTCTTGAAAAGAGACAGAGGCACATCCCTATCATACAGTCTTTGTTTACGTTGACTTTGTTTGCAAACATATTATCTGGCCCCTGGGTTACCCCAGTGGGAGGAGTTTGCTCCAGGTGAAAAGTGATGGCATTTGTTTTGGAACTGGGCTGCCTTCTGGGCATGAACCAGGTGCCTTGTTCAAAGCCAAAACAAAAGTGATGTTACCTAGGATAGATTTTAAGCATGTGGAGTAATGAGTAAGTTTCTGTGTTTTCACATACAAAGAGAATGCTTTTCATAAAAACGCTTTATTTGCCTTCCCAATGAAAACTAGTTCGAAAAGTACAACATATTTTATGGAAATTAGATACATGTTTCTGGACGATGCACCATGCTTCCTTGTTGACAACATGACTGAGAGTTGCTGATTACTGTTCAATTTGAGAATGGCACCTCTCCCTCAAGGCTTTTGCCTGTTCACGCCACGGTCCAAAGACCGATGCACCCCAAATTGCGGATGTTAAGCGTTACAGCGTAATTAAAATGTAACGGCAATGTTCCTTCATTAGCGGAGACTACATTCACGGTAAACGCTGCATTTGTCAGCTCAACCGTAAATTACTTTTACAATTTTATTTCACAATCTGTAACACTTCAGCGATACAGATTGAATAGATCCCTATATGTTACACATTTGCAAAACGCATTATATGTTACGAATTCTGTCTAGGTGGCTAGGCAGCAAATGTTAGCTGGGCTAATGGTTAGGGTTAAGTTTAGAAGTTATGTTAAAGGGTTCCGGTTAGGTGAAGGGTTAGCTAAAATAGTTAAGGTTAGAGGAAGCGTTAGCTAAATGGTTAAAGGTTGGGGGAAGGGTTATATATACATATACTAATTTGAGTGTCCCCAATTTAAATTTGCCATGTGTCATCTTGTCTGAAACCAGGCTGGCAAAAATATGGGGCAATACACAGGAGTTTGCTTAGATCAGCAGTATTCAAAGTCGGGCCCTAGCGTGGTTGCAGGAAGCTGGAGTTGGGTCTCTAAAGCATTAAGAGTGCAGATTATTGCATGAGCCAATACACACACGTTTTCCAGAAAGATTATTTGAAAAATACAATGTATTTTATTTTGCTAAGAGATTAAAATGTTATGAATTGAAGGTTATTTGGTAATGTATAGCTGGCAGTATACCACCTTGCATACCACTGCTGACTTGCTTCTGAAGCTAAGCAGGGTTGGTCCTGGTCAATTCCTGTATGGGAGACCAGATGCTTCTGAAAGTGGTGTTGGAGGGCCAGTAGGAGGCACTCTTTCCTCTGGTCCTAAAAAAATGCCCCAGTGCAGTGATTGGGGACACTGCCCTCTGTAGGGTGCCACCTTTTGGCTGGGATGTTAAATGGGTGTTCTGACTCTCTGAGGTCATTAAAGATCCCATGGCATTTATCGTAAGAGGAGGGGTGTTAACCCCGGTGTCCTGGCTGAACGCCCAATCTGGCCCTCAAACCATCACGGTCACCTAATAATCCCCAGTTTACAATTGGCTCATTCATCCCCCTCCTCTCCACCATAACCATTCCACAGGTCGTTGCTGCAAATGAGAACGTGTTCTCAGTCAATTTACCATGAAAAATAATGGATTAAAAAACATGTTTCTTTTTTCAAAATGTAAGGATTTTAGGTTGTGTCATGAAATTGTTTCTTTTTTTTGTCCTAGCTGAAAAAGTTTGAATTCCACAGGCTTAGATTGTTGACAACAAATTAACTATTAACTGTATAAAACATAAATACATTTGCACAATGAGCACTTTTCTCTCAAATACATTGTTACCTTTGTTGGTTAGCTAGCTAGAGATTGTTTGGCCATATTAGCATGGACGTGACATTAGTCAAAACACCTCAAAAGAAGACATGGTATCAAGAACAAGATTTATGTGTATTATTATTTTTGTTAATATACAGAACAAGATAAAACAAGCTGAATCGCGCTGCCTCCCAGGCGTGAACCAGGTGTCCAACTCTGTCTGACTGCGAAGTTGGCTCAAAATTAAGGAGACTAAATTAAGCACGTGTAGTTATGAGTAAGATTCTGTGTTTTCCCATGCAAAAGTGATTGCTTTTGATATACACGCTTTATCTGCCTTGCCAATAAAACCTTGTTTGAAAATTCAAACATAGTCTATATTTTATCGTAAAGAGGGGACGCTGCACCATGTTGCCTTGTTGACAACATGACTGAGTGACGCAGATTTCTGTTCATTGAGAAAAGCGCTCTTCCCTTGTTCACATCACGGGCCATAGACCAGTGTCCCGCAGATCAGCATAATCGAATCCGCCCAATGTTGCTCTCAATCGGCTCACGGCCTTTTGCCCCATTGAACCGCGCGCATGTTTTTTTGTGACGTGATCACATCAGTCGTCTATAGGTCCGTCGAAGAAAGTTTCTGGTTAGAAATGTGGCTTGATTAGTATATTTCCAAGATATAGCTAGGCTACGTACAGTAATTCACTTGATCGCGGGTGATCAACTTCGAAGAAAGAAAACACTTTGGAATGTATCGTCAGCATGCAAAGGTAAGGGCGTCTTTTCCACCCATTGCATCATATTGTCTTCATTTTTACAAACCATTGTTTTTATCAGTTCATTACCTTTGATTCATACTTCGCGTAGTAGTAGGCTATAGTCTTCATACTAGAGCGAGAACGTTATGGGTTAATATATTTGTTTGCAGAACACGCCTGTTTAGCCAGCGTGATAGCTGGGCTAAGTATCTAATTTAGTAGAATGTGGCGTCTATACACATTACTACCCTGGAGTATACATTACCTCTCTCATCAACAGATGTATTTTGTGGGCTATCAATGCACTGGAATGTGACTATCTGTGCTGAAATACTTCATAATGTCATCACACTTTGGTTCGTCTACTTCGCAACTTCAACAGGGCACTGCATGCATGTTTCGGCTCCTTCGGTTCTAACTTCAACACATCTTTAAAAATGCACACAAGTTGTAATGGATACAGAACTTCAGAAGTTGACAAATCAATGCAAACTCAAATGTCTGCCAAAATGTAATTCTGTAAAAAACAGAACAAATCGAATACAGTTGCAAAGGAGATTTAACTCTTTCGTTGCTTAGGTCGACTTGGCACTCATACACTTTAAAAAATATCTATATATATTTCCACAAACGTGGGCACTGTTATTTAACATTCCCCAACGGGCTGTCAATACCGTTCTGAACATTTAAGCTGTTGGGAGTAGGCACGTGGAATGGTATTCAGAAATTGCTACAAGGCTTTTAACGTTATTCCAAGTATTTTCCTTATGTAATTGTGGCACAGTTTTGTGCACGTTTGGGTTACACACAACTGTGTACAACCAGCCAGATGTAGGAGGCTAGGTTACAGATTGACTGTTCAAGAAAATGTGCCCCTAAAAATATAACAGCTGTTATTTTGAAATTACTTTTAGGCCTAGTTGTACAGGATGGGGTGGGGTTTTGGTCATACCACACATTCTTCAGTGTACTAGTAATTTTATATCAGTTGTTCCTTGATCTCTTTCTCTCTTAGCAAGTCCAGACATGCACACAAAAGTATTATTTTGCTGGCCCTAGCAATTTGTAATCTGTCAGATTGAGGGTATCAAGGCATGCATAGGGTAATGTGGGGTAACTAGCCCCCCCCCCCCCCCATAAGAACAATGTCCAATTGCTGACACAACAAAGCAAAGTTTGGTAATGTGGATGATTAATTAACTCTTCAACTCAAGTCTGAGTAATTTACTTTAATCAAAGAAATACAATATTTAACAAAATGGCTTTGGACATCTCACTATTAATGTCCTCACTATGATGAGGTTTTGATGTAAGGTCCCTCTTTTCATTTTCCCGCAAATCATGTCTAAATCGTTCTAAAGTACAATACCAGTCAAAAGGTTGGACACACCTACTCATTCAAGGGTTTTTCTTTATTTGCACTATTTTCTACATTGTAGAATAATAGTGATGATATCAAAATTATGAAAAAGCACATGGAATCATGTGTTAAACAAAAAAAGTTTTAAACAAATCAAATTATATTTTATATTTGAGATTCTTCAAATAGCCACCCTTTAACTTAATGACAGCTTTGCACACTCTAGGCATTCTCTCAACTAGGTAGTCACCTGGAATGCATTTCAATGAACAGGTGTACCTTAAGTTAATTTGTGGGATTTCTTTCCTTGATGCGTTTGAGCCAATCAGTTGTGTTGTGACAAGGTAGGGGTGGTTTACAGATGATGACCCTATTTGATAAAATATCAAGTCCATATAATGGCAAGAACAACTAAAATCAGCAAAGAGAAACGACAGTCCATCATTACTTTAAGACATGAATGTTAGTCATTATGGAAAATGTCAAGAACTTTGAATGTTTCTTTAAGTGCAGTCGCAAAAACCATCAAGCGCTATGATGAAACTGGTTCTCATGAGAACCGCCACAGGAAAGGAAGACCCAGAGTTAACTCTGCTGCAGAGGACAAGTTCATTAGATTTACCAGCCTCAGAAATTGCAGCCCAAATAAATTCTTCAGATTTCAAGTAACAGACACATCTCAACATCAACTGTTCAGAGGAGACTGCGTGAATCAGGGCTTCATGGTTGAATTGCTGCAAAAAAAACACTACTTAAGGACACCAATAAGATGAAGAGACTTGCTTGGGCCAAGAAACACGTGCAATGGACATTAGAGCAGTGGAATTTTTGTCCTTTGGTCTGGTGTCCAAATTTGAGATTTTTGTTTCCAACCGCCGTGTCTTTGTGAGATGCGGTGTGGGTGAACGGATGATCTCCACATGTGTATTTCCCACCGTAAAGCGTGAAGGAGGCAGTATTATGGTGTGGGGGTGCTTTGCTGGTGACACTCTGACTTATTTAGAATTCAAGGCACACTTAACCAGCATGGCTACCACAGCATTCTGCAGCGATCCACCATCGCATCTGGCTTGCGCTTAGTCCCACTATCATTTGTTTTTCGACAGGACAATGACCCACCACAGCCTGGAGGTATTTTTACCAAGAAGGAGAGTGCTGGAGTGCTGCATCAGATGACCTGGCCTCCACAATCCACCGACCTTAACCAAATTGAGATGGTTTGGGATGAGTCAAACCGCAGTGATGGAAAAGCAGCTAACAAGCGCTCAGCATATGTGGGAACTCCTTCAAGACTGTTGAAAAAGCATTCCAGGTGAAGCTGGTTGAGAGAATGCCAAGATTGTGCAAAGCTGTCATCAAGGCAAAGGGTGGCTATTTGAATTTCCACCCTTTTATAACAACAAAAACAGCTTGCTGTGGTTACTTGAAAGGTGGCAGGCCATATTTGTGATTTAGAAAAATGCCTTGCTATTGTCTTTCAAATGAACTCATGGCTAGATGGCTTGCCGAGGGCTTATAGCAGTCCTCTGAATGGGGGATACCCGGAAGACATGCAAATCACGTCTTAAATTGCAAAACGCCGCTCGCCCACTGGCGGTCAGGCCTGTAAAATGAATAACTTCTGATTTATAACTGTTAAAGGACTTAGCAGTTAGTTAACCATACTGTAACTGAGACAGGTATTTGTCATGAGGGTAAATGTCTTTTCTAATCTGGTGACTCAGGTTGCAAAATGCATGTCTGGTTTTATTATGAGTCACCGTTCTTGCTCTTGTAAAGATAGACGCACAGGAGCACCCATATTCAGGCAATACCGTGGGAAGGTCAAATATGGGGGGGGTTTACATGGTCTAGTATTGGTTTCCCTCTTCATTGTCAGTATCCCTTTTCAGCGTTATGACATCCATAAGAGTGATGGATAATAATGTATCATATCTTTTCTGATTGTGATTTCACTACATTTTGTATGCTTGTTCTGGGATGTTCTTCAGACATTTACAGAAACATTTTATATCTTAGAATACATAATTTATCTAAGATTCTCTTATATTCTATAAATATATTCTGAAAGGCATTTGTCGTACATGGTACTACTGTTTTTGATAGAAAGATGAGAAGAGTGTTTATCAACATTCTGAATAGTCCTGGAGTGTTTAAAAATATATATTTTATGAAAGCCACTCTAAATATACTGACTTTATCCCGTTTCCAGAAAAGTGACATTCCAAATAAAATTCCTGTAAAACTGCTTTGAATGGCATTTCTTACCTTAATTCCACTGAACAACTTGACATTGTGCAAGATGTTCCTGTACCTGGGAGACTGTGCTGTTAGATCTTGCCATAAAAACAAACCTTATTAATATAAAGTCTGCATGAGGGAGTTTTCCAACTCCGTGTAAGTATTGGCTCTCTGGCAGGTAGGTGCTAATGGTCACAGGAGACAGAAGCTGCTGGAAGTCGCACCATCTTAAACAAAGGAAAGGCATATTGCCCACCCAGCATTTTGAACTCGAGCTGTAGGATCTATTGATAGAGAAGCCTATTCAAATGCAAGGGAATAAAGAAGTGTGTAATTGTGAAGTGTAGGGCAAGTGTGTGCTTTTTTTTCACTGATTATTTTTCATGTTTTAAATTGGACTATATTGAAGTTATTTGAACAATGATTCTCTATCCAAATTCCATCACAGTTTGAGTGCCATAATTTCCCCCATTTACTCTTATGTTTGTATTGAAATAATATTGTTAACCCCACATATTAACCTCTTTACTGTATCAGTGTTCTATTTCTGCCCTAATTAAATGTTTTCTCCTCAGTCTTTGACCCCAGGTGTGAAGCAGCTAGCTGACCTAGCTGAACACTAGGTGGGCCTACGTTTTGGGGAAAATGCTCTCCAGCGTTGAGGTGCCCCCAAACCGCCCTGTTGCCAGCAACCACCACAACAGTCCCGGAAACTCAGGTTCCCAGTATGCCTTGTGTGCCCTGGGGGTGGGACTGGTGGCCCTGGGCATTGTCATGATCGTATGGAGTGTGGTGCCCTCCGACATGGCCGGAAACAACAGCAGTGGCACCGGAGGAGGGAACCCGAAACCGGACACTAGGGGGAGGACTTCATCGGTGGCCTTTGTACTGGTTGGGGCTGGAGTAGCCATGCTCCTGCTGTCCCTGTGCCTGGGGATGAGGAACAAGCAGCGGGAGCAGCAGGTGCTCCTAGAGGCCCAGACTCTGGGGGCAGGCAACGTAGCTACCAGTGAGGACGACGGAGAGACGTGAGTACTGTAGTTAATTAATGACCTCAGCAGGTTTGTTTGCTCAGGGTTCAGTACAGGGGTGGGCAATCCCTTTATTACTTTACTAACCGTTTGACTGCTCCTAGATGTGTAACATCGCATGATGCACACCAGATGACGCCATCAGTGTTTCCGGATGATGTCATCAGAAACACTTATTTCTATATTTTTGACTACAAAACATAGAAACTTGCCATTCTGACATGTATTGATGTTTGTGGTGGTGCTGGAGGTGAATATTGCCCTTTAACCTATGAGGGCTAACACATGTTCAGCTGATTCAACTACACTGAACAAAAATATAAATATAACATCAAAGTGTTCATCCAATGTTTCATGAGCTGAAATAAAAGATCCCAGAAATGTTCCATACACACAAGCTTATCTACAGTGCGTTCGGTAAATATTCAGACCCCTTCACCTTTTCTTACGTTACAGCCTTACTAAAATGTATTAAATTGTTTTTTCCTCATCAATCTACATGCAACTCCATAATGACAAAGCAAAAACAGGTTTCTATGTTTTTTTGCAAATATCAAAAACAAGTCACATTTACATAAGTATTCAGACCCTTTACTCAGTACTTTGTTGAAGCACCTTTCGCAGCGATTACAGCCTCGAGTCTTCTTGAGTATGACGCTGCAAGCTTGGCACACCGGTCTTTGGGGAGTCTCTCCCATTCTCTGCAGATTGTCTTAGCTCTGGCAGGTTGGATGGGTAGCTTCGCTGCACAGCTATTTTTACGTCTCTCCAGAGAAGTTCGATCGGGTTCAAGTCCGGGCTCTGGCTGGGCCACTCAAGGACATTCAGAGACTTGTCCTGAAGCCACTCCTGCGTTGTCTTGGCTGTGTGCTTAGGGTTGTTGTCCTGTGGAAGGTGAACCTTTGTCCCAGTCTGAGGTCCTGAGAGCTCTGAAGAAGGTTTTCATCAAGGATCTCTCTGTACTTCATCTTTCCCTCGATCCCACTGGAAAAACATCCCCACAGCATGATGCTGCCACCACCATGCATCACCGTAGGGATGGTTCCAGGTTTCTTCCAGGCAAGACGCTTGGTATTTAGGCCAAAGTGTTCAATCTTGGTTTCATCAGACCATAGAGTCTTGTTTCTCATGGTCTGAGAGTCTATAGGTGAGTCTACTTTTAATTGGTAGTGGCTTCTGTCTGGCCACTCTACCATAAAGGCCTGATTGGTAGAGTGCAGCAGAGATGGTTGTCCTTCTCAAAGGTTCTGCCATCTCCACAGAGGAACTCAGAAGCTCTGTCAGAGTGACCATCAGGTTCTTGGTCACCTCTCTGACCAAGGCCCTTCTCCCCCGATTGCTCAATTTGGCCAGGTGGCCAGGTCTAGGTGGAGTTTTGGTGGTTCCAAACATCTTCCAATTAAGCTAGATGGAGGACACTGTGTTCTTGGGGACCTTAATAAATGCTGAAGACATTTTTTTTTGTACCCTTCCCCAGATCTGTGCCTCGACACAATCCTGTCTCGGCGCTCTACGGACAATTCCTTCTACCTCATGGCTTGGTTTTTGCCATGACATGCAGTGTCAACTGTGGAACCTTATAGGTGTGTTCCTTTCCAAATCCTGTCCAATCAATTGAATTTACCACAGGTGGAGTCCAATCAAGTTGTAGAAACATCTCAAGGATGATCAATGAAAACAGGATGCACCAGAGCTTAATTTCGAGTCTCATAGCGAATGGTCTGAGTACTTACAGTACTAGTCAAAAGTTTGGACACATGCTCATTCAAGTGGTTTTCTTTATTACTCTACAATGTAGAAAGTAGTAAAAATAAAGAAATCATTGTATGAGTAGTTGTGTCCAAACTTTGGACTGGTGTTGTATGTCAAAGTGTTTATTTAAAAAATTAGCAAAATTGTCAACTCGCTTTCTCATTATGGGGTATTGTGTGTAGATTGAGGATTATTATTTTTTTGATATTTAAAACATTTTAGAATAAGGCTGTAACTGGGGCCTCCCGAGTGGCGCAGCGATCTAAGTCACTGCAGTGCAAGTTGTGTTACTACAGATCCTGTTTCGATACTAGGCTGTGCCGCAGCCGGCCAGGATACCCATGAGGCGATGCACAATTGGCCCAGAGTCGTCCGAGTTTGGTCTGCCGGGATTTCCTTGTCCCATTGCGCTCTAGCGACTAATGGCGGGCCGGGTGCAGGCACGCTGACATGGTTGCCAGGTATACAGTGTTTCCTCCAACACATTGGTGTGGCTGTGTTTCGGGGACGCACGGCTCTCGACCTTCGCTTCTCCTGAGTCCGTATGCGAGTTGCAGCGACGGGACAAGACTGGAACTATCAATCGTGGAGGGAAAAGTGGGTAAAATAATAAAGCTGTAACAAAATGTGGAAAAGCAGAAGGGGTCTGAATACTTTCCCAATGCACTGTCTCAAATTGTGTGCACAAATTTGTTTACATCCCTGTAAGTGAGCATTTCTCATTTGCCAAGATAATCCATCCACCTGACAGGTGTGGCATTTCAAGAAGCTGATTAAACAGCATTAACATTATACAGGTGCACCTTGTGCTCGGGACAATAAAAGGCCAATCTAAATGTGCATTTGTATCACACAATGCCACAGATGTCTCAAGTTGAGGGAGTGTACAATTGGCATGCTTGACTGCAGGAATGTCCACCAGAGCTGTTACCAGATAATTTAATGTTAATTTCTCTACCAACATCGTTTTAAATAATTTGACAGTACGTCTAACCGGCTTTACAACCACAGACCACGTCTATCCACGCCAGCCTAGGATCTCCACATCTGTCTTCTTCACCTGCTGGATCGTCTGAGACCAGCCACCCTGACAGCTGATGAAACTGTGGGTTTGCATAACCTAAGAATTTCTGCACAAACTGTCAGAAACCGTCTCAGGGAAGCTCATCTGCATGCTCGTCGTCCTCACCAGGGTCTTGACCTGACTGCAGTTCGGCATCAGTGGGCAAATGCTCACCTTTGATGGCCACTGGCATACTGGAGACGTGTGCTGTTCACGGATTAATCCCAGTTTCAACTGTACCGGGTAGATGTACAGAGTGCACCCATTTTTATCTCTGTGCAATTTGAGATATCGTGACGAGGCCTGTTGTCGTGCCATTCATCCACCTCCATCACCAGTGCACTACTCCCATGTCGCAAGGAATCTGGACACAATTCCTGGAAGCTGAAAATGTCCCAGTTCTTCCATGGCCTGCTCACTCACCAGACATGTCACCCATTGAGCATGTTTTGGACGCTCTGGATCGCCGTGTAAGATAGCGTGTTCCAGTTCCCCCCCCAACATCCAGCAACTTTCCACAGCCATTGAAGAGAAGTGGGACAACACGCCACAATTAACAGCCTGATCAACTCGATGTGAAGGAGATGTCGCAATGCATGAGGCAAATGGTGGCCACACCAGATACTGACTGATTTTCTGATCTGTGCCTCTACCTTTTTTTAAAGGTATCTGTGACCAACAGATGCATATCTGTATTCCCAGTTATGTGAAATACATAGATTAGGGCCTGATGAATTTATTTAAATTGATTCATATCCTTATGAATTGTAATTCATTCTTTTAAATTGTTGCATGTTTTGTTTGTTCACTGTGGTTAGTTGTTTAGTTTGATCATGTGAAAGGTTTTGCTTTGGCTGGAGCAAAATCGTGCACCCACGCTGGTCCTTTTGCTATTAACATTGGTTAGCCATGTTTTTGTGCTTCTTTAAATCTCTCTGCAGTGCTTTTAGTAACTTTTCAGTTCAAGCCCCGTTACCTAAACAGGGCACCTGTTGTAATAAAACCATGTAAAACCATCAGGACTGTATTTATCAGGACACACTGCATAGCCTAGATTACACACGGCATAGCCTAGAGTACACACGGAATCAACAATATAGAAGACACAGTCCATTCTGTAAGTGCATAGTTACTGATGCCTGTCTGTCTGTGTTTCTGTATGAATGTCCACAGGGCAGAGGAGCGAGCCCAGAGGTACACTGTGCCCAGCTACGAGGAGGTGGTAGGCAGCGGCGAGTACCCCATACGCCAGAGCAACTTGCGCCACAGCTCCTCCCAGCTGCCCTCCTACGACGACCTGGTGGACGGTGTGCAGATGGAGCTGGAAGGGTCAGATGTCACCCAGACGACACCCGCTTCCACTAACCCTGCCTCCTCTGCTGTGCCTAACCGCCGCACTGGGCGAACGGGCCTCAAGCTCCTTCCCCTTAAGATCCGGAGGATTAAATCGGAGAAGCTCTTTATGAATAACACGGATAACTCTCAGTCACCGGGAGGGATCACTATTGAGCCGCTCACTCCGCCACCAATGTATGAGGACAAAGCACCCCAGCTCTGAGACTTGGCACCTTCTAGGTTTCAAAGCAGGTTACTGAAGCCGCTGTGTCCCACGAGGCGTGAATTGGTTGTGCTGTGCTACTATAGATGTGATCAGATGGCCCTTGTCATGCATCTGTGGTTAAATCATCTCGATGGCACTTGTCATGCCTACCTGGCTGAGGACTTTTCTTTAGACCTGCAACTCAAGCGCAGTGAGTACTGTTCCATACATGGGGCACTGGCATTTGAGTAGATCTTTGGGGCAACTCTAATGTTGCTGGACAGAGGGAACACCTGGACAGAGAGTACACATCCAATTTCCGACTATGATTACAAGGACATTGAAGCTTGGTTCAAAGGATCAATATTATTGGGGGAAATTCTCGGCATGTCTTTGATGCCTATTTTTCTTTTACAACGAGTACTCAGTCTGGTCCAAATCTTCTTTGTATGCAGTTGACCATATTTTATTTTCCTCTGTCTGCTATATTATTTCAAGTTCCGTCTTCATCCTCAGTCTAGTCGTGTTATAGATGTATTATTCATGTCTGAGTTTTGTATTCTATTCTGTACAGCTACTTAGACAGCTGCTCTTCACATTTTGGGAGAAGTGCTATTTGGCGACTCAATGACCACCTTACTCAGACAGTGTTTGTGTGTTGCTGCCTGTGTTGCTCGTCAATAGAGGACAATTGAGTGAGACCGAGGCTCATGGGTAGTTAGAAGCCTTTGCCCTGTAGCCATGGTGAAATGGGGTTGGGCTCTGAAGGCAGTAGTGTAGTCCAGCTCCTTTTCTTTTCCTTTTTTTTTTAATTTTTTTGCTCAATAGAGGAGAACACAAGGGGGACTTTCTCTGAGCAGCTGGGAGCTGGGATAATGGCACCCATTGCTCACTCACTCATCACTCTTGAACTATTCTTCACTAGCTCCTTGACTGGCAGCACTTTCATAGGAGTATTCAGAGAATGAACTTCTGGTGTCCATGGTTTGACCCCAATTTTGTTTGGTGGAGCGAAAATACATCAGTACCTTTATCTCTCTAGCCTGTTTGTTTTATGCTTATGAGAGTATGGAAATTAGCGAGTCCATGAAGTGTTTGGAAGTGAAGAATGTTATTTTCTTATCATACGGATACTATTTTCTGATGTCATGTTGATGAACCTGTTCAGCAACTATTCACTACTTTTTAGATGGGAACACAAATTGTACACAACAGTAGCCTTTTTTTGTGTAACTGAACACTTAATAAACTAGCAAATGCATACCTATGCACACAGAACAAGAATAGGCTTTTTAATTGGAATTGAATTGCTGAATTACTATGCTAAACAAAAATATAAATGTAAAGTGTTGGTGCCATGTTTCATGACCTGAAACAAAAGCTCCCAGAAATGTTTCATATGCACAAAAAGCATACTTCTCTCATTTTCTGAACAAATTTGTTTACATCCCTGTTAGTGAGCATTTCTCCTTTGCCAAGATAATCCATCCACCTGCCAGGTGTGGCATATCAAGAAGATGATTAAACAGCATAGTTATTACACAGGTGCACCTTGTGCTGGGGGTGAAATAAAAGGCCACTCTAAAATGTGCCATTTTGTCACACAACACAATGCCTTAGATGTTACATTTTGAGGGAGTGTGCAATTGTCATGCTGCCTGCAGGAATGTCCTTTAGAACTGTTGCCAGAATTTAAATGTTAATTTCTCTACCATAAGCTGCCTCCAATGTTGTTTTAGATAACTGGCCTCAACCACAGACTACATGTAATCACGCCAGCCCAGGACCTCCACATCTTTGCCGAAGAGTATTTCTGTCTTTAATAAATCCCTTTTTGTGGGGAAAAACTCATGATTGGCTGGGCCTGGCTCCCAAGTGGGTGGGCCTATGCCCTCCCAGGCTCACCCATTGCTGCTCCCCTGCCCAGTTGTGAAATCTGTAGATTAGGGCCTAATGAATTTATTTCAATTAACTGATTTCCTTATGAACACTAACTCAGTAAAATCTCTGAAATTGTTGCGTTTTTATATTTTTGTTCAGTACAGTTTATACATGTAAAATAGCATGCACATCATGTAGATTTTAGTTTTATACATTGATTTTGTACAATATTGTCGACTGTATTTGTAGTTGTCATGCCTAGGCAGTGCTCTGTGTGGGGGTGACCAGTTTTGGCTGTGAGGAATCCATGGCTTCATACCATGTTCTGTACTTATGGGGCCACTACACTCTAAAATGAAAGTTTATCAGATGTTTTCAAACCTCAAAAGAAGCATTATATTACGCAACGTACACATCCCAATCCATTGGTTTTGTAGATCCAACGATAATGTCACAACCCCAAATGAATGATTAAAAATGAGCACCAGATATGCTTATCTGTTTATGAATGAAAAATTGTGCCCATTGTGCTCATCTTTTCCATTCATAAACCAATCAGCATCAAGATAAGCACCATGGTGTCAATCTGTATATGAATGGAAAAGATGATGTGTTCATCTTTTCCATTCATTTGGGATTGAGGAATACAGCTGTATCTATACAATCAGTGGTGATCCACCTTCACATTAGACTTCTTTTGAGGTATTAAAAACATCTAACAAACTTTTGGAGTGTATTTCCCATTTTAAGAATATTCTTATGTGGAACAAACATTGTTCATGAGTTCAATGGACTTTTCTCTCAACCAACTGTATGTATAACAACATTTATTCACATTTCAAATACTTAGCATTATTTGTATTCTACATGATTGGCTTGTATAACTAAATTTCCTTTTGTATGTATTGTGAAAGTATGTTTTTGTATGAGGAGCTCAGAATAATACATTACTGTGTACAGTAAAGAAGTTGAGTATGAATAATGTAAAAAATAAATTCAAACTATTCCGACCACACAGTTTTATTGCAAATAGATCCTGTGACGACTTACTGGTTTTCAGCAACCACACTAATGTGTTTCTTGGAAATGATTAACCGTGGCAGTACCTTACTTCCTGTAGTATACAGTGCCTTCGGAAAATATTCAGACCCCTTCACTTTTTTTACATTTTGTTACGTTACAGCCTTTATTCTAGAAATTGATTAAATAAATGTTTTTCCTCATCAATCGACACACAATATACCGCATAGCGACAAAGTGAAAACAGGTTTTTAGAAATGTATTAAAAATACTTTATGTAAGTATTCAGACCTTTTGCTATGATACTCAATTGAGCTCAGGTGCATCCTGTTTCCATTGAGATGTTTCTTCAACTTGATTCGAGTCTACCTGTGGGAAAATACGATTGATTGGAAATGATTTGGAAAGGCACACACCTGTCTATAAGGTCCCACAGTTGACACTGCATGTCAGAGAAAAAACCAAGCCATGAGGTCGAAGGAATTGCCCATAGAGCGCCGAGACAGGATTTTTGTCGTTGTACAGATCTGGGGAAGGGTACCAACACATTTCTGCAGCATTGAAGATTCCTTAAGAACACAGTCACCTCCATCATTGTTTAATGGAAGAAGTTTGGAACCACCAAGACTCTTCCTAGAGCTGGCCACCTGGCCAATACTGAGCAATCGGGGGAGAAGTGCCTTGGTCAGGGAGGTTACCAAGAACCCAATGGTCACTCTTATAGAGCACCCGAGTTCCTCTGTGGAGATGGGAGAACATTCCAGAAGGAAAACCACCGCTGTAGCACTCCACCAATCAGGCCTTTATGGTAGACTGGCTCGACAGAAACCGCTCCTCAGTAAAAGGCACATGACAGCCAGCTTGGAGTTTGCCAAAAGGCACCTAAAGACTCTCGGACCATGAGAAACAAGATTCTCTGGTCTGATGAAACATGCGTCACGTCTGGAGGAAAACTGGCACCATCCCTATGGTGAAGCATGATGGTGGTAGCCATCATGCTGTGGGGATGTTTTTCAGCAGCAGGAACTGGGAGACCAGTCAGGCTTGAGGTAAAGATGAACGGAACAAAGTACAGAGAGATCCTTGATGAAAACCTGGTACAGGTTGGGGCGAAGGTTAACCTTCCAACGGGACAACGACCCTAAGCACACAGCCTAGACATCGCAGGAGTGACTTTGGGACTCAATGTCCTTGAGTGGCCCGGACTTGAACCCGATCGACATATCTGGAGAGACCTGAAAACAGCTGTGCATCAATGCTCCCCAACCAACCTGACTGCTTGAGAGGATCTGCAGAGAAGAATGTGAGAAACTCACCAAATACAGGTGTGCCAAGCTTGTAGCATCATACCAACGAAGACTCGAGGCTGCCAAAGGTGCATCAACAAAGTACTGAGTAAAGGGTCTGAATACTTATGTAAATGTCATATTTCAGTTTTACATTTTTTATCAATTTGCAAAAATGTTTAACCTGGTTTTCCTCTCTCGTTATGGGGTATTGTGTGTAGATTGGTGAAGAGGGAACACAATTTTATAATTTTTAGTACAAGGCTGTAACGTAACAATGTGTGAAGTCAAAGGGTCTGAATAGATTCCGAATGCACTGTATACAGTATGGTTGAGATATTGTAGGTGATCCAGTGCCTTCAGAAAGTATTCAACCCCCTTGACTCTTTTCACATTTTGTTTGTTACAGCCTGAATTTGAAATGGGTGTAATAAAGAGGTGTCACTGGCCTACACACACAATATCCCATAATGTCAAAAAGGAATCCTGTTTTTAGACATTTTTACAAATTAATTAAAAATGAAAAGCTGAAATGTCTGGGGTCAAGTATTCAACTCTTTTTGTTATGGCAAGCCTAAATTAATTTCAGGAGTAAAAATGTGCTTAACAAGTCACATAACTTGCGTGGACTCACTCTGGGTGCAATAATAGTGTATAATTACTACCACATCTGTGTACTCCACACATACAATTATCTGTTAGGTCCCTCTGTCGAGCAGTGAATTTCAAACACCGATTCAACCACAAAGACCAGGGAGGATTTCCAATGTCTCGCAAAGAAGGGCACCTATTGGTAGATGGCTACAAATAAAAAAGGCGGACATTGTATATCCCTTTGAGGATGGTGAAGTTATTAATTACACGTTGGATGGTGTATCAATACACCCAGTAACTACAAAGATACAGGCGTCTTTCCTAACTCCGTTGCCAAAGAGGGATTTCACCATGAGGCCAATGATGACTTTAATACAGTTTGAGTTTAATGACTGAGATGGGAGAACTGAGGATGGATCCAACAACATTGTAGTTACTCCACAATACTAACCAAATTGACAGTGAAAATAAGGAAGCCTGTATAGAATAAAAAATATTCCAAAAAATGCATCCTGTTTGCAACAAGGCACTAGTAATACTGCAGCAAATGTGGCAAGCAACTTTTTGTCCTGAATACTGTGTTACTTTTGGGGCAAATCATACAACACATTACTGAGTACTGCTCGCCTTATTTTCAACTATAGTGATGGCTGCATCATGTTATGGGTATGCTTGTAATCATTAAGGACTGGGGAGTATTTAAGAATAAAAAAGAAACGGAATGGAGCTAAGCACTGGCAAAATCCTGGAGGAAAACCTGGATCAGTCTGCTTTCCACCAGACACAGGGAGATGAATTCACCTTTCAGCAGGACAATAACATGAAACACAAGGCCAAATATACACTGGTGTTGCTTACCTAGACAGTGAATGTTCCCGAGTGGCCGAGTTACAGTTTAGGCATAAATCTACACGCAAATCTATGGCAAGATGTGAAAATGGTTTTCTAGCAATGGTCAACAACCAATTTGACAGAACATGATGAATTCTGAAAAGAATAATAGGCAAATTTGGCACAATCCAGGTGTGCAAAGCTCTTAGAGACTTACCCAGAAAATCTCACAGCTGTAATCGCTGCCAAATGTGCTTCTACAAGGTATTGACTCGGGGATGTGATTACTTATGTAAATTAGATATATATGTATTTAATTTTCAGTACATTTGCAAACATTTCTAAAAATGTCACTTTGTTATTATGGGGTATTGTGACAAACATTTTTATTTCAAACATTTTTAATTCTGGCTGTAACAACAAAATGCAGAATAAGTCAAGGGGTTTGAATACTTTCTGATGGCACTGTATTTAGCCTGGTCACAGATATTTTTGTGCTGTCTTGCCAACTCCTATATGAATTGACAATGATGCACAAACAGATCGTGGACCAGGCTTGCTGATATTTGTGCTTTTCCACTATGTTATTCACCTTATCTTGGTTACTGTAAAGCTGGATGAAGAGGAAACAACGCCTGAGAATGTTGGCTTCTTCTCTTGTCAGTGTTGAATCATTGTTGTGTTCTCAAGGTCATTCTCTGTGAGAAAGACACCCATTTACAAAGCGCTGGCTTTTAAAAAGTTCCATAAAACTCTGTTAGTCATTACTGTACTTAAATGCTGTTAACATAATTACTTTTGTGTTTGGGAGCCTTTTAACTCAATATAAGGATTTCTGTTTGGCTTTTACATTTAAAGCGTTGACCTTGCTTCCCTCTAGTGGTAGAGTCCTGTTAATACACTTGATAATTATGGAACAGTATTTCTTGATCAGGCAGTGGACTCCTGGTGCTATTGGCATCCCTTTAATATGTTGTCACATTCATTGAGAAAATGTCAAACAAAAGACTGTAAGTGACACAGTACTTCCCTATAGCGTTTGAATAACATTGTAAATGATTACTACTGTGTACATTCGAAATGTGGTATCAATATAGTAAAATGTCTTGCGAGCTGACACGGCCGACACTGAGTATCTGCAGTTACAATAGATTAGAGTTTTGTTCAGAATTCTTGTGCAATGATAATGAATCTGCATGTTGTGAATTTGTTAGTTGTTAGTTTTGTTCATTGTTAAATGTGTTTATACAGTGGCAAGAAAAAGTATGTGAACCCTTTGGAAATACCTGGATTTCTGCATAAATTGGTCATAACATTTAATCTGATCTTCATCTAGGTCACAACAATAGACAAACACAGTCTGCCTAAATTAATAACACACAGACAATTCTAAGTTTTCATGTCTTCTTTGAACACACCGTGTAAACATTCACAGTGCAGGGTAGGAAAAGTATGTGAACCCTTGGATTTAATAACTGGTTGACCCTCCTTTGGCAGCAATAACCTCAACCAAACGTTTTCTGTAGTTGCGGATCAGACCTGCACAGCGGTCAGGAGGAATTTTGGACCATTCCTATTTGACAAAACTGTTTCAGTTCAGCAATATTCTTGGGATGGCTGGTGTGCACTTCTCTCTTGAGGTCATGCCACAGCATCTCAATCGGGTTGAGGTCAGGACTCTGACTGGGCCACTCCAGAAGGCGTATTTTCTACTGTTGAAGCCATTCTGTTGTTGATTTACTTCTGTGTTTTGGGTCGTTGTCCTGTTGCGTCACCCAACTTCTGTTGAGCTTCAATTGGCGA
The DNA here is from genome assembly GCF_036934945.1 of Oncorhynchus masou masou. Lineage (NCBI taxonomy): Eukaryota > Metazoa > Chordata > Actinopteri > Salmoniformes > Salmonidae > Oncorhynchus > Oncorhynchus masou. The sequence continues at coordinate 35,094,434 of NC_088229.1, forward strand.
ACAGATAGCCTTACATTTTACTGCAAAATGTTTTGATAAGCATGGGAATTCTTTTTTCCGTCGACGATAGCAAGCTGTCCAGGCCCTGAGGCAGCAAAGCAGCCCCAAACCATGGTGCTCCCTCCACCATACTTTTTTGCCTTTTTTTCTCCACACCATAGTGTTGTGTGTTCCTTCCAAACATCTCAACTGTAGTTTCATCTGTCCACAGAATATTTTGCCAGTAGCGCTGTGGAACATCCATGTGCACCTTTGCAAACTTCAGATGTGCAGCAATGTTTTTTCCGTGGTGTCCTCTCATGAACACCATTCTTGTTTAGTGTTTTACGTATCATAGACTCATCAAAAGAGATGTAAGCATGTTCCAGAGATTTCTTTAAGTCTTTCGCTGACACTCAAGGATTCTTCTTAACCTCATAGAGCATTCTACACTGTGCTCTTGCAGTCATATATATATATCCCATTTAGCAGACGCTTTTGTCCAAAGCGACTTACAAGTCGGCTGGGGCCACTACTTTTACATATGGGTGGCCCCAGCGGGAATCGAACCCACGACGCTTGGCGTTGCAAGCGCCATGCTCTACCGACTGAGCCACACAGGACAATACATCTTTACAGGACAGCCACTCCTAGGGAGAGTAGCAACAGTGCTGAACTTTCTCCATTTGTAGACAATTTGTCTTTCTGTGGACTGATGAACATCAAGGTTTTTAGAGATACTTTTATAACCCTTTCCAGCTTTATGCAAGTCAACAATTCTTAATCTTAGGTCTTCTGAGATCTCTTTTGTTCGAGGCATGGTTCACATCAGGCAATGCCTCTTGTGAATAGCAAACTTCGATTTTGTGAGTGTTTTTTATAGGGCAAGGCAGGTCTAACCAACATCTCCAATCTCGTCTCATTGATTGAATTCCAGGTTAGCTGACTCCTGACTCCAATTAGCTTTTGGCGAAGCCATTAGCCTTGGGGTTCACATACTTTTTCCAACCTATACTGTGAATGTTTAAATGATGTATTCAATATAGACAAGAAAAATACAATAATTTGTGTGTTATTAGTTTAAGCACACTATGTTTGTCTTTTGTTGTGACTTAGATGAAGATCGGATCAAATTTGATGACCAATTTATGCAGAAATCTAGGTAATTCCAAAGGGTTCACATACATTTTCTTGCCACTGTATACTGTGGGGCAAAAAAGTATTTAGTCAGCCACCAATTGTGCAAGTTCTCCCACTTAAAAAGATGAGAGAGGCCTGTAATTTTCATCATAGGTACACTTCAACTATGACAGACAAAATGAGAAGAAAAACAATCCAGAAATTCACATTGTATGATTTTTAAGGAATGTATGTGCAAATTATGGTGGAAAATAAGTATTTGGTCAATAACAAAAGTTTACCTCAATACTTTGTTATATACCCTTTTTGGCAATGACAGAGGTCAAACGCTTTCTGTCAGTCTTCACAAGGTCTTAACACACCGTTGCTGGTATTTTGGCCCATTCCTCCATGCAGAGCTCCTCTAGAGCAGTGATGTTTTGGGGCTGTTGCTGGGCAACACGGACTTTCAACTCCCTCCAAAGATTTTCTATGGGTTTGAGATCTGGAGACTGGCTAGGCCACTCCAGGGCCTTGAAAGGCTTCTTACGAAGCCACTCCTTCGTTGCCCGGGTGGTGTGTTTGGGATCATTGTCATAATGAAAGACCCAGCCACGTTTCATCTTCAATGCCCTTGCTGATGGAAGGAGGTTTTCACTCAAAATCCCACGATACATGGCCCCATTCATTCGTTCCTTTACACGGATCAGTCGTTATGGTCCCTTTGCAGAAAAACAGCCCCAAAGCATGATGTTTCCACCCCCATGCTTCACAGTAGGTATGGTGTTCTTTAGATGCAACTCGGCATTCTTTGTCCTCCAAACACAACGAGTTTAGTTTTTACCAAAAAGTTTCATCTGACCATATGACATTCTCCCAATCTTCTTCTGGATCATCCAAATGCTCTCTAGCAAACTTCAGACTGACTTGGACATGTACTGGCTTAAGCAGGGGGACACGTCTGGCATTGTAGGATTTGAGTCCCTGGCGGCGTAGTGTGTTACTGATGGTAGGCTTTGTTACTTTGATCCCAGCTCTCTGCAGGTCATTCACTAGGTCCCCCCGTGTGGTTCTGGGATTTTTCTCACTGCTCTTGTGATCATTTTGACCCCACAGGGTGAGATCTTGCGTGGAGCCCCAGATCGAGGGAGATTATCAGTGGTGTTGTATGTCTTCCATTTCCTAATAATTGCTCGCACAGTTGATTTCTTCAAACCAAGCTGCTTACCTATTGCAGATTCAGTCTTCCCAGCCTGGTGCAGGTCTACAATTTTGTTTCTGGTGTCCTTTGACAGCTCTTTGGTCTTGGCCATAGTTGAGTTTGGAGTGTGACTGTTTGAGGTTGTGGACAGGTGTCTTTTATACTGATAACAAGTTTAAACAGGTGCCATTAATACAGGTAACGAGTGGAGGACAGAGGAGCCTCTTAAAGAAGAAGTTACAGGTCTGTGAGAGCCAGACATCTTGCTTGTTTGTAGGTGACCAAATACATATTTTCCACCATAATTTGCAAATAAATTCATAAAAAATCCTACAATATGATTTGCTGGATTTTTTTTCTCATTTTGTCTGACATAGTTGAAGTGTACCTATGATGAAAATTACAGGCCTCTCTCATCTTTTTAAGTGGGAGAACTTGCACAATTGGTGGCTGACGAAATACTTTTTTGCCCCACTGTAATTATTCTCAAATGTTTTTGACATAAACATTTTCAAGGTGAACACGGGTTTGTTATGACTCCTGTTGCACCGGGCCACGACGCCATCTCCTCCAGTGCAGACCATCATGTCAGTGGTCAGGACGCTGCACCATTTAGGCTGGGTACAGCTTGCATGGTCAACGACAGGCACGAGGGCCTGCTGCAGGATGTCGGTGAAGGGGCCTCCAGCTGAGGATTACAGCAGAATCACAAAAGCTCAGGTAAGAGCCAGGACTCGGGTCGGTTCCATTTCAATTCAGGAAGTAAACTGAAATGCACATTTTCTTCAATGCGTTTCAATGAGGAAAATGTGGATTTGAAATTTCTGTTTACTTCCTGAATTGACTGAATTGAAATGGAATTGACCCTTACCCTGGTAAGAGTTTTTGGACCATAGTACCCACAGGGTTGGACCGGGAAACATATAACTAGGTTTCCACACAGACAAAATGCGGTGCAGAGGTGCAGACACTGTAGAGACGTACCCAGCTGTTGATGTAGCGGGGCTCGTTGTGGGGCAGGATGAAGCCAGCCATGATGGAGTCAGTGACGGTCACATGGTCTCCAACTTGATCAGGGCAATGTCATTATTGCAGAAAACACACGGTTATAACCCCCATTGAGCTCCCAATACACACATAAAGACATAGTTTGACAGCGATCTTCCAAAATTAACGGTAGGTTTAGTAAGTCTGGTAATTTACTGTGCTAGCTGTGATTGTATTGTTACCGTCGGTGTTTACTGGTGCAGTGCGCTAACTACTGCTGCTGGTATTTGGTTGGAATTACTGTTGTTGCTTCATATTGAAATAGTCATATGGTCATAGATAGACCTGATGTGTACTGTAGCTTGATGGTTGTGTGTATTGAGGCCTCCTCAGTCTCTTTCAGGTTGTGCTTGCCCAACTCTACTCTGCAGGTCCTGCTACTCCTGCATGTGTAACCAACCACAGCTAAGCTATTGGATAGTCAAACATCTACTGGCACCAAATGTTATTGAGGGCTATTACACGTGCAAACGATATTGTGTTTATGTAAGGTAAGGCCACCAAAGTGTTGTATGGCTTGTGTTGATGTGTTCAGTACATAATGCAGAGGGCAGCCGTGACAACCCAATCAGTGTTGATCAGAGTGCCACTAAACACCTGTTTCCACACACCAATGTCATTGTACTGGAGAGAGATCTGGAATCCAGAGGACGGGACGGATAGTTAGCATCTCTGGGGTCAGGTTGAAGTCTCTTTTGACAGTTCAGGGTACTAAGTTGAAGTGTAAAGTGCAGGGGCTTGTTTCCATTTAGAAGAAAAAACACTACAGGAATAGAGTTTAAACACCTACCAAGCAAGGGGAAGAGTTTTTTTCCCCCAAGGGTGTTAATACATATGCAGCAGAGTTGAAGAAACTGTATGAGCATTGCCAGTTTGGAGACATTAAGGGAAAGATTTGTTTGTGGACTGAAACATGAACACATTCAGAAACGTTTGCTCACAGAGACAGATCTCACTGTAGCTTTGGAAATCCTGACCAAAGATGCAATTGAGTTGCAAAATAAACACTGACCTCCTTTCAAAACGTTCCTGCACAAATTGTCTCGCAGCCAACAGCGTCCCCTGTGGCTGAAAAATGCAACAGGGGTGCCAGAGATGGCCACAAAGCAGAGGACTTCTGTTTCAGAAATGAAATCTGTACAAAATGCAATAGAAGAGGCACATTAAAAGAGCATGTAGAGCAAAATATAGTCGCAACAGGGAAACTGAGAACATGAAATGGTCTGTCCACTAGCAGAGCAGAGTGGCAGTGATTCAGATGAACAATTCATGGTACAATGGACTTAACACAGTGACTTCTCCCAGCAGTAACATAATATGGGTGACACCAGAAATTGAAGGCATACCATTCAAAATGCAGTGTCTGTAATTTCCATGACTGTCTACAATGAGCACATCAAGGCCATCAAGCTGAAGAAAACAAATTTGTTGCTGAAGACATACTCAGGAGGGAGATTGAGATCAATGGGGGCATTGCAGGTCAGAGTGCGTTATGGGGAGCGAACATAGTAGTTGCAGCTGTATGTGGTGCCTGAAACTGGTCCCCCATTATTTGGCAGTGAATGGCTGTTCAAAATATAGCTGAACTGGTGTGACTTGAAAATGCTTCAGACATCCCAGCTTGAAGAGAAAGGCACAGACCAAACACTGGGACATTTGCTGAAGAATTACAGCACCGTTTTCGGTGATCAGATGGGAACATTAAAAGGCTTAACAGCCAAACTCGTACTGAGAGATGATGCAACCCCAAAATTCTGCAAAGCCACATCCGTTCCATAGTCCTTGAGACCAAAGGTGGAAGCAGAAATCTATTGCTTGCAGGATTCCGGGATCCTGACGAAAGTGGACAGAAGTGAATGTGCCACACCCATTGCTCCCATTGTAAAGAAATACGGTCTGTTTGAAAGTGTGGGGACTTCAAGGTCCCTGTGAATTCAATGTTGGATGTGGACCAATACCCCCTGCCCCGTCCACACAGGGCTGGACATCGTGAAGCCAAACCGGTGCAATGAAGGGCTGAACAAAGATGCTCTGTGGCGGCTGTGGGCCCAATCTACAAACAGGATAGGGAGTGATGGTTCGAGACTACAGAATAATTTTGGGGGTGCTTATATTTGTCCTTTTACACACAAGTGTGTAATGGAAATGTGTTTATTGCATATCCCAACTCCCCCTGAGACACCCGCAGAGAGTGGGGTCACAGCCAGGGTCACCATTGTACAGCAACCCTGGAGTAATTCAAGGGCACATCAACAGATTTTTTTACCTTGCGGGCTCCGGTATTCAAACCAGCAACCTTTTGATTACTGGACTAACGCTCTAACCTCGAGGCTATCTGCCGCTCCTGAAGAGGAGGGAAATGAACAAGCGGGACCGTACACACACACATGGAACAAAGAACTTACCAGGTTCAAGTGAGCCACAACATTATGTGGCGCCGTCACATTAACCAACTGCATTCCAAAGGAAACAGGACAACATCTGAGAGAGAACAGGCACAGAGAACTCCTGGATGTGGCACAGCTGGAGAGGGCAATGGGGTGGTACAGGGACCCCAGTGATGTACTGGGCCGTTTGCACTACCATCTCTAGTGCCTTGTGGTCGGTAGCCGAACAGTTGCCATTCCAGGCAGTGATGCAACCAGTTAGGATGCTCTTGATGGTACAGCTGTAGAACCTTTTGAGGATCTGAGGACCAATGCCAAATCTTTTCAGTCTCCTGAAGGGGAATAGGTTTTGTCGTGCCCTCTTCACGACTGTCTTGGTGTGCTTGGACCATGTTAGTTTGTTGGTGATGTGGACACCAAGGAACTTGAAAATCTCAACCAGCTCCACTGCAGCCCCGTCGATGAGAATGGAGGTGTGCTCGGTCCTCCTTTTCCTGTAGTCCACAATCATCTCCTTGTCTTGATCACGTTGAGGGAGAGGTTATTGACCTGGCACCACACAGCCAGGTCGCTGACCTCCTCCCTATAGGCTGTCTCATCATTGTCGGTGATCAGGCGTACCACTGTTGTGTCATCGGTAAACTTAATAATGGTGTTGGAGTCGTGCCTGGCCGCGCAATCATGAGTGAACAGGGTGTACAGGAGGGGACTGAGCACGCACCCCTGAGGGACCCCTGTGTTGAGGATCAGCATGGCGGATGTGTTGTTACCTACCCTTAACAGCTGGGGGGCAGCTCGTAAGGAAGTCCAGGATCCAGTTGCAGATGGAGGTGCTTAGTCCCAGGGTCCATAGCTTATCAATGAGCTTTGAGGGCACTATGGTGTTGAACGCTGAGCTGTAGTCAATGAATAGCATTCTCATGTAGGTGTTCCTTTCGTCCAAGTGGGAAAGGGCAGTGTGGAGTGCAATAGAGATTGCATCATCTGTGGATCTGTTGGGACAGTATTCAAATTGGAGTGGGTCTAGGGGTTCTGGGATAATGGTGTTGATGTGAGCCATGACCAGCCTTTCGAAGCACTTCATGTCTACAGATGTGAGTGCTACAGGCCGGTTGTCATTTAGGCAGGTTACCTTAGTGTTCTTGAGCACAGGCACTATGATGGTCTGCTTGAAATATGTTAGTATTACAGACTCGGAATGGTTGAAAATGTCAGTGAAGACACTTGCCAGTTGGTCAGTGCGTGCTCACAGTACACGTCCTGGTTATCCGTCTGACCCTGTGGCCTTTTGAATGTTGGCCTGTTTAAAGGTCTTACTCACATCGGCTGCAGAGATCGTGATCAAACAGTCTTCCAGAACAGCATGTTTCTCATGCATGTTCCAGTGTTATATGCCTCGAAGTGAGCATAGAAGGAGTTTAGCTCGTCTGGTAGGCTTGTGTCACTGGGCAGCTCTCGGCTGTGCTTCCCTTTGTAGTCTGTAATGGTTTGCAAGCCCTTCCACATCCGTTCAAGTTCAAATCTAAGAACAATACAAGTTTTGTGAAATGTGTTGGGTTATGGTTTGGTAAAAGTGAACTCTGATTTCACAAGGGAGAAAATGTTTAGTTAATTACTGGTGTCCCCTTTAAGTAGCGAGCGCCCTTGGTCATGCGTAGTGTTGCACCAAGTTATTCTTGTATTGCTAACTAGCTACTTCAGTAAATGTATAACTCAAGTTCACATCCTTGTATTTGGAGTCTTCCTTATTATATCCATGAAGTAATAAGAGATTAAACACTACAGGATTGGAGATTAAACACCTACCAAGCAAGGGGAAGTGATTTTTGTTTTTAATTCCTCAACTGGATGAGGAAAGGATTTCAGCTTTCTGAATTAAATCTAGCCTTGGTTTCACCTGCTAGCGCCAGCTGTTGTCTCTGGTGTCCTTTCCCGCCACAACTCGTGTCACCACCAGAGGAAAGGTGGCAAGGCCTTACCCGTAGGCTGTGGAACAGTAAATACAAAGAGAGTGGAGGTAATGTTCTTATAAACAGAAGGTACAGGTATTTTGAATTGCATGGGGTGGTCTGATAAGGCAGCCAAATAACAAAATCACCCAATTACAAGATACAGGTACTTTCACATTGTAAGAAAGTAAAGCCGATCATTAATGGCTATAATACAGCAGTGGATTCACTGGCGTTTCAGTCCACCTCAAGGACAGGGTGTAGCATAACCATTTTGTCTAAAGTTTGAGAATTACAACTACTATTGTGGATTTAAGGATACATGATGTATTATCCAGTAAAATGTTTTTGCTAAATGCCACACATGAAATTGGGAATTGGTCTCACTATTACTCCTGACATATTCTGACATTTGAGTTCACTTTAAGGCATGCATCTGTATTGGGTAGGATTTGTTCAAAACTACTGTAACATTTGGTAAATTTGTCGGCAGTTTACATACACTTAGGTTGGAGTCATTAAAACTCGTTTTTCAACCTCTCCACACATTTCTTGTGAACAAACAATAGTTTTGGCAAGTCGGTTAGGACATCTACTTTGTGCATGACACAAGTAATTTTTCCAACAATTGTTTACAGACAGATTGTTTCACTTATAATTTACTGTATCACAATTCCAGTGGGTCAGAAGTTTACATACACTAAGTTGACTTTGCATTCAAACAGCTTGGAAAATTCCAGAAATTTTGTCATGGCTTTAGAAGCTTCTGATAGGCTAATTGACATAATTTGAGTCAATTGGGGGTGTACCTGTGGATGTATTTCAAGACCTACCTTCAAATTCAGTGCCTCTTTGCTTGAAATCATGGGAAAATCAAAAGAAATCAGCCAAGACCTCAGAAAAAAATTGTAGACCTCCACAAGTCTGGTTCATCCTTGGGAGCAATTTCCAAACGCCTGAAGGTACCAAGTTCGTCTGTACAAATAATAGTATAAATAATAGTATGGAAGTATAAACACCATGGGACCACGCAGCCGTCATACTGCTCAGGAAGGAGACGCGTTCTGTCTCCTAGAGATGAACGTACTTTGGTGTGAAAAGTGCATATCAATCCCAGAACAACAGCAAATAACCTTGTGAAGATGCTGGAGGAAACAGGTACAAAAGTATCTATATCCACAGTAAAACAAGTCCTATATTGACATAACCTGAAAGGCCACTCAGTAAGGAAGAAGCCACTGCTCCAAAACTGCCATAAAAAGCCAGACTACGGTTTGCAACTGCACATGGGGACAAAGATTGTACTTTTTGGAGAAATGTCCTCTAGTCTGATGAAACAATATAGAACTGTTTGGCCATAATGACAATCTTTATGTTTGGAGGAAAAAGGGGGAGGCTTGCAAGCTGAAGAACACCATCCAAACTGTGAAGTATGGGGGTGGCAGCATCATGTTGTGGGGGTGCTTTGCTGCAGGAGGGACAGGTGCACTTCACAAAATAGATGGCATCATGAGGTGGGAAATTTACGAGGATATATTGAAGCAACATCTGATGAATAATGACCCCAAGCATACTTCCAAAGTTGTGGCAAAATGGCTTAAGGACAAAAAAGTCAAGGTATTGGGAATGGCCATCACAAAGCCCTGACCTCAATCCCATAGAAAATCTGTAGGCAGAACTGAAAAATCATGTGTGTGCAAGGAAGTCTACACACCTGACTTAGTTACACCAGCTCTGTCAGGAGGAATGGGCCAAAATTCACCTAACTTATTGTGGGAGGCTTGTGGAAGGCTACCCGAAATGGTTGACCGAAGTTAAACAATTTAAAGGCAGTGCTACCAAATAGTAATTGAGTGAATGTAAACTTCTGACCCACTGGGAACGTGATAAAAAACTTAAAGCTGAAATAAATCATTCCCTCACTATTATTCTGACATTTCACATCCTTAAAATAAAGTGGTGATCCAGTTGACCTAAAACAGGGAATTTTTACCTAGATTAAATGTCAGGAATTGTGAAAAACGGAGGTAAAATGTATTTGGCTAATGTGTCTGTAAACTTCTGACTTCAACTGTATTATTGCTTCAGTTGAATGTAGTTGACCCATATTCCAATTGTTTTGTATTGCATGTAAAACAGAAATGTAAAACAATCGTTAGCACTAGCAACTAGGTCTGCAAGAATGACAAACTTCATCATGCCTGTATCTTCCCCCCTTACATTCACAACAAGGCTGTATTTATACTGTACTGTATGTTCGGTGCATCACCCAGAGTTAACAAGTTGGACAACTCAACCAGACAATTTGGGAAACCACATTCAACCTTAATTTAACTAGGTAAGTCAGTTAAGAACTAATTCTTATTTACAATGACGGCCTACCGGGGAATAGTCTACGAGTATGGCCTTGCAACCTTTCCTATGGTGGTGACATGATTTGTGGTGGGGAAGGACACCAGGCACAACAGCTGGCCACAAATGTAAGGGGCAAGGGACACAACATATTTTCAGTGACAGAACTTTCCTATTGCTACTCAAAGCAGAATCTTTCACAATTTGATAGCTTTTCTTCTTGAATACACAGTCTTATACTAACTTGTTGCTCAGTTATTCATATAGGCAGATATGGCTCCTCCCCCTGTTATGGTCTCTTGTTATAGGCTACAGGGCGATAACAGTCATTCCTTTCAAAGAAAATAGTTTAGCTTCTATTGTATCAAGATGTTTCTTAGCCATTATTGGTAAAAAATCTGCATCAGCTGATCAAAAATGTGTTTATGTTTGAGTGTGCGATTCAGCTTACTTCTTTAAAAGTTGTGGCTCAGTATCAAGTGTGGTAGTACTTATTATTTTGTAACTTCCCAATGTATGACATTTGAGCATTGTTCACTAAATGAAGCAACAGCACAGTTCTTATTTTCAATGTTTTATTTACGAGCAGACCTTCCACATGGTGACAGTGGATTCCCAAGAAGTAGCTCTGTTGCCTTAGTTGCTCATCATGGCCTGTGGAAAATATGAGAATGAAAAACATTAGATATGCCCTCATCATGATTCGTGTGTACTGTACAACATCTGTAGTTATACTGTAGATACTGTGAAACAAAGATTAAAAGTCTCTTAATTGTTAATACATGCAGCTTGACTTGAAATATCAACAAAATTGTCAAACTCTCTTTCTCTCTCCAAACTTTTTACAGCGACATTTTTAAAATGGCACCTTTAACATCTAAATCATTGTGGACAAAAATGTGGTTGTCGACTAAAAGTCTGGTTATGTAATAACAGTTCTAGTCAGTGTTCCAATGTATAGCTGAATGCACTTACAGTGTTGATCCAGTCCATGTAGGAGCTGACTTGGGTGAAGACAGTGGGCTTCTTGCGGAAGTTGCAGCTCAGCCCAGAGCCAAAGCTCACAATACCGTGGACTTCCCAGGCGCCATCAGCATTTTGGCAGTTCAGGGGGCCACCAGAGTCACCCTGTGTCAAAGGACAAAACCAGAAATTAAAGAAGTTCAGTACAGCTTCATCTTCCACTATAGTAGGGGTCTGAAAAATGTGGCCCTCTCTTCATGTTGGATGGCCCAGTGTCACTTTTAAACACTCATTATTGTGATTTCTGCAATTATGTGCTAGTGCCTTGCATAATCACATAGTTATGGGGCACTGTTGCAAAGGTCCGCTATGGAACTTACGTTGCATCCGGACACAATGCCATCTCCTCCAGCACACACCATGGTGTCCTTCACCTGGAAACCCCACCAGTCCTTCTGGGAGCAGGTGGCGTGGTCAACGACAGGCAAGAGGGCCTGCTGCAGAATGTCAGGGAGGGCACCTCCGGCTGTTAAGGAGAGGGAAACACGACACAACATGTTACCTTGGGTAAAGATATTCTCTTTAAAGTCCGACTCTTTAAGTAGAGAGAATTAGGGCACTCGTCACCCAGATTTAGGAAATGATGTTTTGCAACCCAATGTCTGTCTTCATCAAACACTTAATTTGAAGTTTGCATTTGAATTAGCATGATGAGAGGATGGTGCAAGAGGTGCAGTCACTCACTGACGGTGCGTCCCCAGCCGGTGACATAGCAGGACTCGTTGTGGGGCAGGATGTAGCCAGCCTCGGGAAGACAGGCAGCCATGATGGAGTCAGTGAAGGTTACAGGAGTCTCCAGTTTGATAAGGGCAATGTCATTACTGCAGAAGACACACAGACACCAGTCAACATGACGTACAGTGCATTCGGAAAGTATTCAGACCCCTTGACTTTTTTACACATTTTGTTACGTTACATCCTTATTCTAATATTTTAAAAATATTTTTTCTTCATCAATCTACACACAATGCCCTATAATGACAAAGCGAAAACAGGTTTTTAGAAATTTGGGCAATACTTATTCATATATGTATTCAGACCCTTTGCTATGAGACTTGAAATTGAGCCGTACCCAAGATTCAAGGCTGTAATCGCTGCCAAAGGTGCTTCAACAAAGTACGGAGTAAAGGGTCTGAATACATATGTAAATGTGATATTTCAGTTTTTGCTTTGTCATTATGGGGTTTTGTGTGTCTATTGATGAGGGACATTTTTTTTAATCCATTTTAGAATAAGGCTGTAATGCAACAAAATCTGGAGCCAGTCAAGGGGGTCTGAATACTTTCTGAATGCACTGTATGTAGACTTCTAATTATCAGTTAGCATAAGTATGCTAACTGAAAAGTTCAATCAGTTATTAAGGTTATAGTGTACATTTTTGCACTGTATTACAAATCCAAATTGTGAAATGTAATCCCGACCGTTCTACATAAGATAGTTCAAACTTTTGGAATGCTGTCTATTCAGTCACAGACTACCATTTTTGCTGTGTTACTCTTGTTCACCATCCTTGTGTCTAATTAGGCTGTACCACTGTAAAGAAAAGTTAGCATTGGTTCTACCGGATGAAGAGGGGGTTCCATTTCTCGTGGACGACGATCTTGGCAACACCAACAGCCAGAGAACCCTCCTCAGTCTCAGCCAGGTTGTGCTTTCCCAGGTTCACTCTGTAGGTCCTGCTACTGCTCAAGAATAACAGAGGAGAACAGACACAGAACACAGTATGAGGGAGTGACACTGAATATCCAATTCACAAAATTCAAATAATCTGTCAAACTTTGATTCTCTGGCATGCTCTTGTTATCTGTTGAAAATACTAAAAATGTATATATTCAATTGAAGCACTACTGCCCCTGAGCAACTCAGTTAACCCACTGTTCTCCCGGGCACCGATGACGTGGATGTCGATTAATGCAGCCCCCCGCACCTCGCTGAATCAGAGGGGTTGTGTTCAATGCGGAAGACACATTTCAGTTGATTGCATGCAGTTGTACAACTGACTAGGTATCTCCCTTTCCCTTGTTCTTCCTTTTACATTATTATTGTAGGTTGAATTTCTGAACTGTGGCCCATTTTATGTTTCCTGCTCATCATGACTGCCCCCAAGTGCCCCCTCTCTTAAACATTATTATTCTACTGTCCTCTCACCTGATGCAGTGAGCAGCGGTGAGGACCCACTCGCTTGAAATCAGAGTTCCACCACAGGTGTGTCTCCACTCGCCATCTCTGTCGTACTGGAGAGAGATCTGAAAGACACAAGAAAGTAGAGAATAATTAGTATTTCTCAATTTTGAAGCCCCCTACACTCAACTGTTGATGACTGACAAGCAACGATTAGTATTGATGCATTGCATTGTTTAAATCTACCCAATTCCAAATCAACGCCTAGCCTCTTCCCCCTATGTACTTCATGCAGATCTGCGAAGAACGGATAGCTTTGTCACAGTCACTATGTATCTTCTGCATTGACTTAACGTAAAGTACCTGCCAGGGCCAGCTGTTGGGCCTGACGTCCTCCCCTCCCACCACTCGTGTCACCACAGGAGGGAAGGTGGGCATGCCACACCCGTAGACTGTTGGACACAAACACACTCAAAACTCTCATATATAACCTCAGTCTACTGGTGTTAGCTAGCATACATTACTGTAGTATCAATACACTGTTGAGTCACATTTTGAGCTTAAATCATTTTGATTATGTTAGAAATGAATCATTTTTTAATGAATACACTATACACATTTATGTATTTCATTTGCAATGCCACTTTATAAAAATCTTTCAATAGGTTTAGCAATGTAGCATTCTGTCACTATTCTAACTGAAGATGGGAAGAGAAATAGGCTACTGTATAGTGTTCTGTTCTTATTAGTAAAACAAATAAGTAGAATCCTTACCAGCAGCAACCAGACAAGCAAGGACTACAAACTTCATCATGTTTGTATCTTCAAAATCTGTCTTCACACCAGGGATGCCTTTATACTGTAGGCTACTGTATATGACGTTTGACAGGTAAGACAAGAATTCAACAGATTCTGGGAAATGTTTCATCCGTCAGCCCACTCTGAAAACCAAGCTGGGGGTGAAGCTAAGGGCAGCTAGCCCAGCCACACTGATAAAATTGCCCGCCCCCCTTTTTTCCACTCTCCTTGAAGTATAATATTAACACAAAAAGATTTGGATTTGAACATATGTGTAGTGGCAAGCTATTCTCACAGCTTCTCGAAGCAGCATGTTTCATGCATTGTAGATTACCAATGCATGATTACCTAGATCAAATAAAGTAAGTACGGTACCGCACAATCGAAAAAAAATATACTTTGGTGTGATGGTAATACAGTAGGGCAAAAAAGTATTTAGTCAGCCACCAATTGTGCAAGTTCTCCCACTTAAAAAGATGAGAGAGGCCTGTAATTTTCATCATAGGTACACTTCAACTATGACAGACAAAATGAAGAAGAAAAATCCAGATAATCACATTGTAGGATTTTTAATACATTTATTTGCAAATTATGGTGGAAAATAAGTATTTGGTCACCTACAAACAAGCAAGATTTCTGGCTCTCACAGACCTGTAACTTCTTCTTTAAGAGGCTCCTCTGTCCTCCACTCGTTACCTGTATTAATGGCACCTGTTTGAACTTGTTAGACACCTGTCCACAACCTCAAACAGTCACACTCCAAACTCCACTATGGCCAAGACCAAAGAGCTGTCAAAGGACACCAGAAACAAAATTGTAGTCCTGCACCAGGCTGGAAAGACTGAATCTGCAATAGGTAAGCAGCTTGGTTTGAAGAAATCAACTGTGGGAGCAATTATTAGGAAATGGAAGACATACAAGACCACTGATAATTTCCCCCGATCTGGGGCTTCATGCAAGATCTCACCCCGTGGGGGTCAAAATGATCACAAGAACGGTGAGAAAAAATCCCAGAACCATACGGGGGGACCAAGTGAATGACCTGCAGAGAGCTGGGACCAAAGTAACAAAGCCTACCATCAGTAACACACTACGCCGCCAGGGACTCAAATCCTGCAGTGCCAGACGTGTCCCCCTGCTTAAACCAGTACATGTCCAGGCCCGTCTGAAGTTTGCTAGAGAGCATTTGGATGATCCAGAAGAAGATTGGGAGAATGTCATATGGTCAGATGAAACCAAAATAGAAATCGTGTTTGGAGGACAAAGAATGCTGAGTTGCATCCAAAGAACACCATACCTACTGTGAAGCATTTGGGTGGAAACATCATGCTTTGGGGCTGCAAAGGGACCAGGACGACTGATCCGTGTAAAGGAAAGAATGAATGGGGCCATGTGTCGTGAGATTTTGAGTGAAAACCTCATTCCATCAGCAAGGGCATTGAAGATGAAACATGGCTGGGTCTTTCAGCATGACAATGATCTCAAACACACCGCCCGGGCAACAAAGGAGTGGCTTCGTAAGAAGCATTTCAAGGTCCTGGAGTGGCCTAGCCAGTCTCCAGATCTCAACCCCATAGAAAATCTTTGGAGGGAGTTGAAAGTCCGTGTTGCCCAGCAACAGCCCCAAAACATCACTGCTCTAGAGGAGATCTGCATGGAGGAATGGGCCAAAATACCAGCAACGGTGTGTTAAAACCTTGTGAAGTCTTACAGAAAACGTTTGACCTCTGTCATTGCCAACAAAGGGTATATAACAAAGTATTGAGATAAACCTTTGTTATTGACCAAATACTTATTTTCCACCAAAAATTCCCCCAAAAAATCGTTAAAAATCCTACAATGTGATTTTTTTCAAAAAAACATTTCAAGTTTGTTCATAGTTGAAGTGTACCTATGATTAAAATTACAGGCCTCTCTAATCTTTTTAAGTGGGAGAACTTGCACAATTGGTGGCTGACTAAATACTTTTCTGCCCCACTGTATGTCATCGAATCGTACTGTATGCTAATGTGAGGATGTTGTTTACTTTATTCCCGGACTACACCTTTAAAGAGTTGATACTTGATTGAAAAGCTACGTTACGGTCCAAAACTGCTGAAAGTCGTTTCCAATGACCAATAGCCTTTCACTTGACATTTTAGTTTCAGATGCAAATTCCGAGGTACTGCTTCTGACTTCGTTCATATGTTTTATCTCTCTTTGTCCACACTTTTAATGGTCAAGACACAAATATATAGTTCTTGATAGTAATTAATAATGTTGGTTAGTATTGGTTTCAACAAATCTGTTTCAGTAGACAACTGTTCCTTAGGAGTCAACTTAGGCAACCTGAGTTATTCCATGACACCTGTGGATTTCACAGAACCTGGGTAACACAGTTGACAAGAAGGTTATCTGCAAGGTTGATTTAAAAAAAAAGGTTTTCCTAACTGCTTCCAGGCAGGTTGTTATGCAACATGTCCAAAGGGTTTTTCTATATCACTCTCCAGCTATACACTGAGTGAGTCCAGTTTAAAGCTATGATCCCTTATTGATATCACTTTAAAAGCCACAAAGGCCAAATAGTTCTCTATGGAGTAATATAATGTGTGTTGAACCTATGTTTAGCAAAGCCCTTTTGCTTTAAAACTACATTCATGGGCATGGATGAATTGGAAGGTTGTTGGATACTTGACTAAAACAGTGTCCTTTGTCTTACAGTAAAGAATAGTAGAAAAGGTTCAAACAAGAATGCCATGTGAAATTGTTCAACACATTCTAATGGAAAATATTTGAAGACTAGATTTTGCCCATCACTAATTAATTCACCAAAACATGTTCACATACAGTATCTAATAATAATAAAATGGCTGTACATTATATGGAAAATATTAGGAACACCTGCTCTTTCCATGACATAGACTGACCAGGGGAATCCAGGTGAAAGCTATGATCCCTTATTGATGTCACTTGTTAAATCCATTTCAATCTGTCTCGATGAAGGGGAGGAGACAGGTTAAAGAAGGATTTTTACGACTTGAGACAATTGAGACATGGGTTGTGTGTGTTTGCCATTCAGAGGGTGAATGGGCGAGACAAAATATTTAAGTGCCTTTGCACAGTAGTATATTTTCCACACTCAACAATTTCCTGTGTGTATCAAGAGCAGTCCATCACCCAAAGGACATCCAGACAACTTAACTGTGGAAAGGTTCTTCTCATTAATCAGAGACATGCTTATGGTATGAGTGTAGGCCTATGCTATGGGTATGCTGGTTCATTAAAAATGCTTCAAGGCATAAAGGAAAGAGCGGCAGAATTCTTATCTTAGAATTGTATTTTTGAGCAAACGTCCATATAGAAACATTGGTCTTCCAATAGGTAGCTGTGTTGCATTAGTTGTTGGCCAAGATCTGTGGGAAATGAATGACTCTTCCCTTCAACGTGATAGATGTGATATTCATCTCTAAATCATGGTGAACTTGAGGAAGCGTTCGGCCATAGTTCTCGTAACAGACTCCATCACCTCCCTGAGTACTTTCCCTATATATGTCACTCCCTTTGGTTCCTTCCCCAGGCGTTATCATTTCTGTTCCAGTGTTCTGTGCGTTTGTGGTTTGTTGCGTTTATTTATTAAATCACTCCCTGAACTTGCTTCTCGACTCTCAGTACATCGTTACAGAAAAACGCCTCACCTAAAGGAAACATCAGGTAGTGTTTTTTTTGTGTCAGGTAGAATGACTTCGGGTCCTGGAGCCGCTACAGGCTTTCATGCCTCAGCCAGATCGCCAGGCTTCCCTTTCTCCGCCGGCTCATTGGGCTTTCATGCCTTCGCTGGATCGGCAGGCTCCCCTGCCTCAACCGGTCTGTCAGGTTCCCGGGTCTCAGCCAACGACATGTTCCCGCGCATCAGCAGGGGTGACCGGTCTGCTCCTGATCCCCGGGATCATCCCTTGGGTTGGCGTCCTGCAGCTGGAGCCAAATTCTATGTCGCCATGTTCCTGCGTCTCAGCAGGATTGACAGGTTTCCTGCGCCTCAGCAGAGGTGACCGGTCTGCTCCTGATCCCCGGGATCATCTTTTTAGTCGGCATCCTGCAGCTGGAGCCGCGCGTCAGGGAGGGGGTACTGTCACGTGCTCCCTCTCTGGCCTCTAGGTCATCAGGCTGCTCGTTATGGCGCACACCTGTCACCATTATTACACGCAGCTGCGCGTCATCAGACTCACCTGGACTCCATCACCTCCCTGATTACCTTCCCTATATATGTCACTCCCTTTGGTTCCTTCCCCAAGCATTATCATTTCTGTTCCAGTGTTCTGTGCGTTCGTGTTTTGTTTTATGTTGTGCTTATTTATTAAAACACTCACTCCCTGAACTTGCTTCCCGACTCTCAGCGCACATCGTTACACACTGACAGTGTTGATCCAGTCAATGTAGGCACTGACTTGGGTTAAGACTGTTGGCCTTTTGCGGTTGTAGGTGCAGTGACCACCTAAATCGGAAAAAGCTCAGCACAGTGTGGATCTCCCAGTTCCATCAGCAGTCTGATGGTTCAGGGGGGCACCATGGTCACCCTAGGTCATAACAAAACCAGATCAACAAACAAGTTCAACACCACTTTATCACATGGTTCTAGCAAAGCCAAGCTCATGGGTTTGATTCCTGCTGGGGCCACCAATACGGACCGATATGTATGCACTCACTGTTGCTTTGGATAAAAGTGTCTGCTAAATGGCATATTATTACATTAAATCTCTAGACCAGTATCACTTTTTTTGGCATTGCCTTAGTTTTTTCAGAACAAAGGCATATGATAATGAGTTTATAATGCTAGACACTCTGATAAATAGTTGAATTGGGCCCACCGTAATGAAATGTACATGTTATTAATAATTAAAACAATGTTGGTTAATAGCCAATATACCCTGATGAAGACAGCTTGGCTGTCGAAACGTTGGTAATTACATTTTTGCATCTAAGTTCCTAGGGTGTGCGGCTCTCTGTTATTTTTAAGTTTTCTACTCCACTAGCCAGCACCTCGCTTAAATATGTGTGCGTTTATTTTTCTTCTAGTTAATAGCCAATGCAATTTGTGCCATTTTCCATGATCATATACAGTAAGAGGACCTCAGAGGTACTAACATGTCCGTAATGGAGGTCGTTTGAAATACTGAAATGCCCGTTACTTTGAAATTCATTGGAAAATCGCAAACCATTATAAAAAATATTGATTGCATATGTACATGTGTTTTCTAATAATTTAAGAACATTCTCTAAATATCTGTTTCCCCAAATTGCACTTTTAAAGTACAAGTATGTTTCATACATTTTAGTATGCCATTGCATAGTGACCTGACTAAAGGAATAAGGAATAGTCTATATTAGTTTTTTTTTGCATTGTTCATTATTATAACGTTATATTAGTACTATGTTTAATTTCATGGTCGATGACTAAACTACACACTACTTTCTTTTGCCTAAAGAAAATAGAATATGGGTGAAGTACGCAAGAATTTCCTTTCATTTTTCACCAGACCTGCCTAAATCTCACTTCAAACACTTTTTGTCTGCGTAATTCTCACTTTTTGTGTTTAATAGGCTAAATCACAATTTCTGTTAACGTCTGACTCTAGAGTGATCTGTTCTTGCTGTTAACGTCTGACCCCAGACTGATCTGTAGTCTATGACATTTCAGATTTAGATATATGTTTTCATTAAGTAGTTTGGAAGTAGAGAACTTTTTTTCCTCTAAGTAGCTTTATTTTTCTTAAGGGTAGATTTAGTGTATAGCTTAACTTCTTCCAGTATGAAGTAATTGGTAGCTTGGTAAACTATAATTCAGAGTAGCTTTTCCAGCACTGTGAATTTCACAGAACCTGGGTAACACAGTTTTTTCCAGGTTTTACTGTCTGGTTTTAGACACCTTGTTGTGCAACATGTCCCTGACAGTTTTTTTCTACTACTCTCCAGCTATATAAGGGAGCAGGTTCAGCTGACATTCACTGAAACTGTCATCATGAAGTTTGTGGTCTTGGCTTTGTTTGTTGCTGGTGGTAAGCTATCCTGACCAGATTTGAGATTTTGCTGCACATTTAACAATATGTTGGTCTGCTTATCTTACTTTCAGGGAACACATAATTCCACATCGGATGTCATCTTAAATTACCACCTATTTGTTTTCATTTAGAAATTCTCTCAGGTTTAAAGTTGAAATATATTGGGTATATTAGGTATCATGTACATGAAATACAGAAGTTACGAGTTCACATTTTGGTAGAAATGTGCAATTTCAAAATTAACCTTAGACATACAATATGGTGTTCTGGGAAGAGTAAGTCAGTGATGCAAAAGTGTAATTGTATAGTGTGTGTGTTTCTCGTTTTTTCCCAGCCTACGGATGTGGGCTGCCCACCTTCCCCCCTATCATCACCAGGGTGGTCGGAGGAGAGGATGTCCGTGAGAACAGCTGGCCCTGGCAGGTAGGTTCCACTTTACATGTTTACATGTATTATCACCCCTTCTCTATTCACAAGCCCTTCTCTATTAACAAGCCCCATCTCTATTAACAAGCCCTTCTCTATTCACAAGCCCTTCTCCAATAACAAGCCCTCTATTAACAAGCCCTTCTCTATTAATTAAAAAGCCCTTCTCTATTCACAAGCCCTTCTCTAATAACAAGCCCTCTATTAACAAGCCCTGGGTGTCCTAAAGTTGTAGTAAAGTAGTATTTTTCTTCAAATTGACTTTACCAAATCTTATTTGAATTGTGTTGAATTTAAATACATTGATGTTTGTTTCGTTGTTCTCTCCAGGTGTCTCTTCAGTACAAATCTGGTAGCAGCTTCCACCACACCTGTGGCGCCACTCTGATCTCCAGCCAGTGGGTCATGACCGCTGCTCACTGCATCAAGTATAACAAATGGGTCCAAGATTGTCATCCCATTAACTTTTTATTTTATTACATTTCCTCCATGATCTAAAAGGCACCAGCCGCCACTGCTTCACTTACTGTATTATCTATGGACTTTTAGCATTTTGTTAGTGTTATGACCTGACCCTTTTTGTGTGGGTTCTCTTGTGGCCTTACAGCAGCCGCAACACCTACAGGGTATACCTGGGCAAGCACAACCTGAAGAACAACAACGAGGAGGGTTCCATGGCTCTTACTCCCGCCAAGATCATCGTCCATGAGAACTGGGATTCCTACAGAATCCGGTGGGGTTTTCACTTTTTTCAACCCCAAATGATATCTATCCTTGTGGGCCCCATGTCTGTTTACATTCAAATACTTATATGTTTGAACTATTTTCCGTTAGATAATTTATGGATGAATGATCAATTCTCATAGCTATGCGTTGGCCAAAGTTTTTTGTACAGACGGGATGCATGATGTGATCTAACTGGAAATTGGAGATAGTGAAGTAGTGCTGCCTTTTCATCAGTGAATGAGATTAGTAATATCTCCTAAACTTTGTGACATCTGCTGATGTAAAAAAGGGCTTATTTAATGCATTTGATTGATGTCTTCTGCAGTAACGACATTGCCCTGATCAAGCTTCAGAGCCCTGTCACCTTCTCGGACTCTGTCATGGCGGCCTGTCTGCCCGACTCCGGCATCGTCCTGCCCCACAATGCTCCCTGCTACGTCACTGGCTGGGGACGCCTCTGGAGTAGGTCATGTTGACCATGAATTAGTTTCCCTTGCACTTTTCTCTCATATCAATGTGTATTATTTCATCTTTTCATCCTCATTTGCTGGTGATATGAATGTCCAAGAACTCAGACGTACTACCAATAACTTTATATAAACAAATGTAATGATGACAAACCAATTGCTAATTATTATGGTCGTTATTGTGAGTATAGTTCAAATATAGATATTTTGAATATATAGTGTTTGTAAATGAGCGTTGAGCATTCCACATATCCTTCAAGATACTATTGACATTTCATGAGAATCAATAGAGGCACTAATCAGACTGTTGAATTTGTTCATCTCTTCAGCCGGAGGTCCCATCGCTGACGTACTGCAGCAGGCCCTCCTGCCCGTGGTCAGCCATGCCAACTGCACCAAGCCCGACTGGTGGGGCAGCCTTGTTACCAGCAGCATGGTCTGTGCTGGTGGTGATGGAGACCTTGCTAGCTGCAACGTGAGTCATGCTACTACAGCTTGTTGACGTTTTGTCATTTCACTATCATGGAGTGATGAACAGACCTAGATCTAAGAAATGCCACTTGAGGAAAAAGAATGCTACTTTATTTTGTGAAAGGAATTGTTTCGGAATATCTGATGTACAGTACCAGTCAAAGTTTGGACACACCTACTCATTCAAGGGTTTTTCTTTATTTTGACTGTTTTCATCATTGTAGAATAACAGTTAAGACATCAAAACTATGAAATAACACATATGGAATCATGTAGTAACTAAAAAAAGTGTTCAACAAATTCAAAGAAGCCACCCTTTGCCTTGATTACAGCTTTGTGCACTCTTGGCATTCTTTAAACCAACTTCATGATGTAGTAACCTTGAATTCATTTCAATTAACAGGTGTACCTTCTTAAAAGTTCATTTGTGGAATTTCTTTCATTCTTAATGAACCAATCAGTTGTGTTGTGACAAGGTAGAAGTATACAGAAGACAGCCATATTCGGTAAAAAACCAAGTCCATATTATGGCAAGAACAGCTCAAATAAGCAAAGAGAAATGACAGTCTATCATTACTAAGACATTAAGAAATTCCACAAATTGAAGTTTAAGAAGATTACTGTCAACTTTATATTTGACACAGTCATACACGGTGGTCCTGAGCTTACCACTGCTATGTGTTCCTCTGTTTCCCTGCAGGGAGACTCCGGTGGCCCCCTGAACTGCCAGAACTCTGATGGCTCCTGGGACGTTCACGGTGTGGTGAGCTTCGGCTCCAGCATGGGCTGCAACTACCCCAAGAAGCCCTCCGTCTTCACCCGCGTCAGTGCCTACATTTCCTGGATCAACAACGTGAGTGCACACCCAACACTTCAACACTATATCCCTTCCCACCATACTTCCACACGTATTACCTTCCCGCCACACAAGGGCTAAAATATCAATACTACATACTGCTTAGATTGAAGCAATGTATTGTGCATTTTAAGTGGTATCCAAACCAAGCTAGATATACATTTATAATGAAGTAATGTATTGGGTATGCATTTTAAGTGGTATGCTGGTGTGAATATTGGAACAGCCTATCCATGGGAAAAAAACATTTGTAATGTTTAATGATCACCTTGGAGTATCTGCAAGTATACTCCCTATTGGCATATGAAGTCATTTTTTGTCTCTTTTTTTTTTCTATTTTTCAGGTGATGACCAGCAACTAAATGATGGATCTGGTTGTATCGTGGTGGGCAGCTGTCATTAAATAAATACATGTATTGCAAATATCTCATTCTTTGGTTTCCATTTTTCAAAACCCAATGGTTTTCCAAATGAATCTAAGTTCATGTGAAACGTTAGTAGAATAGTTTTGGGTACTATAAAGAGATGTCCATACATGAATGAACTTTTAGATTTTTTAAACACAAATATTTTCAAAAACATTGAAAAGTCTGCATAATGTTTTCCATCAAATTGTATCCATTGTCATCAAAATTATGATCAGTTGGAGAAAAAAACTTTAGCATCTGTAGCCGGGTAAATTACTGTATTAGTGTATTTTAGTTACTGTATCAAGATCTTGCAGGGAATTTACTCACTTGCATTAGTGGCTCCATATACAGTGCCTTCAGAAAATATTCATATACCTTGACTTATTACACATTTTGTTGTGTTTCAGCCTGAATTCAAAATTGATGCAATTAAAATGTTATCTCACCCATCTACACCCAATATCCCATAATGACAAAGTGAAAACATGTTTTCAGAGATTTCTGCAAGTTTATTGAATATGAAATACAGAAATATCTCATTTACTTAAGTATTCACATTCCTGAGTCAATACTTTGTAGAAGCACATTTGGCAGCGATTACAGCTGTGAGTCTTTCTGGGTAAGCCTCAAAGAGCTTTTCACACCTGGATTGTGCAACATTTACACATTATTCGTTTCAATATTCTTCAAGCTCTGTCACATTGGTTGTTGATCATTGCTAGACATTTTCAGGTCTTGCCATAGATTTGCAAGTAGTATTGAGTCAAAACTGTAACTCGGCCAGTCAGGAGCATTCACCGTCTTCTTGGTAAGCAACTCCAATGTAGATTTGGTCTTGTGTTTTAGGTTATTGTCCTGCTGAAGTGTGAATTAATCTTCCAGTGTCTGGTGGAAAGCAGACTGAACCAGGTTTTCCTCCAGAATTGTGCCTGTGCTTAGCTACATTCCGTTTATTTTTTATCCTAAAAAACTCTCCAGTCCTTAACAATTACAAGCATAACATGATGCAACCACCACACTCAGCGGTGTGAAAAGTAACCAATTGTCATACTTGAGTACACTTAAAAATACGATAATAGAAAATGACTCAAGTAAAAGTGAAAAGTCACCCAGTAAAATACTACTTGAGTAAAAGTCTAAAATTATTTGGTTTTAAACATACTTAAGTATCAAAAGTAAATGTAATTGCTCAAATATACTTAAGTATTAAAAGTAAGAGTATAAATAATTTAAAATTCCTTTATTCAAGTATTTTTACACCACTGACCATACTGCTTGAAAATAATGGAGAGTGGTATCCAGTAGTGTGTTGTAATGGATTCGCCTCAAACGTAACACTTTGTATTCAGGACAAAAAGTGAATTGCTTTGCCACATTGTTTGCAGTATTACTTTAGTGCCTTGTTGCAAACAGGATGCTTGTTTTGGAATATTTGTATTCTGTACAGGCTTCCTTCTTTTCACTCTGTCAATTAGGTTAGTATTGTGGAGTAACTACAATTGTTAATCCATCCTCAGTTTTCTCCTATCACAGCTATTAAACCCACCATTGGCCTCATAGTGAAATCCCGGGAACTGAGTCTACGAAGGAAGCCTGCAACTTTGTAGTGAGTGGGTGTATTGATACACCATCCAGAGTGTAATTAATAACTTCAACAGGCTCAAAGGGACATTCATTTTTACCCATCTACCAATTGGTGCCCTTCTTTGTGAGGCATTGGAAAACCACCCTTGTCTTTGTGGTTGACTCTGTGTTTGAAATTCCCTGCTCGAGTGAAGGATCTTACTATTATCTGTACGTATGAGGTAGTCATTCAAAATCATATTAAACACTAATATTGCGCACAGAGTGAGTCCATGCATCTTATTATGTGACTTGTTAAGCACATTGCTACTCCTGAACATATTTAGGCTTGCCATAACAAAGGGTTTGAATACTTATTGACTCAAGACATTTCAGATTTGAATTGTTTATTCATTTGTATACATTTTGAAAAACATAATTCCACTTTGACATTATGGGGTATTGTGTGTAGTCCAGTGACCAAACAATGTAAATTCAACCCATTTTAAATTCAGGCTATAAAACAACAATATGTGGAAAAGTCAAGAGGTAGGAATACTTTTTGAAGGCACTGTACATGACTGCAATTTTTCTTTGCTATATATTTTGCCCAGCTCTTTTTGAATTTATTTGAATGTACCAAATTATTTAAGATTTTTGTTGTTGTTGCTTCTGAGAGATTTTGGATTACCTAGTCATGAGATAAGTTCTTATGCACAGACAGGTGATGATAAAATAACACAACAGTGTAACTCTATAACATATTATTTGAAGAAAACAATTGGGCAATCATGTATACTTTTGTTACACTATTACAGGGATCATCAATTAAATTCAGCCGCGGGCAGATTTGTTTATTGGGCGGATGGTAAGTGGGCCAGAACATAATTACAAATAATTTGTAGACAGCAAATTCACCTCAATAAGCCACAAACAGATATAATATTTGACTTTAACATAATCATTTCAAATCTGGCAATATATTTTTAGAAGATCACATATATCTCTTTATTTCGCGTGGGTTTACTTTGGAACAGATTTCAAAATCAAAGTCACTTGGAGCTGATTTGCTGGTGTTCTTACAGTCTTTTTTTTCTCAAATTAAATAAAAGAAATTAAAATTATATTAGTCACATGCCCGAATAGAACAGGTGTAGTAGACCTTACAGTGAAATGCTTACTTACGAGCCCCTAACCAACAATGCAGTTAAAAAATATACGGATAAGAAAAATAAATAAAAGTAACAAGTAATTAAAGAGCAGCAGTAAAATAACAATTGCGAGACTATATACTTGATTCCAACCTCTCTTTTAAAAAGCATGTGAAAAAGGTCATTCAGATAACCAAGTTCAACCTAGCTAATTTTCGATTTATACATGACTACAGAGGTAGCAAAACTGTACTTCAAATCTATGATACTCTCCCACTTAACATACTGCTTGACTAGTTGGGCCCAAGCTTGCTGTACAACATTAAAACCTATTCAGTCTGTCTACAAACAGGCTCTCAAAGTGCTTGATAGGAAGCCCAATAGCCATCATCACTGTTACATCCTCAGAAAGCATGAGCTCCTGAGTTGGGAAAATCTTGTGCAATACACCGACGCATGTCTTGTATTCAAGATCCTAAATGGCCTGGCTCCCCCTCCACTCAGTACTTTTGTTAAACAGAAAACCCAAACATATGGCAGCAGATCCACAAGGTCTGCCATGAGAGGTGACTGTACAGTTCCCTTAAGGAAAAGCACCTTTAGTAAATCCGCTTTCTCTGTGAGAGCTTCCCATTTCTGGAATATACTGCCATCAGACACACATACCTGCATCACTTATCACACTTTCACAAAATGTATGAATATATGGCTAAAGGTCAATCAGATTTGTGATCATAATCCCTAGCTGTGTGTTGTCACTTTCCATGTTGTCTGTTGTTTGTAGCTTGTGAGGTGTAGAAACACTTGGTTGCTTTTATGAATTTTGTCTTGCTGCTTTTTGTTCTATGTTGCTCTGTCTGTATGCAATGTCTTGCTTGTCCTATGTTGCTCTGCGTGTGCTCACTGCTCAATAATTGTCTACATTGTAATTGTTTTTAATAACCTGCCCAGGGACTGCGGTTGAAAATTAGCCGGCTGGCTAAAACCTGCACTTTTACTGAAACGTTGATAAATGTGCACTGTCCCTGTAAAAATAAAATAAACTCAAAGTCAAATATGTACAGGGGGGTACAGGTACGGAGTCAATGTGCGGGGGCACCGGTTAGTTGAGGTAATATGTACATGTAGGCAGCGTTATTAAAGTGACTATGCATAGATGATAACAACAGAGAGTGTGCACTTTTATATATGTATTATAAATCATACTGAGCAAATATTTATATTCTTGATTCATGTTACAGTATTTGTATAAAATATGTATTACTTTATTTATCAAATATTGATTTTGTCAACCATTTTACTATACATTTCTCCAGAAATTATCGACGTGTGAACCACGTGATTTCCAGCAAATCATTTTTTTCCATGGACTAAAGATTCCCGGAAGTCACCTGTCAGATGCAACAAACCGTTAAATACACCAAGGGCGGAATACACCAAGGGCGGAGTCTAGTATAGTTTCCATGGCGCTGATATACAATCCGAAGTCAAGCTGATTTCCATATACAAACCTGTAGGCTACAATGTTGTTGTTTTTTATCTCTGCTGATGAATGAATTGGATACATCTTGGATTGTCTGCCTCGTTTTTTAAGGAAAGTAAAAATGTTGTCCCAAAAATCATATATTTTCTGAAGTTGGATAGAACTGTTTTGGGTGGACTCCATTTAAACATTTACACTTTATTGTAAAAACGCCTCAAAAACGTGTTTGTCTCTTTAATGTATGAGCGAATAATGTATATTGTAACATGTATGTTAATATACCATTCATTCAAATGATATCTTAAAACGAACTCAACTTAAGCAGTCGTAGTACTTATCAAGCATAATGTGCCATTGGCAAGTTGAAGTTGCTGACACGTCTCATGTCAATTTTTTAGGGAGCAATTACGTGCATATATGATAAGATTATTTATTTGGTAATGCTTTACAGGTGGATATGAGGGGTTACCTGAAAACAACGGGGTGGGTATTTAAACTCCAGGCCGAAACCACTACAGTAGGAACACATAGGGATTGCGATTTATGTTTACAGGTAAGATCATGATGCTGCATCCTCAAACTGCGCATTTATGTCTGTACAAAAAGATAAAATGATAACAATGCTATTTTTTCTTTAATATAACGATAATATAATTTAACATAAAGATTGGCTACCGGTACACACACCTATCAGCCAAAACTAGATAGATGATGGCAATAATAATAATAGTAATCTGTATTGAAGAATATAGAACTGAGCAATACAGTAAAGATGTCCTTATCTTGGTATTGGAATACCTGTGCTGGCTTTATCAATATTTAAATGTGATCTTCTGTACCGAGTTACTATTATATTGACTGCTTGATGCTCATTATTGACAGAATGGAGGAGTTGAGGAACATCACGCCCTGATCGAATGGAGCAAATCAGAGCCATGCTTTGTGCTGAGTGACCTGAACTCTGCCCATGGTACATATGTCAACGACTGTCGTATCCACAATGCAGCGGTGCGTCTAACCCCAGGCGATGAACTGCACTTTGGCTATGGAGGCTCCACCTACCAGCTAGCTGTGGAAAGCCCATCTATGGTATGATTTATGTAGTCTGTAGTGCATATTTTTATTTTTACATTATTTTTTCACCTTTATTTAACCAAGTAGGCCAGTTGAGAACAAGTTCACATTTACAACTTCGACCTGGCATGTAGGCCATACTGTCTAATCTACTAGATATCTCCCAATGCAGCAGTAAGAAGTTATCCACTCTTTGCTTGCTTTAACCCTCCTGCTGTGTTCCGGTCGAATTGGACCAATTTACACGTTTTCTCTCTGAAAAATGTAGTTAATTTAATCTGATTGTCATAAGGTTCCATGACTTTGTCCACACAGGGCATCTGAACACACAAAATACATTTGGATGGTTTTCATTCAATTCTGCGTGTTTTATTTAACTTTGGTACACCTGTGGTGTTCCCGGTCAAAAATGACCGGTCATTAGAAATGAATGGGTGAGTTCAGGCACATGCCCGTTCATCAGATGGACACACTTCCTCTCCCAGACCCCCACATGCATGTGTGTTTGAGAGCACACACACTCACACACACACACACACACACACACACACACACACACACACACACACACACACACACACACACACACACACACACACACACACACCTCACACACACACACACACACACACACACACACACACACACACACACACACACACACACACACACACATACCTCACTCCCCCTGTTGGCTTCCATCGCAACCCCCACGGGAACCGCACCTGTTGGCAGTCTCACAAACAATCGCAACATTGTTTCAATAATATATAGAACTTTTCTCGCAACTCTGGTACATAAAGCTTTTTTGGGGCCTCGTTCACAATTCATTCTGTGGCAGCACAATGGCCAAATGATATATTTGAGGCCCTTGATCATATATTTGATCGTGACACTGGTGAGAAGGAGAGAGTCCTTATTAAACTTTGACATAAATTAGTCTGTGATAAATAACACAATATGTTTCATCTGAGTATTTGTTATAGTCAAAATAATTCATACATTATGCTTTCTTTTACTCAAAAACGAGTTGTATGAGCTCAGGTCAATGAAGCCTACAGGCCATAAATAGCTAATAATAATTTTCACAAGAACTTAAGTTGATAAAAAGATCTAACACAACATTAGGTGATAATATATGTATTATTATTGATTTATAATCTGCAATAATGGGGCGGTCATTTTGGACCGGGAACACAGAATTAATTAACATGAAACGAACACAACAGGAGGGAACCTATCACTATTCGCTATATATTTGGTCAGTGGTGTTAATCTGTTGTTAAGCTGCATGGCCTCATTGGTCTTGAGGTGTTGTATGCCTCTATGTATCTTTCTATCTCTCTCCAGCTCCCCTGCCCTCCCAAGAGCATCTGGACAGCCAATCAGAACTCCCTGCAGCTGATAGAAGAGCCCCCCCTTGCCCAGTCTCCCTCCTCCCCCACCTCCCAGCTCCCTCTCCTACCTGGCAATACTTCTGCCCCTGTTGCGTGGGTATGGGGGCAATCATCTGTCACCCCTCATCCCCCTAGCCGGGCTCGACCAGCCAGTGCTGGGACCAAACGGACTGGGCAGAGCATCCCCTCCGAACAACAAGGGACATCCTCACGCAGACCAGGTGGCTGAATTATACTGTGTCTCACTGTGTACACAACGTACATGGTCTAATCATTTGATGCCATGCTAGCTACTGTATACTAGCTAAGGTTTGCGAACAGTATGCCTTATTGAACGAACCTCTGTTTACATTTGAATTGGTTTCAATAGGTGAAGGTGTGTGTAAATGCATCACTTGTACATGAGACTCTTGGTCTTTGCAGGAAGTTGGACTGGACACACAGGAAGCGGGCCCCCTCAGAGAACCGGAGCAATAGCATCTGAAAGTTCTCAGACCATGCAGCACCTCTTACAGGAGAAGGTGGGCATCTGTCTTGTTAGTGGTCTTGTTGGTAGTCTTTTTGTTGGTCTTGTGGTGGTCTTGTGATTGTGTAACCGCTATATAAAATACCAATTTGGAAGTGCACCCATGCCTTTGTTCCCCCAGTGAAAATAGAAATGTGTATCTGCTTTAAATTTATCCAGTCCCTTCCCTGTTTGCCTTGTACCAAAAAATGTTGAATAACTCTCCCAACAGAAGACTAACAAAATCAAATCAAATGTTATTTGTCACATGCTTTGTAAACAACAAGTGTAGACTATCAGTAAAATACAGAGAGGAAGTTCCATAATATTATGGCTCTGTATAAAACTGTGTTGCCGTGAATTCATTTTGGACTTGGGGACTGTGAAGAGACCCCTGATGGCATTTCTTGTGGGGTGTCTGAGCTAAATGTTATTTGATTGATGAGAGAGATCGAATGAGAATGGCAAGAATCGTGAAACAAGCAGGCCACAAACAGACAAATAACGGCACAGTACAGCAGTGGTGTGCCGAACGGCCTCTCGGAACGCACAACTCATCGATTCTTGTCACGGATGGGCTATTGCAGCAGACGACCACATTGGGTTCCACTCATACCAGCTAAAAACAAATGGCTCCAGTGGGCATGCAATCACCAACACTGGACAATTGAGGAATGGAAAAGCATTGCCTGGTCTGAAGAATCCCAGTCGCTGTTGCAACATGCTGATGGCAGAGTCAGAATTTGGCATAAGCAGCATGAGTCCATGGACCCATCCTGCCTGTTTGCGGTCAGTGGTGGAAAAAGTAACCAATTGTCATACTTGAGTAAAAGTAAAGATAACTTAAAAGAAAACGACTCAAGTAAAAGTGAAAGTCACCCAGCAAAATACTACATGAGTAAAAGTTTAAAAGTATTTTGTTTTAAATATACTTAAGTTTCAAAAGTACATGTAATCACTAAAACATTTACATTTACATTTAAGTCATTTAGCAGACGCTCTTATCCAGAGCGACTTACAAACTTTAGTATTTATATTTTTGACAACTTTTACTTTTACTCCACTACATTCCAAAATAAAATAATGTACTTAAATATACTTAAGTATCAAAAGTAAAAGTAAAATATTTCAAATTCCTTATATTAAGCAACCCAGACTGCATGATTTTCTTTTTTTTTTTTTTTATTTATGAAAAGCCAGGGGCACAGTTCAACTGTCAGACATAATTTACAAATTAAGCATTTGTGTTTAGTGAGTCTGCCAGATCAAGGGCAGTAGGGATGACCAGGGATGTTCTCTTGATAAGTGTGTGAATTAGACAATTTTCTTGTCCTGCTAAGCATTCAAAATGTAACGAGTACTTTTGGGTGTCAGGAATAAAAAGTACATTATTTTATTTTGGAATGTAGTGGAGTAAAAGTAAAAGTTGTCAAAAATATAAATACTAAAGTAAAGTACAGATACTTAAGTAGTACTTTAAAGTATTTTTACTTAAGTACTTTACACAACTGGTGGCAGTGGTGTACCATTGTCCAATCTGCAGCAACTGCATGAGGCCATTGCATCAGCATAGACCAAAATCCCTGTGTCTGACGTCCACACCCCAAATAATTCAAGCTGTTATGGAGGCAAAGGGGGGTCCAACCCAGTACTTGATGGGTGTGCCTAATAAACTGTCCGGGGAGTATATGTCCTTGTTCAGCCAAGACTCAGAAAAACATAGCATATTACAGTTCTTCAGGTCCTGTTGGTAGGATAGTCTCGAATGGAGTTCATCCAGTTGGTTCTCGCCAAAAGAACAGGGGAAATTGTGGTATATTTGTTGGTCGACGTAATCACGTTAGGAGTCTACCATACCTGTCTCTTTTTCGCCGCTGCTTCCTCTTTCGAGTCCCAGCTCACTTGTTAAAGTAGAAGTCTTCATCCAAATCGGTCATAGGAAATTATGGTGGAGACATTATGTAAAATAAAAAGTTAAGAACATACACCCAGAGCAGGTTACCCACTAGCAAATATATTTTTCCCTGTGCTCTGGCTAGGAAGAGAGGCTGCTGCGGATAGGAGACGAGATCAGCAGGCTGGCTGTGTTTGAGAGTGAGTCCCAGAGGAAGGACAGGGTGATTGCAGGGCTGAGGGATGAGGTGTCAGCTCTGAGACACCAGCTGACCCAGAGCCAGCAGACCGACCAGGAGATCAAACACAGGCTGCTCAGTCTGGAGAGGGACATCAATGACAAGAGGGAGCAGATTGAAAGGATGAAGGAGCAGGTACAGTGCCTTCAGAAAGTATTCAGACCCCTTGGCTTATTCCACATTTTGCTGTGTTACAGCCTGAATTCAAAATGGATCCTTCTTTTTTCTCTCCCATCTACACACAATACCCCATAATGAAAAAGTGAAAGTATGTTTTTAAACATATTTGCAAATGTATTAAAAAAATTAAATACAGAAATATCTTATTTACATAAGTTTTCACACCCCTGAGTCAATGCTTTGTAGAAGCACCGATGGCAGCAATTACAGTCTCGAAGAGCATTCCACATGATTATTTTCAATATTCTTCAAGCTCCGTGAAATTGGTTGTTGATTATTGCAAGACAACCATTTTCAGGTCTTGACATATTTCCAACTAGATTTAAGTAAAAACTGTAACTCGGCCAGTCGGGAACATTCACTGTGTTCTTGGTAAGCAACTCCAATGTAGATTTGGCCTTGTGATTTAGGTTATTGTCCTTCTGAAGTGTGAATTAATCTCCCAGTGTCTGGTGGAAAGCAGACTGAACCAGGTTTTCCTTTAGGATTTTGCCTGTGTCTTGCTCCATTCCGTTTCTTTTTTATCCTGAAAAAATCCCCAGTCCTTAACGATTAGCATACCCATAACATGATGCAGCCACCACTATGCTTGAAAATTAGTAATATGGTGTATTGTATTTGCCCCAAACATAACACTTTGTATTCAGGACAAAAGAGAATTGCTTTGCCAAATATTTTGCAGTATTACTTTAGTGCCTTGTTGCAAACAGGATGCATATTTTTAGAATATTTGTATTGTGAACAGGCTTCCTTCTTTTCACTTTGTCAATTAGGTTAGAATTGTGGAGAAACTACAATGTTGTGGATCCATCCTCAGTTTTCTCCTATCATATACATTAATTAAACTCTTTCCTCTCTGGCAACTGAGTTAGTAAGGACACCTGTATCTTTGTATTTTCAACCAAACAATTCAATGTAATGATGTTGAATCAATGTGGAAAACTGGCTGGATTTGAAAGAAGCAATCAACGTAAAATAGTTTCATATTTTTTTACCCAACTTTTAACATAAATCCAATGACATGGTTGTCAGGACCCGGAGTGAGAAACAGTCACTTAACCAACTGAGCCACGAATAGACAGCAGAACCCAGAAGATGAGGCAGACACAGCAGTACTTAA